>NW_026915725.1:4003517-5338023 GCF_034315485.1 Pezoporus occidentalis
ACTGGTTCTTATTAGAATATACCTGAGGTACTTAACGATGATAGGACAGTCTGGGTTGGAACGAACCAGCTCCAGGGCTGGGGGATCCAAAACTTCTCAGGGCAACCTGTTGCAGTGTCTCCCCACCCTCACAGTAAAGAACTTCTTCCTAACAGTGCAGCAGCTAAATCTGTATGTCACAATACAGGCAGTAGTCCAACAGTTGCCATGTATGAGAAGATTAACACCTAGATTTGTAAGTTCTCATAAGTACACCTAGTTTCTGTTTCAATTTTTCCCCCCATTTCTTTTTCCCCCAGCTCTTTCAGCCTTTTAGCTGATTTTGTTCCCCATTTTTTGTTTGCTTTAAAAACGCTTTGTGAGAAAAACCCTGTACATTTTGCACAGAGGGATTTTTATACTCCTGCAGGAACTGCTTAAGCAATTATACAGGTTGCTGGAATAATTTTCTCAAAGGAGGCATATTGCAAACTTATACTTGCTCATAGACAAATATGCCCAAAGTTTTAAATTAGCATCCTTGCTCATTTAAGTAGTACTGCCAGAAAACATCTCCAAAGTAGAAAATCAAGGTAGGCATTTTCATGAAAATAGGTATAAAACATTTGCTTCTATATTTCTCCACTGAAAGAAAGTTGATACTTTGATTGGAGAAACTTACATGACCAAGTTTAGTTACCTAAAACTTCAGTTCCCCAATATATATCCCCTTTGAAATAAATATGTATGCCTGCCTGAATCATTACACTAAGGTTTGCTCTTACTGTCATCTGCCTACATTAAGTTCAACACTCTCATATGTTAAAAAAAAAGTGCCTCTACTACCAACAGTTTCTCCTACTGGGAAACCTGAAGAGCTTTATTTTAGACCACAACACATAAAAATGAATCATGTAACCTAGCTTGATGTGTATCAAACACTGCATTACATACCTCAAGCTAAATTTAAGACTGAACCCACAGTGCCTGTGGTAAGACTTCAAAGCAGGAAAACAAAAGAGTCACTTTGAAACAGGACTCAATGCACCTGAGGATGGGTGCCACAGTGCAATCTCCTTGTGTAATGCAGAGAAACAAGCAATCTAGTTTATGCTGGGATAGGTAGCATTCCTTTCCCATGAAAACACATTGGGTTGAAAAGATAAATAGGAAATGTTTTGTGAGAGAACCCCTACATACAGAGATGGTCTGGCTGCCGAGCTGACTAGTCTGACATTACATATCTTCAAACAGTAGAGCAGAACAAAATAGCCACACTACCCACCTCATAGCTGAAGACCAGGAGTCTCACACATTTTAAAAGATAGGTACAAATTTGTTGGGAATCTCCCTAAAGTCAGTCCCAAAACTTTTCCTTAGCTGGCTGAACATAAGTTGGCCAAAACTAGCAGATCTCTTTTGCCCACTTAGGCCTTTGAGCTCTCCTTGCTGCAGGAATTTACATTTATACTGTACCAGATTTCTTAAGGCATTTATTGTCATAATTTGTGTTTAGATGCAATAAGACAGATGATGGTTTAGGGGAAAGAAAATGACCCAGATAAAAACAGAGTTAAGAAAACCTTTGAATGCCAAAAGGTTTTACTTTGTATTTTCTCTTCTAATCCAAGTGAAAGACAAAGTAAAATGATCTGAATTCTGAAAACCAGGTGTTCTTACCACACTCCAGAGAGCAGCCTTCACTGAAAGTGATATCATCAATGGCAACAGTTTCATCTTGTCGCTGGGTCTCCACCATCCCCCAAAAGATAACCTGCAGAGATGAACAGCAAATCAACAGGAAATGGCTTTCATCAGTGCCACAGACAAGAGAAAAGACAGCCTTCCAAGATATGCCAGTCTAGTCCATAGTTTGATAGAAATATGAGAACTGAAATCACTCAGCAATTCTGTAGGATTACCATTCTAACTTGTCAGCACAGATACATAGTCTAATCATCCAACTCGAGTGTGAAATAGCATTTAACAGGAAAGATCTGTAAACAGCAATAATGAATTAAAATCAAAGAAAAAAAATCCTGCAGTTAACACAAGAGATTGTGTTTTATCAAGCCATTATTCCACCAAAGACTGGAAATATGAACCTTTTCTGGTGGTTTGCAGAATTGATCAGAGACCTGAACCAAGTCAGAGCAGCAAGCACCATTAGTCAGAGGCCTTTCATCAAGTTTTTGATGAAACAAACCACAAGGAGTAGTCAACTGTTATTCTGCTCTAATGTTACAACAGCTATTTCTTTTTCCCTAACAAAGTCTTCTATATACACAAAGTCACAAATATTTCATATTGCTATCTTGAGGGCAGATTTCAATCTATATTTGTGAATGCAGAAAGCACCACAATTTTTCTGCAGTGATGGTGAAGGAGACTGGCCAACCACAGTTCTCCAAAACCCAGCCAAATCAGATATACTGAGCTTGCCATGTATTGAGTAATTAAAACAGTGGTAATCTTTGCATTTCAGAATTCTCTACACATGGAGATTTTTGAAAGCCAAAACTAAATACCCTCTCTCATGTAGATAATCAAGACCTCTTTTTTTTTCTTAAGTAGGGAGACAAAAGTATTAAATCGGCAACATCAAAATCAGCAAAGAAAATAAGCAGCAGAGGTTGATTTTAAATAAAATCTCTCTTCAACTGTGCTTGCAAAACTGACAAAAGTATTCAAGCACCCTATCTCAAAATGTCTACACCTGAAAACACTTTTTTTTCCTGTTCATTTTCTTCCATGCAAACATTAATCATCAAAATGTTATCTTGAAAAATGCCACAGGTAGCCCAGTGGGCTAAAGATCTTGTCATATTAAAAGAACAAGTGCAAAAGGGCAAGTAAAGTGCATTCACTTGTATGAACAGCATCTTGCAAGTTGTCCCTGAAGGAAAAACGAGCAGCCAAAGAAAGCCTGCTCAGCTTCAGGTTCTAGGTTTCAGAAGGTGCCCAGCTACATTTCTTTGGCCAATTGTAATGATTACTGCAGTAAGTTTGACACATGCCCCTTTAAAGCTGGACTGTACCCATCAGCTCACTTTATACAGGCCAAAGGATAACAAGGTTTGAAAGCAATAATACAATTAGAATTTGATCCAGCAATTTCATGGAAGACAATACCATATTATATTAACCATTCCTAGACTCTCTCAATTTTCTAAACATGAAGGATGAAAAAATAGATCTAGAAGTAACCCATTCCAATACAATCTCAGATTGCAATACATACATTCATATCAGGCAGAGGCAAGTTATTGACAAGTAGCGACATCAATACTTGTATTGAGTTAGGTACAGGCATTTCATGACAAACACTTTCAACCAAGGTTGAACAGGCAAATATTACTTCAAAAATCCAGATCTTGTTGGATGCTGTGGACCAACATTACCTTTGCAAGTCAAGAATTTATGTTACTCACATGTTTATTGAATGAGGTTGTGTTCTCATGCCTTCAGGTTTGTGTGCTTTTCACAATAACTTCTATAGGAGGAAATGCCTTTGATTTTCTTCTGTCCTCCCCAATTTCCCTCCAGTGTTATGTGTAATAGCAAGTATACATCATCCGCAATATTATAGCCCTAAATTACATTTATTATGCTAATGTTTTATGTAAAAGCACATGTAAAAACATAGAAGTAAGCAGACTGTGACACTTGCATGGCTTTCCAGCAGCTTTAAGTGAAATAAAATCAAATGCATGTGTTCCCTGATCAAGGTTCAAAGCTACGATGAGTAGATAAAGTGAAACATTTGTCATCTGAAGCATGTCACATGTGCGAGATGTGAACAGTATGTTACCGTGTAGAATGGTATTTCCTTCCTAAATTAAATCTTGAATTTATTGGTACAGTTAGATCTCATCTAAGGGAATACTGTATTGAAAGTAGGGACCCCAAGTATATCACCTCTATTGGCAAGTAGATAGTTTACGGTGCAGTGAGACAGATGATTTAGTATGCATGCACAGTTTAAGCAAGGTTTGTAATTAGTTTTACCACACCAAGAGAAAAGAAGCAGCAGTATTTGTTAATGGCAACTATGAACTCCCAAATGGCTTACCTCCCTTTTACCTCATGACAATGCACTCCGTTTACAAATATTTAGGTTTGAATTATTAGAAGCTCCATGATTTAGAAACCATCTAACAAGTGCAATTTACAGTGATCTCAATTTACCAACCTCATACTTTTCAGTGCTATTGATTGTGATGGTATTTGCTTTCCACTGATTTTGCAGTTCTCCCGAAACTTGCCAGATATTTGTAATAGTATCTTCAGAGTGCTTCTGAAGCCCCACCATCAATGTTCCATTCATTTGGCTGATCCAGTAATGAAATGTAACCTAGGACAAAAAAGGTCCAATTATCCTAGTGAAGAACTGTGACAAACAATGACATTAAAGGACTATGCATTGAAATACCTGGCAAAAATGTTCTTCATTAGTTGGAAGGAAAACATTGGTCCTTAAAGTTGCAGAAGAGGATCGTGTTTCAGAGGACAATGAGAGGAAATAAGCTATTAAAAAGAATAAAAAAGCAATCTTAGAAGTTTTGAGAAAAGTTATGTAAAATATAACAGTAAAACAAAAAGTGGCTATAAATTAATAACTGAAAAAACAGTTTTTCCCCAGAAAAGATTCATATGACACTTGTAGCTATTCGTGTGCCAAGCTTTTGTTCATTTTAAATATTGAGATAGTATTGTTCCGCATTCCTGAAGAAATGTCAAGTAGGGTTCCAAAACATTTCATGTACTGATGGCTTGAACACTCACTAAGTGCAAACTTTTGTGACAAAGTAAGACAGACTCAGGAAGCTGATCAAAGCGCCTACACTCCAATTACTGAGTAGATCGGATACTCCATGCCCAAAAAACAAACTGTTTTGACAAACAATGCAGATTTATTACAACACTTCAAGGCTCTAAGGAAGTGGTGGAAGATGGGAGAGGAGGTTATAGTGTTAATGGTGTTCTGTTTCACAGGAGATATGTCAGATTTTTGGCTGCTCAGAAAATTGCCTCATTGCAAAGAATAGGTTGTGGCACCCCTGCATACTCTCCAAACATGAAGAATTGTCTCCTGAATCTCCTCACTAGCATTAAACATACCATTATCTTTCCATTTACAGAAAACAAGTCTAAGTCAAAGCTTTGCCTTACTTGGAAATGTAACAGCTGAACAAGCTAGTGAAATATGCTTGTTGCTATGCCTATTGACTGATTGTGTCCCTTCCTGAAAATATTGTTTCAGATCTTCCAAAAGATAGACGGCAACCACCCTATTTTAGGCTATCAAATATTTTAAGATTTCAAATACTGCTAGTCAAAATTTTTCTCTTCCTGAACATGAAGATTTTGGAGATGTTAGATGTTAAACGATGCAAGGGGGTAAATAATATAGATCATAAAAAAAAGGCTCAGCCTGGGGTTTTGTGTTTTGTGGGTTTTTTGGGCTTTGGGTTTTTTTCCTTTTTTGTTTGAGGGTTTTGCTTTGGGGTTTGGGTTTTTTTTTTTTTTTGAGAGGGTTGTTTATTTGTTTTGTTTTGATTTTTTTTTTAGAAACTGTTGTCCTGTTGTCCTCTGACGTGACATTATTATGTGAGTGAAAGCAGACAGATGAAGGAGAAGAAAAGCTAAGTTGGATTGAAGGAATAATAATAGTAATAACAGTAAAGTCCTAAAAGCAAAGATTATTGCAGAAACCAAGTATCAGAGGACATGTAAAAACATCTGAATACTTCATTTATGAAACTGTGCCCACCCTGACCTCTCGTCTTTGCACAGAACTGGGAAGTAGTTGACAAAGGCACATAAGACTAGTTCAGTGCTGGACCCAGTTGAGCTATCTCCCACAGAAGAGCATTCTGCATCTTGCTAATCAGATCACTGGACATGCTCCTGCTGTTTTAGGCCTTTCCTGACTGTTCATGCAACATTTTCAGAGCCTGCCAGCTGCAAGGATATTCTTCCTACCCACAATAGATGGCTTGGTACTCCCTGACTTCAGTGTGTTTCAGTGGGTTCCAGCTTCCATAAATATTGAACTTTTTTTTTTAGTTCCCTAAAGATAAATATGTAAAATTCAAACAAGGTCAGATTTCACCTGCCACAGGAATTTTAAGTCTTACATAGATAGAGCAGAGATAGTAACTTTAAGAAACTCCTTGAACAGTGATTTTACGTTAAACCTCTGCATACGTAACCTGGTTTTACTAATTCAAAGCTGTTATGTTTTGTTTTGTGTTTAGTTTTGTTGTTCGTTTGTTGGGTTTTTTTTTAAGTGGTCTTTAAAACCACTATTCCGTTCAACTACATTTTCAGCTAAAAGAACCATGAGAAGAGAAAGAGCTAAACAATCTTGTTGGGTTTGAGTAAATGATTATATAAATCAAAGGGTTTACATCTAGCAAGTGATCTTTGCTCTTCTGCTTATGTGTGTGCATTATCCTGATGGCAGGAACTCTTCCCTTTAATACTCTGCCATAAGAGTATAATCTGCTCAGTTGTCACCATACAATATAATTTGGTTTTTAAGCAGGAACCAACATAAAACTGATTACACAGTCTGTTGAGTCACCAGCAGTGGGAAAACTTGAATAGCTGCCATAAGAACATAAATATTTCCTAGGTGGCTAGAGCCAGCATTCAGAAAATGAGAGTACAGTTTAGCCATTCTCTAGGTGGAAAAACAAAATAACCAAATACATTTAAATCTCCTTAGCCATTCAGTTCACAATCTGAGTACACAGCCTCTTAAAAAAGCTGAATAGGTAAAAGTATTCAAGCCTTCTATTAACTGATCAAAATAACTTAGATTAATATGTCTACCACACAATTCTGACCTGGAAGGTACAATGGTGTCTGAACTCCCAAAAAAAGTTAATGGGATGATAGAGGTGGCTGAACTGTTTGCTTCCTCTGTAACAAACACTTGCAAGTTGATGGTTTTGCTGGCTTTAGGTGTCTGCATAAATTAAATTTTCCCCTCCCTACCAGTTCTTCACAGGATAAGGGTAACTTATTTTATTGCTTATAAGCAAGAATATCTTTCAGGTCTTTGCTACATTCTGATATGGTGTATACTACCAACCAAACAGAAACCCTAGAAACTACAACTACAGTTAGACTGTTGTCTAGTTAGCTAATTTTGATTCTACCCAAGAGTTTGCTATATATTTTATTCCATAGTATTTATCTCTTATCTGCTACTTGATGAGAACAGCTGTTATTATTTTAAAAATACTGTTTCACATCTTACATACTTGAAATAGAGCTTGTGTTTATAAAAAGGGTTTGGTAGTTAACTCAAATTTTTATGCCAGTATCATCTTAAATCAACATTTATTTAAGAGCAACCTTATTTTCAGCAGCAAGGTACACACAGCAGGATGTGCTCAAGTGCTATATGCAAGCAAAAAATTAAGTTAGAAGCACATTGCATAAAGTTTCCTAATTATAGACCATGATGAAAATTGTCAGCTGTGGAATGAGAACAGTGAGGTTTTTGCTGATTTTTTTCCTTTTTTTTTTTTTTTAATTCTGTGCTATTTTAATTTTTCTGATTTCTAAGCAAGTTTTCCACATTTAAATCACCAATTTACATTAATCATTCTATGGAACTTTGGTAGCTTATGTAATGAACAGGAGGTATTGCTTGCTTCAGAACAGTACAGATTTCCACACTTTCAGATAATCATAGGTTAGGAATGAGATTAAAAACACTTAGTCTAATCAGTCTCACAACAATACTTTCATCCTTCATAAGGTCATATTCTTGTACATTCCCCAACATCGCATGCCTGCCTTCAGGTGCTTGTCCTCCTGTTGAGGCACATCTTGCACACAGGAGAGGTGAGAACGAGTGGGTAGAGATAAAAAGAATAATGGAAAATGTGGAGAAGAGAATTGCACAGTTTTGTGAGATTATTTCAACAAGCTCACATCTTTACTGCATTATTAGAGGTCTCCATCAAATTCTTTCCCTCCTTCCTTGCTTTCTTGTAAACAAGCCTTTTAACAGCTTTGGAAAGCAGGAGAGTGCTTGCTGTAGCTAAAAAAGTTGGCTCAAATTAGCTAAAAATTTATGAAGAAAACCATGTGTTACAGAAGGAACAAAACAGGTTTTGGAAAGCAGAATTAAACTTGGCAGCTGGAAAAGTATAAGGGACATATTTTGTCTGAGAACAAAAGCATGTTCTGGTTTTGGCTGGGATAGAGTTAATTTTCTTCCTAGTAGCTGGCATTTTGGCTTTAGTCTAAGAACAATGCTGATAACACACCAATGTTTTATTTGCTAAGTAGCTCTTGCCCTGATCAAGGGCTTTTCAGTCTTATGCTCTGCCAGTGAGGAGGGGCACAAGAAGCCAGGAGGAAGCAGAGTCAGGACACCTGACCCAAACTAGCCAAAGGGGTATTTATACCACAGCACGTCATGCCCAGTATACAAACTGGAAGGAGTTACCCAGGAGGGACCAAGCTGGATATCAGTCAGTGGGTGGTGAGCATGTGGCTGCGTGGTATTTAGTTGCCAGCTGGGTTTAAACCACAACACAGGGACAATTAATTACTTAGTTGAGAGACAGCCTTTGATGCAAAATGGAACTGTAATAAGATTTAGAGGAGCTGGCTCAAAAGAAGCTCTTCCCATCCACAGATACAAAGTAATTTTCTCTCAAAGTATTTGGAGCAGTAATATTAGCTACAGATAAAGATATGCACACTTGGATTCACCAATCCAAGAAGAGATGAAAACAAGTTTCAAAATGGGGATCCAATACTAATTTCTAAACTTTGCAATCATCAAGACAAATTATTGCCCTTTATCTTCCAAACAGGCAAAGGTCACTCAGGCAGATAAACGTTACTGTTAATGACTGATTACTTGGCTCCCCCATGATAACAAAAGTAGCTTTCTGGAATACAATCTGTTTTTTTCCTGGAATTCTGGGTTAATGTAATTACAACCACCTAAAAACCTGGACACAGGTGCTAAGAAAACATGCAGCAGAGTACAACTGAGCTACCAAGAAATTAGTAAATAAGCAATACAGACCCACATAATTTGTAAAAACCCATAGTTCCTTCAAAGGACATGAGGATTCTTACCACTGTCATTCCCACTGTGGTCAGAGTATGGTGGCCCCATACTAGATAGGCCATTTCTTCTTATCCATCCAGGCTGTGAGTTCAAATCACGAAGAGCTTTGCATAGGTCACTTTCAAAGTCACACTTAAAGGAGGAACCTGAAATGAAGCAAAACAAACAATCAAAACCTCAAAAACGAAGCAAAGGGGTAGGTTCTCACCATCACTTGGTATTTAATTAGCACACCAGAAACACTCCAAACAGCTTCCTAAAAAAGTCAGGAGCAGCAGCAATTTTAAATCACAAAAAAGAGAAACAGGGCAGCAGAACAGTGACAAGAGAATGAACATTGAAGAAAAGGGAAAAAAAATACAAACACCCCCCCCAACAAACTAAACCACCCACCACCAGAACAAACCACCAAGTGCGCCCACCCCAAGCCAAACCAAACACAAACTAGTCTGTTTATATTATATCACTATAACATACGCTTTTTTGTTTACAAATACATGTGTAGCTACCTACTTGTAGGAAACTCTAAGCTAGCATAGTTTGTATGCAGAGACTGTTCTTAAAATTATACTGCAGGTATTGGTTGAAGAATTTCAGTACCTCCTTTTTTTATCCAGGGCTCTTGCACAGAAAAACGGACTTGACACTAAGAAATAACCAGCAAAAGCAGCTGAATAGCAGAAATGTTTGGGTTTTTTATTCCACTGCTGTTTTTTTCACCATTTTACAATATGCATTTTTAGGAAATTGGAGTATAAACCTAATTCCAGACACCACCACCACCCACCCCCTCCCATGGCCCCATAGCAGAAAGGCAAAGGCTCTCATCAGCTGACATACAAATTTTACCAGTGCTCCTTGTCTTTACAAAGCCACTGCATTAAAGCAGAAACCACACTGTTCAGAGAAGAGCTGAAACAAGCCCTCAGAATAACATAGTCTTGCCCTTTGCTTTTTCTCTGACCTTGTTTCTTCCAGTGCACATAACATGGTGGGGAAGAACTGCTTCTCTCCCTTGCACATTCCCCTGTAGGGCAGCATAGGTTAGAAAAGAGAGGCAGAACATATCTTTCTGGCACAGGACCCAGTTTGATGCACTTCTTCATTCAGGGAATTTGAGGCAAGTATGGGACCTGATGAAGAATTGCTTACTGGGAGAGAGAGACAGATGTTTGTTTCTGCTCCGCTATTAGCCTTTTTTGCATCACATCCAATCTGAATGAAAGAACTTAGATGTGTCTAAGAGGCTGGACAGCCCCATTCCTTGAATGTCTAAGCAGACACAACTTCATCCAAGAATGGCTAGTGTGTGGGACTGTCTCCACATTTCACACACTGCGTGGAAACTGTAAGTTCACCTGCATTTTCTCTTACACAGCAGAGGAGAATGGGTTAAGTGCCTTTTAATCAGGATTCTAGATAGATGTGAGAGCTACAATACCTTCATGGTCTTCTCAAATTGGTGCATGCTCTGGGCCCCTGCTAATGCTTTTTACTTATTCTATATTATCACAGTTCACTAATCATTTTAAATAAAGTTGCTACTGCAGCATTTATAGTCACGCTATATGACGTTCAATTTCATGGCTTTCATATTCACATCAACTTACTGCAACTATTAATTATAAGGTGAGAGGAGAAAACAGATAATTCACATAACCATTCCAGACTGAAGTTAATGTGCAGATAGGTTGGTTCATCAATCAACTGTTTATTGCGGCTTTTATTTCTTAGCTTTTTAAGTGGCTGAAAAGCATGTCATTTTCTCATCAAAATCAAACACAAATCTGAGGTATATCTGTTTCATATGACATGAAATGCACCAGATCAGTTTCAATATTTCCTCAGGAATTTTCTCATAGCTGAAAAAAATTAAAATCAGTATTTACAAATAGCAAAAACCATGCCGTTTAAAATTAAAAAAAAATAAACAACAAACACACAAACCCAAACCAGAACTTTTTTCCAAGGCAATATTCATTTTCACAGAAAATATAGCTTGAAAGCAGACACTGTAAATTTGCTGAAAGATAGATTTATAAAGACAAAGTCATTGCTTAGTGAGCAAAAGGCCAGAAGGAAGAAATGTGTTCTAGATAGGGAAGTTCTAGATATTCTTTTGCAGAATTTCCTGTGAAGAAAACAAATATTTAAAATAACCACTATGGAAAAATTCCAAGTGGCACAGAAACAGACTACAGTCTAAGGTTCTATTTCAAGTGTGTATGCACATAAAATCTCAGCTTGGGATATTCTGAGAGCAAACTATTTTTAAGAGCACTTAGTTATCATTCATCCCCTGGTGAATATTTTGCAATGGCTGCTCAGAGATTAGAGTTACTGTAGGGTTTATTTTTCTTCTTTTCTAACGCTATGGTAAAGCGCAAGCCAACCACGTATGAAGTCCAAAATGACAATATAAACACACCATTTGAAATTTCAACTTGATATATTTTCACTGCAGAAACTTCCTTAAACCAGAGTACAGCCCAAAGAAAACAGCAGGGACCTGTCATGAGCATGAGACTGGAGAGCTGAAACCCAAGCAGAAAAATAATTTTGCAATGATCCCAAATCAGAGGAGTGGGTGGCAGCAGGATGAATCTTCAATTTGACACCCTGATCTGTATCTTTATGTCTGACAGACAGCTTATCTCCTGGAGTAATCCAGAGCATTACCCAAGCAGCCCCAACATCTACAGCCTGTCACTCAGAGCCTAATTCTACACCTCATGTTCATCCATACTTCAAATAAAACATTATTTGGCATTTAGGTCTTTCACAGAGCTCATAGGCTCATTTTTCTAAACTAGTCTTTGGAGCAACATTTAATTTCTGTACTTCTATAAGAGCATTTATCTATAGCGGCATTCCCTCAACAAACAAGTGTAAAGAGACTCCATAAAAAGTAATGAAAGAACGTATCTCTTGCTGCATATTCTGCAGTCATAACAGAAAACGCTGTCTGGAGAAATGCTCTTTCTAGCAAAATCAAAAATAAGCACATTGAGGATTTCAAGGCTATGCAGTGAAACATAGCATAACCATCTCTTTTGGTAGTAATAAAAATACACATTAATCTGAGACATATTAGTCACACATCAAGGCACTCAACAGGTATAATTTCCAGCCACTGGCACTTAATATATTTTAGTACAGCACAAGAAAGTTATGAGATATACTGATATCCAATACAGCTATTTAAATTTCTTTTTGTCACTTTGCAGACAGGAGAAGTATCCTAGATTTGACTCTAGACTCCTACTACAAACGTATCTGCACCATATTTGGATAAAACATAGAATCAGAAGAAAAACACATGTAGCTGGGCACACAATTGTAATTTGTGGAACCTGGATTTAAGTTACTGCTCTTTCTCACAGATTTCAGCTGAATTCAGTGATCACTAACATGCTCTAATTAGCATTTTTCAGTGTGCACAGATGCATGCAAGCTCACCTAAAGACAACCTACTGAAAGATAAACCTTAAAGCCACCCCCAAATATGGTAGCTTCCTCTGTTGCAGAGTGAGTGCAACAATTCAGGCAAGCTTTAAGGTTAGAATTTTTAAGAAATCTTCTTCGCACTCCAGAACAAAGACTCTCAAAGAGCAAGACTATGTTATGCACTGTAATAATTTTATGCACACAAAATAATTTTCAGCATAATTTTATGTTACAGTATTCTGGAAAAAGTAGATTTCTGACGCAAATTTACTCAGACACTAGCAGTTAAAATTCACTCTCATTGCTCAGGTCTTTCCTTTAAGGGAAACATCAACAACTGCATTCATAGCCTCTGAATGTGACAACGTTTGAACTAGGATTATCATTTCAGGAACTGAAGAATTCCCTCACCCCCCCCCTTTAGACTTAAAAAAAAAATTTGCTGTTGTTGCTTATACTTTGGTCTAGGTATTTTGGATGAAACTTGAGTTTCAGCAGAAAATTTTACCAAAAATTAAGGAAAAAATATAATAATCGTTAAACCTCCATTGAATTTATGTGGGCGAGGATGAGGAAACGCTTGCTTTACTACACCACATCCATATGAAGACTTATAAAACTTGCTCTGTATAGAGATTGAAAATTAAGCAGGAAAAAGCAAAAACAACTGAAGCAGGAAAAAACTGCCTTAAAAAAAAACAAAAACCACAAAAACAATGAACACCAAACAAATGACAAGGAGGGAAGAAAAAAAAAAAAAAAGGAACTTCTCATATCTCATTTGTGATGAAGCCCACCGAGACTTACCTTGTTTCTCATTGCTGATGTCTCCACACTGGTTGTTGATAATACACAGTTCCACAGAAGGAGCAGCGGAGCCATTATAACGTTGGCATTCACTTCCTGTAGATGACTGAGTATCTGTCAGAGCAAAGCAATATAATGTACAGAGTAATATGAATCTGTTCATGAGCTATGTTACTATCCAAGCTTTCAGTTGGAAAAGAATTACTTTAACTGTCTAGTACTGGCCATGAAGAGTCTTTGAAAAAGCTGTGTTTATACACATCTCTCTGAAAGACAGTTTTAGAACCTCACTTTCCAAGTCTGCAGCTTATGGGAAGTATGGCTTATGCAAAGCTGTGACTTTCAACCCAGCATGTTCTTGGATAATATTTAACTGAATTATAACACTGTTTTATGACTAAAATTTTTGGTGCATGCTATGCAAGTCAACTGTATATCATTAACTTACCAATTGGATTTATTGCCCAATCATCTGCAAATAGATAAGAAAACAACAGCAACTAGAGTAGAATTATGAAGTGCCCAACATTCATAAAGATATCTTTTTTCTCATAAGAATTTGGCAAATGCTTACAAAACTTCAGAAGAGTTTGCACATCAAATGAAGAAAACAGCTGAGAAATTCCAAGTTGATTTTTTATCAAAGGGATTGTAAGTGACTGATCTATGGAGTTTGAATTTTCAGAGCCTGTAGACATATGATGCTGATAATTGAAAGTGGTATCTATTTGCTATTTACTTGGCCTACAACTATAAATAATAACTGAAATAGAGTACCCAGCTGTTAATGGAATCATATCTGCAATCACAATTTGCATAAATGCATGAAAGGACTGGCTATTAATGATTACTTTTCAAATTACTAGATTGCTTTATTTTCTGGGAAAATAAAAAAAAAACCTTTTGTGTGATACTATTAGGGTTTCCCAAGTACAGGAAAGGGGGGTTGTGAGGGGGCAGGAAGAGAGATACCTAGATACCTAGGTATCTGAATACTTATGAACAGTGATCAGTAAGAGCATATAAATGGTCACACTCAAAATAATGATTTGCCAGCCATGCCAAGAATCCATGGTTAGGGGAAACCTCCATCAATAGCAACCCAAATATATTACTCTGTCAACATGGTCTCTGTTCAGGTTTATTTATAAATCCTTCCCCCCCCCCCCCCCCCCCCCAATCTCTATGATAATGACTAGTTCTGAAATAGTACATCTAAGTGTGTAGTCAGGTGGCACAGTAGTTCCTTATTAAGCTGTCAAGATTCGTATTGTGCAAATATTTAGAGTGCATTATACGGTAAACCAGTCAGGGCTCACCCAGCAGAGGTGGACATTACTAAAACATTCTCCTACAAAAAAAAAACAACAGTGCAAGAGACAGAAGTCTCCACACTGAATTACAATCCTTTTGATAAAAATCAACTTAGAATTTCTCAAGTGTATTTCACTGAAACACAGCAGTTCTGACAAAGAACATGGATGTTCTGTTTCATGGATGAACTGATTACACTGATGATCTCTAAACTGAGGAGGAGTGGGGAAGTGATACCGAGTCAGTCAAAAATGTCAGCCTCGTGAGAGATTAGAGCAACTTGCTTCATTCAGTCTGACAACACAAGAAAACAGCAAAATGATATTAATGAAATACCTTAATAGTTCCCAGGGGAAGGAAACATAGCAGGAAAGGGAAAAGATGATTGCAAAAGTTAAAGGATGGTATTAACCCAAGGGTAATGACTGCATAAACTAGACAAAAATAGGCTGACAGGAATGTAAGCCTGGCACACCTTGAATAGGAATAGTGGGATGAAAAAAGTCTAACTACTTTTGTGATGAAGTTGTATGACTTCACTAAAAGAATCACGTAGTTGCCCAAGTGCCAGCTTGTAATACATAACTGATGCCAACAGGGATTTCCTCACCTATAAGTTCCCAAGATCAAATATCTGTAACACAAACAGAACTGTGTCTACCTCCAATTTGCCCATTAGCTCTGATGAGCAGAATTAAAACAAGGTGGTGACAACAGTGGTGTAGTTATCTACAGAAACAGACAACTTATGTCTGGAAGCATGTCTGTCATTGAAGATCCATATTTTCTAATCTAAGAAATGTCTTCTCAGGGTACAGAGACTACTACTCCAACATCGCTTAAGGCTCACAGCCCAAGGTCTGATGCAACTTCCTATTATCTCCAGCACCAGAGGCAGACATATGTTTATTGTATAAAGGTATCACTTCTGCCTAGAAAGCATTTTCCAGCTCATTTGGTTCAACTACGCCTTTTTCAGCACTATCATTCTATGGTTATCATTTTAACACCCTCAGGCCATAAACCTGATTGGAAAAATTCTTGAAGAAAAGCAGAGGTACTAATAAATTAAGAGTTTACTGATATACGCACGCATACATATATACATGTGTATATCTCAGAGTTCATCAAGAATGCATACCATTGAATTGTTTGCTTCCTTTTTATAAGTATAGCTTAGATTAAAATCTTATACAAAAAAACCAAACTACTATTCCATATATCATATTGCTACGTTTGTAAGGCTTAACTATTTTGTGCTATTCAGCTGCTTTGTTTCCTATTTTCTCCAACATACGATATTTCATCTTATTTTTTTCCCTAAATCTTCTAAAACTCCTCCTCACACTGTTGTACATCACAATGACATTTCCCAGTCTTTCAGCTTTCTCCCATTTTATTAAAACTTCTGCAACATTCTAAGTTGTTCTCCTGCTCGGTCTGTAGCGTAAAATTTGTATACAAGCTCTTTAGAAGGTAATCTTTAGCAGGAACTGGTATCCATTTATATTATGCTCTAAAACATTAATAAGAAAAATGGCATTACCCAAAGGAATTCAGGATCACCATAAGATTTGTTATAAGTGGAAATATAAGAAAAAGTCTTCAAATACTCAGAAAGCATTTAGGGTATTATCCAAGGATTGGCGAGGGGGAAGGAGGGGTAAAAAAAAAAAAAAAAAAGGCACAAAAAACAACCAAACAGCCAAACAAAAAACCAAAACTCATACCCAAAACCACAACCCCAAAAATATTTCATTGAAGATCTAACAAAAAGTGCAAAACCAAAGAAAAGGTGTCTTTTTTGCAAGTGTGTGGCTAAGTACAAGTAGGGAGAGCTCAACAAGTGCAGCAAGTCAGCCCTCTTGTCAACTAACACCACCACCACCAGATTTTCATAGCTCTAGGAAACATGTAGACAAAAAGATGGCCAAGAAACAAAAAGACTTGCAGGGAAAACTCTAAAGAGCAAACACTTGAGGTACTGAATCACAGGCACCCTGAAAGCAGAATCAAGATCTAGAAAAGGAGGAGCAGAGAGAGAATTAAGATGCATAAAGCAGTAAAAACATGCAGGATGTTAGAAAAGCATAAGAATAGGCAGTAATCAAAGGGTTTTTTTGAAAGTGGTAGAGAAATTCTGCAGAGAAATTAAAGACTTAGAAGAGAACAAGCAGATTCAGGCACTTTATCTGTTTTGAAAGTTAATTTAGCAAACAAGCAGTTCTCAAAAGGGGAAAAAAAGGTTAAAAACCTGCTTGAAATTACATCAAGGCTGGATTTATCTGGTTTAGCCTAGTTAATGTCATTTAAGCTAATACAAAATAAATTTGCTGTAAATGAAAAAAGACCGCTCGTTCATCCTTTCCACTTAAGTAAGTTTATTGAAAAAGTTTTAGACATTTAATTTATGTTGTTTTTAAAAAAAGATAAGCCTATGAAGAAGTCCAAACAGGCTCTGAAACACGGCCAGAAAAGTTTTGCATTTTTAAGTCTCTTTTTCATGTCAACAGAAAGTTATCTGCTTAAGCAGAAAATGGATTGCAGTCAGTAATTCTCCATTAAGTTTTTGTAGAGCCAGTTATCAACACACGAAACAGCGGAAAGAACTCAATAAATGGGATTAGTTTCACCATCTAAAAAACAGTGTTCAAATTATGGTGCCACTACTAACTTTTTCAGGGAAAGTGTTACAGAATAGAAACCATCTTCAGAGAAATCAAAATTTTACCAAATTTAAACTAATCTTTTAGTGAGAATATTGTAACATTTTTGCATATAATCAGAGTAGGGAGCATTACAACACCAGTGTATGTATATTTAACCTATTTCTGCCCTGTGGAGAAGGACTTGGGGGGGTTGGGTGATGAGGAAATGAACATGAGCCAGCTTCAGTGTGAGTTCACAGCCCAGAAAGCCAACAGTATCCTGGGCTGCATTGAAAGGAGCATGAACGAGCAGGTCGAAGGAGGTGATCCTGCCCCTCTACTCTGCTCTTGTGAGACCTCACTTGGAGTATTGTGTGCAGTTCTGGGGTCCTCAACATAAGAAGGACATGGAACTGTTGGAACAAGTCCAGAGAAGGTGCACGAGGACGATCAGGGGACTGGAGCACCTCCCGTATGAAGACAGGCTGAGAAAGGTGGGGTTGTTCATCCTGGAGAAGGCTGCTTGGAGACCGCATAGCAGCGTTCCAGTATCTGAAGGGGGCCTATAGGGATGCTGGAGAGGGACCCTTCATCAGGGACTGTAGTGATAGGTCAAGGGGAAATAGGTTAAAACAGGGGAAGTTTAGATTAAATATAAGAGAGAAGTTCTTCACTGTGAGAATGGAGAGGCTCTGAAAGAGGATGCCCAAGGACGCGGTAAATGCTCCATGCCTGGTGGTGTTCAAGGCCAGGTTGGACAGAGCCTTGGGGGACATGGTTTAGTGTGAGGTGTCCCTGCCCATGACAGGGGGGCTGGAACTAGGTGATCTTAAGGCGCTTTCCAACCCTCACTATTTGTCGTGGTTTAAACCCAGTCAGGCAACTTGTTCACTCACTCCCAGTGAGTGGTGCCGAGCTGACAACAATTGACCCCCCCCCCCCCCACCGGGGCTCTCCCCTTCCCCGCTCCCAGAGGAACGGGGAGGAGGATCGAATGGATGCAACTCCTACGGGTTGAGACAAGAACAGTCCAGCAACCAATGTACAACACAAATCACCACCGCTACTATCAACTACAACAATGATAAGGGAAAATAACAAGGGAAGAGAATACGATACCACCGGCCAAGAAACGAGTTCCACCTCGAAGCCCGTGATCTTCCGGGTAACTCCCAGTTACCCCCCACCCCGGGCATGACATGCTGTGGTATGGAATACCTCCCTGGCTAGCCTGGGTCAGGCACCCCATCTCTGCTTCCTCACGGCTTCCCCTCCTCCCTGGCAGAGCATGAGCCTCACAAAGTCCTTGGTCAGGGTAAACATCATTTAGCAACAACCAAAAACATCGGTTTCACCAACATTGTTCCCAGGCTGGAAGTCAAAACACAGCACTGCACCAGCTACCACAAAGGAGAAACATGCCTGCTACTGCTGAACCCAGGACACTATTCTATGATTCTATACTGTTGTTATAACTTATTTTCTCCTATTGTACAGTTTTAGTAAACGCCATTAATTTTAATACAAACAATCCTCCAAATTTGTTTATGCAAGAACAATTTTATCCAAGTATTAAGAAAAACATTCAAATTGTACCTTTTATGTATTCACAACTATTCAGCCAAGGCTCCATTTTGAGAGCTCCTTCCCAAAAATATGCTATCTGTGTTATCATAAAATCATTCTAGCTTTCAATTGTCAAATTGGAACTAAATGATATCTGCAAAGTGGAAAGTCAAGCAATTGCATTACCCCCAATTGATCAGGTTTTAAACAATAATTGACAGAATTCTTTACTTTGACATGGAAGGCAATGAGTGTACATCACCTGCTTCCACTTAAGTGATACTAACTCAAGAGTTAACTTGAAAGAGGACTAAGATATTAATACATTTGATTAGGATTCCACGCAAGGGTTCTTAACACCCATCTCCATTTGCTAAAAGAAATTATTAAAAATAATGAAGAGGTCAAAATCAAGTCTCATATAATGTCCAGTGTACAGCATGAACACCACAGTTACGACTAGTGATGGAAAGATCAGGTGACAGTCCTAGATCATTACAGACTGAAACAAGGTAACACTTCAGGAAAATTTTTGGTATCATAATTTCTATCCTTGTAATGACAGACCAGAGCACATTCAAGAAGACATAACAGGTGCTGATAGAAGAGAAAGTAAATAAAATAATCAACAGGAGGCAGAAAAGACTGATTCCCATGTGACCCCTATGCTAAATTTTTCTTAGCAACTAGAGTTTGAAGAAAATAATATTTCAATTCTGAACTGTTAAAGCTCAACAGAACTGTCCTTTTCTCCATCAATCCCTGTAGTAAGAGGAGAAAAATTTACCAGAAGTACTTCCAATCCATAAAGTAATACCCTTGCAGAAGGCAAAACTATAAATTGGCATGAAGTAACTCTGATCAGGAAAAAATAAAATTCGAACTCCTACATACTATATGCTTCATCAGAGAATTGGAGCAACAGTAGAATAATTATTTTTTCAGCACTTACTTTCCAGTCCAAAAACTTCCAATACATTTCAGCACATATTGCTTCCAGAGTCTTTTCCAAGTCAATAGGAAATTCTTCCATCACGTCATTATGCCAAGCATTTTGGTTCTGTTTTCTGCTCCTCTAAGCCCTCTTCAGCAGTAACTAGTTTACAAAGTAGCACAAATGCAGAGCTATGGAGTAAAACTCATGGGGCTGAGCCCCATTATGTAACATGAACTATTACATCATAAGAATAAATGCATTTCACAAGGTGTTTAACTCAAATTAGCTCCAGTCTCATTCCATGGACCCAAACCACCCATCAGTGTCCAAGATGTATTAGGTGTGCTCCTGGAGCTCATCCTCTTCTCTAGTCTCATGCAAAAGTATCCATTTCATACTCTCCATGGCTGGCTGCTCTGCTTTAGGTCAAACTGTGTGTAGGAATAACTGGGACATTCTTTTAATAATGCACCCTTCACTGGAGCAAAAATGCTCTTGTGCTAAGCATGTTTCATGTTCTCCAAACAAGAGAGGTCTTCCCCTCACCCACAAGAAATATAAATAGATCTAGCTTTCTTGCAAAGTTTGGAGAGAAAATATATTAAAAATTTAACTGGAACCAAACTAAACAGTTCTGCTATTCATCTCAACTGTATACATTTGATGATTCATCTATCCTAACCTTGGTTGCTAGAGGCTGAGCCAACAACCAAAGACTTTTCAGGTAGTAGAGACAGACAAACACTTTTCCAGGAAAAGTCACGCAAAAACATCTGAGTGAAACAACTTCAGAGGAGCCTGAAGCTTACTCTGGCATCACTTCAAGGTGTGCAAGTGAGGACAAACAAATCCTTCCCACGGTCTACCTGCCTGTTTATGTCTGTTAGCAAATGACATTAGTTAAAAAAGGGCAAGATCAGGAAAAATCGGGAAGAAAACAATCTCCATGGGCTTATCTTCCATAACTGGAGCAAGAATCAACACAGCCTAGCACTGCAACTTCAGCAATATTTATCCCTAGTCCTGAAACATGCCCATGTGCCCAAGAGCTTGAAACTAGGCTGTTAAGACCTAGATGAAGTTGCAACAGAGCACACACACTAGTAACTAAACTGGAAATTAATAAATCTATTCACTAGGTTCTCCCATATTTTTGAATCTGGCTTAAAGACGTCTCTGGCATGGCACTGGTCCTGAGAGTTTCTCAATAGTCATGCTTGCTTCTCACATTACCAGATTTTATCTCCACAGAAAGATACAAGAAGCATGATACTACAAAACTTTCTTGATCAAAATTCCCATTTACCTCAATTTCCTCATCTGCAATCAGATAAGTGATCTGAAAATTTCTGTATTGCTCTGATACCTCCTGGTAAGACTAAAGAGAAACTAATAGACCCAAGTAACGTCACCAATTGTAAGTCAACGTTTAATATAAGGGGAATATCTTGAAAATCAAAGAAATAGTATTTTGCTAAAAGTGAGAGGGGTACTCTCAAAATCAGAGCTGGAAAGTAATTGAAAATGTGACATTCTCCACAAAAACAGGTCCTTCAAAACTTACTTTTAGTGCAATTAATACCGTGTTGAACTTTATGCAGAAAAAAAGACACATGCATGGTTTTGGAAAAGGCTCAGGAATTAAAGCAATTGAGAGATTAATGAGAGAAGCTTAACACACAATGAAATAGTGTAAAATTCAGAGTGTGTGCTTCATTTGGAAAAAAATTAAAATAAACCACAGGGTCACTGCGTGGTGTCGCAATAAAGACCTTTGTTCCAAGTTTAAAGTGCTTCGTTATGCTTCTTAAATTAACCCAGGTAACATTAGAAATATTATTTATAGTAACCACTTTTCAGTTTGAGCTATGCAATACTTAAAGTAATTTCACACTTCACAGAACAACAGGAAATATGTCAGTTATTTTTATTATTTTGTATTCTACCATTGCAACAAAAATCCCCACATTTAAAAAAAATTAATTTAGTGATTTATCTAATCATAAAATCTAAGCTAAATTAATATGAATCTCAGTCTAGATGCAATAGTTAGTTCATGTGAAAATGTAACACGTTCTCATAGATCATCAGAAGGTTAGAACTTTCCTTACTAGTTCTAACATCTTGTTAGCATTGCTTTGTATTTTGAGTACTTTGCTTACAGTGAAAGATCATCAGTGGGTTAAGCAAAGAAATAAAAAAGCAAAACAAACAAAACTGCCTCCTATGCTCTTCCTAAAGAGGCTGCCACTAACACATTAATTGTTCCACTATCATAATAATTCTCTAGAGCAGCAACTGTAGATATAGCTCAGAGGGTCCTTGAAACTTCTCCAAATGATATTTCTGTAGCCACCTCAGATAGGGAATTAATCAGAAAGACCACAATGACACTATTCCCATATCCCAATCATACAAAGCAGCACCCCAGAAGTCCTGATTATTTCTAGGAAAGTGTGTGGAGTTCACAGACTGAATGAGCCCCAAACAGCTAAAAGAAATACATAAATCTCGCCAATCACTGGAAAAATAGCTAAATCCCATTCACAGCCTGAAAATCCTAAATACTTTATTTTAGAATGTAGCCTCCAAATCCTCCTGATTTCCTACCTTCCCCCTACAGTTCTTACCCAACCCATTGCTTCTCCCCAGGTGATTAATCAGGTAATCCACTACCTCCATTAAAGCAAACAGCTTTCAGCTGATGTCTTGGAAAAAACATCATGGTTTTATCTACAAGCTGTATAGAAAATGGATAGATTTTATTTTCTTGTAAAAGCTTCAAGTGTCAGAGAATCAATGTCAGAGCAGCTGCCATGGCAAGGGTCTACCACCATGGGGGTTGTTCTCCTACAGCAAGCAAGACTTGAGGGACACCACTCATTACTGGTCTCTAGCTGGACATTGAGCCACTGTCCACAACTCTTTGCGTGCAGCCATCCAGCCAGTTCTTTATCCACCGAGTGGTCCATCCATCAAATTGATGTCGCTCAAATTTAGAGACAAGGATGTCGTGTGGGACAGTGTCAAACGCTTTACACAAGCCCAGGTAGATGATATCAACTGCTCTACCCCTGTCCATCAGTTCTGTAGGCTCATCGTAGAAGGCCACCAAATTGGTCAGGCAGGATTTCCCCTTAGTGAAGCCATGCTGGCTGTCACCAAGCACCTTGTTGTTTTTCATGTGCCTTAGCATGCCTTCCAGGAGAATCTGCTCCAAGATTTTGCCAGGCACAGAGGTGAGACTGACTGGCCTGTAATTCCCTGGGTCATCCATTTTCCCCTTCTTGCAAATGGGGATTATATTTCCCTTTTTCCAGCCGTCGGGAACTTCACCTGACTGCCATGATTTTTCAAATATGATGGACAGATCATCATGGAAGTTATCTAATACCTCCAGCTTCCTCACCTGAAATAGAGCTGTCTTTTTCTCAGGGACTATATACATTTCTCAGACTTTTGCTGTAGAACATGCACTAACATGGGCTAGGCTACAGTGACTTGGCCAGTAGAAAAATGTTAATACAAGCTGAAACAGGACAAGACAAGCCTTGATGAATCCTGAGACCCTGCACCATAAAATTGTCACAAAAGCTATGGCCTGTGACTAGGAATAGCAAATATCATATATACTGGCTTATGCAAAAGGGTCAAGAATAATAAAATATTTTCACATTTTTATCTTTGACAATTTCCATAGAAGTTGTTCAGACCTATTCTGAGAGCCCTTTCACACAAAAAGTGAGTGGAGCTTTACACCAGTGGCACAAAATTGTAGATCTACAAATTTGAAATCTTCAAGATGCTGTACCTAACACTGAAATTGAGCACATTCCTATTCCCTGTAAAACTCTACTGATTAACAAGACTTCTTTTTGTCTTTATAAGGCCAAAAGCCTCACTGACTGCAATTAAGAAAATCTGAGGAATCCAGATAATAGTGAAGCAATTTCTGTATAACTTTTATAGGAGACAAAGTTAGAAATCTGTTAGTAATCAACATCAAAAGATGGTTTCTTGACAGTAGTGAGAGCTCAACCCTAAATAGTTAATCTTCAAAGATGGGTAAATGGATACTAACTGATTTAATGCATATTAAAATTCTGGTTTGGATAGTAAATTCCCAAGACACAATAAATAAATGATTGGACATCCATCACTGCAGGAAAATTACATTTTTAGCATGAATTATGTAGAAATTAGGTAACTCATCAAAGAATAGCTTTATAGCTTAATAGCATGTAAAGTTACAGTTGCAGAGGAGTTAGAAGTCCAGCATAATGTTTCACAAACAGATAGGAATTAATTTATAATAAGCAGTTTGTTATTTTTCATATACATGGTAAATGCAGACCACACATTAGAGTCCATCTTCAATATTCTAATAAGATTAGATGAAGGAATTAATTAATGGCAACTAAATTTAGAAAAAAAAAATTAAAAATCTAATAATAAGATCATAAGATACCCCAGTACTTGAAATGGAAGTAGTAATAAGTTCAGACTTGTCTGTAAACAAGTACCTACACAAGCTCCCTTTAAAACTAAGTTTTAATAATGGAAGTCTTCAATTAATAAAAGGAGTTAGAAAAAGTATCAGGACCTTCCCAAGAAACAGATTGTACCCAACTATCATGGTGATTGCCACTTCATATGTGGGAACAAGAAATTAACAATATCCCTAAAACGGATTCTCATGAGATTTAAAGTATCAGAGCTCCTCTAGATTTTTGTGGATTTGTTTCAGACTTTATTGCTCTTCAGTACCCTTGTTTTTCTGCTGAGGTTGTTGCCAGCAAGGTACTAGGTTTTGGCTGTTGTTGTTTCTGAGACGTAAGCTCTGGACAGCTTTGACATAGCTGACTCGTTTCACACGAGACAAGCAAACAGCAACTGGCAGGCACTAGTGAATTTCAGCCCCTGGTGGCCCAAATGCAATGTTTGCAGCAATAGGTGAATACACTGAGAAAGTAAGTAGCACAAAGTTTCTGGTACAAACCTACCAGTGCAGATCTGTAGTGTGGCTGGCTGAAAAATATGTAATAAATTTGAACTAATGACTCAGGTAAAATTAGGGGCTTCATTTCCAAATGTAACCCAAAGAATTCTGAATAAATAACTCCAAATCAAAGAGATCAACTCAAAACCTAATACAGAAAGATCATCAGGAAATAAGAACAAGTGTCAGAATAAAGCCCAGTCCTGCAGCTGGCTGAACACAGGTACAGGACATATTGACAGAAATTAGGCATCTCTTTCAGGTTTCTCCTTGCACATGATCCATTTCCCCTCCAGCAAATGGGTCACTGACAGGATAACTACACTGCCAATGTTATAATCCTTCCCAGAAGGAAAACCAGGCCATACTGAGGGAGTAATATCTACCAAAGTCTAGAAAGACAGTTTGGAGGCAGCCAACCTGTACACTGCATATCAGCCTGGGAAATCCCAGCCTTTTTCTGGTCACCTCAGGCCTTGAGCACTGAGAAAAGTTTGGTCAGAAGGGGAAGCCAAACTGACAAACATCTTTGCTAAAACTTCTTGCCCTGGTAGACACAAGTCCCTCACCAGTCAGGCCAGGAGCTGGCTTAGGAAGCTAAAAACTGGTAGTCTGCATCAAATACAGTATGGTGTCTTATTTTCCAGTGTGTGAAATCTGAGGAGGTTTTGAAGATGGCAATTGAAGAGGAAACTTCTGCTCTCTGGTGATAAATTAAGTTCTGAGAGTGTAATCAACAGCTGTAGAAATATATTTTCTCTGGATTTTTTTAAGAAGAAAAAAAAAAGTCAAAACCTGCCAGCGACATCAAACGAAGCCTCAATTTAGGGCTTAATTTTGTTTTTAGCTTTATTTGATGGAACTGGTTTCCCAGGGCGTAATAGACATGAATGATTTCTTGGATTTTGGTTTGGGGGTTTCTTTTTTGTGAAAAAGGAGGCTGGAATCTGAGCTGTTTATTTCCAGTGCCTAATTTGTTACTTTTAAGACACTGAAATCCTTAGCATCCCTATACACAAAAGTAACATAGTGATATTTACTACTGATGCACAATTTAATTATTTTGGACACTCAGACCAGATGATCAGACTAACCTGCTTTTTTTTTAACTCGCTGTCCTCTAAAAATCAGAGTGCCAGAAAATAAAGCTAAGACTAGAAAGACAGCCTTAGAACAAAACTTCATGAAACAAACAATCAAAAGGATCAGAAATCTGCCAGAATGGACAAGACAGCTTGGGTAAGGGTTGCTACATTTGAGCTCTGTACAAATGTCCAAACAAGTAAATTAAAACTAGTTTTTCAGGCAATAGAAGAAAACATCTCTGCTAGCAGATCCACCACTAAAGGCACATTGTCAGAATTCTCAGTTAATTTAATTTGTTAGCAGAATTACTTTCAGAAATTTAAAATAATGCTGTTACATGCCTCCCACAGTCGCTCACAGCTAAAAGCACTTAGAAAGCGAAAGAATTGTGTAGCAAAATGAAAACAAATCTGTTGCCCACACAAAAGCACATACATCTCCATACTGATAGAAATGGGCTTTTATCCAAACATTTTGCTAGCACCACAACACTGTTAATCTTTGAGTTCAATATTGAAAAAAATAATTGGGATTGTTTTTAGGCTAGACTTTCCGAAATTGAAATCTCATTGGGTTTTGGAAGGAGAAAAGGAGGGATAGCAAGTTTTTTCACTGGTGACTCTGCTAGGAAAAACAATCCTTTCTCTTTGTTTTCTTAAATCTGTATGGAAGAGGGAAGCTAAGAAAGTGCAATATTACTTTTTCATATGCTGT
Organism: Pezoporus occidentalis; assembly: GCF_034315485.1. NCBI lineage: Eukaryota > Metazoa > Chordata > Aves > Psittaciformes > Psittacidae > Pezoporus > Pezoporus occidentalis. Next base: position 4,030,124 of record NW_026915725.1, read on the forward strand.
AAATGAAGTCAATCTGCAGGATTTTTACCTCTTTTCACAGACTGGCATCTGTTTTAAAGACTTTACCTTCTCTAAGTTTTTGTCCAGGTTTGGTACCAGAATACCCCAAAACAGAGTACAAGGGAAAACAGGGAAAGAGAACTACACAGCTGCAGCTCCCATACCACCTTGAGCACAACAGGAACATGCAATATATGCAAGTACATAAAAGTTACCTATGTGACACAAGATTTGCCAAACATCAGGCTTGTGGAGGATGAAGTGGGTGCTAGCTAGTGATAATGTATCTATGCATATGCATGTATGTGTACATTCACATGGTGTAAAACTCAGAACAACTAGGTTCCCAGATTTGCTCCTGAATGCAAGCTGTATTTGACATTAAGGCTGCTAGTGGAACAAGTTCTACTGGGTCAAAAAAAAGATGATTTGGATGAAATAAATACAATTAAACAATCTTTCTCAAAATTCTGTAGAAAACAGAGGTCATCTAGTGTAATGCTGAGAAGAATGAATCAACTCTTCTCTCATACACAGAACTAAAATGCCTATAATATTAAGTGGAATTAAGATATAAACTTCATTATGACAATAAAAGTTAAGCTTTAAAGCCAAAAGAAGTGTTCTTTTAATTACTGACAGTAAGTAAAATATGTGTGAATCTGATATAAATTGCAAAACCATTCACTGTCTAATAGAAGTTTCAAATAGGCTTATAGATGGAAAGTAAATGAGCTGGAAAAGAAAGACCAAATGTGCTGGGAAAGTTCTTTTTTCACATTGTGCTTTGTGTGAATCTGAAGAGATCCCACTGCACTGGCTTTTTCACTTTAGTTTAGAAGGAAATGTACTGGCTTAATGGAGGAACATATTTGCATTTCATTTCTTAACCTTTTTAAGCATTTAAGAATATTAAATACATTTTCTTGACAGAAGTACTAAAAATACATATTTCATTGTCAAAGTCATATACCCAGCATTATAATAATTATTTGCAGGCTTTTTAATCTCCAGGTACGTAAGAGATATTTATTTTAAATATTAAATAACTTGTTTTATTTTACTGAGACACAAAGTGAACGTATAAACATGAAAAAGAGATTAAATCCTGGCTGGACCTGACTTTAAATTAAATTTCAACTTTCTATAAAATTTAAACATTTTTAAGAGTAACAAGAAACCCAAAATGAACACATGGCAGAATGCAGCTAGTATTCTTTACCTCCTCAGCTAATAGTTAGGATAGGCTTTAAAGCCCATGCAGCTGAAGGAAATCCTGTCACTCATTTCAAAAAGCTTTGGATCAAACCCTACAGAAGTTACCAGGACTATTTACAAGTATAATATGAAAGTGTAGTCCTATGCTTAACTGTGTTGCTAAGCCAGTGTACTATTCTGCTACTGATTGTAAACCCCAAGTGCTGCGAAAAACACTGATCATCAGCTCATACCTCCTTAGTACGATACTTACCTGGGGTTACAAATGCTTTATCTTTCTTATTTTTCTTCCTCTCTTATTCTTCCAGGTACCCAATTTCAATATTTTCTTCTAAATTTATATAAATCTTATTTTTTTCTTTTTCTTTGAGTATCTGTCACTCTTGTTTTCTTCCTATAATATATATAAGAAGAATATATATAATATATAACTGTGTAACTAGTGCAGGAATATGTATCTGACCACACTCCCTCCGGTTTCTCTAAAGCTTTTCATTACATGAAACTGATGATGTTTTCTGATTGACATGCTTAAGATAAATGAGATTTTTATTACAATTAATGAAGATGGTTAAGACTTTTCCTTTCAGCTCCTCAATGAGTAAATTTAAGATTCTACAAAGCCCTTTTCTTATTATACTCATAATTACTATTCCTTTACGACTTTTTTTTTAATTAAGTTGGCTCTGGTTCTCAATACCAGACCATTTTACTAAAATTCATAAAAGTACATTAAACAAAGTATGATGGGTTGCCCTGTGGGGTCCAAATGATGACAATCAAATGACACTGATAACTGTGATTCCTGATCCAATTATTGATATTCCTTTAAAAAAAAAAAAAAAAAAAAAAGGCGAAATCTTGTTTCTGAGTACACTATGAGTCAGTAGAGAAGGATGTTTTGTTAGCACCCAGTGCCCTTCATCCAGGACTAAAATTTCTTTACAGGTTTCTCTCAGGCCTAAGTTTCCACCATTTGTTCTCACTGTGGCTTTGATTTTCACTGCCGTATCCTTAGTTTTTCTCTCAGATACAAACACATTTATCCACCAAGAGAGGGAGAGGCAGCTGCTTTTTTGGTGCATATGTGGTTTAGTTTTCTGAGTTTTCAACAATGCCAAGTACGAGCACTATGGGTGAAGGGTTTTGGTTTAGGTTTTCAAGTACACGAAACAGCTAACATTTTGTTTCATTTACTGTAATGAACAGCTATTTCATTCACAGTGTGAACAAGTTTTAACTCAACACTTACAATTCAAAAAAATCATAACAGTAGAAGAGCTAACCAATTTTAAATTGCTCTGCCCACCTGCTTCTGCTGCCAGTGGTGGTAGAACATAATCGCCGCAAGTATAGCTTATGTCATTGTGTCCATTCCTGACATAAAATAGATAATTGGGTGATTGCATGTTTAATATAGGTGATTTCAGATTTTTAAGGGTTTCCTGAGCTCACTTTTTATTAAGATTTTGGCAGGTACATAATGATTTGTACAATAAAATAAAGTCTTGATTAATCACCTTAGACTTTATTATATCTAAGTTATTTATAATTCTGTTTTGGCAAATATGTTGTAACGCATAATGTTATTTTCTGCATTTTTAAGAGAGCTTTTTATTTTGTACATTGTTTATTTTAATGAAATATAAAGATGTTGGAAACAATTTGTGTGTGTGATACAAAATAGACAGGCTGTTAATCATATGGATAATTTTACAGTATTGCCATATAATTTTTTACCTAGAATCAACTTGTGCTTAATTCAGGATGAATACAGAAAGAAAAAAACTGGGTTTTTTTTGCTTTTTTTCAATGAATGAATGACTTACTTTGACTCCTGACAGCAGATTATGGAGGAAAACCAAAGGTAGAGGAATGGATTTGGGTTTTGGTCCTGAAAATGGTTAAATCCCTGCTCAATTTTCTTCTGAAAGACGTGAAACAATTTCCTATGCAGAACTGAAAAATTCACTCAGCTATTCAAAACTTTCACACTAACTTTTTGGTTAGTGAATTTACAGCTATTGAACATATGGGAAGTTAGCTAACAGTCACTTGGTGCACATTGGCCTGAGGGGAATTTCATTCTGATGGGCACTTACAGTCATGCTTTATAAGACCAATGAGCAAATCATGACAAAGAAGCTGACTTCAAAAAAAAAAAAAGAAAAAGAAACCACTAAAAAAAAAAATCAAACCAGCAACCATAAAGTAATTTTTTTAATTGATGGATATCAACTCAAGCTGACAAAGCATAATTTAAACCTCGAACAATAAGCGTTAAAACAATACTGTGTCCTCAAATACACAAATACACCGATTTCTAAAGTGCCAGTTTCCTAATAGCTGTATATAATCCAGGTATGAATCCTCCTCCAGGAACTGCAACATGCGTAAAAGAGGAGAGACAAAATCCTGGACTGATTTACAATAATGACAAACCTGATGTCATCATATTTTGAAGGAATAACAATCACTCTTTTACTGCTCATCACTTTCCTGAAAATTCATTAATTGGTAAATTAGAATTACTATTTTGTTACATAATATAACAAACTTGCCACTGTGAAGTAATTGTGGATATTTATTTAGGAAATATAGCAGAGAATAATACAATTTTCCACTTCTCTATAGGAAATAAACTTCTGTTCTACTTCCATCTCACAATACTTCGGATGGTCTTGCTAATATCGTTTAACTCAACAAGAAGCTAGAAATCATGATGAGTTTTGTTGGAATTCTTTTTTCAAGTCCAGCACTTTGCCAGTAGAATCTGTATTTGCTGCCTTTGTTTCTGTAACAATCAATTATGGGAACATTTGCCATTAGTCCACAGCATGCACAAGCATTATATGACACTGAAACCATTAAAGTTCTTTTGGAGAACTGACTGCTGCTCTTTGCTATATTTTGGGTAGATAAACAATATTGTAAGAAGTGCATATCTGTTAGTTATTGTATATTTATTGGGTGTTTAGTTATGATTTCTTTCTGTGACATCAGAATATCAACAAAATATATGGAAGAGAAAACTTCCTGTCATGTACACATCCTGGTAAAACAGCGTATCTATTTGATCATAATTTGGTGTGTGCATATGCTTTTAGTGAAAGGTTCATAAGCTACAGGGCATATTACTGATTTCAAATCATCATACACTACATATGAACAATTTTTTGTGCAGTGGAAAGTTACACAATGGAAGTATGAAAATTTGTTCTATTAGCAAAGAAAATATTACTGGCATTATGTTTTACTGTTCAACCCTAGAAAGTAGATTTGCAATTATTGTCTGATTAAAGAACATTTTCTTCTTGCATGCAGTTAAAACTAATTAATTAAAAAGTACAAAACAAGGCACTTGCAATAATTTAACTAAAATACAATGAAAAATAGAGAAGATATTTTTGTATAAATTTTGACTATGATTTATTCATTCTGCTCACAATAATACTCGTTTCCTTTTGTGTTGACTTACCATGCTTAAAATGATAGGGTCTTTAAAGGTGATGCCACCTCCAGCAGCTTGGATTCAGTATGTCAAGTTCACTGACAGGAATAAGACTCAAATCCAGTACTGAAATTCACAAATATATCTTATCAGCAAGACAAACTTGAATATGGAAATAGTTAGCTGTGTCAGAAGAATGATCATTGTGCCTTTAAGGAAATAAAAGTTGCACAGAATTTGCATACAGTAAATGAAATATGGTAATTTCTCTGTAAACAGATGTGTTTTCAGCTTTGATTTACTGTCACCACTAAATGATGAGGATGTGCATGAATACTAATACGATGGTACTAAATCATTCATTTACTAGAAAAAGGTACTAGAGACAGAGAGAAAGGAAATGATCTTACATTCATTGAAAGAATTCTATTTGATGAGAGGTTAAGTAGATGGAGAATCAACTTAATTAACTTGATGCTGGAAAAGAAGGTAGGAAGTTCATACAGAAAATTTTAAAACTGTGTGGATATTGATTGACTGAAAACATAGGGAAAAGTTACTCATGGTTTCAGAAGTGTACAGAGAATTCTTCTTTTTGCAGCGTTATTTAATATGCATTTTATAGCTAAGAAACTTTCAAACACGTTATTTCATGAGCAAGTATAAATACTGTGCATTACTTATGTCTTAGGCTCAGAGTGGTTTAAAAAAGAATTTTAAACTTGAGCAAACATCTGTAACTACATCTGTGGACAGACACGTTAAGTCAAAGTAGACTGATTTTCATGGATACTGATCAGCCTCATATGCATTACAGTTAGGCAGAATTGGGAGTATTTAGGACTTCTGACATCAAATTATTTTTATTTCCATACCTAAATGCAAAGTATATGTTTATACCCAAAACAGTAAAGATAATAAACTGCTTGTGATGCAAAACTGAGGCAAATGCCTGAATCCAAAGAGCTCATGTAGAGTGTACTGATTTGGAGGTCAACCTTAAAAATTGTCCTCTTCTTATATTCTTTAGTTACTTCATGAGATATTAGGACTTTGTTTACAGCACCCAGGGCCTTTCCATTGTAAAGACTTTCCTGACATATGTTTAAAATTGTGTTTTCTTACAAGTGATTACATTGGAAAATACTGACTTCCCCTGAAGTTGAAGGCAAATTTCCCATAGAGTTCATCAAAGTGCAGGGTTTCATCCTTTTCATTAAGGCAACTGTTTCTGTAAGGGAAGAGGTAATTAAATGAGCTTTTAAAATTCTTTATTTATAAGAGTCAGTAAATTTAAAGTTCTAATATGAACTTTATCTTTTTTCTTATAACTCTTAAAAATTATTTTTTAGTCCTAGAGATATGCTCAGGTAGTCAACTCTGGACATGAAAAACTTACCAACCTAAAAGAATAAAACTAAGCTTGAATTTGTAAAATATGAAAAAAAACATTCCAAGGGAGGTTAAAGAAAAACATCAGAAAAACAGTCGCACTGTGCTTTACCTTTGACATTTTGTATATAGCTATAACCACTGAAATAAGAACGTTCTTGCTGTGTTCTTGCTGTACATCATCATATTTCAATATTGCAGCTTTTGTAAATTATTGTTACAAAATGATACATTTTGCTATATGGCTGAAATTTGAAGAACAGAGAATTGATATCTATGCACACAAAAGACAGATCTGTTCTCATTCTGTGACAAGTTTTCATGTGTTCTGATTAAATCTTCTCAAGAAATTGCCACCAATATCCAAGAAATAAACTCTTTAACCAGAATGACAGGTTAGAAAGTTGACATTACTTTATTACGGTACAGGGTGCATGGAGGATCACTACACCTGTTACACACATTGAGAAGAGACAGCTTACAGGATTATGTATCTTCATTATATACATATTCATTATAATTCTGCAAAATACCCACATAATTCCCATTACTCATTGCATATGGTAATTTTGGTAGATAAGGCCACAGCGCAGATGCAGGTGCAGTGAATTTTGAGGAGTCATCTCTGGGGGTCATGATGGTCATTTGGGGAGAAATACCCCCACTCATTTTACCCTTTTATGGAAATCCGTTAGTTAAAGACATTCGAATGTTTGTTCAGTCTTTCCAATTAACTGCATGTTCTTGCTTGGTATAATTTAGGACCTTGAGAGGCTCTTCAAGCTCTCACAGACATCTTGTTCTCTTGTTGCATGTCTTCCTTATCTCTATATACAGTAAAATTGTAGTTTAAGAATCCTCGTAGCCCTGTGTCTAAGTCTCTATAGTCAGTGAAATACTAATTTAATTTGATATCATCTATACAGTGAAACATTAATTTAATTTAGTGTCAAAATGGCAATGAGAAATAATCCAAACCTATTTGAGGTTAGTTTTATCCAGCCTGGCTGACCAGTTTGAATTTTAAGAGACAACTGAACGCTAGTTTTGTCTTCAGCCTATGAAAGTAGATGTCAAGATAGATACTACTTAAATGAACAGTGTGAAATTCTAAGCAGTGTTGCTAATGTCAGCAGATCAATTGCAAAAGGAATGGGAAAATAAAATATGAATGGACAATCCTAATAGAATAAAGAGGATCTTTAGAAAGATTTTTACACCAAATTAGTTAAATATGCGATAAAGTACACATGCACTACACGTTTTATTCCAATTTTTTATTTTGTCAGGTTTTGATGATGGTCAGAGCCATTTCTGTTCAGTCATCTTCACAGCCCTGTTGTACCCCCTATGCATTCTTTCAATGAATGTACATTCTTCTTAGGCAAGATTAAGGAGGAAAATCTGGATACTATAATGCTGAAGCGGCAGTTTTGTGTCCTGGAATCCTAAACACTATTGGAAGCTGGTCTTGTGCATGTGCTGATTACATAGAGAACAGACTTGTTTAGATCAACAATAAAAATAAAATATTCACCTAATATTAATCAACCCTAAACTCAATGCCCTGACCAAACCCTGTTTTTTATGAGTTTCATACAGATAACCAGAATGTAACACTCTAAGAAAGCCCAAAGTCTTCCACACATAAAGATCTTTGGATATGCAAAAAAAAAAAAATTGTCTCAGAGTCCTTTGCCTGAAGATTAATTTGTTTTTCATATCTCAAGTGCAATAAATTATGACTGTGATTTTCAATCCAGACATGGGGATATTTTTATACTTCTTTGCCACCAGATCCAGCATCTTTACTGTCCTCTCTGAAATACTTTCATTCCAAACACTCATCTCCTACCTGCATTAATTCATATGATTATTCAAAAAATAACATTTAAAAATCACCTTAGCATAAACAAATCATGTAAGTTTCCACACCTAGAAAGCTTTGAAAGGGTTATACTAACAGATTTTAAAACAGACTGTGGAAAAGTTAAAACAGCTACTTTAGAACATACCAACAGTAAACATATGAATATTTAATACAGTATTTTACATACCTTTTTCTGGAAAAAAATTAGATGCCGTTGGTGGTTCTTTGATACTGAAATAACAGACTGTATAGAACATTACAGATTTCTGGGTTCAAAGATATTTTTTAACTAAGGTATTGACAAGCAATTCTGGAATTTCATTAGCAGGTTTAATGACAAACTGCTCAGTGGAAGTCAAATGCTTATACTCCATTTACTCATTTTAGAATTTCTATTTTAAAAATATAATTTTATTTATATATGAATACCAAAATGTTGTGCTAATATTCACAGACATAGTTTTGTTCTATCTCAGGACTGCGCACAATGATGTTTTTCTCTTCTATACAGATAATTTTGGAGCATGCATCACATCAATTTTGAAAGAGTCAAATCACTCATATTGCAATCCCATACTCACTAAGAAAATAATCCCTCCTTCAAAAAAATATCATAAAATAATCAGCCTTCAATTATTGTTTGAGTAATGCTCACTGAATTTTCTTTACATGCCATTAATATCCAGTATTTGAAAGTAATACAACAGCAGCCATAAAGGTCCATATTGGAATGACAAATGCTGTATGCATCACCAAGACAGATTTTGCCTTGAGTGATTTTATCAGCTCATTTTGAAGTTTCTATCTGACATTTAAGTTAGCTATTAAATATAATTATGGGAACCATATGGAGGGCTAGTGTAGACAGAATAGCCTAATAAATGTGATCTGCCATGATGGCATGCCTCTGGATTATTTATATCTTCTGTTTGATTGCAGTCTGAACTAGCAATTTCTTTACTAATTTTAGAAAATTAAAATTTAAAGGCTTGCACTATTACTTACATATGATTGTATTTGACTAGAATTATCTCTGGACATCTGACTCTAGAACTCAGACTAATTTCTTAGACGAAAAGAAGACTAGCAATTAAAGTTTGTTTACAAAGTGAGAAGTGGCCGAGTGAGAATGAACTGCTGCTGTTTGGTATCTTCACCTTAAAGCATGTAAAAATGGAAGTGCAAAAACCAAAATGCTAAGTTCAGAGAGTAAGTGTAGGAAGAACTCTCACACCTTCTTACAGACATGAAATGAAATATTATTTCTGGAACCATCAAAATAAATAAAGCCAGGAATTTCATGTTTAACTGTACATGGTCAGCCACCTCAAAATACACGACACCCTACAACACAGTGAAAAATAAGGAATAATTCCTGCTGATTTCTTGGACCGAAAGCAGCAATAATTTTACAAATTCACTGAATTCATTATCTGAAATTATTTGAAGTTTTGAAGAGAAGCAGGAAATTTCCATTATCTTTCCATGTGTCATGGTTTAAACCCAGTCAGGCAATTCGTTCACTCACTCCCCCCCTTCTTGCCCTCCCCCTACTCCCGGAGGGACGGAGAGGAGAATCGAAAAGAATGCAACTCCCACGGGTTGAGATAAGAATAGTTTAGTAACTAAGGTATAACACAAATCACTACTGCTACCACCAATGATAATAATGATAAAGGAAATAACAAGGGAAGAGAATACAACACCTCACCACCAGCCAACCGATAACTTGCCCACCAAGCCCAACCAAGCACCGACCGATACCTCCTCCAACCCTGCAGTCTCCCAGCCCTTCCGGCTCACTCCCAGTTACATCCTGGGCATGACGTGCTGTGGTATGGAACACCTCTTTGGTTAGTTTGGGTCAGGTGTCCTGTCTGCTTCCTCTCAGCTTCCCTTCCTCCCTGGCAGAGCATGAGGCTCACAAAGTCCTTGGTCAAACCAAAACATCCTTGTTATCAGCTCTGTTCCCAGGCCGAAAGTCAAAACACAGCACTGCACCAGCTACCAAGAAGGAGAAAAATGACTGCTACTGCTGAACCCAGGACACCATGTCTACCAATTTCTCTCTTAAGCAATAATTATACTCCTTCATTTACCCATATTTATCCTGTGAACTCAGCCTTCCAGGAATTCTGATCTCAAGTTAGCCTCTGTTCACCCCCATAATTCTGCATGTTATCTCCTTCCTGAGGGTCCCAGCATATTCTATAACGCCTGTAGAAAATTTAACTGCCTTTCTCCCTGCCAAGGTTGGGAGAAGGAAGAAATCAGAAAGCCTGAGTTTCCCATAAGTATTAAACATGTGCTGTTCCACTGATCTCCCATTTCAGAAATCATTTACGTAGGTCTATGACCCACTGTGACTTGTCAGTTTACACTCCAATTAAAATTCTATGCATTATGGCTGAATAGTGTTTAAATATCTTGGCTTCACATCCCTAGGGCAATTTAAAATTCTTAAACATCACCTAAAGTTATTACAAACATTACTGTTTTCATTTTCACTTACCTGTGCGTGTGAGCTTTTGACCTTGCCAGCCCTTACCCTGCACGTAAAGCAATAAAATTGGAGCCTCTATCTTGTCTCTATTCCAGATTTCAGCTGATTTCATTAGACTTACATAATTTCATAATATTTCACTAGGCTTAGACCCTCAAATTAATCTAGCCACTATTAGTATATGAATCATCAGACACAGTCTGGTCATTTAAAAGCAAGTCACACACGTTTACCAACAAAAATAGTTAGGTACTCCAAGGAGAAACCTGAAGAACCCAAGGATAACAACGAATGATGGAAGATGATCACCAGAGACAAATGATGTGCAGTCAATTTGAATCAAGTAATATTTTAAAAATGGTTTGATTGTTGACTTTGTTTTAGCTCTGAAATCAATTTTAACTTGTAGTTAGCTTTTTAGAAAGCATTTGAACTGTACATCTTGTACAGAAGAGAGTATCCCTGATGCATCAGTGCTAGATATTCTTTGACCACACACTTGTTTTCTTTCTTCCAAAAGCCCTGAAGGAACAAAACCATGCATATGAAATGGAAGAAGAAACTGTAACCCAGAAAGCCTTAATATACTGTAGTCTTTTCAATTAATAACGTTACAGGCAGTTGAGCACCATGGAATTGGAGACTTCACGATGCGCTACTCCACATTTCACAGGAAAAAAGTATGACATATGGAGTCTTATTACTTAGAAGAACAATGGAGCCTGAAGCCCGTGCATTACTTTTGAGCAGCCTTGGTGAAAATGAGATCTCATTTCCTCATTATGCAATCCCACATCCTTCATCTAAAACCAAATGAGATAATAAAGTAAGAGAGATGAGATATATTTTCTGCATAAAGAACCATATAATCCTTTATCTCATTTAAATAATAGATTCATAAAATCCTTTTTTAAACATCCAACTAAATGATGCTGTGAAATAGTAATTAATCTGCATACTTAATAAAACTAATACTACATTCTAAATTATATCCAGATTAATTGATATCCCTAGAGATACACCAAACAACACCAACATGTGTTGTGGTTGGCTCTTGGACCTGAAATTTGTAAAGGACTGTAGGTAGCAACAGGTCTCTGCATTGTGCAAATACTGTAAAGTGATGCATTATCTGCACAGCATTAAAATACTGGCTTTATTTTATTCTTGCATATATTTTCATTGAAGAGGGGACTGTGCTGATGTTTGAGACTAAGAAGCAACATCCTTGGTGAAGGAAGAAATGTTGAGAATCAGTGTGATGGGATGTTTTCCAATATATCGAAAGCATTTGCCTCACACTTATACTAGGAGTGGGGCCTAAACAGGCCTTTTTCTCTTGACATCTTTGTAGCTGTGTCAAGCATAAATTCATAGTAAAAAATAAAATGTCAGGTAAGAATATTGATTAGGAAAACATAAGCCATTAAAGGAAAATCTAAATTATCCTGACTTTCCCTGGAGAGGACTAAGTAAATGGGAAATTAAGAACTGAACCAAATCGAATGCCTGACAGACTGAGTGTTCAGAAATAATAGGGACAGCACCAAGAAAATGTTTCCTGTTCACTTCTAGCTATAAAAGATTTTGCACTTCTATCGTTTTCAAGTACTGCATAGCCAAGAATTAATTTCTCTCTATTACAACTTTGCTATGTAAAGGAGGGCCTTCAGGATTTTAAGAATGGAGAAACAAGACATAAAATTTAAGACTCAAATCCAAAGTAGACTAATCAAAATATCTATAGTGAAAGTTAAGTAAAATATATGCAAGTAGTTTCCAATCTGAAATCCTTTAAATCATGGTTGTTCACTACCTATTTCTGCAGACCCCTTAAAGCTCTAATTACTTCAATAATTCATATGAATGGCTCCTGATTTTCCAAAAAAAAATTGTACTTTCTCAGAAGTACCTTATTGTTGACAGTGCAAAGCAATCTTATTATCTAACTTGTCCCTAATTCCAGTCATGGTCTTTAACCTATCTTCCTCTTGGGAGTGCAAGGGGAGTGTGTCTTCTAATAGGTCATTGGGCTGTCTGCAGCATTTTACTACATACTTCAAAAAGGGCAGTGGAAGATATATCTAAAATATGTAAACACTCTTTGAAAGGAGGACTTGACCTAGGATTCTTTATTTTAACACCTAGAATAATATCCTAGCAAAATGTGTTTTAGCTTCCTATTCCAGACAACACCAGACACTCTAAAAAGGGGCGCATTAGGATAGGGTAAAATGACAGTACAAAAGACAGTATCATATGAATTTCACTCATGTCTAATATATGAGTTTAGCAGAGTTAACAGAGGAGGAGAAAAACTCATCAGCTATCAGTTAACAATGCCACATAGCCACAAAAGAGATATGGTGAACAGAGATAACTAAGTATAACTCCATTATCCAAACCACTAGTGACAGTGCACAAATAATTTGCAGAACATTAATCCTCCATTTACAGAAAAATTTAATTACAACAATAAGCATAAACTACCTAGACTGAGGAGAGCCATGAAGAGAAAAAGCTATAAAAAATATCAAGCAGTAGTTAACTGGTTCACATAAGTAATGATCAGAGAACACTAAAAAAACAAGATGTGTGTATTTAAAAACAGTAGACTAAAAATAGTAAATTTTTTCCTTCCAAGAACTACTCCCACAATCATTTGCAGTATAGTCAAAGCATTTTTACCGTCAATAGTCTCAATGAAATACTGATGCAATAGTACACATTTATTTTCAGTATATTCAGTGTTTTCAGATATTTAGAATCCTCAGCTCACTTGCAAGCCTATACTTATCAAGTCACATACATTTTCTGTACAATACATTCCATGAACAAAACCCATCCTGTTTCTAATGATTTATTATTTTCATTCCTGCACATGTTTCACCTAAAATAAATGCCATTTGCTTTCATCACATAATACCATTATGAAGATTCATCTTCATATTTTCAAATCAAATAGACACCGTAATGGCAAATTGATTGCATGAGGAATGGTGGCTATCAGAATATATTATCATTAAAAAATGTGTACCTAAAATGAGGCAAATTTAAAGCAATGTTCTACAATCTCATTATCATGACAAATGAAGACTAAGACATTTTACCCTGACATTCTGTTATATAACTTCCAAAAGGGATCAAAGTGCACAGCTATTAGTATCACTTTAGAAGGATTCTTTTTCTTTAGTAGTGCATTTTGGATAGAATCAGCTTTAGGAAAGTTTTACCTAACTGAATTGCACCAGTTTTGATTACACTTTAGAGCAGCTTTATCTTAATTCTCAGCAAATCAAATTACATGACAGTTACTGCAACAATACACGTGCTGTCTGAATCAACATTCCTTTTGAATTAACCTTCCTTTTCCTCTGTTTTTAATACCAAGATGCGCTAATGTGACGGCATTACTTTTGTTGTCATGATTAGCAAATAAAGGTTTTCAACACAGGTCAGGAAGGATGTACCTTGAAATATGCTGCACTCCAGAACTAGAAATTGAAGCAAGGTGTAATAAAAATGTTGCTTTAAAAGAAGAAAAAAGAAACTGAATTACTGAGCTATATATTCTGTGAGAGTAAAATACTTAGCAAATGCTAGCCTTTTAAAAAAATGAATATCAAAAACTGTTACGGGATTACTTATCAAAGCCTAAATGCTAAACTGAAAATTGTTTGCAACTCATTTATTATAATGTATCTTACTTCTGGAGGAAAGTAAAACAAAATCAAAACTGAACAGCAACAAAAACAACAAATTTTTTTGCACAAACCATAGACACAATTCTGACAGTGGAAAAAAAGGGCTGTATCTGTATAAATTTTGGCTGATGGAACCATTCTTCAGAGAGAAGTGTAACTTTAGTACTGATTGTTACTTCACTGAAGGTAGAACCATGCCAAAGCAATGGAACAATATGCATTTCTGGCCTCTATCACTGTGATTTTCTAATTCTCAGCATCATTTGCATAGGTGTGGTGGAAACTAGAACAATAATGTTAAAAAACAAAATAGCAACATCACTAAATTTGATGGATTTAATCTGTGCAACATAATAACTTATTTCTGTTGTTTATATCAAATGGAATGGAACAAACCAAATCACTAATTGAAACTGATATATTATTGGAAATATTAATCAGAGCAGTCCCATAGAGAATTAACTTGTTTTGGTTGGATTGGTGGAGACAATCTCGAAGCAAAATTTTATTCCCATATATTCTTATGGAAATTGACTTTAAAATCATTATCTTGCATATTCACATGATTAATGATATCTTTTGGGCAGGATGTAGTGAACAGAAAGCACCATGGCTCCAGGAAATAAACTTTATCTGTATGTATCTCAGTGCAAATGGAGGACCTGAGCAGATAAAGGTGACTAAGACAAGATTAGTCTTAGAATTAAATTAGTATCTGACTGCATTCCTTCCAGCTCTATGCATATTGGAAAATACACCAGCTGGATTGGGAGATTATAGTTTGAGAAAATTCATTATAAACTAAGACAAAAATATATCCACAGACAGAATTTTTAGAATAAAATAAAATTCTAATTGCAACATTTCCAAAATTATCTCCCTATAAGTGTTCACCAGCTGTTTCTAATGTTATTTCTTTATGAAATAGTGAAAGACTAGAAAGTTACCCTCGAGTACTTCTTCAGGCAACAAGACATGTATTAACTTCATGTGTCTATTCACCAATTCCAATTTCTAAAACCAAGTGCAGAATGGAACTGTCAGTAAAGCAATGAAAAATAGTCAATTGTAGTTCTTTATTTGAATAAAAAAATCTGTATCCTTACTCCATCTTGTCTCCACCTGCTATATCACTTATGATCCTTCTAACAGGTTTCAAAGGGACCTTCAAGACCATCTAGTTCCAAAACCCCTGCAATAGGCAAGGACAACTTCCATTAGACCAGGTAGCTCAAAGCCCCATCCAGCCTGGCTATGATCTTTACTACAAACATAGCTTCAGCAGTCACCTCTTTGCTAGGACATGCAGACGCATTTCTGCCATCAAATTTGCCTCATTATATTCAAACTGAAATGTCTGCCAGACTTCTGACATTTTTTGTCTCCCCGTGTGTAAGCTAACCATGACTAAAATCATCTTTTCCACAGAAATCGCCACCTCAGACTATATTACTCTGGAAAACATCCTTTTTATACCTGCTACCTATAACACCAGTTAACACCAATAATCTAGGTGTCATCCTAACATCTGTCCACAAATCCATGTGATCTACCCACTTCCTGAAATGCCTTTATGGCAAAAGCTTCCATCATGACTCAGACACAAGTATTCCATTCAGGCCTTTCATTTTTTCCAATCTTGACAAACACAGCTTCAGTCTATTTCAAGCTATTCAAAGTGTGTTTGTAAAATGACAATCCTGAATTTAATTGAATCATGCCAATTTTCCTCTGAGTCTTGAAGATGCCTTAATTTTTTCACTGCAAGTATACACTATACATCTTCATCTAAAAGCCTATTCTGCTTTCAGTGGAAAAGTCAAGGCAAAAATTGGAAATAAGAAAGCAATTAGAAACAAAAGACTGAGGAAAAATAAAAATAGAAATTAAAATAAATTAGAAGTTATGAGGCATATAGAACAAAATATATTGGGGAAAACCAATTTTTGGCAGAGCAAAAGAACAAAAAAAATAGTTTTAAGCTATTGGAAAGAAATAAATCTAGCAACACTTTTTATTTGCTATCAGATGGATATGGTAACAATAATGACTGCATCAAGTAATGAAGAGAATGAAGAGTTCAATAAATACTTCTGGTTTATATTTGGGAAGAAGCAGGATAATGTACAAATCAGTAACTGTGGAAAAATTCACAACTAACAATAACTCAAGAGGTTGTTAATCAACACTTAGTAGCGACGGCTACATTCAAACAAGTGGACAGTATCTGACCTGTGTATATTCCTTCAAATAAATCTGGGACTCCAAGGAAATGTTACAATATTGCTAAAGAATTGACACTGGGCTAAAGTCACAAAAGCAAAGAGGATGACAGGAATAATTACTGACATTAAGTGAGACAAACTCTTGGAAAACCTGTTACAGAAATCAAATAATTTAATTTTTAATTGGTTTGCAGGAGACTGATCTTATCAAGGAAAATTGGCTTAATTATTCGATGAAATGACAAATTTGTTTAAGTGTACTTACTGTAAAAGTATAAGACTCTAGGAATAATAAAGGCATTTGAATTAGCACTGTGAGTACATAATGAGAAGATTACAAATTGGCCTATTAGCTAAGCATGAAAGGAGTGTGTGTGAGACTCATCAACAAATGGAGATTTTCTAATAACATCTAGACTGAATAAATTCCACTATCAGTTGTCAGACAGGAATTTAAATGTATTGCTTGCAAGATAGCATACAAAATAATATAGAATTCTTGGTTCAAGGGATCTTTACAAAACCTTAGATTTAATACAGCTATATGTAAATATCTACAGCTAGAAACAAGGAATGTAGGACTCACTTGGGAACATAAAATATACAGGTTGCGTAGGAGCTATACTAAATAGCCAGCTCCCGAGTAACCACTGGAAGGCAAAAAGGGTTTAACACAACTGTTACTTGCAAAAACAAAGACTAGCAAAAAGGGAACAGGGATTATTTTACTTCTGCTTTATAAGACCATCAAACACTGGAATATTCTGAAAAAAGCCTACCTGGGAAGTAAAATTTTCCTCGGCTAATATATAGGTATGTTTTAAATTAAGAGGGGAAAAGAAAAAGAGAGAAGAAGAAAGAGGAGAAAGAGAAAAGAGAAAGAGAAAGAGAAAGAGAAAGAGAAAGAGAAAGAGAAAGAGAAAAAGAGAGAAAGAGAAGGAGAGAGAGAAGAAGAAAGAGAGAGAGAAAGAGAGAGAGAGAAAGAGAGAGAAAGAGAAAAAGAAAGAGAGAGAAGGAGAGAAAGAGAAAGGAGAAGAGAAAGGAGAGGAGAAAGAGGAAAGAAAGGGGAGAAAAAGGGGGAAAAGAAGGGAGAAAGAGGAGAAAGTGGGAAAGAATAAGGGAGAAAGGGGAGAGAGGGGAGAAAGGGAGAAAGAAAGGGAAAGAGAGAGGGAAAGAGAGAGAGAGGAAGAGAGGGAGAGAGGGAAAGGATGAAAGAGGGAAAGAGTGAAAGAGGGAAACAGGGAATCAACTTCATAAGAAAAGAATTCTGCAGAAATCTTCCTCACAAAACAGAAGAAAAAAAAAACACAAAACAACCCCAAAACATGAAGAAACAATCTCTTAGCTGTTGTGCACGACAGATACTCCCTGAGGCTCTAAATCAGAATTCTATCAGCTATCATACTGTTTGTATTGCTTTGAAAATGGGGTGGGTTTTTTTGAAAGTTTTGGTTTAACAAAGAAGAATATTATTCCATTAAAAATGTTTCATCTATATTTGGTGTCTTAGAATAAATATTTTAAAACTGAAGAAATTTTAAAATAATAAAAATAAAGCTCCATGAAAACATTCAAGTGCTTAGCACCTTAGTTGAGAGAAAGCACCAGATACGAAGAGGCTACTTAGGTTAATGAAAGAAGCTTATGACAGCAGCTAAAAATGGAAGAAACAAGGAATAAGAATCTTTTATAAGCAGGGTGATTAAGCACTGGATGGCATTTCCCTAAAACAGTAACAGACTCTGCAGCTCAGTTTCTGATGCCTTCTAATCAGAAAATTTTTCTTTTTCAGGAGGTATGTTTTGACATAATGCTGTCAGGTAATTCCTTGTTCAGCATCTGCAAATGCCATAATCTCTTTTCAGTTAGCTTTCCTTGAAGAGCAGCCTTTGGCATTTCAGTACTGGATTAAAACAAGAAGAAGACAATGTTCCCTGTTCAGATTAGAGTTTGCAGTCCTACCCATAATGCACACTTAAGCACATGGTCACCTGGAATTTGCCACCTTAGAGGAGGATTCTGGAACTACAGCTAAAAAATATCTAAGCCAGATAGACATAGGCTCAATAAGTGTATCATGACATAAAATGCAATACCACATGGTATAAAGGAGGTTTACTGGGTGGTCTACTATGATCTAGTAATCTGTTCCAGCCTTAAATTTTCAGGCACTCTGCAGCCTTTCTTCCTTACTGGTTATTTCTGCACAGTTTTAATTCTGGTTCTGTGAGGGTTCTGCATAGTGCATTGTAGCTGGGTTGTGTGATAAGAGTTGTCTTTGCTGACACTGACAGTGCTTTCCAGATGTATGTGACAGTATAAAAAGCAATAACTAAGATCCACATTGCCCTGTAACTGCCAAGGTTATTTCAATAGCTGCAGAAACCAGTGTAATAACAATAGAGAGGGTTATATATTGACATTTGAATTCAACAGATTTCTCCCTTTACCCTCACATAGCAAAGACATTCCTCATAGGAGAACTGTAGCAAAGAATTATGCACACTAGTTCAACACAAGAAGACAAATTCCCCTTTTTATATCTAAAAAATGTTATGAATGGAGCTGCTCTGAATAAAGAAGTTATGTTATTCCATGTGGGATATGTCCAAATACTTTTACTATCCTTTGATAGATTTCATAACAAGAAATAAGTTGCTCCCTTGCTGTTGTATTTGATTAGCATTCCACTAAAGCAAATTCTTTGTATCCAAAGAAAACATCTTTTTTTTGGTTGAAAAAGAAAATCAATTTGATCAAGAGAGCATATAACTGCAAAATTGTCATTCTGTCATGCAACTGTATGTTTCACAATGTGTCTCAGAAAAGGAAAGGAAATTGCATTTAATTTAGTTATCTTGTTTTATGTACAGCCCTCATTTCCTCTTTCTTCCTGCTATCGCATACATTTACTTAATCATCTATTTCTGCCTCATGGAGCAAGGCAACCATTCGACCACCAGGAAACAGATGAAATAGGATGGGTTTACCTCTGAGTTACAGACCTCATCAAATTACCATACTTGGTAGAAACCTTACATTTAAAAAAGATACACTATTTTATACAACTTTATGAAAGTATCAAAGCCACTGAAATAGCAAAGAAAATAATGCTTTGTCCAATGCTTACTACAATTGCTCCTATGGTGCTTTAAAAACATGAAATTAAGAATCAACATTCCCCTGGAAAATAAATATAGAGACTATGTAAGTAGATCACTCATCCACTGCAGCATTGCCTCTAGACAGCAATTGCTCACTACAGCAAAGAACAGATAGTGAGAAAAGAATCTCATATCCACCTGAAATGGCACAGGGAATTTGGGAAGGCAGAACACAATTGTCTGAGATGAAATTTTGTCAGAATGCTACAGTTATACCAAGGCAACATTAATGATCACTTTGAAGTAGAAAAGCAGGACTCATATATAATATATAAACTAAGAATTCAGGGTGTAAGACAAATAGAGATTTCAGTTTTCCTGCGTCCCCTAATTAGCACACTAGAATAGAGCTTCTTCCTTTTGAGTCTGTGTTGGTTTTTTTTTTTCTCTCCTAGTGATCATCACTATAATACCTAAGGGGCAGACCTAAGAGAAGACTGACACACCAAGAGGGATGGACATCTGTACTACTACCTCTGGTCTCTTTCCTTTGTGATTCAGTGTATTGTCTCTCATCTCTTCTGATGAAACATATTTTGGTCAAAATTCTGTATCAGCAATGTAGCATAATGTGAAACTGGTCTACTTGCCTGAGACAAAATGCCTGCTTTACCAAAACTCAGAGTTCTTGCTGTCTGATGACAACGTGAAGTTGCATCTCAGTACTGATCCATAAACTCTTCTGTGGCAAAGACTGGCAGTAGCTGGCAGTGACTCTATTTATTACGGGATAGAAAGATGGAAGTTCTAAAGCTGACATGGTGATGTGTGATGCTGTGATGTCAGCTTCTATGACTCCACATCATTTTCCAAACAGTCTTTTCACCGCATTCCTTGATCTTGACTAGCTTATGGAGCTACTTAGAGAACAAAACCTTCTTTGTCTTGAAGACCAAAACCCTTTTGCAGTGGCAGACTTATCTAATGGGTAGTAATACAAGCAATCAATCTGAAATCACATAGTATATTACCTATATTCCACATGAAACTAAATTAAAAACAATAGGCCAGGTTGGATGGAGTCTTGGGTGACATCATTTAGTACAAGGTGTCCCTGTTCATAGCGGGGGGATTGGAACTAGATGATCTTAAGGTCCTTTCTAACTAACTTTTCTATGATTCTGTGATTCTATGTTCCTTTAAGTCAGATAATATCCCACAAGAATTAACAGTCCTATCTTTGAAAAGATGGAAAAAATAGCTTGTTTATGAACAAATGAACCTCTGACAAACACTATCCAAAGACACACTGAAGCTGTTAATATACCTGGTCTGTAAATATGCTTCTAGTAGACTGTGTCTTTATTTAGTACTCGCAGAAATTAATTTATAAGTGACAAAATGTTCTCCATCCAGGACATTTTGCACTCTGCTTGTGGGCACAGCTACTTTTCTAATGTGTTCCAGTACTGACTAAAAATGTGCTGTCTGCCATTATTTCCTGTGTTCTTACTCCTTTCTTGCTCCATGTATTGAAGTGAAAATACACATCAAAAAAAAACCTCAAAATTCAATTTCTTAACGAAGTATTGATTAAGGATTCTCAGTTTTGATATATGCATATAGTAATGGTTTCAATAACTACTGACTATAATTATAAAAAGACAAATATATTGAATAATGGAAACAAACATATCCACAAACAAATATGTATGTATAAAAAAAAAGGTATTTTTCAAAGAATAAGAACTCTGATGAAGTGACACTGACCACTACTAAAAATAATAGCGTGCACAAAGAAGTTCTAATGACCTAAAGAAGACAAGGCAAACATTACTCAGACCATAATTCATAGCTATAAGCTAGGACAGGGACCATCCAACACATGTAGCTGTATTCACTAAAATTCAATATCACTGCACTGCTGTCCAGCAATGTGCTTAAAAATCTTTAACTTTTTCCCCTAAAGACCTTTTGGACAATGAACTTCTTAACCCCATGCAGTCTTCTCCAGGCATACACATCATTCTGGTTGTCTATTACCTGAAAAGGTCCTGATGGGGTCAAAGTCATTATCTATAAATTCTGAACACTATAGAGAGAGATGGAAAGAAAATGGTACAACTTCTTCATATCCCTAAAATATAGTTTTG
Source organism: Pezoporus occidentalis (assembly GCF_034315485.1). NCBI lineage: Eukaryota > Metazoa > Chordata > Aves > Psittaciformes > Psittacidae > Pezoporus > Pezoporus occidentalis. The sequence continues at coordinate 4,051,744 of NW_026915725.1, forward strand.
GATAAAGAGCATTTTTTGTAAGTATGAATAAATATGATACACAGATGATGTATCTTTGTAAACACAGAGTAGTCTATGGACTTCAGTACCTATTTCATAGAATCATAAAATGGTCTGGGTTGGAAAGGACCTTAAGATCATCTGGTTCCAATCCCCCTTCCATGGGCACGGCTGCCTCACATTAGACTTTGTCACCCAAGACTGTGTCCAGCCTGGTCTTGAACACTGCCAGGGATAGAGCATGTACCACTTCTTTGGACAACCTGTTCCAGTGCCCCACGACTCTTATAGTAAAGGACTTCTTCCTTATATCTAACTTGAACTTCCCCTGTTTAAGTTTTAACCCATTGCCCCTTGTCCTATCACTACAGTTCCTCACAAAGAGTCCCTCTCCAGCTTCCTTATAGGTCCCTTTCACATATCAGAAGGCTGCTAGTGGCATAAGGGCTAATAATAAATCTATAATAAGTATTCCAAAAAACAGAGATGAACAGCCTATGGGGGCAGAAAATGAAACCATAAAAGAAGTTCTTAAAGAAGAGAGGTCTTCAAGACATTTATACCTTTAATCACTGTTGAGATATTAGAAAAGTTCCCATGACTAAAACTTCCCTTGGAATAAATTGAAGAATATGTGTCTGATAAAAGTGTCAGTAGAGGAGGCTTTAGAAAAATACAGAAAATAGGAAGACAGAATCATAATATCAGAAAGGTTCTGAAAATTTGGAAAATAAAATCTAAAGATTAGAAACTGGGCGGCTGAACAATATTCCTTAAAATTGTATTAGTACCAGGTGAATGAAACACAGCAAAAAAGCTCTGGTAGCAAAACATTGACAACTTTCTGACATCTGCACGTGGGAAACTAGTATGACAATCATAGAACCACGGTAACACATAATAGCTGAAGTTGGAGGGAATCTAGAGATCATCCAGATGTAGTCCAACCCTCTACTCAAAGTAGGACAACAGAAGCTGGTTGATTACAGCAATGTCCAGTCAAATTTTGAATGTCTTCAAGGATGAAGACTCCACACTTCTCTCGGCAACCTGCTCTTTTTCAATCACCAACACAGTAAATATGTATTCATGTCTTGCTTGCGCTGGATAACCTGGTAGTGGATACAGCACTCCAGATGTGCCTCACCAGGGCTGAGCAGAGAGGAAGGATTACTTCACTCTACCTGCTAGCAATGCCTTTCCTGACACAGCCCAGGAAGCTGATGGCCTTCTTTGCTGTGAAGGTGCATTGCTGACTCTTGCCCATTCTTGTGTCCACTAGCATCCCTAGGGCCTTCCCTGCAATGCTCCTTTCCTGATGGTTGGCCCCAGTGTGTAATGGTACATGGGGTTTTTCCTCCCCAGGTGCAGGACATGTCATTTCCATTTGTTGAGCTGCATGAGTTTCCCGTTTATCCCTTTCTCCAGCCTGTAAATGTCCCTTTAAATTGCAGTGCAGCATCCTGGTGTATCAGCCACCCCTCCCAATTTTCTATCATTAACAACTTTGCTGATGGTGCTTTCTTCCAGTCCTCAGAAAACTTCCCCAGTCAAAATGACCTTTCAAAAATTACTGAGTGGCCTCACAATGACATCAGACAACTCCTTCATCTCCTGGGGCTGCATCACATCAGGTCCCATGGGCCAGAGTATAAATGGTTTCTTTAAACATCTTTAACCCGATCCTCATCTACTGAGGGTAAAAACTGCTTTCGCAGAACTTTCCCTCTGGTCTCAGGGACGTAAGGCTCCTGAAGGCCTTATAATAAAGATGGATGTGAAAGACACAAGCCTTTTCTGTCTTTTATCTCTAGGTCTCTTGACCCATTCAGTACTGAGTTCGTGTTTTTCCTAGTCTTCCTTTTGCAGATGATATGCCTGTAGAGGACCTTCCTGTCACCCTTCATAGAATCATAGAATAGTTAGGGTTGGAAAGGACCTTAAGATCATCGTGTTCCAACCCCCCTGCCATGGGCAGGGACACCTCACACTTAACCATGTCACCCAAGGCTCTGTCCAACCTGGCCTTGAACAGTGCCAGGGATGGAGCATTCACAACTTCCCTGAGCAACCCATTCCAGTGCCTCACCACCTTAACAGGAAAGAGTTTCTTCCTTATATCCAATCTAAACTTCCCCTGTTTAAGTTTTAACCCGTTACCCCTTGCCCCACCACTACAGTCCCTAATGAAGAGTCCCTCCCCAGCATTCTTATAGCCCACCTTCAGATACTGGAAGGCTGCTATGAGGTCTCCACGCAGCCTTCTCTTCTCCAAGCTGAACAGCCTCAACTTTCTCAGCCCATCTTCATACAGGAGGTGCTCCAGTCCCCTGATCATCCTCGTGCACCTCCTCTGGACTTGCTCCTGCTGGGACAAGTTCCATGTCCTCCTTATGTGTAGGACACCAGAACTGCACACAATACTCCAAGTGAGATTGCACGAGAGCCAAGTAGAGGGACAGGATCACTTCCTTCGACCTGCTGGTCACGCTCCTTTCGATGCAGCCCAGAATACAGTTGGCTTTCTGGGCTTTGAGAGCACAATGCTGGCTCATGTTAAGTTTCTCATCAACCAACAGCCCCAAGCCCTTCACCACAGGGCTGCTCTGAATCTCTTCTCTGCCCAACCTGTAGCTGTCCCTGGGATTGCTCCCACCCAGGTGTAGGACCTTGCACTTGGCATGGTTAAACTTCATGAGGTTGGCATAAACCCACCTCACAAGTGTGTCAGGGTCCCTCTGGATGGCATTCCTTCCCTCCAGCGCATCAACCGAACCACACAGCTTGGTGGCATCGGCAAACTTGCTGAGGGCACACTCAATCCCATTGTCCATGTCAGCGACAAAGATGCTGAACAAGACCGGTCCCAACACCGATCCCTGAGGGAGGGACACCACTCGTTACTGGTCTCCAGCTGCACATTGAACCATTGACCACAACTCTTTGCGTGCGGCCATCCAGCCAGTTCTTTATCCACCAAGTGGTCCATCCATCAAATTGATGTCTCTCCAATTTAGAGACAAGGAGGATGTGTGGGACAATGTCGAACGCTTTGCACAAGTCCAGGTAGATGACATCAACTGCTCTACCCCTGTCCACCAGTTCCATATCCCCATCATAGAAGGCCACCAAATTGGTCAGGCAGGATTTCCCCTTGGTGAAGCCATGCTGGCTGTCACCAAGCGCCTTGTTGTTTTTCATGTGCCTTAGCATGCCTTCCAGGAGAATTTGCTCCAAGATTTTGCCAGGCACAGAGGTGAGACTGACTGCTCTGTAATTCCCTGGGTCATTCATTTTGCCCTTCTTGAAAATGGGGGTTATATTTCCCTTTTTCCAGTCATCGGGAACTTTACCTGACTGCCATGATTTCTCTAATATGATGGCCAGTGGCTTCGCAACTTCATCTGCAAGTTCCTTCAGGACCTGTGGACGGATTTCCTCAGGTCCCATGGACTTGTGTACGTTCAGGTTCTTAAGATGGTCTCGAACCAGATCCTCTCCTACAGTGGGCGCACGGTCTTCATTCTCACAGTCCCTGCATCTGCCTTCCAAGACTTGGGTGGTGTGGTCAGAGCATTTGTCAGTGAAGACTGAGGCAAAGAAGTCATTGAGAACCTCAGCCTTCTCCAAATCCAGGGTAACCAGTTCTCCAGATAGCTTCTGGAGAGGGCCTACATTGTCCCTAGTCTGTATTTTATTTGCAATGTACCTACAGAATTCCTTCCTGTTATCTTTCACATCCCTAGGCAAGTTTAATTCCAACTGGGCCTTAGCTTTCTTAACCTGGTCCCTAGCTTCCCAGACAACATCCCTGTGTTCTTCCCAGGCCGCCTTTCCTTGCTTCCAACTTTTATAAGCCTCTTTTTTTTCCTTCAAAGTTTCCTCAGCAGCTCCAGTTTCGTGCCCCACACCAGTCTCAACATCAGGTATGCCTTGCCTTCCCTAACCCCATTCCTACATGTTCAGAAGGCATCGCTATATTCTTCCCAGGAAACCTGTCCCTGTTTCCAACTCTAGTATGCTTCCTTTTCATGTTTGATTTTAGTCAGGAGCTCTTTGTTCATCCTTAGAGGCCTCCTGATGCCTTTCTCTGACATCCTGCACATTGGTATTGGTCAATCGTGAGCCTGGAGAAGGTAATCTTTGAAAATCCACCAGATTTCCTGGACTACTATCCAGGGCCATATCCCATGGGATTCTTCCAAACAAGTCCCTGAACAGGCCAAAGTCTGCTCTCCAGAGGTAAGGGCTGTGACCATGCTTTTTGCCCTATACTGTGCTTTCAGTATCCTGAACACCATCACTACAGCCAGAGCTGTATCTGACCTTCACATCTCTAGTGATCCTGATTACAGGATAGACAAAGTCTCCCATGTGGACCAGAGACTGCCAATATAAGGTTCCTCCAGTTGTGTGAAGGAGATCTCACCTATTTCTTCTTTCTGCTCAGGCAGACTGTAAGCAGATGTCCCCCACAGCATCGTATACTGGTGTGCCTGCTAATCATGACCCAAGAAGAAAATGGATCATTAGGCACATAACAAGATAAGGAATCTTGAGGAAGCACTAATATAGATTCTGTAGAAGGAGGCCACGGCCTCATGTTCCTTTGGAGTTGCCAGAATAAATTGAAATGAGTTTCTAGACTAGACTAATTTGGTTAATAAATCATTTGCTTAGGCTTTTCTGTGGTGTCTTTTTTTTTGAACAAAGTCCCTGTCAAGCTGCTGTAAGTGTCATGGGATAAGAGAGAAAGCCCTCTTGCGGATTCTTTTATGCAAAATAGGAAGCAGGGTAAGGATAAGAATAAGCTCAAAAGGTGGCTCATTTGCATGCTAGAGGAATTTTAGCTGAATCTCTAACTCTTCACACTCATAAAGGGTTGACTATGGCAAGTTCTCATAAATCTGTAGAAAATAATAAAAGTAAGATGACAACATCTTATCAAAATTGTAAGCTCAGGATAGTAAATACAAAAAAACAGAAGCAAATGACTGAGGAAGGGCATGCTGGAGTTAAGTCACTGAGCAATGCATTGGAAGGTAAATTACTGATAAAGATAAGGTAATGCACATAGGAAAAACAACACTGACTGGATGCATACACATGAAGCATTCTGGAGTAGTTATTACCCCTCATGGAAAAGATATTAGAGTTTTTTAATAGGTTAGATATGATACTTTAAGAAAAGCAGTTAAGGTGTTAGTAATTTTTAGAAAAGGAATATTGAACATAGTAAAAAATACCCCTATATCACAGAATAAATTCACAGTACACTTGAGAAGCGTGTTCTGCTTCTGTCACTGAAAAGCTAGGGTACAACTAGAATAGGTGCAAGAAAAGGAAACAGAAGTGTAAAATACCTCACACTGAAAAGGTAAGTCAATAAATAAAAGGTAACTCAAAAAATTTGGACTCTGAAGCCTGGAAAAGAATTGTCTATTGGGAAATAGGGTAAAGCTTTACAGAAACATGACTGATGGGAGATAAGGAAAAATAATTTATCATTTCCCATTATATAAAAAGCAGAAGACATCAAATGCAAGTAGCAGGTGGCAATTCAGAATAAAAAATAGAATATTTTTACCACATAAATCAGAGATAAACTGCAATTCATTGGCCCAAGATGCTGAGGATGTTAAAAGTTGACTTGACTTCAGAAGTGACTAGACCCATTCATTGAACAGAAATCCATCAGGGACTTCCAAACAGAAAGTAATGAAATCTAGATTAATCTCTGAGCTGTAGGTTGCTGGAAGCTGGGAAAGTGTATTTGGGAACTACCTCTTCAACATTTCCTTGTTTCTAACCATGTCCTTACATGGTTCCTTAGCTGTATGCTATAAGCCATTGTCTACCTCAATGAAAACAGGCCCCTGCTGAAAGAGATAACACCAGAAAAGCATAGACTGGAAAAGTATGGTTGCAAATGAAAGAAAAATCTCAAATTCATCTGACATGGGAATTAAAGGGAAGTAAATATGCATTAGTAATATGAAAAGATGAAAACGAAAAATATTTTTTAAAATCACATTTTTTTCCATGCCCTAAATTTTCAGGAAGCTGTACAAAATCATATGTTTGCCCTGTATACTCAGGAAGCACTATCATCAACCAGTTCTCAAAGGTTTTCATACCCTCAGAAAATAGAGAAAAAGGGGCAAAAAAAAAAATCACCGGAGAAAAGTATTTTGCCCGCCCATTTTTGAGACATAACTCTTGAAATGAGATGGTCTGAGCATGCTGCACTGAAGACGCACAGATTTAAATCAGGAATGCTTTAGTGTAGAAAAGAGCATGAAAAACATATGAAACAACCTGACATCCAAATGCCCTGTATTCTCTATTTCATCAGGTATCCCACGTCTATGGGAGCAAAAGAGATAGATAGAGGGAGAAGAGGCAAGACTAAAGGACAGACGTAACATACAGTATCATATTTGAGGACGGTGTATACATTGGTTGACCCTGGAAGGAGGGTATTGAGGTGTAAGTAAGTCTGTGATGAACAGATAAATGGAGAAAGCTCATTTTCTGTAGTAGAAATATGCTTTGAAAATGAGTGAGTAAGATGCAGATATTGAAGTCAACCTTCTGTAGCTATAACATATATTTTACAAGTTAGGTGGGGATTTTGCCTCCAAAAAATGCCAAAGCCGTTTTGGATTTTTTTCAACTGCCTGATTTATCCATGAGTCCATCTTGCCTCTGGTTTCCTTCATAGCATTGAGTCTGAAGGGATTTTTTTGAGGAAGTCTGAGGTGTCCTCAAACTGCTCTGTATAACAGCATGGCACACCTTTTCTCCTTTTTTATCTTATATTTTTCAGCTTTGAAGATCAGAGTATCTTCATCTCCACCAGTAAGTAAATGAAAGTAACATTTCTCTTTGTCTTACAGAAGGCTGTATAATCTTTACCTTTTGCACTCTTCTGTTAGCATGGACTGCTCCACAGTCCAGGAAGACACTTTTTCTTCACAGGGGTAAGAGCTCAAACAGGCAGGAAAGATTGGAGAGCTTCACAAAACTGTTTGAAATGTGCCTTGCATGTGGAATGCACATTCCTTTGTGACACACGGGAAAAAGTGCTACAAGTCACAAGACAACATGGACTCCCATAAACCAGGTATCTTAACAGATCTGTCTGAGCTCAAGAAATATGACCTGTGCCTTTCTTGACTTTGTTTCATTATTTCAGAGAATATTTACGTTCCACAAAAGTCTGTTCTCTGTGCAAGCACGCAAAGCAGACAGTCATTAAATGTTCAATGCGTAAGCTTACCAGGAGAGCTAAAGAAGCTGGACCCCACCTTCTCAGTAGCATAGGCCAGTCAGAGATGGCCATAGCCAGAATGGCCATACAGGGAGCACAAATTGTTTCAAGTGAAGTCACAGAATACCATCACTAGGTAATAAATCCAAATGGAAGAGAGAAACTATAAAGTAACAGACAAGTATTATGTTTAGTACCCAAATATTCCTCATTTAGCAAAGTCTAGATGTCGATAGAACAAGCTTTTCTGGTTCCACTCTCACTTATTCTCCTTCAATTTGGAGGAAGCTGTTTTGTTAATTTTAGGCTTTAGAGCTCCCTCAGACACTCCATAAACAGAAACTGGAAAATGAAGCAACGAAAACACCAAAACACCACTATTTTCTTCGCTCTGTTACCAGACAGTTATGTCACTGTGTATTTACTTGAGCAGAAATGGCTAATTTTGCCTGGGTCCCCTCCTTACTCACACAGCTATTTTAGAGCTGCCAGTACAGACACTGCCATCAGTTACGACAGAGCTGCTGCAAGAACAGGGCACAATAGCTCATGCTTGTCTCATCTTCTGTCTGACAGCCTGTTTCAGTCTCAGTGGTACTAAATCATACACTCTATCAAAAACAACTTCAGGCTCTATGAAGCTCAGACATGCTTGGCTTTGTAATGAACAGCTCTTGATATTTCTTAGGGTTTTTTCATTTCTTGATTAGAGTTAGAGGTTGTTTTTTTCTTTTTCCTAGAAAGAAAGAAAGATTTTTGGTCAGGATGATGTTGTCTCATTTGGAGACTCACAATTTCCACCCTGGATCTCATAAATCATGTGCTTAACTCAAAGAACACAAGTAATGACTCTTGACTGACACCACTACAGTCCACTTTTACCCTACTATATAATTCTCTGTAAGTAGCAAATGCAAGATACTGCAATGTACACTACAATAATCAGAGCACAACTTCAGAGCACGAAAGCCTACTTATATTTGGAAACAGTGTCACTGATGTCAGAGAAAATGCTCAAGTGAGATAGCTGAACAGCCCTATCACAGATTATCTTTCCAAACTAGCATACATATTTTCATTGGATAAATGATACAGCTTTCTCTATTCACACAGCATTATATTTTTAAACCCACAAGTTTTATACAATCCCTGTACAAATAACATTAACAGCAGCATGTTTCCTTTTTTTAATATCAAAACCACACACAGAAAAATGAACCCTTGTTTTTGTTAAGGTTTCTTCATCTTTGTTACCAAACAAAAGATATTTCAAAGGCATTTAGAAAACTATGGTTCCCTGCATGTGAAAATATGCTTTGTATGCTCTCTCTTTCTACATTTTTAAACTCTGAGATGGTAGCTTTCACCCAAGATTGCAATTACTGTGTCATAGGTAAGGACCTTAGGTACCTGTTTTAAACAAACACAGATCTTTTCTTTTTTTCTTTTTTCTTTCTGAAACAAAAAGCTTATCAGCAGCAAAGTGGAATTTTCCTACTCTTCATTATTAAAGCAGTTCCACGAAATGCTGTCCTAATAATTGTTCACATTATCAGTCTTATTAGGGTATGATAAACTAGCTTCTAGACTTCTTAAATGACACTAGTCTACGTCTGCCCTACACGTACTTAAGTATTATGTAGATGCTCACAAGACTTGACTGGGAACAAGCATTGCTGGACAATATTAAGTGGTTCAACTTATGTGTAAGTTAAGAATGATAAATTATTGACCACCCATTAGTTCAAGCTGCTGCAAATTTCTAACATAACCATATACTTTGGGTAAGTACAAGATTTCAGGGCTTTCTTACAGTCATTTATTTGTTGCCAAAGACCAGGACAGGCTTCCTTTGCAGACCTAGATGAGCAATGAAGGCATTAGTATTCTTAGCTGCTTGTCACTGACAGCTGGATGGGTATTGCTGCCTTCATCTCTCTGTGTCTGGAGGCAAGTGCAAATGCAGCCTCACCCTAGTAACTTGAGGCTGCTTTAACCTGCCTTTGTCTGTTCTGTAGGGGGAACTGTGCGTATGATCCCTTCTGTTAGATGAGATATGGGGTGATAACCCCTGACAAACTGCAAGGAATAAAGAGGGCACTGGTGTCTCTTGCCAGCATAGATGTATGTAGTGTCTGCCCTGCCCTAGGAAGAAATAGTGTCACTACAATTAAAGGTCTTATTTCATACTAAAACAGGTATATTGACATAAAAAAAAAAAATCTCTTTTTTACTTTTAATTCTAAAAGGCAAGATCTTTGTAAAAGAAGTTGAAGTACCCACAAGAGGAAACCAGTTGTTCCAGTTTAACTAACCTGGTACAACCTTCCCTTGCAAAAGCTTAATTTCTAACTGTCAAGCTGACATTTTTTATAAATGTTTGTTTGTTTTATAAATGTTTGTTTAAAAATCATTAACTCCTCTTCTAGAAAAGCAGACTTGTAGTATTAAATATGAGTGATGAATATGTTTGTAGGGTTGATTGGTTGGTTTGGTTTTGATGTAGTGTTCAATCTTAAAATTCTGTCTACAACTGTTAAAATCATCCATATATGTAAAGGCACAACACAGAAACATCTACATCTTCCCCGCTTCACACCCAGTTATTTTTTATTCACTTTTGGTGTGAGAACTTTGATTACACCAGCTATGTGTTTCAGTATTATTCAGAACAGACCCCCTCAGGAGATGGGCAATAGCACAAGAACAAAAGCCCCACAAACCAATCACTATTCTCCTCTCACCCACTGCTCAGAAATGCATGCTTTCCTCCACAGTTCTTTTAAAACATTTCATCAAAGTGCCTCCTAATTTTGCTATGCCTTGGGAGATTCCCCACATTGAAATCACAGAGCTAAGGAGGTAATTTGACCCAAATAGCACTAAATTGAACTACCAACATAGTCCAAATGATTAAAAACCTACCAACAGGAACCTTCTCAGACCAGGAGACATGTCCAGTTTTGAAAAAGGTCCTGATCTTTGTAGAACACTTTAGGATGTGCTGCAAACAGCAAATTGATAATTTCTTTATCTCTAAGAAAAAAACAGTGACAAAATAGATTTCCAGTGCTGTGTACAATACTGCGTAGCTCTAGTTTCCAACATCGTCCAGAGTGGAAGATCTGTCAGACCAAACTGTGGTTCCTTTCCAGCTTATGTGCCCAAAATACCTTCCCACTGGTACAAAGATATAGGAAAGAGACACAATGAGCATTTTGATCTCAGGTGATGGAGTCAGCTAACAGGGAAGGTGCTATGTGCTCAGGAGATAGGCAATGCTCCTGAGGGACAAGCACATGCTTAACAAACACTTTGTGCTTCCTCACTTAAGAAATACTGAATAGAAGAGTGTGACAGCAAGGAAAGGAAATGCATACCCTTATATTGTGTGAAGTCCAGCTGCACACCACATTACAGTGACTTTCTTGGGTTTTCTGTGTTTTGATTGCCTGCTGTCCCATCCACCTCATTTCTCAAAGGTTAATGAGGCTAAGCAAGACAGAAACAAAAAGGTCAGCCAACAAAATGCTGATCTATTGACAAAGCCTAAGGAATGCAAAAATAATGCAGAACTCAAATACTGTTGTGTCTGCGTTGGTGATACCATGCTGGAACAAACCAGTACATGCTTCTTCAGAAAATTTTGCTGGGCATGAATTGAAGTGTCTCTCTCTCAAGTCCAAAAAGCTGAAGCGATGTATCACACCCCAAAGGCTGAAGTTCCTATTTCATTGTAACTGTGACAGGGTGAAGAATGACAAAGGAACTAGGGATGAAATCTGGAAAGTTACTGTAACTTTCTAATTGTGCATTCATTGGAGCAGGTACCTGTGGGAGAAGAATAAGGTTTGCCTCCCCACTGACCATGTCACCTCCGCTCTTCACGTCCAAACTCAGATCTTTCACCAAGGCCATGTAAGTGCCTGTTGTCACAGAAAGTGCTGCTCTCAGAGGTGGTACAAACAAGTGCATTACAGCTGGAGACTTGTTCTGTAATAAGGCTGAGAGTAGAAAAGGGCAGAAAGTCTGTCCTTCACTCCAAGTGACAACCAAGAATAATGCCTAAAGAGCAATTTATGATCAGAACATTTTTCTATTGTAAAAATTTTATCACTCAGGACCCCAACTTTTCATTGGAAATGGCACTTCAGTCACTAAGAATAAATGTCTGGTCAAAATGAGCAAGGAAAAAACCCATCCATTCCTTCCCATCACTATCTGAGCAGGGACGTAAAGCTGTTATTTTTATTAGGAAGAGGGAGGATTTGATTCAGAGCTCAAGATTCCTGGAGTTATCTGTTTCAGAAAAATGCAAATTTTTAGTTTTGACAATATTAAAAAAAAAAATAAATCTATTCCTAGCTTTGCAAGCAGACTGGATATTGTTTTAAAATATTCTGCTTTTTTTACCTAACACAGATCTCCACCTTTGACAAGCAACAGTTTAAAAGAAAGCAACAGTTTGCAAAGCCCTTCCTGGACTCCTTCTCTAATTAATAATGAAGCTGAAGAAACTACTATTACTGAAAACTACCAGCAAACTGTAGGACTACAAAATTACACCAAAATGGTTAGAGCATCAGATTTGAAAGAATAGTCTATAAACAACATGCATGCCTGCAATGATAATGTGGAGAGCTGGTGTGTAAAAAATACTGGAAATTTATGCTTACAATACTGCCCTTTACAGTTAAATTAAAAAATTTTTAAAGTTGCTTTAGCAGATGACTTCAGCAGTAAAGCTGAACAGTGAAGGAAGAAGAACAAAAAAGCAAAAAAGGATTGAAAATGTGTTTCCTTAGCAAAGTGAATCTCCTCTGTTCTTAAAGGATAGATTTCATTATCCAGACCATGTTATATGCTGGAGGCTAAAAAAAAAAAAAACAAACAACAAACCAAAACAACGAAACAAACCAACCAATATATTTGATTCCAGTAATTAACAAAGCATAAAATCGCACTGAAGATCTCAAAACACTGACTCATGTTTTATAGCTCTCTACAATTTTTTTCTGTTTTATTGCCTTTTGTAGGGATGGTAAGCGAGGCACCAGCACTTGTCACTAGACTGCTAAACAAATAATGTATCTTCTCTTTCCATGGACCACTGGAAAGAAATTGCTGCCTGGTGTTCCTATTACTCCTCCCTTGACATAAATTGTGAGCCATTTACAATGATGTAAAAGGACAAATGATTTTTCTTGACTGGAAACTTACTTGCTGAATACTTCGGAGCTTTGATTAGTGTTTTTGTCCCATTTTGTATGAGAGCTATGAACTTAAATATAATTGGTACTTGGCAAATGCATCAGTATAGCGGACAATAATAAGCTGTGGCTGGGAACAACTGAAGGTTTCAAATTGCTAATGGCATAAATAAGACCTGTTACAGTTCTGGAGGCTGAATTATAATGGCAATTCCTCCATCCTCAGTCATGATGATGATGGAAAAAGCTACTATATATTCAGAAATTTTGAAAATGAAATAGTAAATACAACACTGTATCAGTAGTTGTGGTATCTGTCTCCTATGACTAGGAAGTACTTTACTGAGATATTTCTTCTGTGTTGAATTATAAATAGATGTTATACTGTCTTGTAAAAAAAGTAGATATATGAGAAGGTCAGTGCCCTAGAGGGAACTGGTCGTGATCCTTGTGTCTGGGGACCCCAGGCAGTGCAAACACAGCCAACATTCACAAGGAAGTTTAAGTTTAAGGAACTTCTTGCACTATATTGCACAACTAGATTTAGGTTAGATATAAAGAAGTTCTTTGTTGTGAGGGTGGTGAGATACTGGAACAGGTTGCCCAGAGAAGGGTGAATGCTCCATTCCTGGAAGAGTTCAAGGTCAGATTGGACAGGGTCTTAGGTGACATGGTCTAGTGTGAGGCAACCCTGCCCATGGCAGGAGGCTTGGAACTACATGGTCATTGAGGTACATTCCAACGTGAACCATTCCATGATTCTAAGAAAAATGCAGGGACATCAGTTTCCATACAGAAGCAAGCTAGGAAAGCAGAAAGAGCACAGCAGAGGAAAGGGAGGGTGATCTATGCTTTTTTTAGATAAAGTTGGAAACTACTCATTATTAATATCGATTCATAGAAATATAGAATCATAGAATAGTCAGGGTTGGAAAGGACCTTAAGATCATTTAGTTCCAACCCCCCTGCCATGGGCAGGGACACCTCACACTAGCCCCATCATAGAAGGCCACCAAATTGGTCAGGCAGGATTTCCCCTTAGTGAAGCCATGCTGGCTGTCACCAAGCACCTTGTTGATTTTCATGTGCCTTAGCATGCCTTCCAGGAGAATCTGCTCCAAGATTTTGCCAGGCACAGAGGTGAGACTGACTGCTCTGCAATTCCCTGGGTCATCCACTTTCCCCTTCTTGAAAATGGGGGTTATATTTCCCTTTTTCCAGTCATCGGGAACTTCACCTGACTGCCATGATTTTTCAGATATGATGGCCAGTGGCTTAGCAACTTCATTTGTCAGCTCCTTCAGGACCTGCAGACGGATTTCCTCAGGTCCCATGGACTTGTGTACGTTCAGGTTCTTAAGATGGTCTCGAACCGGATCCTCTCCTACAGTGGGCCCAAGGTCTTCATTCTCACAGTCCCTGCATCTGCCTTCCGACACTTGGGTGGTGTGGTCAGAGCATTTTCCAGTGAAGGCTGAGGCAAAGAAGTCATTAAGAACTTCAGCCTTCTCCAAATTCAGTGTAGCCAGTTCTCCCGAGAGCTTCCTGAGGGGCCTATGCTGTCCCTTGTCTGTCTTTTATTTACAGTGTACCTACAGAATCCCTTCCACATCCCTAGCCAAGTTTAATTCTAACTGGGTCTTTGCTTTCCTAACCTGGTCCCTAGCTTCCTGGACAACATCCCTGTACTCTTCCCAAGGTGCCTGTCCTTGCTTCCACCTTTTATAAGCCTCTTTTTTCCTTCAAAGTTTCCTCAGCATCTCTTTATCCATCCAAGGAGGTCTCCTGGCCCTCCTGCTGCACTTCCTTCTACTTGGGATGCAACACACCTGAGCTTGTAGCAGGTGATCCTTGAATATCAACCAACAGTCTTGGGCCCCCCTGCCCTCTAGGGCTATATCCCATGGAACCTTACTAAGCAGGTTCTTGAAGAGGCCAAAGTCTGCTCTGTTGAAGTCCAGGGCAGTGAGCTTGCTGCATGCTCTTCTCACTGTCCTGAGGATCTTGAGCTCGACCATCTCCTGATCACTGCAACCAAGGCTGCCCTGGAGAGTCACATTTCCAACGAGCCCTTCCCTGTTGGTAAGCACGAGGTCAAGCATGGCACCTCTCCTTGTCAGCTCCTCTATTACTTGCAGAAGGAAGCTGCCTTCCACACAGTCGAGGAACCTCCTGGATTGCTTGTGCCAGGCTGTACCATCCCTCTAACAGATATCAGGGTGGTTGAAGTCCCCCATGAGGACAAGGGCCCGTGAGCGTGAGGCTGTTCCTATCTGTCTATAGAGCGCTTCATTCACAGAGTCCTCTTGATCAGGTGGTCTGTAACAGATCCTCACAGTGATGTCTCCCCTAGCTGTTCTCCCTTTAACCCTGACCCAAAAATTCTCTATTGATTGCTCACCTGTCCCCAGACAGAGTTCCATACTCTCCAGCCTATCCCTAACATAAATAGCAACTCCCCATCCCTGTCTGCTGGGCCTGTTTTTCTAAAGAGCCTGTAACTTTGCATTCTAACACTCCAGACGTAGGAGCTATCCCACCGTGTTTCTGTGATGTCAATGATATCATATCCCTGTAGATGTGCACACATCTCTAATTCCTCTTGTTTGTTCCCCATACTACAGGCATTGAAGCTGGCTCATTGGTTGGAGCTGTTGACAGAAATATCTCTGCATTGCTCCAAGCATTTATTATAGGTGCTGGCAACTGACTGGGTGTGTTGGGATGGAATGATGCCCCCCTCCCCCAACATATCTAGTTTAAAGCTTTCTTGACCAACCTGGCAAGCCTCCTACCACAAACGCGGGCAGACCAGCTCTGCCAGCCTCCAGTAGACCTGGCCTCCCAGGTAGTTGGTGTCCTTGATATCCCCTTTAGAAGGGGATGAAGTTCTTGTGGTGCACCTAAAGAATTTGCTGGGGAAGACAGTCTGGGTTATTCCTGCTTCAGGTAAAGAAAAACCCACTCTTGGGATTGCTTTTGCTCAGTGACCCAGTATACTTGGTGGGTAATGAGGGAAGATGGGGAAGTCCGAAGTGTACCGCAAGGGCATTTGATTTTAGGGTGAATTATTTTTGGCCCAGTGGGCCCATGACACTTCAGGCCATCAAGGCAGAGATGCAACATATAGATGGGCCCGTGATCTGGACACCGTGATGGTGGACTTAACAATGGACACTATTGCCCAGGTTATTCATGAGTGTGAAACATGCTACAGTTAAGCAAACTAAATGGTTAAAGCCTCTTTGGTATGGAGGACGATGGCTGAAGTACAAATATGGGGAAGCCTGGCAGATTGATTATATCACACTCCCACCAACCCGTCAAGGCAAGTGCCATGTGCTTACCATGGTGGAAGCAACCACCGGATGGCTGGAAACATACGCGGTGCCCCATGCCACTGCCCAGAACACTATCCTGGGCCTTGAGAAACGATTTTTGTGTCAACAGAGAGAATTGAGTCAGACAATGGGACTCATTTCTGGAATAACCTTATAGACACTTGGGCCAAAGAGCATAGCATTGAGTGGGAATATCACATCCCCTACCATGCACCAGCCTCTGGGAAAATCAAACAGTACAATGGGCTGTTAAAAACTACACTGAGAGCAACGGGTGCGGGAACTTTCAAGCATTGGGATACACACTTACCAAAGGCCACCTGGTTGGTCAACACCAGAAGATCTGCCAACAGGGCTGGCCCAGCCCAGTCAGAACTTTTACATACTGTAGAAAGGGATTAGTTTTCTTTATCACAGGAGCTGGAGTAAAGTCATCTCTTTCACTCCATCTGGGGACCTGCTCACCAGAGACTGGAGTCAGAGCTTTCATGGGACAAGCATCCTTGACCTTTGTTCTCCTCTTCAATTCATGCACCCATTCCTCCAAAGCTGAGGTAGGTTTTCCATCCCACTTTCTCATGTCTTCTCTGTGCCCACAGTCTACGGCTGCACCAACCCCAGCAACAAATACATCAGCTACTCAAACTCTGACTACAACAGACAACGCAGCTACTCCAGCTCCAAGTACAGCAGCTACACCAACCCCAGTGCCAACTACAGTAGCTACTCAAACTCTGCCTACATCAGAGTAATCAGTTCATAGCAATCAACTACAGTAATATTACTGGCGCATTATTAAACCTGTTGGAAGTAAATTTTCTTGCTGTTCCCCAGACTCTAGCATCGTGCTATTTGAGCAACGTTTCAAAGTCTAAATCTGAAGACCCAAACATGTACATTTCTCTGTCCCATGTGACCAGAGATGAATGTCTGAAAGTCCATGAAATAATGTCTGAGGCCAAAGACTAGGGATTTACTGTCTAAAAAAAAAAAACCTTTACTGTATGGAAAGGGGAAGTGGAGCTGAAGGGACCATGAAATGGCACCTGGAAGAGATGCAAGGAGCCCATCTAATCCAGCCCTCCACACGTCTAGTGGCTTTGGTTCACAAGTGAGTTTTGTTAATGTCCACATATTTTCTCATGCACCAGCTTTCTCTAGGGCAAAGTCTGTACACTTTCAATTTTTATAATATATTACTTTTTTAACCAATAAACACATATTCACATCCCTTGTGCAGGCAAGCACATAAATAAAGATTATGGTAACTATGTATGAAGCAGTAGTTGAATAACACATACAAGAACATAATTTAAAAGATAAAAAGATCATCCAGGTTGCTGAAAAGAATGGATGAGGTTACTACAAGGTTATGTGGCCAGGTCCAGGCAAAAATACTTATCATTTCATAGGTGTTATGTACCAGATGAACCATTAGAATTATTTAGTCTAAAATTTACATCACAGAAGTTATAAATGTTACAAAACATTTCCCAGATCTTACTTGCAGCCTTGTAACATTAGCCCAGAGGAAGACAAAAAAGGTAACAATGAAATATTTTTCTATTGTTTTAAGGAGATAGACAATGCAATATAGTTCTTACCACATCAACTACACTGTTACAGATACGTTCCTGTATCCTGTTAGAGAAAACTGTGAATACAGGTAAAAGACTATTATACAAAAGCACGTCCATGGGGGAAAAATTGTTATTTTCTGCAGGC
This sequence comes from Pezoporus occidentalis, assembly GCF_034315485.1. NCBI lineage: Eukaryota > Metazoa > Chordata > Aves > Psittaciformes > Psittacidae > Pezoporus > Pezoporus occidentalis. Next base: position 4,069,293 of record NW_026915725.1, read on the forward strand.
ATTGCAGATTTTCTTTAGGCATCAATGATTGAATTGTCCAAATAAAAACCTCATCAATATTAAAAAGAAGGCTATATTAATTACACAATAAATTACCTAGCTCTTGTTCATTTGATTAAACATAATGAAAAATCAAGTCAGTTGCAGAAAATGAGAATGAGGTAAATTAACTGGTTTTAGGCATATCTTTGTAGGCATGCCTGTGTCTTTAGAGTATGCAGTGAGGCAAATAAGCAGGTCTGAACCACCACCCTTGGCACAGCCATTCTGAATCCCTCCTTCACTGCAAGTGCAGACTTCTTCTAGTTATAGTTCTTGTAGCTCAGAATTAGTCCAATGTTGAGACCCTAGTAAATTTTGAGGTGGCACAACAGATTGTAACACTAACATAGCTACTAAAAATGGAAAAGCTGCAAGCATTTTACTTTTTTCCAATATATTACTATATATTAAAAAGTATTCAAAATCTATATTAAAGCTCAGTCTTTAGAGGGACACTCAGAACACTTAGAATGTATTTGCATGTAAACAAAGAAAACAATTCTTAAATGGAAGATCTAGTGTCTTCCTCGGTGATTTTCAGTTCCTGTTTTGATAATCAAATGGTGGTTTTCAACTGCAGTATGGAGGCTCCAGTTAAAGAACTGGTTTGCTAAATCAATTTTAGGCTCCATTAAGCTCATGGGGTCCAGTTGTCTCTTCTGAATCTTGAAGTATGTGCAACATTACTCATTCAAATTATGTTTTACTAGAATTGGGAGTATTCCACATACCAGAGGATTGAGTTTACTCTTGTTCTGCATGGCCAAACTAGTTTTTTTTATAGAGCTTTAATTTGATTTAAGCTCCCATTAAATTAAAGCAGAACAAATGTTATTATCTATTTTAGTTTGAGTGTACACAAAGAGTATTTAAGTTCAATTTAAACTGTGCCTCAGAATATCAAAGATTCAGACACCTGGTCAAGTTAACATCGTTAAACAAGTCACTAGTCAAAAACTAGGCTGTGACAGTCTGCTCCAAGCGTATAGCAAAAGGAAGCAGTGACACTTTAATCTTGTTTAACTGTAACTTAAGTAGACTTAACTCATGACTTGTCATGTCTGAAGAGTGTATAAATGAGCAATTATCATGGTCGAGTTGACACATGACAGGCTAACTTGCCTGTCTATTCCTTAAATTAACAGGAAATCATCCTTTTGGTTTTCTCTAATTAAATTGAGTTTTTAAATTATTCCTTTAGTTAAGACAAACAAATCCTTTTTTGTGTTTCCATAGCAATGAGCTAACTGGCATTTCTTCAGGGGGGAATCATAACTTATACACTAATTTAATTGAAAGAAAAAAAGAAAAAGGAAAGAAAAAAAACTGAATAAATAATTGAATTAAGAGACTGTGCCTATCGCATGCTGAAAAATACTGCTTTCTTCACAATGCAGCAGTTTCACATAAACAAATTCATCTTCCTTTTGAAATAACATTTGTCTTTGGAACAAGATGCTACCAAATAATTTATGTTTTCATTAAATAACTATTTAATTTTGGCCTGCTGATCTGCTAAATTTGTGGTTGCATAGTTGGCATAGCTCCGTGAACTTTGAGAAAAGTACTAATTCATAACTGATCAAGAGTTAAGCAATTTCTATTCATCACTTTCATAGTGATTTTTATTTTCTTGCCACTTTCTATCACGTAATTTCCTTCCTTTACATTTCTCAGAAATAATTATTTTTTCTTACTGAAAAATAATTCCTTCCAGAGATAAGTAGCTTTCTGGTGCATTTAATTAATATCAAACAAGAAAACACTGAAAACATAACCAGTCCCGTAAATAAAAAAATAAGGAAGGGACTATCATAAGTTAATACAACATGGAAGGCAAATATAAAACTTTAAAACAAATGCAATAAAAAATACCCATTGGATTAACATCTGTGTTAATGTTAGAAATATTAACTTAATTTCCCCCAAGCTATTTTATCTCTATTTCCTTTTCCTCATCTCAGCAGTTATTCCCAAATTCTATTTTAAGCAAATCCACAGCAAAGTTTCTGCACTAATCCAGAAAGGAAAATGGCTTATACTATTGCAGCCCATTAAAAATTATAGAGAGTAGGATGATTAGAAAGATGTCAAGTTACTGCTGTGTAATTGTCCTGGGTTCAGCAGTAGCAGTAATTTTTTCCCCTTCTTGGTAGCTGGTGCAGTGCAGTGTTTTGACTTTCAGCTCGGGAACAGAGCTGATAACAAGCGATGTTTTGGTTTGGCCAAGGACTTTGTGAGCCTCATGCTCTGCCAGGGAGGAGGGGAAGCCGGGAGGAAGCAGAGACAGGACACCTGACCCAAACTGACCAAAGAGGTATTCCATACCACAGCACGTCATGCCCAGGATGTAACTGGGAGGTAGCCGGAAGGGCTGGGAGACTGCAGGGTTGGAGGAGGTATCGGTCAGAGCTTGGCCGGGCTGGGGGGGGGGCGAGTTATCGGTCGGCTGGTGGTGAGATGATGTATTCTCTTCCCTTGTTATTTCCTTTATCATTATTATCATTGGTGGTAGCTGTAGTGATCTGTGTTATACCTTAGTTACTAAACTGTTCTTATCTCAACCCGTGGGAGTTGCATTCTTTTCGATTCTCCTCTCCGTCCCTCCGAGAGCAGGGGGAGGGCAAGAAAAGGGGGGGAAGTGAGCGAACGAGTTACCTGACTGGGTTTAAACCACGACAGTTCTTTTTGGCGCCCAACGTGGGGCACGAAGGGTTGAGATAACGACAGATCTGACCGGATTAATAGTCACTCGTCACAATGCTGATTTATTGGATCTCAGAGTTGTTTTGCTTGATCTCACAGCTTCAGAATGTTGTAACTTACGTAGAGCCGGTATTTGCTGTGATAGTGTTTATCAAGTATGGGGCTTGGGCTAAGGTTCTTGTCTCACTGTGCTTTATGGCAATGGCTTGTAATACGGGCGGGCTCCAGCAGCAGGGCGGGACGGACGTGGCCGTGGACTTGTACCTGGCCGTCCGGCTGCTCTTCACCGTCCTGGCCCTCACCCTGCTCTCCATCTTCGTGAGGCTGTGGGGAGCCGAGGGGGAGCGGCCCCGGGAGCCGGCGGCTGCTGAAGCGGCCCGGGAGAGCGGCCCCGGGGACCAAGCGGCGGCGGGAGCGGGGCCGGAGGCCGCGAGGGGACGGCTGCCGGTGGAGGAGGTCGGGGCGGTCGAGGAGCAGAAGGAAGCGGCTACCGAGCAGCGGGAGAAGGCGGCGGAGGAGCCGAGCCCCGCGGAAGAGCCGAGCCCCGCGGCCGAGCCGAGCCCCGCGGAGGAGCCCAGCCCTGCGACGGCCGAGAGCATTTCCCGGAAGCCGCCCGCCGAGCCCCAGGAGGATGCAGGAGACCACGCAGCATTTCCCAGCAAGGCAGAGGAGGAAGAGCTGGACTCAGGAAAAGAGAAGCTGGCGGTGGGAGAGCCGGCAAGCACAGCAGCTGCACCAGCCCCAGTGACAAGTACAGCAGCTACACCAGCCCCAGTGACAAGTACAGCAGCATCAACTGAGAGTTCTGAAGGTTCTGAATGGCCTTTGGGTATCCTTGGGACCTGCCTGCTGATTGTGATGGGGATCAGCATGTTGGCACACACACAGAGTGTGTGCTACCCACGACCATTTTGTCTGATCTCAAAAGTTAAGCAGAGTCAGGTTTGGGTCTTGTCTGGGGTTAGACGACAATACAGGGGGACCAAGAGGTTTTCCCCAAGGCTGGACAGTCATGAGTGGCAGGGTGTGTGGGACAGTATGGGCAAGTATCTAGTCCACTGGGCCCCTCCAGTGCTTTGGAAGCATCGGAGATGGAAGGCAGCTGTATGGAGTCCCCAGCAGCAAGCTGCAGAAAGTGCTTAAGGGGACAGTGAATTATTTTGAGCCTGGTGGGCCCATGGCACTTCAGGCCATCAGAGCAGAGATGCAACACAGAGATGGACTCATGATCGAGGGGTGGATTTAGCAATGGACACTATTGCCCAGGTTATTCACGAGTGTGAACACTGCACACAGTCTCTCCTGCTCTGAAAGACTGTTACAAGAGATGGAGCCTGGCATCATGGACCAGATGGACGCAGCAGCTTTATAGGGACTGGTCCATGCACTTAGATAAGAGTGATGGTATATTGAAAAATGTGGTACCTGAGCGTGACGTGAATGGTATGGAATAAGGGGTGGATAATGTCCTGGGTTCAGCAGTAGCAGTAATTTTTTCCCCTTCTTGGTAGCTGGTGCAGTGCAGTGTTTTGACTTTCAGCTCGGGAACAGAGCTGATAACAAGCGATGTTTTGGTTTGGCCAAGGACTTTGTGAGCCTCATGCTCTGCCAGGGAGGAGGGGAAGCCGGGAGGAAGCAGAGACAGGACACCTGACCCAAACTGACCAAAGAGGTATTCCATACCACAGCACGTCATGCCCAGGATGTAACTGGGAGGTAGCCGGAAGGGCTGGGAGACTGCAGGGTTGGAGGAGGTATCGGTCAGAGCTTGGTCGGGCTGGGGGGGGGGCGAGTTATCGGTCGGCTGGTGGTGAGATGATGTATTCTCTTCCCTTGTTATTTCCTTTATCATTATTATCATTGGTGGTAGCTGTAGTGATCTGTGTTATACCTTAGTTACTAAACTGTTCTTATCTCAACCCGTGGGAGTTGCATTCTTTTCGATTCTCCTCTCCGTCCCTCCGAGAGCAGGGGGAGGGCAAGAAAAGGGGGGGAAGTGAGCGAACGAGTTACCTGACTGGGTTTAAACCACGACAGTAATTAGAGCATCAAAAGCTATGAAAGCCCAAATGTCACATGCCAGATGCTTTTTCTCCAAGACAGCAGTCTCTACCAGGCTCAGTACTTCCAGGCCTGCTTGTAGAGAAGTTCTCAGTTCCTTGAAAGAACAATTGAACAAAAATTCAGCTTCATATAAATTATATTCATAAGGCAGCTTCACTGTTTTTCCAATGGATATAGGAAAGAGCCCTTGTCTTTATGTAGTTTTACAGTGCATGCAGGGGAGCTTTAAGGTTAAATATTTTTATCTACCTTATCATGATTACTGGAGGTGAATAAACTAGATTCAAAGACATCTCTTTTAGTCAAATTCCTAACAGAAATGTATTTTGCTAAATTAACATCAAAGAGACATTTGGATGAACGTCGTTTATCCAAAATCTTGATTCTCAGGGAGATTCAGTACAGAGATACAGTAAAACCTCATTTGGGGCCTCTGCCATTGGTTAATTAATGGAAGTCCTTTATCTGCAGGTATATGAGTAAATTTATTCAATTGAATCAATATATTAAAAAATAGAAAAAAAATCAAAACTTTAAAGCACATTTACTGGAAGCTATTGCAGTGATAGGTGGCAGAACAACTCAGTGGTAGAAGTCTCACATTATGTTTGAGTTGTTCACATTAATGAATTTCAGATAATCTGGTGTTTCATGCATGTGTGCTTGACTCGGGTTTTTTAAAGTCATTAAGGTGGTGAGGACATCATAGACTTCTTTGTAAAGAGTTGTTTAAATACAATTGCTAAGGAGACTTCACAGATGTTTAGAGGATTTTGGTAAAGATATTAACTCCAGCTAAGCACTTATAAATTCAAGGAGACTCTGTCATTTTTGGCATTTACAAATAATTTCGAACAAATGACTTTCTCACAAATTCCAACATACTGGCATTAGTGGAGTTACTTACTCCTGCTGCTAATGATTTTTAAAGTTTATAATAATAATGAGAAAATACAGTTAAGCAAAACACAACCTGAATTAGAAAAAGGCCACAACAGAGTAATATAGAGTGCATGCTACCGTCAGTTATAGTATGATACAAAAGAATTCTCTATGAGAAAGGCTACTGGTAAACACGGGGTTTACAAACAATAAATAGAAATTCTACATATCACTATAATGCCCTGCTCTGTTTTTAACCATGTAAATATTTTTTTCTGTACTGATGAGAAAAATGATAAAAAAAGTATACCAAACAAGTCAGAAATTGAATCACCCTCTTTTTGCCCCTTGAGGACACAACTAAAATAGCAGGAACTCGCATAAGCAGATTTATAACCACAGAGGCACAAATGTACATTCACACTGATTTTATTTACATGCGCACAAATGCACACAAAAAAAAGAAGGGCAGTCAGATTTCATGATGCAGTTGCATAGAGTTAATTGTTAATGAGAAGTATCAGATTATTTTCCCTTCTAAAGTGTAATCGCTTAGCATTCCTTCATCCTTCTTCCACATAGTGCTGTGTGATCTATAGCAACCTGTACAGAATGAAACTTACTGTTTCCTAGTTTGCACTTGGCTGCTCTCCCTTCATCTCAACAGACACTTTTGAAGTCCTACGGGGCCTGTTTCTGTTGTTAACACCTACCAGTGCTAAACTGGAAGTGTTGCTGAGACCATTTCCTACTTTAGGGCCAGCAGATGCACCAGATGGCAGATATTTTCCCCCTTCCGTATCACTAATCTTACACACAAGGCAAGTAATAACCCAGTTGAAGACCTGCTGAAGAGCCACTGAATGCAGATATCTGCAGTACAGTGACCCCATCGCTTTCCATGTCAAAAAAAGCATTCAAAATTGGACAGGGGAGACTATCTGCCAAAACAGTTACCTAGACCAAAGTGGGAAAGTAAATTAGCTAGCAATGCTGAACAAAATGATCTAGTAAAATTAAAACCACAAGCTCAGTAATATTATTTAACAATCCAGAAAAGAAGTCTGCATGTTTTTCAAACATTAATGGTTGAACCAAACAATTCATGAGAGTCATCATCTTCAGTAGAGAGACGGAGGTGTGTGCCCTGCACTGTGGAATTACAAAGTGGCGGTTTCAGATAGAAGTCAGAATTGGGCCTTAGCTATGAGTCTGGTGCCACTTAACCTAAGGGAATCAATGGGCAAGCAAGTCCATAAAAGAAAGAGAAGGAAATTATGAAAAAAAAAAAGGCAAAGGAAAGTTGGAATATCAGGCCATCTAGTCAACTTCGAGGTGTCATATTGGTAGGGGTATGATTTTCCCCAAAGAGAAAAGCATTTGGAAGGAATAATTAGAGAGGGGAGTTAATTCATATTTTGTTCAGGAGTAAGGTAGCCACCTCAAACTGAAAGTGAAAGAAATGGAGAATGAAAGAAGGAAAATTCAAGGAAGCTGTTCAGGCTACATTTGACACCTTCTCTACTGTTTACTATGAAGTTCTCGGAACATCTGATATTAACACTATGGAAAGCACAAATTAAATTATCTTCCAGAGGAGGAATTCAGGCAAAAATACTCAGAAGTATTTTTGCTATGTGCATGATGGTTGTACCATATTAAGATTGCATCAAATATTTCTTCATTAATACTTTGAAAGATTTCTCTAGTTCCTATATTAACCCAGGTTCATTAATCAGTAGCAGGCATCTGCACTTTGATCACACATAACAAAAAAATGAATACACTGAGATTTGTATAGTACTTAATTATAATCTTTCTGAATGAAGTCTATTATGGTTCCTTATTCAAATACTAGTGAGTCCAATTATCCTTGTATCACATCAAGCTGAACACCTAGACAATGGCCTTTGCTAGGTTATCTTGTTGCTCAATGAAACTTTCATTTTGCAACAGTTACTGAAATATCCAATTTTAGAGGCATCTTCATAGCTTTCTTCTGTACACAGTGAGTTGATTTTCTATTCTGCAGCTGTCAGATATTTTTTGCAGATAAAATGTCATTAATTCTCAGTAAGTTATGCTGAGGCTAGCTCAGAGAAAACCTCAGCTGATTTATGTCTTCATACCAATGACCAAAAAAAGCTGGAAATTTTGAGTTAGTTTCCCTTGGAGTAACAGAGTTTCAAACTCAGTTAAATGGATATTGGAAGAAAAGTATCTTCAAATGAATCTTGAAAACCAAAGTGCTTGAACCGAATACAATTAAAGTGTAACATCTCCTTTATGCAGGTGTGCCTGACACAGCAAAATATGCTCTGTCAAGAAGTGCCACGGAGAAGCAATTTGCAGATTTTGTATCTGCCTAATTAAGGAAGGGGGGAGGAGTGAGAATTCAGACAAATTTTAACTATTCATCAGGTAATGAAACTAAAAGTAATGTAGCTAACAACCAAGGACCAAAGATAAAAATTTCAAACAATAACAGCTCCCAAGCTGTTAAAATCAAAACAAGATGCATAAATGGCATGATAATGCACAAAACATGCCTAAAAAGTAGAAATCACAATACTGGGAAAATGGAGACTTACAGGACAGAAGCAACAAAGAAAATTAAAAACACTGCTCCTCTGAAAACTATGTTCTATCTTGTTCGATCTGGTTACCAAAGGAATAATGAAGAAAAAGTGTCTGCAGATTTAATTGTGATAAAAAATCCAAGGATTGACCATTGCTTTGAGAACGAACGGTACAAGTGTCTTTGTGGGATCCCATCTTGCTTGAATTTCCATCTTTCTGTTTCATGTTTGAGGAGTTTTTAACAAAAATGTTCTAGTCACCAATAACATAAATTTCTCTGTGCTGGCTTTTCCACTAATAAAGGCTGCACAAATCAAACTACATCTGCTCACCTCTACTGATAGCAGCACTTCCACAAACAGCTTTCTGTTTGCATGACAATTGAACAAAAATGAAAGTAAAGCTGTTGCAGAAGATGATGACATTTTCATTTTTCATAGCCTGCAGCCATGCTAAGTTAAACAAGTGTGGAAGTGTGTTTACTATCAGGCTGTTGTTTCCCCAGCATAGTGTTGCCAGTGAGTCTGACAGTGCTATGAATACACCAACCACCTTCTTTGCAGACTACAAATGATTGACCTGTTTTAAAGATGGTTGTCTGGGTTTTTAGTTTGTATGGTGGATTGTTTTTTTTTTTTACAAAACCCATTTTAAAAGTGTTTCTAGCAAGTAGCATTAAATACTCAACCATGTATCAGAATAAATTCCACACAGATAGATGAAACCATGTTTTTTCACTGAATTTCAATACTTGCCTTTGAAGGCTGAAAAATTCTGAAATTTGCAACAACTGTCAGGACTGTCAGAGATGAAAAAAAGGATGGCACCATGGCTCTACAGGCAGAGGAGAAAAATAAATAAATAAAAAAATCAAAGCAAGCTACAGAACTTCCAGCAAATTTATCAGGAGAGCAGCATAGAGAGTGCAGAGCATAGATTTTTCTTTTCTTTTTTTTTTTTTTCTCCATAGACAAGGAAGTACTCACTGAATAAAAAGGAAAATGTTCTTGATTGCTTTTTGTCAGGTACATGTTGCTTATCTAAATAAAACTTTTGTTTGAGAGAGGTTAATAAAGAAAAAAAGCAATGTGCAAAACAGACATGCTGAAATGAGAATGAACATTTTCCTAGGTTGTTTTTCATAGGCTCTAAGATAGATTTGTTCTGTTTTTAACAAGACTGTGTTTACAGTTTCCAAGATTAGCCGCTAAGCAACTAATCAAGTAGCCCTCTATCACCCTGACACAAAAAGGTTTGGGAATAGTAATCCTTTGAATAAGAAGATATCAGCATTCGGAAGCATGCAGAGTTATAATAAAAATTTCCACTTCACTTAGTGCATTGTTTCTAATTCTTTGCTTGAAAATCCCTTTCCACTGCAGAAATAACAATAGTGTCTAGACTTAGTGTGCTTCAACTACATCTGGTGCTTAAATGGCGCTGTCCTCAAAATGTTAACTGAAACAAAACGATTTGCTGTAGCTGAATACTTTGTCTATTTTTTTTTGTAGCTCTATTTACAGACAGAAGCAACTGTGCGTATTTCTAACTACATACTTCTTACAGCTTACATGATCAGTCAAACTGGTTTGGTTTATAGCCTGACATTGGCTATGTAATTTTTCAACACAAGCTGTAGAAGAAGGTTGCTAGCACATCACACGCACCACATAGCAATGTGCAGTGTACCCCTACATATGCATTTCATAATCCTTCTTTCCACTGTGGGCTGCAAGCAGAATAGGTGTTGCAGGAGACAATTCTCACTAGTTCTAAATGGGAGGATCACATTTCCAAATACTTTTGTTCCTCTTCCAAGTCATAATATAGAATATAGTATGTAAATGATAACATAGTATCGCAAATACAATTTGGGACTATCACACATTCACATTTTATATATCGTGGATGAAAATACTTGAAAAATTTTTTTAAATGTATTTTTATCAAAAATATCCTTCATCCAGGTATCAGAAACAATCATACACACTGCAGAAAGAAATCATATATGCCACTTGGGGAACTAAAGGATGCAGAGCTTCTTATGCAGCAATTATAGTGCTCTATTACATGCTCATATTTTTTTCTGCTGGTGCTATACTTCAACTTAAATTAGCAATTTGCAGGACAAAGAAATATGTGAAATTTTACTTCCTACCACTTTATATTAGACCATTTTTATTATAGCTTTCCCCAGGACAACAAAAGAAGACAAAAGCAGTGTATATCCGATTTATATGACAGCCTGAATTCAGCTTGCAAAAGCACAATCATCAAACAGTTATTAAAAGGCAATGAGTAGCTAGAGATTTGATTGAAATTAACGAGAGTCCCAGGTGCCCTGAGTCTTTGAGAGCCATCCAGATTGTGTGCAGTTCCTTGGAAAGGTGCAACTCCCTTGTGCAACTGAAGGGATCAAATCCTAACATCTTTGAATACTGTAGCACAAAGTTGAAACCATTTTCTGTCAGTTTCTGTGGCTTCTTCTAGACACCAGGGAAAAAAAAAAAACAAAACACAAAACCATAAATAAAAAAAGAAAAGATTCAGGGCTCAGGTTGTGGTTATTGAGATGAAAAATAAAAATTACATGGAGCATAACCCCAGCCAAAGAAAACTGCTGACTTCTGCAGCAAGCTACTAACCATAGAGGAAAGAGAGTGATGGAAAAACAACATGCCTAAGCTACAGAGGTGGAATTACCTGACTTGCTCCTCTCTAGAGTCTAGAAAACACTAGAGCGTGTAAAACAGTACAATGTGATGATGCATTTTTAAAAAGTGTGAAAGTTTTATGAAGCTAATGTTATTGTGTTAGTTTTATCAGCTTCTTCATAATTGCAAATGATGTCTTTTTAATTATTGCACTAAGTCTCACTCAGAACTTTAGAAATTGAAATCACATGGAGTGGAAAGCTCTTAGTAATGTAGTGTTAAACTAACAGCTCTTCTGACAGATTTGAATCTCTGCTGCGAAAAAAGAAAACAAAAGAAAAGAAAATAACCACAGCTGCTGCTTCCATCTTTACATGCAATGTTGAACTGTGTGTTTCTCATGGACAGGCTAGGTAGAAGTCACAGATGAATTTTATAAAATGGCATGCGTTATAACCTGAGAGACATCCCAGGTATTGGGACCACAAACCTGAAATGTTTATGAATTATTAGGGAAAACACAGCCAAACAAGCCGGATGACTAAAGTATAGAATTTCTATGTCTTCCATGTCAAAACTTCGCAGAATATAAATCAGAGTCCAAACTACTGCAGCCTTGAGTACAGTTGTTTGCCAACAACTCTATTAAGAGTGGCAGCAAAGGCAAACACATAGTAAAACAAGAATACAAACAAACCAAAAATATCCATGCCATACACGTGATGGAAACAAAAGTTATAAGTCCATGTGAAGTAATACAAATGCACAAAAACTCCACTTGGATAGTGAAGAGCTGATCTGAATGGGGCTACTAGAATGCCATACCAGGGAGACCTTTTCTCTGCGACTCCCTTTACCATTACTTAATCCAATTCAGTCAATGTACTCTTAAAAAAATGAGTTTTAAAATGTAGTTTTACATTTGCCCTTAAAGAAGGATTATACAAATCTCACTACAGGGTTGAACTTCACCTAGGAAAAGTTTCTACTATTTGTGGCAGAAAAAACCTTGTGAACATGAGTAACTCCTAGCAAGACCCTCATTAATATTCAATCAATGGCAGTGGAGGGGAACAGGGATCTCTAGAAAAGCCTTATTCCCATCAAGACTAATATACAGTAAACAGCAGAGCTTCCAACCATTGCACTCAAAAAACTGTAGTGCCTAATTTTTAGTGAGAAAAGGAGTGCTGAATTTTTGGCACCTAGCAGTCTCTTTAGAAAAACTCAGGTAATTTCTGTCAAAACACACATTGAAATTGACCGAATTGCTAGCTAAATGATTGCAAATTAATGTTAACCATATCATGTATTGTTTATGGCCTGGGCACTTTCTTCTCTTACAGAAATTCCTGTCTGAATAGAAAATTGTAAATCTGTGTTAGTTTCTGTTGCGTGGCTTCTGACTTACTCTTTTGCACTCAGAGGCTGGGAGCAGCAAAGCAGAAAAGCTTCAAAGAGCCACGGATTTACAGATGTAGGGAGCTTCAGCTGTAACCTGTGGAGCCCCAGACAGCTCTGTATGTTCCGTCTCTTCTTCATGTCTGTTCCAATTCTTAGTTGAAGTGTATCTTGTGATAGATGAAGTCTGTATTACTGGATCCTGAGTATTATGGGTTTTTTTTTTACTGCTAACAGTAGTGGGGAATCAGACCAGTTCTTCAGGATGCAGCTCAACAGGCTGGCACGTACCTGCACTGAGACAGCCAGGCAATGTCAGGCTTCGAGAAGATGCTTTGCAAAGCCAGCATATTTATTTTGCAAATAAGAAATGCATCAAAAGCCATGACATCCTCTGCAGTAATGGTACAATCTAAGAAAGCAAGGGATCTGGAAGAGGTTTGCTAAGAACAGTAAGTTTGAGAAGCTACTCGTCCTGCTAACTTCTCCTATGGAGCCTATGCAATCACCAAAGCTGACAACATGAGCTGTGCTAAAGCCTCAACTATGTAATTGCTGTTACTAAGAAAGTGCCCTGCTCTACATTATAATCTGTAAGAAATTAATAAACAGCTACCTCTTTTTGCTTAAAACTACATAAATTGAATAGAACAGGTAAACAAATAATTCTAAGAAAAAGCAATATCATATGTGGCTAACTTCTATTCCTAGTCTTGTATATTATCTAACTAGTTGAACATAGAAACAAACAATTTAAATTGTATCGTCTTGTCACTTTCACTCTAGCGTTTCAGGAACATAAACTGTGTCTCTAGTTACTGAAGAGTATCTGGGGATTTGAAATCCAGAGTGAATACTCCATCTCGTGGCAGATCATTATGTTCCCTGTTGACAAACTTACAAACCCAAGATTGTATAAGTCTGTTAAGACTGTTGTATAATTCTGTTAAGATTGAAAATGTAAAAATAGGTACCTTTTCCCAGAAATAACTCCACATATGTATATGGTTGTAGAAAGCAATTACGATTTGAAATCCCTAATTTGCAGTAACACTTCTCCCCACCTAAAAGAAGACCCCAAACCCACAAACAAACAAAACCCCCACCAAATTAACAATAAAAGAAAATTCCTACACTATAAAAATAACCCAGCATGTGGAATTCTGATATAAATTCTTCACAGCTTTCACAGAAAATACACCTAAATGGAATGACTGGATTAGTTAATCTGTCTTTTTGTGTATTATAGTTCTTTAGGTGTTGATCAAAAGCTTTAAAGCATACACAAAATAATGTAGCCTTCCAAAATTAAAATTTGTTCTCCAAGGAAAGAATGCGTAGTGCTACCTTAATTCTCCAGAGGTACACACAGATAGATATCTCCTGATCCACACATAAATAAAATGAAAAATCAATTGTCAAACCACTCTCTGGATCATTTACAAAACCAGTATTGTCCCTTATTCTAAAGAATAAAATAGAAGCCCTTGAAATTACTTGGATCATATCAATATCAAATTATAATACTGAATCACCCCAAGTAATACGAAAGTCAAAGAACTCATAAAACTTAACAGTAGTTCTTTGACTATTGGGAGCATGGCACCAAAGTATTCTTTTCCTGATAGACATGTGAACAGACAATGACAGTTCTGAAAAGTCCTGGGAAAAAATCAATAATAAAAAAATTCCCTGAAACTACTTCATGTCTCTTGGTTGTTACCCTTAAAGACTTAATGAGATACTCTTCTTTGTGGGTTAAGATTGTTTAAATCTCTTAGTTCTCTAAGAAATCATTATTTTCCTTCAAGAGCTTTTGCTATATCTCCACAAAGTGCTTTAGGAGATGTAACAGGTAGTGAACACCAAAAATAATATAGTTTATCCTCCCTGATATCCATTGTGGGAACACATCAGGCTACGCCTGTATTATTAAAGCCTTATCTGCATTATCAGATTGAAGCTTGTTTTCAGAGTCTCTGCAGTTTGCTCTAGCCATATACCAACTCCATATCAGGGTACATTTGTTTCCATGGAAAAGAGCTATACATTTGCAGATTAGATAGGAGCTACAGCATACTGGGAAAAGTGAGTTTGCAGGCATTCGGAATGCTTGCAAATGTCCTTCCTCAGCTTCAGACTACAGCTAGAACCTTTGTCAAAGGAAACATGCATGCTTCAAAGGGAAAAATCTATTATTAAACACTAATACACTTGACAAACAACTCTGAAGAAGCTATCGTACTATTGATGTCACCAGTTAACATCTTATGATCTAGATTCATTTTCAGAATAATACCAAACTGAAAAGTTTATAGAAAGTCTGCTCTCTGGTCTGGACATCTGTTTTCCTTAAGCGCATTCAGTCATAGTCTGATCAAATGAGATGCATAGAGTACAGCACTGTGCTCACAGACCATCTTTCCTTATCCATGGTGGAATACACAACCAGAATGCACCAGTACTGCTAGTAGCAGACAACTGGTTAAACTTGTTGTAGAGGTAAAAAAAAAAAATAAGGGTGAATAATCATTGCAAACTGAATCCAATATCTGGCTCTTTTGTCTTTCATGTTCAAGACCTTATGTAAGGGAAGTACTAAGCTAACATAAAAGAACATGAAAGTCATCCAGATGTCTCGTTGTATTTAATTTGTGGTACAGCATATTCCACCCCATCACATTACGCCCTTGTCTTCATGGGGGATTTCAACCACGCTGATATCTGTTGGAGGGAGAGTGCAGCCCAGCACAAGCAATACAGGAAGTTCCTCGATTGCGTGGAAGATCTTGCAAGTGATAGAGGACCTTAGAGGAAGAATTGCCATGCCTCTGGGTCAGGACAATCCCAGGCACAGCTGCAGGCTGGGCAGAGAAGAGATTCAGAGCAGCCCTGCGGGGAAGGACTTGGGGGTGTTGGTTAATGAGAAATTTAACATGAGCTGGCTTCAGTGTGCGCTCGCAGCCCAGAAAGCCAACCATATCCTGGGCTGCATCAAAAGGAGCGTGACCAGCAGGTCAAAGGAGGTGATCCTGCCCCTCTGCTCTTGTGAGACCTCACCTGGAGTATTGTGTGCAGTTCTGGTGTCTTCAACATAAAAAGGACATGGAACTGTTGGAATAAGTCCAGAGGAGGGCCACGAGGATGATCAGGAGACTGGAGCACCTCCTGTATGAAGACAGGCTGAGAAAGCTGGGGCTGTTCAGCCTGGAGAAGAGAAGGCTGCATGGAGACCTCATAGCAGCCTTCCAGTATCTGAAGGGGGCTACAAGGATGCTGGGGATGGACTCTTCATTAAGGAACTGTAGTGATAGGACAAGCAGTAATGGGCTCACACTTAAAAAGGGGAAGTTTAGATTGGATATAAGGAGGAGGTTCTTTAATATGAGAGTGGTGAGGCACTGGAACAGGTTGCCCAAAGAAGTGGTAAATGCTCCATCCCTGACAGTGTTCAAGGCCAGGTTGGACAGAGCTGTGGGAAACGTGGTTTAGTGTGAGGTGTCCCTGCCTATAGCAGGGGGGTTGGAACAAGATCATCTTAAGGTCCTTTCCAACCCTAAGCATTCTACAACCCCCACCCCAAACCTTGCTGTTTTACATCCAATTGAAGATGAATTATCAAGATGGACAGGAAGAAAAAGAAAGTATTTTTTTTCCTTTTTATTTTTTTTCCTCACAATATCAAACAAAGCAGAACTCTGGGATTCATTCTAAGTCTTTACTACTTTTCATTTCCATGATATCTATGGTCATCTGCCTCTGGTTACACAGCTTTCTCCACCCTTCTAGACACATACAATTGTGTTTCAGACACTTATGATCTTCAGCTAGAGTCATCATGACTAGCTCATAGCTAAGAATATCAAAAAAATAGCAACTGCCAGTCTTAAATACTATACCTGTCTACTAAGTGTCAGAGGTCACCATAAATACATCAGACAACTACTCCACTGTCTATACAGGCTCTCCAAAGAATATTGCGATTCAAAAGCCCTTTTCTGGTATGCACAACCTGCATTGGTTTCAGAACTACTTGATTGATCCCCCAGAATTTGCGCTGAAACATCTATTAAAAACTGTAAGAATGGGCATGAAGAGCCAGTTTTGTTTTTAACACTATATTTATGCCAGGAATCTCATATGAGAAGTATGACAGAACATTTATAAGAGACAAGGAGAATGCCGTATGATCTTTTTGTGATTAAACCTTCCCAATATCAGCACTTGGACAAAACTACGAAGTAATATACAAATCAGTATTCAGTCAAGATTATGCAGTCAGCATGATCAGCTGATCAGCTTAACACATTCCCTTGTGGTGAACAATAGTAGCTGCTTTTTTTTAATGATTTTTTTTTTTGCCATTAATTGTTTTTCTAAGAGATAATGAGTAGAAAAGAAGAATCAAGTGGTTCATAACTAAAAATTTTTCTCAACCCTATTACTACTATTACTACATTATTAGGCCTCTTAACTTCAGCTGAAAGAGTTACCAGATATTATGAAAAACTAAAGTACAAACAAAAAGACAAATAACTAACAGAACCTTAAATTCAGTGGTCTCCAAGAAAATCAGTTCTCTGATTATGTAAAAGATTCCTGGAGAAATTAAAACAAAAAAAAGTTTAATTTAGAATTAGAAATAAAAGAGCATTTATAAATCCCTAGGAAGAAAGTTTACCTTACTAAGTTTTAAAATCATCAGAATTGGATTACACAGGAAAACTAATATAAACAGGGTATTTGCAGGAATTCAGAATTAGTTTCTGATAAAATCTGATTAAAGATAACCACAGAAACGTTTTCAGTAATATAAGCAATCTACCACCACTATTTTATCTGCTATGATCTTGCTTCTACAGACAGGACATTTTTTAACCTAACTGAAACAAAATTAACCCAGCTTCAGATTACATTCTAACTGAATTCCTTTTTCTCTGTCAATTAGACATAATGCTATTCGCTTCATGCTCCCTTACTAAACAGACAATGTTTACAGCCCTAGAGCACATCACGAATTCGTGCAGGTGAGTTAATTTCTATGTATGTAATCTGAAATGCAGTTGGGGTGAAAAAGATGCCACAAGCATACAATTACTATGGAAGTATATTCTTCATTTGGACAAGTTAGGGGTTCTGGACATCATAAAGTTATCCTATATATAACCAGACCTGTTACCCCTTCTATTCACACTCTATTCCAGGCTCACTCAACACTATTTGTCCATCACATAAAGACTTCGAGAAAATAATCCTGATGCTATGTCTCTTGAAACCAGTGAGAAACACTGCAAAAGAATAATCTAAATTTTATAAATTTATACACTAACGAGTTCCGAAGCAGTTCTAGTTCTTTGAATATTTTCTATACAAAAAAAACTCACATTGCACATTCATCACAATAAATGCTAAGTTTTATAGCAATGAGTCAAATCAGTAAGGTGCCTTGTCAAAAATACATCTGATCTGGATATCTG
The DNA here is from genome assembly GCF_034315485.1 of Pezoporus occidentalis. NCBI lineage: Eukaryota > Metazoa > Chordata > Aves > Psittaciformes > Psittacidae > Pezoporus > Pezoporus occidentalis. Next base: position 4,087,099 of record NW_026915725.1, read on the forward strand.
GTAGAATTTTAATGGCATCAGCTACCAAGACAGGAAAGGTTAAGAGGTTGTTTGATGGGCTTTTTTTGTTTGTTTTGTTTTGTTTTGTTTTTTAAGGGTCCAAATCATAAAATTTATATTTTTTTTTAAAGTACAGAATGGTAATTTTATCTAGAAAAGAGTACCTGCCTTGTAACTTGCAGACCTACAGGTAAAGCCTTTTTCACCTACTTTTCAAGAAGCCTTTGAGGATTTCATCACAAAAGATACAAGGGATTTCCTTGTGGCTTATTTTTAAATTATTACTATTGTTCTATAGAATGACCTGCAGCCACACTGTGTATGCTATTCTCTGCATATCTATACTGTAAATTGGGAAGAACAGAAAGAGAAAGAAGCTTAGATTGCTATCTGGAACACTAACAAACCTTTCTGTAGTGACACACCACAACCCCTTTCTACTGATATTTTAAAATAGACATTGACAAATTGGAAAACAGTCAGAAGAGAGTAGCAAAAGCTAGTCCAGATTTGAGAAAGATATTTTGTACGAAGATTTTTTAAAAAAGTCTGTTCAGTGCATTTTAAAGAAGTTTACAGTCCAGAGTAAGCTAATTAGAAAGTATTTGACAGCAGAAAGCTTACTATGCTGGCCAAATGACCCCTCCCCTCCAAAGTCAGCTAAGAAGCAGCATGTCAGCATTTCCTCAGTCCCTTTTTTGTGAACTACAATTGTTAAAAAAAAAGAGGTAAGAGGCAGGGGTGATAGTGCAGTAGAAGTTTGAGTAGAAAGGGAAAGATGAGAGATGGATCATTTGGTTTAGTATGCTAATATATGTGAGAAATGGTGTCTAGGCTGAGGCAGGACCCATAGGTGAAGCACTGTATGAGCCCCCAGCTGTTGTAAAGGCTCAGGTTAGACACAACAGTGAAGCAGCTATTTATTTAACATTTTTGCAAAAAAGGGTGTCCTCGCAGGTAGGCAAACACAGATTTTTGATTTATAATTCCTATCCCATCTGCAAGTTCTCACTCTTGTTTCCCAACTGGTTAGGTACTCTGAGATTTACAGGATGGTGCGTTTAATCTACATGCTAGCTGTCCTGCCTCCAGTTACATCTCCCCTTACTTGATTTTGTATGCCCCTTCCTTTCATTTATCTCCTTTTATGGTTCAATTTCATAACTCTCTGGCAGACATGTAGTACCCCAACTTACTGTTTAACTACAGAACCAGTTTGCACCAGCTTAGTTTCATAGGTTGTACAAAGATAGCATTCTTCTTAACTACCGAGTGTGTCTGTTTCCTAAATACAACATTGTCTTTAATCACAGTGTCTGAGTCATGGTATTTTAAGCCCTTTGTTTTGTTTCCTTAGTAACTTAGCCCCAGCCCCAATGTTGTGAAGGCCCTAACTTTTTATATTGTGAAGCCCCAACATTGCGAAGCCCCAACCCCAATATTGCAATAACACTTTCTCTCAGAATATAGAATGATGAATAACTGTTAATTTGTACTACTGCTTTCATTATTAAAATAATCATAGTATTTAACCCAAGGGGGAATAAAATTGCTTATCACCTCCAGCATTCACAAGTCTTTGTCCCTTCTTAAAATGCAGTTAAATCACTAATCTGACTTATTTTCTTTTAAAATGCTTATGTACAGTGTACCGCCTATAACAGAATGCAATAACTTTTATCCCAGCACCTTCTTTTTCCAGTAAGCTCATTTTTCCCCTGCTTATTCAAAAACTGCATGTACTTTATCCTTCTGATTTTTTCAGGCCAGTATGGGGCTGAAGCTCATTCCAGCTCTGCTGCTGGGCAGAGCTGTAGCTGAGGAGCACCAAAGACACTCAGGACTGTAGAAAAGGAGGGTGGTAATACACTGTCTGCAAGAGTTAAGAATGAAGTCCAGAGAGTCAAACATGTTGCTGATCAACATCTGCTTTTCATATGTCAGTTCACGGAAACTTTAATAATCTAAGTAGAAACATACTGGAAAGCAAGATAACTTTCAAAGACATAAAGGTTGCTGGAAACTGGAGGAGCATAGGAGGGTAAAGCTCAGTTCTCCAGCTCTTTCGTAGGTATTCCTTATGATAAAGAGGATACTTGGGTGCAATTTTTGGTCTAATTCCATACAGCCTTTTTTAGGTAGGATCAAGCAAAACACAAAATAAAGCAGGGGAGAGGTATTAAAATAAAACTCATCAACTTGACTTACGTATTTCTCATCAGTTTCTTTTACTATCTTTTCCCTTGTATCCTTAATACTGAATGAGTTCCAACCAACTAACTAATTTATTCCCTTTTAAATTTGTCAATGCCTTCATGAGCACTCACTTCAGAGAACTGCACAGCCTGTGGCTAGAGTGAGCCAGTCTTCAGAGGGAACTGATGTAGGCCAAGCTGTAGCAGCCATGCTGAGTTTATGCCATGCCACATCAATCATTTACACTTGGAAAGAAATGGAACAGAGATTCAGTACCTGCACTTCGCCAAGTTGGCCATATTTTCTTTTTGTTAAATACATTCTTTTCCCTTTTGGTTCTCATTAAAGATCAAGACAAGTTTATGCAAAATGACTGCACACACTTGAGAATCAACAGCACTCTTTGTCATGAGCCAAAGCAGTACTTCTGTGCTACTATAGTTATGTAGCTACACAAAGGAAAAAAATAGGACTTGTTTCTAATCAGTTCCTCATCTGTTCCTAATTAGAAGAGCCTGCCTTTATGCAAAACATGTTGTAATTCTGAACTGAATACTTAAATGAGTAGAATATGTGAAAGTCATTGTAGAAAACTTGATTCTCAGAAATAATGTGAAGTTCTAGCTGCTGCCATGCACACCACTGGAGGAAATTTCAAGAGCCCTCTGTCATAAGACACTTCATAACTCAGCATTTAGGATTACTCTGATGCTACAATTGTATTTCACAAAGCTAATTTTACACATAAGCAATGACACCATTAATCGCAAGCTTATACAACTTATTATAGAAAAGGTTATGTCCTTACAGAGTTTTCACTCCATCATCTATTTTTTAATACCTATTTTCAAAATACCCTTTTTTCAAAGTGGTTTCAGAAACCATTATCCTACGCCCTTGTCAGACATAACAGCATACCAATGGCCACGGCACTGACTCCTGAAAGAATTTATTTCTTACAGCTTCTTGGAATAAAAGCTAAACAAACACCAAGATTTCTTCCTTTATCAACTTCCAAATTCCGTCATAACTCTGGCAACATTTAGGCTTAGTCTGTTGAGGAATCAAATGTGAATTTGAGCAAATTCCATCTAAAAAAAAAAATTAAATACACTTCTTTCATTAAAGGTGAAAAAAATGAGTAAGTGGAAAAGGTTCAAAACATTGAAGACAAACACAATGATGGCTGTTTATTAAGTATGTCTCTATATTAAACCTCATGGCACTCAAGGAATTCATGCTGAATTTTAAATACTCATGCTTCAGATCTTGGCAATACATTGATTACTGCAGTTTAAATTGAGGACATAGGTTAAAGGTATAAATGGAATATCTACCATATCTACTAATTAAGAGAAGAAAATAAGATCCATGCCTCTGATGATGACCGATTTGATTTGGGGGTGGCAGAGGAGGGCAAGAACTTTTTGAATTTTTACACTAGTGCACTTAAACTACATTTTTTATCGGAACAACAGCATATCGGGCTTCCATTTCCACCTGCATTTTGTTTTACTGGCCTTTTCCGCTTCTGTATTGTAGGCGGCATTTTAAAAATGTCCTAAAAGAATACAAGTAACTTCAAGATCAGCTTCTTTTCTGGTCTTTTGAGTCAAGCTACTCCCCTCCTCCTTTAAGTAAAGATAGAGTTCTAGTAACTTCTCAAAGACATGTCTTATAAAATACCCACATATTTTTTTAGATTTAAGAATAAAATTTGATTAAATTTAAAAGAACATAATTAGGGGCCTTAACCCAATTCTAGAAATACTTTTGAGGTTTGTCTTGTCGTATTTACAGATCCTTTAAAATAGCAGGTGGACAATGATATAACTGCCAGCATTCATAGCCAGGCAGTGCTAGAAAACATTCCCATTAATTTGACGTAAAGCTTATAGAGAGGAATGTAATTATTTGCAAAGCAGGCATGTAGCAACAGCGACAGCAGGAAAATCCTTGCTCACCTTCTCTGTTTATAAAGCAAGGAAACCCTCCTGTAACAGCAGAAGGTGAAAAAATGCTTGTATTAAACTTCTCTGAATGAAGACAAAGAAATACTGTCATAAAGATTAATTTATAGAAACTAAGTGAATTTTGCAGGGCTGACACCCTTATAGAACATGAGAATTATCCCATTACCACTTAAATCTGACAGAAGGGAAGGCATAAATGAGCAGTAGATCCTCTCATTTGGCACTTGCTTTATAGAAAAACTACAATATTTTCTTTTCTTTAATAACTTAACTTCGTCATCATAGGATCACAGAATCATAGAATATATGAAACTGGAAAGGACCCATAAGGATCATCAAGTCCAACTCCCTGCTCCTTGCAGGACTACCTCAAGTTAAAACATATAGCTACAAGCATCATCCAGACACTCCTTGATCTCTTGACAAGGTTGATGCCATGCCCATTTTGCCAGGGAGCCTGTTTCAGTGACTGACAACTCTCTGAGTGAAAAGCCTTTTCCTAATATCCTATCTGAACTTCCCCTGATGCAGATTCATTCCATTTCCTCATGATCTATCAATGGTCATCAGAGAGAGATCAGCACCTCCAGATCCGCCTCCACAACCCCCCCTGAGAAAGTTGTGTGCTGCTATGAGGTCACCCCTCAGCCTTCTCTTCTCCAAGCTGAACAAAACAAGTGGCCTCAGCTACTCCTCGTAAGTCCTGCCCTTGAGACCTTTCACCATCTGGTTGCTCTACTCGGCAAACTCCCTTACTGTAAGTTCATCTATAAAGACATTAAAGAGAACTGGCCCTAAAACTGAGCTCTGGTGAACCCCTGGAGATTGACCGCTAGCCTGATGTACTCCTTGAACCCAACCATCAGCAAACTGTATTATGAACTTCTCTAGCTGTGTGCTGGACCTTGTCTTATCCAGATGGCTATTGTGAGAGACACTATCAAAAGGTTTGCTAAAATTTCAAGATTACCGAAGAACCCTCACCTACCTTGAGGAAATATTCCTTGTAAAAAGACCAGTATATCCTTCTTCAAAAAAAAACCTTCAAATACTTCTGAATTATACACAAACACAGTGAACTAAGCATCTTTTTAAGTCTACCTACTGATAAACTACAAACCAAAGCACAAAAACATACATCCTTTTCAATGGAATATTGATTTCAAAGAACTAATGATATGGCATGGGATGGGATTAATCTGATTTGATATAAATGCCTACACTTGAGCTAATCACCCATCTTAAAGCAATAGCCAGTAGATACAGTTAAAGGAGGGCAGGTCAATAACGTTGACATCTAACACAGGTGAAGTGAATCACATGCTAGTTCTTTCACATGACTGCAGAAGGAGCATAGTGTAACTAGCTTAACTACTAACAAGGATTGTGAAATGTCTGAATTTAGGATTGATTACTCTCATCCAAAATGTCTACCAGGTATTTTTTCTGTTTATGTGGATTCATTTATCCACTTTTTTTGCAGAGTTGTTAACACCCAAAGAATATAGTAGCAAGTAAGGATTGATGGAACGAGGCTGAAAACCTCAGTTGTTCTAAAACTCGTGCTAGTCACGGGTCATCAGTGCTTGGAGCATCCAATTTCTGCAGGAACTCTGCTACACCCTCCTGCCTGGGTCTTTGAGTTTAAAAGCATGGGCTGAAAGATAGATAAAACTGCAGAGATATTGCCCTCTGGATTTTAGATAGCATACAACTATTATCTGCAGAGAGAACTTCATGTTTTGCTGAAACAGATGTTTAAACTATTGTTTCAATCACAGCATTGTGAAGGTATCTTTAAGACTGAGATTTGCTTCAAGTATTAGTTATTAGAAACCAGAGAACAAAAGCAGGAAAAAAAATAATATTAGATATTACCAGAAGTAATAGTCCTTTTTATGAGGTCAGTGTAATTGTTATCACCAAGAAATTGGTGAGAGTAGCAAACTTCAGTTTATATTAGTATTAACAAATAAGAAGGAAGCCCTTCAAATTGGTGGAAATACTGAGGAAAAAAAAAAAAGCAAAGCACAGCAAAACAAACAGTTACCAGAAGGACACAGTTAAAGCAACTGAAATTGTCCAATTGTTTTCTTAACTGTCAAGTTTTCAGTCATGATGAGAGTAAAGATTCTCTTACACAAAGTAAGAAGCAATTTAAGCTTAACTTTATAAATATCATCCATGACTTCTAAAAATAAAGGTTGCACCTTTCTCAAAAGGGGAGCTAAGTCTCCTCGAGCCTGCTTTGTGCAGCAATTCTCCTCCTCTTTCACACTGGGCCTTACTTTGTCAAAGGAGTATTTCAACTCAAAAAGCAAGTATAGTTGCACGCATCAAAAATATGCTCATTCTAAGTAAAGACAAATTATTTTCCATTTGAACAAGTGAAGAGGAATTTTTCAGGAGTCTCTGATAAATATAGGTCCATAAAGATAAGATCAGGGCTTTTGTTCTCAAATCACATATTACTGCTTGATACTCCCTGCCATGTGACACAAAATAGAATCATAGAATCATAGAATAGTTAGGGTTGGAAAGGACTTTAAGGTCATCTAGTTCCAACCCCCCTACCATGGGCAGGGACACCTCACACTAAACCATATCACCCAAAGCCTCATCCAACCTGGTCTTGAACACTGCTAGGGATGGAGCACTCACAACCTCCCTGGGCAACCCATTCCATTGCCTCACCACCCTAACAGGAAAGAACTTCCTCCTTATATCCAATCTAAACTTCCCCTGTTTAAGTTTTAACCTGTTACCACTTGTCCTATCACTACAGTCCCTAATGAAGAGTCCCTCCCCAGCATTCCTGTAAGCCCCCTTCAGATACTGGAACAGTAAGATAAACCTCTCTCTCTCTTCAGAAAGGTATGATCCAAGCAGACATCAGAAGAAACAGATATAATTTTATTCCTTTACATGGTGTATGCAATAATAATAATAAAGCCCAACTCCATTGTTTCCAAATGAGATATTTTTATTCAAACAGGAGAGGTAAGCCAGGTCTGTGGCATTCTAAGCATGCATTACTTTTTCCACAATTGACTACATTAAGAAATTATGTTAGTCAAAGAACTGTAGTCAAAGAGGAGCGGCTGACATGCATTTTCTGAGTAAGTCAACAAGTGAGAAGCATTTTCCTTTTGTCCACAGTAAGTTTCCTACTAATTGAAGAAAAAAGAATATTAATCCATTTGGAATTGTATAACGAAAGAAAATATCAGCTCTGGTTAATTTTTGTTGACATTTCCTGTCATCTAGGCAGCATACATTAATATTTGGTGGTAATATGTTTAATAAATAACCTTTATCTATTTCTTTTTCTTCTGTGTTCTCAGAGAGGTTTTAAAACTTTTATTTTTCTCTTTGCCTGTTACAGAGTGTTTAAAACCTCTTTATCATAGTCTGAGTACCTGAAAATTCTTTCAGTTCTTTGTGCCTTCCTTTGATGACTTTGACTGATCTAATGCAATAGTGTTTATTAAAAGTAGACAAGAAAGCTGAAACTTGATAAGCACAACAAAGTTGTTTTATTAAGCCATGTTGGGTTCCTCTTTTTCCCATACATAGATGATGCCATTTTTGGAAAAAGACCTGCAGTGTAAGCTCAAGATGCAGGCAGTTATTAGCAGCAGCATGCTAGTAAGAATTATTTTTTCCTATCATCAGGAAGAAAAAGTAATTTTAGTGCCTTGTTGGTTGAAATTTTTCAGCAGTTTATTAAGCCAATAAGAATGCTCATGGGCACCCCTCTTCATGAGAAAAAAAATAAAAGTAGCTTTTAACAGCACTAGCTTTGCAATCAATACTCTCATTGATTTTGTGTCATGATCTGAAGACTGAAGAGAGAGAGGTGTTATGTTACTGAATTATGTTACTGGATGTCCTGAACATCTGAGCACCAGGACAGCATCTAGCCTGCAAAGATGAGGAGTAGTCCTGTTGTGTCACCTCTCCCTCTAGCTCTGAGAGAAGGATGTGCACCCAGTGCTTCCATCTGGCTCACTCAGGCTGCTGCCGCCTAACCACAGGCAGGACTTGGATACCGATGGGAGTCAGAGCTTTCACAGCTTCCCAGGTGGTTCAAGCAGGGAAGTGGAGGGCTAAACTGGCATGACAGTGAAGGCAGGGAATGGGGTTTATTATTTTCTTTCTTACACAGTGGCTCACTTTGCAATGAAATAAATGTATCTTGCTCATATGAAGGCAGAGGAAGAAAGAAATAAGGAGCTTCCAGGGATTTTTGCTTTTGACTCTGAAATGTCCATGAAGGCCTTGGGATAATCATCCTCTCAAGTCTGTAAAAGCTCCCACATAGAACTTGGAGAAATGTCTCTAGGAAAAAAAGGCAGATGTAAACTATTGGAGATTTGACCAGTGTTAAATCTTTAATTGCAAATAGCAGAGCTGAGAATTCATTTCTTTATAAATGAACAGAATGAAAATTAAAAGCCTATTCATTGGCTATGAAAACGATGACTAAGTTTTATTAACAGCAGTGGCTATGTAGAGGTTTCAGTAATTGATTCTGAGAAGAAAAAAACAATTGTAGCCTGGGGAAGACTGAATGTATAAATGTAATAATTCTTTTTTCCCAGACGTTTTCGCTACAGACTTGAGCAATCAGGAGCCAGCTTTCTCTCCAGCAGAAAATAAGACAAGCACTGTTTTAATGTTAACAATTTTTTTCAGGCAGACCACTGATTCTGGAACAGGTCAGTAGATACGCAGCGTAATTTGTAACCACTTTCTACCTATACATGGGTCAATGCACAACATATGTTAATTCTACAACTATGATGCACCACTAACTGATTCACTATTGCCAGTGTGATCTTCACTCGGAAAAGATCAGAGTTGCAGGAAAAAACACCCCATAAAATCTCAGTCTCCTTTGATAAATAAAGATTACTTGTATGGCAAGTAACTTTTAGGAAAGAGATAACAGTGGTTTTAGAAAGTATCCCCAGACAGTGATTCTCCAGTAGTAACAAGGGCAAACTAAAAAGTGTTGGTGAAGGTGAATTTCATCCTTTGGAAACTGGCATATCCCACATCTCATCCTTCATTCTCCTATTTTAATTCACTCAAGTTAAAAAAAGAAAGAAAATCCAAAACAAAACCAACAAAAAAACCCAAAACCCCACAGAACCCCCCACCCCAAAAGCCAACTCCCAACCCCCTACAATCCTCATTAAAAGGAAAATAGGTGAACCACGGACTACCAGATACGTTACATTTTGTGCAATGCAACAGCACAGGCATATTTGAGAAAAAAAGGGTTGGTTGGTTGAAATTGTAGATAATGATGAAAAGCTGGATAATCTGTAAAAAAAAAGGTTGCTGTTACTCTTGCAGTCTGGGAGACAAATGCACAGGCTAAGGCTGCGGGAGGATTCAGGATGATGAAAATTTTTAATGTAGGAACTTCGCTATAGGTGTTCTACTCAATTGCACTTGTAATTGCCTTGTCTCTTCCTTGGCTCACCGATGCACAGGTGACGTCCTTGGCATCGTACCTTCTCTCCTGGCTGCATTTGCTGCTTTCTGGCCCTCCTAAGCAGGGAGGTAACGGCTGCTTCACAGGCAAGGAAGAAACGGGCACCACTGAGAGGGCGTTTGGAGCCAGTAGCGGAAAAATCATGAAGGATGGAGAGGGAGGTACTGAATTATGCAGATTTTATGAGCACGTTGCAAGCATGCCTGAATCTCTCAGGAATAGATATCCAGGATCCATCCCGCTTGGTTCTGTGAAGAAAAGCAGTTTTCTGGTTTAACACAACTGCTTTGTGACCAGATGTAGACACCTCACTCAGAAAAAGCGTAAAAATCTGGTCCAGTCCTGAACGTTGGAGATGGAACATGTGTCACAACAGCTGTTTCTGCACAATGCAGCTGCTGCTATTTTCTGTCATGTTACTTTGCTCCTGAAACTCACCTGTTGGGCAAATATAACAACCTAAATAATATTTGAACAGAGTGTACAAAGTGCTGTAGAGCTAGTTAAAGAGGAATTTTATATGATGCCTTTGAAATATCTCTACTAGGTATGCAAAGAAATCTATGAAACCAGCTGGTTTTGGGTTGCATTGGAAATAAAAGTCTACTCTCAGGAGGAATCTGACTGCTACTTCCTAATTTTACATGATATTTTGAAGAAGATTCAATGTACAAAAGCAAGATAAGATACAATGTATAGATAAAATACTTTTATTATTCCTTTTGAGTGGTGTTCCAAGTTACATGCTTTATAAAGATAAATACCAAATAAAAAAAAGAAAATAAGATCACCTCTGCACCTAAATCACTAAATGACTGTAAAAAAAAACAAAAACAACAAAACACAAGCAAACAACCTACAATACCTCTTAGGTAACACTGGTTTTTTATGTTTTATTTTTTGTATTTTTTAATATTTCATCCTGATAATGAGGCTGATTTACTCACAACTGATTTCATGGCAAGAGAAGCACACACAGGGCAGGCTGCCGCTGAAAAAGCTTTTTTAGACAACTCTACTGTGTCAAACGGTAAGGTGACATTGGCATATAGACAAACGTTAACTGGGGACAAGCATGCAAACCCATTTTAAATTCTGGTCCAAGCCAGATTTGAATTCAAGCTGGTACCTGAATACAACAAGCTGGGAAAGCTCCTTGTATGCAATTCTGTCCCACTCCCCCCAGAGCAGCTAATTTCAGTCACATCACTGAGGTCTTCTAAGCCTCAGTTGTGCCTGCAAATAACTCCTAAATGCTCTCAAGCTTTCTGATGCACATTATATCTCTTGTCCTTTCGCATGACATTTTCTTCACATTCTTTCATATAACATTCCCTAGTATAAGGAAATGGTTGAACATTTCACTATAAGAAGTGAATGGGAGGGTATGTAGCCAAATTGGGAAAAGAAAACTAACCAAACCATCAACACTTATACATAACTTCCTGAATGAGAATTACAGTATCACCAGTCTAGTCTACCACTCCTCAACTCTTGTTTACCAGGTAGCAACTGTATTCAGATAGTTCTCTCCTCAGAGTACTGATTATCTGTTAACATCTTCATGAAATACACCTAAACTCTACAGACTCAAAACATTATTGGCAGTGACTGTGCTAATATGCTGGCTCCAGTGTAAACATTTAGGAAGTATCCAAGCAGTTTTGGAGACATTTCAGTGTAATGCTTTCACCATCAGTAGACTTGCTAGCTTCCCTTAAAACAATTCTACTTATTTTAACCTTCTCGGGCTAGGTCATGTTTTTGGTTGGGGTTGATAAAGACAGAAAGTCTTAACCTGGTCACAGAAATTAGTGGAACTGTTAATGTGTTTTATACAAGCAAACAAAATAATTTCTTTGCAACTATCTCCTCTTATGGGAGTGAAGTTAGACAAACCTCTGGGGAGAGATAGTGACAAAAAATACACATTCAGACACAGCTGTGTTTGCGCATGATTTTGTTCATTTTTAAACACAATTTAAATTTAATGCATTATGTATTTTTAAGGAGACATTGTCCCTACAGATAACAAAATCTGCAGTCCCAAAGAGCTCAGCACAGCTGCACAAAGTTCAAGCCAGAACAGATGATGCTTTACAGAATGCACCCCCCATTAAGCAAACTCGCTAGAGAATATCCCTTTAAAGCTATCCATTAAACATTAGGTGGTATATACAATGAAATAAAACAGATTTTATTATTTAACAACTTCTTAGCAATTAAAAATGCATGCTCAATGTTTAGACAGTTTAAATGGCACTCAAGTTTTATACACTAAGTCAGATGCAGTACTTTTGTTAACTTTGAATGCCAAAACACAAAAAGCAATATTGTTTGGCTCTGTCCATGCTTCACAGAACCTTGAGAGTTTTAAGAGGGTTCAGAACTGATGATAAACTTACTTTGTAGCTTAGTAAAGCATATTTATGGGGCACATTTAATTTTCACAGGTTGTCTATCTATCTCACCAACATGACCTGAGTTTTTCAACAAGTAATGGAAAACTATATTGTGCTTCTTTCATGAATTTGATCTTGTTTTATTGTTTCCTCTTCATTGCTTTTCCTTAAATTGATGGTGATAAACAGACCATCTTACGTGAGACTTTCGCAGTCTGAATAAACCCGTATTTTGTACTGTATACTGGATAACCTGTGAACTCCTTTGTAGCTGACAAAGTAGTTCACTGATTATCATGGAAGATCACCAAAGAGTAACAGAGCTAAAAACCTAGAGCTTTAGTAGCAGGGTCTTCAGAATTGAATGAATTGTGGAATATTAATTTGAAACATTACATGCACATAGAATAAACTGTGCAAATTCTGTCAGAAACCTTGTTTCAGAAGTGCAGGTGTCAGGATTTCTACAGAGTGATGAATTCATTCTCAACTGAAAGAGAAGCTTTCTTGGCATATCAATCACTCCTGCAATCCTTACTTTACAGTGGTGTGAACATTTTTTTACAGACACTTGACATCTGTAATTTTCATGGTTTGTAGCAGTTAATATGTTGTTCTAGCTTTTAAATTTTATTGCCTCCAAGATATTCAACCCCAAGGCTTGCCAGCTTCCAATATGCAGAGTTGAAGTCATGTACTGAGTCTAAATTCCTGGCTGTTTGAAGAGTCTTTCTTTAGTACCTTTTTAGGATCTATGTTGTGTCTTATGCCTTCAAAACATGTTTTGCTGTCATAAAAGTATGCATCTAATGTTAACTTTTGAGCTGCCTTTCCAATGGCATAGATATTTTTCATCTTCCTAGTCATGACTGAGAACAGAAACCTGAGGGGTTTTTTCATCAATATTTCAGAAGTCTGAAATAAAAGTCTATTTATGTACTCATTTGCAACCAGACATTCATGTATAGAATACAGTTTGTTCTATGAGAGCACAGAAAGACCTCTTTTTCCAGGACACCAGTTTATAACATATGCTTCCTATATTTTGATGGCAAATAGAAGGAAAGGTGAGGAGGAAAAATAGGCTTAATTAAAATATAGTTAAATTTAACCAAACATCTTTAAGACTTTAAATTTTAAATTCCCAGTGACGCTGGGCAGCATTGCATAGTATGGTATACTAGATTAAATAACTTGATAAAAAGGAACTGTGATTCTTTGATCTCTAGAGGAAGCAACTGAGATCAAATAAGACCATGAATAACACTACTGAATAACCTAGTTTGAATCTTTGGAAAAATATTTTTTATATCACAAGTCCATCTCCTTAAGACTTCCTGCAGTATATGGTGTGGGAAGAACAGAAGGTAGGACTGGTACATGCAGGGAGAATTTAAAATTCATATTGCCTATATTTGCACAGGTCTCAAGATATTAAGCACTATTTTATGTTGAAGAAACTGTTCAAATAAAAAATGCATGCAATACACAGAAAAGATTGGTTACTCATGTGAGAATATTTAGAATTACAATACTCAATGCTATTCAGATAGCCCAATCTATTAAGCTTATCTTCAGCTCCACTGTAATACATAAATCTTGAAAAGAAAATTCAAAATCTTCCTAGTTGATGCTTAGAATCTTAGGAAGGAAAGAACAGAAACAAAGAATCCATAGAAAAAAACATTCAGAGAATGACAAAGAACAGGGAAAATCCCCAAAACCTACAGTTCAGTCACCATTTCTTTTTTTTCATATCTATCAAATACCACCTTTAGCTTTACTGTACCTGTTTTGCCACACACTCCCCCAGCTCCACTCCCACTCCCTTTTCTATTGAGTGTTTTGCCCTTATTGAGATTAAAAACCCAAGGATTTAAACAGAAACACAAGATCTTTGAACTAGAGCTGTTGTTGAATTTAAAGTACTATTACTAAAACTTGATCTCCATGATGTGATTGTCCTATTATCATGCTATGTGCTTCAAAAGCCCAACATAGTGCAGCAGAAATAATTTTATAGTTATTTATGAACTGTATATAGCACTGAACAGCTGTGAGAGTTAGCAGGTTGGCACAAAGAATCAGAATAAATGTAATAGCTCCCCATTGCAAGTTCAGATCTCCTAGAGGCTAAAATAGAGTATTTTTCTACAGCAAAGAATAAACCAGAGTGAATACTTTGTCACTGAGCTTAATATTAGGGTATGGAAAAGCTGAGTGAGATCTGGGACAAGAAGGTTTTGTGAAGCTTTTGTTTGTTAGTAGTACTTTTGTGGAGTTTTGTGAAGCTTTTGTTTGGTAGTAAACATAAGGGTTTAGAGTTTACATGTATGTTTCACACCAATTACAGACTTAGAATTTCTACTGAATTTCAGCTTTCAGTGAACTTTGAGAAAATTATAGTAAAATCCTTGGTTTCCACCATGTTTTTGCATGAAGACTAAATTTGAGAAATCGCTGAGGGATGTGCTTATGCATTTCTTTAATTTTGTTCTGGAGTTTTTTTGGGACATAAAAAGAATTTAATAGCTTCTCATTGTGTTGTTCATTCTTCCAAAGCACAATTTATTGTGATGAGATTTCTCACACGTTAAATGCAAGAGATTTCCTACATCAGTCCCCTGTGTGTACATGATGGGGGGCAAGGAAGAAAGGACAGATTTCACACTTGCAAAGGAGCTGCTCTTTTCCTGCATCTCTCCACCTCACTTCCTTCAGGAAGAGCATAGAGAGGATGCTGTTAACACCAATGTTGTCATTATCAAAGTCGCTTTATGGTTCCTTTTTAAACAAATCTCCTCCCTGATTCTCAGTGTGATCAAATGAATGCTCAAACTGGTGCCTTGGGCGCGGAGACATGACTGCAGCTGCATTGGCTAACACAGGCAAACACCAGCACTTGGTGTCCAAATTAGTTCAGACCAAGACAACTGGAGAAGGCTCTAAGCCAAAGTTCGAAGTTGGCCCCGTTTTGGTCAAGCAATGAACTAATGAGCCCTAAAGATATCTTCTGGCCTCAATTATTCTACTTCTATTCCCTCTGAGTCGAGCAGACTCCTCTATTTCCTCACCTGGGCAGACTTAAGGCACTTCCACCTCTAAGGCCTTTTCCCTTCTTTACCCCAAATCATTTCACCACATAGGCAGCATTTTCTGTCAAACACCCTATAAGACAGACAGGAAAGCAGGCATTTGCTTTTGAACAGTTACTGAATCAGGGAGGACATGAAACTAAGAAAATACTCTGAATATCTATTAACAGCTGAAATGTCCCGGAAACACAAAGGACAATGAAGAAGGTTTAAAGCAGAACTTCCATTTCTGGCTACCAGAAGTGGATTCAAGGAAGAAAGGAAAACAGGCAGAGGACACTATTTTTGCAAGCAACTAGTTCTGAAATAGCTTAAGTACATTTTTAAACACACAGTATGAAGAATAGGCAAAGGCAGGAGGAGACTCCAACTACAGACTAAAAAGATAAGCTTCTGATTTTTAAAGATAGTCTACGAGGAATCAGAAAAAAGAAACAAAAATGGAGTGTGAGACAAACTGTTAAAGAACTAGACGCAGAATTACTCTTTATATAAATAATACATTTCCCAGACAAGTATCACTCGAGGTAAAGCTTAGGACATACAAAGCAAACTACAGCATCACAAACATGACACCCCCCAAACCCAGCAAAAAAAAACAACAAAAACAAATGAGAGAGTGAGAAAGAAGGACTTGTAGACATTAACAAGGTAATCAAAAAGTCAAAATAAGACAAATAGCTGCATGTAACATTACATTTTGTGACAGACTCACAGACTAAGAATATGCCCGTCACTTATAAATAAAACAATAAAGGGGATCCCGTAATTTCTCAAGCAAATGCAAACATTAGAGTAGAAACAGCATGAGCATGGCTGGAAACAGCATTGTTAACATATTGGAAGGAATGAACATGGTGATAAAAAAGTGATTGGGCTATCAATTTTAAAGCAAACAGAACGTTCATTTCAAATTGAACACAGACAAACAACCTGGTATTACCATGACACGGTAATTGTTGCTCTTGACAGAAAAGCTGCAGGAAAACAGATGAAACTCAAATGTTGTAATAAAGATTTTATTCCCAACTGAAGAAGTTTATAAGTAAATGAACAGGAAACTAAGGCAAGAGAAAAGGTACAATCTGTATATAGCATTACCAAGGTGGGGGAAAGTCTTGAATAGAGTAAAATATGTGACACTGTCTGCATTTCAGCATTGGGAAGCTCAGAAGTGGGGTGTCAAGCCAAAGAAGCTGTGAGAAGAGTCTGAGGATGTTCCTCAAGCAGCATTCTGAGAGATGGCCTGAGAGAGCACATCTACTTTATGCTCCTCAGGCACAGAGAGCAGGTGAGACTTTTCTTGTGTGTGGGACTCACCACCTGAAGTTGGACATCTGAGACAAAACAGAGAAAGATCACTGCCTACTGGCTTCTGAACGAGTGGGCTGACCTGTTACCATTTCCCACCTGGTTGGGCACTGCCTGCTTTGGTCCATATGTATTGTATTTGTTTCTGCTTCATTAGGATTCCAGAAATGGGGTTTACAAGGATGCCCAAATACAAAACCTGCACACCAATCTTTAATTGAGCTATTTACCACACAGTGCCACTTTACAATCAGTGTTTTTGAAACAAACAAAATGCAAAAATCCCATTACAAGATTCCACCCAAACACAAGTAATGGCAGATATGTAACAACTATTTGGAAGTGAAGTGCATATATCCATAGGATTACTACTATTTATGTGCATTACTCCAATGGGAATTTTCATAATGTCTGTGCTTTTTAAAAGTACTTAATAGGAATTTTATTGAAACTATTCTGCTCTCAAAAGTTTTATTCAATAATTTCAAATGTGTTCAGAATGCCAGTATCACCGAAAAAGGACACAGTGCGGGGATAATTGACCTTGTCAGCTAGAAGCAGTCTTCTCTTTTCCTTGGAACATTTAACTCATAGATGCAGTCAATTACCTTCAGGTAATGCCTGCTTCAGGGGTTTTATTATCCTTCTCCTTTGAAAGGAAATAGATTTACTAGCCTAAGTTAGATTTATTTTGCCTGAAGTTCCAGTGGCATTTTAGCATAATTTAAAATTTTCTCTTATTCTAATAGTAGGATTTAAAAATAAAGCCACTGATATCTGTGTTTCAGAGCAATCAAATATTTATGAATCTTGCAAGTATTTTTTCCATACAGAATATAATTAGAGTGTATATTAGATTTATAAGTTCAATGACTGATTTTTACTTATCACAATGTATCAGACAACTTTTAATCTAAAACTGAGTCACTTTTAATCTAAAACTGAGTCTATACCTTAGAATTGGTTGAGAGAGTATTGTGTTTTAAGCCCAACCGGTAACTCAGAACCACGCAGCCGCTCACTCACTTTCCCCTGTCCCTTCCCGACTCCCTGTGGGATGGGGAAGAAAATCAAAAGAATGTAAATCCCATGGGTTGAGATAAGAACAGTCCAATAAATAAAGTACGACACAAAACTACTACTGCTAATAGTAGTAATAATAAGGGAAATAACAAGGGGAGAGAATATAAAACTAAAAAGGGAAGGAAAAAACACCCCAAACAATAAATAGCAGTGACACACAACACAATTGCTCACCACCTGCGGACCCATACCCAGCTGTGCCTGAGCAGCGATCTGGGACTTCAGGTGACTCCCCCTAGTTTATATAGTGGGCATGGTGTGCTGTGGTATGGAATACTCCTTTGGCTAGTTTGGGTCAGGTGTCCTGTCTCTGCTTCCTCCCAGTTTCTTGTGCCACTCCTCACTGGCAGAGCATGAGATTGAAGGGTCCTTGGTGAGAGTAAGCATTACTCAGCAACAATTAAAACATAGAATAGTTAGGGTTGGAAATGACCTTAAGATCATCTAGTTCCAACCCCCCTGCCATGGGCAGGGACACCTTACGCTAAATCATATCACCCAAGGCCTCGTCCAACCTGGTCTTGAACACTGCCAGGGATGGAGCATTCACAGCCTCCCTGGGCAACCCTTTCCAGTGCCTCACCACCCTAACAGTAAAGAACTTCCTCCTTACATCCAATCTAAACTTCCCCTGTTTAAGTTTTAACCTGTTACCCCTTGTCCTATCACTACAGTTCCTTAATGAAGAGTCCATCCCCAGCATCCTTGTAGCCCCCTTCAGATACTGGAAGGCTGCTATGAGGTCTCCACGCAGCCTTCTCTTCGCCAGGCTGAACAGCCCCAACTTTCTCAGCCTGTCTTCATACAGGAGGTGCTCCAGTCCCCTGATCATCCTCATGGCCCTCCTCTGGACTTGTTCCAACAGTTCCATGTCCTTTTTATGTTGAGGACACCAGAACTGCACACAATACTCCAGGTGAGGTCTCACAAGAGCAGAGTAGAGGGGCAGGATCACCTCCAGCATTGTTCTCACACTAAAGCCAAAAAACAGCACTGAACCAGCTACTAAGGAGGAAAAAGAACTGTTACAGCTGAACCCAGGACAAAGAGCCTGTGAGTCTCTAGTTTAAGCCAGAAATGCTGGCAGAATAAAAATAGGGCACAGTAGTATGCCATGGATCACAGCTCTATCACCAATACAGTCTTTGCCTAGGAGTCTGTGTTCAGTGCTATGAAATCCCAGCCAACAAGAAGCCAGCAGAGTAACAACTGTAAACAAAAAGGTCGGAGTGTAAAGCCCAAGGCTCACACATGGGCCCCTTGTTAAGTAGCTGTTCAGCACAATTAAAACCCTCAAATTCCCTTCTCTCCCAAAGAAGCACAGCAGAAGGAAGACCCAGATTTACATGAGCAAAAAATGGTCTGACCTTAGATGAGAGTACTTTTGCCCCTCCTTATTTCAAGTACTTTGCCCCTCCTATATAGTTAATTTTTTTTGTTTTATTTCTTTTCTTTCTCCTTTTTTTTTTTTTGTAAATATTTACAAATCTGCACAAAGGCTAGCAGAAAGAGTCTCGGCTGCACCGAAGAGTATCAAACCAGCAGCTGAATTTAACTGCTTATTATTCAGACATTCACAATTCATGCTAATGTAAGATCCCATTCTCATTACAGCTAAAGACAAAGCAAATGATAATGAGATTCATAGGAAGCAAAAGAAACTTTCTACAGCACTTGCAGAGAATCAGTGCATGGAATTGCAAGCAGTCCAATATTTTTTTCATTAATTCCTAATTAGACAGTTCTATAAAGAAGAATGAGGACTGTTGGATTACACATCCTACTGCAAGTCCCCAGACACTTCCTATATTGTGTTTATTTTCACAGAAGCAATAGTTTTTAATTCTACAGTAATTACTTCCCAATTTTCCTCCAGAGCAAAAATATATTAGATTTCCTACTAAACTGAAAATGGATTCTATCAAGCAGCTGCTGTCTTGCAATTCACTGATAAAAGAGCAAAGGGAAAACAATTTAAGAGTCTGCATTCATCTTGGAAAGGTACTGAATCCAACAGCAATTGTTGAGTGGGAAAAAGTAGGGCTAAAAACAGTTTGGGCCTTTGTAGAAACAACAGTAATCTTATTCAATATTCACTAGACAGACTGTAGTATGTATTTACATCAATTTTCTTTACCTGTAAGAAATTTGTATCTTGAAAAAAAAAAATCCAAGTCATTCATATTTTCCTACAAATTTGATCATCATTCTTTTAATTGACTTCTTCAA
Organism: Pezoporus occidentalis; assembly: GCF_034315485.1. Lineage (NCBI taxonomy): Eukaryota > Metazoa > Chordata > Aves > Psittaciformes > Psittacidae > Pezoporus > Pezoporus occidentalis. The sequence goes on from NW_026915725.1 coordinate 4,106,894, forward strand.
CTTCTAATTGTGGTGTACTCATCTGAAATCTATACCAAATTTCTAGTTTGCCATTTTAGCAAAATGCATTCAGTGTTTTTCCCAACACTGAAGTTCAACTACTGGTGGTGATTGAAGATACACTGTTATCAAAATTTAAAGCTTGACCCAAACCCCTTTTTCTCAACATGGGATTAGAATAACAAATCTCCAAGCCTAGTTTCTGACAGCAACTTCCTTCTTGAACCAGCATCAAACTAGTGAACTTTCTGCTCCCTTTCTGTTGTCTACAGAATAGAATAAAACCTCCAAGGAAATAAGGGAGAAGCTGATGGGAAAATGAAAAACACTCAAATGATCCAGTGAAAACACTGCTTTAAAAGTGCAATCTTGAAAAACAAGGGACTGGAAAGCAGTTTTGTTTTGCAAAGAAAACTGCCATATTTTTCTTAAAACTAAGATAGAAGATTAGCCAGTTAAGATTTTTTTAAGTAACTATCAGTTTTAGCAGCATTGCTTTTGAAACATGTTTTCTGAGATTCTTTTCTAAGAAAGAACACAGCAGGCATTTTCCTGACCAACTTTTTTTTATTCATTTAATTTTGACAGGTCGGTGGTTACATCTGAAAAGGTTTAACCAATATGTTTGCTATGTTTCATCTTTGTACCTTTTATTTCAGCTTCCAGTGTCTTCTCTGGTAATCATGGCCATTTCTGGAGAACAGTGCAGCAAGACCAAAGTCATCTCTCAAGGCAGATCCACCTCATTCTTTGTAGATACAGTGAGTGTGTCATGAGCCATTGTGCAGGGCTAACAGCTTCTGGGGGCTGGACAGTCCAGCCACAGAACAGGTATACCTATTCAGTCAGGGTGTGGAGATCTATAGGTCAGCTTCCGTAGAAAGCATGCTTAAACTTTGAAGCCTATGTGGTTTTGACACACCCCTGAGCTAGTATATCTATCTGAGCAGCTTTGGGAACAGAATGAAATCTCACCCTTCAGATTCAGAGCACAGCTGAGCTAGGTCATGACTGCTCCTGCCCACACTAACAGACACCTAAAGTTTTACCTGTTAAAATCTTAGGGGCAACTTGGACACAGAAGTTACTGCTGCAACTAGCTGTGAAAGATAAGGCTACAGAAACAGAAAGTTTCAAGTTCTTGCTCACAGCTTCATTAAAGAACATCCTTAGAGAAGAGCTGAAAGAAATCATGGTCTTCTAGACTTTACTCCCTCCCCAGATGCCCCACACTGTTCATTACTTCTTTTCTTTTTCAGTATGGAGAATGAGCTCTTTGAAACCATACAAGTCAACTCCACCTGTAATGAAGACTGGCCAGCAGTAATAACATAAACAGTTCTTTAAAAAACTGTCTAAACAGAAATGCAAAAAAATAAGAAAATATAAAGAAAGAATTACAGCTTCCCATTTGCATTTATATAAGATTGTTTTTTTCTCTTGTTCATATTTCAAAGTATTTGACAGAAAATAATTTTAAATTCTTTCCATGCGCAGCCCATCTGAGGATTGAATACTGTTCCATTATTTTGCTACATCATAAAGCAAAGATTTAGCAGGGACAGGAGGAGAGCTGTTTTGCTCTCTTTCCAGCATTAACATTGTTTCTACCTGTTAACAGGGCACTAGTTCTAGTCTACCACTTCAGTTGCAAAGTTTGTGGCTGCACTGCCACTGCCTTGTGTGAGGATTCCTGCTTCCAGATTCATTTCACCTGGCACAAACTCCAAGTTTTAATCAAAGAGAACTAAACAGGACTAGCTAGCCTGAATTCTGCTGGATGTGCAAAGAGAGAAACGAAAGGAGTGATCAGAAAAAGATGGACTGAGGAAATATAACCCAAGAAGCATAGCAGAAACTATGTAAGAAAATTGTATTTTCTTCTTCATGTGCAACACTGCTCATCGAGTAACTGCATTCTATCACTGGCTGTGATCCTATCACTGGCTTCCCTGCACTTCCTTACACCTTTCTCTGTCTTCATCCTCACTGCACACCATCCATCTTTAAAACCCCTGGATATTGCCCAAGGGTTTTAGTATTTTGGAAGGTGCCAAGCACACGAGATGATGCTGACATTACACATACACACTGAATGAACACATTCACATGTATAGCTTGTGTCTTTCTAAAAATATAATCAGACCAAAAATTTTCCAAGTATTTTCTTATTTGGAACAGTGTTTTGTACAAGTCTTTCTTCAGGCTTGAAATAAAAACAGTAACTTGTGAACTACAAATAAGCTAAGAACAATTGTTTTTAGTTTGATTTTGCTCATCAACAATTAAGAGAGCAGGCAGCTCTAAGTGTCAAACAGGTGGATGCTAGAGAGGTGAATGTGGTGTAGTACCTCCTCTGGGTTACTCAGGGAAAAGCAGTGTCCTTTACTGTGTCCAAAGTGTCCTTTTGTCAAAAAAAAAAAAAAAAAAAAAAAAGACATTATTTGATCATTTTATACAAGTAACATAGTTGAAGACCATCATTTCACCACCATAAGGAGGTGATCATGAACACTCATCAAGAATTCGCACTGGCAACCAAGCCTCAGGTACAACCCAAGACTGCACAAATTCTACTGTCTTCATCCAAGTCATCCATAAAATACACCTTAGTAGAAGCTGGCATACTATTTTGTTAAACAGCACTAATTTTTCTTTACTATGATTTATCAAATCTGAGGCAAACGCATACAGCTTTCCAAATGACATTATTACTGAAGAACTGGTAGCATGCTGCGCTTCCTTGCTCCATTCCAACCCTTTCCTCAGCAAGTAGTAGTATATCAACACTACAGTTTAATCTTTCTTCTAGTCTCTCCTCTGACCCCTATCTGAACTTCAGAGAAAGGAAAATATTGTAGGAACAACTGCATCTCAGATACTTCACTTATTTGTATGAACACTGCAACATTTGGTACCACTCTACTACATTCCTTAGCTCTCTGATTTCATACATTTTTGATAAATACTGAACACTTATCACCAATTATACAAAATAGTGAGAATTACGCACCGTTTCACAGGAGACATACATAACATCAAATGCAAAAAAAATGACAGGGACAGTGAAACACTGTTGGTAGTACTGCACACTGGGACCATTGCTATTTTGAGCACTGCTTACCATTAAAGATGATCTAAACCTTGCAACAAAACTGTAATTTTACCTGACTTTAGCCGTCATAGGCAATAAATACTTAGGAAAAGCTACTAATTTTCATCACAGCTAAACAAACAGAAAGGTATATTTTAGAGATACAACTGACAAGTCGAACACTACAGATTCCAAACGTTATGGACAATTTGCCTTGCAATTTCTGAGGAGAAGTAGCATAACTTTGCAGACCCTTAGAGGAACAACTGTCAATTGACTAAATCTCAAAAAAAGGAGCAGCATGTCAGGGACAGGAGACAGAGGTTAGTATAAAAATTAACTATGACAGGTATTGTATTCATTTTATCGTCTCTGTTCTCAGATGGAGCAACAATAAATGGTGTGGAATAGAATTCTAGCCACAAATGATTAAGACAAAATGCTTTCAAGCCACAGAACTGAGTTTCAGTTTTACCATAAGCTTCCCTTCCACAGAAGGGATGATTCAGCCTCCCTCTCCTGTCTGCTTTCTCCATTGTATCTACTCAGTCCCCATGATTTAGCTACTGATACACAACCACTTTATTTTGGCAACGGACTCTTAAAACCCCTCACACTGATGCTGAAGCAGACAAGCTAATGCAGGTTTGGCGCTGTTAAAGTGATCCTTTCCTGCCATCTAGGGGACACATACTGGTGTGCAGAGGATTGTCTTCACAGTTACAGGAAAACTTTCTATACAAAATGCTTATCCCCACCCAGCAAAACAAAACTCAATTGAAGAGTAGCACAACTAACAATAAACAAACCTAACTGAAGAGACCATATGCATAACAGTTTAATTCTGTCCTAATTCTAAAATTTTCTACAGTAAATTTCAGTTAAATTCCCAGCAAAAACATTGAGGTGATAATTTAAAGCCCACTATGCACAGCCATGATTTCCAAGCTACTCAACTACATGTAAAGCCTTCTGATTTTCCTGGATACCTCAAGAAAGCAAGACCTATGCTGCTATAAACCGTATGTAACTATCAACAACCAACATAGAGAGGAAAAGGTTTGAGATGTCTGAGGTCCCCAAAAGTGAGGAAATCAGCAAAGCATATCTGCATGATACCTATTATAATGAAAATGTAGCTCAGTGTCAGAACTGAGCTGAACATGAAGCACTTTCTCAGAGCCCCATCCTCCTGCCTGTATGGTGACCACACATACTGTGGACACCGCACACCTTTTTATTGCTCTGCCCTAAGCAGCAAAATATAGAAACACTCCATGTCTAAAGGCGGAATCATAGAATTGTTTTGGTTGGAAAAGACCTTAAAGCTCCTCCAGTTCCAATCCCCTGCCACAGGCAGGACACCTTCAATGAAACCAGGTTGCTCAAAGCTCCATCCAACCTGGCCTTGAACACTTCCAAGGATGGGGTAGTCACAGCTTCTCTGGACAGCCTGTTCCAGTGTCTCACCACCCCCATGGTGGAGTAAGAACTTCTTCCATATATATTTTAGAAGTTGTTTAAGGTTGTTTCAAAGCGCAAGTTCCTATTGCTAGTGTTGGCATCATGGTTGTGTTTTTCATACTTGCTTCCTTCACTGTTGCCTTCTGTGCTCTTTCACAGGGCAAACTCTACAAAAAGAAACAGCAAATTCAGCTAAATACTACACATAGTCAAATGCACACACAAAAATCTAAACAATTTTTTCCTCCTCTTCTGTTTGGATTTGCTTTGTTCTTACTTTGAAAGGGAACAGTCCATTAAAACAAACACCCTCCACTAAACCAAACAAAGACTCTGCTTCTCATGGCTGAAACGATGTGAAAGTTTCTTTAGGATCAAAGTTGGAGCTTTTCCCAAAATGAACAGAAGCAGGTGTCCAACCAAGATGTTTTGTGAACTGGCTACAGTTGCACAAGATGCAGGCCCAGAGACTGAAAAATAAATGCTTTTCCCAGCCTCTACACATGAAAGCGTTACGCTACTTTGATACCTCTTCACCAAAGAACACATGCACAAACCCCCCAAATGTAACAGAACTCTATTTTATTTAGATAAAAATAATAATCAAAGAGTAGCTATGCCCAAGTCATCTTCCCATTGCTGTGTACAGTGTGTTCAAACAGCTGGAAAGAATCACTGGCTTGGGGATACTGAAGCTCTTTACCACCTATACAAGAAACTCCCTAAAATAAATAAAAAACCACATGCGAACCCCTTTACAGCAGGACAACATAAATCCATGTAAGACACCTCAATTTGTTGAACTGGAATATAGTATATGCTTGTGCAGCACAAACAGAAGTTTGACCAACACTGCTGCTGAAAAAAAAATCTCTCTCAATACTGTATGTATGAAAATAGTTATTCACAGAAAAAAAAGGAAGGTCTCCTGCAAGATCAGGATAACAGCACACACCTCAGAACAAAAACCCCAGTGGTGAACAGCAAGCCTTACATTTGATACAGAAAAAGTTTGCAAAGATCCAAACTAGAAAACTGCTAGTGCCTATAGGCATTAGAAGAAGCTGCGACATGGATGCCAAGTGTTATGACAGCCTGCCTTGCTAAACTTTGGGAAAACCGCGCCCTTGTACCAGAAACTGTTTCCCAGGTTCTGCAGAACATCCAGCTAGGAGAGACTCTTTAGATCCTCAGATTAAGATGCCAGCAGTGTCTTGGAAATGAAGACAGCGAAGGGCTAGAGGGTAAATACAAACAGACAAACTTGAGAGAAGGTTCTTAAGCTATGCTTCAAAAGAAAAACAAACAAAAAAAACAACAAAAAAACCCCCAACAGTTAAATGAAATTTGATTTAGCAGAGATCTGTATGAGGAAAATGTAGCTTCTGTACCAAAACCTATAGCGTATGACCACCTTTTTTTTTGTCTAGAACCCCAAATGCCTCTGTCAACATCTTTAGACAAAAAACATAAAGTACACCCTTTATGCAAACTGCCACAAACAGACTTATTAACTGGGGAAAAACTACACCATACATACTCAGGACCTTTCAGACTGAACCTTGCACTTAATGAAGCAAATTACAAAGAAGTCACTTTCAGCCAAGGAGAACTTCTGTGCCTAGAGAAGCTGACATATTCCAGCTTCAGCTTCCTGTAAAAGAAAGCAATTTCATGTCAGATTTAACTATTTGCAGTAACATCCATCTAGTCTTACAAAAGTTCTGAGCTACCCAAAATTCCATTATTTTGTTGGACTGTATCTACAAAGTTTTCTCATTTAACATATGCTTTTATTTCCTCTATCTTCGGAAACTGAAACCAACAAGAATGTGAGTTTTCTGGGTTTGTTTTTTAAATGTGATAAAACGTATGGTTTCAGGAAAAGTGTTTCAGGAGGTATATCCCTATGCAAGAGATGCATCATGGCCATTTCCTCCTAATCAAAGTTAGATGTATTACTTGAGGTGAGAGACTGTATTTTTTTTTTATTTTAAATACAAAATCATGCCTTCCCCCCCCAAACAATCAGAGGGCCATACACCCACACAGTGCTTTGCACAAATATTCCAGACTACATTCTGAATTACATAAACCTAAACTTGAATTACAAACTGAAATTAAGTCACCAAACAAGAAACCTCATTCACAGCATCATTTTATTTTTTTCATTTATCATTTGCTTCCCTAACAACAAATCTTATTATCACACATTAGAACAGTTGTTAGCATGAATATCAGAACAAGAACTTTTAGTATCACATTTTACCCTTGCCTTGCATTCCTCTCTTCTTTAAGCAATACTTTTAACTGATCTATTTTCTGAGCACTGACCTGACACTCAACATAGATTCACTCTTAAATGTGACTTTTGCTAATCAACATTAATACACAACTTCATTCAATCAGTCACTGCTCCCACATGTATTCAAAGTCTTCGCTTTAACACTTAGGACAACTTTTAAAACGTCATTAAGCTTTGTTCAAATAAAAATGAAAGCAAATTGAAATTTACACACCATAAAATTTTATTAAAGAAAACTCAGTCTGCTTGAATTATCAAAACAAGATTTACAACAAAAACATTTTGTCATTAAAGGCCTACAGTCAATTAGCAAAATGGTTCTAGTAACTAGACTCCATATGGGATTCAGGCATGCAAAGTGCAGAATGGTGCTTTTGGAAAGTCTGTCAAGCATTTATACAGGATAGATATTGGACTGCTGCTGGGATTTTACTATTTTATGTCCACTATTGTTTTGTGGGGTTTTTTGTTTTTTTTCTCAGATATGGTGGTTAGGGTTTTTTTGGCACCTAATGTTCGCAATTAACTTCATCCATAGCTTTAGATTCCCTTTACAGATCTAACTTCATCATTCATCCTCTTCAAATTGATTTAAGAGTCACTAGGTCTGCTCTTTCACCACTTGTTTTTTCAAATGGAAGCTCTTTCCCTTTTCAACTTTCAGTTCCTAAATTTCAGGTGAATGAATCCAATTTGAACACCATCAATGGTTCTCTGCTCCAGCAAATAAAACTAAAAACAAAAATTAAGGCAAAATATTTTCTCAGCAACAGAATCTGAAAACATATTTGGCAGTAGGAAAATAAACATCAATATTAGCTTTGCTCTGAAGTCTCCAGATATAGCACCGTGACTCTGTCCTGTTTATAAATCTGGCTTCCCTTTTAATTTTGCATTCATTTAGGAAACAGCAGTCTCACGAAAAGGTGAGGAAGGCTCATGTATGCAGTATTTAAAAATTTTAACAGGTTACAGTAAGTCTATACATAACACTGGCTGCCATGATTCCAAATTTAATTATCAAGAAGTTTATTTTAAAAAAGATATTCAAGTTCTAAATTATTAAACCAGCACTTATTAACAAATTTTTAACCACTGTAGAGATGTATTTTTAAGTTAAAGAATCATCTTGGATCTATGTACCACAGAAACTAAGAATGAAATAGATTTCTCTTGAGGCAGAAGTTCAATTATATACCAGGTTAGAAGCCATCACAGTATTAACTACAGCAAACTCATGAATGTAATTTTTTAAATGCTGAACAACTGTAACTCCTGTGCTGGCTAGGACTCTGCTAATGTTTCAGGAAGCCCAGTTGGAGATATGGTTATCCTCAGAGGCTAAAGCTATGCCAGAGTAAAGTCAACCTACTCGCTACTTTTTGTTGTTAAACAAACTGTGCTTATTTATGTTAGTCAGTTATACAAACTATTTACAAAGAGGAAGTGTGAAATATTGACGATGACAAAACAGTTTAAAAAGCTATCATTGAAAAAGTTAGAATACATATTCAGAGGAATTCCAATGCTTAAAACCAGATTCACATATGATCATCCAGTTGAAGATTAGTGTGCTAAAAAAAAGTTAAGAAAATACTTTGCATTTCAGTTCAACTGCACTTGATTCAAGTACAGCCTGGGGGTTGGCTGATATAAATTAAACATGGTCACTGCTTCAGCAGCCAGAAGTACAGAAAAATGTACATGTTCACAGGATAAATAGAAGTCTCTTCTTTTTTTGGGCATTAAGGGGTGGAAGTGTAGGAAAAGCAGCTATCTCACTCCAATGCGGGAAGTCATCCACTCCAAGCCTTGGCATAATCTGGAAGACAAGAGATGTTATATTGGTACTAGTTCTATCCCAACATCTTTAAAGTATTTCCTACTTGGTTTTATGTTTAAAAAAACATCTACTTAAAATAAATAACAACAGATGGAATTGGGACTGAAACCTGAACAAAATAAACAGTGTTTTAAACTAAGTCTACTTAGGTTTTAACCACAAGAAGGTGAGTTCAAGCATGCTATTTTACTGAAGCTCAGCATTCCTTTTTTTTCCCTTTGTAAATCTAAAAGACACTATTCTTAATATGCTTACTCATAAGTACATGGAACCAATTAAGTTTTTCTACAGGTTTGCCATGGAAGACTGCTAACTTGAAGGCAGAACCTTTACAAACTAATACCAAGAGACAAAGGACAGGTTACCCAGACCGAATTCGTTCATGAAAAGGCAGTGTATCAAGAATTACAAAATCCCATTACAAAATTAAAAATGTTTATATTCACCACCAAAATTGCACGGAATTTAATCTGCCTACTTGCTCAATTTATTTACAAGTCCTACACTTAAGAAGACGGACTTTCCTTTAATTTACTAGAGATCTAGTTACCTAGTTTATGTTACCTTTAAGCTTTACTTTTGTAAAGTAATTCAAGACTTGGCTATCCCAAGGTGGCTAGCTAATCTCCCTAGACACCTGCCAGATCTTCCCAAGGAAGATTCAGCTCAGCAATTTAACTCTAAAAATTGTTACATGAGTAGGTCTCACTACTGTCACAATGTAAGTATTCCAATTATTGACTTACTTTTAACCCCCCCCCCCCCATAAGAAAGCAGCAGCCTAGTATGGCCAATGCTCCTAAACAAAAATTCGTACTCATTCATTTCAACCTTCTTCCAAATGCCAAGTTGTTTGAAGATAAATCTAAGGTATTATATACACTAAGTATTCAAAAGCACCTTTAGCAAAATGGATAGAAAGTTAATTCTTAGAATGAATCAATGCAACCCAAAGACTAAATAACCCTCTCCCCCCCCAATTTATTCTTATGAACATATCCCACACTAAGAAAGTGAACACTACTAATCACTCTACAAGACATTTCTTATGTTAGAAAATACTGCATGCTAAAGTGAGGAAGATGCTCTCACTTCCCAAATACTCAGTTTATTCACTGCTTTAGATGTCACAAGACCACGTTACTGTAAAGGTCATACAACAGCTGAAAAAACTCTATTACACATGAGAAGACTCCTTTAAGAACTAAGATGAAAAATTAGCACACTTCAAACTAAGTAAGCAAGACACTACCCAAGTTGTTATAGACATTCAAAAATGCTTTTTGATCTTTAGAGGCAAAGGATCTAAGGAAAGCTCAGCTTTCCATTTTAGTAACTGCTGTCATAAGGTATAAAAATTTAAAAATTAGCTACATCAATCAGATACAAGTAAAAGCTTTAATATTTGTAATAATTTTGGGTTATGCCAGATCTATGTACCTTTTCATCAAAATTCTGTTTGAATGCTTATCAAAAACCCCAACCAACCAGTAAGAAACACAAACATATCCACACCAACCCCTCCACCTTAGAAGCTTATGGTAGATCAGAATGGAAAGGAAGAAGACAGTAGCTTATTTCTCCAAACAAAGACACACAGAATGAGAGGGTAGCACACAGAGATTAAACACCTATGCCAACAGCTACATATCTGGGGGATGGGGGACTGGGGGGAGTGCTGTGTTGTCTGGCTTTGGTTTTGTGGTTTGTTTTTATTGTTACTGACTGGTTTGTTTTGTTTTTTTAACAATAAGCTGAAAGACCTTCATACAAATTTGGTCTGATCTATGAAAAAAAAATCCCACAAGATTCAATAAAGAAACGAAAAATTCAAAATGCTCCTCTGACGGCAAAGATCAAAAAACATATTCTTTCAGGAAATCCACATTGGTACCAACAGGCTTCTAAATCAGTATTCCATTTACCACGTATTACTACAATAAGCAGTAAGCATTTACCCTTCTCCTGTCAAAGCACAACAAGACTGAATGTGCCACGGGTGATCCTTTATGGAGCTGAGGGTGAGGTATGTAGATATCTCAGCAGCTGTCATGCAACCTTTCATGTCCTGCTTGTTCGCAAAGATGAGAACTGCAGCCTTCCGTAAATCCTAGAAGTAATTTGAAGTATTCAGAAGAGGTATAAAATCAGCCAGCCAGCACAATTATCACTGGAAGAACATTCCAAAATCTACATTAGATACTATTCAAATGGAAAAGCCTGCCAGTTATCATTCCCTTGAAATTACTTTCAACTTCATTAAACAAGTTCTGTAGTGGTTAAAACAATAATAATTTAAGAAAGCCACCTACATTCTTGGAAGTTTTATCCTACTGTCACAAAAAAGGAGCTCTAATAATGCTGCAGCAGCTTCAGTAAAAACAGAAACTAGTAAGAAGTTGGTTTGCTTCTTTACAGAAATAAAAGATTCCACACAACGATAAGACAGGAACTGGGGTATATGGCTTTAGGAGTGCAAAGTGTAAACAAATACAATAATCAGGAAAACAACAGTTCTAATTAAAAGTGTTCAACACACTTCATTACATTTTAAGACTATTTCTTTATCAGAAGAAAAACAAAAACAAAAAAAAACAAACCCCCAACCACCAAACCTTTATCGTCCACAGTTGAAAATCCACTCCTACAAGCAGTCCAGTCTAGGCCTACCAACTGTTTTCAAGATACCACAACCTCTTAAGAGCATATAACATAAATAAACTACATGGAAACTAATGAACTACATGGGAAAACTTCTTCTCAAGAAGTCATATTTTCCCCCTTTTTGGTCGTGTATTTGCTCCTTTCTACCAGACCCAACCTACATTACCTGTAGAAGTAAAAACTCATTCAATGAAAATCTCTCCAAGAAATGAGCTCAACAGAATTACTTGCATTGTATGAAATAATCTTCCTTCAAAAACTGAAGGAAGTTACTTAGACTTAAACCCCCTAATTTACCTTGAGAGTCATCACAGAAACCTTTAATGCACTTTAGCTAATCTGACGTAGAAATTATTCTAGGATGTTTAAGGGAGTTGGCCCAGTGTTGGACAGTCCTCAATACAACACATAATAATAAAACTACAAGCAAAATAACTCAGAAGAAAACTGAAGCTAATTTATCCATAGTATTATATATGCTCCTTAATTTTAAGGAACAGGATTAAAACAAACAAGAAAGAAATGGAATTGCTGATTTTCTAAGATCAGCAATCAGGTTACCCACTGCAAATAGTTTCTTAAAATTTTAACCGTTTAACTGAAAGATGAGAGGGTGTGGTGAACAGTAATACCCAGTTACATTAACATGAAATTCAAAATATTTTACAAATTCGACTTGTAAGTCACGTGTGATTATAATCACGCAAGCCCTATCAGAAGAGTGCTTCGTAATAATGTTCCTCTTTATTTATAATTTAAATGGTTTTAAAATGTGACCAACATGCTAGGCTCAGAAAGTTTTTTGTGACAGTATAATTTTTGTTAACATAAGAAGCATGTAATGTCATCTGATTTTCACAACGGAACTATTAGCCCAACTCCCCATCATACCTCATGAGCCAGCATTCTATAAAGTTCTTCTTTTGTTATAGAAAGTCGCTCTCTATCAATGCTGTCAACAACAAGAATGATGAACTAGGAGAAAAAAGAATAGTACAGTATGTAAGTACAAAGTGTAAATTACAGAAAGCATGTTTTCAAGAGACCACTAACCACAAGTCTTCCTATGTAAGAGAGCTAGACTTTCACAGCACACTAGGAAACAGAACAAGAGCATTGTTGTTACAGTCTCTTGCTAGAGTCTTGGGAATCATACATGAAAATTATAGGTATGAAAAAAAAATTGTGCTTGTACATTTCAGCACTGCTATTAAGGTCTACATTCACATACCACGGTTAAATCTCCTCGGTGGATTTTCAGGCCCTACATCCTAAGATAATAGTAACATGGGTACCAAAAGCACCTACACATAGTGGATTACGTTTAAAATGTGGATGACAAACTTGCTACACAGCGATCAATGAAAGCAGCTATTACTGTCCACTACTGCCTGCATACTCAGAAAGCTAGGAAACTGAAATTGAAATTCCCTATTCTTAAACAAGCATTTTTAACAATTCAACATCATGTTACTCACAGGCTTAAGAAATGTTACTTCAAAGTAGACCTCAGAAAGGTATGAACCTGTAGGGTTTAGCATTATGTTGCGCAACACCTTAACCTTTGCGAAGGGCCTGTGCAAGTTGGCTTCTCACCACACTGCACTCTTCCACCTAGGCACTTGGAAATGGCTACAGCAGTGACTTTACCCTTATTGTTCCTGCTTGGCATGTGATTCGCATGGCCATTTACTTGTGAATCCTGAGACACTGCTAGGTCTGGTCCAGCAAGTCTCTGATGGGAAGCGATTCTCACTGCTATGAAACCCACTTTCTTACCCCACTCTTTCTATCCCCTGTTTTAGATCTTCTGTTTTATAGCCTTAAACTGGAGAGGAAACAGACATGCTCGTAAACATTACACAACAGTATTTGTACACAAACCATTACAACTGATTAGTGTTCAACACTTGCCCTGCTGAGTGTACCCCAAGCAACACTAACAGCATCATAGGTAAGAACAGTGAGTAGGGAGATAAAGCACATTCTGATGGAAATTATACAGATACTATAAAATAAATACATAAATAAATACAGTTAACACATGCTATGTTAGAGAGGAACCAAAGGGGATTACATTCCTCTCACTTCCTTTTCCCTCAAATCCTGTGTATCTAAGCCTGCCTCAACATCCTTTCTGTAAGAATATGATCCAATTCTAAAACCAGAATGCAAAATTAGCCTTCTCAAGTTGAAACTAGTTAGGACAGGTTTGCACTGAAAAGCTTATTTGTGGGATTTTTACATTACTGCAAATTTTTTGTTTAGATTGTTTCAATTTACAGATAAGGAAAGAGAGAAAAGAGAGACAGTAACAAAAAAGAAGCATCAGAAGTAACTACTATAATTTTCCAACATATGCTCCGAATCACTTTGCTTTATAAAACTAAGGCGATTCATTACCCATTGAAAATGACCACAAAGTATGAAAAATAAAGTCAATTTAATGCTGCTGTGACTCTGAGACGTCTAAGCAGATGAGGAACAACAATAAAGGAATTATTCATATTGGGGAGGCTAGGATTAGCATACTAAACAGACAGCTTTTCTTCCTCAAATGTTTCCAACAGACAAAGCTTCTAAGTAAAAGGGAAAGTTCTTTCCAAGTGCTAGAAAGCACTGGATTTCAAACACTTACTAGCCAGGATATGACAAAGAACATCACAAAAGGATAAAAAAAAAAACAAAAAAACTAATACATGCATCTCCCCAAGTTCCAAAATAAAGTTTCTCAATGGACAAGTGTCAGGAACGTATTATTATTGTACCAGATACTGCTGGCAGAAGTCTCTTCACCCTCATGAGTATGCATGTGTCTTTGATGTAGCCATACTTGTCTAGATAAAAATAAGTTTAAAGTATTAGAGATAAAGGTTGAGATGTCATCACCAGGCTTTCAGTAGGCAAAAAGGTTCTGAACATCTGGGCTGGATCACTCATCTCCCCTCTCTCAAAACGGGACGCAGGACAGAAAACCTCACTTTACAGGAGGACAGAATGATTATATGATGAGAAATATGTACAAGAGACCTGCTTTTAGCAGAGGTCATAAGTGAAGTCTAGAAGTTTTTTACACCAATGTAGAAGTCTCAGTGTGAGGGTGCAGAGATTTACATGTATGTTGTGTTGATAACCTTTTGGCATCAAGAAGGATGGCAAAAAAAGCAACCTTCCAAAGGACAAGTGTTGATGAGCTCTACTTACAACCTTTCCAGCAATGGCAGCTTTACCAGTACCTCATAAGTACTGCACAGTACTGACTTGCCTTCATCCCTTGGATAAAAGTCACAAGCTGATGAGCTTTTAAATACTGCTGCTTAAAATAACCTTCATTTCTCATCCTTAACAGTCGTCACCTCAAAAATATTTCAGACTAGATGTACAGAAGTTAAATTACACACTGCAAATCCACACCAAATTTGCAAGATATATGGCAAAATTTTTCTACTTGAAAAACATGCAAAAATCCTTTCATCTTCATCAATCCTTTCATCTGAAACAGGATTTTGATATAATTTGACTGTCAGATCAAACAACATTACTGTAAAGTATACACAACAAATACTTCAAATATTACCAGAAAATTGGCTGCAAACCAGACACAACTTACACTTTTTGGGTTTATTCTTCCTCAAAAATACTTAAAAACATTACAGCTGAAATCTTTATAGAAATTTACCAAAATTTCTAACACATAAATATACTTTCAAACAAACATTGTATCTGTAGAGTAGCTTCTCATACCTCTGTGTTTGAGTAATAGGTATTCCATGATGACCGTAACGATTCTTGTCCTCCAATATCCCACATTAAAAAATGAGTGTTTTTCACTACTATTTCTTCCACATTGCTTCCTATTGTTGGAGAAGTATGAACCACTTCATTCATTAAGCTAAAGGAGAAAATATCACATGATAAAGACATGCCAGTAAAATTCACAAGGCTTGTCACAACTCAGTTACAACAAATTTGTTCTAGAAAAATGTACATGTATGTAACTTTGACAGAAAAAAAGAGATTTAAAAAACTACACATATTTCAAGAAGCTAAAAATCAAATTTTTTTTATAGAAATAAAGAAAATATTGAAGAGCAGTTCTTCAGTAAAAAGATCAGTTAAATCTGAATTTGGACTGAAAACTGTGGTTGGCAATTTCTACTGTGCTTTTGTAGCAGAGACTGTAGACATGCTTGAAGACATCAACAATGAAAAATAAGCACATAAAAAAGGCTTATAACTAATGGATAAACATCGGCATTTTAGGAGATGTCCTCTTTTTAAAGGACACTCTTTAACTGATACTTAAAATGCACTTGTTTCAATGTAATAGCTGCTATGCTAAAGTTCCCAAAGGAGGGGAACATTAAATTGTGCAAAATATAAATCAGAATGTAATTTTATTAGAGCAGTCAACTTTGTAATTCAGTATTAAAAAAAAAAAATCCAAAGAACTGTTTGCTTACATTGCTAAAATGTCTTTATTCTGCCTTTAAGCTTTGACAAAAGTGCTTAGAAAAGAGTTTTCTTGAAAACATTCTCTGCTGCTTTCATATGCAAATATATACATACGAACTTTGCTACACCCTCCTCCTTTTCCACAATTACAACAGTAATTATGTCCCTGCCAATATTCTTAAATTTATCACACATACTGTAATGCTGGCAAGACTTGGGTGCAATGATGCTATTGAAAAGGTAGGAGCTTGGCAAGATGAAATAATATTCTGAGGAATCCTTCACCATGAATTTCAGACACTGGAATCAGGAGACACTGGAAACATTTAGGGACTTTTTGCAGAATGGCTAGAATTTCCAGTAACTTAAAAATAATTTTCTTCTTTTGTGAGACCTCACTTGGAGCATTGTGTACAGTTCTGGTGTCCTCAACATAAAAAGGACATGGAACCATTAGAATAAGTCCAGAGGAGGGCCACAAGGATGATCAGGGGACTGGAGCACCTCCCATATGAAGACAGGCTGAGAAAGTTGAGGCTGTTCAGCCTGGAGAAGAGAAGACTGTGTGGAGACCTCATAGCAGCCTTCCAGTATCTGACGGGGCCTACAAGGAAGCTGGAGAGGGACTCTTCATTACGGACTGTAGTGACAGGACAAGGGATAATGGGTTAAAACTTAAACAGGAGAAGTTTAGATTGGATATAAGGAAGAAGTTCTTTACTGTAAGGGTGGCGAGGCACTGGAATGGGCTGCCCAGGGAAGTTGTGAATGCTCCATCCCTGGCAGTGTTCCAGGCCAGGCTGGACAGAGCCTTGGGTGACATGGTTTAGTGTGAGGTGTCCCTGCCTATAGCAGGCGGGTTAGAACAAGATGATCTTAAGTTCTTTTCCAACCCTAACTATTCTATGATTCTATTCTCTGCAGTTCTTGGTGGAAGGATTATTTCTATGCTTACAAATAAAGATAAGCTTTGATGGCCAAAGAATTTACAGTCCACTTTGTGCTTGTATGAACAATTTTGCTGTTCAATTTACAGTTGCACGCTAAAACACTGTAGTTTCTTTGCTTATTCTTTACATACTTATTCTGTTTAGAAATAATATTATTAATGTTCAAACTGTGACCTACAACCCTAGAGATTTCATCAGATTGCAACACTGAATTATCAATGATTAAACAGTGACAAATATTAAAACATAAACAGAAAGAATAGTTCATGTACTTACAATTGGTAAAGAATAGTAGTCTTTCCAGCATTATCAAGTCCCACTATGATTACTTTGTGCTCTGCATATACACAAAAAAGACAAGAATAAATTAATGGAAAAAGCAACAGTTATAATTCTGGTTAATCAACTTTCCTTTGCTCCTTACTGAAGAAAACAACTGCTTGCTTGTCTTATTTCAATAGCTTACACAGAATATTGGTGACTTCAGCGGGGGGGTGTGGGGGGTGTGTGTGCGGAATTCCCAAAGCCTCATCCTCTCTTGATACTACAGTCGCAAGAAAAGTCAGTACTGGAAGTCTTCATAAAGGAATAGTTATAATACAATTGCTTTGTTTATATTGTCTCATTATAGAAAGAAAAGTACAATAAAAAAAATTAACTCATAGCAGTGTATCATCTTAAGGATATCACCAAACAGCCAAAGACTGCACAAACTATAAGGCTAACTTTTAAGGCTCAGTAACAGCCACTTCTTAAGGGACCACCATCATCCACACTGTAAAAAATACGAGGAAGCTGTATTTTGAGTAGATCACAAATTTCAGTGTTACAATTTCTAAACTGAAAAGTCACAGAATGACAGAATGACTGAGTTTGGAAGCCACTTCTGGAGTTCATCTGTTCCAAGCCCCTTGCTCAACCAGGTGCACCTACAGCCAGTCACCAAGGACCATCTCCAGATGGTGTTCAAGCATCTGCAAGAATAGAGACTTTATAACCCTTCTGGGCAACCTGTGCCAGTGTTCAGGCACCCTCATAGTAAAAACGCGTTTTCTGGTGGTCAGAGGGAACCTCCTGTGTTTCAGTTTGTGCCCACTGCCTTTGGTCCTGTCACTGACCACCACTGAGAACAGTGTCCTTTTTGCACCCCCAAGCCTTCTCTTCTCAAAGCTAAATAAATTCTCGGAGGTCTCTCAGCCTTTTCTCATAAGAAAGATGCTCCAGTCCATTAATCATCCTGTGGCTTACCACTGGACTCTCTCCAGTATGCCCATCTCTCTTGTACTGAGGAGCCTGGAACTGGACATACTACTCCATATGATTACTCACTGATGCTGAGTAGAAGGGAAAGATCACTTCTCTCAATCCGCTGTAAAGTCCAGCTTATACAATAGTGATCTTCTAATTGCTGCAATGTTATTTTTCCAGGCACAGGGGAAATAAAACCAAAACTAACAAAACCCCTCAGAACTTATATGCTTCGCTAGTTAATCCTTCTTGTAATTTCAAACACAGAAGCACAGCTAATTAGAATGGCGGTTCTTTTGATACATGGATGAAGTTAGAAGATACTGATCCACCTACTGACAAAAAGGCAAATCATTTGAGAGCAGAGAATTTACAAATGGATACTACACGTAAAACCTGAATAAAAAGTATGTGAGCAGGCTCCTTTTTAAAGGGGTAATTTAAAATTCTAGGGCACTTATTCCAAAGCATAACATGGTTCAAAGCTTAAAGACGTCCTCTAAAATACCACATTCAACCTATAAGACATAAGAACAAATTACTAAAAGGTCAAAGGAGCTATCATAAATATAAAATTGGTGGGGTTTTGCCTGCAAGTGGGTGGTCTAAGGAAGAATCACAGTGGTTTGTTTTGTTGTGGTTTTTTTTTTTTTGGGGGGGGGGGGGGGGGGGGAGAGGGCTTTTTGGTTTTATTTTTTACATCTATTTATATATAATAACCTAAGTCTTTTCATACTGAAAGTGATTTTAATGAAACAATCTGTTGCTTAGAACTTTTAGAATTTTTGCTATGTGATGTGGCCTTAACAAACGTTGAAATACATTTCCTTTTATCAGTCCCCCTACTACTGCATCCTGACAACACATTCTAAGGCAAGAACTTTTCCTGGACTTAAGTAGTACTTTTAGTACATAAGCAGCAGCATCAGTAATGAATAACCTTCCCCAATAAATAAATGGTATGAAATCCTCTCTGCTTCTAACTCTAATAAACCATGCCACATAGCTAGACTGCCCATTTCTTGTTCAAAGTCAGCTAAGTTTAAAAGGTTTTCGAAGTTCAAACAGAACTCCCCTTCTGTTCTTTTCAAAACAGCCATGTTATCAACTATTGCTTGGAAGAAGATGACACTACTTCTGCAACATTTCATCTGAGTTATTTTAAAGGAAGAAAAGGAATTCCGGACAGGTATTACATTGCTCTTTCCCACTTTCACATCAGAATACAGGGTCTTACTTAGGAATGAATGAGAAAAGCATTGGATAAACAGCATCAAGCTACTTAAGGTGATGGGGGGTGGGGGGTAATCTCCATCAAGATGACTTTTTGAAAGCCACTGAAGCGTGAGTGGTTCAACACAAACTGGAGAAAAAAAAAAGGCACAGCTACGTGTGTTACTCCATAGTCAGGTAGCATTTTATACAGCAACTGAATACGCACAAACAAACAGTCAAACAAGTGTTAATTTTGATTTGGGGATTGAAATAATTAGATGAAAGCATTGGTATCGCAGATAAATAGCAGCTTCCACCTTTAATTAATGGCAGTTGCTTTCAGGACTGTCATCTGTGGTAATGGAAACCTCTTCACTTGCAAACATATTCAAAAGCTGAATTTCTGTCTAGTTTGGTTAGATTACAGAATTTTTACTTGTATATGTGCATTAGAGAAAAAACACGTGAACTTAAAAACTGACAAACTAAGACAACAAAATTTTAGCAAGACAAGTACTTGTTTACAAGGACAATTAGTAGAAAATAGATGCTACATTAAAGAGAAAGGACAATTATGGAGTAAACCATAGGCAATGATTTTTGCTCGTATTTGTTTTCTGTACTTACAGACTAACCCAAGTTTCTCCCTTTCATTGGCTGGTATTCAAACTCAGTTTGGGTTGTATTCATGAATATCTTCCCAGTCCACCATGTTCTTGGCAAAGGAAGAAGAAAATCCGTAATAGAGTTGCCAGAGCAGAAGAGCAGAGTCTTTATACATCAGGTAGAAAGAGGGGAAAAAAATAAGTAGAAAAAGCAGGCATATGCAGGGGGAAAAAAGACAGTATTAGACTACTGTTTAAAAGAATCCAAAGAATTCTGTTATATCAACCACTCCTGGCAGGCTGTTAAAAACAAATTAAAAAAAAAATAGTATTTTTAAAGAAAATTCCTGGCAGCCTAGTATTACAAAATAATAGGGCAGCAAAGATGATCTTGCAGATATTAGAAGGAAGACATAATAGGCTCTTTTCTTCACTTGTCTATATTTCTCTGCGGTAAAAGGACCCAAAACTGAAGATCCAGTTCTCACAATTTTGCCCTTTCCTCTAATTTGCAAAAATTAAAAATAAAAATCCAAATTAATGATGAGCAAGGCTCTTCCAACATATCTGAAAGAAGAAATGAATATAGGAAAGGGTTTTCGGGCTGTGAAACCCCACATCTAGTTCTGAAGAATAACAATCTTGGAAGCTTCAGGGCTGAAGACACAATGCAGACAGAAGTTTGCTAAAGAGGTGGCAGGAGAAATAGCATTTTACTTAAGTTCAAAGACATTTTCATACAGGGATTCATTCTGCAAACTACAAGCTACCTTAGAGTCTTCTTTTAAACACAAAAATTGCTGAAATATGTCTTGCATTTCCAGACTTGAGTACAAGAAAGTAGAGAAACTATCAACAGTGCTTAGCAGTCAATGGAACCAAAATCCATTTGGTTTTCTAAATAATGGTCTCTGCTACCCTGACTGTACATACCGGTAACTGTCAGCAAGCCTAAGTAAACTGTGGAGTTTCAGAAGTTCAACCTCCCTGACTTGGAGCTTACCATTATTCTGCTTACAGCACTTTTTTAACACCCATAGCATTTATTCAGAGGACCTAAAAGACTGTGAACAGCTAACATAAAAGAATTTAAAAAGATTTGAGAACTTCTTTAAGAACCCTATCAGCGACACAAACACACACAAACACAAAGGAATAAGGTTCTGAAAACCGTCAGAGTTGCCTTTATCAAGGTTGTGAACACTTACTTCTGGTTTTACCTTCTGGTTTTATTAAGAACATTAAGAGACATCTTGACAGTATTGATGGAATGATAACTCAAATAAGCTTTATTCAGCTATGTGTTAATACAGGCAGTAAGTTAGTTTACCATTTATTTGTATTACTACATGTTGCTTAGAAGACTGTGCCATTTGAGTACTGAATCATAGCTTAAGCAAGTCATTTTTTAAGTCTTTTTTAAACATACTTTTCCAAGTTATTTAAAACTAAGTGTAACTTCAATCTGAACTTATAACTAGACTTTAAAGAGCTTCAGAGTACAGTATTTTAAATTTAAATAAAAAATAAAAAATTAAAAAAGAACCACTGGGCAATTTTTTGTCAGTTTCAAAAATAAAAAGTTAGGCAGCCATGAGTAAATCACCTAGAAGAAAGGCAAAAGTCTATTTTTAAGCCAACTATTTCTCTTATAAATAAAGTATCTCTATTTCAGTTTGCATTGTTCAATAATTACTTGATTAAAGAGACAATGTATATTGAGAGAGCTGAAAGACATGTAAATGCTTAGTGTCCTCCTTCTCCCAGGCTTTAATCCCTGCACGGAAAAAACACAGAGAACAGAAACCAAGATTAAGTAAGGCCCTGGAAGAGTTCTGACCACTACTACCAGCACCACAGAAACAAAATCCACGGAAATAAATAGATATTCCCTGATGGACTGTGCTCAGGGCAGGGCCTGTTAGCCTTCCTCTTTTTCATTAGTCATTGACTCACAGATCAACAGAGGCATTACCCAATTTCCTTAAACTGTTCTGCATGAAGCTTTTCTTGTTGCATAATCCCACACACTAGATTTGGAGAGTACATGGTAGAAAAGAAGTGCATTCTGCCAGGGGAGCAGAAGAAAGAGCTAAAGGATTTCCTCTTCTAAAAGTTCCTGCGTGTCCTGGGTTCAGCAGCTTAAATGACACTGTTACAGCTCAAAGCCACACGCTATTTTAACCATTCCATTTTCTACCATGAGCCAGTCTGGGTTTGCCAAAATCGGCTAACCATAATCAAAATGGGCGGAAACAACTGCAACAATTTCTGCTGCATGTACAAAGAGCTGATTCAACCCCCTAGAAGAAACACGCAGACGCTACCCAAACCATAGGGCTAAAACAATTGAATACAAACGTTGGAAGAGGTCAATAGACAGTATCAGCCAGCAGACAACAGGGAATGTCTTTAGAAACAGACTAGGTCAAGTTTCTTGACCTTCCTTTTCTAGTACTTCATCCTTAACATTGGAATGGATGGTAAGAGAATCAAACTGCAAGAGTAGTAACAATGATGTGCAAATTAATAAAATTACATTCAGTGCTTCAGGAGGATCTAAGTTACATTTATCACAAGGTTTTTCTGCAAGGCTGAAAGCACCCTAAATGAATACAATTTTCTGTACATCGCACATTTACTCTAACTGCACTGAACTCCAAAGGCACAGAAACAAACAGGCCCTATTTTAAGATGTTACCTCAAGATGTAACATTTTTCAGAAAGCTACCATCACTTCTCCCTGTGAGTTAACAGTTTTGGCTCACCAGCAGATACTCCTTTAACTTTGTCCAGACATTCCTATCAAATACCTTTCAGATTTAGCATTTTCAGCTCAGGTATTATTCAAATTTATGCAAAGCAAAGCAATTAATACTTGAGTGAAATGCCAAGGACTTTCTGTATTTTCTAGCACTTCGGCACACCTCCTCCCCCATGCTCTACTTGATGGAAGGCAGATGGTACTTTCTAAATCTTTTGCTTTGTTTAACCTTTCATTATGCCAGTATCAAATGCTTCAGACTATCAGCATAACCTGCATTAGCCACAATGAATTCATGCTATGCTCCACACATATCAGGGTCTGTTTGCAGCTTTGAAATACTCCCTCTATATAGTCAAAATCATTGTGTGAGCTACTGCACTAGTCTACCCAACAAGCAGTTTCATGGGACAGCCTATGAATTCTCCAAGAAACTGTCTGGATTTGACATAACTAGAAGAGTAAGCAAATCCAACTCAGTAATTACTATCTTTTATTATTACCAATAATATTATTTAGAGGAAAATAGTCCGGTAATTAGAGAATAATTTCCTACTACATGGGTCAAAAATTTAAGGTTAAACTTTCTAGGATGAAATTTCAATTTTAGACATGAAAACAAGCTTTCTTCTCTATGGTCACCACAAGAAGAGCAGGCAAGAAAAAACCAACAAACCAAATTGAAGAAAAGATCACAATACCCCTCAGAAGCCTCTTACTGGGATAAAAGCCAAATCGTAAGTATTTCATGGTACTGCCTCATCTTAATACTTAACTGTGATACTAATTTCATGAATGTTTTAAATGTGTGAAAATTAATTTTCCTTTCAGGAATTACTATACAGTAACAAAGACGATATGTTTTCCACTAATGAAATGAAATCAATGTAATCTAACAAAAACTAAACATGAAACTGCCCCTCTTACTTCCTTCCTAAAGTTAAACAGTGACATCATAAGGTACCATACAGACCAACATTAAAAGCCACCGATCACTTTCCTGCTTATAGATGTCTCTTCTTAGTCCTTCACAGAAGGAGTTGGTATTTGACAAAAAACAGGACAATACTTAACAGTTTTCTGGAGAATAGGGGAAACCTTGAATCTTACCAAATGGGCTTTCCAGTTAAGAAAAGTAAGAATCTTCAAATCAACAATAGCAACAAACTCAGAAGACTCTCTCAGAAGCCTTCAGGAATGATGTACTTGGATGTTACATGTGGGGGAAAGATAAATGGTCTAGATCTCCCTCCCACTCCCATCCCATGAAAAGATTGTTTGACACATGGCTGTTGTCAGTACACACACTGAGGTTTTGCTCTTGTATTTATAGAATTAGAATGAGTTATGTCCATGTACAATGACTATTAAACTATTAAAGAATCACCAGGTGTACCTGCTTCCCAAAACTTGCAAATTTGTACTGGCAACAAAGTGAAGCACAAAAACCCTTAAATGCATTTTAAGTAACTTTAAGGTGGGAATAAGGCGTGCACTTGGAAACCTGATGAGGGAGCAGTAACATTAACAGCAGTTTGCCTCCCTCAAACTCCGGGCCTCAATGAAAAACGATACAAACAATAAACTCCTTGATTATTTTATTTTCTAACCAAAAAAGGCTAGGTAAACAAGAATCATTAAAATAAACAACAGATAAAACAATCTTGGATTTTCATAATAACTATTGGTGGCAGCCACAGCTTTGCACTCTGGTGCGCTAGGTGGGAGAGAGCGGAAAACTATCTCCTTACGACCTCTTTATTTCTAGCTTCAGAAGCGATTATCATGGGTCAGTAACCACTAGCATCTTTGCCAAAACAAAAACAGATCTGTACCTCAAAGGCCCCAACACAAGTCTGGCGTGGGTCTTTTTTTTTTTGCTTTTGTTATTTTATTTGATACTAAAGATAAAAGTAGCATGATTTTAACAGTATACCCCCGACTTCAAAACGTCTGCAAACACAAACAAGACCTTCATCGTACATCAAAGCTTCAGACGCTACAACGGTGAAAAAAGCCATGCCTGAGAGGCAGCATTCACCACTCTGCGAACTCAGGAGCACATCTCGCCTGAAAGGCTGCCCGGCTGTTAGGAGCCGCCAGAGAGGAAGACGGAGGAAGGGACCTCCTCAATGAGAGAAACAAAGCAACTCCGAGCATGAGGGGCCGCGGAACCGGCGCTCACGGCGCCGCACAAAGAGAAGCCCAACTTTTGCCCGGGCACGTCTTCAGGGGAAACCCGGAGGCCGGAGCAGGCCCCCAACTCCCGTGGGCTGCCTGCGGCCCTCTCAGCCCCGCGGCAGCCTCTCGCCCCGCCTCAGGGCGCGCTGGCCACCCCACCTCCCCGTGGCTAGCTCGGGGCCCCGCGCCCACCTTGGCTACCGAAGAGACTCCACAGCTTGGCGAAGATCAGGCCCATGCCTGGCCTCAGCTTCCCCCTGAGCCCCCGGGCTCAGCCAAGCGGCGGTGACAGACTCCCTTCGGGCGGACACAGCCCGCAGCGGCCCCGGGGCAGCTGCCGGGAGGGGGGGCAGAGGGGCCGGGCATACAGCGGCACCGCCCCTCCCCGGCCAACGGCCTCACAGCGCAAGGGGCCGTCCTAACGCCTACGCGGCTGTAGCAGCGCGTCACTTTGTGCGTCATCACGTATACCCACGGCGTGTGGCCTTAGCGGTAGCGGGTTAGGCGTGTGTGGTGCGGCGGAGCTGGGGCAGCGTGGAGGGGCCGGGTTTTTCCCCGGGCTGGTGGTGAGAGCGGTGATTAGGAGCTCTCCACCAGGGAAGGGTGTTGCGGGTTATGCTTGTCCCCCGCTCTGGTAGAAGCGGCTCTGCAGCAGTGTTTGGCCCTGGAGCGGGAGCGTCCTTTCCCTCGTCACCGCGTTCCCCGCCCAGGTAGGGGCGGTCTTCGCTGTGGCTGGGAAGGACCTGTGGTTTTCAAGGCATTCGATTCTTTCCTGCAAAGCATTTAAAAACAGCGGTGTGTTTTTTCAGTGCTGTACTGAAGCACTTAACACATCGGAGGGGTGGAAATAGCCTGTTTTCATACACGCAGGAGCGTTTAAGCTTGCTCTCGCTGGGGGCAAGGGGGCACCAACACCCCCCCCCCCCCCAAACAAAATCAACATGTCGTGGTTTAAAGCCCAGCCGGTAACTCGGCACCACGCAGCCGTTCGCTCACACCCCTCTTTCTTACCGTCCCCGGGCGGGATGGGGAGGAGAATCGAAAGAATGTAAACATCAGGGGTTGAGATAAGAACAGTTTAGTAACTAAGTACAATATAAGACTATTAGTAATATTAAGGGAAACAACAAGGGGAGAGAATATAAAATCAAAAGGAAACAAAAAACAACCCAACAATAAACACAAGTGATGTACAACACAGTTCTTCACCATCCATCGACCAACCCCCAGCCTGACCCGAGCAGCGATCTGGCTTTTCGGGTGAATTCCCCGTTTATGTACTGGGCACGGTAGGGAATACTCCTTTGACTAATTTGGGTCAGGTGTTCTGTCTCTGCTTCCTGCCAGTTTCTTGTGCCCCTTCTCGCTGACAGAGCATGAGGGACTGAAAAGTCCGTGATTAGGGTAAGCGCTACTTAGCTACATCGGTGTGTTATCTGCATTGTTCGCAGACTGAAGCCAAAACACAACACTGCACCAGCTCTTAGGGAGAAAATTATTTCAGCCAGAACCAGGGGACACACACACACACAAAAAGGCGAAAACAAACCCCCAAAATTAAATGAACCCCAAAACTCCGTCAGGAACGCTTTGTCAAGAGTTTCCTTATGAACCAAAGCTGTACATTGAACTTGTGATGCGAACTACTGCAGCGTCGCAAGCTCGCTGCTGCCCCATAAGGCGGGAACACGCCGCTCTGCCGCAGGTACCTGCCGTCTGCGATCCTAGCAGCTGAATGCACAGCTCGATACCCCAGAGAGGGAGGAAGACATTGCAACGACCCAGCCTACAGCGCCGCGGCAAAGCTGGATCTGCCCGCGGGGCAAACTCCTCCGGCGGCAGGAGCTGTGAGGGCGCTGCTTATCCCGGCCAGGGATCAGGCAAGCCCTGTCGGCCCCGTGCTTTGGAATACTCCCACCCCTCTGAGGCACGTCTGGGGCCATAGTAACAGCCAAGCCAGCAACACCCTCTCGGCCTTCGAGCAAACCCTGCCGCGGCAGAGGCGGAACTTCCTGCCGCTGCGCCGGAGGAGGAGGGATTGGCGCGGTGTGCGGCGGTAGGTGCGGGGCTGGCGGCGTGTGGGGGTCAGCGCGCCGCCGCTGGAGGGCGGGACACGGCCAGGCCCGATTTCAGCGTGCTCCGTTCTTCTTTTAGCGTCCCGGCGAGGGGCCTCGTCTGTGGCTCTCTCAATGCCCGCCGTGCCTGAGGGGGCAGCGGAGAAACATCCCGCTGATCTGCGCCGCTTCCCGGCGCAGCCTGGGTTGAGGTGCCGGGCAGTGCCTCCCCCCAACCCCTCCCCGAGGTGTGTTCAGAGACGGGGCTGATGGGGAATGAAGGAGAGAGCCCCAAATTCTGCTTCCCACAGCAACGAACCGGCTTCTTCCTCGTGTGGGAAGGGGTGGGGAAAGGAGGAAGTTTGAAAGTTAAATTTTACTCGGTATGGCTGGGCGGTGGCTACGTTTGACAGCTTGCAGTGCTTATTCACGCAATTAGGTCAAAGCCCTGTACCGGCAGCGCATCCACCGCGGCAGCTCCCAACAGGGGCACAGGGGAGTCTGTACGGACATGGTGAACAGGGGGTGATGCTCCTTGAAGGGCTGTCTTCTGAAGTCTGCCAGAAGCCTTTCCTGGGGCAGGGCGTACAGCACAGCAGGTCTGAAAAAAAGCCAACAGCAAGGTGGTGCAGGTTTTGAAGCTGCTTCGTGCTAGTTCTGTTTGAAGTCCAACTCTTGTATTTGAAGAGGCGCTGACAGTCTCCCTCTTCAGCTTTTCTTCGAAAGTATTCATTAACTGTGGTTAGAAGTATCATGCTTATGTGTGATATCTACCCCATCTATACAGGGAGAAGTGAAATCTCCTTGGTTTTGTTCTTGTTTTTCTGTTGGCCCTCATTAAATGTCATGTATTCTAATATACTTCCCATCCTGTTTAGAAGGATAGTGGTTTCTAACACATTATAGCTTTTCTATTTTGGTATGAAATTTCAAGCGATAGAGATTCTGCATTATTGGCATAGTTGTCTTGTTAATTTGTATCATGGGGCTAGCTGCCCTTTATAACACATTTAGAGAACTTCATTGCAGTTCTGTCCTTTGTGCACAGTGGTTTTGACCAAGAACTTTTGTTTCTGACCACCTGGTGGGTTGTGTTTCATGGTGGCACTCTGTCACATCTTAAAATAGGTAGAAACAAGTCCTGTTGCCAACAGACTGTCAGGTTGGTTTTCCATGAAGACGTAATTGTGAGATCATCTCAGTCATTTTGTGGGATTCTGTGGTCATCATAAAATACCTATTTAATTTCCTAAAAATATACCATCATAATGTTAGTACCAAAGTCACTGTTTCACAATTCATTCCATTACAATTTCTTTCTTTCAAAGGCTGCTAATCTTGGGAATAAAACTTGAAACTCCTACTGATAAAACTGAAAGGTGCCTTTGTTTGAGCTCAAAAGTTACGTCTAAAGATAAAAAGATAACATTCTTTTAGCATTAAAACTTCAGCTGGACCTGAAATATATATAAAAAAAAAAAATGGTGGAGAGGGGGAGTTTGTATGATGAAAGTGACAGATAGCCTCTTATTCAAATATAATGAATACCAAAGTTTCTGATTTATCCTTCTTATGGATATAGTAAACCTCAGTGACAGGGGGTGTTCTCACTTTCCCTCCACTTATGCTGGTGTAAACTATTATTTTTTTCAGGAAATCTTATTTCAGACTGAAGTATATATAGTTTTTCAATATACAGGCAATATAGGGGTGTGCAGATACAACTTGGGAAGATAACTATTTTATTACCTACAGAGAAAAATAAACAGAGAATAATGAGAAAGAAAAAAAGCTGCATCAGGGCTGAACTACCATAGGAACTTTATAGCTGGGCTTTCAGAAGGAATTAAAACAGTCCCTTCATTATGAGGTTTGGATAATTTTAGGTACAGAGGAAATCTAAGACGTTAAGCTTGAGAAAAAGAAATCTGACAGTGAAAAATTAGAAGATTATCTGTAAAAATGAACAGATATGATGATGTAATAGAATAAGAATTTCAAAGAAGTGACTTAGAAGAGTCAAAGCTAAATTCTGTGAGAAGCCTTTGTGAATTAATTCTAGGACTAAACAGCAAGTTCTCCCCAAGGATAAGGATACCGAGGAGAGATTTAACAGGACACGATTTGGAGGTTGTGATGCTTTCTTCACATTTTAAACACTGATGGAATAGTCTGGGAAGGTATGGCTGGGAAAGGTGTGACAGCAAGGAAACCAGTAGCCTCGTTATAAGGTGATTGCAAGTGCTAACCATGTTAATGAACATATTCTGAAATGCAGTTAACAGTAGTGTTACGATCATATCCTGAGCAGTATTTGGATTTTTGAGAACAGTAAAATTGCATTATTAAACCAGAAGAATCAGAAACTGCAGCTTAGTTTGTAATTTTATGTTACGCTTATATAAAATTATAGAATATGATAAAAGCTGTGAAGCAGATATTTTGCTTATTTCATTTTTTCACCAGCAGATTTTAAAAACAAAAGGAAGATGTCTTTTTTCCCCAAAATCTTTTTCCAACGTGAAGTTGATGAGTATCTCACCAAAGTGTTTAGAAACAACGAGGTATGTGAAATAGATATCACATCAGTAAATATTCACTAATTGAGCACCGTTAATTTTTCTTTGATTTAATATGTTGTGTGACTTCAATGCCAGAAATAAAGTATCATTTCCATATTAGACACAGATTGTTGTATACAGTTCTCTTTAAAATACAGAATTATTCTTTATGCCTGTTGGCTCAAAGTAATATAAAAATGTTTAAGCTCAATTTAGCATAAATCTGAGACTTCAGGTTTGGACCCCACTGAAGAAATGTCATAGAAAATTAACCACTTATTAATCACATAATGTTGACAGGAAATACTCCCTTGCTGTAGTGTAGAACCAAAAATACTATAGGCAGTCTATGAATTCCTAATGTTAGAGAATGCAGAAATGACAGTTTTATATATCGGGGTAAGAGTTTATTAATTCACAGTTTTGAATCTACTCTTCCATCTTGGTAAGACTGTACAGTATCACAGAGCTCGCTGGCAGTTGCTTTTGGTACTTGCTGCAGCCTTTTTACAATGGTCTTGCTAATGCTACTGTTTTTCCAGCAATTCCTTCTCAATAAGTTTATGAGGCTTTTGGAATCTGGCCTCTAGACATAGACATTCCTCACTACTGCATACCAGACAACCATATTTCTCCATTTCTGCAGAATGTTTATTCAGTTGTTGGGTTGTTTTCTTTTTTTCTTTTTTTTTTGCATTGAGCAAGAGGCTGCTGTGTGAATCTCTTAATATAAAACCTCTTCTTTCGCTTTCAGCTTATCACTGCTTTGGGTACACAGGAGGCAGAGAGTCAATACCAATCTCTCTTAAGTCATCTGTCTCATCCACCAGCTTTCTCAGCTGTTAGAGTTAATACCCACTTGGCCTCAGTGAAACATGTGAAAAAATTGCTGTTTGAAGAGATCCAGAAGGTTTGTGCAATTTCTTTGTTACAGCAAAAATAACAGGGTATTTCATCTTTTGCCTGATTCTGAGAGCTTTTCATTACTGGAAACTATAACTTAATACATGTCCACTAATATTAACATTATGCAGTCATATTGACTTCCTGTCATCATTAAATGTAAATTTATTGTCATGCAGTATCATCTAATACATTCAAGAAAAGCAATAACAGAGGGAAAAGACAACCAAATCTTTTTCATCTGGCAGATCCAAACCTTAGATAGGATTGGGGTACTACTGTGCTAAATACTGTAAAGCCATTATAAGTTTAGATAACGTGGTACAAAGAGATAGAAATTGTAGTTCAGTATGGAGTGTTCAGCATGTTTAGAACACTTTAAGTTTAAAGGAGAATGGCTGTACGTCTAATTGAACAAACTGTTCAGGAAAGTGAGAAAATCTGCATGTTTTAGAAACGGAAGCCAGAGTGATGCCTTGCAGTTGTATTTTCTGGGTTTTAACCTGTTTTTAATCTTTATATGATTTCCTGGATTTTTACTTACCTTAAACATTTTTTTATCTAATAATATGTAAGACATTATGCTTAAGAAGTAGGTTATTATGAAACTGTATCCTGTATCTTCACTCTGTCTAAAAATATCCAGTTCTTCTTTAAGTAAATTATTAATATTAGTGGGAGTACAGGGAGTTACTGTATGACAGGAGCCAAGACATTTCTGTGATGCAGAGGCAGTTGACAGTATTCTGCTGGCTGGAATGGTAATGAGTTATGCTAATTTTAGCTTGATTGTAGAAGTCTGAAAATGGGTATTGCAGTATGATATTTTGCTTCAAGGGAAAATGCTTTTCTGAAAACATAATTAAGGCTGGGTTTTTACAAACTTTTTATTTTGAAATGTTACATTAGAAAAGGAAGCCACATAACAGTTTTTAACAAGAGTATGGTCATGGATTCTTTTCTTAAGAGAAAATACTTACTTACACGATACAAGTTAATTTATAGTTTTGCATGCTTTAAGTTTATATTTTAGAAGACTCAGCGAGAAGACATCATCTCTTTAAAGTGATAGGGTTATGAGTGTCAGAACACTGTCCCACTCCCTGAAGTAATTGTCGCCTTGTTATTTCTCAGTTTATTAAATATATTAAATGTCTTTTACACCAGTATTTTTAACATGGAGTGTCTCCTCACATGCTATTACCCAGCCTCTCTTTAACTGTTTCATTACTTTGGGGGGATTTTTTTGTATGCTACAGCTATAAAATTCAAATGGAAAAATAGTTTTCAGTCTAATTAAGCGATTAAGAATTAGATTTTTTAGTGTTGCTTAATAATTATGTTTTTTAATGAAACAGCAATTTAAAGGACTATGTGTTCCAGTTCTTGAGCACCCGAAACTCCAGGACATCTTATTAATTCCTGTAATTGGACCCAGGTTTGAAATTTTCCAGTCTTTTGGCATGTCATAACTCATATTTCACTTACAGATTTCTTGTTAAACAGTTATGATAACTAACTCACTGTAAATGAAACACAAGTTTGTTTATATTAAGACCTAGTGGACAGCACATACCCTAACCAGGTGAGAGTTTTAGTTCTTAAAATATGTAAGAAAACAGAGAGAGAGATCTCTCCTTATTGACGAGAGCTTTTATATGGAAAATGTAACATTATGTACATCCTATCTGGAAAGCCAGCTGAGTGGCAGACAGAAGAACTAAACTTTTGCAGTGGAATATGAACTGTAGCTACATACAGCTAGGGTTTTCTTCCACAAGAATCAAGTCCAGAGCAGAATTTAGAGAGACTGTATCATTAATCTGAAAGGATT
This sequence comes from Pezoporus occidentalis, assembly GCF_034315485.1. Classification (NCBI taxonomy): domain Eukaryota; kingdom Metazoa; phylum Chordata; class Aves; order Psittaciformes; family Psittacidae; genus Pezoporus; species Pezoporus occidentalis. The sequence continues at coordinate 4,139,034 of NW_026915725.1, forward strand.
CATCAATCAGTTTTATCCCCTACAAAGTGACTATTTGTTCTTCATTCTTAAGATGTGTTTGGGTATTTCCCATGATGCATTTGTGTGTGCCCCTATGGAGTTTCTTGACTGTTCTGTTGAATTCATTGATGGGCCTTTTATTTAAAATATTTTCATAATGAAGACTAGCATGCTTAAGATTCAGTTTATATCATGATTAGGTAGAGATTCATAACAGTTTGTAAATGCTGTAGGCTCTAAAATAGCATTTAATTCTATTTGTTCTTTGTCAATTCTCTCTTGTAGCATCTTTCTCTGAACATTCAGTTTTATTTATATTCAAATACGTTTACATTTTAGTAAGTTTGATTATGTATCATCTTGTTCACAGTTCTTCTGGTGGAGTTCCTAGCACTTGGCTACACATTTACTATAGAAACATTTAGCAGTTGTTAAACACAAAAAATTCACTTTACAATCATCTGGTCTAGGAAGGGATAGAAGATTATTTCTCCATCTCAGTATAATTCATTTGTATTCTAGCATCAGGTTCATAATAGTGGCAGAATGTACCAGAATATGTTTTATTTCGAGGACTGGTTTCCTTCTTGGCTCCTTCCTTTGATTCCTCTGGGACTAAAATAATTCTTTTCAATCTAATACAGGATAGTTAACTATTCTATCTATTATAATGTGACAAAACCAGTATTTATGAACTAGATTTCATTTGCAGGGTATTTTTTTTTCAAGTATGCTTTTTCTCTTTTAATTTAAACTCAACTGCATTTTGTATTTTTAGGCGAGATTTAAAAAAACATGCATCTGAAGTCATTGTTGGAGCCCAGTGTGGATATGCAGTGCTTCGAGGAGCACATGTTTATGTCCCTGGAATCATATCTACCTCAAGATGTAAGAATTCTATAATACACCAATTTAAGTTGTAAAGAGGACAGAAAAAATGTCACCACTTGATGACAGTTTCCAATAAATGGTGACATTTTTCTTCCTATTCACAGTTGCTTTTTCAATATGTAATTCCTAGCAGAAGTTTTAGTTGTCCAGGAGTTCAGTTTCTTATTTTCATTTGAAAATAATTTTAAAGAGCATGTTGAAAGTAAAATATGTCTCTTTATGAGATTTTTTTACTACTGAACACTGAAACTTTTAGTATGAATGTTCAGTAGAATAAACCCACAGAATTTTACCACTTGCCAGTCTTGTAAAAAAAGAACAAAAGTACAAAAGGAATGCCACAACAGATACATCTGGATGATAAATTGATGCATGTTGATTATTTCATAGATACTACTTTCAGATATATATTTTTTTTTTATTCAGTCACAAAGACACTTGCCTTCATGATCCTGTCAGATTCTAAGTTAGAGATCTAAAAAAATAGATTTTTTTAAAAATCCATTGGCAATTCATTTGCTATTGTTTATGAGTGAGAGATCTAACAAAAAGTTTCTATTGATGAGAAAAATTTTCAGTTTTAATGGCAGATTTTTTAAAAAGTGGAAATTTTTGTTTCAGTGCCTGATGGGCCAGTATAAAAAATCTACATATGCATGCTTGGTGTTCAGCAGCTTATTTCTTTTTTATTTAAAGGTCAAATTAACTTTATGTAAAATCAGTATAATTTTGGATGATTCACCTCATTATTGTATTGTGATGAGATCTACTAGTCATCATGGGTCTTATTATTAAACAAAGTGAGTCAGGAAAGCATTTATCTAGCCACTTAACTTCATTCCCTTTTAGGAAAAAACCTTCAAGAAGTTTTAAGCATGTGCTTAAGTCCAATTCACTGAACAGGGATGTTTTTCATTCTAGGAAATGATAATGAAATAAGTATATTGCCATGGCAGTTGTTGAAACTGCTTATTTAGACAACCTCATAAATATTCAAATCCCTGTTTGAGTCAACTAGTGATTTATCATAATTGCTGCATGTAATTATGCATGCAACATCAATTCAAAGAAAATAAAAGATACTATAAAACTTTAGAAACACTTCAGGGGAATTGCAGATAGGAAAATAAAGTAAAATAAAATGGCATCCTACGTACTTGAGACCAAATATAATAAGGCTGTATTAAGCACAGATGGTCTAAATAGGGAAAGAAAGAGTACAGCAAAAACACATACTTAATCACTGAACTTGAAACCCAAATGAGGGTAAACTAATTATCAGAGGGCTTTGAGTTTAATTTAACTAATCAGACTCTAAGCTTTATGTTTATAGAATGCCAATATAAGCTACAAAAAGCTTAAGAGCCATACACAGTATCAATGCATTTCAAAAACACGATTGTCAGAAGAGAGTGAAATAAAATCCTTTATGTTTGAATACTGCAAAAAATCACTGCAAAAATGCTTAATGGAAGAGTTAAATTGCTGCAAGTTTTGTTCAGTGAAGTTTAAGCAGACCATAACAGTAGGCTGTTCTATGATTCAGAGAGTTGTTGGGACACTGAACTGCCATTAGTCTTACTTGTCGTATCTTCTTGTTGCTTTGGCTAGTCTGACACATCAGGAGTAATTTTTAAAAACTGTTTATTGCTGACAGTGGAGACCTTTATTTTTAAGCTTATTTTTTCAGCCAGTCAGTGCATAGAGCTTGCTTACTATTATAAAAAATCACCTAAACCATCTTTCTTCATCTCTTTCTGTTCTAGCTTAGAAAGTTTGTTAAAAAGTCCCTAGGCAACTTTTAAAATTTGGTGTATATTTACATACTTTACTGTTCTGAAGGATTTAATTCCAGATGTAAAACTCTTTTAGAGGATTATTGATAACAGCAGTTGCCTTAGAGCGAAGAGAGCACCACCAGAAAAATTACTTCAACAAGAATATATAGTCATTTGTATCAGAGCAGTAGTTGCAGAAGAAGCAGCTATGGCTATTGTGTATCTAGCTATTGAGAGATCATTGGACAAATTTAGTATTACTGCCTTTGTACAGTAAGTGATGCTTGCAGGCTTGGAGCATACACAGAGGACTGAATCCTGAGGAGTGTGCTTAGAACTTATAGGTGACCATGCAGTGATAAAAAACCTCGGAAGATCTGTCTGGCCTCTTTAAGAACAAGACACATGGTCTGATTTGTAACCTTGTGTCTCTCAATAGCTCTGGTCATTTAGTAGCCATTGTTCACCATTTATTCTTTCAGATCTTAATATCAGTCTTTTTGTTTTATAACATTAAGAAAGTTTAAAGTTTGCTATGATACAGGAGTTGAAGTACATACTCTACTGAAAAACCTGAATTATTTGGTCACTGCAGTCTTGTCAAAATATTAATTTCAAAATTTCCGTTCTTTGTGCAGTTCTGAAAGCTGGAGATCTGGTCTCTGTGTATTCAGATATTGAAGGGAAATGTAAAAAAGGAGCCAAAGAATTTGAAGGAGTCAAAGTTTTCCTTGGAAATGGGATTTCCGAACTGAGTCGCAGTGAAATCTTTAGTTCAAAGGGCCCATTAAAGTAAGTCCATAGTGACTGCAATCTACACCTATAACTGCAAAGGGAAGGAATATAGGAAGACATTTCAAAATGCTCAGTACCACTTATAAAACACAAGGCGGCTTTCACCGAGACCTGTGTTACATGTTGGGATTTCCAGTAATTTTTAGGAAGTATTAGTTTCTGGGAATATAATAGAATTGTGCCTCCTGCTGTCTTCTGTAACTCTGGAAATAAGGAAGCAGTAGTGTGATATCAATTCTGATTAAAGTACTACAAAAGTACTGCAAAGTACTAAAGTATTAGAAGACTCAACATTTAGTTTCAGGGTAGTACCAGATACCAGTTTACTTGAGAGGCAGGAGAAGAGAAATGAGAGCCTTTTCAGAATTTATGTAGGATATAACTTCAATAATGTAGAACAAACAGAAGTGACAAACATTCTCACTATGGAAAAATTGCATTTCAGTAAATTGTTCTGTATCAACAGAACAGTTTCCTATTTGGAAGGAACAGAAGTACAGCCTTGCTGTTTTCTCTCATCTCCTAAAAATATTTGTAAAGGGTTTTTTTGGTGGAGCAGGGGATAGAACATAAGGTCAGATACCTTAAAAAAAAAACAAACCAACAAACAAACATTTGCCAAGGTAGTTGCCTATTTCAAGATTACTTGCTTTTCTCTTTTGTTGCCAAAGCATACAGTTTGTTCTCTTGTCATCTAAAATACTAAGGTATGCTATACTAAAATACATACAAAAAGCAGGGTAGAAGAGCATGGACATTAGATTAATGACCAAGACTTCATATCCTGAGAACAAACTACAAATGGTCTAGTTAAAAAAAAAATAGAAATTACACTGTCAGAGAATTTCTGATACATTAGAGCTCAAATATAGTAGAAGTAGTGGTAGGATGTACCTGTTAACTTGATGACAGGGAGTGGCAGCATGTAACACAAAATCTGGTGTCTGCAAGTTTGCTTTCTCCTTGTTTGTCTTGTTGGCCATTTTCTTTTTGTCTTAGTGAAATCTTTGTCAGAACTTCAACCATATTTAAAATTTCTAGGTTGCTTCTAAGCTCAAACTTTTGTGTTGCAGGCAAATCAATATTCCAGTAAGGTTTTTGAAATAGCTTTTCTTTAGTTACTGAAATCTGAAATCTCAGACCAATCTAGGAAAATGGAGGAAGACCTAAATGAGAAATCATATGCCAGTTCCCTAGTGCATACATGGCTAGCCAAAAGCAGTTATGGCTTGAAATTAACACAGTCTGGTTTAATGCATTTCTTTACATTACCAAGGCTTGGATTAGATCTCAGTTTGTCTTGTGTACAAAAAATAAAAATTTGCTTTTACAGCTATTTACAATTTATAACATAGTACCTTTATTGTTCTGGTTTACCCAACTTAATCATGTAGTTTTTCTTAGTTGATTTATATATGTTTTCATTTTTGTGAGATTATTGTTCCAATTTTCTATTTGTAAGTGTAATGATTTTAATTGAATACTGTTATAAATAATAAATCAGAGTAGTTGATTTATTTTTTTTTTTATGTTTTTCAGTGGGCTGGGCATAAGAATGGTAGAGCCAGTCTACCTTAGTCCTTCTTTTGACAATGTGCTCCCTAGTCAATTGTTTTTACAGGTATGTTTATTACAAAAAGTAAAGTCTGTACTATTTGCAGAATGATGAATGTTCTCTACTTTATAAATGTGGCACCTAATTCACTCTTCGGGTTTAAAGAAAAAAAACATTTAGAATGGAGTCAGTAACTGCGTGTTTAAACATACTGCATCTGAGACATAGTAAGGGACTTCAAAGTGACTTAAATACTCACTTAAAAACTTAAAATTCTTTTTGCACAGATACTTCTAGTAACTTTCAGTTACCACTATTGACTGGCTGCCAGCTGGAATTTGTGCCACTGTTTACAACCCTTTGTTCCAGCTTGTTTGGCTTGAATTTGCCATGTGTGAGGTGAATTATTGTGACTTTTTTTGAACACTGTGCTAAACAAAGACAACACATAACAAAGACAACTTTAAAAGGTTTTTGTATCTTTGTGTTGAACCAAGTTAATCTTTCAGCGTATTGCTATATTGTGTAAAATGCAGTACTGTGAACAGTTACTGCATATTATTTCTCTTCAATGCATCTGCTATGTTTATACCATTAATAGCACAGTTCAGCTTCTCAGTACCTTAATTCAGCAAGTTTAAACTCCTGCCTGTTGATCTTACTGCTTGTTGCTATACTACACCAGTATGTTCATACAGTAAATACCAGTGTAAAATAATTGTAATATACAGAGTTGCTCAGTTTCTCTGATAGTATCAGCTTATTTTATTTTGACTCTTAGCACTGTAGTCTCCATAGTCATGAACCCTTAAACTTCAGTCATAGATCTTCATATAAAGCTTTAAATAAAAAAAGAGCCATTGGAGATTTCTGACCCATACTGTCTCCTTTATGTAGTTGCAATAGTTCATTTTCACTAGGGATCTGACAGCAATATCATAGGTATCTTCACTGCTGAATGAATTTTTGTTTCAATGAGTCTGTCATTCCTTGATACAAGACTTGATATAGGACATAAGGTTTGAATTCTCCCTTATTTGTTGTTTTGGGTTTTTTTTGATAGAACTTGCCTTCTGTGGTTGTGAGCCATATTTTAAACCCTCAGCCAGGAGAGAGAATTTTGGATATGTGTGCTGCACCTGGAGGAAAAACAACTCATCTTGCAGCATTAATGCATGATCAGGTAAGAGAAGACTCTTGTCTTTCAGTTTGTTCTTTTTTCTGAGAGTCTCTCAGGAGAAGGAGTTACCTCTTTCTATCCGCAGTACAGTGCCTGTGTAGCAAGTTCACTGCTTTAGCAACAGATCTAACTTTGAAGCACAATCAGTTGTAAGTGTGAATGCGCAATAGGTTGAACAGTGATAGGTGAGAAGCAGCAGCACATGGTTTAAACCCAGCTGGCAACTAAGTACTATGCACCCTCTTGCTCACTTCTCTCCATCTCCCCAGTGGGGTGGGGAAGAGAATTGGAAAAAAAGGTAAAAGCCCATGGGTTAAGAACAGTTTAATAACTAAAAAAAAATTAATTACACTGTCTATCTTAGTTGTGTTACCCTTCCATAAGCCCCTAGAGTGCCATCACCAAATAGAAAAAAGTCGTCGTGTTTTCTCAACAGGTTCTATTTGCTATGGCCAGTCTAGTGGAAGATTGTGGCCTTTGGGGTTTTCTTGAAGATGGTATTTCTGTTCTGGATTTTACTGATGCTACTTTTTACTTTTCTTTGTGCTTACAGATTTCATCTAGCAGATAGTGGTGTGTGTCTGTTTTGATTTATCTTGGGAGAGAAAAAGAGAAATCTTACATAAAATGAATAATGCGTAATTGTGATTCCTCTACCCCCACATCTAAAATTTGTTCTAGTATTTACTGTATATCCCAAAGTAACTTGAGTGACAACTACTGCAAATCTAACAGTATATTGAGCCTGAGCAAGCCAGAGGCATGGATGTGGGCCTCATTTCCTCAGCAGTGAGCTGGATGTAATCATGTTTCTTACCATCTCCATGCAAATTTAAAATCTGTTGACCTATTTTACCGTGCATTTGAGACTTCTACCCCCTTTTAAATGCTTCCATTTTAACCTATTTCCCAGCAAAACAGTACAAAACAAAAAGAAAAAAGCAAAAAAACCCCACTTGCCGTTAGTCACAATATAGGGTCCCTTGGGGAGTGACTATGCATCTAGTGCCAGTCAGAATGCACACAGCTTCAGACTAGTACCTAGCCTGATGAGGGTATCATGGCAAATATGGGTGAACAAGGGCTGTGTGAGTGTGGATTTAAGAATAACAAAATTCTGCAGGGAAAACTAAGCTTCATTCGTTACACTGCTCATGGCAGGGGAAGGAAATCAGGAACTTCACATCCATTTAATCCCTATGCATCTGATGAAGAATTCATCTGTTTTTCAGGGAGAAGTAATAGCCATTGACAAGATAGCTAACAAGGTCAAAAAAATTAAGCAGAATGCTGAATTGCTGCAGTTGAATTGCATTAAGGCTTTTTGCTATGATGGAACAAAGGCACTTTCAGTTGAGAAGAGAGAGGATGAACAAGGTAAAGTAACTCGGGTCGTAGCTTTTCGAATAAAATACTAAGGTTTTGCACTAATGGTGTTAAAACTGCCACAGGTCTGCAAGTCCTTAAAATCTTGGCAGATACTTAAGTTGCTTTAGCACTGTGAATTCATTTATTTTCTAGTCTTTTCTGATGATCGTCTTCTCCATGAGGCAAACACAAACCTTAAACTATCTGTCCTTATCACAACCTAATATGCTCAAAGGAAGTGCATTTCTTTCTCAGATAATATCAAAGACTGAAGAAGCTTTAAACCTTCTTTCGTGGTAATGTTTAACCCCATGCTCTGAAATGATTGACTTACTCTGAGAGAAAAAAATATTTTGCAGAATTGTTCGGCTTTTCTGCCTTAGAATCCTATTTGTAAAATGAGTTATTAATACCTAACTCCCAGGAGTGCTGCAAGGTTTAGTTCATTGATGTTTGTTCAGCTGTTCAAGAGAAAGTTCTATAGAAGCACAGTGTATTATTTTAAGTTCATTTAATTTGCTTTTCTGAAGTGCTGTATTTATGATACTGGTTCTGTTCCCATGATGGAATGATTTAAGTGGTATCTTCTGTCTTGATTATTTTTAGTTTGTTGTGCAAAGTATGCTGTTCTTTCTCACTGTATATTATCCCAGTCACTGGTTAGCCTAAATAGGAATCGGGTTGCATAATTCACCTTCACTGTCTCTGTGCCTTACTGTTACTTCTGCTTTGGAGGAATAAAGGTACTTTCTTAAAGTCTTTCTGTGAACATAAAATATTGTAGGTGGTATGTAGCACTTACACAGATGAACAAGAGCTAGCTGTATTACTGAGAGATTATGAAGGCTTTTCTGTAGGTCCCTGCAAGTAAGACATGGCATATTTTGAACGTTTTAGTAATGGATCAGACGTAGATAGATAAGACTCATTTTGTAGTGCTAGAACAAGCTAGGTAGTAGTAGTGTGAAGTCACTCACTTGTTTTCACTTGTAACCCAGCTTGAATATTTGAGGAACTGAAGGAAGAAGGGAGGTAAAGCATATATGTATGTCTCTCTTCCTCATTAGATACTCACAGATATACGTATGGAGCCATTTTTGCCTTGGTGATGCTGATCTGAAGCGTCTCTGTAGCCCTAAGGCGATAGAAACTTTTGGGCTGTTGAGTCAGTGGGATTCAGATGAAAGGATAGGCTCTGCAAACAGAAGTTACATACTCCCTTATCTACCCAGGTGATATTCAAAAAGTGTTCTTGTCTTCACAATCCTTGTTTACTGAATTGTTCTGCTGTGGGGACAGCACATGTCACACATTAGAACATGTAATATTTCATGTTATTTTGAAGTGCTTTATTTCTACAGAAATATATGCATTGCAAGAAATAGTTATTATATAGACAGTATTATTACTGGCTGCCTTAATTGCAGGCTTCTCTTTGTGAAGATTTGCACACTTGGTTCAGTTATGAGCTGACTGGTTCATTGCAGCCTATATGTACAACTCTGTAGCCAGCACCTCTGACCAATCATATTTCAACATTTTGTTTGATCATTTTTACATTTTACTTTTGAATTATTAAGGTTAAAAAAATCTTATTGCCTAAAGAGATCATGTATTGTTTGAGCTCACAGAACTAACTTTTTGGTTTTCTGGAAGATGAAATCTACCACAAGCAATGCTGAGACTTCTCTCCAGCTGAGAGACACTATCATCTATAGCATAAATGTTCTGTAGATACAGTAACAGCTTGTCCTTATCTATGGTGAAGTCTCAAAGTAAAAACCAGCCACATTTCGCATTACTGCTTTTTACAGAAGGACCTCCATTCTTACCAGAGTCATTTGACAGAATTCTCCTTGATGCTCCATGTAGTGGGATGGGGCAGAGACCAAACATGGCTTATACATCAACTTTAAAGGAAGTGACCTCTTACAAACCACTGCAGCGGAAGCTTTTCACGGTGGTATGTATTAATCATTGAGTAGATGAGCTAAACTGACCATAAATGCTTTTGCAACATAAAACTTCATACTGAAAAACGGTACCTCATTTTCCCTGCCTTTTCAACAGTTAAGTAAAGAAGTGTTAGGATCCAGTTAACCTCTCAGCTGCACCATATCTGCTAGGTGAAATCAATTCACTGGAGCATGGGAAAGGTATATGTAAGTTATAGTAAATAAAACCCTTTGTATTCACAGGGAAGTGGGCATTTCGGAAGGGAGAGCCACTGTGCAGGGTGAAGTGGATAGGTTGGAAGAGTGAGTTAACAAGAAACTTACAATGTTCAGCAAGGACAAGTGTAAGGTCTTGCACCTAGGAAAACACAGTCCAAGAGCTGGGATCTGCCTGGCTGGGAGCAGCTTGTAGAAAAGGGACTTGGGGGTCCTGGTGGACAACAAGCTCAGTATGAGTGAACAGTGTGCTGCTGCAGCACAGAAAGCCAACAAGATGCTGGGTTATATCAACAAGAACACCAGCAGAGATAAAGTCATTGTCCCACTCTACTCAGCACTTGTCAGGCCACACCTGGAATACTGTGTTCAGTTTTGGGCCCTGCTATGCAAAAAAGATGTGGACAGGCTGGAAAGAATCCAAAGAAGGGCTGCAAAGGTGATCAAAGGATTGGGAAGCTACCCCATGAGGAAAGCCTGAGAGAACCAGGTTTTTTAAGCCTTGAGAAAAGGAGGCTCAGGGGAGACCTTATCACCATTTGTGGAATTTACAGGGTGACTTAAAGGAGTTGGAGATACCCTTTTTACAAGGAGTAACATGGAAGAGGTGAAGAGTTTTGAGTACAGGTTACTCCTGGGGAGATTCTGATTGAACAGTCAGCCATCGGAACAATCTTATCAGTCAAGTGGTGGACTCCTCAAGTGTTCAACTTTAAAGATTCAGCTGGGCAGGCTGCTGGGCCATCTAGTCTAGGTCATGCTTTGCCAGGAAAGGTTGGACCAGGTGATATTTGAAGTTTTTTCCAACCTGGTATTCTATGATTTTTTTTTTTTCATTCCTTCAGTTTCATCACTTTTAATTTCTAGTAAGTCATGGGGCAGGTTAAAGTCTTCTGTCTGCAGCAGCACAGACTCTTGTAAGTTCACTGCATAGTGCTGTGAGGTACTGCATGAGGTATGAGGTGGAGTACAAAGCCAGGAGGCTGTATTTTTCATGCTAGTAGAGGTGTGCTTGGGCTGATGCTTAAAGACAAGATTCCATGAAGCTTTTCTAAAGCTGAATTATATGTATTCAGAGGGAAGCACAGCTTGAAAAGCAGTGTATCTATAGCTTCCATGCCAAATATGTGGAAACAGTTGACATGTAATATCGCTGATAAAAATACTGTGTATACATGGCTGGCAGCAGGTGATGAAAACAGAACTAATTTGTATGGGATATGCAGAGCTGTACAAATAACAAATCTTACAAGATGAATCATCACAGTGGCATTAATAAACTGCAAGAGCTATAATGCTGATTTGGGAAGAAGAATCTTTGTAATCCGTGGGATCCTTTACTGTATTTCCTGAGAAGAATTAATATCCTAATGCCTGTCTCAGACAGAAAGATTTGAGTTTAATTAAGTGCTAAGTTTTCATATTATAGCTTAATGGTTTCTTGGTTAGTGTTGCTTAATATGAAAGTTTTTGCATTTAAAAATAAGCTGAACTGGTGCTTATTTCTCCCTGCAGGCAGTGAAATTGCTGAAACCAGGAGGTGTTTTAGTATATAGTACATGTACAATTACACTCTCTGAAAATGAGGAGCAAGTTGCTTGGGCCCTGAAAACTTTTCCATGCCTCCAGCTTCAGCCACAGGTAATAGTATTTTCAGGGTATTTCACACAATCCAGTGAGCTTGTTTTGGCACTCTGAAGATACACGCTATATTTGCTATCAATAAATCTTTTTCACTGCAGACAATTTTAACTGCTGTGGATAGAAATAACACAAGCATTTCTGAGGCTCTTTCAGATCTATTTACATGTTTAATTTAGCTTCATTTAGGGATCGTTAAGTAGTTTCTCACTGTGTGCCATGGTTGTTTTGATTTGTACAAGTCATTTAAAACACAAAAGGGACAAGAGATAGTTCAAGACAGGGTAAAAAATTCTCTTGCAGTTGTTCTTTAATGCATATATTTTGTTATCTTTTTTTTGCACATTCACAGAAGAGGTGAAAAATTTTTTATTAATGCCACTGAAGTAGTGAAGACTTGCCTAAAGGATGGGAGATAAATGGAAAGAACCTTATGTTTTGAGGAAGGAGGATTTAATATGTATGGGAGCTATATTTGCATTATGTAAAGGAATGAGGGAACAAATTTATTTCAGTCTCACTGTCCCAAGAATGTACCTTGTCATTTTTAGAGTCACTGTCTACCATTAATAAGTAAGTCTAGGAGGAGGTAATATATAGGGAGATAGTAGAATCTTTTATCTATACTAAATACATTAGAAAAATATGTTACCTTTATTACTACCTTGAAAGAATTTATCATCAGGCCATATGCATCAATCTTCCTCTTTGTTGATGTGGTGAGTTGGGTGCATTAGTTGTTTATCACCATAGTTTGAGGAAGAGTCTAACCTGTTTAGCTAACTTATATATTGTGATGACTTGCATCTGTCTTAAGAAGTTTAGATGCATCTTTTAACTGAAATTTAAAAAATATATGCAACAGGTGTACAATAAAAAATTGTTTGAAGGCTGGTAAAGATTTAACAGAACTGAAGCTTTTCTTAAAAAATTGTGTCAGGGTTTTTCCGCCTGTTTTCTCACCATCCATTTATTAGGAATGTTTTAGTTCCAGCTGTTTCAACTGAGATTATACATTTACCTAACAGCATAAAAATTGTCCTTGATTGATCAATAAAGCAAAACAGAAGGCATGTTAACTCAAATGCAAGATTAATTCCTGCTTAATGAGCTTCCTCTCACCAGTAATATCAGTCTTGAATAAAGCTCTAATTTTCACACACAAATGCCTTATCTGTAAAAATTAAGCTTTGTTTATAGTATATTTTAAATGAGACGATACTGAATTGTTTACCCACAGAAAGTCTCCAGTATTTTACAACCAGTTCCCTGGTAGTCAGGTGATCTTTTCCAATGAACAGGAACTGCACTCTAGGGTTGACTTACCTTATGTTCATTTATGTATTTCTCATATTATTCTAGTCTCTCAGTGAAAGCTTCCTTATATAATCAATTAAGTGTCTCCCATTTTCTCAAATTAGCAACAGGTCCTGGAATCATGTTAGGTAAGGAATGAACAGGAGACAGAGCCTTGGGTGTTGATCTCGTAGGTGGAGGTTACTGCATGGCAGTTGATCCTTTGTCTGTGCAGACTTACTTACTTCCCCTTAGGGGCTTACATGAGAGATAGATATTGTGTATCAGCTTAAATGCAGTAAATTAACTGGAAGGAAAAATGAAAAAGTAGAGGAGAAAACTGGTCTGTCTTTGAGCAAGTTGCTTGACCCAATGTAATAGTGTTTTCCCTAGGCTTCTAACTTTCCATCCACTATGAGTTGCTATCCTTGTCTCCCTTTGTATATTGTTTTTTCTCAATTTGCAAGAGACACCTCTTTTTGTCTCTTACCTGGAAAGCACTGAAGTCCTGCTGAGAGAAAGGAAGGAAAGAATCAGGCTGCAAATGCTCGGCTGCCCAGCTTTACAGCATACAGTATGTGGTTAAGCAACTGTGTCATGTGCTGACTGGGTGAGCTTGTGTTAGCAAAGTGGGATGGCTCAAAAAAAGTGCTTTGTGGTAGGCTGCATGATAGACTACACTAGATTTACAAAGGAAACTAATTTTTGATATTGCAATGCCAGCTTTTGTACATTTTGTTGTATCTTCTTACTGAATGCATGTAAAGAACAGTCCACTTAAGAATCAGGTTTTTCCAGGAATCGGTATATTTATACCAAGAAGCAGTCAAGGCTATTCACAGGAAATACTGAGAAAAGGGCAGTGATTTTAAGCCCTTCTCCTCTCCAGGATTTTGATGCCAAATGTTATCTCCTGAATTCAGATAGTGAAACTGTTCCCTTTATCTTTCTTTACCATCGTATACCTACACATGTAACAGTAGTCCCATTTACCCATTAGTCTAAATTACATGAAAAAAAATCTGAAGTTGACATTTTTCTGCTGCTTCATCTTCCAAAATAAATAATAGCTCTTCAGGTGGCAGAGTATTTTGGTATGGGGCTTTCAGTCTCCAGTTGAATTTTTAATGTGAAGAATCCAGTTATTTCTACTACTGTTACTGAGTAATATTGGTAACTGGCTAAGGATTCACTATTTTTGACTTAACGTGTAGCTATCAGTCAGTACACAGAAGCTCTGCGTCATTTAAAAGTAGTAACTTAAAACCTTTAGACCTTATTGTCTGGTGATAACAACCTTCTTGTGATGTTTCTGTCCTTTGAGTAATGCATTGATTTAAACCCGTACACCTGTCCTCAGTAAGTGCACTAAATTCCTGGGCTGAAGTGAATAGGGTGCACCACGACCTCCTCAAAGTAATTTGGACCTTATATGTATGCTTTTATACATCCTGGCCAGCTGAAGCCAAGAAAAGAAGGGCCACATTACTTTTAAATCCTCCCCTGGTATGAATGATACACACCCAGCTTGTCCATATGAACAGGGAGCTCTGCATATACTTACCAGAATACATTTAGGGCATTTAAGAACTTTACTCATGCAATAACTTGCTTTTCCTTGTTGCTTAAAAAGGAGCCTCACATTGGAGGAGAAGGCATGAGGGGAGCTGGACTGCCGCTTGATCAGTTGAAGCTGCTGCAGAGATTTGATCCATCTGCTGTGACATTGCAGGGAATGGATATTAATTCTTTGCAAGATTTCAGGGAAGATGATCTGATTTCACTGGCAAATAAGGACTGTATAGGATTTTTTATTGCAAAGTTTATTAAATCAAACAGTAAATAAGCATTTAAGAATGGCACCTGAAAAAATACCTCTGTGCGTCTATGGACAGTTGAGACATGAAGTGTGTTTCTCACTGCTGCAACGTTGCCAAGCCAACGCGCTGACGGCAGGGTTGCTATGGCAGCCATAAAATCTGCCAGCTGTTCTGCTGGGAAAGAGCCACAGGTTGCAGAAAGAAAATCATGTCTGGGGGAAGGGCAGCATCATTTTTAAGTCTGCATTTGCTTTTGAATTTACAGGAGGTCAGTGCATGAATGACAAGTATGATCACTCACACTGCTGTCTGCCCTGTGTGAGTAGCTTATCTAGTGCAGCAAGTGTAGGAAGGGGTTTCTTTGGAGGGGAAGTGAGCTAATTTATGAAATGCAAACGTAAAAAAAAATAGATGGGAACTATTATTGTGAATCTTAGAAAAGGTTGTTTCTCTGGAGGTTTACCAGTAGGCAATGTTTCATTAAATGAAGGTTTCTTCACGAAACACTAATATTTTACAAAGAACTGTTTTATAAATTGATACTTAGAACCTCATTTCTCTTTTATTTTAATACAAGCAAGATTCTCTGTACACATAGTATATACACAAAATACGATTAGGCTTTGTAGCATGTCTTTTATAGCAGCATGAATATATTAAACCATCTCACTCTGGGAATGTAAATAAATATTGTTTCAACATCAAACTTCCCATGCATTAACTGTATTGGTTCTGAAATAGCCTATTGGACTGGCTGACAAGTGACAATTTTAAAATCAAACATTTGCAACAGAAGGGGCTACAGTTGTGATTAATATATCAAAAGACAGAAAACAATGCATAAAACCATCTGAAATGTTGCAAATCACCTTTCAAACAACTAAGAATATTGACTCTTCACTGGTTAGAAAGCATCACCAGCTAAAATCATAGGAAAATTGAAACTGGGGAAGCATGCTAATGACAACTGCCTTAATACACTGCTCAAAGATTTAGTAATCTAATTTTTTTAAATTAGATGTACTTGAAAATTCTGTTTCAGTTCCAGTATTCTCTTAGTACTGCTAGAACTGACAATAGCACTGAAATCAGAGAGAAAAAGTTAGTACAATTCAAAAACATAACCTGACATCTGTGTGTGTTTAGTTTTTCCTCTTAATCATCGATTTCCAGTTTTTAAAAGCATTATCTGGAAAATGTCTGTTTTTTTCACACGATTATTTGGTTGGATTAGAAAGAGTGATACTTCTTTTATTTGTCTTTATACTGTCAGAAGTACTTTTGCATTTGCTCACAATCAAAACAATTTTTACAATTCTGTTTCTCAGTAGTTTGGTTGTTTACTTATATTTGCTGTAAATGTTTGGATACCATATGTTTTCTACTGTTCTTAAATAAATGTCCCTTCTGCCACAGTTGACTAGTACATCCTCTGAAAGGCTTACGCTAGCAGAATAGGAGGATGGAATTCCTGTCTAGTACTTGTCTACTTTCGTTGGTCACTCCTTGCAATTAACCACAATGTGTCTAAAGAAGATTTAAAATAATTTTGATTTCATCAGTAGTAGGTGAGATATCCTGTTCAGAATCATGAAAGCTCTTACTATAAATTACAATCTTTTTCATCTAAATATGGCTGAAATAATTACTTGGTAACAAAAGGGATTAGACTTTTATTGTAAGTACATGTTGAAATCTTTACCTCAGTACTAGTAAAAAAGAATTTTCATTTTGCAGAATAAGTAAATTCTGTAAACATTGATCAGCACACATAGACTATATACTGAAATTTGTGTATGCATGTAAAGCAAGGAACTTTGCCTCCAGTTTCAGTAGTAGGATTTTGCAACTGAATTTGAAAGAATTAAGATTGCTGAATGTGAGTGGAAGACTTGTTGAGACCTGCCCCGATTTCTTTAGTTTTGAATGATAAACAGGCTTTTCAAGAAGGTGGTATTACTTGATTTTATATGAGAAGTTTCGGGGGGGGGGGGCAGGAAGCGGGGAAGGGGAGAAAAATAACTGACTGTATTTGATTCCAGTGTAATTGCAGACCAGACTTCACCTGAAAATATTACTGATACCTGAACTTTAACTATTAGAGTTATTTGAAAGAACACTTAGCATATTAAAAGGAAAAGCCTCAGCTGTTTCCCCTAGGCTCCTCTCTCCATTGATAATTTGGGGAGTGGTGATGGTGATGGGAGAGAACAGAAACTCAATTAAGATGCTCCAAATCATCCCTTAAAGGCTCCAGCGGACTTCCTTTTGACTACAGGCTTGGCTAAATCAGATCAGTGAAGTTGGATATATGCCTTTTCTCCTTTTTGCTTTTCTCTTCTTTGTTCTTCTTTTCTTTCCTTTATTTTTTTTCCTTTTTTTTTCTTTTCTTTTTTATTTTTCTCTTTTTCTATTTTTTTACCTTTATTTTCTTTTTTCTCTTTTCTTTATCCTGTTTTTTTTTCTAACCTTACTACCTTACTGTGACTTTAACTGGAAGTGTAGCAATACTTTCCCAAAGTCACAATTCTGATAGTGTATATATATTTTTAATATATAACAGGATTACTTTCCTGATAAGAACGTTTTACACACTGAATCATTATGCTTCAGCAGTTGGTGCCGAAGCACAATTAAATATATGTATATATTTATATATATACTATATGAGATATTGATATATTAAAAAAGTTATCATTGTAAAGATTAACCCTACAAAATAGATAATTAGGCATGCAGATTCTGTCTTTAAGAAAGCCTGAAAAGTATTTTTCTCTGTCTGCAGAAATAGTGATTAGTAATAGTGCCAAATATAAATATTTATCTTTCTTTGTCAATATAAAGTATTAAAATAGGCAGCCTAGTATAGTATGAAATTATTACACAGCTTTTTCCTGTTTCAGTGTCATGGAGTCCACCAAGTTTTAGATCATATGATTTCATATGCTTTTTAAGGAAAAGGAAATTTTTTAGTAAGAAATAGAGTGGTGATGGTTATCAACAAGAAATTACTTTGGAGTGGGTAGTTTAAACCATAAAGAACCTTCTTCTTATGTTTAATTGTTCATTGCTAAGAAAACTGATGAGCAAATCCAACTCTGCTGCTAGAATTCAGTGCAGAGTAGGTAAGCATAATAGATAAAAGTGGTAAGAATGAAGTAAGAAAAGAGAACACAGGTGAGTTAGAAGAATCAGCTTAATCTCTATTATATCTGATAAAAATCTTTTTTTTTGAGCTGCGTAGGAACACGTCTCTAGGGTGGTATGTTATAAAAAGAAACTGTCTATAAAACTACTGTAAGCTCATATATAACAGTTTGTTATATAGAAGTGGAGAAATAAATTACAGACAAATTGCCAAGCAATAAATCTGATTGAATAACATTTGATTAAAAACACTCACAATAAAAATGGCATCCACATACTTTACAGACAATAGAAGAACTAAAATTTTGGTGAAAGATCTGCAATAAAGCAATAAATATAAGTAAATGTACACCAGAAATGTTATATTACACTCCAAAAAAAAAAAAAAATTCTGTTCTTTCTCTAGACTATGTAATAGTTTTTTGCAATGTGCTTTATTTTCATGGACGGAATAGAGTTAAAGTCGAAAGCATCTGGGAAATAGATTCCAGCCTGATGCATTAAAGCTGTCAGAGATCAAATGTAACCACGAACCAAAATAAATCTTTAAGAGGCTTTAGTAACTAACACAGGAGGTGGTTTACAAGAATCTTTTTACTTTGGATAGACACTGATTAAAAGCAATCAGATGGATCACTGCATTCCAGCTAAGGGAATGATGGATCACATTAAAACCTCTGCAGGTGTCACAGAATGCAAGCATGACTTCACAAACCAACAGAGCTTAAAGAAGGCAATTACTAACAAATTCATAAAAGACAGTAAGTGTTAAGGGCAGGGTATTAGACCCGGGCAGGAACTGTATGTATAGGGTAAGTAACCACATATGTAAGGAGAAGTAAAAATAGGTCTCTGCTTTTATTCAGGGTTTGATGAGTGAAATTTCATTTCCTTCTCCTCTATTACAGTAAGGACTACAGATGAAGAGCTTACAGATATCTGTGAAACCAGGTACACCACTCAAACTCACTGTGGGTTTAAAACCAGTCTTTGTTAATTGGGGCTAAATCCTTAGGATAAATTATCTGATTTTACACCTTAAGTAGTAAAAATTGTGGAACTCTAAAATTTTGAACTCCTGATGCCAGACAGAATATTAAAATAGTCTTCTAGAATACTCATGGATTCATATCTAGGCAGTAATTTATGGGTAGATTTAAAAATAGTTTGTCAGCTTTTAAATCCTAATTGATGCTGCCTTTGTGCACAAACCTGTTTGCTTACTCATCCCCACTGTCTGTCCCTTACTAGGTCTGGAGACTGTTACTCTCACCCCCTCCAGTCCCTGCTCAAGAATTCTTTTTTTCCACAGTGTTTGTGTGACACTAAACAACTGATAAAGGATAGACTCGGGCTACTGAACAGTACTGATGTGTATTCATTTGAAAAGACATACAAAAATAAGGTAAACATCTAACATATATACATGTAATTGTTAAAATGTATCCCATTCCTTCCATATACTGAAATTCTTTAGAAAAATACAGAGCAAGAGCTGACAAGAGCTATGTATCACTTAACTCTTTTTTCTTCCCCTCTTTCCTTCTGTCTCACTGGTTTTATCTTTTTAGCTCATTTCAATAGAAATTTTACAGGTTGCTTTGTACCACACATACATAAGACGACTCTGGAGCTCACTGGGACCTTTACCATTTCTCAGATTCAAAGCTTCTGAAACCACATATGGAAATATGAACTCATTAATATCCTAATGCAAACAATAATATTAAATTTTCTATTGGCAAAACTTTGCAAAGACATTTCATCACAATAACCCTTGATATGTCCTCCAGTTGGAGTATTTTTAAAGCTTCTTACTGAAATAATTCTATTAAAGTGCTTTTCAAAGTAATGCTCAGCAGGCAGGTGCTATTATGCAATATGTGTAGTACAAGCTCACATTACAAATGATTTATCACTCATAAAACAGTAACTGACAGAAAGTATCTTAGCAAGGCTAATAAAAACCTACTGAGTCTGCCTAAGAAATACATGTGGTGTTACTATGTTGTCTGTACATAATCAGCAGCACTATAGAAAACATGATTCATTAGCTGGATTGGGACATGCCTTATTTTGTGATATTTATATTTCATAAATCAATACATAGCCCATACTTAAATACTAGGGCTTGGACTATGCTCTTTATTTTCTCATTTATTTGTCTATATATGGCTACCTACTCCACGGTTTTCATCCACTGCTCAGTGCTCAGAAATTCTGCCACACATTCCTTAAGCATTACTTTAAGAAAGGTGGACAACAAACACTCTCTAGAGCAAAAGTAAAAAAAGAAAAATACACAAAAAAAACCCAAAATCAAAACCCACAAAAAAAATAGTAAAGTTACTGAAGTGGAATCCATAGATCACTTCTTGGAGGACACACAGCTGTCATATAACATTTGTAGGGAGCAACAGCATTTACTGAAGCTGGTAAAATAACTACAGCCAGGCTACACAGAACAAGACATTTTAACTTCTCTTCCCATTTAGCTTCTCTTCCCATTTACATGTGATCTGATATGAATCAAACAACAAAGTCTTCCAATATAGCTTTCCACTGATACCCTGAAAATCCTCTGGTATCAAAAGACACTGTTTTTATACTCTTATATATCCATTTAGCAACACAACAGATCTACTTACCTATAAATCCTTTGTCTACAATTTCATGTAGTGATGTTTAAAAAATGCTTATCATTTTATTTCTAGAAAAATACCCTCTTCCTTGTGTTCCCCACAGTTCATGTTTTGAGCCACACACTAACCTTGAATAACCACAACAGTCAGCAGCACAGGAGAAATGGCCAGATACCTGACAGCAGAATTTCACACTCTTACATCATTGTAAAAAAGTGCATATAAAGCATCAGGGGGCAGGGAAGCAAGAGGGAGAGGGAGGACAGAGTATGTTCACGGGAGTTAAACTGAATTGCTTGGATGCTGGAATAGGAGATTGGAGAAAACATGCACCTGCCATATATCTTATCCATTTCACTAAAATGATATTGAAAATCAGGCAATGCTGATATTCCCAGAATTAGAATAATAAATAGAACTTCCAGCTAAATTAATTATCATCCCACTACAGTCTTTATATAATGTGCTATTTACAGTGAAATACAAAAAGTATTTCATTCATACAGTTACTACAAAGACTATATATGTGATGCAGAACAGCTTTTACACTAGGCAAGGGTATGGAACCTGTAGTCAAAAACAACAGTGAATTTCCCCCACTTACTAGCGCAACAGGTGTTCAATGCAAAACAAACTCTGTTCACTCCCTTTGATTTCACTTCATTTTCTCTAGCAAGCTCCTAAAAGTATTTTCACAGACATTTTTCTAAGCTCTCACCAGCATCACAACAGTTTAGGTGAAGCAAAAGCAGTGAGCCGGCTGCAGAGTGGGAATGCAGAGGAACTGGCAAGTGTAGAAAAAGTGGAGAAGCTACAAAAATTTATTTTCCAACAAAATAACTCTCCACAAGCTGTGTAAGCTTTTCTTACTAAAACAAATACTCTAAACCACAAGGATTTTACATTTCCAGTGAAACACAGTAACATTTGCCTGGTTTTACTCTCTTGAAGTCTCAACAAAGAGCCAGCAGATTTATGCTTTCTCAATTACCTGGGTCAGTAAACTCCCTCATATTCCCTGACTGCAATTTGGATTTTTAATGTAATAGAATGAAGAAAAAGACCTGTTGGGCTTTTTAGTAACCTTTGTTTTCTTCAGTAGATTCTCACACTTTGCTGCCTAACATGCACACATACACGTATGCCCATCCACCACCCACCCGCTCAACATACACACCTCTGCCATATGTGCTCTATTACTGACAACAGAACAAAACCTAAGCTGTGCCCATTGCAATTTTGTGACCTCTACAGAGGAGAATAATTTATAGTGGTAAGTTCAGTATCTTTACCATAAATTTAAAATGCAAAACTGGGTTTGCAAGGTATAAGAGTTAGACCCTTTATCTCAAGCTCTCATTCGTATTTACAATAAGCTTTCTGCTACAGAAGAAAAAGTATTTAGATTGAACACTGTTACAGATTTCCTAAACGAGGCTAGTTCCAGTTGCCAGTAATTCAAAAGCAAATCTGCTGACTTGGCATTAGGACTCTAAAACAGTGTGATCAAACTTATATAGTAAGAAGGTGTCTGCAAGAAATAACATTTATAAACTGTATATACAGTACACAGTACCAGTACATAGAAAATAGATTTTGATTTATGATCCCCCTGTGTGTAAGGCAAGACTGAATTCTGTCTTCGAATGGAGTCCACCAGAGGTACAAGCAACAGAGAGGGGCTCTTAAATCAATCTTCAAATCAAGTGCATACAAATTAAAGATCAGAGCAGACAAAAAGTTTTAGATTTTCTTTTTTATGTGCTGATTCTGACTTGCTGAATACATGGGAAGTCATTAAACATCAAATGTACCTTTTTTTAAAAAACACTAACAACACCTTGATGGCAACAGATATTGTTCAAGTGGCAGCTACCAAAAAACAGCTTGAAAAATGGCATAGTACAACATCAGGAACACTGCAGTTGTACTACGCTAATTCATATAGCACTAACCAAAAAAATAAGTATATGAATATTCTATTTCATGCTATTGCTATGCAAGCAACAGCAATACAAATCAGCATACAGAAGGATACCATATGTTCTGCAATGAAGAACCCAAAGATATTTTCAGGGGGTATCATTACAAGACTTCAAAGAAACACAAGACTGCCGGAGGCAAAAGTTATTGATGGATGTAAACATCCCTGTTCCATTCTCCTGTGTCGTTACGCTTCTTCGATATCACTTCCCCATCCTTATCACAATATTGGTCCCTTGATTTATGCCGACTACGCTGTTTGTTGCATTCATTGTGGTCCTGCTCGCGGTCCCTCTCCTTTGAGCGATGCCTTGATTCTCTATGTCTGTGATCACTACTTCCGTGGGACTCGTCTCTATGATTGTGATCCCTGTGAGAATCATAGTGGTCACCATGCTCGTGTGAGTAGTCCTCCTTTGGCTCTACATAAGCCGAATCTCTGCTATCTTGTGTTTCTGAGTCAAAAGTTTCTTGCCTAGGAAGGCCTCTAACACCACTGCGATGGTTGTGGTGTTGGCTTGAGGAAGAGCGATGCTGGGACTTCTTGATGGGCTCAACCCGTGCTTCCTCTTCGATTTGTGAACTGCTGCGTTCAGGGACTGAATGGTCATTCCTCTGGTCTCCTTGAGATCCCTGCTATCACAACCAGCAGTAAGTTCATACACATGAAGTACACATTTAAAAACTTTCACCAATATCAAATTCAGCTAGAAAGGATCACAAAACCAATAAAATTGAAGTACACAATCATCCACTTTGAATCTAAACTAGAAAAAAAAATTAGAATTCAAATTTTACTGAGGATGCAGTATTATAATACAAACAAGTCCTTCCAGCAGAATGGAAGGTGGCACTTGGGTTATCCTATGACACGTTCTTGTCTCATGATGTTTCTGACTATTCCAGTTAGCAATATTTGCCTACTGCACTCCAGAAAAAAGAGAGCATGCAGAAGCAGGACAGACTGCAGAAAAATTAAGGAGGACATACCATGCCAGAAGAGGGTAGGTATCACTTGAGAGTTTACAGATGCCTGCTTGAAAACAGCCATTATGAGAAAGTGATTTTGGAGGGCTAGAGAGTAGATTCCAGAAGAGAATCAAAGTATAAAACCTGGGCTCGTTTAGCATAGCTTTTTTCTTTAGAAAAAAAAAGTAACTGAATCTGGTATGGATAAAGTTTGTATTATGATACTACAAGTATCACTGACCTTCTGCTTTTCTCAGCAATAATTCTGTTTCTTCATGGTAATGAAAAATGAAACTTTCACCTCACAATTTTAAGAGCTTAAGAATGCAGACCATTGCCAATAAAAGCAGGAGGAGAGTGATATTATCACCTATAGAATTTCCTAACACACCACTACTATTAAAAGACTGAAATAAAAATTACCATGTAATAACAAACTCTTCACCAGCATAATGCTTTGAAATCACTGCAAAATGAACAAGTGGCATTATTTAAAGTCATTTGGGAGTTTGATTGCATTACCCTGCTTTTGTTCCCAAGCCACAGCCAAAGACTTCTCAAGTTCAACTGCAAAATTTTAAGAAATAGTTTATAGTGAAACTGAATTATCCTTCTCACATGAAGTGAAGAACAAGACAAAATCATCTATACTGGCACAAAATTCAGGCAGGTTTTCACAGTTATATAGGCCTTTGTTAGTGAGACTGTTCTGAATTTACCGAAGTTAGTCTAGTTTGCCCTCCTATGTTCACAGTTGTCTAAAAATAAGGATTGCCTCTGGGACAGTTCATGGACATATATTCTTTCCATCTATTTTGTGGAAAAAAGCTAGGGGAAGGAAGAAATTTTACCCTTCAGCCACAGATCCTGCAGGTGGGTTTTCTAGCAACTCAAAAAGTAAAATTACAGAAATTGGACAGGAACAAATCTGTACTTTTATCAGAAACTAATAAAAAGTAACATATTTCAAACCAGGAATTATATAAATTTAACAAATCTCATTTTCTAAGACAACACTTTGTACTGTAAACTTCCCAGCAACTAGATGGGTTGCTCCATGTGTTCCTGATTTGAAACAAATGGTATAGATGAGAACAAGGTAACCGAAACAGCGGTCCAATTTATTTTTTCTTCTTGATTTTATGATTCTCAAGACGATTCTGATTTGCCAGAAAGGGATGTAGTAATTGTAAACATGTATAGATGTGTTCAAAGTGAACAGGAATGTCTCAACAGAGGTGAATTATAAATGAAATCAAGTGAAAAGCACGAGTCTAAAGCAATTCCTGCTTTGTGTGTGTTAAACACATTCTTACTAGTTCACAACCATGACTGTTTTTAAGGCATGTAAATGGGGTATAGATGTGAAACCCTTCAATTCTTATGGTCAAATGCCAAATATGTAGGTACCTATATATATATATATATATAATTGTGACTAGCAAAATCCATCATTACTGTGGTTTGAGAACAAATGCAAAATTTGAACCTGCTCTGAACAAAACACTACTTTTACAAATTCAGATGCATCTTCTTTGCTCTGATGAGCATATGTGGAGTAGCACAATGAATAGATTTAGAACCAATACCTGCAGTTTCAGAACAGTGTTAGGGATATTGTGCTTTATGAGAAAAGTAATTAACACTAACTTTCCTTAAATATTACTGGGACACTGAGCAGGTAATGTTTGAATCTGGGTTAGGGTCTGGCTTTATGATTCATAACCAAATTAAGTTTGGATTAGATTCAGCAATGCAGCGATTTTATGACCCCATCTCACATGGGTTTTGCCTAAAATGGAGGAAGTTTGAAACAAGCCCATTTCATTATTCGGTTGCAATTTCAAAGAAGCAGAGGCTCTTGGAAAGAGTTTAAGCAGTGTTGAAAGAGGAGAGATCTGTGTCCACCGAGCCAAGTTGGCTTGCTCCCTGTTTCCATGCAGTGGTCCCTAATCGCCTGCACCATATGTGTGTAAGGTTGCTCCAGTCTTCTTTTTGGAATTAAACAAGTGTTTCCCTACAAAAGGAAACCTGAGAAGAGTTGTCAGGACAGTTTGCCTCAAAACTCTCCACCAGATAGACAGGAAGTGTACAGTTTTCACCAACCTCATTTCAAACAACCCTAGGAGGCCTCATACCTTCAAGCACCTTGCGCCATGCAATACACACAGTCAGTATCATGCTATAAAAATACGACTCTGGCAGCTGGCAACACAAATCTCCCATTACAATGTACACCCAGGACTGAAAATGTACAAAAATCAATTACGTCTTACAGTAAAGGTGTGCTGCATTGGACTTGGCGAGAATGATTTGAATGTTTTGCAGCACGGATTTGGCTCCTCCAAGCCAAATGCTTGGTGGCACAGCTCTTCTCTGCAGAGCAGTCCACAAAAATGGTGCATAGACTTTAAACTGTCCAAATAGAGGGTCTTAACACTACTGAGAGTATAGGTTTAGCCACCAT
This sequence comes from Pezoporus occidentalis, assembly GCF_034315485.1. Lineage (NCBI taxonomy): Eukaryota > Metazoa > Chordata > Aves > Psittaciformes > Psittacidae > Pezoporus > Pezoporus occidentalis. Next base: position 4,164,737 of record NW_026915725.1, read on the forward strand.
GATTAGAAAATAAAACCACTCTATGCCAAGACCATGACAGGCTCAGGTTTGAGATGTCAGCTGAAAATGCACCATAGGAAAATAAAACAAAAGGAACACAGAAATTCCGTGTCCCATAAGGGATTCGTGCTGCTTTGTGTTTTTGGATTAGTAGACCTACAAACAAACTGTGAAACTCCAAATACATTTGCATTTTTAGTCCCTAAAATATGTTAATTTGTAAGGACATAGCATAACATTCAGAAAAGTGTTATTAGAACTCTGTATAGTTCCACTAGAGAATGTGGTTAATAAAATGAGTAAGTGAATTATAAATCCGCACCCAAAAGGCACAGAAAAACTTGAGCAACATAATAAACAAGTCTACAAAGGAAAGAAAATTTATCTAGCAACACTACACACAACAACACTGAATTTCATACTCAGAAATTCTTCCAGCTCACAATTTTTTTTCAGGGTGTTTCAGCTCTGAGGACAGAAAAAAATGCAGAAATGAGCTATCGCTTCCAGTCTCTCTTCCTGCAATTGCTTTTGAAAGCAAGAGAAGGAGATATCCTGCAAGTTGGCTGAACCAGTTTTTGTCGTTAAAGAACAAACCTGTCAAGTTTGTGGTCTTCTAATGAGAAATAAATTCTTTGACACAAAAAATAGTTTTGCAAGACCATAAAAAACAAAAAGCAATTTTTCCACATTTTAATTTGGGTTCAGATATGTATTTTGCTTGGACTTTCTAGAAGTATTTTTCTAGTATTTTTCTTAGCCAAAGTTATGAATTGTAACTGACATGTAGGTGACTTATAGGCATATTTGGAACTTGAGTGGAAATTTAGAGGTAGTGAGCCATTATTTGATCTGGGACAGATGTATTTTACCCCCCAGTGGGATTTTCTTGGCCTCAAGGCAACATTCACTACTTATAATGAAGTAGCATCTTTAAAGATCTAATTTTATGCCATGCAACACATACAACAAAGGGCAGCACCTTCCTTATGCTGAAAATCTTAGTACAATTGTACAGCCCAAAAGTTGAAGGAGAAAAGAGGATACACAATATGTCTAAAGTCAACAGGCAGGTCAGTGTGGAGGTGGGAATAAAGCCTGTTTTTCCCAGCTCACTAGTCAGTACCCTTGCTGTTCAGAACACACTGCCCCAAGGTCTTTCTGCACAATGTGCAGGGTGACTTGTGTTTTATATAAGAGTTTGGCTTGAAGGAAGTATGTACTTTTCATAGCACTGGCCAATGAATAAAAGAACAAAGGAAACACTGGAAGGGCCACTTGTGCCTTGTGACTTCACTAATACAGTCATTTTCAACCTCTGCAGCTCCATAGCCTGTGAGAAGATAGGAACAGATTCCCTCCAACATTTGTGGATCTGCTCCGTACCTAACCCCGTTTGTCATGCATGGCCTCTGGGGCTGGGATTTGCCTATTAGAGATTGTGTGCCCATCAGTCAGAGAGTTACCAGAGGCTGTAACGTGCATAGTATCAGCCCAGTTTTATTCCTCTGACTGGATTACACATGGCCAGCTACGAAAATGCTTGTGGCTGGTACATGTACTGCTGGCACCGCGGTGGTGTCCTGGGCACAATAAAACCTTAACTATTTCACTTCACATCACTGTATGTTTTCAGTTAGGATGGCTTAGTCCTTGGCATCAAAACCAGCCCCCTAGTCAGTATGTAAACACATGCTACTGCGAATACAATAGTATCAATGATAATGTGCCTGTATTTGATTCTTATGCTGAAAATGGGTGAATATGCACTGAAAAAGCTCTTACTCTATCAACAGTAAGATATTCAGCATATTCTAGTATCAGACTATCACTGTTCTTTGGAAGAGGAAGAAATGGAGAGAAAAAAAAGAAGAGATGGCATAAAAACTGTACCTGTAAATTAATATTTGGACCTGGACTAATAGGAAGAGTGGCTGTTGCAAGTGTGCGAGTGAGAAGCTGGTTAGGAGGATTGCTGCTAGGTGGATGTGTGGCCTTCCAGTAGGCTTCCAGGTAGTCAGCAAGGTGCTCACAAGCATCTTCAAGCTGGTTCTCATCAAGAATTACATCGAACATTTCCTGATAAAGGAAAGGTTTTAGTGAGAATAGCCACCAGCTAAAGGGAGATCACCTGGAGACAATGATGGCCATGATTGCACTATTGCATTCATCAAAACAAACCGCACTTCTAATACTTTTGTTAAGATATTTCATCCCCCTTCACTTTTTTTTTTTTTGGAATGCAACCAATACAAAAGACAGCAATCATAATTAGCACTAATGTTACATTTGCTAATGCAAGTCCTCATGACCTCCACCCAGTCATGCACACAGTCAATGAAGATAGGAAGAAGCAGCTCGAACAAATCTTAAATACCCAGAAAAAAGGTTAAATATTGATGATCTTACCTATTAGAATAGAATGGCAAGAAAAGGAATTCATTCCCTATATCTAGAATAACTAAGAGAAAACTCAGACAAACTAAGACCAATAACTAACAGCAGTAAGAAACATGAATAATACAGATCATGCAGTTTCCAAGTGTCATACAAATATTAGGTAAGAATTCAGCCACACAGTCAAACTTTAGGCATCTAAGGTTAGGAGGTGAGTTTTCCTCATTCCCTCCCTGGTCAGGGAGACAGAAGTACTCCTTAAGGAGGCTCTGAGAGCCTGCACAGGTCTCTAGCATTCTTCACAGACATCTTGGGGACCCAAGGAGACTAGTGTCTTTAACAGAGATGCTTGAACTTAAATGAAGAAAACGTCATGCTCACTCAGCTCTGTAACTATGGCAAATTCCCATATCTTCAAGTGAACTGAACCTTCGTCTTTTGGTCTCTTACCCATACTCTCGACAATTGAGTATGCAGATAATAACCCTTGCCCTGTTTAAATCACAGCTGAGGTATCATTATCTCTACTTTCTAGGTGTAAATTGGTTGTATTTGCTTCAGTGCACACCAACAGAAGAACTGCAAAGCTCTCAGCTACACAGTACCATAAAGTTCTTTGCCAAAACTGTGACCAAAAATGCCAGCAGTGATGGGCTGCGGTGACATATGCCCTGAGGGAGCTACCAAACTATCATCCTTACCCTAAACTGCCAGAGGTAAAGCACTGTCACCAAGAGGGTTCATTTTTAGACAAATAACCCCAAAAGGATTATAAAGTAAAACAAATGCTGTGTTTGTTTAGGCAGTGAAACTGCTTGCGACTAGGACTGTTTTTTCTCTTCACACTTGTGCAGAGCTGAGATACCTCAGGAGATGTTCTACAGAAAAGCAATAGTGAAATATGGCCAGAAGAGGGCGAGCATTCCCAGAAATTAGGCCATTAACCTCGTACTTGAAAAGAAAGGCACATTTCAAAGAGGAGACATAAATTAACTGTGACTCACGGGAGGACACTGTGCCAGTTTATCAGCTGCCACCATCTGAACATTAAGGTGTTTGGCCTGAGATTTCCCTCGAGATTTTATTAGCCTCTGTAAAACCTGTGAAAAATAAGACATTAATAAAAGCAAACAGGTCTGGACTTCATGTATGTATATAAACACTTAAAATGTTTGCATTTTTAACTGTCCACTTGAACAGATCAAATTCTTTATGCTTCTCAAATGCTTTAGGAGCATTTCCATGCTGTTTACATCCAGAACAAGCTAATTTTCATTTACCTCCCAACATCTCCTTTCCTGTTACAAGCACTAAAAAGTTCCCCTCCTATCTTCCTGCTGTGTCTGGTTTTGTTTGTTTCTAAGTTGAAATTCTTTGATTGCTTTCCTTAGTTCTCCTCCCACAAATTTGTTCTCATTCAAACACCTCTTTGCAAGGTCTGTGCATGTTTTTTTTTTCCACAGAATGAAAGAGTACCTTATCAGGAGATGTTAAAGTTTACTAATCAGTCTGATATTCATTATGTGAAAATATTTCTGACATTTCTGTATTACTTTAACAAACTGTTAGCATTACTTACGTGATTGACACTAAAAGTGTAATCCCAATTTCAAAAAACACTGGAGCTACAGCATCTTTTCCAAAATGGATTTTGGTAACACTAAAGCTAAGATACATTTTTTGATTCATATTTCACCATCCCAAGGGAAGCAATAACCATATTAGCATAGCACTGAACTTTAATGAGTGCATGTGATTATCTCAATTTAAGACCCCCAAAAAGGGGCTAAAAACCCAAGCCTGACACAGTATAAATACCAGTAAAATATTTACCTTAGGAGAAGAAATCTTTACGTATACTATAATGGGAGCCAGAGAAGTTTTGCTTAGTTGAGCTGGGTGGTTAATGGTATCAGCATCGAGCACTACCAACTGCAGTGTCCTTGCTAATTCAAAAATCCGTTCAATTTCACTCTGAACTTCAGCTGCAGATAAGTACAAAATTAGAGTTATGAAAATATTAAATGACAATTATTTTTAGGAAATGTAAAAATGTGGCAGAATGGTGTGCTGCTCCTCCCTAGGCTGGCCGGAGTTGTTAGCTACACACACCCCTGGTGTGGTAGAGAAATGAATGCAACGTTAAGGAGAGTGTTTTGCCCTTGCAAGCAGCACTGCCTGCCTTTCTCACTTCCACTGCCTCCTGGAATCCCTTGTAATCTCCAGGGCCGGCCTGGTGAGATACTGTTAACACTTTCTCACAGGACCCCACTCCACATTTGTAAGAAAAGAGGTAAGAATGCCTGCTGCATCACAGAGTAATCTTACTATGTCATTAATTTCCTCCATGTAAATAATTTCAGCTTTGAGACTTTAATCAGTTTGCTCAAACTGCAGTGCCTGAGATAGCCATTAAGATAACTGAGGTATCTACATTAGCAGAAACTCCTGGTTTTCAATTTACTTCAACTTACCGCAGTTCTGGAAAACAGCATTTCCTTCATTTACTGGTCTCAGACTGGCACCATATTAAAAAAACTGATTACAATGTGTAAAACACTAACCCCCCCCCCAAATCCAAACAATGCCATGGTGTCCTCCAACTCCAGGAGTCCTGGAAAAACGATTTTGCTTGAAAAAATCATGTTGTCTTCTAGCAACTCATGCTCCCAGCTCCTCAGAACCCTGCCAGATTGGCAGTAGTTGCAAGGGGCAAACCTCTACAAGACAGATGGACTAGATCCACTTTCACAATTGACATAGAAACTGTCTTCATTCCGAAATGAAACAAAACTCTACCTTATCATAGCAAAATAATTCTTGAAATGGAATCACATTTTCCTGCTCAAATCTTGCCAAAGGCTGACTTCACAGAGTTGTTACAGAAATTGGGTGATTTGTGCAAGTCTATAAATAAAGTCAGAGCCGGATAAGATTGTAGTTCATACAGATTTCCCTTTAAAGGATGTGCACACTCCATGAACCAAAGTCAGATTAGAGATCTAGTCCATTCAAAGAAAATATCAGAAGATAACCAAGAGAAACTTAAAAGAAGAGGTACCAAAACCTTAAGAGTTTCTTGAAATTACAGCATTTTATTTATTATGCTGGCACAAGCATTACTTTTGCTTGAAAACACAGCCTATCTGATCTGGCTAGAGAGAGATTTCTACAGTGAATGGTTTCTTTCAAGAGGTGTGAAAAGTCTGATTTTTGTTACCTTAGAATAGCAACTGAATAAATTAGGTACCATGGTGAGGTTGCAAAACTTCCAAGAGAGCAAAGCATCCCAGCTAGAGTCCATATAGCTCAGTCTTTTCATTCCCAGCCAACAGGTGACTACTACAGTCATTTTATAAATCAAGCAACATCTTAAATGGCCATCAGAAAATCTGTATATGTTGTTCTCTATTGGAGGAGGTCGACATTGTTTTGGATCTATTAGAGATCACCTCCTTCTGTCTGTAGTTATCTCCAATTTTGGCTGAGTACATGCCAATAGGTCTTTTCCAGCAGAGAACACCGTGAGATGCGCACGGCATGCTGATATGGAAGGCATCAGCGCGTGCTCCCCTGCTTGTTGATAAAAGCACCATGGCCCAGCTGCAGTTGGAATTAGGGCCACAATTTTGAAGACAGAACATCCGATGCTTCTTGGCACATTCACGATTACATTTTCTGCAACTCTGTTACATAGAGATATTGCTGGAATGACTGAACACCATTGTCTCAGTGATTTAGTAGGAGATAGTCAATAGTCTATCCCTCGTTTAAGTCCAACTGACAACTAAAATAAACATATCAGAGGTAATTTGTCGTACTGTTCTGATGATGAGTTTGGATTGCTTTCCTGCAGTTTTAAACCAGGCTCAACACTTCACTCACTATAACAGTATCACTTAATGTATCATTTTAAGAACATTCCAGACTGCTACAAACCCTTGTTCAATGTAATTTACCACAGTAAAATCTGTCTTTTTGCCGGCGTACCATAATTTTGTCTGGCGAAGCAGTATTTGCTTCACTGCTGGAAGCACTTTTCTACCAGTATAGAGTACATCTCTGTGAACCAGATTTCCTGCTAGACTTTCTGAGACTTTCCCTGTCTTTGCCAGGGCACAGCATGCCTCAGGGTATCTTCTATTGTGAAACATATCTAGGGTAATTCCAGGCAACTATGGTCCTACGGATCAATACTTCCCACCTCAGGGAGAACGTGGAGAGATACCTTGTCCATCAATTAAAAAGTATTTCTGTATTTATTTTTCTTAATGTAGGTATAGGGAAAAAGTTTACTACACTGCATGATTTGTGAACTAATACATCGTGCCTCTAGCTCTCCAGTCAAGAATGAATGGAAAAAAAATGCCACAGAGATTGCTGAAGAGGTCCTGATCTCCTGTCCCTCAGCATACTCCTTCAGCTTCTGGAAAAGCCTGCATTTTACTTGAAATCTTCCTTGTATTCTGACTTTTTACTACACATTAGATTGTTGCAATTACTTATGTAATAGCAGCTTCCCTTTTTAGACGACAAAGGCTTTACCTACTGCAGCTTTGGTTTTCATCTTTCTTTGGCAACATCTCTAAAAAACAAACTCTATACCTGTAAAGATTCCTTCCCAACAAGACACTCAACAAAAATTTTCTCTCAAGACTTTTGCCCAAAGTAAGCAAAGAACCCTAAATATCATGTGGGGACATTAACACAAATGTCACTGGTAGTTAAAATAGGAAGCTGAGAACAATGACAGTTTGGTATCTTCAAAGCAGCACAGTAACAACTTCGCAATCTTCCCACCTCCATGAATACCATCTATTTATAATAATGTCCCTTCTGATGTACTGGAGAGGCTTAACAGTGAGGCTATAACATTAACTCCAATAAATTATATTTGCCAATCATAATGAGAGGCATAAACATAATAAGATCTAGTGTGACAATCACCATGACAATCAAATAAGCTATCAAATTTTAAAGTGACCCTTACAATCTATTTGATTTGGCCTCCTTGATAATCAGAAGAGGAATCTATTTTAAATGACAGGAGCGCTCAAGCATTTATTTTTTACAACAGGGGGTCAGCTCTAAAAAACAGGAACTGCGCATCTCCCAGCAAACTTTAAACATTACACATTTAAACTTACTCCCATATATTAATTCCAAATATTCTTTCTGTACTGTGAAATGAACAGGAATTCAGTGCAATGGGAGCCCAAGTAAGTGGCTTATCCCATTTTGGGGCAGACAAATATTCTTTATACCAGTTGGAGCTTGTAAGTGAATTTCAAGCAAAAACTTTTAACAGTTCTTTACAATGAACTCACCTGAAGTAAAGGAAAAGACACAGAAACACTGCATTGCACCTATACCAATTCACTAAGAACAAAATGAAATATGGTGGAATTTAGGGTCACTTATACAATGCCATGGTAAAAGAACATTCTCTACACAGCTGGAGAAATACAACCCTCTTTCAAACCTGGACAGAAAACATCCATAGCAGCCAAGAGTCACAGGGACACCCAGATGGACAGAACAGTGGCTACATCAGCACTATGTCTTAGGAAGGCCCTGATGAGATGGCAGTTGCGTGATGGGGATGTGATGCAAAATGGCTATGATTCTGGCCTGCAAAGGCCAAATTAGATTCAGAAAATACTGCTGATATGTAGCAAAGAGGCTCTGATCTTCAGCAGGAACAGCAAAGTTCATGTACCACCGAGTGCAGTCTGACTTTAACATCCTATTTGACCTTGTCTACTTGTCTGTGGTACGAGTGGCACTGTTTGTTCATAGAAATAGAACTGTAAATTATTAGTTGGACTGCAATAGCCACAAAGCATTCTAGTTTTCTAAACAGAGCTCTGATATTACAGATGTATAGCATGAAAAGAACATACCTACTTCAATGCATGTCATAAAAATGCTGAACAACACCTTGCACAAATGGCTTTCAAATAATTTTATAAATTAAGGGGAACAGGTATCAGTAGCCATGAATTTTCTTATGCTAATTCTTTTTAGAAGCACACTTTTACCACTGAATCACTAAATTCTATGAATGTAATTAAATTAGTAGTTTAAGGCAGCCTCAGGAGTTCCAAAAAGAAGGGAAAAGAAGAAAATGTTATATATGCCCAGTGCCTTAAAAGAACAGAGAAAGTACTGCACAAATAAATTGCTAAAAAATGGATAAAGGTCATATCTGAAATCCAACAAAATGAAAAAAGAAAACCAAAAAGGAAGCAATGACTACTGAGCTGTGCCCACACACCTCTTCATTAACAAGTAAATTAACAAGTAAATCATGAGCTGGACTGACAGAGCTCACATTTTAAATTTTAATTTGTGAGCATGTGTGTGTATACACTTTTATATTGTGGACAAAATCATCAAAGTGTCTACACTTTACATTAGGTATCATACTAGCCAGAATGCCGGTCTTTGGCCACAGCAGGCTATGCCAGACTACATTTGATGCCTGTGCTTGCTGTAGACAAAGTGGAGAGACCAAGGTGCGATCTAGAAAGCCACACATATAAAGTGTGAGCAGTCCAGAGCAAGCCAGTAAGAAAACCCACGTGTACATAAGTGCTTGGCCTCTTTCTTTTAATCTTCCCTTTTCATCCCTTCAAGCACCAGTGTTCCTCTGGGTAGACAGGGAGCTAACAGCAGGATCATGCTGGGCAGGGAACAGCTGACTCCATCCCTTCCCAGCCAGGGAGGTTCAGCCCGTGCTCTCCAGGCAGGATTAAGTGTCCCACTCCACACACGTGGCAATGCTGGGGAGTAGAAGCCTCTATGCCTCCCCACCAGCATACCCAGGTAAGAAGGAACAAATCTCAGAGGGGAACTTAAGCAAGAGGGAATAAATGCTCTAGTTTAGCCCTCAGGCAATGGGCTAGAAGATAACATGGATTACAGGTGGTTTCATCAAATTTCTAACATAAATGTAGTTTTGTGAATATACCCACATTTTCCTGGTCTCAACCAAATCCCTTAGCCACTAGCTTGTTACATAAAAAGGGGAGGGCTGGAGTGGGAGGATGACAATATTTTCCAGGGAAAGTGGCTGCATGTTACTCATGCCTAGCAGATGGGGCTCCTATAAGGTGAGGGATAAGGCAGAAACGAGAGGAGCATGTTTGCTGCTCTGCCTTGTGCTCCCTCCTGCCTGGGCTCCACTGAAGGGGACCTGTGGGTTAAGGGGCAGCAGGAAAACAGGGTTTCCCTCTTCCTGCCTGCTGAGTCTCAGTTTAGACAGAATTCAGATGGCCTTGAAGGCACACACACATCCAAGTGGTATTGACAGATACAATGTGATGTCTGGAAACCTCAACATAACCAAGATCTATTTATAATGGACTAACATCTCCTGAAATGCAATACTGTAATTATGTGAAAATATAAACCAGATAGTGTCATTTAAAAATACATAATAGCACATAAAGATGTCTACTTCCTCCCCTATTTCTCTGTGCTAGAAAAACAATAGCATTCATAGAATGATGCTTCTTATGCCAGGTTTAAAATGGAAGAAAATTTTAATGGCTTATGAATGGAAAAGCTTGAAATCAGTGGATTGCAGCAGAAAGATGAGCGGATGAGCACTGTGCAGGGGAGAGATGCCCTGAGATGACCACACTAGGTAAAACAGCAGCTGTTCCAGAAGGTGCCATACAGCAACACAGCACAGCTCCCATCATTAAGCTCCCATACACTCTGTTAGTGAGTAATTGGGAAAGTAAGACTGGGCAAAGAAGCAGTCTAGCATTTATTTTGCCCAGGGGACCAAACAAGCATCTCTGCAGAGTTCAGAATGGATATTATCGTGTCAGCCTAGCAGTAACTTGGACATTTTTTCACTATGCCTCATTACTCAGTGCAGTGCTATAGGCTTTTACAGCTCTGGTCCATACACAGACACTAAGTAAGTGTTCCCTAGGTCTGTTGTTTTATTCAGAACAAATATAAATAAAAATGCTCAGCCCTTCTCACAGATAGGATGTGAACCAGTCCATTGCTGGCAGTTCAACCCCTCCTGCTGATGGTGTGCCACTCGTAAAACGTTTGCGTATTCACTGAGTGGGAGATACTGACTCTACGGCCTGATGCTGAGAGTGGGAGGCAAAATACACGGATTCTAGTTCTTTCTCCAGGGAAAGCTTAATTATTATGCAGTGTATAAGACTCAGCAGGGCCAACTGACAACCACCATAAAGGTGATCACAGCCCTGCCATGGTGATGGAAATTATGAATTCATGCCTCTGTTAGTAGAGAACAGAAATGAACCCAGACTTCTTTGCATTGTGGTTAAACAACCCAAACCCTTAGTCATGGATAAAATGAGGACACAGACACCAACTTTTTATCCATTCCATAAGCCTAGGAGAAAGAAAAAATACCGCATCAATTCAACCTACAAATGTGAGTAGTTTTAAGGGAAGCAAAACTGTATTCTTATGCAAACAGCTAACTTGCTAAAATTATTACATTCACCTATCTCAGTTACCTGACAGGTTCATTTACCTATCTTAGTTATTATCACAGAATTGCAGAATCATAGAATAGTTTGGGCTGAAAGGGATGTTAAAGATCACCCAGTTCCAACTCCCTTGCCACAGGCAGGTACACCTTCCACTAGACCAGGTTGCTCCATCCAACCCACCAATCTGGTCTTGAACATTTCCAGGGATGGGGCAGCCACAACTCCTCTGGGCAACCTGTGCCAGTGTCTCACCACCTGCACAGTGAAGAATTTCTTTTTAATAGCTCATCTATGTCTACCCTCTTTCAGTTTAAAACCATTACTCCTTGCCCTATTCCTACATGCCTTTGTGAAAAAAGCTCTCAAAATTTCTTGTAAGCCCCTTTTAGGTACTGAAGGCTGCTATAATTCTCCTGAGAGCCCTCTCTTCTCCAGGCTGAACTAGCCCAGCTCTCAGCCTTTCTTCATAAGGAGAGGTGCTCCAGCCCTCTGATCACCTTTGTGGGCCATCTCTGGACTTGTTCCAGCATTCCACGTCCTTCTTATGTTCAGGGCCACAGAGATTCATTACAGAGACTCTGACCTTAGATGTTAATAAAAGTCAAAGCTGGTCCAGCAGGATAAGAACATTTTGAGACATGTGAGTCTGATAAATTATAACAGCTTCAGGATCTTCATGCTACTCTTTCCCTACCCATGTGCAAAAAGAAGCGTAGCTGCATTCCCATGATAACCCAAAAGCTCTTGGCTGCTATGTTACAGCATTCTGGTTCAATGCTGCTTCAGGTTTAGCAGATTACCATATTTGAAGGTTTAATGACTGCAAGTGAGCGGTCTGGACATTTTCCAAGCTATTTTGAAGATAAAATCATAAAGGGACAATCAGGATTTTCCATAACACACTGAACACCTTCTTCTCTTGAAAGAGAGATCTATTAGATCCTTGAGACTTTGGAATGAAAATACACTCCTGGGTAAATCCCAATTTTGCATTCCTGTTCCATGGCCTCTGTAAGTAAGGAAGGAACTTTATGAGGCTTAGCACTCTTTTAAGTTTATTTTAAATCTATAGGTGGGGAAGCACTTACTTGAAACTTATCACAGACAACGGTTGTCAAACATATTTACCAAACATGGAAAATACATAGTAACATTATAATTCATATATATATAATGTGTAGAGATATATATACACATTATATATTACATATATAATAAATTGTTACCATAGTTTCAAGCATTCAACTATCTTTTCTCATAGATATCGAGAAAATAAAAATAGAAAATTGAAATTTGCACTGATAATCCACTACTATTTTTCAAGCACTTATGTTTCACTTTCAGAAGACAATACTCTGGGATATGAACTTAATGATGTGAGTACACTTTCTAGAGACAACTTTCCAAAGATAGGCTTTCAACTGCACATGCAAACTGAGTGCATGTAATGCCCAACAGGTTACTGTGTATGCACACAGAAAGCAAATACACAGATTCCCAGCCATTTGACTGCAGTCAATTTACCACATATACAATGACATATTTTACACCAATATTCACACATCTGTGTTAGAATATGCAGATTAGGTGCACACACCTTAGAAATTTACAGTGGAAAACCTAATCTTTAGTGTTTCCTTGCCAATCTCAACTTTATTTTTAGGATTACTTAAAAATAAATACTGAAAATGAGCAAGATTTTCCAAAAGAAATACTTAGCAACACAGTATGGGATTAGCTTTTCTCTGTCAGTGAGCCAGCTGTGAGAAACACACAGTGGTTCTGTGAGGTACAATAAAACACTGAACACAAAACAGCAGGAAAAGTAATTTGCAAGCTTGTATACATACCCAGAACATCTGGAAAAGGAGAGCATTAATGAAGCAAAGAATGGAAAAAGCCAAGACAATCAGGTTCTTGTACAAAGCATACAGCATGAGGCAAGGTTATAACAAGTGTAACATACACAGAAACAACAAGAAAAAGGGTTGGATCCTTTTGACAAAGAAATGCAGCAAAAGCACAAAGCTGGTTCAGCAGTTTCTGCAAATAGCATGTGCACACACAGAAATTTAACTAAGCCAACTGGGACTGATCTTGAGGTGAATGGGATTTAACCATGTTCTGTACTTTCTTGGAGAGAAAAGTCTTTTCAAAATTATAGATTTCTTTTAGGCTTTTAAAGAAATAAATTTAGTTCTAGTATTTCACATGTTAAGCACATAACTATTTACAAGCAAACATTTCTCTTTATATACAAAATTAAGCTTTCATATAGAAGAGGCGTAAGACTGTACTGTCCCATCCTAAATCTTTACAAGCCAGATACTGTTTTTATAAAATTCTTGGATACATTAATTTTACTCTACAATATTCAGTGGTGGCTTTGGTTTCCAATGACCCAAATCCCAAGTCTGCTTTTAACTGATTCCTTTACAAAAGCAAACTTTCAGTCAATAACTGTGTGCAGTATTAAGCCCATTGAGACCTCTCTACAATCTGGTAAATCCAGTTCCTCATGGCAATTCCTGCTCCTGATTATCACATTGTTTGTCTGTGCCTCCTTGAAATTAATTCTGGGTTATCTAGTAAATCAGTTCCAAATATAAGGGTGCTTACTCCACTGTTTATTGTGCTATGCACAAGTATCAGCAACATGCACAATACTGCAAACCTGTATTGGGTGATAAGGTAAGAGTTCCCATAAAGAGGTTAATTCCCATTAACAAGTATTTTATATTAATATATCAAGTACATTACCTCTGTACTGTGTTAATTCATGAACAGAACACTTATTAAAATAATACAACAATGCATTTTCAAAAGCCTAAGAAATAGCCTTCTCTGCTACAGTTGCTACTGCTGTTCACAAACATGACCATTAACTAAGGGATAAATCAGTAGCTTGACTGCCTAGCTGCATGAGGTACCACTATGCAAGGGTGGGTGAGTAAAGGAATAGCTTCCCACTGAACCTTCAAGGGGGGTGGGATTTGGATTAACAAAGTAGTTTTGGGGAGCTATGTGTGCTATAATAAAATGCTGTTTTTAAATGATACCAGATGTAGAAATGAACACATGGCTCTCTGTCCATGCGCCACTGTCTGAGGAAGAGAAAGACAGCCAGCCAGCCCTGCAGCTAGAAGACTCCTTCAGACCAAACCAAACCAAGCCAAACCCATCCAAACCCTGTTTTTCATTAACAAGATCAAATTTTATAGCAATAAATACCATTTATTGCTATAAATAAATGGACCAGAACTATGCCATTTAATGTTTGCTAAAATTCTGTCTTTTGATATTTTTGTAGGTTTTTTTTTCCCCCAGTGATTTGAAGAAAAGGCCCTACTATTTTATACAAGGAAAAATGAAGGTAGAGAAAGAATTCATCTCCCAGGACCCCTCAGAAGACCTACTGCAGATACTAGAAAAGAACTAATGTTACCTGAGTTCCGACTCAGTGATTTATCTGTGACTGAAACTTGTATTAGAACAATATTATTTGGCTGCAAAGCTAATATTAATAAGGTAGAAAATGCCAAGATTTAATCAAACCTTCTGTGGTCTGTATTACAAGAAACATAACTTGTTTCTGCAAGGCTGCTGTTTCAATCAGTACATAACCCCATACACTGTCAACTGATAAAAAGCTACTGAATCAGTTACTTTCTCTTCATTGTCAAGTATGTGTCCCACATCTCATTTAGAGCACACTGTTCTAATGTTTTTCTAAAAACAGAATGAATAAGTTATTTTATAGAACTTACTGTGGTGGTATTTCACTGATGCAACAAAATGTTTTTTCACATAAATTATTTTATAGAACTTACTGTTATGGCATTTCACTGATGCAACAAGATGGTTTTTCACTTTGAAACATTTCAGTTAGGTGAGAAGATGAATTTATATTTTCCAGATAGAATAATCACAAGTTACCACTAATTTTGGGGAGTCGATTTTAGAAATACAGTCTGATTCTTCAGAGTAATTACCCTAGTAAAAATTACATCTGACTAGGAAAATGGAAGCCATCCTTCAGGAAATCCTGATTTCTTGGGATTCTTTCTTCTGAAATGGAACATAACCTTGAAGCTCATTTTAGAAGTCAGCACTAAGACTCAGGACATTACTGATACAGCTCTGTACTGTATGTGATATCAAGTACTGATCCAAGAGAAGGGGAAAAATTCTTTGAACAAGGCTGGGAATGAAAAGAATAGCTCCCCAGTTAAATGTCTGCAAAGAGGAGAGCCTAAAATGGAAGGACTTCTTGGGAATGAGGAGCCATAAGGCTGGTATTTCATAAGGTACCCAACAGTAGCTCCAGTAGTCCATAGATTACTGCCTATTTTCCATTTGTGTTTTCCAAATCAGTGCATTACCATGCAATGTGCTGATTTTAATAACATACATTACTGTTTGATAGGTTCAAAGCCTGAATCTCAGTTTCAGCCACAATGCTTAGTACTTCTACAAATGATCTTAGAATCACAGAATCAACTATATTGATCAGGAATTCAGTTTTGGATCTGAAAAATCTTTCCTGACTGATCTAATGCCACATGAAGTTTCGGTCAAATCACTATTTCCTGCCCTGCTGCCCCAAAATTTAAATTGCAAAAGTCCTATTGTGTTTTCAGAGAACATCATTTGCCTGCTTGAAATTTCTTGCCTCATTCACTGTACAAGATTCACAGCAAGCAAAACAGCAATTCACTACGCAATTCCAATTCCCTACATTAGTTTGCATGTTTAAAAAAACCCCAACAACTAAGGCAAAGCACTGGTGGAAAAATAATGTGCAAACACATAACCAAAGACTGAATCATAGCATACATAACCTAAAAATACTGAGAAGTTGCACAGTTAATCTTCTATTACTTCCTAACCTTTATTTTGCACAACTTGAGTTTTTAAACCTAATAATATTCTTTTAATAGCATTTTTTGTTGACTTACAGCAAATTCATCATGGAACCTGAAAAATAAAAATTGCACTATATGGTGTGATACTGCCACTCACCTCTGCGACTTGAGCCAAGTAAGTACTCGCAGTGGTAGTATACTGTCACCTTCTTTATGAGCCACTGCTCACAAAGGCCACCTACCAGCAGTCTACAGTGATATTTTCTAATTCTGACTCTATTTCTACGTTGAGTAGAAATGAGGTAGGCATTGCAGGCAAGCAAGGGAACAGGCTGTAACACTCCTTGTATTTTCCATCTTTTGCCTTGCACAAGGGTTTTCCCATCACCTTACAAAAAAGAAGCAGTTCCTTTTTCTGACTCCACGTTGTTCTATCATATCTCAGTCTTCCTCCCAACCCACTGCCTCAACTTCATTTCCCATCCTGACTTCCTTCCTGGCTGTTTCTTTTCCCCCCATGGTTTACCCTAAGTCTGGAGCATGGACCTTGGAGGTACTTCACCAGTGTGTTCGATTATCCCAGCTTCCATCCCATATATCCAACTTTTTCCATAATGTATTTTGACTACTTGCCTTTCTCCCTTAACCTGCTCCTCCAGTTGAACATCTTTAAAGTAAACAACTTTCTACTCCATCATTCATGCTGCACAGCAAAGTAGGGATTGACAGCTGAAAGATGAGCATCTTCCAGCCTTAGTTCTGCTTGGCTGCCCTGATCCGATCTGCTGGGGCAGGTTCTGCTCAGCATCATTTCTGGACCTTGCCCAGCGAGAGCTGAGTCTTTAAGCAATTCATATGCAAAGCTTGGCATGTGTTAGTGGCAGCCTCTAATAATTTGGTCAAATTTTTACATTATTTTAATGACAATGCAACTGAAATCCTTTTTAATTTACTACCACATTTCAAAACCCTGTTAGATTATTAGAAGAATGGGAATATTACAGCTTCTGGGAAAAAAAAAAAAAGTTTTGAGAATTCTTTAACATGGGTAAAATTAATTTTTGCCCTAACTTCACTTTTAACATGACCTAGTTGCTCTAAAAATATTTCCCAAGAGAATTCAAAATTCTTTCATAAATCACTTAATTTTTAGAACAATTATAACTAACTGAAAACCTGACATATAGCCAGAAATTTCAGATAATAATAATAGGACTGTTACGAAAACAGGAGACGTATCTATCCACATATTTATATATATTCATAATTGCAATCAGCATTTGGGTGTCTCCAACCAAGGTTCTGTCAGAACTTCCATTTTAAATACCTCTATCAAGAAAATACTTTAGCCCAAAGAAAAGGTGTTGACATTCTTAAGGGTAAGGTTCTCTATGAGATAAAGTTATATACAATTAGGCTGCATTCAGTTTTTATAATTTTTTTTCCTGCATAATTTTTTCATGATAGCTGTTTTATGTAGATGAAAATATTTTAGTATAAGAAATAGATTATACAGTTTTTATTACTGAATACATTTGTGCAGTATTGCACAAAATTGCACACGCTTTGATGTTCAGGTTGGGAAATAAATCACCATGGTTATGTTTGTTCCACGACTGCATGACCTATATCCTTATTACCAATTTTCAGTTCTATTCAACACAAGTGACACTTTTCATTAGATTATTAAACAGACCTTGGTGACAAGACTGAAATACATATAGAAGAATATTCTTGTGTGTAAACATTCATAGTGTTGTTACAGTACATTTTGACATTTGAACACTTAAAATAAGACATACTTGGAAGCTATCAAGCTACTTGCAAGTAGATTCACAGCTTCCACATAGCTGAAAGCAAGGGTTTTAAGAAGCAAGTTTTCAATAAAGCGAAGTCAAACTTTTTAAGGCAGAGAGTGGTGACACATAGTTACATCTTCCCAGATAAGCTTTCTTTTCTTTCTGGCTAATAACTGTTTAATTACTTACATAACTGGACAAACTATAGTACAAAAAGACTCATGTAAGGTGACAGATACGTATACTATGAACCTAGATATATAGTTCAACAATGTCTCCTCTTTTCCATCCTTCATATTTTGTACCAACCTCAGCATTAGTTTAAACTGATAAGAAATTCAGAAAATGTGTATTTAGTATTTGTTTTCAGGTCTAGTGTCAGTAGCTATCACTACCAGTAATCTTATCAAAGATCATGCACAGTATCAATAATATTCATATAATTTCAGGTATTCTGAAACCATCACTTCTATTCAGTGAGGAGAACACCTCTTCAGATTTTATGTACCTTATGGATGGCTACCTCTCCCCACTGAGGCAGACAGCAAAACCTGAAAACTGAACATAAGCAGGACAAACCAATAATCAGTACTATATGAAGATTACCTGGTAGTGATTTAAAATGATTTCTCCTGCCAAGATTTCTGAATTACAGGAATCGTGATTTTCTCACAGCAGAGAGAAGGCTATTTTTAGCTTATACATATGAACTGAGAGTAGAATCCTTTCCAGCCAATTTGTAGACAGCATAGTCATAGGTACTTACCTAAGCTTGATCTTGTGTTAGATCGCTCTATTATCGCATGCTTACTGGGATTGTTTAATACTGAGCGTTTGGCAAGCGAGATGTCCGCTGTGACTCTTGTAATTGATATACTGCAAAAATAACATACAGTGAAATAGAACAGAATGTTATTTATCTTGCAGGGATGTGGGGACAAAAAGGGACTCATTTAACACTAGAATATGGCTAAGACAACAAAAAAAAAGCAGTTCTCATCAGCACGGCATATTTTGCACAATGTGAACAGAGAAGAAGCTTTATCTCACTGATACTGTTACAAGAACTATTGGTAAGACACCCTCCTTTCTCCACAGAACTTAAATGCACTGTGACTACTGACTGCAAAACTACATGCGTCTGGTCAGAAGGGAGGCAGCAGGAGCTCAGATACATACTGCAGAAGATAAGACTTCCCTGGGGGCTCCAGGCCTGATATGCTTAGACTTTGCACCAGTACCCCCGGTATGAACAGGCTGGTTTTGCCTTTCCCTAATTTTGACTAATTTCTTGAAAGGTACTGAATAACAACCTGCCTTAATTTAACCATACCTGTAAGACATATAGGATATGCAGAGTTGGTATGTGAAGGTACAGCTTGGCAGTACAGCCATATAACTCTAATTTTTATGGCTCAGCTTATTAGCACACTTTTTTAACTGAGTGCAAGAGTTACCTATAATTTTCCAGAAAGATACAGCAATATGCTGGGCACATAAAAACAGTGACTGCAACCATAGAGAAGCATGCAAATAAAATCTCTGGGCTCCGGCAGGCTCAGTTTTGTGTTTATGAGAAAAGATGAGCCAAAAATGAAGTGGTTACTTCAAGTTGTTTGCAGCGACCTCCTACATAACCTTCTGCATATTCTTCTTGCTAGGAAAACAGTTAACTGGGTTTGTTTTGCTTTACAGGGTCAAAATGCACCCTTTGGATAAATTCCCTTTCAGACTCTCTGGCCTAAAGAGGTTTAGGGGTCACATTTTTCCAGTGCTGAGAGTTAAATCAGACAGATGATATTCCCTTGTTCTTCCTTGTAAGATTTTATTTGCAATTTAAAAGGCGGAAATGGATTTGCTAAGAAGAGGGTGGGCTCCCCTCTAGCAAGCAGTCAGATGCTGTTCATCCTGAAATGTAACCAAATAGGTCATTTCCCAGTGAACTCAACATGTGTATATATTTATCTAAACCCGCACAAAATGTAAAAAAGCCAGAAGTTAAGACAGAAAAACAGAATTATTTGCACAATACTGATTAGTAACATAATTTTTTGGAAATTTAGGCATGATTTAACTTAAGCTGAAAACATAACCAAGGATTTGATTTCTGGCTCAGCTCCTCACAGATAATGCTATTAGTTCAAAATGAAATCCAACATGTAATTTAGGTACTCATTATTTCTCTTTATTTGCTAATGGATGAAGACTACAAACTTCTACAGCTTTTTTTTTTTTCCTTTATTTTTCTTCCAGTCTTCCTTCCTACATGCAACAGAACATAATTTTCCCTTTTTAAAATACAATTATGGTATATTGAACAAAGCTAGAATTAGCAATCTAAAACTGCTACTTTTCATTTTAAGAAACTTTAATATCTTTTAAAGGTAATTTTATTGTCTTTTGAGATTTATAACATGAGAAAGAACAGCCTACTTTCAAAACAAAAGGTATATATGTTCATATAGTGGAACAATTGCAACGAGAGCGGGGACAGCTTGACAGCAGAGTGGCAGTGAAAACAGGAGCATGAATCTTAGAATCTCCTGTACAGATTTGCTGAGGACCTAGAATACCAATTCAGGTTGCTACTTTAGTTTGGTATGCTTCAAATCTGCTACTATAGACATCAACTGTATTGAAACATCCACATTTGTGGATTTACCCTGACACAACTGGATCTGCAACTGAATATTAGATATGCTTTAAAATACTTCAAGACATAAAGACATTTTTTTTTTTTCTGCTTGCAACACTCATTATTTTGTAAACTTCCAGTTCTGAAGGTACTTATCTAAGATTTGACAACTCTGACTAATATAAAGAGGGACTACTAAGTGGTTTGGTATCTACACCATCACTCTGGCTAAGAAAACACAATAGCTAAAACCACAATGTCTCGTATTTTAAGGAGATGAAACTATTGACTGAAAACTTCAAGCTCCCTCTTGAAAGTTTGACAGCACCAAGACAGACAGAATGGTGTTACCACTCTGCCCACTTCCAAATGGAATAGAACATTCACTGAAGTTACAGATATTATAACAAGACCTTCCCGTTTTCTCAATTTTTTCCTCCCAAACATCAACCCACTAGCACATACTAATCTGAAGCCTGATCCAGCAAGAATAGAATCACATGTGGAGAATGCACCTGATGTCTCTGGTCCATGGGTCAGTGACATTTTAATTACAGAACATGCCACTGCTTTTAGAGGTGGATCATCATTTGACATTTGTACCACAGTAATGCCTGGAGGCTCAAATACAAATCAGATCGGACCTTGCCCAGGGGGAACAGGCTGTAACAGCACTCAGACCAAAATCCAGCAAAGTGCAGCCTGTCTGCCACCAGGGGTGATATATTTCAGCAATGTGGGGGACTGCCTGCCCCAAGCAGTCCTTTTGAGTCTTCCCATTACAGAGTCCAGCACCACTGTCAAACCAAGCTTCCATCTTGGGGGACAAAAGGTTTGATAGTCATATACATTAGATAGTCTGAATCTTGTATCACTCTTTCCAGATTAGATGCCACTGTAAAAACTCAGAGCTGAGAAGGAATGGTGGCCCTTGTCAGCTTGTACAGAACCCAGGAAGTGCTGATGAGGTATCACTTGAAAAATACTTAAGCAAAAGAGTATTTTAAGATTACATATTTATTAAGTCTTTACATAAATATTTAGCTATTTGGAGTGTGAATATCACAGTCATCAAGAAGAAGACATCTTATTTTCCACTCTCAACACTTCCCAGTGCAAAAACAGCCACAGGGTGCTCTGCTAAGGAATCTACCAATCCACACTACAGTCCACTGATAAAGGAATTAGCTGTCATTACTAATTTTCTACAAAAAGAATGTCATTATTTCTTGGTAGTACCTAACAGGACTTGAACTCAAGTAGATCTGCATTGCAAAGTACTTACCGCCCTTCGAATCTATGTTTTAAAAAATCAAACAATGCTTTTTGCATCATATCTGTTACCTAGAAGCAAACAAACAACCTATTAATAATCACATGAGAAATTCATAATACTTAATGCTAATTATAAAACATACTAAATTGACAGTAAATCTCATATATATGAATATTAGTATTGGAATGTAATTTATTCTTAATTTGAATTCTGATATGAAATGAAATACTAATAAGCAGCTATCTAGTAGTAGTAAAACCTGTCTAGATTTTTGTCTATGATATAAATGATGTTATTCAGCTTAACTACCTTTGAACATTTGAATACAAATAAGGCAAAATAAAATCATTCACACAATCACTTACCTCGTATCCTTTCAGAGAAGGTCCCACTAAAACTACTGGTCTCATAGAAGGCACTACATCATAGGGAGGGATGTGCTCTGTCTGCAAAACAGAAAAAGCTTTCAGCATCACAGCACCTAAAGAAAGTGTTACACATTACTCACAATATTAGGAGCTCTGAATTTCCAGTGATGTCACCAATACAGGAATCACGGATTTGTTAACTTTTCCCTAAAATTGGTAGTACAAGAAAAGAACTTAATAGGTTCAGGGATTTCTTTTGAGAAAGCTTTTCTTTGATGTTTAGTTCTCCTACTACCTTCATATTTACTCTGGATAGCTACAAAGACTTATTCTGGAGATATTCACATGTCCCACGCCACAGCTCCTAACTGTTAAATTGAAAAGGTTATTCCAACAGTTAATGATTTGAAATGATTGACTCTAGAGCTGTGACACCTGTTTCCCAGCAGAATATTAATGTAGGCAAATTGTGCAAGAGAAAAATAAAACAAAAAGGGGTGGGAAAAGCATAACACATCTCTTTTTATGTTCAGATCTGCCCACTGCTTGACAAAGCATTGTGACACCACTGCAAATTCCCATAGGAGCACTCATCGTCTGTCTTCAAGATTTGCATCTGCAATTTACTTGCAAATGAAATCACAATAATGACTGATCAAGTTAGTATTTCTAGAAAACTTTCATAAAGAGAGCTTGGAATAACAATCCTTCCACTTGGGAAGTTGCCGTTACGATCCAAGAATGAATTCTGTTAGTATGATACTAACTGCTTACTGATGTATTGTGCACAATTTATAAGAAAGTATTTTAAAATACAAAGATAAAAAGATTGCCTGCTTCTAAAGATTGTAAAATATATTGCTGTCAAAATTAAATATAAACAAAATGGTTTTTTTTCTTTAATAAATGTCTATTCAATATATGTCACCAAAAATTAGTCTTCTCAGAACTCATTTTTTTGTTTGTAAGGAAGGGTTTGGTTTATCTTTATCTTGGTGAAAAAAACAATTGAAATCCAAACCCAGGAACATGTGGATGATATGGAAAAATCTACGCCAGATCCATTTTTCATATGCCTACATCACACAAGTACATCAGTCAAGATGACAGAATACAGCCATTTTTCATTGTTTCAGTACTCAACGTATCCCAAGGTGTTTCACAATAACATTAAAATAAGTATATACAATCCAAAACACAAAAACACACAGACGGACATTAATACAGTGACAGCACTTAATGCTACACAAGCAGCAGTCTAAAGCAGTCTAACAAACACATGGAAAACATTTTTGTGAATGTTTTTCAACAATATTTATCTTATTTTCAGTTACCTGTAGCTTAACCAGATAATTAGTAACACAAGAATGAATACCAGTGCCCAAGGCATCATAAGCATGTGAATTTATTACACACACTGCAGAATCTGACTTGACACATTTCAAAGCAAAACCCTGCAATTATGCTGTGACACTATCAAAATATAGCCCTCCACTGTTCTTGCTAACATTACTAATAACCTGACAAGCAAATCAGAGACAGATCCTGAGAAAAATTCATTGCAGATATGTAAGTGCTTATAGCATGACTGTCTTGATGTAACAGATCTTTGTCTTAAGGTGGCTGACTCAACTGAAGGTATTCAAGCTAAGAGTTAATCAGCTATATAAAAATGAGGGAGAGCACAGAAATTACCTTATTTGATGGAATATGGGCTATTTTTAAAATCTGTTCTGTTGAAAGAGGCATTTTTTTTCTCTAATCTTTACAGTTTGAAATAATGAAGCTGTCAGCAGAAAACTGCAAAAGTTATTTAATGGAAGCATTAAAGTTCTTTAGTGTTACAGAATCTAACATTTTCTAAGGGACTGCCACTGAGCTATACCGCTTTCACTTGCAGATTTAAATTCAAATATGAACTTGGAATAAAAACTAGCACAGTGAGCATTTGACTTTTGCTTAGTGGTTTGACTATGCAGGTTAGTTTGGGATGCTCACCCAGTATTTACTGTAAATGTATTACCAAATCTACTATAACCAGTATTGATTCCGGTACAGGAGGAAAGAATGCAGAGAGAGATAGGAATAGCCACCATCCACATCCAAGGGGGTATTATTTTTCCTTATGATTTATAGTTGGTTATTAATATGATTAAGTAAGAAATTACTCAGAAGCAAGAAACTGCTGTTCATTTCCATAGTGGGCTGGGAATTACATGGTACTTAACAACCCCTACTGAAGCAAACACTGGTGACTTTGGAAATGACAAGGATCCAATATTACTTGAAAGAGTTCAAAAAGGAAAGAGAGAGAAGTTCTATTTACTAAACATGAGAGCATCCACAGCACAGGCAATAGAGTCACTGGGAACTGTGTATAATCACTATAATAGTCTGTTGTTATCTGTAGATTTAAGTGGTTAAAACAAATTAATAAGAGCTATGAAGACTAAAGAATTAAAATTAAAAGAGTAAAAATGTGGTATTTTGCTGCATAGTTTGGCTCCTACCTAACGTCTTCATAACTTATTCCAGCCAAGATCCTAGAAACGTATTACACTTTGCTGTAACAGGATGCCAATTGCATAATTCTGTAGTTATCTGGGTTATCTATGGAGAGACATTGGCTCTCCTGGGAACTACCAGTACCATTTCCAATAGCTGAGCTACTAAAAAAGTCTCAGTGATGGATGGCGAGAACATTTGGCTGGTAATTTATACATGACAACAGGAAAAGCTCAAAGCAAACCGTTAAAACAAGTCTGTGGTTTTCCACTGGTCTTGTTCACCTGCAGATTTTTCACCTAGCAAATCACAAGTTTAAATACTGACTAAATTAATAATATAACAGTTTTGACTATTTGTTTTCTAAGTATAATCTGAGTATCTGATTAGATTCCAGTAATGACTTTAACAGACTGATTTATAGGGGAAAAAAGCTTGAAAAAGATAGATGGAAAGAATAAGTATGCCCTAGAGAGAAGCATGATATGGATTTCTTAGAAATACATTTCTCACTTCTCTCTACTTTTAGGTGGCCTTCCAAGTGTGTTCTATTATTCCATCAAAAAGGATAACTACTGTAACAGAGTTTCATGGATGCGCTGAACTTGGCACTGCTTGTTTTCTTATACTGAATCCACTAACAGCTAGATACATTTCTACCTTAATTCTAGAACAGCTGCATCATTAATCTGGGGTAATAATGCTAATGATGCCAGTGGCAGGATAAACACAGGTAATGTTGATATAAACTTACCGATTTCTGCTTCTGCTTAGCTACAGCAGCATGGAAAAGAAACAAAGAACAACAAAGCATGCATGTTATTGGCTTGTCAAAGACGCAGACAGTTAACAGGACTAAGAAATGTGACGCAGTGCAGGTGAGCAGGTGGACAGATGGGAGCTTGGAAGTCCGTGTTACCTTCTTAAAGAAGGGCATTCTTTTCTCTTTGGAGTGGGGTGATGTTACACTGTTTGCACTGGGTTTGGGGGAGCGATGGTTTGCTGGAATATCATTTTCTTCTGCATCTAAGCCAGTGGCATCTATGTCTATAGCTATATACAGACAAACAATTCAGAATTATCAGATGACAGGGAAAGTAAAGGTAGGTTAAAAAGGAAATAACAGGTAAAGAGAAACAAAACTGTCCAGAGTAATAAATAAATAAATAAAGAGATGAAAATCAAAAAATCAACCATGAGTGCACAACACAATAAAACAAAGGGAAAAATTCAAAGGTGCAGTACATTAGGATTAGAAGACAGAAGGCAATCTGACAGCTACTGTAACATTTTCCTCTGATCGCCTTTTACATAGCTACATCAGATATACGCAGAATTACACAAAACTGAGCAATGGCCAAGTCTGTTCCTGTTACATCAGAGTAAATCCAAACTAGTTCACTGGAACAGATAAGATTTTCTCCAGTGTAAACAAGAGAACTTGGTCAACAACATTTAAATTACTTTAAAGCAATGAACACTAATTCAAAATGGGTATCATCATCTGAAATTTGAAATGTCACTTGTATGTCCATAGGAGATTGAGAAACAGAAGAAAAATCACTTTTGAAAACAGAATCAGCCTGGATACAGTATCATCTACATCTCAAGGTGGACCACAATTGGCATTTTTAGCAATTTTAACTAAAAATGCACAGTACTCATAAGATACATTTATCAGAAATAACAAAACCAGACCTACTAATAGTGAAAGCTAAAAAGAATGGGTAGCAGAAAAGAGGAAATAGATCCCAGCTTGTCTCAGAGACCTGGATCTTGTTTTAAAGAGTGAGGATGTAGGCAGGGCAAAATGGAAGTGAATGCAATAAACCACTGTTGTTCAACCTCTACCCCAAAATAATATAGAGCACACAATACTTAAATCATGAATAGAAAATATTTACCCTCTTTAGCAAGTAAGAACAGTTTAAGTAAACAGCATCATGGACTCAGAAATAAATACATTTCAAAATGCAAAGCCATGTTATCCTGACTGTTGAGTTCAAAAGATACCTGCTAACTACTTGCGAAACAAAACAAACAGGTTTTCCTGTTTACAATGCTCAATCCTGATCTTATGTATTAAATTTGTCTTTAGAAACCAATAATGAACAAAAGTCATCCACAAACAAACTGTACAACATCACTCTGTTGTGTGAAGATCTTACCCACCTCGTGATACGCTCTCATAACACATTCTTATTTTGCTGTGCCATTATGTCAAACCGAATCTAACTCTAAATAGATCTGTAAGCACTATCATTTGCATTGACTTTATCCAAACCCATAATTAATCATTGCAAACTATTATGAAACCACCTCAGCGACCTGCTTTCAGATGCTTGATGAGTGGGACATCAACCAATCCAGCGGCATGTGCTATTAAATTATGCAACAAATAAATATTTCTGTCAAGCTTACATGCAGCTGCTGATTTAAGGGGCACTTGGGACAGTGATCTCTTCTGTTTGAGTAAAGTATATTTTCCCCCTGAAATTATCAACAGATCTAATGCCACAAAGCCCGACAATCCTTGAGTTTCAGAACTGTGCCTTTCAGCCTGCCTTTGCCAGGAAAGCCTGTGAGTAGATCCGCAACCTGTTTCTATATTGCTGCTCCTAAAAACAGCCACAGAAATCACATAACATTTTCTTCTAGCAGCACTGTTCCTTCATCCTCTTCATAAGTATAAAAAGAACATATTATCTTTTCTTGACTACAGGCCAGCACAGATGCTATAAATCACTCATAATAAGGCATAATAATGTTCAACTGAAATCGTCAGAAAAGAAAAATGAGGGTTGTTAAGCTTTCCCTGTAAAAAAGAAATGCAGTATTAGATCAGCTAGATATCAATATATTCTTTTTTCAATCTCAGTCTTCACACTATGTAACATCCCCTCTGTGACAGTTCTTTTACTGTTAATTATCTTTAGTTCATTGGGTTTTCTTTAAAGTAATTTTCACTATTATCCTCACCCTGTTTGGAGGCCCATACGGACCATATGGATTGATTATTATATCAATATAATATTATTTAAATGGCTATGTGCCTCCTTTTAATTTGCGGGATTTTTTTTTCAGTTTCTTCATCTTGTTTGTGTTTTTGTTTGGTTGATTTTTTTCATTTGGGAAAAAACAAAATAAAATCCCTGACTCAAAGTCAAAAAATGAGGTTAACTTATTCAGCTAAAATCTCTTTGACTCATTAAATAATTTATGTATCAGTCATTTATTATACTTTCAAAATGAGGAGGCCTGGGAATAATTGAACTGTACTTCAGAGTCAACTGAGTCCTTGTGTTAGTCACAAACTAGGCTTCTTTCACCCTTCTTGGGATGCCTTAAACAAAAATATAAATACTGCAGACCCAAAATCTTAAGATCACAGGATAAGCTAAGTGCACAGAATGTACACTATTCATAGATATTCTCAAATCTGCCATGTAGCAGAACAAACTTTACCAGATTTCCTTCTTTCTCCAGAAAACCGTGTTTCTGAAAACAACTGTTTGAAGAAGGAATTCAGTGCAATGAAACGATAGCCAGGATGGCTAGCCAAGATGGCTAGCAAATCAAGTCAGTCGGTAGCGGAAGTATGCTATCTGTTCTCTTGCCCCTAAATTCTCTGCAACAATCTCGAAATATACCCATGTCCAGGTGTTTTTTAGGATACAAAAGAATATTATAGCATTTCAGATGCTCTAACTTGCAACACAGGCCCAGGGACACGTAAATGAGGTTCTTGAAAACTGGGCCTTAATGGTAAATATGACAATTTGAAGCCATGGTAAAATAAAAGATTAAGGTGTGTTCTACAGACTTGTGATGGACACTTACTAGTAAACTAAAATGATATTTTCCAAGGAAAAAAAAAAAAAAGACAGGTAGGGAACTTAAATGAAATTTTGATAAACTGCAATTGTAATAAAGTTCGTTGTTATAAACAAATTCACTGCAAAAGACAGATATCTATTTCAATTAATTTAATTCAATTAATTTAATTAAATGAAGCTACTAGCACAACTTAATTGAATTCCTGTCTCTTTCTTAATGTCCATGTAAATACTTTAACATCTTCAGGATCATTTTAAGATGCCTGCTCTTTAGACCAGACTCCATATAAATTAGTATGACTGGAAAATAGATGTCTTTGCCTCATTAGATAAGGCACTAGCAACATTCATTAATAATTTCATATTTCAGGTATTCAAAATACAGATTTTCTCTCTCAGGAGAACACAAAACATCCAGCAATGCAGCAGCTGAATGTAGTAGAATTTCCTTTTTGGGAAGTAATCTGCTACAGTTTTTTTGAGGAGCTGATGCTAGCTTTTCTTCCATCAGCTCACTATGTATTTGCTTCAAACCTAACTAATGTTAAATCTGTCTGTTGATGCTCTAAAAACAAAACTTATTTGTGAAAAATTTGTCACAGAAGACAAAAAATGTCCAGTATGCTGGAATTGCATGAGACACATCCTCATTATCAGAACTGTGAAACTAACAGTTCCCATTATTATAAAACAATGCCATTCCGGATGCTACTGCAGAAACCTCTTGCGAATTCTTGCTGCTGCTTTTTCTCCTGTACCAGAAGGTATTTCTTGTTGAGCAGGAGTGCTCACACTGGACCAAACCTCTAACTATCCTGCTGCAATGCAGTCTCATCATTTTATTATGCCTTTGTTATAAAATACCATGGCAAAAGCAAGTAGGGAATTTTGTGCATTGTTAACAGCCCCATCATTGGCTGAACTTGAAGGCACTGACTCTGTTACTTCAAACCTACCCAAACCAGCCTTACAGGACAATGCAACCATCGAAACTGATAGAATCATAGAATAGTTAGGGTTGGAAAGGACTTTAATATCATCTTGTTCCAATCCCCCTGCCATGGGCACGGACACCTCACACCAAACCATGTCACCCAAGGCTCTGTAAAACCTGGCCTTGAACACTGCCAGGGATGGAGCTTTCACAACCTCCCTGAGCAACCCATTCCAGTGCTTCACCACACTTACAGTAAAGAACTTCCTCCTTATATCCAATCTAAACTTCCCCTGTTAAGTTTTAACCCGTTACCCTTTGTCCAATCACTACAGTCCCTAATGAAGAGTCCTTCCCCAGCATCCTTGTAGGCCCCCTTCAGATACTGGAAGGCTGGTATGAGGTCTCCATGCAGCCTTCTCTTCTCCAGGCTGAACAGCCCCAACTTTCTCAGCCTGTCTTCATATGGGAGGTTCCCCAGTCCCCTGATCATCCTCGTGGCCCTCCTCTGGACTTGTTCCAACAGTTCCATGTCCTTTTTATGCTGAGGACACCAGAACTGTACACAATACTCCAAGTGAGGTCATGAAGTCATGGAGTAAGAAAAATAGGACTAAATTTATATAAATTCTAAAAGATTATGTGCATGAGTCCATAAAGCAAAGGGTTCGTGACCTACTCACCAGATGATGGAGGCGTCGATTTTCTGGAACTAGGAACGATGTCACCCAAACTGGATGAAGAATTTCCTCCTGATTTGCTGGAGTAAAGCAACAAATTAGTTGGATGTTTTATATCTTTCTCAGTAGTTACTCATTTTTTCACCTGCCTTCTAAATGAGTTGCTAGCTGAGAGACAAACAGTATTTCTGGCAGCAGTATAAAATATACATCTTATACAAAATGTATATATATTTCAAGGACTGAGTAACTGCAAACATCAGTCATGTTCCTTGTTCTGCTGTGAAACTTCATTCGGCTGCATATGCTCTCACTACCTCACGTGGCTACTGATATATAATTATTAATACTAACACTCATTACTAAGTCTAATTCTTAAGCCAATGAGCATATCTGTTTCATTTAATGGCAGAATTACTGGTAGCTCCCTAATGAAAATATGTTTGCCTAACATCTTTTCAATTTAATTAAAGTACAAATTCTTTTCCTGTCACAATACAAGGTAGCACTTTGGGAAAAAAAGTCTCTCAAAGGAAGACAAAGCAGTCTAGGATTTTGCCAAGTTCTGCCTATCCAAGTTGTGATAATGAAACAGTATTTTTAGTCATTTTACTTGTTACCATAAAGATAAAAGCACTTAAAAGAATGTAAGAAAGGCTATTTCACTTTTCTAATAATTCTTGTGATAGTACTAGTTTCTACTTCATCTTAAAATACTAGTAAGATGTGTAGGACAGTGTCATCTCCCTTGAGAAGTTCCGGTGAATGGAAGCCTTTACAA
Source organism: Pezoporus occidentalis (assembly GCF_034315485.1). Lineage (NCBI taxonomy): Eukaryota > Metazoa > Chordata > Aves > Psittaciformes > Psittacidae > Pezoporus > Pezoporus occidentalis. The sequence goes on from NW_026915725.1 coordinate 4,195,305, forward strand.
TTTGGAAAGTGTCTGAATCACTGGGTCAAATTTGGCTGTATCAGAAGCATAAGGAACTTCATGTCCCCCTGCTGAGGACAACACACATAGGAAAGGCATTTCACAGTTAGCAAATGCAAGTGAGCACTGTAGCATCCTGGTCTCCTCCTAGCATAGACTTGTTCTTCAAACACTGCTGCCCTTCCTATTGAAGTAGGAAATCCTCTCTGGCTTCCCAAATGTTCCCCAGCTGTTTTCTCAATTCTAGATCCATATGCTCAGACATCCTGGAAATATTTGTTTCCTATATACTCAAAGGGAAGCAAGTAACATTTACATTCACATGTGTTAATGTTTACTGGAAAATTACTTTATTAAGAATTCCACAGTAAAGATAACATTATTACCATCTTGCAGTGTTGTTCAAATACATTTAGAGACTGAATGGCTATTTTTATTTAATGACAGCAACAGTCAGAGACAGCAAACTATTTGACGTGAAACTTCTATCATAAAATGCAGTATTCTTAAAAGCTGTATTTGTAGGCATTGAATCTGACAAGACCAAAAAATGTTTTCCCTAAGATGTATCTAACAGGCATTGGCTTCAGCTTACAAATAAATTGATCTAAACATTTTCTGTAACTTCTAAAATTAGCTTTAAAGATGACTTTAGAAGGTTTAAAAATTGCAGGATCATGAAAGCAAGTAACAAATGCTAAAAAATTAAGGAAGCTCAAAAATTGTGCTTTCACATAGTAAATGTACTAACTGCAGTGTATATTTGCAAATATTTTATGAAAATAAAATTGAATAGTAGCACTGCAGACCACCACAGACTACCAATCTAAACATCTACCTTCTTTCTCAAATGGTAATTACATTAATTATATAAATAAATATTACTTCCTTCACTGGTTCAATTACAATAATTTAATAGAAGTATAGCATACACAGCATTAACTTCCAAGTTGTAACACAGGTAATGCTACTATTTTTAATGATTTGTCATTATTACCTGGAGTAGAATTTTCCTTGTTTTGCCTTTTGTTCATGCTGCAGCCTCATGTTTTCTAGTTTGACTGGGCTTGGTATGAATCCGATTTCACAGCCTTCTTTTACCAACCTTCCTATCCACCAGTCATTATTAAATTTCTATGGATTAAAAAAAAAAAAAAAAGCAATATATTAAGAAAATATGGTATTTGTCATGATTTTGTTATTATTTTTAGTTTGCAGTTTATCTATTTTACGTAATTCTTCCCTGCATGTAATCACTGTACTATGTTAGTATGGCAATGAAGAATCACGGTAATACCCAGAAATACGTTAAAACAATGATACCTTGCAAATTATTAAATAGCCATAGTACTTAGCATAAACCTTCCTTCACAGACTTCATTATTCTCCCTGGCTGTTATTTCCATCCATTTCCCCACCCTTATTTTTTTCTGCTTCACAGTTTTTTCTCCTCACACATGAAAGCTGCTTTTGCTCTCTCTTGATGTTTCTCCTTGGTGGACACCAGAGATTTCTTCTGATCTGCTTCTACCCACTGCAACAATTTTTACAGCTCTGTAATAATTTATTTTTCTTATTCTATTATATTCAATTCTCTGTTTGAAGTAAAAAGTACTACTTCTCAAACTCCCCCGCTTCTCTGAACTCACTAAAATCCTCTGAAATATGACTACATCCTGCTGCTTATATATACTTACTGCATACAGCTCATGTGATCTGCATCTTAAACGTACTATCGTAGATCCACAAGGAATGGGTATATTTGTATAACTGAAAAACCCTTATGATTATACAAATGCACTGAATTTCAACTATATGAAATATGAGATGACTACTCTAATCACTGTTTTTTCATACACAGGGTTTTTTGTTTTGCAGAGATCTCCAGAGCAGAACTATTTGCTTTTTCCTTTATTCATTTTTGGGTGAGAATAGGCCACTTATGTATGGCCCATATCAAAATTCTAGGAGTTCCATGGGAACAGCCCTAAAATATGAATTTTGGATACTTTGGATTATTTATGAAACTGTAAGAGAACATCTGAATGAGAAGAAAAGTTGCCTTCTTGAATCTGAAGCTATGAATGTATACATTATAGTGCATGTTTAATTATTGAATAAGTAGTTTTAACAGCTGTACAGTTAGGATTAAAACAGGTAAAATGTGTGGGCTCCCATTAAAAAGAATTATTTCACTAAGAATATAATGTTGGTGGATCAGTCATACACAACCTAAATGGCAGTATTATCTTTCATTTTGGCGACTATAGGAATGTGATGCTCAAAATGAACTTCAAGATATTTAGCTAACAAAAAATACAGATTAAAATAAAGACTTTAAAGCTCCTAAAATATAAGGGTATCTACAACATTCATCCTGTGGGATGCCTTTATGAGTAAGAATAACAATATTTAAAAGGGAGCTAACCTGGAACAGCAGTTTCTCAAAGCTGTATTAGAAACATATTATGAAAACCATAACTTTTCATAACAAAATGCTAACCAAAGATATGCATGTGTATTTAAAATATACTGCAGGATAATATAGGTGGAGGAAGACTAGAGCAATTGAGCCAGTGGAGGTTGCCATTATATGGAACTGCTCTAGGGTATACATGAAGTCTGCAGAAGTAGCATCATTAACTTTGTAAAAGGAAGAGATAGATAACTAAAAACCATCACTAAATCAAAACATGAACAGCCACTACTTCCTTATGCTGCCCTACAGTACAGCAGGCTACTTTGCAATCACATTAATCTTCTGCAGTAGCAGACATCTTGGTAGCGAGGTGTCCAGCTCTCAAGGTGCAGGCTGGGGTGAGCAATTCTCTGTAATCCACCTGTGCTTGGAGTGCCATGGCTAAAGATGAATTAAAAGCAAAGCTGAATTATGGCCACGCACCAAAGCCTCAAAAGATTCAGGAGCAACTATGGTGCAGTGCTTGTTTCTTCAAGCAGGAAGGAATCCTTCATCTTTATATGTACTGAGCTTTAATGAATGCAACCTGATAGTGAAAATAATCACTGCAGTACTTTTCACCACTGCCTGTGTACATTCTGAACTGAGGTTTTTTTTTTTGTTTGAGCCCTCTCAGCAGCACACACCTCGTAGACAAGAACAGAACAGCACTGATCCAGTGTGGCATTACTACGCAAGCAAAGTTACTGGAGATTTCATTATTTCTAGCAACCAGTTAGGTATAAAGGTACATTTTATAGTCAAGTATGTTTTTTTGCTTTTCATCTGAAGAAATAATTAAACTTTGGACATTTCATTCTCCCAGCATTAACTATAGGGAGCACCAAAAACACTGAAGGAGCAGTATCTGGTGGGATATAGCCCTGGAAAGTGAACAGAGCACAGCCACAGAAGATGGAGAGGGAGGATGCGGCTGTTCAGGGAAGAGCTGCTGCTTGGGGCACCCTCCTGAAGAGGTTCAACCTGCCCAGATGCAACAGCTGCTGCCAAACACAGGACCAGAGAATCCAGGTCCAAGTGTAAATCCTTGTGGATCCCTTTCCTACCTCTCCATCTGGCCTGGGTGCAGGATCCCTTCTGCAAACCCAGTTCTGACCTAGTACTGCCAGACGGTCAACTTTCCTTACCCACTTAGAGAGAAAACCAGGTATTTTTAAAGGCAATTATCACAGAGTGCCTGTTCTGTTACACCTGAAGCTGCAAGAATATTTGAACCTATTTTTCCATTCCTCGATGCTAGATGCAGTCACACATAATATAACAACTCAGCTGAGCTAAGCTTCCTTTCAAAGCATTTTTGAAGATCCAGAAAAGTTCAGGAAACTTTTTCTTCCTCATTTTATCCCATTCATATTTACATGTGAGTTTAAGTTTTGCTGGGAGGAAAAAGCATAAATTATAACAGAAGATCTGCTAACACTATATTTCTGGTTCATATGGAAACAGGGAAAACACTTGATGTGAAGTCTGAGATTATGACCTCATTTGAAATGCAGACAGAATAGACAACTATGAAAAATCATTTATCTAACCAAACTGTGATATATTTCCAAGTGCTCCCAGTCTCACCAAAGAATGCTGATGGTTTTCTTTTGATAGGACTCTGTATCTGCTCACCTCTACTTCTGTCACAACAGAAATAAATTTTTTTGCACTATCTGAAAACACATTTCCTTTACTATATACAATCTGAATCCAAATTAAGCTTTTTTTTTTTTTTTTGGTGCATTTAACATATATGGAAAAAGATTATCATTAGTCATCAGTATGAAGGCACTAAAGTCTATTTCTTGTGTTTCCTTAGCCTCTGTACACCTGTATTTCTACCTGTGTATTAGGAATGTTCATGGCTTTCACAAAGCACCTGCACTAGCAGATTCATTATGCATTATCATAACTACTGAGGGATTTTTCAATAATCTAAAATGGGGCAAAGATATAACTTCAAATGCATGGCTAGGCTGTTCTCATCCCTAAGTTCTTAGTTCTTCTGCTATAAATTTCTATTTCCGGATGGACTATTTTGTGACAAAACACAATGGAATATGACCAGAACCTGGGAAAACTTGTAAAATGAGGGAATCATTCAGAAGGGACCAGGGGGCTGCTATGGAGGGCCTTTATGGGAGAGTTACTAATTTATTTGCTTTGTATTGTTTTCTCAGAAGGAGAGAATGCAAATGATTTCAGGTGTTTGAAACTGTAAAAATTGGAATTTTTCAAAGCCAAACTACAGAAGAAATCCAATGCAGCTTACAAAAAGTGCCTTTTTTGACGGCTGTTCTCATCACGAAACACCACATCAGTTCTTCAGTATGTAACCATTAAAAAAATACTGCCTGTGCCAGGGAAGTAACAACAGTGAAAAAGAGACCTGAGGATTTTGGTGTTAACTGAGATTCAGTCATACAAATAAAAGAGAAGCAACCCTTAGCTGCTGAATCACAATGAACTCTCATAGTACTAGAATGGTAAAATCCTGAAAAATTATATCACTGAATATGCAGATGTAGATTTCTAAAGCTCAAAATAAACTATTTTTACTAAAGAAGAAAACCATTTGCTTTCCAAACCTCATTAATTTGATTGTAAGGATATTGTGCCATAGCTCTTATAAAAATAATATTTCAAAGAATATTCAGTTCCTTATTTTATAGCATTTGTATAGTGCAATGTGAAGTGTTATCTTAATGTTAAGAAATAGTAGCACTATTACCCAGATAGACCCTTAAAGGGGTATTCACCTACTCGTCTAGTTTTACTTACTTCTTTAACATGAAGAAAATCTTTAGCCTCAAATGAGATGGCCATGCCTGGGACTGGAACATCATCATCGTGAGCTGCACTGTACCCAACATTTGTTCGAACTGCAAATGCAACTGGTTTTGTCTGCAAAACAAAGGATAAACAGCATGAAGATTTCCCTCACAAACACATACATATATGCAGATGTACACACAGACCATGATTTATGTAAGTTATCTTTTAAAAATCATAAAAATTACTGAGAATGCTCAAAGCATCCATGTAGAACATCATGTTTACTTACCTCAGTTGTTTAATATCAACGTGTTTGGTAGAATATGAGATCTTTTTCTAGCTACTAGCACTCTAGAGTAAGTTTGGAGTAAGTCAAACCAGTAATTAGAAATCATAAAGCAGCTGGCAATTCATATATTATGTGCAGCTTGCAGTTCTGCTGCCACACTTGCCTAGAGCTATGAAGGGGCACATCCCAGCCCCCAGACAGTCTTAGGGAAATCACAAATTAGGAGAAGCAGTGCCAGCAGCTTCCAGTGACCCTTAAAGCAAGACATCTCACTGCAGAGCCATTCTGAGAGCAAAGTAATGTGCCCTCAGATTGTCAGCTCGTTACCAAATACCAATGACACGGAAATTTACTAGCTCCCATAATTCATCCTATGACCTATAGTGGTAGTTGATAGCAATGAGTTACAAGATTTTCACAAGCTTTATTTTCAAGCAGCAAGTGCAGGAAGAATCAGCAGCCCCCTGGTCCCACAACTGCTCTCCACCCTCCTACACAACTTCTCCTTCCAGGTTCCACTGATGCTGAAACACCTTTCAACAGTTAAGTGGTTAGTAAAAGCTGCTCAGCCCGGCCTACAGCTACAGAGGGCTTCCTCTTCTCAGAATGCAGAACAACCTTTATTCTGGTTTATTCTACGCTAAACAACACCTTGAGCTTGCTTTCCTGAGAGAGGATCCCTGGGACTCACTACCCCAGGCTAAACTTTTAGCCCACCCCCAAATCCTCCACACTGCTGTTATAATTTAATCTGAAGTCCCTGTACATTATGGCTTGTAAAATATTTTTAAAGACGCGAACTGAGTCTCAGGGGTGCTCACGAGGGACTGTGGAAGGCGTGACATAACTTAGCATCTTAAAATATACTAAAACTTCTACCAGACAACAATTTTAGCTTTATTAGTTGGTATCCATCATCACTTCAGCTTGGCTAAAAATACGGCATTTTGCTCAGATGACAAGCAAAAAAATTGTCTCATTTCCTATGTAAAGAACTGCTTCCATTTATTCTCAAAAAAGAGACTATGAAAAGCATCCCTTACTTCATGAGAGCAAACCTGAACACCTGAAACCAAAATTTTTCTGATTACTAAAAATCCCTGCCTGCTCCACCCAGACTTACTCTGACAGCCTGCATAGTGCTAGGGGACAAAAATCTGCCACTTTAAAATACATGATAAAATAATGAGGGAGATGAATAAATAATTCTGAAGACAGTATCATGCTACCTGGCCTGGAAATGACAGTTGGAAATAAAGGGAGAGTAAGTTCCCTGTTGCTTAATTTAGGTCTAATGTGCTGTAAAAGCCATGGGGTTTCAATAAAGCAGATTTTAAAACTCCTTAAATAGGCCTATATTTGAATGAATTACCAAAATCAAACAATTTACATCTCAGTGCACATTCTAGGAAGGCTTTTTAATTTAGGACGAGAAACAATGAGCTCTTTCATAACAGTGGGGTTGAGAGAGTATCTGTAGCCAGAAGTGAAACAGGCAATTTCAACAGAAATAAATTTTGGGAGGGGACTGCAGAATGGGCTTCATGTTTACGTGGTATTCTGTATACAATACGTATTTGTATGAAGAGACGATCAGGAAATTATTGGAAAAGGACATTACCACATCTGTTCTTTCTTCCAGAATTAGCAAAAAAATCTTGGGTAGAAGAAAGGGTGGGTAGAAGGACTCTAAAGACTGAAACTAGTTCCATTTTAACAGACACTTATTTAAACTGGAAAGCCTATGGCACACTAAAAAATTAAATGCAACTGAATACAGTTACGGGTTGAAATCACACATCCTAAAAGTTCAATGTCTTTCTTGGTGTTTAGCCAGAATAAGGATATTGCAAATAGTTGATTGCTTTTCTTTTCAGGTCACCTGAACAGAAAAAATATGTTAACAAAGAGGAGCGCTATGTGAAATGCAGTAATAAAATAAATACACAAATTTTTTAAAGTGTCTTTACTTTCAACAAGGAAAATCCTATTGGTATTGGAACATGCTGGAGCCGTTACTCAATAGATATAGGTGGTATAAACAACATGATTGTATTTGCACTGTGCAACAGAAAAAAAGCTCAAATAAGGAATGGTATTTAAAAAACCCCACATATATACCTGGCAAGTGGATCAAATTCATCCATTAACAGGGAAAATATGTAGAAATATATGTATAGCAAGGGAACTGGTTTAGATGAGTTTAGTAGACATTCTTATTCACTACCGTCCTATGTTAGAAAATTGACAAAATTTTATTTTTTTTAGAAATATGAAAAGCACAATAAAAAACCCCAATAGCTAGCTGAACTCATTGTGTTGTTGGGTGTGTTTCTCATACCGAGAACTTCTCCAGTGTGCTGCAAAAGGAGTTGAGGCACCTAAGAGAAATTTCTAGGCTCCAGTATGAAAGAAAGGTATGTCCCTCACTAAGCACGTGGTAAGTTAAGCTTGTCATTACACAGATGAACTGTTAGAAGGGCATCAAGATATGCCTATGCATTCATGATTACATATCTAAAACTGAGCATTTATGAAAATGTCCATCCAAAAAATCTGGTGATTCCTCCACAACAATTTAAAAACCTTGCGGTCTGAGTATGTCCACTTCGTAACAGCTCAAATTTGTATCTTACTGAACTCCTCTACTATGCTGTCAGTTGTTACCAGCACCCAGCTACCCAATGCAGAAGTCAGCAAAGTATTACAGAATGCCACAAAGAAAAAACATAGTCACACAGGCCCTGAGTTCAGTGATATAATGTATCTTCCTTAAAAATAAAAGATAACAAATTACTGGGTTTTACTGTTCATAAAAAGACCCAGTTTTCCTGAATTTTAATTTCAGACTATCCTGAAATTTTCCTGAATTTTAATTACAGACTATCAGAGTTGATGCTTGCTATGCTATTACTCATTTCAATACTGAAAAATACAGATATGAATAAGCATTAAATTGTCAAATCTAAACAATACTTCATCATTAAGTAGTACAGCATGGAATAAATCATTCATTGTTATTAAGAATGATCTTTTTGTAAAGCATAGTAAACTGTCATTGTAGAAATGAATCTCAGAACAAGACTGGAAGTATTAAGGAGCAACCTTTGCCAAACACTGATAAGGGGGATAATATGCTTTCTTATCCATTCTCACATTTGCTATATCCTCTAGTGAATATAGAAAACGCTCAACAGAGTATTGTGACTTACTCCTAATAATATCAGTGGATGAAAGAATTTAGGCTGACTAAAGACTCTAAAATCTCTTCTGCACTGCAACAAACAGACATCTTCAGCAAGTAAATGTCCTTGACATACTTCTAAGAAATGATCTAGAATTTCCTATTAGAGGACACAAATTGACTATCCAGGAAAAAGAGAATAATGGAAACTACTCCAGAACTATCTTAACAGGAAAGATAAGTAGTAGGTAAAAAAACCTCTGTCATTTTCTGCAGTTGAAAAAATTACTATAAAACTCTGAGTGGAAAAAACAAAGCAGAACATTGATCTACAGATATTCACAGAAATGATGTGTCCCATTTTAGATACTTGTCATACTGATAGAAAGGGAGACTGAAGTACCATGGGATTAGACTACAATAATTCATCTAATTGAATATTTAAAACTAATTAATTTATAAAAGTTAAATGCTAAGCCTTTTTACATAAATAAATAATTCTGACAGTGTCATAGAACTGTCAAAGTAACTACTTTTTCTTTTCTTGAACTACACTGCCTTGAACTAAAAAAAAATAAAATAATCCAGCTGTTATGTAATTAGGGCCTTACGTAAATTTCTTTCTTTACATATGCATATGTATATTTTAAAATACATCTAGCATCTGCTTACATATCCTCCAGTTCTAAAATTAGACTAGGTCAAAACAGTTAAGCACTTTCTGTTCACTCTCTAAATCTTGTGAAAATGTGATGTCAGTTTAGCATTCAGTTAATCCACAGCCTGGACTATAGGGACAGATGTTCCCAGTTGTTAAACAGTTTAACATTTCATCTCTCTCAAGAGAAACAATGTGGCCTGAAAAAGTTCAGTTATCTTCAGAATGAACATTTCCACTTTGTTTTCCCTTTTTCCTCTGTAAAAAATACAACATTCAGCAGACCAAGTATCTCCATAAGGAGAACATTAACCAGACCATGGACACCACCATCATCTGTACCAGTAGGGCAGCAGGGAGCACACGCTGGAGTGGGGTTCCTCATGAAACCATTTCAGCTTCTGGTTTAAATTCAGATTATGAATCAAGAAAACCTTATTCACCAATTGCTAAACCAACTCTGGCTGTACAGTTTTGGTAGCAGACACAAATTCAAACAGGAATAGGAAGACCTTACTTAATTTTCACTTTTTCCATCTGTTTGTCACTTCTTCCTTTTGGTTCACGAGTTACATTCCCTTTATACATCTTCATGCCAACCTTTCTTAGTAAACTAATAGAATTTACAGTATTGTCCTCTGCTACTTATGTTCCTTCACCCTTATCAGTAACTTGTACTGAATGCATTACACCAACATTTGCACATTGTATCTGCCTCAGTCAATTTGTCAGTTGAAATGAGTTTGCACCTACTTGGTTGAATTTGTATCCAAGAAATATTTCACCCAATAATAGAACAAAATCGTACAATCTGTTTTCTAGTAATGTACTTATAACATGACAAAGCCCTTTTTTTCTTGTAACTTGTTTCAGATTTTTTATGCTGCGCCATAAACCCAGTGGATGCAGTCCCTGGGGATCCCAGACAAGGAGGCAAATTTTCTGACACAGAATTTGCTCTCAGAACAGGTCATATCCCTTATGGCCACTGATTTTGGGAATGTTGCTTGATAACTGAGGTATTTCTATTCCCTATCCACTACCAGAATGTAGACAAACAGATCAGAGCATTCTCCAAAGCCTTTCCATTTACCCCTGAAGTTGTCCTATCTGAAGCAATAACTCTAGGGCTAGAGAAACACAAGCAAGGCTCAAGGCTGCCTTTACTTTCTTCAGCAGCAGCTGATGAGGATCTAGTCTCTGATCCATCTCATTTCTCACTCTGTTACATCATTCCCACACTAGAAGTACACTGTATTTACACCAGTTCAAACAAAACAGAATGCTAATCTGAATGCATCTTTCATGAGGGCAATGCCAGCAAAGTCAAGAACTGACTCAGAGAATTACTTCAGTTACCATTTTGGTAAGTTGCATGTCAAAGTCAGCATCTGTGGTGAAGTTTGGAAAATTTGTCTCGAAGCACATCTCCTTCCTCACCACTTCTACATAAATGCTACTCATCCTTCATCACAGCCACTTTTTACAGATGCCTGTAACCTTGTCCTGAAAGCAAGGAATTATTTTTCTCCACAGTAATGAATATAATGGGACTCTCTTGAAACACTACCAGGTTCACACTCCTGAAAATTTAAAACACCATACAGGCCTTTTTTTTCAGCTTAAGAAAGATGATACTACTGCTGAACTTTTCATTAGTGGTCTTGGTAGGGAGTAAATATGTCAGACAACGACCTACATTTGGCACTATTTCCACAGAGTAGCCTTGTACGTAATGAAACGGGGCTATAAGCAATATTAATACCTCACATAGGACAAAGATCAATAGCAATGTGATGGCCTGATAACTGCTGTCTTAAAACACGTCACTATATTTTCCTCTGCTGTTGAGACTGAGAGACAAATATATAAGGCAAAAGCAGTTTAAAACCTAGATGTTCTACCGAAACAAGTGATTTTCGTTATTATTTTACAGAACTTTAAAATTATATGAAACATAACTGTCACAAAAACAGGTCAAGAATGCAAAAATAAAAATACTAAAAGAACTTTGTTATTTTTTATTCTGTACACTAATCTATACATCTGTTACACAAGAAACAAAAATTAAACCCACATGAGTACACAAGCAATTCACATCCTAAATGCTGATTATTGCTGGAGCCTCATTAGAGATAAGCAATTGACGAATCTCTAGCAATAGCATCTGCCCAGCAATCTCACTGCTGAGGAAGCAATGACAATTCATGGATGTCCAACAGAAAACTAGAGTATACCTGCTGTCGCTAAAAGTAGAAATCAATACTATGACTTTCCAGCAAAGATTAGGCCTTCTTTTATTGGTGTGGGCATACGTATCAAACAAAATCTGGTAGCAAGACAGAAGCACAGAAGAATTGAGGTTGAAAAGGGCCTTTGGTGTCACATAGTCCAATCCCTGCCCAAAGCAGGTCTGGTTACATCAGGCTGCTCAAGGCTGTGTCCAGGCATGTCTTGAGCACCTCCAAGGACAGACACCGCAACCTCTCTGTGCATCCTGCTCCAGTATTTGACCCCTCACATGGTAAAAAACCATAAAGGAACTATAGTTCACTCATACATCTACGAGTGAAGGGCCTTATCTATAACGGACAAGAAACACTCGATATTATACTGCAATATAGGAAAATCAAGTATTATTACAAGTAGAGACAATTTCCAGTTTTAACTGTAAGTGGTCTAAAAAGAGGGTTATTTTTAACCACTTGTCCTGGGTTCAGCAGTAGCAGTCATTTTTCCCCTTCTTGGTAGCTGGTGCAGTGCAGTGTTTTGACTTTCAGCTGTGTGTGTGTGTGGCCAAGGATGTGCCTCATGCTCTGACACCTGACCCAAACTGACCAAAGAGGTATTCCATGCATGCCCAGGAGGTGGGAGTTAGCCGGAAGGGCTGGGAGACTGCAGGGTTGGAGGAGGTATCGGTTGGAGTTTGGTCGGGCTTGAGGGGGCGAGTTATCGGTCAGCTGGTGCTGAGGTGTTGTATTCTCCTCCCTTGTTATTTCCTTTATCATTATTATCATTGGTGGTAGCAGTAGTGATGTGTGTTATACCTTAGTTACTAAACTGTTCTTATCTCAACCCGTGGGAGTTGCATTCTTTTCAATTCTCCTCTCCGTCCCTCCGGGAGCAGGGGGAGGGCAAGAAAGGGGGGGAAGAGAGCGAACGAATTACCTGACTGGGTTTAAACCACGACACCACTAGGTCAAGGGCTTTGTCTGTGTGTGTGTGTGTGTGTGATATGGTTAAGACTGCAGTTGTATTACTTTCCTACAGGAGACAGCACTGTCCTCGTAACCATGTAATGCCTGAGGCTCGTCTCGATTAGTACCTCTCTGTGCAAGGTGCTATACTCAGCACTTCCAACAACTGAAGGAGCTGAAATAAAAAAGTATAGTGGGAGAACAAAACACAATAAACTTGTAGTTACTAATTAGCAGCCTGAGTACAACAGTGGTATAATGAAATTTAAACTCTTCTGAATTATTTAGGGCTATCAAAAGAAAGCATGGATCTCTCCTGAGGAATTTAGGAGAGAAGTGGTCAGCCAGAACAAGTAGTCCTGGAGCCAACTGTCATTACAGACTCAGGCACTGAGAAATTATTTGATCTGAGTACATTTTTACACCTATTTCCAAAACTGAGGCAATGTGAACTATGCCCAGCCATCACCACCGCCTGCACGCTACCTTACCAAAGGCTGGCTCACCAAATTCCTGCCAAGGAAACATTGCAACCACTGCTCTGCAGGCCCTGACACTAAAATGCACCCTCCTGCAAGAGTTGCCAGCAAGGAGACATACTCATCAGAAAAGCCACCACTGTGATAAGCTTTCCTTTTGGACTCTCTAAGCAAGTTGCAAGTGTTGCTGCCTGGACACTCAGCTATTAAAGCTTAAGCGTGATTTTCCTTGAGACTGAGACCCATTTGAGGTGAAATATGCTGAGGAAATCTGAAGCGTTTCAGTTCCTTGGTATACATGATAGAACAATGTCTGCTCTCAATGGTAAGGAAGGAAATTTAACACATCCAGCTGGTACAAAAGAGAGTCTGCCAGATCTATTTTTCTTACACAACAGGTAGGTTTAAGTGATTTTTTTTTTTTTTATCCTCTTGAGATACTTTTGTTACTATTTTAGCTCATCTTCACACACAGCTTGAAAGTTATTTTTCCTACTTCCTTTTACGAAATCGTATCTGAATAGAGTCACCAATGTCGGTTTACATTCAGCTCAGGAGGCAGCAAAGACCGAAATAGCTTTAGTGACGCACAACTGAGTTTTCTCATATGAGTGGGGTCTTTTCTTATTAGAGCATAATGCCAAAACTCATCGGTGGCTGTGTGTTGTTTGCATGCAAGTGTGCTAGGAAGGTGGCTCTTCAGTACCACCCACTTGGGGAGTTAATGGGAACAACTGGAAACAGGCACAGCTGAAGAAGTCTGTTTGTGCTTATGGAAAACATGCTTATTCTGCCAGCAAAAGCCAGTAGATGAAAACTGTCATTTGCAACAAAAATACTGTGTTGGGATTTCAAATTCTTTTTTTCAATGTCAGAGTGAGGACATTTTATGCTTATGAGACATTTTAAGCATATGAGACAGCATTTTAGTAGATCTTAGCTTTTTGGCTAAATTGAGGTTCACATAGATAAAAGATCTGCAGTAACATTTTCAGGCTGTTCACAAACAAATATTATCCAGGAAAAGCATAAAAGCACGTTGTGACACAGTCAGCTAAAGTAAACACTAAATGAATCAACAATGCAATGATTGGCTAAAAATGTAAATACTATTAACAACAGCTCCTGAAAAAAAGTAATATAATTGAAAATGTTTCTTAACTCACTATTATGCATGCAAGCTTTATTGCTAGTTCCAACATTTAAATGATTTTGCATTTCATTCTTTTCAACTGGATCAGAAAGTCTCTATGACTGCTAGAGCCAAAGGCTAATGTTGTTAAAATGTTTCACTTTTACATAATAAGTTAAGCATGTGTTTTTTAAGAAACTATACAGAAAAATTCTTCCTATATTAGAAATATACACTACATAGCTAGAGTTGTCCATTTCCAGGACTTATGTTATATGAATACATGTTCCAAGGACGGTATTTTAGGTATATAGAGAGAAAAGCCAAGTTATATTAGCTCTTAACTAATATGCTGAACAAAACCTGAGAATTTATGTCAGCATATGGTAAACACTACAGCTGACTCAATGCTCCTGCCCCTTTCACACAATTACATTTTATGGCCATAGCTTATGCAGTAATCATAGAATGATAGAATGAATAATAGAATGGTTTAGATTGGAAGGGACCTTAAAGATCATTTAGTTCCACCCACCCTTCCATAAGCAGGGGCAACTTCCACTATACCTTATCCATAAAACATGCTTATCTATTAGACTACTTTTTAACTGAGTAACTATTGTTTCTGTAAGTATTTCATTATCTAAGATAATTCTCATATGTAAATTCAAATGGAATCTCTTCTGAAAATCTCCCTGAGAGCCTAGACGCAGATTACAGAAATTGTAACATGTAGCATACACATTTAACTGTGCTAGAAGAGCATTTATTAAAGTTGAATGCTAAAATCCCAGGCTCCGGGAAAATGGAAATGGAGGTACCTTTAACTTAGGGGAATGGTATTGGTATTTTTAACTTAGCCCTCACTGTGTACACTACTACGGTACCGTCATTAACTTCACAATCATATATCCTCCTCACCTCAGTACTGTATCTTACTTACATTCAGGAAGGCCCTTCCCTTGTGACAGACTGTCCTGGGCTTAAAATACAACACAGATCAAGAATGTATGAAACACAGGGAGCTCTCTACAGACTCTTATACTTCCCTGATGGATTAACTTCTGCTGCCAAAAAGTGAGGCTCACCAAGTTCAACTGAGAATGGCAAGCAGTCTCTAAGGGACGATTTATCTCTTAAGATGGCATGAATCACCTTTGCCTCTCTCTGTCCCAGAAGCAGGGAACTAAAACACCAAGCCCTTGTTATTCAGGCATACCAAATCCTACCCACTACTCAATGTTATGGTCAGAAGGTTTCTTAAATTTGCCACTCAAAATTGTTATAAACTTTTGTTCTCAATCTGTGACTTAGTGGTCCAGCTGCAACACTGCAAGGACAAATCAAAGCTCACGCAGCATTCAGACAGCTTCTGCACAAGGCCCCACAAAAACAAGAAATCACTAGAGAACTGGATACGTCTATCTTCTTAATATGCAGCAAATACAACAATGGGCCACTACATAAAAGAGAACAAGAAAGGAGAAACAAAATAATCAACAACTGCTTGTTAAATATAATCAGTCTATACAGTAAAGACTATAGCATTATGTAATTGCATAGGGAAGTTAAGCTAGCACAAACCACTTTACAGCTTTCATTTTCTAGCTTTACAGTACCCAATATTGTGTACTTTATTTTTAAATTTAATCGTGTGTGTGTATGTGCAATTTTCTGCTTTTAAATAAAACAAACAATAAAATGATCCCTTAAGTAATACATTTCTAGTGTCACGCTGGCCTTTTCATACACCATCAGTATGACTGAAACCTTCACATCCACTGCCAAAAACTCCTTGCAACTTCAATCACAGAATTAACAAACTGCAAATGGTTTACTATTCTGTAAGACGAATAGCACTAGAACTGAGGCACGCTTTGGCTGTTATTTGCTGAAAGCAGAACAACTGTGAGACTTGGGAACTAGAGCTAGTTCATAGAATCATAGAATAGGTAGGCTTGGAAAGCACCTTAAGATCATCTAGTTCCAACCGCCTTGCCATGGGCAGGGACACCTCGCACTAAACCATGTCACCCAAGGCTCTGTCCATTAAATTAATAATTTAATTTTGTTTGAATTAAAGCCGATCAGAAATGTAGTTTATCTGAATTTTATCTTTTTCCTTTTTTTTTTTTTTTTTTTAATGAAGTCTAGCTAGAGCTGATATGAAGCATATAAAACATCAGGACAGATACCTTAATTTTGGCAGAATGACCCCCCCAAAAAAAAGAAAGGAGAAATTCTATGTCACTGAACTTCATCTATTATAATTCCCCTGTATCTATTGAAATCCTCCTTTTGCTCTTCAGGCTAAAATGGCCATCTTGAGTCCTCATCTTGACCATCACTGTGGCCATTTCCATCTGGGAGAGCAGTAAGTGCTTAACCCTTATTCTTCTCTTTCCATAGGAATGGTCCTGTGAGGTTTAGCACCAGCAGAGGTGCTCTTGCAATGCAGGGCAGCTCTCCTGTCCTGTTACAGGAAGAATCACGGCCTTGCCCACATGCTCTGGAGTTCCCTTTTTACCAAAAAAATCCTCAAAAAAATTCAGAATTAAATTAGAACAGTGCTAGGTCTTCTCTGACATAAGCCAGGAACCAGACAGAATTATGCAGGGGAGAAGCCAACATAAGAGTGGTTAAAAGCCAGGCTTTGGTCCATTCTCTGTCTGAGCCATGCCAAGAGCATCACATAATCAAGGCCTAAAGATTCATGAGAGTTTTTATCCCATTCCTGTTCAAAAACACTCACTCACAGTAACATGCTAGAAATGAAATTACTTCTCTTTAATACTTCCTAATATTCAATATTTACTTTTCCTTAAGACATCTCATTTGGATTCCTTGCTCAGAGCCCAAGATAAAACAGGTTTCCTGGTGGGTGTATGAGATGCAAGAGTGAAGTGCTATGATAATGATATCCTTACAGAATATATTATACAGCTGGTGCACAGCTAGTCATCTAGCCAGCAGATGAAACACTAGCTGGCAATAATCTTATTATAGCCATAGAACTACTAAGGTTTAGTTCCAGGTTGGATGCAGCAATATGTATTACAAAAGCATGAAACAAAATTACACAGCATTGTAACAATTTCATCTTTGCAAGAAAAAGAGATATGGTATCAAAATGCAAAGCAGCAGAAGGAATTCTAATTTGGGTTTCTAGACAGTTTTAATTTACTTTACTTTCTCTGGCTCAGTGGACTGAATTTTCCATAGGTATGCAGGGACATAAAAACAAGTAGAGCAGCCCATTCTCAAGTCTTATCACAGAACCAACCTGAGCAAGATACGACACAGCTTATATGATACAGCTTATACCCTTACATGATACAGCTGCCTATCTACACAAGTTGTTTTATCCACAGACAACAGGCATTGCACAAACTAGCATTTTATTCATAAGCAGCTGTCATTTACATGTTCAACATTACACAGGACTTTACATGACTTCACCTGTTGCTGCAACAGGTTCTCCTGGGAAGCATCTGCCACTGGGCTGACAATCAGCCCTTCTCTCCTCCAACCCCCAGACTGTGTTGCCCTTTATTTTGTAAGGTTTAGCTTGTATTAGAGAAACCGCAAATTTAATTTCTTTCTCCTGCCACATACTGTAGAGGGGAGAAGACCCAGAGGAGGACAGGGATGCTCATCAGGAAACCCCGCATGTAAAATCCAGGGCTATACTCCAAGGAGATCGGCAATTCTCTTTGAATTGCGGGTGGTCAACCAGAAGGTTGTAAATAGCCATTATGGCACGACTCATGTGCACAAAGTGATACTGGGGATACAGGAAAACAGATGGTACAATTCTGCACCTTATTTATTTTTTCAATTTAAATAAATTTTATTAATAGGCATATTCTATTTCCATATTTACTTAAGGAAATTAGGAGACTGGAGTGAAGCCTAAAAGTGGAATATTAAGTGGCAATGCTGTTAAAATATTCTATTTTTATTAATAAAACCTGTTTATAAGACATGGAGAATGGAGAGACAAAACAAAATCAGTAGGTATTATTTAAGTAATATATTTCATCTAGCTGTACATTTGTATTCCATCCCAAAGAGATACTCTTCTTTGCTAACTTTTCAAATTGGTTGACTTGTATTAAATTCAAGATATCTAGTACTTGTCAGCCATTGGAAGACAAAAGCATGTTTTACTGGTTATCATCTAAAATGAATCAGTTTCTGCACCATGGAATAAAACCTACTTTAAATTAATAAATATGAACACAATATTAAATTTAGGCAGCTTTGTAATTTCTATATCACCTTAATGCAACATTAGCTTAAGCTTTAAAACATTCATTGTAAAATAAAACTTATTTAATATAGTGCATGATATCATGGTGGGTTTCACATGTGGTTTCACATAAAACAATACAGATTGTGTACCTTACCAATCAGCATCCTTTCATTTGTTTAAACCAGAAGACAACTAACTCATCTTTTTACATATCAGTAAACAAATTAGACAAATATTTTGCTGTCACTTTGTGTTCTCACCAATATGGTAACTGAAAGGAACTGGAAGTCCAGTGCATAATAAAAATCATGTCTTAATTAACAAAACAGAGTTGTGTGAAAATCTGCATAACTAGAGTTTACATGAAGGATATTGCATTTTCTGGAAAGGAAAAGAAAGATGCTGCCTAGCATAACACTTATGTAGAACTTCTCTAAGGTTTAGAATGCACTGTGAGATAGACCACTGAAAGTCTCTGATTTCAGGAAAATAAATAAAATTAAGAAAAAAAAAAAACTAGGAAAATAGAAGAGACAAGTTATGAGCAATCAAACCTGGAGAAGATGACAAGAGTTTTATTTGAATAATTACTAATCATAAAGATAGGTCATTGCCATAATCACATATTTAAACTGTAGCCATTTACTGTAGCCATTTACTGAGAATAGAGGATAGGCAAGCAGGGTAAGAGTAATACCTTTGAATGTGCTGGAAACCACAGGTGGGGAAAACAAAATAAAAGGAGCTCTCCTAGGTTTGCTTCTAACCAATTGACAAAAACAGTTTAAGAACACAAAAGTGGAAAGAAACAAGTTCTCATGGAAAGGAAAAACTCATCAACAAGAGAATGAATGCAACAGTCTCCAGGAAAGCAGGTTTTAATACACTTTCAGTGTATTCTCAAGTATAACTGCTTCCCATGGGAAACAGTTCTCAAGCAAAAAATTAGTTCAGGAAAGTGACAGGTCCTCAGTGAAATAATATTAAGGGCACAATCACAAACTAATCCGTATGAAAAAACGTTTAAAAAGTACGTAATCTGAAACTTAGGAAAGAATACTAAAGGGTAAATTAACATGAACACAACAGAACCAATAAAGAGGGGAAAAAGCCTATAAAATTATATAAAATTAGTTAGCAATATTTGAAATATTTTTCCTCCTGCTTTTAATGTGTATTAATATTTAAAAGTAGATAAATAGTTTGGACAGGAACAGCAATGATGAGTAGAGGTGCAGTTAACAGCCGAAAGAACACAGAAACATTACTGATTTTCTAAGTGTCAGGGGGTTTAAGAATACATCACACAAAAACCTACGAAGGAAATACTTAGGTACAACTCATCCTGAGTTGATGTAGAAGAACGGGCTTCTCGGGAATGCTTCGAAATCCCTTTAAGTCTTAATTTTATTTTACTGTGTGAGCTTTTTCACATTTACGTAAGTTTATTTTAAAAAAACAAAATATCTCAATGCTATTAAACTCATTTAATTTTAGACTTTATCTCCAGTCTTTGCCAGCTCTTATGTCAAAACTGTTATTATTTAATACTAGTTAAATTTAAAGGAAAAAAAATAAGAAAAAAGAACAAGAAAACACCCCACATAACAACAAAACTCCCAGAAAGATACCATCACCCACCAGGAAATAACATAAAACACTGAAATTCTCTCTCTGCTTCACTACTCGCACTAGCTTGGTTAAACTCATACTGGACTTCATGGAGTCACCACACAGCTAATCTCTCTCTCACAGCTCATACTAGATTTTTTCTATGAACAGAAATAGTTCTAGTGAATTATTTTTTACCTACTTTTTGCCCCAGAGTAAAAAGAGAGGCTCTGTATACACATATATTGCTTTAGTTAATTATGATTTTCTGGTACTCTATGAACTTCTCATGTGTTTATTAATGTGACATCGAAGTGCTATATATTAAAATTCATAAAAGCATTCATATGCAGCTCACAATGGCAATATGCAGGCAGGGAGAGAAGCATAAAAAAAGATTAGACCCAGAGTGACAGAAGGAAAGATTTTTTTTCTTGGATCCTAAAAGAGACAAGGTGGGGTTTATTTCAACCAAAACAGTTACTAAGTTGCTGGGCAGAAAACCAGCCTTAAAGAAAAGACCAACCCTACTCAGAGCAGAAGTCATCTTTCTCATTTTGAGTTTTCTCAAATTCATGAGGTTTGCTGTGATAGTTTTAAGTAGCTTAGGGAGTTCTGAGCAGACTTCAGGCTCAGATTTCAGCAATAATTTGTTTGTTTGTTTGTTTGTTTTATTTGTCACTGTGATAAGAGGGACAAGAGAGCACCACAGCAAAGGAACTGAGTCACTGAAAGGGGAGGCAGGCCTTTGCGTGCAAGCAGATTGCTCCTACAAGAGCTGCACGAGTTCTATTTGCTGGAACTGCTGCTCAGTTGAGACAGTGTGAACTGCAGAGGGTGCAGCTGTAGAATATAGACCAAGGAGAGATGGAAGGAGCTGCAACCCAGGTATGACCAAGTAGTGAATGTGGTACATCATCTTCTGGGGAGAAGATGAGAGCACACAGGCCAAACACACAGATATTCACCACTTCTAGACAACCCATACCATGAGATGCTACAAATTACTGACAGAGATGTAACTTCTAGGAGGCATAGCAGCTGGGAGAGAAGTTACGAAGAAAAACCAGATCCCATGCAAGGCTTCTAGATGCCCCCAGTAGCACTTACATGTTCCCCAGTTAGAAAAAGGTATTTACTATTAACACTTTTCCTTAATATATGAAAGTTTTGACCACTGCATGAAACTGAATAGAGATAGTGATGTGCTGCCTCTATAGTCAAACAAAAGGCTCTAGATGCATTTAAACATGTCTCCAGAGGACACAGTTCACACCAGTAGGGTTTACACCAGAGAGTACTGCAGCCAGTACTGTAATAGCCCAAGAGTACTACAGACTAAGTTTTGGGCAAATAAAAGTATAAGGAGGTAACTTGGAGAACTAGTTACAATTTATGGAAGCAACTAGGAAAACAGCAAGGAACATAACGGAAGAAAACACAGAAGTACTTGGGCACCTTTTGCAGTTGAAGAAGTAGAACATTAGCCTTCAGCACCAAGTTTGATTGCAGATAAAGGACAGCACTTTGTATTGCTGAGAGGCTGCCATGCAGGCTGACAGGTGTGGGAAAGATGGATACATGCCTTGGTGTGGAAAGCACAGACCAAGATACCCAGCCCCATGAGGAAAAAGGTTAGATTAACACTGGAGACAGTCCCCCCGATCCCACAACATGAGATATGCAGGGCGCAACCTACAGAGAGAAAATGTCTCTCTGTAGGAGGTTAGTTAGCAACTTCCTGAGACATAGAAGTGTGGAAAAGTGGCTCACAAAGCCCGTCTTGATCCCTAATAGTAAAGGAGCTGCCTCTGTAGGGAAGAGAAACAGATGTAGCTGACCACAATTGTGGCAGACGTATCTGTGAGCAGAAAGGTTACAAAAAGAGAGAAACAAAGTGGGAAGTATAGCAGCAGATGGAAGCTCAGAGGAGCCAGAAAAACAGCAAAATATGATGCACGGCTGAACCCAAAGGATGTTACCAAGAAGTTAAGGTTAGTATTCAGCCCTGTCCCCAGAGTCAACCCACAAAACCTAAGGCACAGAGAGAAAAGCATCAGGTGTCTGCTATTCCCAGGCTGGTCCCAAACCTAAAGCCACCAGACACTGCAGTAATTTCAACACCCACACTTCCAAGAAATGGGTAGGGAAAGTGACAAGAGATGTGAACAAGGTGGCACTCCAGAGGGCATTTTGTTCCAGGATGGTCTGCTGCAGGGATGGTAACACAGGAGGGTCAGTTAACCATGCCTGGGCCTCCATAGGCCAGGCAGAGAAGAGTTAGAACTTGCTGATCCAAAGCTTTTTACACCCACCAGAAACATGACATTTAAAACACCCTGACAACTGATAAACTGTCATAGAGGAAAAATAAATAAATAAAAAGGCAAATAAGAGAAAAAGTGAGTCAGCTTACACTGTAAAGGGGTGTGTTGGGAGAGAAATTTATGGGATGCTGTTCTGTCACTTGTCTTCAGGCAGCAGCTGACTGAGCTCACTGGGCTACTGGAAGCAGCCCCAGCACGAGAGCTAGTACACCCTGCACTACAGCAGCACTCATGGAGAAAATTAGCAGTAGTGGTAGGTCTGGCCTGTAGCTTTAGCTCTGATGTGATTACTACAGAGCTCTCCTCAGCTGGCAAAAGAGTTACTCTGCAGCCAGCAGAGTAAGGACTAATGAGTCTAATGCTCAAAAGCTATTTTAAAATTCATCCGCCTCTTCCTTTTCCCTCTGTACTTCCCCCATCACCTTAAACTGTTGTGCCGAGCACTAAAGGAAGGTCATAAGCATATTCAAAGTGCAATACTGCTCCCTATCTCCCTGCTCTGTGTAGATTGGTGGACCTTCTTGCTAAAATGTGCATGTGTTAAACCCAGAGGTCACAGAGAGGAAGAAAAATCTGGCAAGTGTAACCTTAGTAATCTTTTAATCTTAAAAAAATTAGTGTCACAATGAAATGCAGCTACCAAAGCAGCTGAGGCATTTTGACTGGCAGGCGCTTGGCCTCAGTTAGACATCTCTGTCATGCCCACATCCTCCCCAACCACAGCACTGCAGCCAGACAGGTATGAAACAACTGAATCCTTGGGTGGCAGGACCAGCCCTGGCTACACTCCCAGGGCCAGAAGCAGATGCTGGACAGGCAGCAAGTCTGCCACCCTATGTGTTGATTTGGGATCTTTCTTTCTATAAAACTAATAAAAAAATAAATTTCCACTATAAACCCTATATTTACCAGCTCTTTGCACTTTTGTGATTGGAGGTACAAAACAAACACCATGTAACTTTTCTTGTCAGTTACAACTGTAGTGATTCTCATTCTATGTAATAAGTCAAAGGCAAAGGTTGGAAGCAACAATTATACTCTCCCTTTTTTACAGTCCAGCTTGGTATAATGTGTCCTGGCCATGTAACTCAATGTTCTCATAAATCCTCTGCAGCCCAACCCTTTCTATTTACCAGCACCAGTATTATTTACTCACGCTTTTTCTTCCTTCCACCCTCCCACCCCATCCCTGCACAGAATGAAATGAGTAATTTCTGAATTCAGAAGGAATAAGAATATATTGGTATACTGGCCTTTGTATTGCGTCTGTATTTTTCTTTCTTCTGACATTCAGAAGCACTGAGATTATGGGAAATCAGCAGACCAAGGGAAGTGCTTCTGATATTTTTATGCTGAGTGTCCAAGGGAATACGGCTCACAGCATCATACCCAGAGACGATGTGTGACTCTGCTCTGGTGCTTGCCTCTGCTGCTGTCCCACACACCATGACCTCTGCACCCAGTAAGTTTTCAGTTTTCACACAAATTTGATAGAGGGAATAGAAGTTTTATGAACTGAAGGTTCTTTTAAGTTTTGTGATGATAGGTGAGCAGGTAAAAGCAAAAAAGAAATATAAATGTGGAAACAGTGCAACTAAAGGCCAAACATCAACCACACTTTGCAATCAATCAAAAGTCAGTCACAGAAAAAAAGTGTTTAATTGTAGTACTGGAGAGCTCCTTTAGTTTGACAGTAGTACACATGACAGTCTCAAAAAAATAGATCCAGGGTCTATAAATGACATTTATTACCCTAAATATCAAATTAAGTTAAATATCAAACTCAACAAAATTAACTTCAAGATATTCTGTGAAAATCTGTGTTCTTTCAAGCAACCTGTGTGTTTTTCTGCCCTGTGTTATAAGCAGCAGTGAAGAGCACACTGCCTTTCACCAGCTTAGTACATTATATGAGATTTGAACCATTAGCACTGAAACCAACCAATGAATTCCTCAGGAAACAGAAGCTGTAGCTAACCTAGTAACCCTAGAGAGGCTTAGGAAAAGCTTAGAGCCTTTAAAAGCATAGCAGACACAAGCAGCCAGCAGATCCTCAATCGTAAATACTGTTTCCTCTCTGGAAAGACAAAATCCTACCACCCCAGTTGAAAGACCTTAGAAGACATAATTCTTCTCAGAAGGGGATATTTAGTCAGACTGCCAAGAGGAGCACCATCCCATGGGAGGCAGGAGGGCAGGGAACAGAACAAAGGGACTTTAATTCCTGGGAAAATGCCTCCAGAGGTCAGGAGATTACTGCTGATCAAGCCAAGAAAAGGAACACAACTATTCCCAGAAGGAAGAGGGACGGAGCAAACAACATGAAACCTTTAACCTTTTTGTTCACTGTGTCAAAGTGGTCAAGTGGTAATGATAGCTGACTGGCTTTCACATCCCATAACCTCACAAACAGCTAGAACCCTTGGCCTTGTTGTTTCTCTCCTGTCAGCATTTCATGAACTGTTTCAAGTACCATGATGGTTAGGCCTTTCTTGCTCTTTTTTAAACTTTTGATTTTTTTTTTTTACATATTATAAAGGAACTCTTTATAATCAAACTGGCATAGGTCTGTTGACTTTTCCCTTCCTGATCTTACACATACATCACTGGTTGAATGAAGCCCAAGCTCTCAATGTCTGACTTTAAAGGAAAAAAAAAACATTTACCTCATTACCATAAAACTTTTACCCAGTGCCAAGAACAGAAAAAGGCCAAAAGGTCAGGAAAGCAAATTCACATGTTCGACCAGACCTGCCATTTCTGTAAATGGGCAATGCATGTGAAGGAAAGGACTAAATTCTAAGACTTAGAAATTTTCCTTTTCATACAGAGGAAAATAAGATTCACAATTAAGTAGAGTCTTCGAGGTGCGGGCTAAAAGGTATCCTCTGAACAGACAATATGACAATAACTTGACAACATTATAGTAAGAAAACTAACTTATCTACCTATTTGTTTTTCATATATGCTACAGAAGGCATGATTTTTCTTCACCTTTACGGGAAGTTACATGTAACTGTGCTCCCAGACAGAAGACATAAATGAACATAGCAATGAAGATATGCCAGTACAGTGATGATCTTCTACTCCTACACAGTTCACAAGTTCCTGTCCTCAAAATGAGCACTGTAACCCTTGACACAGCACGTCTTCCCTCTTCCCACAAGGGCACCCAGAAACTCTCCAGCTTTAACTACATGCATCCTCTTGGCCCTTACAGACCTTTTCGTAGCTTAGAGAGAAGCTCACAGGCTCCTGGATTTCACTGTTCTGACCTTATTCTTCCAGCCTAAGGCAAAGCAGCAGCCAAAACCTACATTGCTCCCCTGGCTGCCAGGCAGTGCGGGGAAAGGATGGCCCTCCACAACCCAGCTAGCTTCAGCCTTTCCAACTTGGCTGCTTTCTGCCTCTGGCAGTCCTGTTCCTCAGAAATCTGACTGCTGCAGTGCTTTCACTGACCATCTCCCTTTCAGTATCATATCCCTGCTCCTTTCTGGCTCCCTGGTTTCAGAGAGGATGGAAAAAAATAGCAGGTTTCAAGCTAAATGTCATGATCTCAGTGCTAGAACATCCTGCCAACATTAAACAACCTTATTCAACTCTGATTGCTACCCTTGCAGGGGAATAAAACTTAATGCAACTCCCTGGCAAGTCAAAATCAGCAGAATCAATCTTGGTTTTACACCAGATTTTCAGCAAAATAATACCTGAGAAAACCCTTCTTACTGAAGTATGTTGAAGCATGGTCAGCTTTCACATGCAAGTCCAGGGAAGACTGAACAGCACAGCAAACCATGACAATAAGTTACTCAAGTGAAAAATGCAAGTATAAACTGTAAACACAGCTGAGGAAACACTGTATTTGTCCTGACCAAAATGCAGGTTAAAAAATCCTTATTGAACTCAATGGGATTCATTAATTATGAAATGGCATGAGGCCCAGACCCTCAGAGCATGACCAGCTCCTGCCTGAAGGGATAGGGTGGCATGGCTCTCAGCTGGTGCTGCTCTGCAAACGTGCTCCCCTAAAGCCTGTTCAGCATCTGGGG
Organism: Pezoporus occidentalis; assembly: GCF_034315485.1. Classification (NCBI taxonomy): domain Eukaryota; kingdom Metazoa; phylum Chordata; class Aves; order Psittaciformes; family Psittacidae; genus Pezoporus; species Pezoporus occidentalis. The sequence continues at coordinate 4,221,725 of NW_026915725.1, forward strand.
AAGCTCATGCCTCCATGCATAGCACAGAACATCCCCTCCTCTTGTATAACTCAGCTAAACTACAGAATTGAACAGGTAGTAGGCGCATTATTTAATTATGTAAGAAAATGCCGTATAGGATCTTAATCAACAGGACTGGTTAGCATTAAGGCTATACAGGTATTTCCACTACATACTGCTCTCCAACCTTGGTTATGGCACAGGAAACACTGCTGCTGAAAAATAAGGGAAAGCTTTTCAGTACCTCCTAATTTTGTAAGCAGGCCATGAATGGCTTTGTCGTGGTTTAAGCCCAGACGGTAACTCAGAAACATGCAGCCGCTCACTCACTCCCCCCGCCCTTCTTCCTCCCCCCACCCCCGGAGGGATGGGGAGGAGAATCAAAAGAATGTAATTTCCATGGGCTGAGATAAGAACAGTCCAATAACTAAGGTATAACACAAATCACTACTGCTGCCACCAATAATAATAATAATAAGGGAAATAACAAGGGAAGAGAATACAACCGCTCACCACCCTCCGACCGATACCCGGCCCGACCAAGCAGTGATCTAGCCCTTCCAGGTAACTGCTCCCAGTTCTACATCCTGGGCATGACATGCTGTGGTATGGAATACCCCTTTGGCTAGTTTGGGTCAGGTGTCCTGTCTCTGCTTCCTCCCAGCTTCCCCTCCTCCCTTGCAGAGCATGAGACTCAGAAAGTCCTTGGTCAGAGTAAACATTACTGAGCAGCAACTGAAAACATCAGTGTTATCAGCGCTGTTCCCAGGCTGAAAGTCAGAAACACAGCACTGCACCAGCTACTAAGAAGGAGAAAAATTACTGCTACTGCTGAACCCAGGACATGCCTCTCCACCCTTATCTTTTGACCAATTTTCTCTTCACACTTTTCTATGGCTAACATAAAAAGTAAAATTCGTTGCAAATTTTAATTTCATTTACTTGTTCCAAAATGTAACTAAGCTGTACTGATCCAATTACAGACTTCTTGCCTCAAATGATGTTTAAAAATTTATTTGGATTAGAGAATTTAATTATTTAATCAAATTTAATCAAATTATTAACAAATGAATTTTAGAAAATTAAGTATAAGAACAGTTTTACTTAAGTTAAATAAGAATAAATAATAACAATCACTTTCCAGAATTTATTCTATTTCAGAGAAAATTAATCTTCCCAATTTTTTGGGGGGGGGAAGAAGGAGAAGATGGCAGGAAGAATAAGATGATGATGGCAAAACATCAGTTTAATTCTCAAAGCAGTTTCATTCAAACTTGTGAATAATCAGACAATCATGCCTCTGACATATCCTGGCTGTTGTGGTTTAAACAAAGTCAGCCATAAATCACACAGTCGCTCTCTCACTCCGCCCCCTTCTTTCCCTCCCCATACTCCCGGAGGGACAGAGAGGAGAATCAAAAAGAATGCAACTCCCAGGGGTTGGGATAAGAACAGTTTAGTAACTAAGGTATAACACAAATCACTACTGCTACCACCAAATGATAAAGGAAGTAACAAGGGAAGAAAGTACAACACCTCACCACCCACCGACTGATAACTCGCCCCCGCCCAACCAAACACTGACCAATACCTCCTCCAACCCTGCAGTCCCAGCCCTTCCGGGTAACTCTCAGTTACATCCTGGGCATGATGTGCTGTGGTGTGGAATACCTCTTTGGCTTGTTTGGGTCAGGTGTCCTGTCTCTGCTTCCTCCTGGCTTCCCCTCCTCCCTGGCAGAGCATGAGACTTAGAAAGTCCTTGGTCAGACTAAATATTTGAGCAGTAACTAAAAACATCGGTGCTATCAGCGCTGTTCCCAGGCTGAAAGTCAAAAACATAGCACTGCACCAGCTACTAAGAAGGAAAAAATTGACTGCTACTGCTAAACCCAGGACACTGGCAGACAACTATATCCATCACAAGTTCCAGGGTAACTGGAAGTACAACTCATTAAAGTACAGTAATCTATAGGATAAAAATCAATAGTAAAGCATCCTCTAAGATACAAAAGAGTAATTGACTGTTTTCAAAATGTGATAATCCAGTTGCTTTGAAATCATATCTATTGCTGATTTGAAAATGTTTTATAAGATGTGATAATCAAATGAGAATGCTCAAAACAGAAAGGTCTTTTTTTTTCCATTGCATTAATTCACCAGCAACAAACTTGCACTGAATACAAGATTCTTGATTTTCAATTAGCTATCCAAGTATTTGACTAATCAATTCCAATTTAGCAGCGTTACCATTCTCCATTCAATGTTACTATTTCTGTTAGTAACCTTTGCAACCAATATGTTAAAACACATCAGTTGTGAAGGCCATTATTTTAACGCAATAATCATAAATCGTCTTTCATTTGACATTAGTCCTGGACAAAAAAGTCACTAAGCATAGCAAAGGTTAATTAAGAAATCACATATATAACTTCAAGCACAAAGAATATCGCATTGAAGAACCATTCTCAAAGGGAAAGTTAGTGAGACAGAAATCCTGAATAATACATCTCCCAAGGAGGAAAAGGTAAATTCTCTTCTTTAAGAATACAAAATTACTTACTGGAATAATACAAAACAAGGACAACTACTAAGCATGCATAGACTTAGTCCATGCCAAACACTTTTGTCTTTATTCTCCCACTGATGTGTAACCAGCTTAAAAAATGGAACCGTTTTACCACGGGAAAACGTTGCTGAGGCCTAGAAGGCCACAAGAATGAAGCTTGTATTGTTATTTTGAATGCCTCTCTTACGGACTAAACCTTGAAACCATCACAGTAGAAACTGTGAAGTCACAGGTATTCAGATCTGTTATGTGTTCTAAATATAGATAATTCAGGTCATAACTGTAAGAGATACAAATAGTCCTCCGAGATAATCCTCACGTGATACTGGTATTACTTTAAAAGGAGCATTTCTATAATAACTCCTGATTAAATATAGAAATATGACAGCAGTGACTAAATCTAGATGTTGTATGGCTTTTTTGTAAGGTTCTTCACATAAATCTGGCTGTGCAACTCACTGGACAGACAGCACTCCAGCTGCTCACAACAAAACTGGTTTTCTTCTTGGTAAATAAAATTCTGCTTTCCAGGCATTTGTATCTTTTGTTTCTATCTGTATGTTTTCTAGAATGTTTTCAGAAATACATTCACTTCAGAAATAGAAAAATAAACGAGGCTATCTATAGCCTTTGTCGCAAAATGGAAATAGATATTACCATCTCTAAATGTCACTAATCATTTCACATTTCACCTTCTTCACTGTCTCCATTAACTACCAAAATCCTTGAACTCATGAAGACAGTAATATGCTGCAGTTAGTTGCTGAAGTTATTCAGATACAAAGAACTGAAATGCAAAAGAGGAGATATACTGATGGCTACATGCACTATGGACAGTATTCAAAGATGAAACAATAAGGGACATTTCTCATCTCCCCTCTCCGTTAGCTAAAGGCTTTGTGAAAGAGAGTAGTGCTGCCAATATGTATAATTTTTAAGTCTCTGGTTATTTAGTCCTTATTCTTAAAGTCCACGGTCTTAAAATTTTATGATTTAGCTACATTCTTGAATTTCATGAAATAAAAAAAAAAAAAAATAAAGCTATTATTCTAGTCCTTACAATTGTGAAAAAAGAATACATTTCCCAAATCTTGCCTACAGGTTCAAAAACTTGAGAACACATTTAATAAATGACATTGTTTTTTAGTGTTTCACTCATGAGTTCTTGAGGTCTGCAACTGGGGAAATTGCATTTACTTCTCTGATCTTTTTCCCCATTTATTTTCTTCCTTTCATCACCATTTCATCACAAAGTGTACTTCTCAGTTCTACAGTTCGATTTTTTGAAGATCTTCGGGATTTTCTCCTTCCTTTCTCTCAAAGGGCACTCACCACCTCTTTTCTCCTTTGTCCTGCTAACTCTGTCAGGATTAACTGGATAAAACTGCCCAGCTCCTCAGACCTCAGTGCTGCTCTGCGATGCCTGCCTGCTACCTGTGCAAATCTTTTGCTTTCAAATGCTCACTGGAGAAAGTAGGAGAAATACCACCTGGCGGGTGAAGGAGTACATAAACCACCAACCTCCTATAGGCCTTGGACACGAAGAAATAAAGGCACGGGCTTATTGTTAAATTAGTACCACAGGCCTGAGGATCTTGTCTTCCCCTGCCTGGAGACTTGCCTTAGGTCCTAACAGAAATGATCTAAAGTCCAAATAACTGCTACTCGCTTTGCTTTACCTTTTGTTTAGTTTTGTACAACTGCATTGTGTAACACCTATTAAATGTATTTTTGCAAATAATAGCAACAACAAATAAACTATGCAGAGTGGACTGCCTGTGACCCTACAATAAAACACGGCAGAGAAGAGTACAGCACGGGATGAAGGCAGAGGCCCTGAATGACCCAGGAGGCCCAAGTGCTAGAAGCAACTTATCTAGTGGCCTAGACTGGCTATCAAAAAATTGCAACTTTAGTTCCTGTGGACAAAACCAGCCTTAAGGGTAAAAAGATAACAAAGAACCAGTATCAGCACACGTAAAGAACAGCACATACAGCACCTTTGATTGTAACGTGGAATTACAGCCCAATGCGAGCCTTGAAACATGCTGGCAAACAGAGAAGAACAACCCAAGATGGATCACGTATGGAAGAGGAAGAAATCATCAGTATCAGCACTGTGCTCCTTCCAGTAAAGGATGCTGATGTCACACTGCACACCCATCCTAATCACGACAGCTACTGTTGACCTTAGGACTCAGTGGTGCAGTGGAAATAAAAGGTCAGATATTAGAAAATTTGTGTATATATCCTTTTTAACTGCATGGAATTTTAAACTACTGATAATGGAATAGTAATATTTATTTGCCTAAACTAACAACAAATTCTGGGCTTTCCTTATAAAGTGCTTCTTATTGGCTGTAATGACCTTATGAGTCAAAACCTGATAATAATTCAACCAACTTCTTTCCAAAATGTCAATTCCCCCAAACCAAACATATTGGTGTTTAGAAGTGAAAAGTAAAATTTGGCTCATTTTTACCACAGATTACAACAGAGAAAGCTCAAAGGTTTTTGTTCTCTCAAAAAATTGCTTATCGTTAGCTAAACTTAGCTAGATAAATGCATGGCATTAAATCGCTGTTTTTCCACATCACTCAAACTATTTGCTTTGAAGTTGTCCAAGGAGCATCCAGCCAAATGTTTTCAATTCTACATTTCTCATATCTTTATTCTGCTCTTTTCAAGATTCAGGACTCACAAATGCACTGATTTTTTATCACTACAACTAATAAACAAACCAAAACTAAACTGCATTTGTAGAAATGAGGGCTAATTACTGAGAAAGCAATAATTTTTAAAGCAAACTAATGAGTGCAAAGATAAAGTAGATACACCAGGAACAGATTCAACCACTCGCATGTCTCTTAAGCTGTACTTGCACCCTGTTTACTTTTACAAAAAGTTACATTTGCTATGCTGCTTTTCCAAGCATGTATGATACTGCTTTTAAACTCCTTGGTATCCCAAAATACTGAACCAAGCAACATCATAAAAGTAAGAAAAAATGTCTAAAATATTCTGCCTGTGCAGGAGTATAAATCAGATTTTCATTTTGATTTTTTTTTTTTCCTGTGCATGCTCATATATCTAGAAACGAAAAGAATACGAGGAATCTTTTGTGTGAAATATTGTTCAGTTTTACATTGCCAAGAGCTATTTTTAGCTACTGAAAGTACGAAACATTCCCAAATGAAAGAATAAAGATTGCACTGCATCCAGAAATCAAGAGGCAAATATTGCCTCTGTCTTTATCCTTTCCATGTATAATGCTGAGGGCTATAAAATCAGAGTCCTTCAAAAATTAGTGTTTGCAAACACTCTACCTCAGCACAGCGAGCAGTCCTTTCAGTGTTCCCGATCTGCAAGTTAGTGCTAACCACTATGTGAACTCACAGAATGTGTTTGCTGGTTACAGTGAAGGAAGACAGTACCTTTGCAAGCTCAGAGATCCAACTATAAATCAGGCATGAAAGCATGAAACATGTTTTGCATTGTTATTTAGTTATCTTGAAAGGGATATCCATAAAAGCATGCTTGATATATGAACAGTTCAATACTTCCCATTCCACAACATTTGCAATCACTGCACCTACTCTTCTATGGAAAGACCATATCTCTCCCTCATAAAAAAAACCTGTAAGCAAAGGAAGCAGGGCAAGGGAAACTCAATCAGAAGAAAGCAAATGCAACAGAGATGGCTGAGATGGTGTTATTTGCAACAGTAAACTGCACTGTAAAATGTTAGAAACGTAAACTTATCTGTGACTTTTTCACCAAACCAAAAGTACATTGTCATTTAAAAACTACCAACTACAGAGTTGTCATTTTGCATTTAATAGACATGTAGAATACTACATTTAGCAATATTGTACATACCTCACAGTCTTTGTTACCATAGCACAAAAACTGCGAAGCAAGAAATGTTTAGACCTTTAAGCAAGAAAGCAAGCAAACAAACAAAGAATCAAGCACCAATAGCAACAGTATTCTTTTACTGTTGACCAGGAAGAACACCCGACACATTGAAAGATTATAAAAAAGTCAATTAACTGCCACAAAAAATGCCAGAACCTCAAACCAAATGAACAGAAAACCCTGGTAGAAATATATTAACAGCCTCAAAACACTGAAGAAGCTACCAAGCTCCTGAAAAACAACTACAGCTGATTTTGAACACACTATCAACAACGATTTAAGTGGATGACACATGATGAGAAAGATGTGCCAAAAAATCATGACCACATGGCTTTTGTGGGTTTTGGGCTTCAGTGCCTTAGCATTAATCTATTTAACCTACACTACACACCATATCACCAAAGTCATCATCAACTCACCATCAACTCACCATCTTAAAGCTGCACAGTACAGCTGCAAGTATGCAGGCACGTATGGTAACTCATATGTTATCAATCAAGAGGTTTTCTTACCTTGAAAATCAGGCTTAGTAGAAAAGAAACCCACAACAACACCTCATGCCTTAACATAATAAATTGAGAGAAGACATGCAGGATGACCAGGAAATAGTACCTGAGGTACTACAAAACAAGTTAACAGTTTTCAGATTGTATTTTGTATAATGAAAGATGGAACAATACTGCACCTCACAAGATAAACACTACAGCATTTTTAAAATCAGAGAGGAATAAGAGAACTATTAAAATTTTTGCAAATGAAACCTAAAAAGAAACAAGTCCTTAAGGAGTATGAGGCAGAGTTCTTGCACAGCAGATAGACAGGTGGGATATAGAGCACTGGTCACCCCAGCTGTACCAAAGTTATGGTAAGCTCACTTAAAAGTCTCCACCGAATCCAACAGGTACATTGCATTAGACCAGATCATTCATACAAACTAGCTAGGATATCTGAAAAAAAAAAAAAAACAAAAAAAACACAAAACAAAACAGACAAAAAACTCCAACACATCAACCAAGCAAACAAAACCAAACAGAAAAACTCCAGACACATACAAAAACTGGAACATGGAATCAGAGATTGTAACATATACCGCTGTTAACTGTTCAGCAGTAGCAAGTAACACATGCTAACGGAGGAGTAGCATATGGTCAGAGACATCTAGGTAGTGAAGATGTAAACCAGAACGTACTTAAAAAAAATGTGAACAGTGGAAAGAACAAGAGGAAAAAAAGAAGCAGCAATCAGCCCAGAAAGCTGCTTCACAGACTTCATGTTTGTTCAGTACACAGGATCCAGAGCCCATAGCCTTACATGAGTTGATGAAATCAAATCAGGTACTGTTTTTCCTATACTTGAACAGATTATTCATCAAGTAAAAGTCTGTGTCCTAAAACAAAAATGAGCATGTGGTTTGTAAAGACATGGAAACAGCTCCTAATTGTGATCTATAAAGCATTATGAAACACCAGTGAAAATATTTTCTACATCCAGAGAACTCACCACTGAATCAAATTAGAGCCATTGTAGAGGGTCAGGAAAAAAAGATTCATGCCTTGAATGGGAATCCAGACAAGTGAAAAAGCTGTGCTATATCTGAGATACATTTACAGTCTGGTTTTCTCTTACACTATAAAATGGAACTTGCCATTTATTTCATGTGAATTCAGCTACATTTTCACACAGGCCACTACATGGGTGTAATCTGACAATCTGCTAGTTGAAACATCACTGGCCACCTTTAAAAGATTTAAGGTCTGATACTCGAAAATAATGTAAGTTTATGTACATACAGACTGTCCTGGGTTCAGGAGTAGCAGTCATTAGTCTTGGAAGGCAGATGCAGGGACTGTGAGAATGAAGACCGTGCGCCCACTGTAGGAGAGGATCTGGTTTGAGACCATCTTAAAAATCTGAACGTGCACAAGTCCATGGGTCCTGATGAGATCCGTCCGCGGGTCCTGAAGGTGCTGGTGAATGAAGTTGCGAAGCCACTGGCCATCATATTTGAAAAATCATGGCAGTCAGGTGAAGTTCCCTATGACTGGAAAAAGGGAAATATAACCCCCAGTTTCAAGAAGGGGAAAATGGATGACCTGGGGAATTACAGAGCAGTCAGTCTCACCTCTGTGCCTGGCAAAATCTTGGAGCAGATTCTCCTGGAAGGCATGCTAAGGCACATGAAAAACAACAAGGTGCTTGGTGACAGCCAGCATGGCTTCACTAAGGGGAAATCCTGCCTGACCAATTTGGTGGCCTTCTATGATGGGGCTACAGAACTGATGGACAGGAGTAGAGCAGTTGATGTCAGCTACCTGGACTTGTGCAAAGTGTTCGACACTGTCCCACATGACATCCTTGTCTCTAAATTGGAGAGACACCAATTTGATGGATGGACCACTTGGTGGATAAAGAACTGGCTGGATGGCCGCATGCAAAGAGTTGTGGTCAGTGGCTCAATGTCCAGCTGGAGACCAGTAACGAGCGGTGTCCCTCAGGGATCGGTGTTGGGACCAGTCTTGTTTAACATCTTCGTCGCTGACATGGACAGTGGGATTGAGTGTGCCCTCAGCAAGTCTGCCGATGACACCAAGATGTGTGGTTCGGTTGATAGGCTGGAGGGAAGGAATGACATCCAGAGGGACCCTGACACACTTGTGAGGTGGGCTGATGCCAACCTCATGCAGTTTAACCATGCCAAGTGCAAGGTCCTACACCTGGGTCGGAGCAATGCCAGACACAGCTACAGGTTGGGCAGAGAAGAGATTCAGAGCAGCCCTGCGGAGAAGGACTTGGGGGTGTTGGTTGATGAGAAAATGAACATGAGCCGGCTTCAGTGTGCGCTTGCAGCCCAGAAAGCCAACCGTATCCTGGGCTGCATCAAAAGGAGCGTGACCAGCAGGTCGAAGGAGGTGATCCTGCCCCTCTGCTCTTGTGAGACCCCACTTGGAGTATTGTGTGCAGTTCTGGTGTCTTCAACATAGGAAGGACATGGAACTGTTGGAACAAGTGCAGAGAAGGGCCACGAGGATGATCAGGGGACTGGAGCACCTCCCATATGAAGACAGGCTGAGGAAGGTGGAGCTGTTCAGCCTGGAGAAGAGAAGGCTGCATGGAGACCTCATAGCAGCTTTCCAGTATCTGAAGGGGGGCTATAGGGATGCTGGGGAGGGACTCTTCATTAGGGACTGTAGTGATAGGACAAGGGGTAACGGGTTAAAACTTAAACAGGGGAAGTTTAGGTTGGATATAAGAAGGAAATTCTTTCCTGTTAGGGCGGTGAGGCACTGGAATAGGTTGCCCAGGGAGGCTGTGAATGCTCCATCCCTGGCATGTTCAAGGCCAGGTTGGACGAGGCCTTGGGTGATATGATTTAGCATAAGGTGTCCCTGCCCACGGCAGGGGGGTTGGAACGAGATGATCTTAAGGTCCTTTGCAACCCTAATGATTCTATGATTCTATGATTTTTTCTCCTTCTTGGTGGCTGGTGCAGTGTTGTGTTTCTGACTTTCAGCCTGGGAGCAGTGCTCATAACACCAGTGTTTTCAGTTGCTGCTCAGTAATGTTTACTCTGACCAAGGACTTTCTGAGTCTCATGCTTTTGCCAGGGAGGAGGGGAAGCCAGGAGGAAGCAGAGACAGGACACCTGACCCAAACTAGCCAAAGAGGTATTCCATACCACAGCACGTCATGCCCAGGATGTAGAACTGGGGGCAGTTACCCGGAAGGGTTACATCACTGCTCAGTTGGGCTGGGTATCAGTCGGCAGGTGGTGAGCAGTTGTATTCTCTTCCGTTGTTATTTCCCCTATTATTATTATTATTGGTGGTAGCAGTAGTAGTTTGTGTTATACCTTAGTTTTTGGGCTGTTCTTATCTTAATCCATGGGAGTTACATTCTTTCAATTCTCCTCCCCATCCCTCCGGTAGCTGGGGGGGAAGGAAGGGGACGGGGGAGTGAGCGAGAGAGACTGCATGCCTGACTGAGTTTAAACCATGACACAGACACACAATTTAAACTCTGGAGATATGCATCCATCTTTTTGAAATATAAGCCACATGCTAATTATCTTTACAGGTCAAAAGGGACAAGCTATGGACAAAAGACATTTTGAATTTAGAGAAAATGTTGATGACTGTTACAGAATGGCAAATAGAACAGGTCAAATGCCCATTTTACGATTAGAATATAAAAGCCCAAAGAACTGTAAGGAAATCATACAAGTGTACATTTGGAAAGAATTCACACATTCAATAATCCCTTTTTTTCACTGCTGGCAAAAGGAACAAAGTTCCTGCTCTGTCTAAAGGTAGCTTAATACATTCATTGTGAATTTTACCCAACTTGCTAACTGATTGCCAAACATGTGAATGAAAGCAGTTAAGAAAGACCCCAGCAACCAGACTAGACATGAAGGGCAAACAATGTGCGCTGTCTACACAGTTGACTTTATTTCCACAGTTGAGCTGCCAAATACTGGTGAAGGAATTTCTGCAAAGGAGGTCATATACTTCCCCTCATAATTTCCTCTCTCCTTTTTATACTCAATATGAGAGGCAGCTCTCAAGATTTGCAAAAATGCCATTTTCTTACTGTGATGACTGGTGCCTCTTTTCCACATGTGGCAGGCAGCAGCTCCCAGCCCCTCCTCACCCCCTACATCACCACCTGCCTGTGGAGATTCTCCAGCTGGGCATGGAGGAAAGGAGCAGGCTGCCTGGGACTTAGTGTACCTCATCACCATGACTAACAAAGAGAAACTAAGGAAAAAGGGGACAGGAAAGAATTAGAAATCTGAAGAAAGTAATAAACCAGGTAAAATATATGTAGAGATGGAGAAAATTAGGGTAAAACCACCACCAAGCAGAGCTATTGAAGTTGTTCTACAAACAAGATGTGATCTGCATGCAATCCTGTGTTGTAATAACTCTAGACAAACCTTGCATTTTAGAAAATTAGGCCTAGTCAATTTATGTCTACATATAAATTAGCTATCCCCTCTATAACGTGGCTATTTGAGAAATACGGAGGTGAGATGAATGGCCCTGGGTCAGATGCCATGTACTGCTTACTTATGAAGTGAAGCAGAAGTCTTTTAAATATACTTTCAAGGGTATTTAAATGATGAAATTGAGCTCTAATTCAGGATGACTTTCAGGCCACAGTTTTATGCATGCTTTCAATTCTTTTCAGCCAACATTCTCACCAAAATTAAATGCTGTCTTCCCATAATCCCCAAATTGTCCTCTTACTCTTGAGCAGCCTCTTGCCTGGTCCCAAACCAGAATTTGGATGGCAATGGGATGAACAGGATTGCGGAATTGATACTGCTTGTACCTATTTTTTCTCATTAGATTACATTTAACTCCAATAATGTTGTTCTACTTTGTCATGCAGTCACGTAAAAACTTTTCCCGCAAGAGGGCTGGACTACAACATTAATCTATCAAAAATACTGCATAAAGTTTACAGTATTAACCATCTAGAGCAGTCAAATAAAAACTAAAATAACTGTGAATTAATTCTGCTTATGAACTTGTTTAAATACATTATGTTTGAAATATCTGCATAATATTTGGTTGTTGATTTCATACCTTTTTAAATTAATTGTGGGATAAAAGCACTTTGCTTGATGGACTACATTTTGATTTAAAGTTGAAAGAATTTCCTTCTCTATTCAATCGGCAGAAATTCACTGCAGCCTACTAACAAAGAGACTTCTTTCACAGTCAGTGCAGGCTCATTTCTTTACCTGTATCTATTATTTGCATACATACGTTATACATGTAATAAGTGCTTGCTTTGATAGACATTCTAAACCGATCAGAGTAATTTTAAAAAATTGCAAAAGCATATCTGCTAACTTCTACTTTAACTAGGCTAAATATAATGACTAAGCCAAGGCTTGAATACAGAATTCATATTACAATTTAAACATTCAACAGTAAACAAAATATGTTACTCAAAACTGGCTTTCTGCATATGCAGCCTACCACCTCACAACTCTGAGTAAAGTAGGAGTGATTTAGGGCCCATTTAATATGTGACAGATTTTTTTTTCTTTTAAGTTCTAGAATGACACTGAAATATACTTCTCCTATTCCTCTGAATTTGACTCTGAGATGAAATAATAATTTAAACATGTTACTAAACAGAACTATTACATTTGCTTTGTAATGAAATTGATCCAAGAAATTCTCCCTCTGAGGGGGCTAAAACCAGGTCTCAAAACAGCTGGCTAGGAGCAAGACAATATTAATATGGGCCTAAGTATCATCTGCTGGACTTGGCTGGCTTTTTCCATGCCAGTCTGAGTTGGCTTTTAGCAAGTTTGTTAAATCTTTGAGTTGCTGGTCAGGAAGTAGAATTAATTAAAATCTTTTCCATCTCTAAAAGCAGACTCAAGGAAAATCTTGTGTTAAAGCTTCTGTTGGTCATCCCACGTGGAGAGATACTGAGGAAGTGTGTGTCAGGCTTCAGAAGTGAACAAAAGACAAGAAAAAGATCAGAAACATCTGCAGAACATTCAGTGCAGATTTGTGAGATTCTACCCCCTTTGTTCTCTTCCAAGACGAAACAACTTTCTATAAACAGAGTGTTGTGACAATGTGCAGTGAACTGCAATTATTTGGTACACCTACAGAAAACGTCAAACAAGAATTTGGCATTGGAAGACAAAATATAGGCAAGCCTACAGGCATACAACCAGGGTCTACTTGCTCTGAAAAACTCAAACAATGCAAACGAGTAAAGAAAATGTTTGCAAAGGATGAGGAAGACGCAAGTGTTAGCATCTTCCATGACAAGCACATTTTACGCAACAGAAATGTGACGGAGGCAGTGGCTGCTTCACTATAATCATTTTAGTTATGTTTTCTTCTTTTATTATCCTCCCTTTTTTTTTTTTTTTTTTTTTTTAGGAAGGTCACCAGTACATGCTGCAGTCTGACTGGAGAGAGCTAATATTCAAAGGGCTGAGAAATAACCCAAGTGCAGAAACAGCCTGATATTCAACAGAGCTCTGAGACACTTCAAAATACACAGACTGCAACACCCAGCAGTGTCTTTAATATGACAGAGTGACTGAGGGATTGTAGCAGAGATGATTACTGCTGTAACACAGTATTTAGTACCCATCATTTGGCATTTTACAGCTAATTAGAGAAGCCTTACTCTCCACACACAAAATTTCTTCGGGTGTTATTCAACTGACTGCTAAATTTGACAGTGTTATACAAGAACATGTGCATCCCCCACCTCTGCAAAAGGTTTCTCCCTGTGCAGACTTGATACTGACTGCACACAGGGCCCAGCATTTGCTAAAGCTGTTTCTATCCTTAATATAGTTAAAGCAACACTCAGCAGCTACTCAATGGTTGCTAGAAGAAATCATGAACTTAATTTGCGCAAACTTCAACATTTTCTCTACCCTTTACTGTACTAAAGGCCTCACACTTTCCTAAAGATATCAAAACTTACATAAGATCTGAAGAACCAAAGTCACAAGGAGCCCAGAATGAACTGAAAATGCTAATAATAAAAAAACCAAACTCAAATATAAAGCCTCTTTATTTGAGCAAAAATTGACTATGATAATAAGTAAAAAAAAAAAAAACCAAACCAAAAACCAAACCCCCAACATTTTAAGGTTTGGAATTCTGTAATAAGTGAAAAAAAAATCTACATGTTTGACTCTCCTCAAATAAGTATGTGACCAGACAGCTTAATTAAACGTATATACTTTGAACAAGATAAATTTGGGGTCTTAGATACTGAATAGCTGCTTAATTTCCTAGCTAATTTCAATCAGTATGTTCTGAGCTGCCCCAAGATGTTATCTGCTATTTCCATTCAAAGTTCTTCCACTGAAAAAAGGGCATCAACAGATTGCAGTAATATGGTAAGACCTCCTTTCCCTTTTATCTCCACCTAAACTTTCGGCTTGTTAGAAAATGTGTTAAACAAGCTAAAGAAAAAAAAAAAATGCCAGGACATTCAAAGCAGACAGCTTTACTTCTGAAAACATATTAAATAGATAATATTCTATTTTATCCAAGCAGAATGGCTTACAGAAACCTGGAGCAAGAGAAACAAATTTAACTTTTTGCTATAAATCAAGAGAAAAGGTGTCCAACCTAGTCTTCCATATTTCTCATAAATGGCTAGGCATTTCTTAGCTCTGAACTGGAAGGGGAATCAGTACATGAATGTTTCTCTACCTGTATTAATGCCGCATAAATCCTTGCGTGTATTTTGTCATTTGATTTCTTTTACTTCTACTTAAACTATTCAAAAGAAACCCACTAATTTTAACAGGGAAAAGAATGCTCACAGGTTTTGACATGGAAGTTCTTGAGTTGGCTGTGGTTTATAGAGATTTCTGAAAAGAAATGAGTTTATCAATGAAAATCAAGACTTCTTTTCCATAGCTTTTGAAAAGAATCTGCGTAGTATTTTTTATAACATCTAGAGCTTGATGCTACGATTATATGTATAAACAGAATCTGAACAGACAGTATCATTGCAATACTGCCATTAATACTCTATATGATCGCCTAAATGAACCATCTCACTAAACAAACATATTCTTTCTGCAATATCTCAAAATAAATGGATTTATGACTTGAAGTTATTTTGTTTTATATATATACATAAGAACCTTGACAATAACAGTAAGGCATTAATTTTTATCACTTTCAAAGAGAAGTGTCTCTGTGTTCACAATTAATAAAATTTCTGCTATTAATGATGATGAATTTTAGTTTCATACAAACATTTGAGAATAAGATACAGTTATGGCATATTTAGTAGCCTTTCATCTCTGCACTTCCAGACTCCCATAAAAGAGTTTGCTTTAGTGGCCATGATTTATTACATGTAGTGTTGTGGGTTTTTTTTATACAAAAGACCACTGTGGTGACAGCTTCAAATCAGGATTAAAACATACAGGGAGAATCCCTGGGAAGTCATGCACAAGGACAGATATTCATGGTGCCTAGAATAAATGATTATAGCTTCAAGAGCCCAGTGATGAATAAAACATAGAAAAAGGTATCAAAGAACATTTTTGTGATTACATGAAAGATGCATACAGGATGGTATTGATATTATATGTTCCAGCTGTTAAATTATGCTTAATTTCATTCCTGGATTAGTGTGCAACAGTCCTACAGTAATGGCAGAGAGCCTATAGCTCATGAATACAGGGAAACTGCTGCAACACACACTGAATTTTAGAGAGAAAATACACACTTACTCCTGACTGTGGAAACACAACTATCCACCAGACTGCATTCGGCAAAATTTCTAGCCTGCATTTGCCACAGACATTCAGGAAGAAATATGGAAACATGCAATTTTGAGACCAAAATAAAATCTTCTCAATTCATAACAGAGTGAAGAAGATAATGCAGATCCATTGCTTTATGCCCTTTCATGTCTTGCCCCTTTTCCTGGGATCAAGTAACAAGAGTGTAGGCATAACCCTGTTCATATCGGACAGCTCCTGAGGAAAGCCCTGAAGAGCAATCAAATTCACTTGGACTGGTGAACAACCAACAGCATGTGCTGCTATATAAGAAACTAGTATCAGTGGTAAGTTAAGCACAAGATCCTATCCCAGGCAGGAGAAGATAGGTTTCTCAGGTGAAAAGGGTACACTTACTTTTTCAGTCTTGTGGTATGGAGCACTCGGTCTCCATCCATGTCCCCACGTCATAGCATACGGCTGCCTATGACACTGCACTGTGCGCATTGTGCTTAACTGACCTGGTTTAGAAATCAACCTACCAAAATAAATGAACTGAGCAGCTTGAATAGAAACTTCTTACACTAATGCTCTGGAATCAAAGCCACTGCCGTGGAAGTATGTTGCCAGAGAGACACAGCATAATCAAAAGGTGCGAGGGAAAGACTGTCAAGTTGGAGAAATGCAAGGTAGAAGTCAAGTTTTTCAAACCTGCTCAAGAATGTCAATGTTTAACTCCCTACGTCTCCTCCTTCCCAACAGATTTTATTCAAACTGCATCACAGAATGAGGCTGTGCAAAGCAATTCACGTCTGCTCCTTTCCAGAACTCTTTTGCTCTGCTTTCCCTTCCCTGACCTCCCCTCATCCTCAGGCTTGTGCTTTAATCACAGGCTTTCAAGAGAAACTCTTGGTTTGAGAGTTTTCCTTGGAGATTTTACCCAGCACTGAGTCTAATGTCAAGATAAGCTCTTGCTCTGGAAGGCAAACACGACAAATACAGTTATGATTAGAATCTGGTGATTTTATGCTCAGTAGAGTTTAAAACTAGGAGTAAGAAATCCTTCCCTTTGTGAGGAACAAAAAAAGGGTTTCAACTGCTGCCACATATCCTTTGTCACAAGCTGCTGAACTTATCTGTGTTCCAAGGTCAAAGCCAGTTCAGTGGGGACAGGCACTGGAAACACCACTCTTTTTCACCTTCCTGTGAGGGAATGTAATGTCACATCCCTGTGTCTGCAGCAGACAGCCTGAGCTCCAGAAAGGCAGCAAGAGAAGACAGGTCCATGTGCAGCCCTCAACCAGACAGTTGAACCAGAAAGTTCACTGGATTAAACTACCAGGAAACACCAGCGGGGAAGGCAAGGAAATTGGTACTTTGTGGGTGAGTCACACGCCTCACTGCCAAAGGTGAATAAAGGGTCAAAATAATGAAATAGCTGGGATAAATGTGATAAATTCCCTTACTGCTCCTCCGGGAAGGATACTTTCAGCTGTAATTTGACTGCTCCTAAAAGTCAGGAATACATTTGTCTTTGCAATCACTGCCACTTATTACTGTTGATTACTAAAAGCAATGTGCAGAGCTGATTTGCAAGATGGCAGGTACTCAGCATTTCTTCTCATTTTCATTTCATTCAGGAAGCATTTATCTTACGACAGACAGAGGTGATCCGGAGTTACAGTAACCCCAAGTGCTTTCTGTTCATCTATTTCACCCCAAGTGAAATATTAGAATCCAACAACTTTTTAAAACTTAATTTTCAAATAATTGGCAGAACGGATGAAGCCAAAAAAGCAGCAAGTGCATCTCTTCTCTCATTTCAACAATCTGACATCTCCAGTCAAAATAATCAACGCAGCTGCAGTTTGATCCTTTGCCTTCCCTTTCAAGATACTTTTCTCTTCACTTTTTATCCAGGCACTGAAAAACGATGGCTTGCAGATCAATAACCACAAGTACATTTACACAATAAAAACCCAAACCATGGATTGCATCCCTGTCTTCATACCTGTCAAATGCAGATCTGTTCCAAATACTGAAAATAAAGAATCAATTTTCAAACTGAATTTTGGATTCTAGATACAGTAAACAAGAAATCACCTTGAGAATAGGTTTATACCTGATAAGATTTGACAAATAAGAATAAAGGACAATCTTGTTCATATGTATTGTAGTCATATATTTATCTAAATACTTTCTTTTACCACCAAGGTACTATCATAGCTTTCCAGGAACATAAAAGTACAAATTTTACACTCATAAGCTGTTAGCACAGAAAGATCATTTTATGAGTCAGAAAATCTGGGAAAATTTTATCTTACCAAACATTCCTACAAGAAAGAAAGAAGCCTCACTTCTAAGAATAATCAAAGTTCACATTTTAATGTCAGCTATTGGAGGCAATCAAAAGAATAAACAAAAAAGTAATATAACAATAACAGTATGCTAAAGTTACCCAAATATGGATAGGGAGGACACCAAGTGAAGTAAAGAAAAAGAAAATGGGAGAAACCCCTGGATTGTATCCAGCAGCATTAATCTGAATTGTCTGCACAGTTGTATCTCTTGACATTCTATCACTTTTCAGAATGTCGGTACTATTTGCATGTGTCTTGCTACCAATAAACTTGGATTTAAATAAAAAATCCTGGATGAAACCATTATCCTTTTAATTTATTTAGCAAGAAGAAGGGTTTTCAAGAGAAACAGCTGCAAGAAGTAATATTTCAGTGGGTACTATCTCATCTAAAGCAAGAGAACGCCACCTGAAACACATATTAAGATCTCATATCAGATCCAATGTAAGTATTTGCTTGCTTGCTATTAGAGCTGAACTTGTTCAATCAAATAAGTAAAAATGAAACTATGTAGTTGTAAGTTGTATGACTAGAACTCATTGGTGACATTTACATCACAAAAATGGAGTGAGAAGGGTAAATGCTCTTCCATACTTCCACAAAGGTTACCTGATACTTTCACATAGGATAAATGCCTGTTTCATCTTTGCTATGTTGTGGCAGCCTAAAATGTATCTCAGCATATACACTTTAATTTTAAAGGTATGAAATAGAGACTTTAATCATTGCATATTCTGCATCATATTGAATTTGGGAATAAAACCCAATCTTCATTTTTAATTCCTTTCTCTTATACTATGAATTATGCAGAATCCAGACACTCTTCATAGTTCGAGTTTTGCACTTAAAATGTTCCTAGCCTGGGAATGCAGAGCATCTTCCTCCCGGGTATCACAGGTTTACTTAAGGGTCTCCTACTGATTTTTCTTAAGTTTTATAAAACCAGTGACTTGTTCATTTAACTAATATTAAATTTCCAAAGGAAGCACTATTGAATTGGCACCTAACATCAGTCTAATTACGTATCAAAGCACTCTACTGCTACCTATAGTTAGAACTCACTGGCATCTTGCATGTAATGTTAGGGTTACCTAATTTTTTATTCTTTCTTCCTTCCTGTTTTTTTGGTAAAGTGGGCTAGCGAGGAGGGAGGGGATATAGATCTTTGCCAAGGACTCAAGAACTGTGTCTGGGGGCTTGTTTTAGCTGTAAATGACACATACTTCCCTGCATAATAAGACACATCAGCCAGGTGTCTGCTCTAACAGCAATCAGGTTAGTTCCTGAACTGGTTGGAAAATAGCCGCTTTTGTACAACAGCAGAAAGCATAATGCTTTCATTGTCCAAACGAGTCTTTCTCTGAGCCACCACACCACATCACATAGGCCAGTGTTAGCTGGGGTACCTCTGCAAGGTGAGCCTGCACTGAAACCTTTAATCCACTTCCTGCTTCCAGAAAGCTGGTGGCTGTCCACTACCAACTCTGATCACAGGGTAACTTTGTTCTCAGCTAAACCCCTTCTGTTTCCTCTCAAGTTAATCCTGTGGTGCAACACCAGGAAGTTACCAGCTGTAGAACATGAACAGCCAGTTCAAGTCACCAGTGCTAATTATCTAATACATGCAGACCCATAGACAAATGTATATCCATATATGCAAAGATGTGTGTATGGATATATATAATGTATAAACACACAGAGATATAAACACATTCAAAATCCTGTATTTTACCAAACTCAAGAATAACTAAGAGCCCTAACGCTTGTATAAACCTGCATCAGTAATGCCTACCTTGAAAACATTTTACAGCCTTAATTTTAGAAAAATGAAAGATTTACGAAAAGGTGCCCCCACCCCACCAAAAAAAAAAAAAATAAAAAATCTCCAGAGAGATTCTACAGTAAGCTGGAATTGAAATGGAAAATATACATTAATCATGTAGGAGACAGAAAAGATAAAATTATGTAAATTAACCCCAAAATAGATATTACAGATGCAAAAAGGTCAGCATTTACCATAAGGTGATTAAAAACATTTTAACTACCTTTAACAATGGCCTGTGCCCTGAAATCCTATTTTCCCCCTCTATTTTTGAAACAGTATTCTAAGAGTACAAATGTATGTTAGCTGCTTAAAACCCCATGGCATTCAGATAGCTAGATCAGCTGCTGAGAAAAGTGATGTTCTGGATTACAGCACAGTAGACAGTATGGATGTTGGCAAAAGTGAATCAGACTCAAGAAACCTAAAGAAAGTTAATGAACCAGGCCATATATATTTTAATTGGAAATTACTTTGACCAGCAGCATCTACCTCTAACACCAGCAAAAGCGTTCACTTTTGTGCCAGCCTGAGCAGCCTGCAAAGGCATGCCTTCATTTCTCCCACCCTGGGGCCCGTCAACCACTCTCACTCCCCACCAGTCTATAAACATCCCCAAAGCCACTTCTTAACCTCTCATGCAGTTCCCACAACCCTTCTGCTCATCCCCACACCAGCACCTGGCCCAACACCCAGACCCACTGGTCACCACCGCCCAAGCTACTGGTTTCATTTTCAGAAGTAACATTTGTAATGCTGCCCTTCACACAGTAAACTAATCATATAGATAATCTAATCATGAAAGTCAGAGCCGAGACATAGCATGAAGGAAGCATGCAGGCGTGTGTGAAAGCCACAGGTGAGAGCAGGCAGAAGAGCCGTGCTTGTCCTCAGGACTTTTTCTCAGTCTTGTCTCTCTGTTCCACAGACACAATTTATCTCTTTCCACTGATTATTTGAAGAACAACAGGATACTAAAGGATCTATCTACAGTTAGCTAGGCTAATATCCCTTCACTCTTTTTGTACTTAAGAAGCAGGAGACAAAAGGATACTTACGAAACAGATTTGGTCACTTTGTAATCACAGTATGAGTGAGACAACAGATGTTTTTTAATTAGAGGGGGTACTTTTGCTGGAGCATTTGATTCCCGAGAATCCTGGGAAGAAACAATTCCAGCCTCCAAACACTGCAGCCCAACAGTGAAAACAGATAAACTGTTTGAGGAAGTAACCAACATAATGACAAGCACTAGTGTAGAACAAGTGTGTACACTTAAATTGAAGACGAAAAGAGATCATGAATACAAACAAAAAACCCTGCAGTTCACGGACAGCAGTATAAAGGGAGCTGCTTTATGTCCCAGTGTTACAGCCTAAGAAAAAGCAGCAGAAATGAAGAAAATGAAGAAAACCAGTTTCTGTAACCTGATTCGAGCAGATCCAGCAATGCAGAACTCCCCTGCAGCTAAGCAACAGCCAGATTTGCAACTGTACTTTTGGATCAACAACTCATTTATTTCCAGCTAGACCACTATGCCAGCTCCCATGTAATCCCAGCAACTGTGACACGCAACATTAGCTATCTAAATGATAACATGCAATGGAAGTATTTTAAAACAAAAGGGCAAATGAGAAGAAATCAATGGCAAAAATATTACCATACACAGTTGACAGTTGACACAGAGCACTACCCTATGTTGCTGTGGCTTTGGGTGCTGTTGAGCACCATAATGTCCTCATAATTGAGACAAAGTAGAAAGAGGCTCCATGATGGAACAAGCTGACATAATATAAGGACACGCATCGAGGTGATGGGTATGCCTGGTCTGTCAAAAATGCTACTGCAGCTTAAACAGACATACCTTAACTAGCTTTGCGGCTGCCTGCTAGCAACATGGGGTAATTCAGAGGCTGTGGAACCTGTCTGAGAGTGAATAAATACTTAAATAGCTAGTCTTGGCACACTGCACTGAATAATTACATCTGACAATCTTTTTCATGCCTTCAGCCTTGCAGGGATATATAGGCATTATCCCAGCCTGCCACATGTTTCAAAGCTCTGGTCCCCAACCCATGCATGGAGGCAATGAATTACACTTAAGACATTGCATTATTACTCATAGTCACAAGCCATCACTATTACCACAGTACACATCAAGAAAGCAAAACACGACAGCTTATATTATTGCTCAATAGCCAGCAAAGGGATGTCTGGCATCAAAATTTCAGTGGCTCCCCATCTTAACATAAACACGATTTAAATGACATTTTAGTACTATGGATATTTCAAGTTTTAACAAACTCCTAAAAGGATGCCAGCAGTAGAGCATTAGGGGGTTTGCAAACAAAGCAGAGCTGAGGGGAACTGAGATTTTCTATTACGGACACATACACACTGACTTCTGGAACATCACAATCTTACTTTGACAGACATTTAAGAAGTTTCAGGACCAAAGACTGTAAAGACCAATTCCTAACAGAGAACAAAGAGCATAGGGCTGTGCCTTAGTCAAATGTGAGAATCAGAGCCTGGATTATTAACTGATGCTTTCAGCACCCAAAGTATTAGAACTAACTGAAAGAATAAAAAAAGTCATTTTCCAAAGTGCTGAAAATATTCTACAGATCTCATTTGGAAATTGTCTCTGCATAAGGAGCTCACAGAAGAAAAATACAAAGAGGCAGAATCTAAAAAATTAAAGAGAAGGGACTGAAGAGAAGAAATTGCTCTTGCAGAAGAGGAGGTTTGTAGATCACCTGACTAACTGTATGTCAGTCGAAAACTAGTTCGTAAGTATGATGTGCTTTATTGAGGCAAAAGAAATCAACAAAATAGGTGAATTCACTTTACCAGCACTAAAGAGGGCTGCAATTCATTATTCAAGTCCCCTTTCTTATGTGCAAACTTTAGCTCATTTAGTACTGAATTTAAAGGTCTCACTAATACTTGTACCTCACAATTTTCCTTTGATCTCATCCCTCTCGCTTGATGCAATATTTTAAAGGATAACTAACTGAATACTCACAAGGAATGGACAAAAAATATCTTTACTTACTATCATTTATTTTTAATCCCCACTCTTCAAAACTAAAAAGCTTTTCTCTGTAGAAGTGTCGATTTTTAAAATATTAACACTAAAAGCAGTTAATATCATTGGGCTTTTTATTTATTTGTGACTTGTGAATGCTGAAGATTCATGTTTTTATAGAAATGGGAAATCCAGTTAAGTATCAGTACAAGCCCTGAGATTTGGGAATTGTTAGGATGCTCTGCTCAGCCACAGCACAGGTCCTCTTTATCCTAGCCACGTGCCAAGGACTATGAGGAGGACACCGAGAAAATCCTCAATGCTTTGAAATACCTTTTTTTTTTCTATTTAAAAATAAAACAAAACAAACCCAAACCAAACCCCAAAACCCGTTCTGCATTTGCGTTGCTAAACTGTTCTAACCAAGAACATTTCATCTCGGCTTCAAGTTTAACAGCTTCATTTGAATATCTGTTACCCTTGGGATTAGCTGCTGGACTGCAGGTATCCTCATCAGTTGTCTCTTAATTTTCCATCCCTGGGTGACTCCAAACATGCTTCTGTGGCCCCACCTTCCTTACAGTAAGTCACATGACAAAGTGAGTCAGCAAAACATACTTAGCCATTTTCCAGAGAAGCAATGCTTGTATAAAATAAATAAATAAAAATGGCCAGAACATGTATTTTCTGACAAGCTTTTTAGGTTTTATTTTGCCTGTTTGGATAGGTAACATATATGCATATTATATTCTGGCTTTATGTTACACAAACACTTAGAATCCATTAAAATCCGAATTTAAAAATCTTAAAATCTTCCCAAACATTTGCCATCATGTGCTTTATTACTATATTTTTCTTTTCCATTTAAGGTGTTTTCCCTAGCTGTGAGGAAGGAAAATGGATGTCATTAAACTGGTTTCATTGTATGAGTGACACAGTTCAATAGTTTTTTATCTACCCTTAATTCATTATCATTTTCCCTCCACCGCTGCATTATTCATGTATGTCACCCTCTTCTAATTCCTGTGACAAATACAATTGTAATGACTTTATTTAGGACCAACACTTCCAGTCACAATCTGGAAAAGCAAAAAGTTAAAGCAGCTGCGTCACTTGGCTCTGCCCGATTGATAGCCAGCCAAGGCAAAGGCAAGCCAACCAAGGAGAGCAGGCAGCAAAACCTGCTACCTGCAGGAAACAGGTCTGAGGGCACATGGGAGCCAGGCAGCACCAGCAGAAGTTACTGCTTCATTAATTTTACTGTGTTTGAGGGAGGTGAAGGACTGAATCACCAATAAAGGCAGGAAAGCACACCCTGTCATATTTCAGATCTACTTGGTTAGGTTTACTTTATGTCTTTTTAAACATTTACTTCAAAGGAAGCACCAAATGCATATAATATTTTAGTTAATACTATTAATTCAAATATTACACTAGACTAAATATTATACAGTTACAGCCTCTGCATAAAATGATTCCATTACAGCCTGGAATGATTTTTAACATTTGACTAGAGAAACAAAAATGCTAATGTAGCTCCAGCTTTAATCCATTTTTAAGCACAAATGATTTAAATAATTCATTTTGTGTTTTCTATATGACTGGAACTACCCATTGTCATAGCAGGACGGTTTTGGCAGCGCCTTTGCTACTTTGACTGTTTGCAAGTTGTCTTACAGTTTCAGACGGTGTCAGACCTAGATGCTATATCTTATGCCAGCTGGAGTGAGAACATTGGTTTGATGTATAGAAAAACAGTTTTAAGAAGTCAGGGTCTGCTAGCAGTTTCTCTACAAGCTACAACAGCAGCAGTGCTAGAGGTCATGAATATTACATAAGGGCTGTCCATGCATTCAAGCCAGCATCAGTAAGCCAAATTCCCATAGCAACACTCGCATAGATTTACTGCTCACTAAGAGATGCATCAGTTCAGCAGTAAGTGCTGTACTGCTACCCTGATTAGTCTGCAAGATATTATTGCTTCAACTCTTCTTTTAAAGGTTGTACATTTACTGATAAAATCCAACACTCCACCTGAATTTCATGGCAGCCTTTATTACCTTTCCTAGGAGCACAGAAATCTCAAACTAGCAAAAAGCAACCCTGATACAACTGAGACTCCTGATTACGATCAGCAACATCTCTAAGATGCAAGGTGGAAGGGAAGAAGCGGGCTGCTTCTTTTGAGTTTCTGCTATACTGATCCCGGGACAGCAAGACCCAAGTTCAAAGAGATGTTCAGCATCTCCTACAGTGGGCAAGTTGCAGCAGCTCATTAAAAATTTGCTTTAGGAGCTCTTATTAAATATCAGTTAACAATTAACAACTCCACTCCACCCCTATCTTTGGCTTCCTTGTTCAAGTTTTCTGGCCTGATTAAGCTGTCTGCCTGTGCATTATAGTACCGTATTAGTAATGGACCTGGTCGTCAACTAGCAATCAGATGCTCAGTTCAATGATCTGGACTCCTAATTTCTGAAGAGCCCTTGTAAAACAGGTGGCATAAATGGGCAAATCTGGCAGTGGAAAAAGAAACAGTAAAATAAAAACCAAGGCAAAATGGAGGAGGGGAGTCAGAGAGAAAGTGAGAGAGAAATGCAGATCAGGTCGATCTGAGGAGGGACCTCAATAGTGTATTTAAATATTTAGATATTACATACAAAAATGTAAAAACAAACCTTGGAAAACAGTAATACACTGAGATCTGGCAGATGATAGCATATAAAAAAACAAAAAAACCAGGACGAAGTTATAAGTAAATGATAGCAAATAAGATGAACATGATTTTTACAGATGCAATAGTATTTAAAGATACAGCACACATGAAAGAAAAACAAGCCCATACCCTTTCACTGCTAAACCCCTCACAGTCCTAAATGCATTTCATGGAAAATATACAAACACAGCAAGAACCTAAAGCTCTTTTAGTATTTCCTTACTAAATTGTCACTATCTGCCAGGAGCATGGAGATAAAAGGAGAAATCTTAACAAGTCCTAGAGCATATTGCTCACAGGGTCATTTAACACACAAACTGTAAGGAAGTCAGTGAAGTCTTCAGGAAAAAAAAAGACCTTTTTAACAGATTCTCCTTGTTTACATATGACTTGTAGGGACTGATCTTTCACTGAAGGGAGATGAATAGGATGCTCGAGGGCTGATTTCTAGAACTGTAAGTTTTGAGTGCCATAGGGACCCATGGGTAAACTTTCACAAACATCTTTCAGTAAGAACTCAAAGCTTTGACCCTATACACCACAATAAATGTGTGCATTCAATAAAAGCAGAAGTGCACATATTTAGATAAGATTCTTCTGAAAACAAAAGCCAATCAAATGCCTTCTATGGAAAACTGATTCTAAGTGATTTTTCCTGGAAAATCTCCTTTCTACTGCTGTCTGGAAAATCTTTAGAAGAGGTCTTACACTGTATGTTAACACATTAGTAACATTTGTGTCGCTAATGGATGCCAGTCCTTTAAAGCTGAACATTTTATGAGTTTGTGACATGAAAAAACACTTTACCTTTGCTTTTTCCAGCTGTGCCTGGGCCTGTCGCTCTGCCTCTCTCCGCACTGCTTCCCTGTCTTCTTCCAGAGATACATCTGAATCAGATGGACGGCTGGTGTAGGAGTCCGCCGAACCCTGCACAAGAAAAAGGAAAATAATGTCACAAGTTGTTTTAGTGTTAAAACCCCCAAATCAACAGCACAAAAGCCCCCCAGCAGAAGGGGTTATAAATCTTGTCTTTTACTTTTGTACCCTTGAAAGGAAAATATCCCAAAGCAGTTAGAAAATAACTACCCAAAATAAATAGAAAATAACTACCTCAAAATACTTAGAAAATAAATACTCCAAATAAATAGAAAATAACTACCCCAAAGTCAGTAAGAAAAATTATGCCTAGGTGAATATTTTCTTCTGGGGACTTTCCAAAAGTGCAGGTGTCTTCCCCAGTGTTTTATTTCCTGCACTACCCCCATGCTCTTATTTGTGTGCTTTTCAGCAAGGAAAGCCAGTTGCTCTGCAGTTAAAGCACTGGTGCAGTGCAGGGCTGAAGGACACACAGCAGCTTCAAGGATGGCTCCCTAAATATTAAAACTCTAAACAGTGACAGTACTTGCAAGGAAACAGACTTTTTATAATCAAAATGCAAATTCAGTATCAATAATTACTATTACACAATATCTTTGCTAACAGATTTAACCTTTGCTATCCATTTTTATTTTAGGGCAACCTCTTTACCTGACACACTTTCCCCAACAGAACTGCAAATGGCTCATATCCATCTCTGCCTCTCAGCAAAACATGTAAATGACCACAAATCAACTTCTAACTAATAAAATCCGTCTGGACTCAACACACATCCCCGTATCACCACAATGGAAGCAGCCACAATGCCAGAACAGCTCTATAAATAATGACAGCTCTGCTTTTCCTCTGCATCTCCCTGCATACAAAATAGAGTTCTGCGAATTCAATCAGAATGAAAACAACTGTCATCTCCTTGCTTCCTTGTTTTCTCTCCCTCCCTGCAATACATATAATACATGCCGATAATGAAAACGTAGGGCTTACACAGATATCAGAATTCTTCAGACGTCCTCCTTTGGCTCTTTTCAGAAGCCTGATCCAGGTGGCCTTCATTAGCCAGACAGCTCAGTTATTGTCCGCAGCTGCAGCGCCCGGCACTGATCTCATAAAACATGTGCACACTGAGCACCGCAGAATCACTGTTCCTTTCCTATCCATGCTCTGCTCTGAGAGCCTTCCTTCTCTTCCCTCTGCCTTTCAAGCTTGCAGCCTCACTGTCCCCAAGTATTCTGCTACAATTAAATTCTCAAATTTTCTCATGCCAGTAAAAAATTTAAAATCATTAAAAATAATAATAATTTAAAAAAAAAACAAACCCCAAAAATCTGCACCAGCTCCAAAAATCTTAACTCGAACGATAAAAATGTAAAATAAACTAGGCGTCAGGTAGATGCTGTGAGAGATACTCCAGCTGATCATAAACTGAGATCAACCGCAGAAAAATACCTAGGGCTTTTTCCTTTCTGTTTTGGGGGGCGGATTTGGCTGTTAAAAATAGTGCTTATAGGGAGAACCTTTTAAAATCCTGTGCAAAATGTATTCAGTGACATTTGCAAGTGCAAAGTTCATTTCATCTCTTCCTAGATTGGCTGGGGGTGGGGTAATAGGCTGTTCATATCACTGGGCATGCTCCATATGTGCAGCCTTTTACGCAGATGCTCGCATCACACCGGGTTGTTAGCCTATGCCAAATTGCTATTTTACATCTCAAGGGTAAACAGCTGGAAAATGCAAGGTCCCTGCGAAACTGGAAGAGCTGGTACAGCATCTCCTTCCCGTCATGTATGTCTGCTACAAGCTGCCTTTCCTTTGGATGCTCAGTGCTGTCACGCAGCACTTCCCTCCACTGCAAAGCACTGAGCTCCACTCACAGCTCTCTTACAGAAAACGTAAATCCAAAAATATGCCTGTTGAGCAGGAATTTAACCCCCTAGTCACCGCTTACAATTTTTTTGACATAAGCAGAGGAAAGAAGTAAAGGATAACTGCAACACACCACTTACCATATAAATAATAGATCCTAATATAGCAGAAGCCAAACAAAACATTGAATTTCTATATTCTGCTTATCAGAGATACCCCGTACCCCTCCATAAACTGACATGGGAATAACATGATAAGGAACGGTTTTCTAGGGCATTTCTGATTCACTGACAGACATGCAACATTCTAGTTGGAAAAGATCACTGCAGCTGATGGCAGAACCTGCCTTTGACAGAAATTCACAGAAATTTAATAAATATACAAATATGTGATATAAACACGAGAAAAATAGAGAACAGACATCACAGCTGAGAACAGTGGTCATGCACTTGTCAGTATGTCAGCACAAAGGACTGAATCATGCCATGATTTATGTCTGTGTAACAAAAAAATTGCCCCACCACAAATGATGCAGTAGCCTACTTTTATCCACTATTAGAGCAAACAATAGTTGCCACTAAACTGACAGTTTAAAGGTAGATTTCAACTTTCCAAATGTTTTACCTTTTTCTTTCCTGAGGACTGTAATAGCTCGAGCACAGAGTTTAATGAGCTGCCTTTGAGCTAACATAAAGGAAATTATTCTCCAAGGGATATTTTGCTTACAGGAGTCCAAATACATCTGCTATGTTATAGCCATCTTCCAAACCAAAAATGCCTACTGAGCTAGAGCAAAAGAGCAGAAAATAAAAGCAAATACACTCAAACTTTTCTGGAAATTTTTGGAAAATCTTGTCCATTAGGAAATCACCAGAGGGCTGTAACTTCCCAACGCCTTGCAAATTTGGCTATTACTTGAAATTTCTCTTTGCCGCAACTTCTGACACAGCTCCCCAGTGGAAACAGTGGCAAAAGACACGCAGCAACAAGCATACAGAAGTTTAGTGTATAGTTTAAATCCTGTTATACTTGACACAGTAGTGGCCTGTGGTCAAAACCACTGAGTTATCATGGTATTAAAGCCGAGACTGTGATAACCCCCTCCCCACCATAGAGCCCCAGCCTCCAGGACATTCTGGAGCCCTTCAGCACCCAACCCCTTTCAGAAAGGGCACATCCAAACCCTTCCCCATCACCACTGCAATTCCTCAGCGTCATTCTGCCGTTGGTTTCATAAATCAATCCCAAAGCAACATCACCTTTAAATAAGAGGAAAACAAGCAAATCAGCCATTAAGCCTAACATGGCAATCACCATGGACAGTGGGAACATTAGACTTCTATGGCAATTCTATGATGAACACATCATATTTTCCACTGACCAAGCAGCACCGCATCACTTCTACTACCACTCATTCTGCTGTACAGAAGTGATGCTGCCTAATTTTGGGATGCTGCATAACTGGTCTTAATCCTGTGAGAAAAAAAAGAAAAAAGGGGTCATGAAGCACAGGAATATAATTCCCATCTCCCCTAAGGGGGGTCAAAATGCCTTTAAATGCCTTTTGGGTCAGGCCAGAACTGCTAAAATTGGAGTTCATCTTCTAGGCCACAGAGATCATCTACAGTGCTGGTCATGTCTTGTGTTGGTCACAGTCCAACGCACATCAAAAAAATATATAATATATATATCAATTTATTTTAATTATATTGACAAATCACATGAATCAAAGTCAACATTACATTTATTTTCCCAGTTGGATGGACATGATCATGTAAATTCTGTATGGAAAGCAGAAACTGGGAGCTTTGTTTCTTGAATATGAAAAAACAACAACAACAACTAAAAAAATAAATCAAAGTCTGACATCAAGGCAATCCAGGAAAAGGGGGAGCGTACCATTAAAATTAATTAATTTTATAAACTAGTGATCATTTTCCTATGAGCTAAGAATGTACTCAACCCTTTAACATAAAAAAAGAATCCAAACTTCGATAAAAACTATGATGAGACTGCAGTGGAAATAACTTGACTATTCATGGAAAATAAGGCCTGGCGGACGTGCACTGTCCATTCATGACAGCTAACAAAACTGCTTTTCCTCCCTGGGTACATGAGTTTTGGGGGTTGCTCTGGGGAACACTATGGATCCTTTCCCAAGAGCTTCTGAAATCCAGTCTTTCTGGGATTCTGCAGGTCTCCATAATCTTCCACTGCAATGTGGAAGAGCTGCAGTAATAAAAGTATGTAATATATACTACTGTAGCCCCCAATACCTAGTATTCCACAGGGAACTGACTAGTAAAAGTGACATAGGTCATGTTAATAATTATCCCATTCATTCCCTGTTCTCTCTTCCCCTCCCCCCCTCCCCCTTTTCTCTGCCTCCTTATTTGGCAGGTTTACAAAGCCAGTTTGAGAAATAATTTCCTGTTTTAATGACATGCTCGCAAATATTTACCAACTATTTTACCACTTACTATATTGGATTCTATGACATATTCTCAGAACATAAACCCAGAATCTTCACACAGCTAGTGGTCTTATGTGGTCATATTTGAGCTCCTTTTTCTCCAGGATCATAAATGTCTTATCTTTCTTAGTACTGTAGAAGTGTATCATTTCAAGAGACTATAGGTCCTTCAAATAAAACAGGTTGTTTATTACTTTCCTTTATTTGCAGGTAAAAACTCCTTAGTTAAATTTGGTTGCGCCTGCAGAGATCTTTATTTTTCTTGTTAGTTTTCTGTACCTATACTTAAATTTGGTCAGTACTGCTGGAGATTAAGTACAGATTTTGATTGCAGTGTTGCCTTCATAGTGTAAAATCTGTGGATGTGTTTGGTCTGTCACTGTACTAAATTCTCACTGGACTAATATCGCTATCATTACACTTGCAGATTCAGTCCTGGCCTTTATATTATGCCTTCTTCATAAAAAATTAAAGTGATCCTCTGAGTACCATGAGTTTCTCTTTAATAGGGTAATCCACTTATGAATTGGGTATCATTAGGACAGATAACTTTCCAAATTACTGAAAATTCTCAAATAATTCTCTTCCTAGGAAGATCATACAAGTCCGTTCAAGAAGAGACTTTTTACCTTATTATTTATTAAATGAAGGCATGAAGCAGTAAGCAAACATATAACAAGAATTTACAAGGAATAAAGTACATGTGACTACTCATATATATATAAACTCTTCATTTATAATACTGGGATCTTCTCCCGGATATAATTTGCATCTCTTCCTTGGTTTAATGCTGAAGAGAATTTTAAATCCAAAAGGAGAAATATCTTTATGCCTTGATTCAATTTATACTTTGAATATAAAAAGCTCAGGTCCCACTGTGCCAATAAGAGGAACAATTCATTTTAACGTTAAGAATTGATGCAGAGATATTGCTAAATGCTTATCTTCTAATCTTGTTGAAGTAGTAAGAAAGACATCACACATTCTGCTAGGACACAATCTGAGATAGTAAATCACGGCCTTGTGATGTGCTACTACTTCTTGAGTGTCAGGAAATAAGGTAAAGGGAATAAAATGTTGAAAGGCTATTTCCATAACACTTTTATTTCACTTAAAATCATTAAAACTGATTCAGAACAAAGGCAAATGTGAAATGTTGAAGTTTAGCATAAAGTGAAACTGTTGATACTGGCAAACTGTAATATGCCAATGCAGAATACAGATTGTCCTGTTTCACCATAAACTGACCAGCCTCAAATGCATGAGCCACAAAATTAAAAAATCAGAAGCACTCCCACAAAAGCACCTTCTCCACAGGCCTCAGTTTGCCAGAGTGGCCACAGCTGGTGAATGTGAAAATTTCTTATCTATGAAGTTTTCTCCAGATGTCTAAGCAACGTCATTGTTTTGGATGATGTTGAAGAGGACACAAAATGCTGCTCTGAGAATGCTATACAATGTTATATTGATGTTAATTATCTGAGGGCAGAATTTTTATGGAAATTAAATTAATTCCAATTGTTTGGCATGTATACTTGGCATGTATGACAAACTGAAAAAATACATTTTAACAAAGGAAAAAGGAAAGAGATCACATATTCATTAAGGGGATATCAAGCAGGAATTGTTCATTTCTTGTGTAAGGGTCACAGACATTTGACAGCCTGGCAACTTCCAAGGCTAATGATGATGTCCTCCCTGGTTCTTGGCATGGGCCCTTCCTGTACTTGGTCATTTGCCCACTACACATACATTTACACCTAAATGCTCTCCCACAGCTCCTATCACACAAGGAGGGCTACCAGCTCCTACAGTGGTCACGGAAATCCTTTGCTATGGTTCCATTTAAAAAACAAACCCAAGGCTGGTTATAATTTTATTGCTGTTGTTTAGAGCTAACTGGGAATTGCCATGGCATCAACAGCCATGGAGGACCTTCAAATAATGTGAGCAGTGAAATTTTAGAACAGTTGGTAGCTTTATGGCTGCAATGTGATTAAAAAGGAGATTATATAGGAAACCAGACTTCTCTTTACCCTTAACATGACTTTGGCAAGCTTGATCACAGCACCCAGCTTGACAGGAACAGGTTTCCAAGGCACTAATCCAATCAACAGCTGGATGAAAGCAAAGGTTTTTTTAAAATAACCCTTAGGTTTCCAGAAGCCTAGATTTTGGCATTCACAAGCCAAGTAAACAGTTGTACCAGGTACTTTATCAGGAAAAACGAAAGAATGAAACCTTAAATAACCCCACACACCAAAACCCGCCACACATTTGCACTCACAATTCATGAGGTTGCTTTCTTGGTGTTTTGTTAAGAAAAAGTATCATGAGCAGGTATTTTTAGATAAATAAGTCTTCTCCTGGTGGCTCTTCAGAAAAAATCTGGCAATATGCAAATTGCTTCCAAAAGGGCAGCTGCAGAGCTCAGCCTAGTTAGCAAACAGACAGACAGACTGACCCCTCAGAGTCAGAGCTAAACTCTCCCCAAAGCTTTGGGATGCTCTGGTGTGTTACGGTTTATCAACTTCTGCAAAAACCATCCTAGAGGGAAAATTACTTGAGATCCTATTGTACAAGGCACTGTACAGTTACAAAGTAAATTACAAGCCCTGCTTAAAAGAACTTCCAGTGCAAAGGATGAAAGAATATGAGCAGAATAAAAAAAGGAGTAAGAAAGGGATCAAGGTAGCAATGCAATAGAAAATAAAGTATCTTTAAATATTCGATACCAGCATTATGACTCATCCCTTGCATAACCATGGTGGGTTGTTGTTTAAGTAAGTTTTCTATATGTATTATGGCAGAGATTAGTTCTGTGAAAGCCTCTGAAGGAGGATAATCTGGTAGCTCTGTATATTCTGACAGAGAGATTCTCACACTTATGAAACTTGAGCAAGTGCTTTTGAGGAAGAGGGCAATGACAGGAATATACGAAGGTCTCCTATGCTTTAACAACAATACAATCACATCACTGAGAATTTTAAAATAAAATTTAAAAATCCCACAGAATAAAGAAAAAAACAAAGGGGGGGAATTTGATTTTTCAAGACAATTAATTGGATCTAAAGGATGGGATTAAATTATTGACTATTTTGCGCTGTAAGGAAAAGTCAGAGCAATGACAGAGCTAAGACGTTGCCAGTGGAACAACTCAGAGACAGGTGTCAAAGGAATTAAAATACACTAAGGAAATGATTGCAAGCTGCATGAACCTGAATCATCTCATTTTTGTCTCAGACCGTCAGTACACACATGGATATTAACAAAACTTGGTTGATTCATGGTAACTTTTTAAAGCTCTGGTAACTTGATTATATATTTAAGCCCTTAGGCAAAGATAAATCAGAATTATTACTAACACAACCTGACCTGTGGTGGTGTTTACTGGGATGGAAGTGGGTAAAAAATTGAAGGTTTTCAGGAAAAATGACAATATCGTTTTGACAATATTAGTTAATCAACAGCAGATATCACAAAGGAAGTATTTTAAGTCGCAGAAAAAAAGAATTTAGAATATAAAATGCTATGTGCTGATACAAGAGCACAGAGAGAAAGACAAAGATTGGGTCAACCACAAGGGCTCATTTAAAAAGAGGAAAAATGGAAAACGCATCTGGGATGACAACAAGGAAACAGAAAGACAACTAGAAAAGGAATGAATCTGAAGGAAAGCATGGCAACCATCATCTCAATTTGTCTCAGCTCAGTTAAAAGTGCCAATTTAGATTCTCTGTTCCAGATCTTCAGTGTATTTTTATCTGGGATTTTGGTTCAAGTCATTAAGATTTTCTGCATACTTAAAAATAACTTCCTTCAAAATTTAGCAGGAAATTCAGTTAGCAATGGAGAATTTCAAAGAAAAAAAAATTTCTTTGTATTTTTTTTTTTTTTAAATTATCCCTAAATGTACAATCCCTCGCTGTTTTCGAATGTAACATTTTTTAATTTAATCCGGATAACAAATGGAATGTTTGCGGGTGTTTCTGCTCTTTTGGTTTCTTTAACTTGTTAAAAATATTGAGGTTAAGTACATACAGCCAAGTCTTCCCTATTTTACTCTTTCAAATGTAACAACTGCTTTAATACATATTTTTACTTGCTACCTTTAATTTCTACACTGTGAACATAGCACTCATCTGTTTAAATAATTATCTTTTTCCCCATTTGTCTTCATGAGTTAGTTTGGCAAGAATGTACTATGTAAAAACTGCTGTCATACACTAGTTGTCTATAACATTTTTCAACCTCTGATAAGTTTATTTTCCGGCCCATCCTCTGCTATTGAAATCTTGATTTTCTAGTCATGATATTTTGTTAACAGGAATCAATGACTGTCATGACATAAAACACAGCAAATTGCTCATTGGTTAGATTAGGAGAGGTTTTCTTATCAACACCTTCGTTAAGTTACACACAGTGAAGACTAATGAATTAATTAAATTTCCCTGAGCTGAGCCAGGCTCACTGAAAGCTCAAGCTTGTTCCTCTGTGACTCAGCCCAGGTATCTCTGGCAGGCACAATCACCCTTTAAGCATCTGCAGCCTCTGATACTGCCAGAAACACCAAGCAGCTTTCACACTGCATGGCACCATTTACTTCAGGATAAAAACACTACATAAAACACACATATACTCATAAGTGAGCTAAATGTAAGCTCAGTTTCCAAGGGTATCGCCACATCAGTCCTTGTGGTTTCAGGTGTTATACCTTTGTTCCAGCCTTCATCCTCACGTACACTGCTGGAAAAATATCAGGACTGTTTTTTTATACCCATTACTTATCACCCAGGTCTAGCATAAATCAAAGCAAACTACTTGCAATTTTCTCAAGAGGATGAGGCTCCTTACACCATTTAGATATTTCAATTATTCTCATCTGGTTTCAGGAATACAACAATGTAATACTTCTGTCGCATCAATGGAAAAGTCTCTGGAAAGGCCTTTTGTCCCTTTTATCTATCACATGTCAAAATAACAGCCTTGAAAAATTCTCTCTCTCCAGCAGTTTTTGTTGTAAAATTAAAATATAGTAGTTAATGCACAGATTGCATGATGTCAACTGCTCAAATCCATTGGCTCTTCTAGATTTGACTCTTAAGAGATATCTAACGTAGTGCATCCACACAGAGAGGGTAAGGATATCAAGTGTGCAGTGTGTGTGATCTTCAACCAAGGGTGAGAAGCTAAAGCAAGAGCTGCATACCTGATTCTCCCATCCCAATCCATGTGGCTGCCACTGCTTGTATGGCTCCATAAACTGCTTTCTGATAGTGGTAAAGCAAGGTAGAGTTTGTGGGTCTAACTCAAGAATCATTCCTATTGCACTTTTACAGAACTACTAAGAAGCGAGACTGAAGTCTCTGTATGTTACTGAACCTGTTTTCCATCTGCAAGAGTGTATACAACACTTGTTTCCAAAAAACAAATTAGTAAAATGCTGTAGGAAACCATCTGATAGTGTATAATCTCTAATAATGAATAAATCTAAATATATTTTTTTACAGCTAAAACAGATCTCATAATATGGATTTATATTAGCACTATGGAGATATAACTGCTTGCTTAAATAAAGATGGGAGTTTTAGAACAGAAGTATGTATTTTAGGCAACCTCAAAACAGAAATGTGCCTGCTACTGAAGATGGTAATAATGATTAGATGCTAAACTGAAAGAGAATAAAATATAAATGAATTGCAATAGAAAACTTGAAGGAAATCATAAAAGCAGCACATGGTGTTGTGAAATTTCATAACTCAATCCTGGAATATTTTTTGTGTCCTGGAACATTGAAAGCTTGGTACAGCCCCTTTCCAGCATAATAAGTGAACTCAGGTTTTTTAAATTACTGCAACCTAGAAGACCAAACATTTTCTGGGTTGTTGGGGTTTTTTTAAGACTTAAAAGAAACATCAGGAGCAGACTTCTTTCTGATTCAGAGCAGACTTTGTCTGGGTCAGGAGAGAAAATTACACCATATCCCTTGCTAAGCCATTTCCACCTCTAGCGGAAGCACCAAATTTTGGACAACAGTTGCTCTTTCATTTATTGCTGCAATACACAATATTGACAGAAAATACATGGTTTTTTTGCTGATAAATCCAAAATCTTAAGAAAGGAGAGCTGAGGACTACCATATCTACATATACTCTCTCGGGTGCCAGAGCTATGATGAGTTTTAATACATCTTGTTCTCAGGACCACAAGGTAGTTCAGGCAGAAAGGGGGCTCAGAAAGTCTTTAGTCCAACATCCTGCTCAAGCTGTGAGACCAAAACCAGCTTGGTTCAGGACTTTATTCAGTTGGCTCTTTAAAACCGTGAAGGACAGAACCTCTCTGGGAAAACCCATCACACTGACAGAGTATTCTCACAGTGAAGTTTTTTCTTATATCCACTATGAACCTCTCTTTTTTGAATGTCCAGTGTTTGCCTCTTGCCCTCCCACCATGAACCTCATAGGAGCCTGGCTCCACGCTTTTGACAACCTCTTATAGATGCTGGGGGTCTCATATAAGACTTGGGGGTCCAGAATTTCAAAAGAATCTGCAACTTTGGAAAGATAATAGAATTCTTCTTAAAAAAAGAGCCGATGTACACCTTGGGCAAACCTGTATTAAGAGATGTGCTATACAGCAGTCAACTCATTTAAAAAAATTAAGACAAGCAATACATCATATTGATGTAAAGCAACATTATTAATGTACCACCAAGATCAATCAACTTTGTAAAATTCCTCAGATAAAGAGATACTTCCGCCACATCCCTAGCAAGTTCCTGGTCACAAGAGTCTCCTGCAACAGTAACACAAGAATGGAAACTCCAGTTCTTCAGGCTTTAAGGTCTCAAAGCATGCTGTCACTAAAGAAATACAAACAAATCCATGTTGCCCCTGACAATTTGTTTTCTTCAGGAACTGCACTGGCTAAACTCTGCTTTTTTCTCTCTGCCTCATAGTTTGGAAATGAAATTAATTCTCTCCTTAAACCCATCCGGTTATGTTCAATTAAAAGTCGTATTTCCTCCAGTTTATAAGGGAACCACTTTCTGCTTGAGAAATTACCACCCAAACTTATCAGCTGTTCCACTACTATCACCACCAGATTCCTGCTGAGAGGACAGGAATATAACAAAGACGTTGCTGAGAGTGTTTCTGTGCTAATTAGTAAGGCAATTACTATTCAGACAAGATTCCTAAAGGTAAAAAGGAAAAGAGTGAATAAGGAGCCACCAAAAAGTAGGTAGACAGATGATGGGCAACATCCATACCACACAGTAGAGTGGCACCTATGACAAAACAGTAAAGAAGGACAAGGTTTCGAGGGTAGAAATATGAGAGTAACATGAGAGATATATGAGAGAAATATTTAAAGAATGTTAAGAGATGGATGGCAGGCCAAAAAAGCATTTCTGAACTTTTACTAGTTAGTGCCACTCCAGTTTAGCAGCAGAGAAGATCACAAAAGGAGAAACATATCTTTTCTAAGATGAAAAATATTGTACAAATACACTTAAAAAAAAACAAACAAAACCTCAATGTTTTTGTGCTTATACACCTACACTAGAAGAAGAATTATGAATCTAATATCTGTTGTTTTTTTTTAAAATATACATTTTTATAACATCTAACCATTTCCACTTCTGTACTGTATGCAGTTTTCCATTACAGCCTATAAATACTCAGTGCTTCTATGCTTCCAAATTGAAGCATATAAGCAGAAAGCTAATTCCACAACTAGTTTTTCTGCTTATAACCACTCAACACTCGTGTTCATTCTGCTGTAGATGAAGTCAGTCCCCAAAGCATTCACAGACAGATAAAATTTACAAGATTCTAGAGAAACCCAAGATGCATCATTTTTTCCAGGTCACACCTATTGCCCACTCAATAGTCATGCAGATTGCCTACATGCTGCTAAACCACAATTCAAATGCATTTGTGCTCACACCCTCTCAAAGATTGTCCAGAGACACGGCTCCAGATTGCCTGGCCAGGGTAAAGTCAGAACTCAACACTAAATCCAAGATGGGCTTTTTATGCTTTAAGAAGTTCAATTCCTGCTGGGTTTCAATGGCATTCCAGTTCATCTCCACCTTGAAAAAAAAGGAATTTAGTATCTTACTTATTACTTCTTTTTTTAAAAAAAATTTTACATTTATTCTTAACTGATTTCAGTTAGGCTGAAACACTTATTACAAATACTATAAACTCTCATTTAAATGAGGCAGAATTTCACTCTAAATTTGCACTGTTCTCTTCCATTCACTCCTTCTGTAGCAATTATTCTATCTATAATCAGCAGTAATTCACAGTTAGCATCTCCCTTCCTGTTCAAAGTTTTTGAGTTTACAATGGGTAAAATAAAAATGATGACTTATTGTTTCTTTCCTCATGCAGAAGAAAAGGGAATGTTTGTTGCTGAAGTTGGCACAGTAACACAAACATGCTCTTTTATAACCTCTCATGTTCTGCTAGTCGTCTGCAGGCATGGATCTTTTTTATGATTTGAAAAAGCATCAGTATTTTTTAAGTCTTGTTCATTTTCAAAATCACCATAGCCTATGATCTCAACAGCAGCTCCTTCTTGTTTTCTCTTTGATTAGGCTAAAATAGACCTTATTTAAATTTAATAGTACCTCATCATGTCATAAAACCTACCAGGAAAGTGCAGGCACAACACTGTCAATTGTCACAAGGCAAGCTGATGCACAAAACATGTTGTGTAACTGTCAGGCCTAATTGCTCCCACCACACTTACAGACACAGATGTCCAGGTTTATTTAAAATAGCCCTAAGCAAAACAGCGCGACTTGTGGTGTTTGGCATTGTTTGAGGGGTTTTTTTAATGTATGTATTTTACTAGGAGACATCTGATTACAGAAAGTGCTCATATTTTATTCCTGTGCTGACATGGCAATGGTTTCAGGAAAATGGTATCAGCTGGATTATACTTTCAGCACACTAAGGATGGTCCCATCCAGACCACTTCCCAGATGCTCTTGCCTGCAAATTCCACCGAACATCCAGATACAAACTGATCAGAACATTATTTTCTACAAGTGACATACAGCAGAACAGAATTATTTCTTTTTCCTTACAAATCTATATTACTGAGGGGGAGGGGGGAAAGATATAACATTCATGCATGCATGGGAAAACTCCTAGAAGGCAAAGCAGCTATTAGCTGATATCAGCAGATACATTTATGTGGTGATTATTAAAAAAAACCCAAACCCACAATCAACGAAACCACTGTATTTGCTTGCTGTTAAGTTCTAGTGAAATGTCAATCAGCGAAAGCGACATTTCACATATGGTACTAGAGTCTTGTACAATGAGCCTTGTGATTTTGTTTAAGCATCTCTGAAGGCCACCCATGCTCTTGCCAGGATGTCCATATAACGAATAACAGAATTACAGCAAACAATACAAATAATTCCATCTTAGAAAGACCACAGGATAATTAAGGGGAATAGAACACAACTTTCCTAAATATATGGGGTAAACCACAATACAATACATATGTTGACTATATTTGAGCAACAACCTAATGCCCCTGTCCTTCTGATTTCACTTTATAGATGTATCACTACATTTATATGGACACAGATGAAAGCAACAGAATCACAGGGAATTAGAGGCCTAAAATTTCAGAATTACACAGGGCATCCCACAGCAATGGCAACTAAATTCTGGGCAATTGCTGGACATAATGAAGAACTCTGAGTTTTGACTTACTTAGAAAACATGAGGATTTCTACTTTGGTGCAGTAAGGTTTCTATATAGCCTGTATTCTTTGAATAGAACCACAGAAAACAACAGGTTGGTAAGGGGACATCTGGAGGACAGGACATCTAGTCCAGCCTCCTGAATCTGGCACTGCACTGAGCAAAGCGAGATTAGATCACCCTGGGCCTTCTGTAGTTGAGTTTTGAAAATCTCCATTGATGAAAATTTTGCAGCTTTATATAGAATTCTACTTGCTCATGTCCTGCACCAGAAAAATTTAAGGACATTCTAAGAGTAATCTAGCATCTTAAGAAAATAAACTAGGAAGTTATACAACATTTAGCCTCAAAAATTAGCCTGCTGAGCTGCTTCCACAAGCAGATGAATACAACTTT
The DNA here is from genome assembly GCF_034315485.1 of Pezoporus occidentalis. Lineage (NCBI taxonomy): Eukaryota > Metazoa > Chordata > Aves > Psittaciformes > Psittacidae > Pezoporus > Pezoporus occidentalis. Next base: position 4,262,721 of record NW_026915725.1, read on the forward strand.
ATCAAGTTCAGCACAAGGTCAATTTTAGTAAAACCCATTTCTGCACATGAAAAGACCTTAATTACTTCCAGTGAAGAGAAAAAATGAGTTTCTCATTTACTTTCAAGCAAATGAACATTATAAAGACATGCAGAGGCATTTTTCATGTCATATTTAGCTGTCCCTTAAAGGAATAGCTCTGGAATACAACTGCATTCGTGTATTATAAATAGCTATGCATGCATCAGCCTTGCTCCTATGAACTGTCCTACTATTGTTCCCTCTGCTTAAAATTCCTGTAATGGTCTACCTACCCTTAGATTCAAGAGCTCAGCTGAGAAGGGAACACTCTCCTTCTGGATTTCTGCACCAACAATGCTTTGCTTGTGCCAATAAATAAACACTTAGATTTTTAACATAAAATTTGCCAAGATACTTCAAACAAGACACAGAAACCTTAAAAAAGTCAAAAACCTATTAAAACCAATACTTATTAAGTCCATTTGACTTGTTTGCAAAAACTATATTGTAGATCATAAAATACAGTACGTTATTCTAGCATTTTAAAAGCCCAGAAGTCCTATGCATTGCTAAATTAAAATATGTAATTCACATTGTGTTGTAAATGACAATGTACAATGAAAGGTGCACAGGAGAATTTCTCAGAGATTTAATTCTTTCATTTCTCAGGGAAAAGCTTTGAAAATTGCTGGTTTCTATTGTCCTGTAGTTACAGCAATAACTAACAGCTAAATAATACAGCAATCATAACAGCTAACTTTCACTAAATTTTCCTCCCTGCAGAACCTTAGAAATTAATCTGATCATAGATATGTAAAATAATAAACAAGCCTGTCATGGCTATCCTTACCTGTTTCTATATAAATAAAAGATTTGCTGAAAAAAGAATTAATGACTCCTATGGAGGATTAGCGACTATCCCCAGCATTTTGCAATTCTTATTCATCAATTAAAGTTGTTATCTGGAAAGAAACATGTAGTGTAAGTAAACAAACATCACTTCATTTAGTCAGCCCAGTTGCCCAGAACTTGTTTATAATTTAAAGTAGACAAGTCTTCATTAAGACAGATGCCCATGATTTCAGTAAAGATTTAAATGAATTTTTTTTTCCTGTGATAGATCTCCTGATAGTCAATACTGAATAATAGGTTTAGTCTGATCAGCTATTTCTGACCTTGTTCAGACCTACTTACTATAACCTATTGGAGAACAAAAATGTATTCCCAACCAGACATGAACACACAATCTGAACTGTAAAAGAGGGGGAGAGGAAAGAAAAAAAAGGTAGTTGTGCCTGGAAGACATTATTACAGAAGTTTCAGACCAGATAATCTAAACCAGGATCTTGGCCCTTGGTTTCCCTATGTGGACGGTTTCTATCAAAATGACCTTGGACTATATCCAGCTTGCTAGGAGTGCTTAATTAAGCTGTCGTAACTACTACAGTGTTGAAAGGTGAAGAGAGCAACGTGCTACCTAGACTGCCAGACACTCTCTCATATACCATTGATGGGAGAAAAGTATCTGCGCTACCCAGGATAGAGCACCTAAAACAGTCAGTCTGCCACACCAGGCAGGCAGGCACATATGGCAGACTGTGTGAACATGCCTTTTTGACTTCAGTTTTTCATATGTGCTGAAGGGGAGTCATGCTTTCAATTTTTCATGTAAAACATCTCCTGCTAACCCTGCTGCTCTCCCTTCTGCTAACTTACATACATCCACAGACTAAACAACAATGCACCAAAATGCTTGTCACAAATACTTAAACGAAAAACAGAATTTAAAGTGACTCTGTTGTTAGAGACACCACACTGGGGCTCCTGCAAGATCTGGAATTTTCTTGTACCATATTTATGCATGGCATATGCAAGTCCCATTTCTGTAACTAGAGACATTCAAGATACCTTATTCTAAACAGCTACAACTTTCCCATGTATGGCTCCACCCTGAGAGTTATATATTAATGACTTAAGCCAAGCATGTCATTAGTATCTTTAACCACAAGATTTCTCTAGCTACATAGGTCTCCTGAGACCTAATTAAATAAAAAGTATCAATATATATGGTATTACAGGGAGCAAGTTGCAAATATTTCTAAAAAGCCTGGAAAAATAGACACACACAGAGGAACCACAGAATGACAGAATCATAGCATAGTTAGGGTTGGAAAGGACCTTAAGATCATCTAGTTCCAACCCCCCTGCCATGGGCAGGGACACCTCACACTAAACCATGTCACCCAAGGCTCTGTCCAACCTGGCCTTGAACAGTGCCAGGGATGGAGCACCCAAGTGCACAGAGGAATTCGAGATATCTAGTTATGTTACAGCTATGTAAATCACAGAAGGGTTGAGGTTGGAAGAAAGCTCTGGAAATCATTAGGCCAACCTCCCTACTAAAGCAGGTTTACCTGGCGCAGATTGCACAGGATCGCATCCAGGCAGAACTTTAGTATCTCCAGAGAAGGAGAATCCGCCTCTCTGGGCAGTCTGTTCCAGTGCTCTGCCACCCTCAAAGTAAAGTTTTCCCTCATATTCAGCTAGAACTTCCTGTGTTTTAGCTTGTGCCCATTGCCCCTTATCCTTTCACTGGACACTACTGAAAATAGTCTGGCCCCATCCTCTTGACACCAACCCTTAAGATACCTGTATGCTGTGATAAGTTCCCCTCTCAGTTGCCACTTCTCCAGACTAAAAAGGCCCAGCTCCTCAGTCTTTCCTCATGAGAGAGATGCTCCAGTCCTCTAGCCATCTTCATAGCCCTCTGCTGGACCCTCTCCAGTAACTCCTTATCTTTCTTGCACTGGGGAGCCCAGAACTGGACACAGTACTCCAGATGCAGCCTCACCAGAGCAGATGGGGAAGAACACCTCCCTCAACCCGCTGGCCACACTCCTCCCAATGCACACCAGGATATCACTGGCCTTCTTGGAACATTGTGGCTCATGGGCAACTTGACCAGGACTCCCAGGTCCTTCTCTGCAGAGCTGCTTTCCAGTAGGTCAGTCCCCAGCCTCTACTGGTGCAAGGACTTCTTTCTTCCCAAGTACAGGCAGGACACTTCACTTGCCTTTGTTGAACTTCATTAGATTCCTCTTTACCCAGCTCTCTACCCTATCCAGGTCTTGCTGAATGGCAAGCAGCACACCCCTCACTGTGAAGCACAATAAATTGGTTGTTGTTAGCTCTGTGCTGCCATAGCTGTATTACTGCCCCAACCATTGGTGCTTTACGGCTACATTAGGCTCCATTCAAATTCCTCACGGAAAAATAGCCGCATTTTTTTATAGCAAGACATGCAGAGCTGATGACAACACAGAAAACAAAAACTCAACTATTCCTGATCACAGGCTTTTTTTCTTAAAGCTCATGCTGGTTCACTTCAGTGAGGCAGACTGTCTAGCAGGAACGGTTGATAGGTGCTTCACCAGGAAGTTGGTGGTGTTATCATGTTTACCTCCTTCAGATGGAAAAAAACTAAACCAAGACAAAGCGATTTAAAATTTTTTATGATGACTCGGTGTTATTGACACAATTATAATCCTATAAACTACTCCTATATCCTGATCTGGACTTCCTTCCCTCTTTCCTGCTGCTGAGAGGTACAGAGATACCTCAAGCAACTTGGTGGAGAGCACACATTGATGAGTCTCTCCATTCATCTCTGCCCCTTGATTTTTTCCACCAGCACTTACTAAGGGCTAGAAGATGAAGGCAAGAAGCAAAGGAGGGAGCTACAAAAAAACACACACAAACAAAACAGCATTGGTGAGACCACACCTGGAGTAGTGTGTCCAGGTCCAGGCTCCTCCATACAAGAGAGATGGGTATACTGAAGAAAGTCCAGTGACGGGCCACAAAGATGGCTAATGGAATGGAGCATCTCTCCTATGAGAAAAGGCTGAGAGAGAGCTGGGACTGTTTGTTTAACCTTGAGAAGGCTCCAGGGGAATATCTTTAATGTGTACCTGAAGGGAGAATGTAAAGAGGACACAGCCAGGCCCTCGTCAGTGGTGTCCAGTGACAGGACTAGAGGAAATGTGAACAAACTGAAACACAGGAGGCTCCCTCTGAAGATCAGAAAACACTTTTTCCACTATGAGGGTGAGCGAGCACTGGGACAAGCTGCCCAGGAAGGTTGTGGAGTCTCCATCCATGGAGATACTCAGAAGTCACAAAAAACAGCTGAGACATCTCTGAGCTAGTCATGGGGAATAACACCATACAGAATTTCCAATTTAAGAAGGAAAAAATGTATTGCTTCTGCACTTTGGCTGCTGCAGAGAATCCACAGGAAGAGGCTTGTTAAGGGTGACTGTTTAACAAACCTACCTACATCCAGCCCTGGATGTGAGCACACCTGTATTTCAGAGTCACTAAACACCCAGTTTTAGGCATGAATAGTATACATGTACATTTGCAGTTGCAAATTAATCAAATACTAGCATTTGTTATGTGTAAAGCAGGTATTTTCAAAGCAATTTACGAGCTTTAGGCTAAACATCTATCTTTACCAGAAACTAGCTAAATATCACCTAAAATTTAAAGGCAGAGAAGCAAAATGTCAAGTGATTTGTCCAAGGATGGACTCCTGGCTCTGAAGTAAACCGCAGAGGCCGAATTTAATTTGCCTGTCTTTCAAGTCTGTTGTTCAAGTTACACTCACATGTGCTGTGCAATTTATTCACTTACATTGAAGTAAGAGGAACGAGGAAAACTCATTTCAAAATCTTAGGATTATTTTTTTACAGTGTTCTGCCAGAGGTAATTTGCAGAACAGTGATTGCAATAAGAAAATTACAATTCAAGTGAGAGTTTCCCAAAGAAGCAATCCTGATTTATGATTTTTAGACATGTTCCTGTATTAATCCAAGCTATGATAAAAACCACTATTGCTAAACAGTTATGTGTGACTCTCAGACCTTAAACAATGTCATTATTATTTTTTCTCTCTTTGCTCATTTTCTGAAATAAGGTAAGTAGTGATGACTCAGAGTAAACACTGAAAACACATCAATGTGCTCTCCCTACTGATTTCTAGGACTTAAAATAGCGTATTTCTAAAATAGGTGGGGTTTTCCCTTCACACAGCAAAATTAGCCCTATCAGCAGTGTGCCTGCTCCACACAGCACTGGAGTTTGTCTGATTCACAAGCAGTACTCAAATAGTAACTCTTCTCACACCTGAATGTCATTTGACTGCTTCAAGATCTTCCACTCCTTTAAAAGTTTAGCAGACAGACTTTCATACCTTTTAGAAGATAACACTACCCTGCAGGAGCCATGTGTATAGCTAGCATCTATCAACGTCATACTTAATATTCCATAAGAAGTGCTCCATCCTGCAAGAGGACATAAACAAACTCAAGGGAAGCAAAGATTTTATTTAAATAGACAACTGCAAAACTTTAGCCTGGAGAACACAAATGATAAATGCTGGATTTCCAAGGCAACCAAAACATGTGCTCTGGACATCACAACCAATTCGCTGGAATTATAAAGAGGTTTTCCATTTGTTGTAAGGATATTTTCAAAGAGACAAATCTATGAAGAGCGAAAGAGCCAAGTTTTGAGTTTCTCAAGAAAGTTAAAACCAGCTACTTGACTGCGAAAATTTAAAAGTTGCATGGAATAGAGTGAATGAAACTCAATGATTTTCCTTAAACGACCCATCGTCAGGAAAATTCCCTTCCTCTGAATTACTCTGCTATAAATGAGCTTTCCAATGATCAGTTTGTTCTCAAAAGAAATAATAATTAATCCTACACTTAACATCACAGTGTCTGATCAATCTACTACAACAGAGCCCAAAGTTTCTATCAGGAAAGACTGATAGGAGAGCCAAAACACCAACGTGCCCCATCCCTGATTAGAAACAAGTCAGTGATATCAGCTCTCACTCATGTATCTACAGCCAGGGTCCCCTGGAATGGCAGTGGTGGGATGTGGCCAGAGATTTCCAGTACCCTTGGCCCTGGCAAAGTCCACCTGAGGGATCAGGAGCAGAGGGCTGGCAACTATGGGAAATGATCTGCTGGGCCAAGCATAGCCTGCGGGCACAGGAGAGCCAGCTAGGCCTCCCAAACTGGCCAGCACTATGTTACATTTCCATTATTCCTTATGCAGCAACCCAAAGAGGTGTTGGGAGTAAATTATAGATGCTTTTGCTTTGGGACATTAATGCAGAGTACAATTAACCAGGTAGCTGTGAAAAAGAGCTCTCGCATTCTGCTTATGTTTTGATGAACTATTCCAATTCTGTTCTGTTATCAGAGGTTTGTTTTGGAAACAAACACAAAAATCCCTACACAAACAAGTTACAGCCACAAATGAGGTTCTGGCCTGTAGCTTTTTATATTCTCCTACATTTATTAAATTAAATTGCTAACTATAATCAAATACCTCTACATTTCCAGGTATATGGCATTGTCGTGGTTTAAACCCAGGCAGACAGCTTGTTCACTCACTCCCCCCCTTCTTGCCCTCCCCCTACTCCCGGAGGGACGGAGAGGAGAATCGAAAAGAATGCAACTCCCACAGGTTGAGATAAGAACAGTTTAGTAACTAAGGTATAACACAAATCACTGCTGCTGCCACCAATAATAACAATGATAAGGGAAATAACAAGGGAAGAGAATACAACATCTCACCACCAGCTGACTGATAACTTGCTCCCCCAGCCCGAACAAGCACCGACCGATACCTCCTCCAACCCTGCAGTCTCCCAGCCCTTCCGGGGAACTCTCAGTTACAACCTGGGCATGCCGTGCTGTGGTACGGAATACCTCTTTGGTCAGTTTGGGTCAGGTGTCCTGTCTCTGCTTCCTCCTGGCTTTCCCTCCTCCCTGGCAGAGCACGAGGCTCACAAAGTCCTTGGCCAAACCAAAACATCATTGTTATCAGCTCTGTTCCCAGGCCGAAAGTCAAAACACAGCACTGCACCAGCTACTAAGAAGGAGAAAAATGACTGCTACTGCTGAACCCAGGACAGGCATAAAAAACCCACCTCAAAAGATCACAAAAGATCCTCTATGTTAATTCCAGTAGCTCTTAAGAGGTACAAGCATCTGCCTGAACTGCTAAAATGCAGTGTGAAAGACACTCAATATCCCAAGTCAGAACATTAAGCAAACACTCATTCCAACATGAGAGGACCACAGCTACATGGTTTTATTACTGATGTCAAAAATACACCATTTATCATTATGTCATGAAATGACACATTTTTATTTGTTTTTAACCTGAAGTGGTCATAAACCCCAGCACTGTCTGTTGATAACTGATCCTTAAGTGTTATCATCTTTGTTTGGTTAGAGTTTGTGGAAGATGGCAAGAAAAATGATTATCAGTGCATTATTACGCACTCAGAGTAAGCTAATAATACAGGCTTGTTTCAACACAGGAACAAGAAGAAAACAAAAGAGGACACCCCATGCAAAAGCTAGTAGTAACAGTCTGTGGACTTCCACTATTAAAAGAGTTACAGTAACACTTCAGACACTAACATTTTTGCAAACGTGTGTGTGTGCTTGCGGGGACATATATGTGTGCATACATAATGCACACAATGATCACATGAAGTTATGTTTCTCTATTACTCTAAGGGTTGGGTTTTTTAAGAAGGTTTTACTAAATTCCTCTAAGAGGTGTTCTAATCACGCTGTTCCGTTTTATCAGTAACCTCCCAACTAAGATAAAAATCAAGTTTTATATGCATAGCTAGAATGCCTCAAACTAATTTAAAGTTGTTTGAAATTAATGGGAACTTAAAATTAAATCCTGAGATTCTTCACTGTCACTCTTTTCACTCACTTTGTCCTTCAGTGACTCAAGTAATTGTTTGTGTGGGAAGATAAAACAAATGCTTTTTCCACAGCGCAAAGCATATGGCTTCATGGACTATAGATCTGTACAGTCAGAAGTTTTACATTGATTCTAGCTTTTACTGAGCAATAAAACTATTCTTCAAGCTTTACGTAGGCTACCTATTCTATTTTATCACTGAGTCAAGCAAACATCTTTCAAGTCTGGTTGCCAAAATAACACCTAAAAAGTGCATCCATATTTTCTCTGAACTATCTTGATTTAAAAAAAATAAGAAATAAAAACCCAAATGATATTTTGGGTTGGACTTAACAAAACATTTTCTTTGAATGGATTACAGCACCTCAGTTTCAGGGACCTCTAGAGATATCAAAGAAGAAAAAAAGAAAAGGAGAATTAAAATGAAAATTAAAAAAAACACAAACCCACACAATTTATGGTGGACTTCTTACTTTTTTTATTGATGTTATTCCACTTTGCTTAACTATGTAGTAGAAAGCTGACTGGAATAAGATGCCCCACCTGCCTGAGAAAAGTGTACTAAACATTAAACTAGTTTCTGTGACACAGAATACTTCGATACTTTTTAAAAGCTAAATTAGCATCAAGAAAAGAGACTGAGAGTCTGAAACCCTAACGCCATCCTTCAGTCATCTAGGTTATTTCTAAGGTACCTAAAACTGTCAGACCCAGAGCTTCATTCTCTGTAAAAACTAGTAAGTTACTACACAGGGTACAATGAAATGTAGAGATTGGGCAAAAACTTAGTGAGAGAGATTTGCAACCCTTTACAAAGATCTACAAACATGTAAGTGGTTAAAAATGAAATCAGTCCAGTAAACCTTTAAAGTTGGAAACTGTCTTTGGCTTGTCAGCTTTATAAACAAATAATCAATCCATCACCTATTTACTACAATGCCATATTGTTTACTGCTTTGGAGAAACTAAGTTCTTTTCAGTTGCCTTGCTTGGTTTGTGGAAGTTTGTGTGAGTCGCACACACAAATGAGTTCAATGTGCAGACAGCTGCATTTAAATTATCTTCCTCAACAACAACTTCTACGTTTCCTGCATCTCCAAAACATGGCTGCTTGGAATTAAAAAAGAAAAAAAAAAAAAAAAAAGAAAAAAAAAAGGAAAAGGGAGGAAAAAATCCAAAATAACTAAATTAATTACTTTAAATGTGTTGTAGAACCCAGAATGCCATAAAAGGCACTTTCATACTTCAAAGAGCAACTTCAATAATCAAAACAAAACATTTGCAATTGCCAGTTATATGCAAAGAATGCGCCGCATTTTAACATGTGAAATGCATTTGGATGCCCTATGGTAGAGTTCATACACACGTTTTTCAGTCTCACTGCTTTTCCACAAAGCTCCTTGGGTCTTGACTCTGTCACGAGTGGTGTGCGGGTGCAAGAATCCATCCCTTTTCCTTATAGCTGAGTGCTTGAGCCCCAGGCTGAACAATCACAAACTCTTCTGTCGAATACCAATGCCATGCAACAGCACAGAGTTATTAGCAGTTTTCTTCTCGTCTTCTCTGACACCATCAACTTACTTCAAATGTTGTTTTACACAAATACTTGATAGAAAGTGACAGAACATGTTAGCGTGTTGGGGGTTTTGTTTTGTTTTTTAAGCTAGCTCTTTTGATGGATATTACATTACATTACAATGACATGTTTTGAACTGTACAAAAGAACTGGTTTGGCAACATCCCCACAAACATACAATTAAGGGCAGTCCTGTAAGCTCCTTCCTCGTAGTCCATCTACATTACAAAGTATGAGGCAAATTCTGCATTATCTGGAAGCATGGTTTTGCTTAACCTCAAGTCTGAATTGCCTAATAACAGTCAATATTTTCAGCATCATCACAGTGCTATAAACATGACAAGGAAAGTAAATTCTATTTTGTCTAGCAAATAGTACCTCACCACTTGAAGAGCCTGCAGAAAAATGTGATTTAGAAGCAGAACTGGTGAGTACTAAAGTTCAACAACGGAAAGAACAGCTCCGACAAACTCAAAGCTGACCGATAAACTCTGAGGGATATTAAAAGTAAATATTAAAAAAAAAAATAAAATCTTTAGTTTCCATCTTACCACTTCGTAATCCTCACTGCCGAATAGGTACATCGCTACACCTCCACAGCCTGACGCTCCAGCGCGCCCGGACCGCCTAAAGTAAGGTCTCCGACTGCATCTTCAACTTCTTGCTTTCCAGCCCGGCGGGCTTCAGCGCTGCGATGCAGTCCCAGCGCGTCTTTCCCACGCTCAAACCGCTCTTTAAGTGCTGTTTTCGCGCACGAAAACAAAACCTCTTGCTGCAAAGGGCCGAGGAAACGACGGTCCGGCAGGCTGCCCCGAAGACGGAACTCCCCAGGCGGAGAGGAGGCAGGGAAAAAAGGATGGGACAGGGGGAGGGAGGGAAAGGAGAAAGAGGAGGAAGGCAGCGGAGGGAGCAGCGGCGGCGGCAGCAGCAGCAGCCCGCCCTCCCCTCCCGCCCGTCCGGCTGCAGGGCCGCGCTGTCGGCTCCGCGCGGGGCCCAGCCGCTCATTCAGGCTCCTGCTCCGCGTCACGTTCTGCTGGCTCTGCCCTGATTGGCTGCGGGAGAAGCGGGGTCGGCCCGGGCAGCGGCGGGAGCACGGCCGGACGGTGCCGGGATCGGGATCGGGATCGTGCTGGGAGCTGGGAGCGGATCGCCCAGAGGCAGAGGGTGAAGCGGTCCGGTAAAGCGCGAACAAGCACAGCCAGCTGAACTTGGAGGGGGTCAGAAGGCGCTCACAATCGCACTTCACAAATGTATTCCCTACTCCTCTGGTAGCTCTGCAAAAACCATGGAGCTCTCTCACCACCCACCTCTATTGAGAAATAAAGATCAGTCCAGGACAGTTTTCTGTTGCTATGTTTCACTCACTCCATTGCTTCCTTCTAGGACTACACAGCACAACTTTAACATGAGGGCGCTCCGGTAACAGGAAAGTTATACCCGCTACCTCCACAGCCCAGGAAGCACACCCAACATAGGATGCCGTGCCATGACAGGAGATCCCTAGGCCCTACCTTGCTCCTGGCCAACTTCCAGTCCAGGTAGAGCAGGTGAGAAGAGTAAAAGCAGCCAAAGAGTGGGATAAAATGCAAAACAGTAGAAGACTTAAAAGTATAACTCACCAACATCATTCCCAATCTAATATTTAAATGGAGCTAACCATTCTATGATGCTATGATTGAAGATGGTTCAGGAATACAGCATAAGTAATCCAGGCATACATAGATACTGCCCTCCTGGAAAGGCTGTCCTTCACAAACTAGGGAAGAGGCCACAGGCTGGTATCAAGTAACACAACCCTGATGGAAAAAGCTTTGAAACAGCACACAGAAACCCATCCCCTCTCTGCTCAGCCCTCTAAATTCCTTACAGTTCACATTGCTGCTATCACTATAATTCATAATCAGAACTGTACTTAAACTCTAGGGAAAATTATGGAATATGGCATGTCATGAAGACACGACTGTCATGTCTGTATCTGTAATTGTGTTAACATACACAACATGTCATGGCAAGATATGTCATTAAATAGCATGAACGCACACAGCACTGAAAAACAGTTTGTATTACCCACCTGCCTTCTCTTCCGTAGGAAAGAGCACAAGACCCGTTTCCTAACAAAACCACCAAATGAAGCAGTTCAAATACATTGCAAACATCCTCCCTGTTCCTCTTACTGCTTATTTTAAATACCTCTTGTCTTGACTATCTCAGTTACTTTGTGTGAGTTAGTAGGTTATTCATCTCTCAATCTGCCTTCTCTGTCAAAACAGACCATTGGTACTCTCTTGATTGTATGTGATGTGACTCTCGAGTCTGGGTTTTTAAAGCTCTTGTAGGTATTCACAAGCAGAGTTAAAACCAAGCTATATACTCTTGGAAAGAGCAAATCAGAAATCAGAAATCATTAATTTTACTTCCAACCATATGTTTACAAAATAGCAGTAGTTTAAATAGACAGCAGCCAAAGTGGTCACTTCACATTATATCAATTGCAAAGTATGCTTCAAACAAGTAATATCATAATACTGTGTTCCCAGAACGTAAATAAAAATATGCACTATTCCAGCACGGAGGCAAATAGCAGACATAAGGAACCACAAACGGAATGTGATAATCCCTTGTCCAAATCGGGTGCCATTATTGATGCTGAGTGCGTGTGGTTACACACACTTGTAAGTTTACTGCCTAAACTTTATTGCACAGCTTTTTTAACACCACCTGTCAGTACTAGGCAAAGCTAGTGTCCTCACCCATTACTTCACTTGTCTGATACAGCTCTTGTAAGCAACTGAAGTTTGGATGCCATAACTTGATTGCTCTCTTCTTGGATATGACTCTCTCAACCAAACTTGGAAAAAAAAAGAAAAATCAGCAGGAATGTCACAACTGCTCATACTGTCACGAATAAAGCAAACACACTGCTTTCTATGTATTAAAAATTATGTTTGTTTGTTTTTTTTTTTTTTTATAGTTTTATCAGCTCCTGTACTTTGGCTATGAATACAAAATCAGCAAGGATTGCAGTTCACATCTACTCAATAGTGACAGGGCATTATTCAGACTGTCACCATAAGTGACTTTCATGTCACAAGTAATTCTCACTACAGACAGTACAAGCAGTCAGAGTCTGGCAGCTTGGACAGTAAATAAGCTGAATTGCTCATTGCTCTCCTGAACTGAAACATCATGACAGGTACCCACGTCTATCTCAGGGCTCCACAAAGCAAATCTGTATGTAGCTTTTATGGCTCAAGAGTTAAAGTCTCCAAAGATGCCACCCCTATTAAGCACGCTTAAACTTAGCACAGCACTTCTGGATGACCTGTGTTCTACTCCCAGCTAAGCAACAGCAGTGGGTTTTCGCTATGCTTCCTTCCTCTAATGGCACAGTGTGGCACTCGACTGGTCAGCACAGTGCAGACAGCGTGTCACTGCTGCTGACCCTTGCAGTGAGGCAGTACATACAAGAATGTTATGATCCACATAGAAAAAGTGAGCACAGAAGTGGAAATGGGAGAGACAGAGAAGTAGGCTGAAAAAAAAAAGAATTTTTGAGCAATGGGAATGGAAAGGTAATGAGAATGGGAAGAGCAGAATACCATAGCGCAGAAAAGGAAGGAAGCAGTGTGACTGTGTGACCTACTAGAAGCAAGCCAGAAGACACAAATTAAGATTAGCGAAAAAACATTCATGATAGGCAGGAAACATAATAGGATTTGAATAGGACCTGCACAAGGACAGCTGGCTACCTGACTTGCCTGAACTAGGGAAGAGGGGAATGGTAAGGACCAGCACAGAGATGCTGAGATGGGGTACCTGGGCAGAACTGACTGATCAAGCCGATAGGGGCTACTACAAAACCTGCAGAATGGAGACTTCAGCAAGAAACAAAGTTTAGGATTGTAACAGAACTGAGATAAAAATAGAAAGTGTCAAAACCACAGCAATGGCTCTATAGAAAAAGAAGATAGAACAAAGCTAAGAGTAGAATCGCTCCTCCTTCACTGGTACTTCCCAGCACCAGACCCATGCTTGAAGATGTATCACACAGTTACACAAACTTGATGAAGTCTGAGCTTTAAGAACCAGCCTTCAGACCAAAGGAAAACAAAGTACCCTGGAGGCTTGATCATGAGAGTCAAGACTGCAGTCCGAAATTATGTGTAAATTACAAGAATGAAAGAAATAACTTCTTTAGTTTTCTACTGTATACAAATACTGTTAGAGTAGCCCATGCTCATCTGTAGAATTGAGGACAGCAACAGCAACACTAAACATCTGTCAACAGAGGCAAGCAAGTACAAATGGAGGTGTGTCAATATGTGTGGGCTTTTTCTCTGATTGTTTCTGTACGTAAATTTTGTTCCTTTTGCAAAAGTCTATTAATATGTATAATAGCTGATGGGATGGAGTAAAGATGACAGAGCCAGACTCTTCTCAGTGGCTCACAGTGAAAGAGCAAGAAGCATTGGCCATAGATTGAAACAGAGCAAATTCCATTTAAACATTTTTTGGTAGTGGTAGGGTTTGGTTTGGTTTGGTGTTTTGTTGTTGTTGTTGTTACCATTATAAATATTTTACTGTGAAGGTGACTGCCACAGGCTGCCCACAGAGGTGATAGAGTCTCCATCCTCAGAGATATTCAAAAGCCATCTGGACATGGTCCTCAGCAACTGGCTGTAGGTGGCCTTGCTCCAAGCAGGTGACTGGACAGCTCCAGAGGTGCCTTCCTACCTCAATCACTCGGTAAAACTGTAACAAATTCCTGTCAAAAATACCTGATTCACATTGATATTTTCATCATATTGATGTTTCCATCTCTCCATTTTAATTTTTAAAGATTAAGCATAATGACTTTTCAAATCATCTAGGAGGATAGCATTTACCTCTGGTATTTAAACTCTGACCCATGTCTTTCAAGCATAGCTATGAATTGTCTACACTATAAATAACTTTGTATATCATACTACTTCAACATAGTGCCTCGGGGAAAACAAATGGAAAAAAATGCTGACATGGTTGCCAAGGTTAATAGCCTAAACAGACGTCCCTTGATAAACAACAATCTTTCAGCTTGAATCCAACAGTAACAATATTTCTTTCTTCAGGAACTGCAACAGAAAGCAATTGACTCTCTCTTAACTAATTCAGATTCAAATTAAAACCCCAGAGAGGAACGTCAACAGCTTGTAACTCTCTTTTGCGCAGCTAGCAACAAGAATTTTCTCCAGTAAACAGGAGTGTTTCATTCTTAAGGGAACTTCAGCAAAGCTTCTATTTTCATTTACCTGCGGCAAAAAAACCTCTGAAGAACTTGTCCCTTTTTACAGACAGGACCAAACAGCAGGAGCTATTTGGCTTTAAACTACCTAACATCCAAACTATTATAAATTAAATAAAATTCATTTAAAATAAAGCACTAAATAATTGCTTAACACTGTTACTTAAATGGGAAAATTATGATTATCAAGTAATTTTTCAGTTTTTCCTAGGATTTTCAGTTCTCCTACTGATTTTCTCCCATGGTGGTCAGGATAACTGTAGGTACCACACTTACAGCAGCATAAAATGTGGCTTGCTTATACCTCCAGGCATGTCATTGCCCTGAAAGAGCTACAGGTAAGATCTGAAGCCCAGGACTTCTTGCTCCTCTGAGCATCAGCACATTATGAAAGGTGGTTTTTTCCAATTCTTCTCATTGCCACGCCTCTGAAAGCTGTATGGTCTCAACTGCAGTTTCATCAGTTAAGAATAACTGGGAAATAAGACTCTGTGTTCTAAGAAACATCCAAGCATTTTATGAAAATGGTAAGGCTGTCTCAGCAAGGGAGACTGAAAGCAAGTTAACCCAGAAGAGTTAACAGTTTCATCATAGCACTGTGCTGCTCATATACTTCCAAGACAGGTAAGTAATTCAATTTGGGTTTCCCAGACTCCTGTTAAACAGCCCTATCTGTATGCTTGGGGAGGTAAGGAGGATGGAGGGGCCAGGACATGATTTGGACGTCCTCATTTGCTTCTTTTGAATGACACCTTTCTTTTTCAATCACCCCCTAAAAACCAGCATGTTTTGGATCAAGTTAAAGGGTTTTTTTGTTTGTTTTAATTTTCAAACCAGCAAAAGTGTTGCGCAGCATCCCAGAATATGGTGCGGATTCCAAACCATCAAGACGCTCTGTGGTCATCTCCAGCAGACTCTGTATTTCTTTTCTGAAGGTACTGGTTTACATATAGCCATAAAATCAAACTCCATCTCTTTCCATAAAATCCCATACATTATTTAGGATGATGAAAACTCTCTTTTACAGATGGCATACATCTGAAAGAGGGTTGATAAGTAACATTTTGTTCTATGAGATTTAATTTAGGTATATAATAAACCAATGTCAACTAAATCAAGATGCAATAATGAAACACTTCTTTAAGATTGTCACTTCTTAAATCTCAAAAACAAGCTTAAAATGAATGAATAATAAAATAAAATCTGAAACTATGCTCATGGAACTACTGGAATGCTATTTAAATTTTATTTTTAAACACTAAAGCTGCTTATCATTTGCAGATTGTTATTGGTTATTATGGTTACCATTCTCCAACACAATCCAATCTGCCTGCAGTCTTCTATTTCAGGATACAGCAGTGATAACATTAACAGCAGACTAAACTTCTCAGCTTGCAAACATACATACATTAGGGGCACATGCTATCTCCTCCTGCACTGAAAGATAACATGAGTATGTTCTCAGAGTGTCACAGAAATAACAAGCTGCCATTCTTCTTTCAGTCAGATGTTAAAACATTTAACCCAACTCACAGTGAGTGTCGGGAACATTGCAAAGGTTTAAAACCATTCGTTTTATGGATAGATAATACAAATACCTCTGCATCACCTGGATATTGGAAAGGTGCTATAAACACCATAAAACTGGAAGATCTGCCCACAGGTGATTGTTTCCATGTGTGGGCAAGATCGCTTCTGTTTATTTTTCAAATGTGATGCAGTCACGGGTAACATCTTCTTGTAGCCTTGCAGCAGTGAAGCAAGAGAATGGGAATACAGACAGAAAGAAAAGTCAAGTTCTCAACATGCTGTTGCTGGTCTAGGATGCTTACATGTGTTGCCTGCAACCAAATGTGCAGCCAAACACTTCTGAAACAGCTGTGAATTTTGTCAGAGCTTTAAGTGGTTGGGAATAAAGGCTTCAACAACCACATCTGAAAGACTTAATACCCTGAAGATTAAAAGCAAAATGTTCCTTTTACTGTATTTATGAATTGCAAGAAGAGAAATGCATATGCTTTTGAGCACAATAAAGTCAATAACAGAATCAATCTTCATAGTTAACACTAAGATCTTGAAGTAAAATATATAAAACTTACAGAACCTGCAAAAACAACCTGTGATGGCTATAGTGGCTTAAAAAATACAGCTTTCTAGTAAAAAGTTGCTAATTTAACTCTATAATGTCACCACTATATGCTGCTACAATAAATGGTACATTAAATAAACACTGGGATTTAATCTCGGTGAAAGGCTTTTAGCTCTCACACTCGGCACACATCTGCTTCTGTGTGCACCAGAATGTTTCAAGCACCACGAGCAGCCCAATGATCACCAGATGATGATTTCCCAGAGCTGGTGACTGAGGAGTAACTGGCCTGTAGCTTCCTACAGGAGCTACCACAAACTACCATGGATATTAACCACTTCTGGACACATCCACATCCTGAAAACTGTGCTTAAGTTACAGGTTGTCCTCTGGGTGCTATTGCTGTGCAATTCCCATACCTGGGACATTGACTTACCAACTGATACTTCACAGAAGAGAGGTCCAAGCCTCTACTCCTTTAAAACTGCTTTGGTTTTTAAAACAAAGTAATAATTCAGGTACCAAGTCCAACCATGTAGAACTTGCTTGTAAAACTTGAGCTATTGATACCTTCAAATTCTGCTTTCATTTCAGAAACAGAAGTGCATCTGATCAACAGAGCCACAACAGCAGGCCACAGGAGGCATTCTGGCACACTTTGCCTTTGTTTATGCATTTTTGGCACAAGCCATCATTCCACAATTTCATTAATTTAAGTAACTGATTCTCACCACAGGTTGTGGTTTCTTTGGCTTTGTCACTTCTTCAAATCTCAGTTGCCACTTCTCATTTTTACTGTGTTTAAAACCTTCAATATTTTTGATGTTCACATTTTTAGCAATCCTAAAAGCTTTATTAATTATGTTAATTTTTTGGTCAAGACTGGCTTGTATAATTTAACAAGTTCTAGTGAAATGAGCTGTGATGAAATACGAAAGCTGGGAAACTTGTCTCTGCAGAAAGAACTACGTATCACTTGAGACTCACTTCAGAGCTCAGAATAGAAATTAATTGGAATTTAGGCATCACATGTGCTACTGTAATGACCTCTCTCACCTATGAGGATGGGTGTCACCCTGGCACTGCAGGAACATTCTTCAGTTTAATGAGCAGGGAGCCAGATGTGTAACACTGGCTACTATCAGTGCACTGAGATGAAAACACAGTGAGAAGAAAACAGTATGTTAGCTAAGTGGAGTCAGTAGTTTGCACTGTAGTGCATCTGTACAGCAAGTTGTTCCTTACAAAGAACTAATGCAACATGTTACAACAACATTTTCAGAACTGCCCTGATGAGATGAAGCATTAAGGTAAGATACTTTTAGTCAATCTTCCTTGTCCACTCGAATTGACAGAATCTTGTTAGCAGAGAGCAAGAACGCGAACACTTAGAGCAGGATGGAAAGGTCTTCCCTTTCCTACAATGAGATTATACATAGTTTTTTCCCAAGTTATATTCTCCTACATTGGTGTAGAAACGTGATTTTTCAATTACATTTTTCTGTTTGGTACATTTTCCCTTCCTCCCCCCCTTGCTATGATTCACAATTAGTGTTCATATAAAGAACACTGTGAACAGCCTGGTCCCCCAGTGCTGACAATTCTGAAAGCTCATGCATCAAACCAAAGAGCATACCTCAAATTGCATTTTATGTCGGGCTTGCCTTCTCTGTCCAAGTCTGCAGAGCTCTGATACTCCAAGAAAGGCACTCCCGCATTTTCTAGATCCCAGTTAGAGTTTTAAAGGTGAACCTGTTCATGTGATTCGTCAGTCACCCCCCACTATCTTTTTCATGTTCAAATCCATGATACTAAGGGGAGTTGTGTGAGAATTTCTGAAGTCACCGAGGAACTCATCCTAAGTACAAAAAAATTACTAGACAATTGATTCACCATGATGTAAAAGTCATATAAGAAAAAGAAGAATTCTGATCAAATGCTAATTGTTGATCTTAATATGGTAGTGATCTATAAAAAGACAGTATTTTGAATTAAAGGTACAAGAATTTCTCCTCTCCTAACTCACGAAACTGAACCTAAATTGTATATCATGTTGTGCACGACATGAATGGAACAATGGATTTACACTAAAGAAGCATCAATGCAGAAAGTTTCTTTTAAGATTTAAGGAGGAAATGATTCTCTGAAGCAGTTTAGTTCAGACACCTTAAGCTTCTCCTAAAATTAAAAAACTTCTGCCATTACAGTGCTAGATGCTTTAAGTCTATACAAATTCTAACGAAGCTGGGAGATCCACTTGAAAGCACAGTGATAGATGCTGATCACATTTTCCCAACAGCAAATATTCAGCCAGAAAATATCACAATGTTCTGGGAACTCACTGTTTGAATTTGGCAGAAAGTTATCAAAGTGCTTAGTTTGAAATTGATTTTTTTAGCAATCCATTGTAGTGTAAACTATCAAAACTATTATATAATTAAGCATTAACCTTATAAAGTTCAAATGTTACTTTTTTGAATGTCTTATACATATTCAGTTACAAGTTTCTAGAAAGCAAATACTGAAGAGATTCCTCTTTCAAATAATGCTATGATTTGAAAACACTTGTTTCAGTATTACATTTATTAAAAGGCAAAAAAAAATGCATATTTTATTATCAAATAACTGTAAAGTGTATGTGAATGTGACATAAAAAGAAACCAGAAACTTTCAATAAAAGTCACTGGATACTGCTTGAATAAACAAGCAAAATCATAGAATGGTTTGGGTTGGAAGGGACCTTTGAAGGTCATCTAGTCTAACTCTTGAATCATAAGGTTCTTAAGAGGGAAAAACGTAAAGCCCAAGTGTGTCTGGGTCACACAGATTTTCAAAGAAACTCTATGCTTATGAGCTGAGCTGCGGAACTGCAGACTTACATGACTGGGGGGAGCTGCACAGAAACAATAATACATACTTGACTGAGGACTTTTGTCAAACTAAGACACTAAGTTACTACTGCAACCATGAGCCAGTCTTTCTACCACCATCCTTTGATGAGCATGAGCCTACTCAACGTGAAATTTAGCTTTTATACACAAAATTGCTAGCAGAGCTTTAAAATGGTATCTTTTTTCCCTCTGATACTAATATTCTACTAATACCATTAACTATCAAGCTAATAATTTTTAAGGGATGAGTATTCTAAACCATCAGTCTGTCAGCATCCTTTTGGCTGCCTCAACACATCCAGAAAAAAAAACCCTAGAAATTTATATCCTCTAAAATACTGCAAAATGCAATGCATCATTAATGACGAGCTGAAGAAAAACAAGTTGTTTTGTGAACAGCAGAAGTAATGAAGCCTGGTTTCCCACACACACCTCCACAATACCTTCAGCTCGCTCTCATTTTCCCTACACACCACATGCTCTGTACCCTCAGTTCCCTTCCCCAAACTCCCCTTTCCATGAGTTGCTGGTTGAACAAGAGGCAGCATTTGTTTCAGTTACTCTGGAGTTAAACTCGTGCTCATCAGCTGGCTGGATGCTATCTTTTGGATACCAGAGGAGCCCAGAGAGTGCCTTGACTCTCACACACTGGCATGTAGAGTAAATGGCTCTAACAGCTCCACCCAGCCCCAAGAAGGTCTGTTATAAGCACTCAGAGACCTCTGCAAGACTGATTTAAATTGGCCATTGGTTTGGAGTTACTGAGAAGCACAACTAACAGATGGAAAGTGGGATTGCATAAATCTTGTCTTAGGAAATCAACCTAAAAAATCAGAACAGTTATACAAAGACTGTCCATACGCTTTAATACTCAGACGCTTGTTTAAATATAAGATGATGGCATGAGCAGAAATGTAAACATTTAGTCTGTCAGTCAGTATGGAGAATTTCAAACTATCTTTTCCACAGAACAGTGGTTGCTGTTATTAAGCAGTTGCAAGTATGATATAAACCATAGGCTTTCATACAGTGTACGTGCAGCACCAGTGGCACATAGAAATTTGCATCGTGTTTTCAAAATTATAATGCCTTCTGTATTTTGTCCCACAGCAAAACAAAGAAAGAACTGCTCCCAACTAACCATCCCAATAGTTTAATAGCCAACAAATCGATCTCTGAATGCAGTGGAAATTTCAAGGCACTGCACCTCCCCTCCTTTTGCACCCTTTTCATGCCGTACTTCCACACTATCCACCCTGGGGAGCAAATAGCAAAATTCACCCTTTCAAGTTTATGAATTTCTAGGCCCATTCACTTGAAAACTGAATAAAAAATAGCAATTATATATTCCACTGATGCTAAAAACATAAATTCAAAAACCTCTGGGTAAACTGGCAAAAGACAAGATGTCACTTCTCTGCGTAGTGGGTGAGGTAAGGACAAAATGACAGCCTCAGGAGACTGTAAGGAATTACTGTGCTTGATGTGCTTACCCTTTTTGGCAGTTACCAAAATTTCCATATTGAAGAATATCTATGTCACAAGGACTGTGTTGGTGGTGAAAATGTTTCCATGGTTATGCAATAAGTATTATTTTTTTTCATCCTACTGTAACACTTTATTTGACTCAAATACTTCAGGGATCAACGTACTACAAGGGACATCCTGAAATTTGGAAATTTGGGAGAAAAAAGCACCTAGTAAATTTATCTAAATTTCTGTTCAATTATGCAATTCATATCCACTTTTGATACAACATCTGTCATTAAGACTATCAATAGTCAATTTACTTAATTATACATGCCAAGAAATACGAAAGTTCTCAAGCTATATCTTATTTTACTCCTCCCAATCTTCCCATTGCTTTCTTCCCAGCCTTTTGAACAATTCCTTTTTTTCCACTTAGGTAATGTTTGAAGACAAGTACCAGTAAAAGTAAGATAATCTGCAAGCACAGCTTCCTGTAAAATGCTTCTGAACAAGAAGTGACTACAGCCAAAATTGACATTAGCAAAGCTAAACCGTCTTCTTCCCTTCATGACAAAATGACCTAGGATAGAAACTGAGGAAACATGAGAACAGTCATCAACCATCATGTTGAAGGAAGAGTTGACCAAATGTTCCAAAATTCATAAAAACAATATTTTTCAATTGATTTTTCTTTTCATTTTACACCCTTTTCCACCAAAAAAAAAATATTCTTCATTTTCTCCCATTTACAATTGTATTGGGATTGTCAGAAAACCTCAAAATGCATTAATTCATCACAACTCATAAGAACTGCTTGGAAAAGATACATACTAAAACTTAAACTTTAAACTACATGGATTACATAAGAAAAGGCTAAAGGCACCTATAGCTATGGTTGGACTTGATGATCTAAGGGTCTTTCCCAAACTGAATGATGTTGTTCAACTTGTAGCTTTTATGTTGTTCTGAACATCCATTCTGAAAACAAGTCCAGTAAAGTTATGGAACTTGTGTGCTTTCCTACTTCATGGCACACTTCCTGTAAGAGCCACTGTTGCATTATTCTCCCTAGAAACATACAACCACCTTCCAATTTGAGTATGGAAAAGTTGTCCATAACAGGAGGATAGAATGGATGTTTGCAATAAACAGCTTCCTATGTGGATATCCCTAAATAATCCAGGAATAGGAATGATTTCCTTCTAGAAGAAAGCTGTGGTGCAGCTGCTACACCAGACACCATCCCTGTGTTTTCCTGGAATAACTCTGGAAAGCTGCTGTCATGCCTATGGTACGCCTCTTTCTATGCAACTATAATTGAACCTCTCATAAAGGTTATAGAAAGCACCAAGTTTAAGCCAAACATTTGGCTTAAGTTTGTATCTATGTTACTTTTCTTATTTTACTCTACCTCCTCTGTTTTCTACAGTGTAAAACAGAAACCAAAGCACATCCAATTCTAACATTTATAAAATATTTGCCATTTATTTATATTTTATTTCAGAAGCACAGCTGTAGTGGGATATCTGCTACTGTAAGTCCATGGCTCCAGGATACACATACCTGGTCAAATGCTGCCAAATCAAAACTCATTAGTGTGTTGCAAACTAACCCAAACCAAAAATAATACAGAGTGTAACTTCTGTGTCTGTGAAAAGAATGTACTTCAAACTACTGCCAGCAGAGATCCCCATTGCTCTCGTACTGAGGAGAAGACAATTTAACACAATCCCCCAAAACATACAACAGCACAGTATTTCTTTCTAACTGTTTCAAGAGGGTTATAGACAGAGGCACTCTCAGCGATACCTGTGAGTGCTTTCCTGTCCCCTCAACTCTAGTTTTTTGAACTTTTTCAACATGACAGCAAGGTAGTATGTTTTAAAAAAGGAGCTTAAAAAGTATAATTTGGACTTCCACAAAATGCTGGCACATTTTTCAACCACATTTCAGCTTGGCTAGATGCGAGCAAAGTCCCCCAGTTTAACCGTAATCAGGTTAACTTGCAAGGCAGCCTGTAAATTGAATTGTAAAATTAAAGGGCTCCCAAGCACCTGGCCTGCACTCTTTCAACATATGCTTACCCCAGGAGTATTTTGCTTAGCTTGAGGAGACATCAGGCGTCTGTCAAGCATGTCAGCCTCACTTCAAGCAGCCCGGCCCTTCCAGCAGCAGCAACACTTCTTACAGGAGCAAAGCAGTGCACCAGCGAAAACTTCAGCTCAGCCTGCGTTAACCATGTTTTGAAATATTTGTCCATCCAAGGCCTGGTTTAAAGCGCCCAGCTTTTGTCTGTATGCAGCGATACTGTTTGCTGGCGATCTCCCTCAGCTGTTGATCTGATTCAGTCCCTATGTTAGGTTACAGCTCAGCAGAGAGCCCGTCACCATCAATTACCAAGGAGGAGTGGGAGGGTTCTGCGCTCCCAGTGACGACAGACGCTGTAGAAGCAAAGCCTGCACACTTGCTGGAGTAACACAACATCTTACTAATCTCGGATGCACGCCTTGCAGCACGCGTGGCCTCCTGCTAACACGCGACAACTGGCTGTGCAGTCAGAAGCAAATAATGGAGAAGTATCTGAACATGAACACTGGATAATTGATTTCTTGGTGTTTGTGGAGAGGGGGTTTGTTAGTTCTCCTCCCTGACATCCTCCCTAGCCCTGGGACAGAGATATCAGGCACTGGAATTTCAAGTTGGAAATCTCATTTTAAGTTGGAAATCTCCCCTGTAAAATAAAAATTATGTTTCACCTTAATTAAGGTAGAAGATGTATTCTGATACATTCAAATGACCATTAACCATGATTCTTCAGAAAAACTACCATCCTTAAAAAGACCTAATTAGACCCATCAGCATGGAAGTACTTCCATGCATTAGCCAGACCACTGAAATCATCAGGAAAATTCACGTGCATATTATTATTGGCCCTGATGAGTTTAAGAGTTTGCAAGATTAAGGTTAACTGTCTTAAAGTAAGAGCACAGGTTAAATGCAAATAAGAATGAAGGATACATGCTTGTATTGGTTAGAGGCTTACAGAGGTGTAGTAAAAAGAAGTAAGGAGCAGACAGCAAGAGGAGTAAGAAACAGGCATGGAATAGTATAAAGATAGCTGTGGAGAAGCAGCTTCCTGCTGCTGCTACCATCGAGATGATAAATGATGAGGCAATGACTCCTGAGAATAGCAACAAGCACAAACATTTTTTTCAGCTCCAGTTGCACAATGAACTACACAATCCTCTCTGCTTAATCCTAGAGACTGGTCTTTAATAGGCATGGTAGGCAAGCAAAGGCCCATAAAGTCAAAACTCTGGTCCATAAGAATTGACAACATGGCCTATTTCCAAAGGCCAGATCAGTAACACTGAAGGCAGACTCATTAAAGTCAATGGTAGTTGGAGAGGAAAGGGCACACATGTCTCACAAAAAGAATAAAACCAGAGATTTTATATATTTTTTTTTTTCAATAAAAACTTTAGACTGGCTTTAATTTATATTAACCCCTTCTCATCTTTTCACATGGCTACTTTTAAGGTGTACCAAGATCAATATAAAGTTACCCACTTCCTTCTCCCTATCACTTAAAATGTGATTTCTTTTTTATACTAGTTGCATACAGTATTGTTAACAAGTCTAACTCACTAAAACTAGAAGTGACTTTTGGTTGACACATGATCAGGTGGTTGGTTTTTGCAAGAGGAGTCTGAGAATGCAGGATTGTTAAAATTTTACCACTGTCTCAGAAACTAGTATTCCTATTAGGTCCAATTCAGATGCCAAACTAGAATTAAATAAGTAGAAATCTTGCATAAGTTATTTATAACAGCCAAACACTTATTTCTCATGAAACAGATATTTCTGTTTACCTGAAATAGATTCAGCAAAGGAAAATACACCATACACTGACAACTCTCTATAATCTGACATGCATAAGGCACTTCTAAGATGCATTATTAAACTGGAAATTTTGAAACAACTACTGTTTTGAAACAATTCCTGTTTTCTGATGCAATTCTGTAATAATAAAGTTGGGGATTTTTTACAGTACAATTACTGAGCTAGCTTTTGGGCAAAATTAGCATCCTTAAAAAGTTTAACACATGCTGTGGAACATGAATACCTTAGGGCAAATCAAAACTCTGAAGAATATACAATCACAGTCCCAGCTGGAATATTGCAATTAGGACAGGGCAGCTCTGATTCCAGAGGCTGATTTTCTGCCCTTCAGCAGATTTTGCAGAATACTGAAACTAAGCTTGCAAGACCAGGCTGTCATCATGGCAAATTTTGCCATCACAATATTGAAACAAAAAAAACCTTTGTACTAGAAAACACAGTAATAAGATCATTTCAACTGCAGGAACAGCAAGAGAAATTCCGTGGTGGGAAGCTCCCTAAATCTTCCAGCCATAGAAAAGAAATCACCTCTTCTTCTTTCCTTTTTTTCTTTTTTAAACTTCTGAGAAGCAGACAGCGACGGAACTAGTGTACAGTAAATGCTAGATGACTTCTGCCCTTTTCTGCCCAAGACGGTGAATCATCTCCTAAGAACTACCAGGTCTGTTAAAAGCTGCCTGCAGTGCATATCCTGACCAATTCATTAAGGTGCCTTTGAACAAAAGTGACTAACCTCAGCCACTTACAGAAAAATATGAGGGCTTTACTAAGAGAACAGGAACACAGTCCAGCCAATGATGAGCAGATCATTGCTTGATCTGCTTGACCCTTGCAGATCAATAGGCCCTAACATATCCACCTGAGGGCGTTAAGAGAGCTGGCTAATGTTGTTACAAGACTAGAAGGCAGCAAATATCACCCATCTATACAAGAAGGGCTCAAAGGAAGATCTAGGGAATTATAGGCTTATCAGTCTTACTTCATGCCCTGGGAAGACAGATACAAAGATGTCATTGTCCCACTCTACTCAACACTTGTCAGGCCACACTGGAATACTGCGTTCAGTTTTGGTACCCACTACATAAAAATATGTGGAAAGGCTGGAGAGGATCCAGAGAAGGGACACAAAGATATCAAAGGACTGGAAAACCTGAGATACAAGGAAAGGCTGAGAACTGGGTTTGCTCAGCTTTGAGAAAAGAAGGCTCGGGGAGATGTTACCACCATGTTCCAGTATTCAAAGAGTGGCTACAAAGAAGACAGAGACTCCCTTTTTACAAGAAGTCACATGGAAAAGATGAGGGGCAACAGGTACAAGTTCCTCCTGGGGAGATTCTGACCGGACACAAGAGGAACATTTTTCACAATGACACCAATCAGCCATTGGAATAATCTCCCCAGGGAAGTGATGGATTCCCCAGCACTGGGCGCTTCAGATTTGGATGGACAGGGCGCTGGGACATCTAGTCTAGGTCATGCTTTGTCAAGAAAGATTGGGCCAGGTGATCCTTAAGGTCCCTTCCAACCTGGTATTCTATGACTCCATGCTTACTATTGTTATCATTCTTTAATCCTGTATAGTAGTAACAGCGGAGTAGCTTTAACATTGTATCTCAATACTCCATTTTTACAGTGTTTTCATCAGAAATCTCAATTAATTTTAAACACAACCTTATAAAATTTCACTGTGGTTGGACCATAAATGCCATTATGCCATATGAAAACAGAAGCACTGACTAAGTGCTCAGCAGCATACTAATAGAAACTTGCTTGTAAATGTTTAAGGTTTTTTGATTGTATCTTTTTTGCCTACTCAAAGAAGATATGTGGACTCTGCCTCTTTCCCTATCATGTTGAAAATGGATGTTTATCTAAAACGGTTCTTGTTGACAAACCAGATCAAAATGAGTTGTTAGAGATCACAACAGTCAGTAACTCAGAAGTAATAAAAGCTTAGACCTATGAGTAATTTTTCTCATCACCAAGTTATTGTGCATCAGCTGATCCATATGTGAACATGTGGGCACGCTTGGCATATGGCTAACAAATTAAGGCAATTTATTGTAATTCTGCCTCATCATGGATTATGCTATCTGGCATTTGCTGATGGATAAATACACAAAAAGATAATGCACAGCTATGTTTTACAGATAAAATGCACAGTAAGAGTGCCTGCCTTACCACAAACTGCACCTTCATATTCCTTATTTTTGACAAGCTAACTAGAGGAATTTGTCTTGCAGACTTGCTCCTGAGAGCAAACTGTTGCACCTTCATGCTGATTTCTTGACTTCAGGCACACACTGCTCTACAAAAAAAACAACTTAATAAAAAATGTGGCATTCCACCAGTCTAAATAGAGTCTCCCTTTTACATGACACTGCATTACTGATTGACACTCATCCACAAAGCAGGATCAGTGTGCAATAGTATTCAAGGTTAGGTGCTGGTTAGGAAAGCAGGATTCACAGAGTGCCTACAGATCAGTTTTCATTTCTGCAGAGAAGGATCTTCAGCACTAGATGAAAATTTAAGTTCGCTGATGGCACTGAAAGAAGTTTTACAAAATGTACAGGAATGTAAAACATAAACTTCACATAAACCAGCTAAACTAGCATTTTAAATAAATCAACGTCACTGCTGAGAGCAAAGCTTTTGGTCCTCTCCACTCCTGCCCCCATCCCTGGTACTTCCCGTCATCCCTTCCCTCCCCTCCGCTGATCCCAACACATGTCAGACTCTCCCCAACCCAGAAGAGCAGTGACATATGTGGCACAGTAGAAAACTACTTGTTTTGGGTTTATTGTTTTGTTTTGTTTTTTTTCTTTTTTTTTCTTATTTCTTTGTTGTGTTTTTTTTTTCTGCCAGGTCAATAAGGTGAAATAGCTGAACAGCAGCAGGGGAAAGGATGCTGGTAGTGGTGGGGTAGCAAGCCTCCACCACCCAAGCCTCACTGCAAAGCATGACAAGACAACCCACCACAGGCCTAACTGCCTTTGTGAGCTTGATTTCTATTTTGTAATGCATAACAATAGATATGAAATGTAGTGCTGTATCAGTTCAAAAGCAGAAGAGACATCTGCTTCAAAACAAGTATCTCACACTTAAAACATTGATAATTAACCACCCCCACACAAACACTCAAATAAACAGAAAAAAAAAAAAAGAGCTTTAAGATATATACAGTTGTGCTTAACATTGAAATGAAGTCTTTTTATTTTTACTAAAAATAATTCATGTCTCATTTTTTCCACTTCAAATTTCAACTCCAGCCATGGTGAACAAGGCCCACCTCATCATCCATACATTTTGATTTTATACTTATGATAGCGACACACATTGTTGGTTTATTGCACTCTCCTTGGATGTTAATTCTCCTGAAAATGGTCTTGCTGGTGCCATCTGAAGCCCACAAGGCTCCCTTCGGTTGGCTTTAGGTTAGGCCTTTACATAATGGTAACATCTGGGGCCCATTTCTACTGTGGAAGTTCCAACAGAAACATTTATGTGTGTAAAAATTCATTTCTGTTTAACAGATGGCTGTATTCTGGAAAAGCAGAATTGATACTCAGTTCTGTTCAACTGAACACACAAGTTAATGCACAGTCTCCCAGAAAAGAATGAAATAAACACCGCAATTCTGTATGACATACACCCTTAATGTATTCCAGTGTGCTGATCTTTTTTTAACTTCTGTGCTTTGCAAATTCATGTCCACTTCTGCACAAGGGATAAAACCCACAGCAGACCATTAATGCCACAGCTGAAACTACTGCAAGGGGGAAGGCCCAGGGTCAATACTCCTCTCCTACATAAGTTTTATACAAGGTATTACTACAAAGTATTTATACAAAGTATTTATTCAAAGTAAGATCCCAGGTTAGTCTGGGATCTTACTCAGGAGACAGCAAAGCAATCTAATACAGACATAAAGTACTACAGACATAAAGTACCACTGCATAGCCCACGTGAAACAATCATCAGTATGTGAGTGAATACATACTGTTTATGTGCAGCTCCACAGCCAAGCTTGGAAC
The DNA here is from genome assembly GCF_034315485.1 of Pezoporus occidentalis. Classification (NCBI taxonomy): domain Eukaryota; kingdom Metazoa; phylum Chordata; class Aves; order Psittaciformes; family Psittacidae; genus Pezoporus; species Pezoporus occidentalis. Next base: position 4,291,774 of record NW_026915725.1, read on the forward strand.
AGACTATCAATTGGTGAAACCCCCCCATGCAACAGCCTGTTAGTGTACATGTAATGAAGAAGTATGATGAAAAAATTCTTCACTGAGGGTGGTGAGGCACTGGCACAGGTTGCCCAGAGAAGCTGTGGCTTCCCCATCCCCCGCAGTGCTCAAGGCCAGGTTGGATGGGGCTTGGAGCAACCTGGTCTAGTGGAAGGTGTCCCTGCCCATAGCAATGGGGATGGAACTACATGATCTTTAAGGTCTCTTCCAGCCCAAACCATTCTATGATTCTATGATGAACTGTTACAATCTGCTTTCTTCCTAAGCATAGTTTTCCCCCAGCAAAGAGCAATTGCAATTTTTTGCTAAGTTACTTTCTTTTTCCTTCTACCAGCAATACAAATATCACACAAGGATATCTGTATCCATCCTTGTAACTGCATGAACAATAAAATATTAATAGGTTTATTACTAAAGACCTGTAAAGAATCCAGTATTACTACTATAGGGAAAGACTTGCTGAAATAAATAAGAAAAAAATTATGGCCTCTAAGATCATACCAAAAATAGGTCAGTTCATCAGTTCATTAAAAGGACTAAAAATTTTTAAATTTTTAAGTATTTTAAAATTATTTTCCCAACTTCTATCAGTGCAATGAGAGTGCATTATTCACACTCCCATCTACTGCATTTCATGTTTTCTGTGGAGAACCATTTATGTTATTATCTTTCCATAGTGACAGAAGTTAATAGTTTCTTAGTTACAGTTTCTTTCTATAGTTTCTTCTTATAATTTCTTAGTTACAGTTTCATATAGTGACACTTCACAAACAACAGCAGAGCCTCCACCCATCAATCTAAAAGGGACTGGACTTTGCAATTCACAGTTCAGCACCACTTATCTGGATTAGGAAAGCAATTACTTGCCAATTAAAACATATACTCAGGCTCAGGAAAACAATGTAACACAGCAAAAGAAGACTAACTTACTCTTTTAAATAATGACATTGTAAAACACTGTAGTATTTATTTTTTTCTTATGAACAGGGAAAGAATGACAAAAAACAGTCATACCAAGGTTAAATTACAATATATATTACACACGGAGCCTATTGTGACAGAAGGCTAGCAAGACTGAAAAATAAAGCAATTAAGCATTTGGTCAACCTTAATTGAGTTCTCTTGTCCTAACCTACAATTTGTGACTTCCAGAGAGCTCCTACATTTTTTAGCACGCAGACAGATGAATGTTTACTGAGCTGCTACCTTATATGTACTTTTATTCCTCTTTGTTGTCCTGAGTGTTTGGGCCCCAGAGCTCCTGCACTGCTCTGAAGCCTGTATTATTAACTTGCTCTTTGAATTTTGTGAGAAACTCATCACTAGTATTTTCGATAGCTTCAAAAGGAATTTAGCTTCACAATAAGAAGCACAGAAAGATAAACGGGGCTTTTTTCCCACTTCACAGATGAGGCTTAAAGCAGGCAGAATACAGGCAGAAGAGGCTGCTTGTTCTGAAGGCTGTGTATGTCCTCAATACTTGAAATGGCAGCAAGCAGTTGTTTGTTGCTTATGGCACCAAAAGTTGGTGTCTAAGAGAAAGCCTCTTGCTCCCAGTACCAGTGCCCCACCTCCAAGCAGTTCACAACTGCAAGAGATGGTCTTGTAAGGCCATGCATCTTTGGAAGACAGATAGAATACTTGTTATACACTCACAAGACCACCAGAAAGAACAAAGCTTTTTTTAAAGTAGAAGAAAGGTGCTAATTAATAGGTACAACAGAAATCAAATGCAGATGAACCCCTTAAAACAGAAGCATCCCTCCTGCTGCAGTTACATCTCAAAGATCAGTCCTGACAAAAGAATTTGAGCCATCACAACTACCCGCAGTGTAAGCTCAGAAACCATATTTCTGTTGAGTAAATAACATGCAGCAAATGACAGAACTGGACTGAAAAAGCAAGTGGACACAACTTATTCTTGGAATACAAATTGATTGAGAGCCACTAAACACACATTAAACAAACCTTAGATATAGTACCACTGTCACAGTCCTTGTGCCAGACCTTGTGAGGAATGAACTGTCTTGTGGCTATCACCACACACTTGCTTTGTGCTTGTAATTCTCTCTGCTACTGGCTACTACAGGAAACAGATCGATATATTTTTTTATCTAACTTGGTACAACAAGTGCTAAATTAACAGATGAGGGGAAGAAAGAGAGAAGAAAAGGAAACACACACCGTGTTCTTCAACTTTCAAAGTTAGGTTAAAGGCTGATATCAAACATAAGTCCCAGGAAGCATTGTGGTGCTAAGCTGCCCCTAAGGCTTCATGGCTCAGAGATGCTTCTGCAAAATCTTCCAGGGAATGAGTTTGGTGTTAAATGTACTTAAGGTTTCCTTTTCATTCATTTCATGGTTTTGTTTTTCAACTCTGGTTCTGTTTTTTGTGAGCAAGGACTTAGCTGTCCCTCTGGTAAAATGAAAAGCAACCTCTTGTTGTGTTAAAGTGCAAATTCTCCAGAAACATCACACTCAAATGTGGGATGCTAAGTGCAAGCAGTCCCTTTAGATGACTGTACACAGGAAAAAAAAGTGCACATTCAAAGAACTGCTGTGAATTTCCATTAAACTACATAGGTCACTACGGATGTGAGTAGTCAAGTACCAGGTTATGGGAAGGAGTTTTCCCTAGAGCATTAAACAGTGCTCTCAACCATGAACTAGGCAGCAGAGGGACAGCCCATGAGTGCAGGAACTGCGCAGAAGGTTACATTATCTCTGCAAATAGAGACTCCAGCTGATAGTGTTATTTTATTTTCCTCTCTAACATAATTCAGTCCATTTCTTTCCCATGATTACTTCCTTAATATTCCCCAAGAGCCAATGGGGACATGATACACCTTGCTTTTAAACCTGATTGTTTCCATAACCAGAAGCTACAGTAGACACTCCATTCCCATTTATATTTGCTATACAGCCGATGTCATTATTTTGTTTGAAAAGTTTCAACAGAGAGCGTATTTGTGAAAGTACTACTTTTCAAAAGCAGAAGAATATGGAGAACAATTTAACCAAGAAGGTCTTAATATTTTTTAACAAACAGTGCAATACCACTTATTTCAGATGAACTGTACTGTAAAAAAAGAAATTACTCTGAAAAACTTGCACTGCTCTGTGAATTATCAAGCACAACACAACTTACAAATGATTGCTAAAATGTAATCTTGGCTGTGCAAATGCCTGCTTTTCATACAGGGTAGAAACAGAAATACTTTTTCAATAAACATGAAGGTACCTCCAAGGGTTGGAAGAAGATCAGGACTTTTCCTCCTGGCTTATTTGGCTCCTGGACCACTCTTAGCAGATCGCAGAACGATCACTACAGGGCCCCAGAAGATAAATCACTGACTACCAGCAGGGGACAGTACTCATGGCTCCTCTTACTGGGGTCTAATGCATTGAACATGCATGGACCATTCTCCTGAACTGAAGCCAACCGGGCTGGAGTTGCCCAAGCCCACAGTGTTAAACTAACTCTCCTCCCCTTCAAAAAAGCATGGCTGAATACAGACTGGCCTGCAGGAATACTACATGGCCTGTGCTGTCTCACAAGTGATGCCAAAGAGCTGCCTGGAAGACTGCAAGTAAGTCCTGGCCAAACGCACATGGGCTGTTCTGACAACTCTACAGAGTTGCACTCCTGTGCCAGAAAACCTCTGATGTTCCTCAAGATCCCACATACAGAAACAGCCTTAGCACTAGACAGCCTCAATAACTTCTACAGGCAAAGCCAGGCCCCATTTATGTCCAGAAATGTACTTTAAAATGCGCCCAGGCAATCATTTCACCATCATTTCTAAGCCAACCCAAGTTTCTCATTTTATATCTTCACCTGCTCATCTGGAGTTTTGTTTCAATCCGGCACCATGCAGCATCAACCCAGACACTGTGCTGCTAAGCCTCTCACCTACCCAATGTCTTTCCAGAGACTCCCCTTCATCCCTGCCAGGTAGAACAGCTAGCCAGCCATCCCTCCCAGCAGGCAGGCCCAGGCCACTGGCTGCCCCAAAGCATGAAGCATTCTCACACAGTGCTTACAGGCTTTGAGGCTTTTCCTGAAATCTCAAGCACTGCTAATATCTGCTTAATTTTGCTCCAAATCTGCTTACTTGTTCACTTTAACTCAGTTAATTATTGCCATAAAGCTTTGGCAAAGCATGTAAAAGGAGATACAGAAAACAAAACTGTGTTGGATGCAGCACTGCCATTTAAATACCTGGTTAGTTTAATGCAGCTGATGTTTTAAGGGCTGGGTTACATACACATCTGCCACACGCCCAGGCATTTTACATGTGAATTTAGGATTGCTGATGGCATCCATTAAGAAAAATATATATTTATCTCACAGCAACTAGGGTTATTTCCATAAAACTCTTTAAGATAAATTTTCACTGATACTGACCCACCCCAACCACTGCTTCCCTTCTCATTACCTTTTAGACACAGCAAATATTCAGATAATATATGATTTAAAGCACACTTTCACTTTGGATCACCCAGATAGAAATTCAATCTTTCAATCTGGCTCGCCAAGACTATGCTTCCTCCTGTACAGCTGCAGAGAGAACAGGTCGGGGTGGGGGGTTTTATTTGGGGGTTATGTATATATGTATGTATGTACGTGTGTATATATGTACATGTGTATGTATGTACGTATGTATCTATCTATTTATTTTTGGCCACAAAAAGATTCCAGTGGCACAGCAAATTAAACCTACTAAATTTGTGCACTTCAGCTTCAGAGACTGGTCAGAAGCAGAAAGCAATCAGAGAGAGGAATTAAAAGAATCACTTTGTGTCCCAGATCTGGGGAATGCCACAGGATTTCTGGGCAGTATTTAGACAAGAGGCTGCTGGAAAGAAGCTTCTAGAAATAAAAAAAACTAACACAACTAAACAACAAAAAACCCAACCCCAACCCCAAAACAAAACAGATCAGAAACCTCCCATTTGCTGTTTCCGGTACACAACATATTTTGGGATTAGCTCATGATGGGGAGAGGTGAATACGCTGTAGAACAGAAAGAATTATAAAAGCAATTAGGCTGCTTGTGTAATAGAAATAAAAGGGAAAGAGATTATGGAAGAAAAGAGAATAAACCAAACACAAGGATTTTCTAAAAGAGTGTATTTTACTACAGAAATAATTTTCTATAGAATCTGATGCATGGCTGCGGCACACTCAGCACTGGTGTGCCCACCCAAAACCTTCTGCCTGCCCAACAGCTGAGGATGAAAGAGGGAGGATGGACATCCCTTTTCCAGCTCCTGGATGGTAAAGAAATACTGAATTAATCTTTTACACCTCTTCTTTAAAGTATTAAAACCTGAAATAATCTTGTAAACTGAATTTTTAATTATCACACGTTTTGTTTCATTAGTAGCACAGAGAAGTCAGATATGAAGCATTCTTCATCAGGCTATGTTGTCTTCCATGTACCATACAAATGTTGTCGGGAGCACAGAAAAACAAAGTTCACACAGTTTTATGGTTTCTGACAACAGCAAGCCCTGAGTTACAGATATGAAACCAGTATTCAGTTGTATGTGATTATTTGATTGTTTGAAGCCCAAATACCACTTCGGTACATCTTAAAACATGAAGATATGAACCACATTACCTTAAAGAATACCCATAAATCAGATGAAGTTTTGAAAATTTGATTATTCAGATTACTGCTGTTTAAAATGACAACTGCCTATTTCTATATTCACTTGTTTTTCAACCATGGCTGTTACTCAAACTGACTTAAAAGCTCACCTCCAACTCTGTATTAATTATTTTCTGTCTTCCCTCTGCTTTCATCTTCTGTCACTCATTTACAGACATAATCATTCTCTTCTCTCTCTCTATATATATATATATTGCTGCTCTCACCATATTTTCACTTTTAAAATTCTAATTAATATTTCTTTTAACCTCCAAATAGCCTTTTAATACATTCTACTTCAACTTATTCTGTTGTTTTCCTATACTAGCACTCCTTGAAAAACAAAAGAATGACTAAAACCCTGCACGGAAACACCTGCTCCAAATCCCACTTTCTTAAAACAACCAGGAAATCAGTATTTAACCAAACTGTACCAGAACTTTCATTTTAAATACTGAAACCTCACCTGACATCAGTCAGGGAATAGAGTTTCCTTAAAAAAAATATATAAAAAAAACCCAAACTTAATTCTTTTTTTCTCATGAAATCCAGAAGAGCTAAATAAAGATCCATTACTTGCAAAATTATTTCTGCAGTAAATCTATTAGACCAGACATGACAAAAATGAATTTGCAGCAGAGAACATAAATCATTCAGGTACTGGAAAAGTAAGGTCATTTGGAAGGTGCTACATCTCTAGTTCTTTTGGTTTAAAGCTGCTTTACAGGACAGAGAACAGAAAAATTACCTTTTCATTACATTTTTTACTTATACAATTTATTCCTTATTATACTGTGAGAGGAAATCCAAGCACAGTCACATTTAAGTAACCATTTCAACCCAGAACTTACTCCCTAGCACGCCCCATTCAACTTGTGGGCAAAGGCTGTGCACACGGAGCACAAAAGGAGTGCTCGAATGAAACTCCTCAACTTCTCATTTAGAAAAGTGCCTTGGATAAGCACAGGCAACACAAGACATGCATTTGTCCTGACACTGCTCTGCGTATGAGAGGAAACTCCTGCCCACCCAACCAGTGTGCCTCACAGTGATTGTTTCTTCCTAAGGAGATTTAGGCAGTTTGCGTCAATCAAGGATTTAACATGAGACATAAATGCCATCCCCTCTTAACACAAACAAACAGCTGCCAGCACCTTCCTTGATGAGCTAAGGGTGCAGGGGCGGCTGGCAAAAGTTACACTAGTTAGTCATTTCTAGTGTATTCTCCTCTTTTAAACATACCAACTAATATTATCATTTAATCATAGGGCTGATTTTAAAGGTCCCATTTTTCTGCAGTAACAAACATTACTTAAAAATATTATAAAGGCAGATCTAAATTAAATAGGAATTCTTAGGAATAGTAATATTAAATGCCTGGAATTACATACAGAGTACAAGAACCACTAACAGAGTAAGCATAGGCAATCATTAGAGGTTTTTCCACCTCCAACTGTATAAATCAGGAAACAGGCAGAACTCAAATAATGGATTATTGTATAGGGCTTGCTCCTTGGCCCATGAGGTAGAGTATATCTATAGTTCAGAGCTACAGCAGAAATTAGGAGTCACAAAGCTTCAAGCCTTGTCAGATCCTTTTTCTGTAAATTGAGTAATGATATTTTTTTTAAATCTTGAAATTAATCGTTTCAACTTGCAGTATCAGCACAAACCAGGCGTGATTTCGCAAGCAACAGCTTTTCATACGTGGCCACGTTCAACACATACTTACAGACCAAAGAATCACGTACAGGAATTATGAATTCTTTAAAAACTGGCCCTATCATTCCCACAATGAACTTTGGGAAATTAGCATGAAATCAGCAGTTTGCCAGATGCCCAGCAGAAAGCAAATGAGGAAACATCCCTGCCTCTCATTAGCTCGGTGGCAGGGGCAGATACATTCCTCCACCTCACTCCCTTCCACACACTTCACCATCAGCACAAGAGCAATTTTTTCCCAGGTAAAAATTAATGACCTAAATACAGCACGAATATTGTCTTATTTCCTTATAAAAGAATTTAAAATACGAGTACCCCTTCTCTTTGCCCTAGATTCTTTTTTCCATAAGCTGTTTGGTAGCTCCCATCGAGCACCATTAAATCAGTCGCAATCATCCTTTTAGCAACAGTTCCAAAAGTTCCCGTCATGATGTCAGAAGCTTATTACAATTATAGCAGCTCTTAGCACTTGAACTTTTGATCTGATTTCTTAAAAATAGCAAAGACTCCCAGATCAAAAGAACACTACAGAAAATAACAGTATTAATGCTATTTAATCAGCTCTAATTTCTAGCCTTTCGAAGCAGAAGGCAGCATGCAGCATATTCTATTCTACATTTCGACTAGCTCAAAATTCAAAGCTATGTCTTTGTATTCTGACACCATTAAATAGCAGTTTGGGAAGCTTATAAAGCCTCATGCTCACATTTTGGGGCAATGCTTGTCCATCCTAACTTTCCATGTTCTTCTGCTGACAGGTTATGGAAGTCAAAGTGAGAAGTTTCACCTCTTTCCTTCTATGTCCCTGCAGTAGCCAGGATGGTTGTGGGACCAGCTGAAATGCCTTGCAGGCTCAGCACCTACTCTTCACTCTGTGGCTTCCTTAGGAGCCTTATTGCTTTTCTGGAACACCTCTGTAAAAAGCATTAGGGTAATGCCTAATAATGTTTTCAGAAATCTTCAAAACTTGCTCACAGGGTAATACTGCAGAGTTTCTTAAACAAAATTTAAATCAGATGTATTTCTCTTGAAAGCAGGGTCCTACAGATACACTAAATTTCTGAAAACAACACAGATGCTGTGACTGTGTAGATCAATTTTGTCAATGCATCATCTGTTGGGTTTTTTTTAAGTAAAAGGGACATTGCAGCCACTCCTACCTGGGAAAAAGTAATGTCACATGCATACCACAAAGATTTTAAAATATAACGGCAATCACTGGAACAGTTCTTGTCTTCACTTATGTTCATGCAATCCTAATTAACATCGGGCAGAATTTGGCCAGCTGTGCATGCCCCATCTAATCCCCACACTGTAGGCTGCAGCTCCAGAAGGTTATTCCTTGAAACACTCCCCAGTAAGCCGGATAATTCTAGAAATGACATTTCAATGCCACTGAATCAGTTTGCCTAGTGCTACGATTTAAATTCTAAGCCTTTTCCACCTGACCGTACTTGCATTACAACACAGAAATGGTGACAATGGTATCTTTTTTGAGAAACAAATCAAACCCAAAGACAACTATTTTGGCCTGTGGATCAGGACACTCGTGGAAATAAATGAGTCTTTGCAAGGATAGCATTGCCCCTTGTTTATTGTTTATCTAGAAGGTATATCACAAATTTCAAAATGAAAGCAGAACAGTTAGAATCAGAAAGTCAGAGTACCATTTAATGTGTAAGATAAAAATAACAAACCCATTTGTTTAGTGTCTTAGGCTTACATTAAAAACAAGACTGGAGCAGGGAGAGCAGAGTAGATGTTTTTACAGCATTTAGCTCCTGGCTCCCCCAAAAAAGGGCCTGTAAGGGCAGCGAGAAGCAGTGAACTGAGCTTGAGGGAGCAGAGAAGGAGAAAGTTTAGATTAGGTCACATCACCGACCAAAGGCTGACAGCTCAAGGCCATTTTGCACCTCCTTGCCTGCACTACACTTCTGGTTCATTCTCTGTAACCCTGGATATAAGGCTGAGGGTTTAGTATAAGAAACTAAGATTTCTGATCTAAATAAATGCAGATCTTGCAAACAAATAGGTATTCTCTACTAATTGGAAACCACTTTCATAAATACTTCTAAGTTCAGCTCCTTGCTGTGCTGACAGTACGATCTATGTGAATAAACTGCACTCTGCAATGGTGCTGCCTCTAAGCAGAAATACTCTAAATTCAGTCTTTGATTTTCCATTTATGCCATGTAAGAATTAAACAGGGCCAACTTCTGCACCAGGTCCAGGGTTTCATGCTGTATGGCAGCCTGGCTTTATGGGCTCCATGCTCACATCCAGCTGCCTGAGCAGGCAAGGAAGGGCTCCTCTGGCTGTGCTTGCTATTTCTTCACAGCTCTGCAAAATGGGGAGCTCATAGCAGAGCTGAAAGGAGATGCTGCTCTTCCTGATGTTGAAGCCTGGAACACTGTATTATGAAGATAAACACACCTATACTTTTCAGGATATTCCTGTCCTCATGACACAAGAGGCATGAATGACATGACATATCTCTTCATTTTCATTGATAGCTTTCCTCAAATACCTGGGTGCCAATTAAAGATTTGTTAGATTATGTAACTGATTTTATTATAGCTTATTTTCCCATTTCACTCAGTTTTTTTCACCTGTTGTTTCTTGCTTTGTGTAAAACACTCAAATTTAGTATCCTTGCTAAAACTCATTTTGAACTCTGCCTGTTATGAGACTACTGTTTTATTTATTTATTTATTTATATTAGGGAAGCAGTAACATGAAAACTTTGAAAAATCGTGGTATAGCAGCATAAGAAAATATGTATCTGCTCTATAACACTCTATACACTTTCACAGTTCTTTGATTTTTCTTACTAAAATTGTCTTCAAAGACTATCAAGTCAACTAGAGATTTAAGTATGTGGTTTTCTGCAAGTCAGGTATCTGAAGAAATACTTTAGCATATGTGCAACAACACAGAGTATTTTATTATTTCCTATTTACCATAGACCATTTTTTTTTAAGTTGTCTCAGTAAATAAATTTCATTTGACTGCAACAGAATTTTCCAAGTTCTGCCATAATAACACCAGTAGAGTTTTATAAACCAAGAACCGCAAAACACTGAACCTCAAGCATAACGGTGACATAGAAACATTGAAAGACTTTTGGCGTGCCCCTCACCACATGATATATCAGACCACTTGCCTGTAGACCAGGGGACATGGTGGGGTTTCCTGTACCATCAACTGGCAACCAATAATGTTGTATCCTGAAACATTGTAGGCAACTATAAATATCTCTGAAGCCACCAAAATCCTTAGAAAGTAGTCAGGCAAGTGAAGGCTGTGTGCAACAGAATAAGAAAATCAGAGCAGAGATAGAAGTGGGCTTCAAGAAGGTCATTTTGGTGCAACAGGCAAGGCTACTTTTCAAAGAAACTCTGGATGATGTTTCATCCTTGGGATTTTAGTACAACTAATTAAATAAGGTTTTTCTTATATGAATGATTCAGACTATTCAGATTTACTAAAGAAAATTTAAAAGACATGCTATTACTATAATCTCACTAGAATTCATCTTGAAATTAGGACAATACAAAATACAGAAAAATAAAAACATTAAGTGCTGCCAGCAGCAAAAGCTCACTGTATGGCAGGATTTTGTGGAAGTCAGAACAAAAGAACAGGTTAAGAAGCTGATTCTGCACACACCCCCAGTGCAGCCTCGATTCCGGCTGGGAAGCATTGTTTAAATTCTCAAGCATATAGAAAACTGCAACTAAAACATATTTCTGAAAATTTAGGAACTGAAAAATATGACCTTAGACTTTCCAAACCAGCTTTCAGCTCAGTGTTCTGCAGCCTGTCTTTCCTACAAGGCTCTGAAATTTCTTATGGGACAGAAGCATCTCACTCTTGAGACAAACAATAGCTCAGCTCCTAACATTGAGATCCCAGAATATCTCTGCCTCCTTCCCCTGCCAGACTTCATCTGTCAGCTTCAGTGTGCATACAAACAGGAGCAAGCTACCACAACAAAACACTTGAAAGATGGAGACCCAAACATATAAAAAAATTAACAGAATAAAAGTAATGAACATGTAGCTATATGAAAAGTACTGAAAATCAGCAGATTCCAAGCACCTGATCTGCCAGACTGAAAAACAGGAATGCAATGTTGAGTATCATTTTCTATTCATTTTTGGGAGCAGGGTACAAGTCAGTGTCTTGTGACATTATGCAATGTCTTGTACAATACTAGCAATACATGGAAATGTTTGGGGGGGATGGGGGGTGTTCAGTCTTCTTTTACTAAAATGCAAGTACAAAATTAATCACTTTGGGTTACAAAATGTAATATATTAAAAAATGATTTCTAATTCCGTACTCCATTTTAAGAAACATCTGAATTAAGATTCTATTTATAATTACAAACCCTCATCAGAAACCTATACTTATTTGGGTCTAGGTAATGAACTGTGTCATGAATTCATTGATGATTTCCCTTTGCATCTCAGTTAAACATATCTCCCATCTGCCAGACCGCTGAGATTTCAGTTTCAGCTTCCATACTACATACTCATTATCACAGTTAATATTAATTGGTAATCAAACAGAAAAGCACCTAAAGCAAAGAAACAAGACAGAGATAACCTTTTTATTCCCAACAGGCAAGAACTGAGACATGGTAATAGGGCAGTATGTTTACCATTTATGTTTACCCTGTACATAATGAAAGACTTCACCAACTAGAATGAAGAAGCATTTTTCATCAGCACTTTGGGGTTTTAAATGGAAAGTTTTTATTATATGCAAAATTGCATTAAGTATGCAAAATTACTTTTTCAGTGATTTGCATAAACATCTTCCATGGTGTGCACAAAACTTGACAGCTGTAATTTGCCTTACCCATGCATAAACAACAACAAAATTGGCCCAAAGACTTTTACTTCACATTTTAAATATGAAGCCCAATAGGGTAAAGAAAAAATACTGGAGAAACACACACCACAGACCTAGTAAGAAAACACTAGAAAGAAAACAGGATAAAAAAATTATAATAAATAAAAAATTCTGAAATTCCTAAACTCAGAAGATTTGTATCTCAGGGACCTCAGCACTGACTGGGATATAAATATAACTACAAGGGATAAATCAATTGATACTTATTTTAAATTATAAAGAATATTTTAAAGTATTTTGAGAAATTAATATTTCAAGTATCCAATATTTGTGTATTTGGAGAGCATCCAAATATTTAAAATATTCTATTTCTAAAAATAAAAGTTAAACTTTAAGGAATTTCAAAACAGTTTAGAACTTTACAGTAATTAAAGTGTCTTAAAATACTTTGTTTAATCTATTTAAACTAAGATACTTTAGTAGTCTAACAAGGAGTAGCTACTGGCCTTAATTTTCCGATGGTTTATTGTTTACTTCTTTCTATTTCTAGCTACTCAAAATGTGTATAAATGTAATTTTTGCATTAGTCTAGGTGACTACACTGTGCCAATGGAAAGGCAGGTTTGTTGTCTGAGGGGACGATTTTCTTCAGATTTAATCAACTTTGGGGGGGGGTATGGAAGAAAATTACTTGTGTGGCCTTTACCTTCTAGCACTATCGGGTCTAGACCGTTTGAATACTTCACCAAATAAACACTACATCAAAGCATCCACTTTAAACAGTACAGGCTTTATTTAGACAATAAGGTGCTCAAGCTATAAGATTTATTATTTGCTTTCAGCATAATATGCACATTGGTCACAGCTGAAAATCAAAACTACTTTTGGAGTAAGTTCTACAAAACAATACCGTAACATAAATATAAAAGTCAAAATTGAACAATAAAGTGAAAGGCATTCCGTATTATGTCTTAAGCATTCAGAATTAGGAGGAAATAAGTAAAATTTAAAAACACTCAATAATCTTAACAGAAATCTAACCAGCAAAACATATTCCTTCCTGTTCCATGGAAATAACTAAAAAATACTGCAAATTTATCAGATTTAAAGGTTAACCACCCCCACTCTGATTTTTTCCTTCATTTTTATTTACAGCTTTTTAAAAAAAAAGACTTTGTTATTTTTTATTGTTTTTAACTTGTGAAAATATAAATCAGGACAGCTTTTGGACAGCAGTCTCTTTGAGTTTCTAAATATTTACTTAGCTAGTTGCTTAGTAAGAAGGTAGCAGAAATTATATTACCATGCTAATGCTAAAAAAAAGTTTAACAGCATTTGGGGTTAAGCCCACTACAGCCTTGACAGTAGTTTGCTGTCTTGTACCGGAAGGCATATACCATAGCACAGGAAAAGAGCCTTGACGTATTAGTATAATCCACCGAGGTTAAAGTAGGAAAGCTAAAATTATTTAATACATTTTAAGCCCATAGTACAGTAAATGGCCTGTTGCTAGGAAGCAATCCCAGCTAAAAATAAAGCTCCTCTTAATATGCTGACTTTATGTCTGAAAAAGAAATTCCAGAAATGGGTCTCACTGAAGGTATTTCTCACAGTCCGCCTCTCACTCAGTAGATTCTCCAGTTCACGTTCACGAACATATGAAGCTTTTGTGCCTGGAAGTTACATTTGACTAGGAAAAGGCAAGCTGAAAAGATGGATAATCTTTACTTTTGCTGAGGGGAACCATGGACATAGCTAAAACCTCTTCAAAATTACCAGATTTAAAGTTCTGATCCCCAGCTGATCATGGATTGACCACCCATGAGGGACAACACTTCCAGCCAGATACCTGAGACTCCAGGGATGGGCTGACTACTTGGGGAGGTCCGCTGGACAAAAGTGAGGGATGCAGTAAGCAGTCCCAAACCCCACCCTATATGTTATGATAAAGTGCCATGAATAACCAGCATTTGCTTTGTTCTGTGAAAACAAAAGCATTTGACTATCCTAATTTTACAGCTGTAAACAAATGAAGCAATGCTTATTCAAGGCAAATCAAGAATTAAAAACCTCAGAAATGAAAAGCAAAATTTGACAGTAATAGTGTTCATAAGTTGCACCCATTTACCTAGAGAACTTTATACAAGTGCATGGCTGATATCAGAAATAATAGAAATCAATCACTTTGGAAGTAGAATAGTTTTAAATGGCTTTACCTCAGCCTCCTCCTTTTAGTTAGGCACATTCATATACAAAAAAAATCCTATCAGAATGCATGCATGAAGTAGTTAATTTTGGGCACATGGCAAGTCTGGTTTTTAAAGGGTCTCATTTCAGTGAGAAACACTAAAGAAGTTTTTGCTGTCTGGACATGAGGAATTATCTACAGATTTTTATAAATTACACAGTTTGGCAAATCTTGAAAATTTCAATCTAAACTACAGTTTTAACAGTGCCATTAAGTCTCTTGTTAGTGATGGATGGACACCAAAACATAATGTACTTCAGAGATATTTTACCCTCTGTTTCCAAATAGGCTTCAACATTATTAACATTATCAATATTTATCTTCTCCTAGGTGTATTATATCTGAAATAACTGTAAAAACTTAACTCCCCTCCTTTTCACACTGTAGTGAGATTTGCCCTTGAATCTTCACAACTTTAATTTTCTATGTAGATTTAGATCTGTAATGCCATCCAACACAGCAACAATACAATGGTTAAAATAACTATTCAACAGCTACAAAATCACACTGCTAAAACCCACCAGCAAGACATTAGCACACTACAATATATGAAGACTAAATCAACTACTAGGAGTTCAAGAAGAGCCTGAATTCAAAGACCACCACAAAAACCTGTAATTAAATAATCTGGAATGCCTGAGTTATTGCTGAAGAACTTTTTCAAACCTTTTCCTTAAAAATGCAATATTTACAACAGAGAGTTTACATCGTCACTAGGAGAACACCAGTTCTCAGAGCCAACACGTTCATTACTCATGATGTAACTTGCAGCATGCGAGTTCCTTGAAAACCCTACACTACAAGAATACAGTAGTTCCCATTAGTGTGGGAACATACCACATCTCTCATAGGATTCAAAGTATTTCCCTTAGCAACAATAAATCTACAGAAATCAGATACAAGGGAGTAGTTAAAAGCATTGGCTGTAAGTGAAAAGAAGCCCTTAACTCCCTGTCATAAGGTAGTCAAGCACTGATCAGTCACAAATATGCAGTAATTACTACAGTATTTTAGGCTAACTGGGGTTTGGATTTTAACTTAAGCTGTTGTCATTATTATTATTGCTATTATTATTACTAATAAGATTATTTAGAGGAGGGAATGTGCACATTTTTTGATTCACTTTAGTTACAAACACAGTGTTTGTAATTTCAAAGGAGGTACTTTAAAAGCAACCCTTGGAAGAGGTCACCTACAAAATGTCCCTTGAAATAAACTCTTTCCAATTTGCCAAGATGTTAAGGGAAATTTACAGGAATGGCTGCAATTCAAAAGCCATCTCTTCATGAGTGCCTGCATCACTCACAAAATTAGTTCAAATTAAAACCTGTATGCTTACTTATGACCACTCAATTCAGCAGATTATTTTTCCACTATCAGTCCAGATTTGGAGAGGTACCAGCACCTCATTTACCCATCAATATGTGAACCCTTCTCCATGATCATCAAACTTGTCACATGCGTAGGTAACCCTCTCAGTAAGGTGGTATAAGGCTGTATTACCTGGGCAGATATATAACCCTGTTATAGATGTACCAAAACTGGGACCTATTGGGGAAAAAAGCAATCAGGGTTGGGCTGCTTATTTGGGTGAGAATGAGGGTGTGAAAGGGAAACAACTTGGGGGAAGGGAAAATAAGAGTGGTCAGACTGATTCAGTGAACTGACAGTGTTTGGGGGAGCTTATCAAGCAGCCCCAGACAGCCAAGCGATCCCAGTGATGGGTTAAACAGCCATGCTGCTAGGCTATCAATGGGAACTCGCTTTTCTTCAGACAGAGAAGTACCTCATCTCCTCACACCAACCTCATTCCAGTGATGCACACCAGATAAATGCTCCACTTGGGTTTCCTTCCAAACCCTGCAGACCAGTATTCCCTGGCCACACTACTTGGGTTGCAGGCACAGGGTCTGCTACCAGGTTTGTTGACAATGAAATAAACTTGCCATTGGCTTTGGAAAGGTGGGACATATAAAAAGACAATAGTGTACAGAGGTGACTGACTGATCCCATGAGACCTAAGACCCAGTTAAGCTTGTATTGCACTGCAGCCCACATTCCCTGTCACCCCAAATGCAGGTGAAAATACTGAAATGTCTGCTCTGGTGACAGCAGAGAAAGATACTGGGTGACTGGTGTTGTTTTACTCATCAGAAATATACTATAATCATACCTAGCATTGCTTTTGCACTCTTTTACAGCACAAAGAAGTTACACTAGAACAGATCTACTGACTTCAAACAAATATTCAGAGATAATTTCTTACCCTTATATGACAACGTTAAGCATGTGACAGAGCTGATATCTGAAATTATACTTGAGAGTACAGTTTGTTCAGAAGAAATTTGGAAAGTCACTTAAAAGATTTGCTCTATCTTTGTGTCATCTTGCCAGGAACTAAAGAGCACATCCCCACTCTGCCCTGTCCCCTCTCCTGCAGCTCTGTTGGCTGTAGCACTGGAAACACTTTGAAATTTCTGGCAATCCGACACTTTTTAATTTACTCTTCATGTCAAAGCTTGTATGAGAACTTAATTAAGTTTATGAGCTTTTGCAAGTGACCTTGCAAGTACCCAATTGACAGTGCTAAAATAGCTGGCATACAGCATGTTTAATTTCTGTTTAGATAGGAAAAATCTCCTAACACAAGACTGTGATACTGAGACACATTTTACAATTCAAAAAAACCCCAAGAATTCTTCAAAACTCTTAAAATGAAAACTATGTAAATGACACTGATTATAGAGATTAAGACTACATTAATAATACATTAATGTTCCAGTAATACTTTTTAATGCTTGAAAATATATTTGAAATTAGTTGTATTTATTTTTCATGGAAGAATACAATTTATCAGTTGCTGAACTGCAAAGCTGCTTTAGTTGGCAAAGGGTAATTATGTTTCCTGTTTTTCAACAAAAATCTGCTCCCAAAAATATGTTAAGAGGAAATTAATGCCTGCTCTATAGCTATGTTTTGCCTCATTAGCTTTATTCTCTATCAATTGCTAATGACTCCAAAGACTATCACCATGTATTAATGCCTTCCAACTATGGTATCACACACACCAAGTACTTACGCTTTGCTGTTTTGTCAGTGTTCAGAGACTAAGTCATAAAATAAAACCTTGATTTCCCCATGATAGAAAGTCAGAAGAAAGTGCACTCCTTCTTAAGTGATCAACCAAACAGAAACAAAACATTAACTGAGAAACAAGTCATATGGCAGACTACTGAGTCTGCAAATCAAGATTTTAATGAGAGGTCTTGAGTTCTTGACTTTGAGGGGTGTGCCGTGGTGCTTCTCCTGTGTATTCATATACCTGAATGAAATCAGAGCATATTAACTGCTGCTCTAATTTCAGACAATTGATAAAGGCCGTAATTATGCCAAGGCATTCCGTACCATCCCATTTTCACCAATAGATGGGAATTGCTCTAGGGCTAGATTGAGATGATGGTTTAGAAAGAGGAAGCAGTTTGTCAGAAGATGTCATCTCTGCCCCATGCCTTCTAATAAGAAATAAACAAAGGGGTAGATGTCAACAGCTGAGATAACATGACTTCATTTTCCCCATTCCCCTTGTGCTTTGGGGACTTCATTCTGGTTTTCCTCAGGATATCTTTAAACGTCCTTGCACCTTTAGGGAAAAACTTCAACAATTGAATGTCCCTTACTCCTCAAAGAAAGAGTAGGCCAGAACTTTGGTACTTGTAGCTTAACAACAGGAAACTATGTTCAGAAGCATAGCAATGAAAACTTCTGTAAAATGATTTATTGATATCAGTGCACTTAAAGGAAAAAACACACCTACAAACCATTCTTTTTTAATAACAGTATCCTCTCTTTTTTATCTTAAAGAGATTATGTTCTTTAAATGTCTCTCTCATATTGCTTATTAGTCTTATTTCAAGAAGTAACATTTAATATTATTTAAGAATTTTACTCTTGTTCACAATGAGACTACCTAATGCACCAGACAGTGCTTTACATATTTCATGGCCTTCTCTTTTGGTTACTGTTTCCTATACGGCATAAGATTTTTTTATTCAATACAGGGTAGATATAGAAGGGAATCTGACAGTAAAACCTCAGAATTGCTGAAAAACTCAGGGGAAATAAGATAAAAAATGCAATTCACTCTTTGCCACAGGGTAGATTTCAAATTGGAAGCAAGTCTTCCAGAGGAAGAAAAAGCCCACCAGACAGTAAAATCTCCAAGTATTAAACATGTATGAGCCCTGCAGTAAAATAATTCACACCTGAAGAACACATTATTGATTTGTAATGCTGAATATTCAAAAATCAAGATGTTGTTATTCTCCTATTATTTTCTAAAAAGTCTGAAGATAACAAGACGTTATTACAGTAACTATCAAAGTGCCTGTTGAAGTATAATCATATTAAATTTACTTAATAAATTCTCCTAGAGTTGGCTATGAATACTTTGCATTCAAGAACCAGGTTCTGTAATGTGGCAGAAGTGAGATCTGGCCTGAAGAGTGGCCAAGGACAATGCAGAAATAAGGTAAAAACATTTTCCTGGAAATAGGGCAAGAACTCAATATGCTGCATCTGACAAAACTGAATCCATCATAGTAGCCAGATACTTATTTTCCAAAGTCAACATGGAGGAAATTAAGAAGTAAAGACATCAGATAGTCAGATACAAAGGCTTCTGCAGAGGCCTCTGCAGAGAAGGCATCACTGCTGCACTCCAGGCAGAGGTCTGGATTTTTGAATTCTTGAAACCTAAAGCTTTTATAGCTGCATTTACTTTGCTGGGTTTTTTTAGGGCAAATTATTCTGTAACTTTATCATCTTTTGAATCTCTTTTCTCATTTCCTAGGTGTTTTCACTTGTGATTGAGAGAATTTAGCAATCATGTATAATGGAAAAGAGAGAGATCTTCACTGCCAATGTATATCTTGGGAATGTAACATACATTTCCACATATGTAACTTTTTTGCATTTTCTTTGTTTATATATTTTTTCCTGTGTGACATACCTTTGCATATCGTTGTCCAGATTTATTCTAGCATAGTCATCAGCTGTCATATTTTGTGTTAACAACTGACGATGCTGATTTCATTCTGTAGAAGACATCTTACTGACACCTCAAGAAGCAACAAATAAACACTTCTTAGTAACTAGGTTACTGGATGATATTCTTGATGAGCACTGAGAGACAATATGGTAACTGTGCTGTTGTTTTTGGGGTTTTCTTATTGTGGTAATTTTTATCACAGTTCTTTTTACCACAACAAATAATAAAAATGCATGCTTTACTTGGTTGAGTTTTCTGCACAGTATTATATTCACGTTGGCTCTAAATACTCAAAAAGAACTCTTCATAGGAAATCTTGCTCTCAGTTTCCTTCAAGAACAGGCTACCTAATGAAAACGGAATTGAAGAAGGCTTACAATGTAATCAGTAGCCTTATGAATTTTGTATAAAATAGTTAAGGAGTACATATAAATATCTTCTTATGAATGAGTAGAAATAGCAGGAAATAAACAGATACAAAAAAGTTTGAGCATATAATTACTAAATTTCCAAGAAATTCTGATCAACCGCATCCAAAACTTTCTGACTAAAAATATGGACAGATTTCTTGAATATTTCTCAAGAGACTCATATTGTATAAGTAACTTTTGTTCAGCATCACACATTACTTGGACAGTATAACTTAGTGCATACAATAACTACAGAACATTACAAAATCTATACACAAGCAGAATCCCAGTTGAAGTTTAGCAACCATGATGAGCACTTTTAAAAGGGAGCAAGATGAGTCCAAACAGAAAATTAAACAGCCTTAACACACAGTGCTAGTGTGTTCAATGTAACATAACATTTGTATATCATCTATAACATTAATCAAATATGAAAGGGTTAAAACTAACCTTCCTTAGTTTTTAGTCTTCCTAGTGTTGCAGTACGCTCTCAGCCCTAAATGTTCACTAGCTGTTTTCTTCTCTCCTTTTCAATTTCCCTTGTCTATTTTAGTCTCCCATTAAGGCACTGATGATTTGAGCGAAGAACTCATAAAATGCTTTTGCAGTTACATGTTTAAATTTGTCAGGCATCACTGGAAAAATAAACCACTTACAGTTTATACACTCTGGGCCCATTTATGCCTCTAAAATGCAGGATATATCTGGCAATTTGTCATAAATTGCAACCTCAGTCAGCTTTAATCTTTGAAATTCAAATACAGGAAAATACACTGCAAATTTATATTGTATGCTTCTTCAATTTCAGTAGTATCAAAAAAAAAAACAAAACTCAGAAAAGGGAAATTACAATAGAAATAACTGATCCACTGGAATATACAGCTGGCATTCCTGTATCCAGGTTTTAATGTCAAAGGCCAGTAGAAATACTGCTATGAAAAACAGGCATAGTTTCCTTCTATCCACACATGCTTCTGCAATTTTGCCTTCTATTTCAACTCAGACTACATTACCTTCAAAGTCAGGTTTGTATTTTGCCCTATGCTCTCTTCTATCCCAGAATAAACTGAAGGTCTCTAAAACTTTCTCTTTGTCAAGACAGTTCAAGGAAGCTCTAATTGACTGTGACTGAGTCAACATTAACTTATTCTGCCTTTTTGTTAACCCTTGATAGTGGAAAACCCCCTAAATTTACATCTTAAAAGGGGAAAACACATTCCTCCTACCTTCCCCATTGTATTTGTGTGATTACAAACGACTGTAGAGATTAGAAGCAGCAATTAGACATAAACTGTAACAATTTATGTATGCTGTTACACAGCCTTAGGAAAAAAGTACTCTAGGAAAGTTAACTTCTCATTACTGTATGAAGTCAGTCAACAACTTTCTACCTTTAACATAAATTGTCCTCTTTAAAATTGCAGCCTGCCAAACTCAGCACACTGACAAAGTGCTCAAATTAATGCCAGATTCCAATTTGGAATGTATTATTTATTTTTCAAATGGGATTGCTTAATTTTAAAGATCAAGCAATCTGCCTGAGTCAAGCACTGTTATTAATAGGGATGTATCACCCACATCCAGACCAGATCCCAGTGCCAGCAGACTGAGTGCAAACACAGCCTTGTACACACAGGCTACTACTGCCCACAGAAGCTGCTATCAGGATAACTCTGCTGGTACAGCCCAGCCCTCGTGAGGATACAGGCAAAATCCTGGACCCTCTGTCTGATCCAAGGGAAAAGTTTCAGAAACTTAAAGGGAAGCAAGTCCTCTATCTTACAGCACACTAAATTCTGCATGCCCTAATGACTTTTTTGCTAATCAGATTATGCACATAGCTTCAACCAAAATCAGTAGGCATCACACAGATAAATAAGTACACGAAAAAGCAGAGGAGGGGATAATACGTAATTAAGCTTTTTGCCTTTTGTTTCCTAGTGCTTTGGATCTTCTGAACTTTTTGTAGCCCACCACTTGAGTCCCGTGCAAGCAAAGCAAGATAATCCAGCAGCCACAGGAGCTTTTCCACAGGTTTGCTTCTGAAGGATGGATGCAACACAGGCCTGCTCTATTAATAGGAAAAAAAAACAGGCTGCCAGCAGAGAGACAAAGTCTTCATCAGAACTTTGCCAAACAAGCTTGCTCTGTCACCCCAGAAAGCTAAGAGCTGTCTCCAGTAGGAACTAAGGACTTGATAACAACCAGAAAGAAAGGAAATGGCAATGCCATTTCAGTCCATGATTATTCGACAGAACAAGTATCACATTAGCACACATTACGCCAGGCCTATATTTTCAGCCAAAAATATCTACAGCTGGTTTAGCTATGTCAAGCTTTAAAAGTCAAGAGCCATGATTTATCAAAGGATGAAGTCCTCCACTCAAGCCAGAGTTGAGTAATCAACTGCTTGATGTGCCACAGACTACTCCAGCTATTGCACAGATATATCTTTAAACTCACAGACATACTGTTGCTGTCAGCAATTCTCTGCTGAGATCTTTGCCTACCCTCTTTCAATAGCGTATTAAACCAGCCCTATAAAATGAGCAATGGCTTTATTATTCTTCCACAAACAGGTGACATTCCCATCTTTAATATTTCCTGACTTCATCTACTTCTGCTGTCTCTTCACAAGATCAGTACTAATCCAAACCAGAGTAATAGCATGCCTGTCTATAGTAAGTGCCTTTCTCTGATTTTTTGCTCTCATCCATGCACGTTGAGAACCTCAAGCAAAGAGAACACATTTGAGGAAACCTTTTATCCTCTCTGCCAGAAACACAGCAAATTTCATTTGTATTATTATAATCTTCTATATTTCAGGGTAAATCCAGGCTCAGATAATTTTCCAATTATTTGCAAGCCTTTCCCACTTTCTGTTCTGCAAACCACTTGTTTGATTTCCTGTTTTCAAGTTGACCCCAACACAGACACAAACTGAACTCTTACTGCAGCTTGTCCCTCCTCTTAGTGTTTCTGCATTTGTTTAATCCTTCCTTTCTACTACTATCCCATCACTTAAGATTCAATGCTCTAGTTTGCCTTTCTGCTTATTACCTTTTCTCTCTTAAAATTATCCTCTTCTTTCCCTTATTCTTCAACCGCTCAATCCTCAATTTCAAGAGTTTCCAAATCACTGTAGCTGAACTATTCTTTACATTTTCACAGATGTCTCATCCTCTCTTGAGACATTCTGAGCTGGAACAAGCATATCTCACTATTTACAGGGCTGCTCTGAATCTCTTCTCTGCCCAACCTGTAGCTGTGCCTGGCATTGCTCCCACCCAGGTGTAGGACCTTGCACTTGGCATGGTTAAATTTTGTAAGGGTGGCATCAGCCCACCTCACAAGCATGTCAAGGTTCCTCTGGATGGCATTCCTTCCCTCCAGCGTATCAACCGAACCACACAGCTTGGTGTCATCGGCAAACTTGCTGAGGGAGCACCCAATCCCACTGTCCATGTCAGTGACAAAGATGCTGAACAAGACCAGTCCCAACACCGATCCCTGAGGGACACCACTCCTTACTGGTCTCCAGCCGAACATTGAACCATTGACCACAACTCTTTGTGTGCGGCCTTCCAGCCAGTTCTTCATCCACTGAGTGGTCCACCTATCAAATTGATGTCTCTCCAATTTAGGGACAAGGATGTCGTGTGGGACAATGTCGAACGCTTTGCAAAGTCCAGGTAGATGACATCAACTGCTCTACTCCTTTCCATCAGTTCCGTAGCCCCATCATAGAAGGCCACCAAATTGGTCAGGCAGGATTTCCCCTTAGTGAAGCCATGCTGACTGTCACCAAGCACCTTGTTGATTTTCATGTGCCTTAGCATGCCTTCCAGGAGAATCTGCTCCAAGATTTTGCCAGGCACAGAGGTGAGACTGACTGGCCTGTAATTCCCCTGGTCACCCATTTTCCCCTTCTTGAAAATGGGGTTTATATTTCCCTTTTTCCAGTCATCCGGAACTTCACCTGACTGCCATGATTTCTCAAATACGATGGACAGCGGCTTAGCAACTTCATTCACCAGCTCCTTCAGGACCCGCGGATGGATTTCATCAGGTCCCATGGACTTGTGCACGTTCAGGTTCTCTAAGATGGTCTCGAACCAGATTCTCTCCTATAGTGGGCCTAGGGTCTTCATTCTCACAGTCCCTGTGTCTGCCTTCCAACACTTGGGTGGTGTGGTCAGAGCTTTTGCCAGTGAAGACCAAGGCAAAGAAGTCATTAAGAACTTCAGCCTTCTCCAAATCCAGGGTAACCAGTTCTCCTGATAGCTTCCAGAGGAGGCCTGCATTGTCCATAGTCTATGTTTTATTTGCTACGTACCTACAGAATCCCTTCCCACATGTACCACCAAGTACCTTTTTAAGTAATAAAGATACACAGAAATATCAGTCCCTTTTATTAGCTCACGGAATTCATCAGGAAATGTAACTGAACTACATTAAAGTCAGTCATCTTCCTCCTCTGCAAATTCCACTCCTTTGAAGTTGAGTGATGTTAGGTGTGCTGCAAAGAGCGTTAATAAATAAGACATCAGAGATAAAGGATACTTTGCGATCAAGAAGCTTTATCTCTTAAATACCACCAACAACAACTCAACTTAAATACTAACAAAAGCAGAAACAATGTGTATGCACTCTTAAGCATCCTAACAGTAATAGCAATGAAGCAAATTTCCTACCCACCCAAACCTGTCCTTCAGGAAGAAGAGTTACTCTACAAAAGTGGCACCCAGACTGTTCTTTTTTTAGCAGTGGATACCACAATGTGTAACTACTGACAGCAGAGCATGGCAGAAGCCTCTACTCCGAAGAGCTAGGATTTATTTTTGGGTATCTGCAGCAAAACGACCTTTCTGCTCAGAAGGCTGCCTTGGAACTGAGTCAAGGTTTGCAACCCTGCAGCAGGGCTTGCATAGCTCCAAAGGCCAGTGGATGTTTGGACAGGAAAACAGGGCTGTATTTGAAACTCTGTAAAATCATGCTACCCTTGAAAAATTACATCAGGTACGAAATTAAACATCTTTCACAAAATACTTAAAGGTGCTTATTCCTCTAACATACTGGTATAACAGACTGACCAAACAGTTTACTGAAAGTACAGGGAAGAAATCTTTCATTAACAGGCATAGCAGAATATTTTCAAAACACTATGGTACTTCAAATTTAAGAGTTCTTTTAAGCTCAATTCTAACCACCATCTGCTGCACAGATCAAAACCATAGGTCAAAAAAGTCTGCCATGCCCCATAACTGCATTTGTTGCAACCTATTGGCTTTTTCATAGGTGTGGGTCCTACCTACATCTACCTGTCAGAGAGCTCAAGAGCAGGTTTGCTTGCACATACATAAAGTAACAAACAATAAAATTGCATAATTTACACAATAAAAATTAAATTCATGTGCATATGCACAAAGGTCAAGATCAAATCACCAAACAGGTAAAACTGCCAGGGTCAAATTCCAGAGTTTCAGGGAGCTGGAGATCATCCCCACTTGTTGGGATTTAAACTAAGTGATACTTTGAGCAGGTATCTGATTCTGTAAGGTGCCCTTGTATTTCACTGCATGGTATCTCAGCTTTTCAAAACATTAGCACACTAAAATAAAAGTCATTATTATGTTCTGAAAAATTCTCATTACTTGCTTTAAACATCCTCAGTGCAATAGCAATTCTTTTTCTTTCTTTTTTTTTTCCTCATTTAAAATACTGGTCACAAAATTATTTTTATACTTTCTAAAGAAATTATGCCTTCTATCACTTATTAGTGTATAACTTTTATACTGTATTGTTAAAGATGAAGTGATTAAACACACACATGCACACCCCCCAGCAAGAAAATCAAAGGGAAAGAGATGAGCAAGAGTTACATAAAACTTTCTTCATCTTTTATAGAACTATGAATTTCTTCTGTTTGCTCTGTCTCAGATAGAGATCCAGTCACAACCGTAAATTAGAATACACTTAATTCAAAATTAAGTCAGAAATCCTTACAAATAGCTTGTGCAGTTTTATTTATTTTTGAAGGTCAGAAACACTACATAAAATAGAAGCAATCCCAAAAGCTACAGTGCTTTGGATGCTGCATCTATGTCTTCATACAACACACAGCTCCAAACACATAAATTGCAGTTTTTGCACTGCAATTTTCAAATCTGTTTATAGTTTGGACATTTCACATGTGCAGCTACACATTTAGTTGAGGCTTAGTGAAAGAACTGAAGGTCATTAATGTCTGCAACACAGGGCTATGCCATGATATATGAACTCTGTATCAATCATACAACTGAAACTATTACCAAAATTTACTATTTTCATAACAACATACATCTGTTTCCTTTTGTATGCAAACTGGTAGTGAAGGTATAGAGGGGGAGATAGGTTTTGTTTATTTTATTCTTGGTGATTATTCTACAGTGCAAAACTATAGGTAAGAGTCAGTACCTTGACATTCTCCAACATAACCACATGGAGACAACTGCAGCTGCCAACATATGACTTTTCTACCTCCAGGAAGACACACTGTGTATGGGAGCAGTTTATCCCTCAATACCTAAGTTGCAGGATACAAACAGCTATCAATTAACTATGTTTATATACAACCATACCCTGCTTTATGAACACACATAAATTTCTTAGTAATCTGAAACTTCACACATTTTCATAGCTCTTAATCACTAAGCAGTGACAGGGAAGGGCAGGTATCTGTACCCTGACATCTGGCAGTGATGTCCTTTAGTCACAAACAAGACAAGGCTGCACTATAGTCAAGGTAATGGAGTTATGGGCAACACAGTAGGGAAAGATCTGGGACTCAGCGAGGTCACTGAAGAAGCCCTAAAGCCATCTACTGAGCAGTTGCCAGCACGTCCAGGTTTCTATGTGGAACTAGGGTTTGATGATATTCTGTTTGTTTGGTAAAGCAGGCTGTGCACTGGCAGTGTTGTATAATCATACATGATGGGGGTTAGCAAGGGTCACTGCTACTTACTCTGGAATTATATTTCATGGCTTACTTTATTCCCCAACAGGGAATCCTAGTTTCTGACAGAAATATAATGTATAAGGACAAAGTAACAATGCATTTTCTGAGTAAAAAAGAAGAAAGTCAACATAAAAGACACTGGACATGGAATCCCTCATCCCACTGTGTATTACATCTTATTACTACATACTGAAACAATGCTGGGACTTATAATATTTAAAGATGTGCATCATACAGCACATAAGAATAGTCATAAATCATTGAAACATACAAAAATAGAAATAAAAATATAACTAAAATCATTAATCCCCTCCAGATCTTTAAGCCCTACTCTTAAGGCCTTGATCCTGTACCCTGAAAGCCATGCCAATTTTGCAGTCAATTAAAAAGTATGTAGCACAAACCCTTTACTAGCATAGATGAAAAGTAAGTTTAAAAAAAAAGTAAGTTGAAAGTCTGTAATTCTAAAATTTCCAAAGATACTTTCTAAAACATACAGGTGTTCTGATCAGTATATTTTTTATTTTTCTTAATTCTGAGGAATAATTTAATTAATTATATTTCATCACTTATAATTTTTTCATCTACCTTACACCTCAGTCTTTATGAGTTTATACTTCTACATATATATAGAGAGAAGCATATTCATATACATATATGAAAATACGCATATTTATAGAAGCTTTGTTCAACTTTTTGTACTTACCCAGGACACATTTTTAGCCTTGGGTGTTTTTAGCATGGCAACATGCACGGCTGAAACAAGCAACAACAGTCCCACCAGCATGGAAAGTCAGATGGAGGGGTAATCCAGGTGCCTCTGTTACCCCAGGGTGCGCAGTCCCTTAGCCTGGCTGACACAGGCACACTGAGCATGTGGTCAGGTAACAATAAAAAAAGTCATTTTTCTTCCTGACCTACAATCCAGTTAAACAGAGACGAATGTTTGTGAAATACCTGTCTTCAGCAGCAGCTGGCTGTATTTCCATATATCCATGAAATCCAAGGTTGGATCTCCTCTGGGGAAAGTTAAATCCTGAAGTCAAAAGGACCCATTCTCACAGACATTTCACCTGCCACCAGGAAAACGCAGAGCCCAGTTACCCTCCAAGCTTCTATCCAAGCATCGGGTTTGTAGGGCAATGAAGCCCAACACTGGAAGCCACCCGCCTTCAGAGGATGTCAAAGAGATGCTCGCTTGCTGGCTGCTCCGTTTAACTGCTGCTGTGCCTGAATATTTCACAACCCTGTGATCTTCCAAGTAGCAAAGAGAATTAGGATCTCAATGTCAATAAATTATGCACGCCACAGGTTGCATGGGTACCTGTTGTGCCGTGTGTGCCTGTGGCATGACAGCTGCTGCTGCAGCCCTGCGGAGGGGATCTACTGTCCCGGCACCCCACCAGCATAGACACGTGTCCCAGAAAAGGAATAAAAAGCAGAAAATCACTGTCCGTGCTTGTTTCTCTTTGCTCCTCTGCCCTTCTGTCCCATTACTTTTACCCCCTGTCAGTCTAGATTACCAGAGCAGATCCGGGCTAAATTTTGCAGCTATCAGTAGTGATTAGAGTGAGTTGACTGAAATCGGATTATACAGAAAGACCTCTGCTTCCTCACTCAGCACACAGGCCAGTACCATTTGCAAAATACTTATGCTTCACTGCACAGTATGAGAGCGCTTGGAGCAGTCCATTTTAAGTGAAACGGTGCGGTAAAAACAAGCCAGGCTGTGCTGCCTTTAAAAAGAGAAAAGGGAATTAAGGATCCTGTTTTTAATAGCTGCATGAGTTTACAGGGGAATGTTTCATACCTTTTCCACATGAGAAGAAGAGTTTGCTGGAATCTCCTGGATTCACCAGAAAGCATGGTATACCAAAGAGTGACATTACGAACCTAGAGTACTCTGTGTACCTGTTTGCTACTGCTCAAATATGGATCCGGTACAGGCATAACTGAGTGGCATCTGAGTACTGAATGTGTGAGAAGCATCATCCTTCCCTAGGGTAACACTTGCAAATCCTACCACCCATATCTATGCAAACAATCTAATTCAAATGTGCTTGTTCCAAAGCATATCATTAAATGTATGAGAAACTGATTTGCCTGAACCATCGTCAAATATATATATTCATTTATTCAAATACAAATATGAGCTATCAAGTAAAAAGGCAGGATGTATCATATATTCTATGATCATAAATTTATAGTGCCATCATAAAACTGTGACACTGAGTCTTGAAAATAAGAAAAATTAAAATACAAAAAGAGACTGGTGGAACAGAACAAGGAAGGAGGTGAGATGATAAAAAAACAATAAAATACGTACACAATTCAGTTAATTCCAGCTGACAAAACACTGTCAATGTGACACACAGATGCAGTCTGCATTACCGTTTTTCTAGAACTTCATGAATAATAACTTAATATCATTACCTACTCATGATACAGACCTAGCTTATGCTTCAAACATCATCTGTCACTACACACATTATTTAATGTATTTGAATAAATGCAATGAGCTCATCATTCCACAAATTCAATTTCTGGATGCTCTGTAATTTCTTTGTAGGTATTAAAGCAATACTAAGGTCTTTCCCAAGGTGACAGCATGAATGTTTTATTTTGTGGAAAGAAACTCCACAAACTGTTTACCCTGATTGGCACAGACAGAAAAGCAAAATCCATGTATTTTCAAGTGGAAATAACCATCACATTTCAAAATAATTGCAGTCTTCTGCAGGTTTGTAGTCTATACTGTAGGTAACTAGACAAAGTCTGGAACACACTGCTTTGAATATGCTAGAATGAAGGCTTATATGAACAGAGTTTTTTAGTAGAGCACCCTATTTTTAGTAAATCCACCCAGTCTCACAGAGCTGAAGCACTATCCATTACTGGCATATCGGCTGCTTTAACCAGAATAATCTGTAGACCTTGATTTGTATCTAGGAAGTCAGTAGCTGATGAACTCTAGAAGCTGATGAAGTAGAACCATCTATTTGAGACAGTATGATTTACCAGATAGTTTAACAGTAGGGTTTTTTTTTTTGTTTAAGAGAAAAACCATTATTCTACATTTGATGGTCAAATATAATTGAGTAGGCAGAAATCCTGCTAGAGTTAAGGAAACTTTAATTAGCTTCTGAAAAAAATAAAACCAAAATAAAAAATATTACAAAGAATGTAACTATTAAGTATCTATATTTGGAAAAAAAGGTTTCTAGCATTTTGAAAACTAATGATATATAGAATGCCTTGACTATTACAGAACAAAACTCTGAAATACTGTACTACTGTATGTTGGCAGCTTTACATGAGGACTTGGTTAGTATAAATCACAGGTCAGTACATATTCTAGGGAATACGATATTGGAAAACAGCAGATTGAACTTACTTCCTTCAGTGAAGCTCAAAGTCAGCTATGTATTTGTACCCCTAAATTGTACTAGTTCTTTTCACACCATCCTTTAAACAAGGAGGCCATCCATGAAATATATTTTAAAAGTTTCAGCAAAAAAATACAAATATCAATGTTAAAATACAAGGTCATGTATGTCCTTCTTTCTATTAATTTCATAACCCAGCCAGGCAAGAAAATCTGAAGATACATACACAGGTACATGCACACCTGTATCTATCTTGCTAAACTATGCAGCACTACTTCTTGGTTAGAGACTCTGCAAAATCTTGCAACTGTTGTCTCATATGGTATATGGAATAACTTTACTCAGTCTCTGAATAGCTCTGCCATTGATTTTCATCAGTGAGGCACCCTCTTCTTGGATTCATCTTTACATGAATAGAATCATAGAACCATAGAATAGGTAGGGTTGGAAAGGACCTTAAGATCACCTAGTACCACCACCACCACCACCACCCCCCCCCCCGCCATGAGCAGGGATACCTCACACTAAATCAAAATAATCATATATCAAAAGATACCTATTATCCCTTTGTTGATCATGCTGACCACAGTATCACTTGCCAGCAAGCCATTAGCCAGTCACTCCTGATATAAGAGGTTAAGAGATGCACAATGGCAAACATAAGCCCACATTTTATGCAGTTCCCATGTAATGATTCTCCCTTGTCTAGAGAAGCTGTTGCATCACCAGGAGAAAGTTCATTCAAACATCTGATATATCAACAAGTCTGAAATATCTGAAATGAATCAGAGAAAATAGCTGTGGTTCAGTCTTAATCACAGAAATACTTCATACTGATAATTTTTATCTTTTCATACATAAAAGATAAATATTCCTTGTCCTGAGAAAGAAACTATATATTTTAAAACAGTGGCCAAATAAAGGCCCCTCCTCCCCCTTAAAAAGAGGAAAAAAAAAAAAAAGAAAAAGAAAAAGAAAAAGCATAAGCCACAGATGGCAATGCACGAGCAACAGTTTCCAAGGCATAAAATGCCATAAAACAAAGCCTGTGAGCTAAAATTGTCCAGAGACAATAAACTATAAGCCAGTCTTGAACACTTTAGCAGTGCGTACTGATTGGAGCTGCCTTCCATTCATCAGTGACGTATAATCAGGAAAAAGCTTTTTAGGTCATGCTTTGTTCCTCTTAGAGCCATATACTTAAATGCATGGGATTCAACTTCAATACCAATGAAGGCTCTGGTATTTTTATCCATTCATTTCTATTGAAATCTAATTTGTATTCTAATCTAATCTGTGCTCCTCACCAAAGACAAAAGAGTGAGTATGTTATGAATAACTATGTGCTACAGACCTCTGTACTTTCTCTTAACATCACTGGAATAGAACTCTGATAAAATATAAATTACTTGTGTGAGATGAATAGATTGTTTCATCTCATATATGGGTTTTGTTAGCAGTAGAAAACTACCAGGACATTCTTTTTTTAGTGACAAAATCTCTCTTACATACAATATTTATAGCATGAAAATGAGAAGTAAATGCAAAGGAGGTATCAGTGTCGTCCTGCAACAAGTTAGTTCTTACCAACAGAAAAATAACTTCAGAAGCTAATTTGCTCTCCAGTGGCTGAGAACCAAGCAGACACACTGAACAGTCAACACTTGTTTGATTATTACTACCTCCCAGTTGAATTTTCACATTTTATACATTTTTTAATGTATCATACATATATCCCCGATGAAACAGTAAGAGTTTAGTGAATCCATTTATATGTCAACTTACAGATGTGAGTCATCACCAGCACAGCAGAAAGCCAATACATCTTTTCTGAAAAGCCCAAATGCAAAGCATGAACAAATGCTGTTCATACATATTTAGGGACGGCAACTGCAGTAAGCTGTGCAGTAACTGTCCATCCCCACACACACCACATACCAGACTCTTGTCCAGGTCCTACAGCACAAGGGCGATAGTGTCCTCTGGAAGAACTGAAGAACTATCCTCTGGAAGTCTGAAAAGCTACACTCAGTTTTTTAAATTATTTGGAATCAAATAAAACTGTGGATGGTTGCCTCCAATAAGTGCAAATTCTAGTAGTTGGACAGGTGAAATAAAAGGGTGTATGACTGGACAGACATCCCTACAGCAGTGTGGTAACCTTCTGCAGTGAAACTCTTAGAAATACATGAAAGATTCTCAATGAGATGTTAAGCAGTTATTAGAAACAGTTCTGTTTCAAATATACCATGTCTAGATATACTAAAGAAAACAAAATGTTTCACAGAGAAATTAATGAATTTATTCCATTCTGAAAGTTACAGATTACAAATACAGTTTGTTACGTGACTACCTAATGCAAAGGTATCCTACAGTACTGTCACTGGTGTAGAACAGATTAGATCAGATCTGATCCTATATACTGTGTTAATAAACATAAACTTGGTCCCATACAAACAAGCTGGAAAACAGCTGGCATTTGAGTTTTCACTTTCTTCTTAATATTGACTAAATTCACAGAATTTTAGAGCAGCAGCTGCTGATGCCTTGCCAGACATGTGCTCAAATAAAATGAACTGAATATGTTACTTCACACAGAAGGATTTAGAAATACTGAATTTTACTTAAAGCAGCTTATTTACTGCCATTAAAAAAACATATGGCAAAAAATAACAAAAGACAATAAAGGCTGAAACTTTAGATGATAACAAGCCTCGGAAGTCCAGAAATTCACCCTGTTTTAAGTAGGACCTATGGTATAATCTTTAATTCCAGAGGACGCAAATCTCATTGTAGAAAACAGAACATACTCATCAGATGAACAATAAACCTAAAATTACAGACATACTCTGCATGTGTTCATCATGCACCATTTCCTTTCTGAGGCTGCATTTCTTGTACAGTCATTGCAACATGCAATAGCCTTCCTGCCTCTAATGAGCGTATTTTAAGAAGATGCTTGTGAGGGAAGATGCTACTATTATTCACAATTTGATAGCTGGAATATCAATTCCAGATGAGTCCACTAGTTAATGAGGACTCTCCTTTGAGAGGGTTCTGGTCTGATCCTTCCAAGAATTTAACATTCTGTATTTTCTGTATTTAGAGCACACTTGAGGACTTCTGCTGTGTTGCATACTCAGCAGTTCTGCAAATAGATCTTTATAATTTCCATTTTGAGATCACCAAGATCCTACTTCAGGAACAAAGTGATGCCTCATAGCAAGAAAATTAAATCTTTTTCATCTTTTTTTTTTTTTTATTTCCCCAGAGTACCAGCCATCCAGAGATGAATGTAACTGCGATCTTGGGAAAAAGAGAATGTGGTTCTTGGTCTTGAAATATCACATTGCAGAGTATACACAAAATTCCAGGGTGTTTCAGCTTTCAAGTAACTGACTTCCAGATCTCAACACTTTATAACACAGATATTTTCCATTTTCAATTGTTTTATGGCTTTTATAAGTTTTTGATGGGTTTTGATTCACAACCAGGAAAGAAACCAT
Source organism: Pezoporus occidentalis (assembly GCF_034315485.1). NCBI lineage: Eukaryota > Metazoa > Chordata > Aves > Psittaciformes > Psittacidae > Pezoporus > Pezoporus occidentalis. Next base: position 4,325,649 of record NW_026915725.1, read on the forward strand.
ATGAATGCATGGAATGATTTTGATCACAATAAGCTTCACAGTACTGCCTGCAAATGCCCTCAGTTCAGAGCTGTGGCTGAGAGAGATGCATGTTGCCAGAGTCATTTCAGTTTGGCTACTCAACCTAAGCAAAAACTGGAATTAACATGTCTGCTCTTTAGATATGAAACAGAAATAACAACATAACCTTGCAAAGAAACGCTGTAAATTTGCTCATTAGTTTGTGAAGCAGTTAGAGGAACATTACAGAAGACTTCGCTGCTTAATGAAGATTGTTAAAGAGAAGTCTTCATACACTTAACACAGGAATCCATGACATGACAGGGCTGCCAAAACATAATTTTTATTCTTCACATAAGTCAGGCCCCCCAGATGGATGAGGCACGTAGTCTTCTGGTTACTGTTATCAGAAAGATACTGAAACTTCGACACTGGTCCCTCCTACTGTCCCTGCCAGCGCTGCATTTTGATGGCCATCTCTTCACCGCCACCAGCCAACTTGTGACTGCACAGCTCTGTTCCTGGCCTCCCTTCCATCCTCCTCTGACTCCCAACCTCACTGTCCCTCCAGTCAGTCCCAGCCACCATCACTGTCACCACCCTGCTTGGACAGCCGAACACAGGAGAGTGGCAGATCGACCCCTTGCCCTAGGCAGATCTCCACAGCCTATTTTGCATCACACTTGTAACAACCTGATCCTTTGAGAAACCTCTTCTGGAATAGACACCATGGTTGCAGAAAACCTCCAAGTTGCACAACTACAGAGTCAATGTGTACAGGATGACAGGAGGAGTGGGGTGAGAAGTCTGTCATCGTGCCACTGGAGCCCAGCAGGCAGGGAAACAAATGGGATGGATTTACAAAGAGCTAGAAAACCCCTAACCAAGCTAACCAAAATTCAGATAACTCAAAGTTTGATTAAAAAAATTCTTTAGCAGTTGTCATAAGGTTACAATCATCATTCACATTTTCAAAATATATTATCCAAGATACTGCAGCTGACTCAGAGATTATGTTTCTCAGAACAGGAAGAAAGTGTACAGATATTAATAACACACAGCATCTGCTTCCAGTAGTTATTAACATAGGTAGGACAACAGGCTCCTTCCCATATCTGTCCTATTCAGCAGTATAAAGAACAAACATAAAGGTTTTATAACAATGCAAAGAAGTGTAAAGAAAAAAAAAGAAAAAAAAAGAGCTTCACCAAAACCCAGAAAATATCTGTAATTTTTACAAGCTTCTGCATGATGCTTTAGAGGTTTCTGAAAAGTTCACATTGGATATTTATAAGTAGAAAATTAATGACATGCTTACAGCAAAGGAAAGCTCAAAGAGTATGTAAATGCAGTATTTCAGTTGTATTTTGGTTCATTGCATGTAAGTAATAATGGAATTACTAAAAACACTCAGAACTGAGATTTAATACTTGGTGTCACATACTAAATTGTATTCAAAATCACACAGAAAAAATAATCAAAAGCATCAATCAATAATCAATAGTAAGCCAAATCAAGCCTTTGGCGAGAGAAGAAAATGTACTATGTGTTAAGAAAGGTGTCATCTACTGAGGTAATCTATTAATTCTAAGAATATTTAACGAAAATAAAAAAATTCCTCAAGCCTTGGTGAGCAACAGGAATTCTGGTGGTGAGGACTTTTGCAAAAACAATTATTTTTTTCTACATGTCTGAAAAGTTTTGTAATTTTTATGGAAGGAAATCAGAAGTACAACAAGTACACTATAAAACCTACAGCCACAATCCTTTTGTACCCATCTCTGAGCCAAATATATTTACATAATGTTCTGGGTTCAGCAGTAGCAGTCATTTTCCTCCTTCTTAGTAGCTGGTGCAGTGCAGTGTTTTTGACTTTCAGCCCGGGAACAGTGCTGATAACACCAATGTTTTTAGTTACTGCTCAGTAATGTTTCCTCTGACCAAGGACTTTCTGAGTCTCATGCTCTGCCAGGGAAGAGGGGAAGCCACGAGGAAGCAGAGACAGGACACCTGACCCAAACTAACCAAAGAGGTATTCCATACCACAGCACGTCATGCCTACTATATAAACTGGGGGCAGTTACCTGCAAGGGCTAGATCACTGCTCGGTCGGGCTGGGTATCGGTCGGCTGGTAGTGAGCAGTTGTATTCTCTTCCATTGTTATTTCCCTTATCATTATTATTGGTGGTAGCAGTAGTGGTTTGTGTTATACCTTAGTTACTGGACTGTTCTTACCTCAACCCATGGGAGTTACATTCTATTGATTCTCCTCCCCATCCCTCTGGAAGCAGGGGTGAGGAAGGGGGGGGAGTGAGCGAACGGCTGTGTGGCTGACAGGGCTTAAACCATGACACATAAAATCAATGCTTTTCACTGCATTTATTTATTTTAATGGTTGGGCAATACCCTTTACTATGACTTACTGACATAATGACTTTTTTCCTTTTCGTTTTTCTATTCTTCACCTTATGACTACTCTTACAGTTCTTTCAGAACACACATACACAGAAAAGCTGACTCATTTGCAATATTTTATACAACTTAACAACCAGAATATTGTACACACACACACAAGCAAAACCATGAATGAGTATAAATGTGCTTGGGGAAACAAAAATTTACTTTAACTTTTTCTTTACTCCTAACACTAATTAAATACACCATCAAATGAAACTATTTTCCCATGGTAGTCCAGGACAGACCAAGGGAAAATACCTGGCTCTGGCTTATTGTACCTTTGTAGTTAAAATCAGTGCGAGGCTCTGAGAAGAAAAAGCAGAAATGGGAGACAAACAAAAGGTAATTAAAGTTCAGCTTCTCCAGGTAATATTTACGTATTATCTACACGTATTATCCTACTGGACTGTCCAAAACAATCCAATATAATCAAGAGTACTGTACTGGAAAAATGCCACAAATAACATCATCCTTCATGCACCAAATTAAATGTTCCAACAGCAGAGCAAACTCAGAAGCACATCTTGGGCACTGATGGATGAAAGCGATGGGGACTAGCACGTGGCAGACTGACGTTCTGCAATTTATGGAGCCTGTTAACAGAAGTGTTGAGTTGTGAGTGGTGTCAGTAAGCAGCATCCTGAGCTGAGAGAAGAGCCAGTGGGACAAACCACCTCTCCAAAACAAAAGGGTTTAGGTGACAAAAAAATAGAAAAGTTTCTTACAAAGTCCATAAACTAACATAAACATCTCTATCTCAACATGACTCACGCTATGCAGTACTGGGGCTGCAATTACATTTAGGCTTATGTTTAGGTTGGCAAGGAGGCAGCATCACTCCAGCTTCCTCCTCCTCCTGCACAGGGACAGCCGTTTTCCACCTCAGCACTGCCAGGCCACAGCCCTGGACAGGCAGGACGGAGTCAGCAACCACAGTGGCAATGGCCTCTGGTGGGGTCTCTCTTCCATCCTCCTTCACAGCACAGCACAGCCACTGATAGTCTCAAAACATCATTTTGAAGAAAAAATGTGAACCTGATATTCATACTGATCTCAAGACTTTTGAGTGACTTGCATTTGGAGACGGGTTTCCCCTTGCGCAGCAGGGGACTGCAGGCTCCTACATACTGAAGTCCCTGCTGCTGGGCTGGCACACGTGTCCTGCACCAACAAGCTGAAACCAAATCAGGAAAACCAAGCCTGGTGGCTGAAAACAGCCCTGGTTCTACAGCTTTCTGGAGTCTGGATCTAGCTTTGGCAAGCAACATTCCATTACAATTCCATCATATAGGCCTTAAATTCTTTGAATTGGCTTGCCTGCAGCAAGAGACTAGACCCTCCTGAGACATGAGTAACTAGCACATTTTACTTTTTCACCCCAGTTCTTACCCAGAAATGTAAATTATTCTCCAGTCTAAAAAGAAGAAATTTCTTATAAATAATTTTTTCTGGGTTCTAAATTCACTGTCCCTGGCCAATCCTCCTGACTGGACAAGCTGGTCTGGACAACCTAGTAACAATGATTCTGCATTTGTTATTTTAGTATTACTATGTGGTAACACAGATTCTATAAAATGGATAATAATCCACCTCCATATTTTCTTCTTCTCACAAGGGAGAGGATAGCATCAAACAACAGATAACAATCCTAAAGCAATTTTATGACTAAGCCTTTCCTTCCTTAGCTGCTGAGGACCAAGACCAGCATCTTATATTTATTTACTGGTGCCGCTTTTGTGTAGGACCACACTATTTCTGCACACTTTTAATACTCTGGGAGAAAAAGAGAGCTAAACCCCAGAAGATTAACTGTACTACACTATTTTTCTCCTTCCTTCTCATTTGGACAACATTTTACCATGTTTGATTCTGATTACACAGATAATTAACCAAACGAGTTTATTTGCTGACTCTCCAGCCTGCAGTGGGCCAAGTCTTGCACACAAATGCTGCTCTTAGAAATAGTAAAATATCCAGTTTCGGTAAAACCCGTGGCTCACAGATTAATTCAATTGAAACAACATGTAATGCATTTAGGTCACATTTACAACTGGGAAGATAAGAGTAAAATTGACCCACTTCCAGTCAGGTAAAACCAGAAACCTTGAAGTTGTATATGCAACTTACTGAAAAAAGGTCCACATAATCACAAAATCTGGGAAAAACATTATTAAAGAAAAAGAAAGCTATTTAAACTGGGATAGTTTCTGGGAATAAAAAAAAAAAAAAAAAATGTAAATAGAGAAGCAATAAATGAAGCAAGATGTTTCTACTGGAGAAGTATCAGTGCCTGGTATAGTAGACCAAGTTCTGTGCACAAACCCATAAACAGAAAAGATTATAAAATGTCAAGATGATGGTGAGTGGTTATAAACCACTCACCATATAAAAATGAGTCTGGTTATAAAATCTGAAATAGACATACAGAGATGGGGGGACCAAGAGGAAGCATCTGACTGCATTTCTCCAGGTGCAGAATAAGTAGATCACCATTCCCATAAAGATAATAATTTTCACTACTGCATAATAGATTAAAGTTTGAAAACACTATCTTCAAACTGCTTATTTCCAGAGGCAACACGAAACCCAAGACCATTCCTTCTTTTGCATCTAATGCCGCACAGTATACTTTCTCCTAGCGACGCTGTGAGTAATTCAGCATAGATGCACAATTACAAGTGCATGCAGCAGTGGTTTCTTAAACTGTTAAATGAATAGTATTTCAGCCAACTGAAGCAGCAGAGTGGTTCCATCTAGAGGAAGAGTGTGTAAAAACTACTCATCCCTGACTAGCTATTTTTAAATAAAGAACAGGCATAAACCATTAATACAGCATGCTCAGTATAAACAGCCTGATACCTGGTGTCATAGCTCCATGAATAATTTTTTTCTTACAGCAGTGCATGCTTGGTTGAACTGTACAGAAAAGATAATGTTGTAACCATCAGTTATTAACATCTTCATCCTGGACAGTCCTGGCAATGTCTACACCCATGAATAACATTAAAGTAGCTGTGACTAGGAATGACATATAAAAATGCTCTACAAGTGAACTTGTTCACCAAGGTGTATACTGTATTTTCAAACAACTGCAAACTGAAACACCTCCTTGACTTTAGCCCTAATTTTATTTTGTCTTCCCTTGATTAGGCAAACTTTATAAGTTTAAAAGCCTAAAACATTTTCCACTACAAATAAAAGTCACATTAACTCATTACTTAAAGAAAATGAGTTCTTTCAGCTCTTTTAGGTTGAAGCAAATAACTGACCTTCTTTCAGTAATCTTGTTTGGCCTCTTCCTCTATCTCGATCTTGACCGTCTCTCTTTCTTCTTTCATTCACTAAGCAACAATTTCCCTTCCATAGAATCATAGAATGGTTTGGGCTGGAAGGGACGTTAAAGATCATCTAGTTCCAACCTGCTAGCATGGGAAGAGACAGCTTCTATTAGTCCAGGTTGCTCAAAGCCCCATCCAACCTGGCCTTGAAGACTTCCAGGGATGGAGCATCCACAGCTTTTCTGGGCAACCAGTTTCAGTGTCTCACAACCCTCACTCTCAGGTCTCTTCCTTCTCATATATAATCTAAATTTACTCTCTCTCAGCTTAAAGCCATTTCCCTTTGTCCTATCTCTATGTGCCTTTGTAAAACATCCCTCTTCAGCTTTCTTGTAGGTCCTCTTTAGGTACTGGAAGCCTGCTATAAAGGTGTCCCTGGAGACTTCTATTCCTGCTCTGGACTCACTTTAACAGGTCCATGTCTTTCTTACATTGAGAGGCCCAGAACTGTACACAGTACTGCAGATGGGGTCTCATTAGAGCAGAGTAGAAGGGAATAATCACCTCCCTCAACCTGCTTCTCACACTCCTATTTTGAGCCTACGATACGGATAGCTTTCTGGGCTGCAAATGTACATTGCTGGTAATGGTGAGCTTCTCATTAACCAATACCCCCAGTTCTTTTTCCTCAGGGCTGCTCTTCATCCATTTTCCACCCAGCCTGTATTTGTGATGGGGATTGCCCTGACCTAGGTGCAGAGTCCTGGCACTTGGCCTTGTTGAACTTCATGAGGTTGGCATTGGCCCACCTCTTGAGTGAGTTAAGGTGCCTCTGGATGGCATCCCTTCTCTCCAGCATATCAACCAAACCACAAAGCTTGGCATTATCAGCAAACTTGCTGAGGGTGCACTCTGTCCCACTGTCCATGTCACGGATAAAGATGTTAAACAGTGCTGGTCCCAACACCAACCCCTGAGGGACACCACTTGTCACTGGTCTCCACCTGGACATCACACTGTTGACCACAACTCTTTGAGACTGACCAGCCAACCAATTCCTTATCCACTGAGTGGCCCATCAATCAAATCCATGTTTCTCTAGCTTAGAGACAAGAATGCTGTGCAAGACAGTGGTAAATGCTTTGCACAAGTCCAGGCAGACGACGTCAGTTGTTCTTCCCTTATCTACCAATGCTGTGACCCCATCATAGAAAGCCACCAAATTTTTCAGGCACGATTTTCACTTAGTAAAACCGTGTTGGCTGTCACCAGTCACCTCCTTACTTTTCATGTGCCTTAGCACAGTTTCCAGGAGGATCTGCTCCGAGATCTTGCCAGGCACTGAGATGAGACTGACTGGTCTGTAGCCCCCTGGGTCTTCCTTTTTTCCCTTTTTAAAAATGGGGTTGTATTTCCCCTTTTCCAGTAGGAACTTCATCAGACTGCTGCATCTCCTCAAATATGACGGGTAGAGGCTTAGCCACTTAATCTACCAGTTCCCTTAGGAACATTTCATCAGGTCCCAATGACTTGTGTATCTTCAGCTTCCTTAGAGGGTTTGAGCTTGATCTTCTCCTACAGCATTTGGTTCTGCATTCTCCCAATCCCCGCCTTCACAGTGACTTGGGCACTGTGAGTGGAATGCTTGCTGGCAAAGCCTAAGGCAAAAAAGTTATTGACAACCTCAGCCTTCTCCATATCTCCAGGTTTCCAGTTTCCCTCCAGAGAGGACCCATATTTTCCTTAGTGTTCCTTTTATAACCAACACACCCTTGACATCCCTGGCTGGATTTAATTCTACCAGGGCTTTAGCTTTCCTAACCTGATCCCTGTCTGCTTGGATAACTTCTCTGTATTCCTTCAACATTCCTGTCAGAAGGGGATATTTAATCACAGCAGAACCATTGCAACACTTTTTCCAGAAGAGTTTCTCCTCACTGAAGCACTCTTGCTATGTTCAGCACTTCACCAAATCAATCTTTTCAATTCAAATCTAAAAGTATTTTTTATGTTCTGCCCATTTCCCTTTTAGTAAGTTATTAATTTTGCTACTCTGGTTTAGTATAAAGATAGTAGGGAAGACATTAAACATGGCAATCTTCCTCAGAGAAGTCAGGAGACTCCATTAGTATTTTAAGACAGACAGTTAATTTATCATGACTTCACAGACTCATAAAATTGTTATAGAATGCCAACTCATCAGAAAATGTATTGAAATTGCTGAGAATACTCATTTTGTCCCTCCACCACTGAAGTCAGTAAGCATTGTACCCAGTGGCCTTACACCCAAAAAGAACAGAATGAAAAAGTAAACTTTGAAGGAAAAAATATCATGAGGAAAGAAGATAAACCTCAAACCAACAGAAGAATAAGAAGAAAGGAGGAAAACATTTTTACCAAGTGAGGACAGTAAAGCTCACTGTGTAAGAAGTGGCAGAAATGCAGAGGGTAAAAGACTGTGAGCCAAAAAGAAATGAAGGATGAAAATAGGTTATATTTTACTTGTAATAATTTCTTAAGTTAGTTTTAAGTGTTTGTTTTTAACAAATACTCTTTTTTTCAGGTTTCATAGAGGAGAGAGGTAAAAAACTAAAATAGGGTTCTCTAACTCTTTATTTTAGTATATTTAAAATTTTGATATTGCTGATGACTTGAAACTTTAACTATTTTAAATCTGTTATTCAAACAGTTGCATTACATAAAAGCATATACAAAAAGAAAGAGCAGGCCCTTATTGCATATATGGTCACAATATTTTATCCACCAGACATATCGTTACATGATTTTACTTCAGAATGCACAATGAGCTTTAAATGTTCCATGTAACTCTCCTAAATGTAAGAAAGTTTTCAAAAAGCCCCTTTTGCTAGTTAATGCACTTCAAAGGTTGTACCTAGGGAATGCAGCAAGAGGAAAGAATTTAAAGGGGGACAAGAGAAGTTATTCTTATTTTGTTTCTTTAAATAGCAGTTTTGTAGTCCAAACTATATTCTAGTAAAACCGAATACAATCATTTAACTGCAGCCATAGAAGTCAAAACTAAGAAATTATATCCACCTAATACATAAAAAGAAAAAAGCAAAACGGACCAAATGTGTGAAGTTTCACTCGGAAGGACTGGACCTTGCAATGGAAACAGTTTAACTTTAGTAATACTCCCCAGTGTAATGGATATAGGGTGTTAAACAATTGTAGCAGAGTAAATGCAGATGAAGGGGATTTATTTCCCTTTATTACAGGCCAAGTTTGCCCTGGTTTGGTTGGTAAACAGCTGACAAGAGTCTTGATTCAGGTCACTTTCCCTTTAAATACTGCCACACCAGTTTATTCCATTTTATTCACTTACTGTTTTCTTCCACTGTTTTACTACCAAAGCAAAACACTGGAAAAGCAGGGTACAGTAAAGAAATTAAAAAAAGCTTCCAATAGATATTTAAAATACAGAAAGTATCCCCCAAGTACAGGTATCATGAGTTGCCCCGAACAGTTTTCTGTCAGCCATACTCAACAAGAACTGAAGACAATCAGGTCACTTAAAGGACTAGTTTGCTAATCCAATTATTTCCTTCAGGTGTAAATATACCATATTTATGATAAGTCATTTAATTCTCATCATCAGAAATCCACAACTTCTTTATACTTTCTTTCCTCCTTCCACGCATGTTGTTTTTCTGCCTACAATACATAAAGAGGAAAATCATGAAGGTAAATCCTGATAATAACAATGGCTCACCAACAGCTGCCTGAGCCTGCTTGTGAACAGCTCAAACTTCCACTAAACCTGACAACAGCAGCAATGGAGAAAAGGGGTAGATGCAAGGCTAGGGTTGATGGCACAGGAGTATTTAAGTGTCACAGAAAGAGAACTGGCAGGTGCAGTCCTGGGAAGGGAAAATACAGGTCAGGAACTAATGTCAACAGAAGGAAAAGAAGTTTGCAAATGTGAGGCAAGACTTCTGTACGTCAAAAAGAGAGAAGCGTGGTGCAGAAGAGAAAAAAAAAAAGTAGCTGTATCTGAAAAAAAAAGTAACCCTATAAATCTGTAATGAAGAAGAGATAGGGAGGTAATGAAAAAAAGGAACAAGGAAAAAGGGCAGCATCTGCTATGATGAAGAATGATCTAGTGAGAAACATGATTAAGTGATAGATAGAAAAGATTACAGTCTCAAGAGGAACAGACAAAAAACCCTAGTCCAAATCTAACAACACCAAAAAGAGAACATTCCCTCAGGAGGTTTGTGATATCCCCCAGACACAGGCACAAAAAGCCTGCTGCCTGGATCCTGCTTGCTGCCGCAGGCAGAAAGCTCTCCAGTTACAGTCCCCACCATTAGAAAAGAAGCATCTTGAAATAAAATCTTACCAAGGTCCTTAATTGCATTAAACTAAAATACACAGTGCAAGCCATACAATCCATTTCAAAACTAATCTTTAAATAAAGTTTATATTGTCTTGGAATGCATTTTTTTAAGTGAAGGGGCTGATATCAAATTGCAGTAGTCATTTCTTAAGGAGAGGAGTCAGAGTAATGAATATTTGCCCTCAAGGCATCATCGTTATCAAATTAGAAATATATTTGAGAAAAAACCCCAACATTGGCTCAGCTTTATTCTGAAAAGCAAAGCAAAAGAAAAGCAAAGCAAAGAATTCATCTGACAATTCTAAAAAAAAAAAACAAACCCAAAAAAAAACCCAAAACCAAAAACCAAAAACAAACGCAAACAGTCCAAAAGTCAATAAGATGAGTTTACAAACTACTAAATATGTAAGTATTGAATACAGTGTTGGGAAATCCAGAGAACTATAGATTTGAAGCTGCTATTAAAACAGATTTCAGTTTATGGCTTGCCTACTCAGATTATCATGGGTTGGTCCTCCCTGGCTACTTTCACCTACTCCTTGTGTAGCTGTATGAGTAGCAATAAAAATGTACTTTGTAAACACACCTGCACTCTGAGAAGCCGGGATGCTTTGTGTTACTTATGCTTTGCCATGCACTAATGTGCTCAATGTGCTTGGATTTGCCTGTCTGATATGCTCCAGCAGGTAACTTCCAGCTATACATTATGCCACTTCTAAATTCGCTGTCTTGAAGAGTCTTTCAAGAAACTGTAAGGACCCTCCTCCTTTACCCGTGATTGCTTTCACTTGCCATGGACAGTCAATCCCTACTATGTTGCCATATACATGATTTTTCCAGTTTGGCAGGTATGTTGCACCACTGCAAATGAGACCACTCACAGCAGTAAAAGGAAACGGTACATACCGTCTGTCAACATGGTTGACAGCTAATTGTTCTGTTAAGAAATATGCAGGTTCTGGAAACATCTTGAACTCTGTTCAACCAACCTTCCTTTCAGGATGCTTCGAGGGATAACAGGAGAGGGAGGAAGAGACTGCAAGATTTCTGAGTGACTTCCATCAGACTGCAACTCCTCCTGAAGGCTGGACAATAGGTGGGATAGACTGGACTAAAGTCTTAAAGCTGAAATATCCTGCTCAGCCTTCAAGCTCCGGTGCTTTTAGATATACTGTGGCATGCTGGCTGCAACTGCTGTGAAAGCATTTTGGGGCACCATGAAATAAGTACTAATGTTTCAGACTCCATGTGCCAGAAAGAGGTAAGATTGTCCACTGGAAGAACTACACAGAGCTGCTCTTCCACACTACCACAAATGATCCCATTTCACAAATGGCATGACCCCATGTCACAGATACAATTAAAGGAATAACAAGAATATGGTTTTAGAATTATCTACAGCTTCTGCCATGCAAATGTCCAACATTAGGGTCTTTATTTCTGGAGTGAGTATTAGTATGCAGTTGTAACAGCCATCTGACACACCCTATGTCATGGTTTAAGCGCAGCCAGTAACTGAGAACCATGCAGCCACTCACTCACTTTCCCTCCTTTCTTCCCCCTGCCACCGCTCCTAGAGGGATGGGGAGGAGAATCAAAAGAATGTAACTCCCACAGGTTGAGATAAGAACAGCCCAGTAACTAAGGTATAGCACAAATCACTACTGCTACCACCAATAATAATAATGATAAGGGAAATATCAAGGGGAAAGAATATAAAACTAAATGGGGAAAAGGAAACAATAAAACACAAGTGATGCACAATATAATTGCTCACCACCCACCGACAGACATCCAGCCTAACCTGGACCTTCCGGGTGACTCCCCCAGTTTATATACTGGGCATGACGTGCTGTGGTATGGAATACCCCTTCGGCTAGTTTGGGTCAGGTGTCTTGTCTCTGCTCCCTCCTGGCTTCTTGCGCCCTTCCTCACTGGCAAAGCATGAGACTGAAAAGTCCTTGATCAGGGTAAGCATTACTGAGCAACAGCTAAAACATTGGTGTGTTGTCAGCATTGTTCTCAGGCTAAAGCCGAAAACACAACTCTGCACCAGCTACTACAAATGAGAAAAGTAATTGTTATAGCTGAACCCAGGACACCCTACCATTAGAACCTGCAGATTATGCCACAGCATATATTAAATACACTGCATTAAATGCCCTCTCTCCCTTCCCCATCCCTGCCCTGATTAGGAAGACGAAGAGAGAGTGGAACCTTAGCGGATGCAAGCAGAACATGGTACCACCTAAAACAAGAGTCAATGATCAGGAAAGCCCAGGAAGAATGCCTGAACCAAAAACAGTCTTGTTAAGGTTGTGTGGTCTGCACATCACTCAACAGCAACAAAACCTGGAGAGAAGATGAATACAATCTATCCAGGCCTTCAATTTTAGCCCTGCACACAGATGCAGGACTAATCTCTGCGCATGGGTCTAACATGCAGGAGATAACAGAAAGGAGTAACTTCAGAATACAACCATCTTCTTTAACAGTAACACTGCTCCTCCAAAGAAACAACGTGAGCCTGTAATTATTTGCCTATTCCTTACCCAAAAGACCATAAAAAGGATTAATTATGCCTCAGATCTGCACAATTGTTAGGATCTGGACTAGAAAAAGCTGTAGTGGTTGCAAAACAATAGTCAGTTACACTTGGTGATATGTTTTGGGGTACATAAAGTACAATATCTTAAACTCCCCCCTGCAAAAAAAAACAACAAACTGGACAACTTCTAGGTTGGATCATTCACCACTACAGTCCACAAGGAACTTCAAACTGTAAACTTCTAAACCAGAATAAAAGTCTCATGTTTTTCCCCAGTGAGTCAGATGTTAATAAAAAGGGTCATATCTTGGCTTACTTTAATTTCAGTGCTTTCATCCCAAAAGAGCCACGCAGTACAACCTCAATTAACCCAATGCTGTGGGGAGCACCAAAAAAAATCAATAATAACAGGTTTAGATAATCAAGGATTCAAACACAACAGAGAGAATTTTCACTGTAATTAAGTTATTCAAGAACACGGTCATCTTTCACGTAATGGGGTTCAGACCAAAAAGATCAAGGGCAAACTCCATTTCACTTATCCTAAGTAAGATGGAGCAGCCTTCATTTTAGCAAACAAGTCTAGTGAGGTACCCAGAATACCATGAAGCCCAGCAACATTACACAATACCCTTTACACAGCAAGTATCACAAAATAAGGTACAAACCTTAGGACTTCATAACACATTAACTAAGCATCTTTCTCTCCGTTATCACAAACATTCAAAAGATGATGGGATTTATGGAGCTTAGCATGTTTAGTCTGAGACTAAACCCGAGCATACGTCATGGTAATTCACGAATGAGTATTCTGATACTTTCAGGTTGTGAAACAAACTTTGCAAACAGGTAAACATTTTATTCTATCTAGATAACGTTATTCCTAGTAGATCGTGCTATTGTTAATAACAAGGAGAAAAGAAACAGTGGGTAATGCATCTCAAGAGGTCATTATTTTCATATCCCTTATGCTCCACTGGCATGAGAACGCTAACAAATAAGTGCTTTCAATGCATCGTATTTCAGTTTCTGCGTGACAGGGGGAATAGCTATATATCAAGTAAGTATCTGCATAACAGCTGTCCAAGTTCTGTTTTTATATTGAATTGATAGTTCAAATGAACTACACATTGGTTTTAGCATAATTTATGCAAAATACTGTACTGTTTCATATCTAAGCAAAGATCTTATCTGAATCTCCATGCTTCTGCCTGCTTCTCTACAGAACAGTATCAACTGTTGCACCAGTGAGAACAAAACACATCCCAAGTCAAATTATACGTGCAAAACTACAAACACACACATACACACATTTCAAACTGGTTACATCTCTAACACATTCTGAAGAGGCTTGTTTTCTCTTTAATAATTCTACTGTCTCAATCAATTCCCTATACAAACTGACTTCGATCACACCTATTTACAACCTTGCTTGCTCTGTGATAATTTTTTAACCATTGTGTAGAAGAGCTTTCTGTGACACAGAGAAAAACACAGCCTTCATGACAATAGAACTATTTATCCTGATGTATTTGCTTTTTCTTGTGCAACAAGCTACAAGCTGCTTGTTGCAAATACTCAGCAATCTCAATTTGCAGCTTAGTCAGATCGTTTCAACCTCCTGTTTCTTATCACATCTATCTGACAACTGAACAGCAGAATAGAAAATAAATTTTAACACATAAATGAATTACTTTAAGAGATTAACATGTCAGCTGAGTATAGTTCAGACACATTTCACCAAATAGCCAACCTTTTTGATTGCTAATACTTAGGTTTTGGAGCTGGCCTTCCTTTTGGCATCTATTAGAGACAGCCATTTTGCAATACAGAGCAGTCTTATCATACCAGAGTATTGAAACACCCTGTTTTGGAAAGCAGACAAACCATGCAAACCATCAGGCCATACTTCTGCCACCATGTTACTGTTCTTTTTCAAAAGAACTACCTCACAAGATAATTTTTATGTTCCTCAGTGTCTTCCAAATAATTTTTGTGACAGCCCATAATTGCTTATAACTTTAATTATTTCTAGTTATGGGTAAACAGAAATATCCTTTTCTAATGACTCCATTTACGCAGGGCTACTAGCAAGAAAAAACATATAATTCAATAAAGAAATCAGAAGGGTCCAACTTCCAGTCTTTTAACACTTTGAAATAAGATATATTCTTGATATGAACAAGTTCTGAAAAATAAAGACGACAAGAAACTCATACCTGTTATCCTTGCATCTCTGTCCTGTAAAAACTTATTTCACAGATCCTTAGTACTCTGGTTGGTCACTGAGATTATACATTAAAATACCTGCCTAAGGCATACCATACCATACCAACTAATACATTAGGAATTGAATATACAAGTGAGCATCATTCTAGTACAAACGAAAACTTACATAGGAAACCTGTACTCGCCGTCGGTGCACCAGCCCACAGCACTGCATGAAGAGGACAGCAGACAACAGTGTTATGCTTTCACCAAGCTTCGATCATTCCTGTCTCCTCCGAGACACTGTCCATCTCCCCTCACTTTTCAGCCCCAGGTACAAGGAAACAGGTAGAAAAACAGTCCATCTCCAGCTCCCACGCTGTCCTTTTAAATTATCTTGAAGACAGATGAAACTTACTTTCTCTGAGTAAATCAATCTCTTCCGATTCAGATGATTAAAAAAAAAAAAAAAAAAGGAAAAAATCCCAACAAAAACCCAGAGGCACGTCTTTATTTCCTCAGCATCCAGTTATTACAAAGCAAATTCCATATTCATATACACCTTCTACAACATGTGGTGTAAGGTTTGTATCAACCATTCTGAACTTAGGAAAGACAGAGACGTAACAGGATCTTTATATCTCAGACAACTGCAACACCCTGCTTTCCGAAGGTCTCTTGCTGCTGCTGCTGCCGCTGCTGCTGTTGTTATTGCTGCTGCTGCTGCTAATACAGCTTTCTTCCCAGTGCACAAACCAGCAAGAGCATCCTTGCTTCGGCATTACCTCTGTTCTATCTTGGGCATATTTGATTTGTTATTTAACCCTCCCCAACAGCCTGAAAAAATGATGGGAGTCTAGACCTTAATTCACTCTGGATTCTCAGGACTACAGAACCACCCTCCAAATAGTCAGATGCTTTGTCTGGCGATACACGTTTCATATGAATTGTAGGCAGGACTGCTGAGTGGCCTTACTACCTGACTCGCATCAGAGGCACAGTCTCCTCTGCTGTTACTGTGTATAAAAAGGACTTGAGAGAACATCAAAACTCAGAATACACACCTAGACTTTAGGATAAACCTTTCTTTTTAACATAAAACACTGACAGAGCAAATTACATACTTGGACAATTGAGACTTACAGATAACGATTTTGAAAAGATAAATATAATGAAAAATTATTATCCTTAAAGTAGTAAGGGGACTCTTCTGAAACCAGGCCAGATTAAATTAACCTGTTTATGACCACAGTTCACCACTCTTCTTGGAGATACTGAATATTCCAATATTGAAAAGGTTTAATAGACATATCTTAAAATTAAATCCTCCAGTACTGTATGGCAGTGGTCTAAGAGTCTCAAATGTCTTCAGTACTGTACATCTCTGGTCAGATGAATACATGATTCACTTACTTTTTAAACACTGAGGCACACTTAACTCCTTCATCACCAGCATTTCATTAAAAAATAGGATACACAGCATACTTAAAATTGTAAAATAAGAGGCCAGACCAATATATCACTTTTAAAAGCTAAAGATACTTTTTATTGTTACTAAAATCTGAAATTTAAAAAAATCAGAGATTATACAAGATATTTCTACCCTGTCTTTGTGAAGGCTGTGTGATAAAGGCTAATAAAAAGGTTAAATCTTCTCACAAGGGTAAAGAAAATGATGGTCTTCCTCAGACATTAATTTGGCTTCAGAACTAGAAGCCTTCAAAGAAGGCAGTATCTGTGCGCAGGTAAAATGGCATCCCATACACAAACTGACTGACTGATCAACTGACACAAACTGGTCAGGGGAGTTTTATTCCAGGGGAAAATAATGACAGTTTGCCCATTGATGGGGGAAGACCTCTGACTCATGACCTGAAATCATGTAACTAAGAGAATTAACATTTACGAGCTCAAAGTCCGGCAACTAAAACTCAATTTAGGCACCAAAATGCATATTTAGCCATTCAAATACCACTAGCCTGACTGGTTTGGGGTTTGGGACTGGTTGGTTTCGGTTTTTTTTTCGTAGTTTCATTTCCAGACCATCTAGCAACCAGCAGTTTCTATGAACACTGATGGGTTGACTGGTATGCCTAAATCAAATGTACTTTTGGTGCAAAGCCACGATTGTTAATGAAGATGCATCACTGATATCTCAGCTGGACCTGCAGATGCTCTCAGCAACTTAAAAAAAATATAACAAGACTAATATAACTAAACCCAGGAAACTGTGGATGGTAGGGAGCCAATCTATACACCCAAATCTAAGCTGTGTTTATTTTACCTCTTACCAAACAGTAAGATATGTAAAGATTTATCTTTAGCAGAAGTAAAGAAACTTCACAATGTTGGTACTTCACAATGACGCACAAGGAAGTGTCCCTGTAACAAGCTCACAGTCCAAAAGCAGTATACTCAACCAAGAAACAATACAGAGAATTCATCTCTTCAGATCAGGACTGTATGGAGTTATTCTAACAAAACCATTAATAAACATGGCAATAATGATAACTAGCAGGGAAAAAAAAAAGCATTTGGAGGTCATATTGAACATTACCATAAAAGAAAAAAAAAAAGAATCACTTGTTCAAAACAGCTAATCAAACACACCTAGAAAGAATAATAGAGCAGTTGCCTACATAAATACATAATAATCAGTTATCTATATTCTCTCTTTGTAATGACTGCTTTTTACACTTGGGGAAGATCCATACATAAACTAATACCGGTATAAAAGCCATGCTTCAGCTATATGGCATACACTTCTTAAAAATATTTGTGAAATTTAATTGGAAAGAATCAATAATATTGCTTTCACATGTTTCTTGCACTGTTAAGGCAAACAATATGAAAAGGCAGCAATTAATTTTAGAAGCTTCAATTGCTTGTGAAGAAGATAAATCCATCTGTATTTTTAACTCTTTCTAAAATGCATTAAGACAACCCATAGAACCATGAGCATCCCTTACAAAACTAAGGGCACAAGAATCTTCAAGACAAGCTCATCTGTAATTGAAATCCAACAAAATTTTATGATCAGCAAAAATGACTTTGCGTACAGTTCCCATAGGACAATGCAGTGAATACAGAATAAGACTATTCACATCTTTGGTTAGGTTTTCTTCAGCACACAGACTGGATTTAACTCTATTTTTTCTTTCTCATTACCACATTTGTGATGACTGGAAGTGTTTACTGCATTTAAAGAAATAATAATGACTATTCAGGTAACAAATTTTATCACAATCCTTCCTGTATTTTCTGGCTGAGCTTAGTTTTCAGGCAAACTGCAACCACACCATGTAATGACTCTTGGCAAACCTGCAAACAAACTTTCTCTTAACATTGTCACTCTAATACGAAAAAAATCTCCATACTAACATAAACTGAAGGTGCAACAAAGCACCTAATAAAACAAGTAAAAATCAGAAGATCTCATTAAAGGACATAGTACTAGCAAGCCAGTGAAAGATAAATTTTCCATGCTCTAACACTGAAAGAAAATAGCTCTGTGAACACAGTGATTCCTCTAATTTTGTATTTCTTGTGACAGTTTTTTTAATGAATTTTTACTTAGCCATTATCATTAAGACAATACCAATGTTAATGTTCTTAGCGAATAATGTTATTTTTGCACAAAGGGCAAAATGAAGCCCCTTTTTTGAAGGTTCTATATCAAGCAGATATAAAACAATATTGAAAAGAATTGGTACAGACAAGTTGGGAGCAGGAAGAAACAGTGACACAGTTGTGATGAATATACCAGCAGGTAAAATATATTAAGAGAAACTTCAGAGGTGTTTTAAAGTAATCAGTAAGGTTGATCTTCAAATATTTAGAGACATCTTCTCCAATATTGAAACAGCATGGAAGAAAGGGCAAACGTTTTTATCTGAAATTAAATGAACAGGCTGGCACGAAATATTGAGTAGAAATGAACCCTTAGAGGGTAAATAAACAATACAGCTATTTGTATTCTCCTTAAGTGCTTCATTTCACAGGTTATATAAACTGAAAGGCGGGAAAAGAAAAAGAGGCTGCCAGAAAATTGTTATCATTTACTTTGATTGGCTTCCTCAGCTAACCACCACTATTTGGGTAAAGCCTCTGCCAGCTCACAGTCACACAAAACTCATGGCCAAAAGCTCCATAATCCAATCAAGTGACTGCCCAGAGGTAATGAGATGGATCTGAAGTGTGCAATGCCAGCAACCTCAAGGCAAAGCTGCCCCCACTACCTCAAATGGCATTGCATCCGCACGAAATGAGAGCAATGACGGAATAAAACCACACTGAAGCCATTTGCTGGATTAAAAAAAAAAGAAACCACAAGACACAACTTTTCATAGAAAAATTACTATCCACCCTATGCTTCCTTCAGGATCCTTTAAGGACAAGTTCCACTAAATTATTATTTCAATTTATCCACAGAATCACAGAACAGTTGAGGTAGGAAGGTACCGCTGCTGGAGATTGAGTCCAATCCCCTGCTCAGAGCAGGCTCAGCTAGAGGCGGTTGCTCACAGCCATGCAAGGTGAGTTTCAAATAGTCTCCACAGGTGAAGACTCCATAACCTCCTCCCAGTTTTGTAACATCTGCAAACTTGCTGAGCGTACACTCTGCTCAGTCATCTACACTATCAATGGAGAGGCTAAACTGCGTTGGCTCCAGGAGCAGCCCTGGGGCACAAAACTAGTGACTGGCCTCCAGCTGGGCTGGAATTCATGCTATTGATAATAAGCCTTTGAGCTTGGGAGTTCTGGCAGATTTCAGTCCACTTCACCATCTGCTTATTTAGTCCATCATTTTGTCTATGAGGATGTCCTGGAAAACAGCTTAGAGAACCTTGCCAGAGGCAAGATAAATGGCACCCACTTTTCTCCCCTTGTCTTCTAGGCAAATCATCTCACCATAAAAGGGTGTCAAGCTCATCAAGTCTGATTTGCCCTTTGTAAATCTATGCTGACTACCAGTCACCTATACAATCACCTACTTTTCCTTCATATGTTTTACAATGGTTACTGAAAAGATCTGCTTCATCACTTTCACAGGGATCAAGCTATGGCTGACAAGCCTGTAGCTCCCCAGATCCTCCTTTTCACACCTGCTGAACACTGCGGTTATATTTGCTTTCTTCCAGTTCTCACAAAACCTTCCATCATGACCATTCAAAGATTAATAAGATCTATTTTTCTAGGATGTCATCTTAGTGGTATGCATATTCAGTATAAACCACTGCCCATCATAAAGCCTTCTTCCCCTAAAACCTATATGCACAAGTATTTAGGTCTGATTTTCTCAGTTATAACAACTTCACCCACCTGAACGGATTCCTAAATTTAAGTAAAAAAAAATAATTTGCTTTTAACTGTAATCCTTCTTCTAAAGCTTCTCAGGCCTACTACTTAGTAATTTATCTGAGTCAGCATTTATGAAATAATGTATAATTTTCAGCTAAAGGTTTCTGGCATATTAGTCAGTTGTTAAATAGATTAATTTACTCAGTACCATTTAACATTCTTTCCATGCAGCACTTCAGAGAAAGTCATTCGAGATATTTTAAAGCAACTCAGCTATCTACAAACAAAACATTTCAAGCATCCATAGAAAACTGTATGAGTGGTCTATGGTGACAGAGAAAATATGACCAAATAATCTCATGCTTTTGGGCAGAATGACCCATTTCTGAATCACTTGGTTTTGTGAACTGTAGACAAAATGATGCAGTCCCTCCCTGTCAAAAATCAAAACCAAAACAGATACTTACTTTGCTTATTAAGTTAGTGGCAAAAAATTACACGAGATTCTCAAAAACAGTCCAACTTTTACAAAGCCTTTGCTATGTATTGTGAAATACATTACACACACAATAAAAATTATGAAAAATCTGGCTTTCAGAAAGTGCTGGAAATAACCTTAGGATATGACTTCTCTCCAGTGGTGTCGTCTTTCTCTTTGTGACATTGTGCTGAACTCAATTGCTGCCAAGGCTTTTTCAGAACCTACTGTTGTTGATGTCCAACACTTCCACAGCTTGAAAGAGCACAATGACGTTCTCTTCCGTCACCTGGTATTTTAGTGTTATTCCAAAAGGATACTCTTCTGTATCATCCTTATATGATCTGCATTCTCCAGGAAAAATTTAAGCAACTAAATTTAATATAAAAAATATGCAGCACAAGCTGAAGACTTCTGCATTCAGTTAACATTTGTAAATAACAGTTTGCTGATTTAATCACTGTTAATGAACTTTTGCCAACTATGGCTCCCACCTTCCTGTCTTCCACCAGAAATGAATGTTGTTGACTCTATTAATGTTATAAACGCCCTCTTCTCTGGCAGCCGTTCTCTGGAAAAGAATATTAGTGCTAAGGAGCCTTCATTTTTATTAAGAGGACTTCATGTTGGCTGGCATTATTTCAGATGTGTACTGCTCAATTTTTAATTTACTTTTTCTTGAGAAGCTACTGAAGTTGCAGACAACTCAACGTAGACTGAAAGAGCGAAACACTTATAACCTGAAATCTTTTGACTTAGTGATCTATCAGTATACTATTTTGGCTTGAGGGCATGTATTAACTAGCAATACTTAAAACACTCTTGCATACATCATCTAGGCATATACAGTTTCTGAGCAAAAATTAGTTAAATAATTAAATTATCTTTTAATAAAGCAGCCCCTCATTCTTATCATAGTTGATCCTGAAAAACACAGTATAGGCAAACCTCACTGTGCCTGTTAATCTAGAGAGTTAACATAAACTGCAATTTTTTCAAGCTCATTTTTCAACATGCTAAAAGCTCTCCAAAGACAGATAATAAATAATTTGCCTCAAATGATCACTAATTTTGGCTTGTATGAATCCATTAAGCTATCATTCTAACTACAGCTGTAGTTTTTCTCACGCTGATCTACATCAGAGAACTGCAATCATAGCTTAAACTTTCTAGATCAAATTCAAACAAGTAAAATAAAGTAAAGCAAGTAAAATAAAATATTTCTTACAATATCGGAGGCATAAAGTTCTGGAATTTGCTGCCACTGGCAGTACCACAGACAGTAATGGGGGAGAAGAGACTGGACAAATTCAAAGAGAGGAGATAGATAAACTGATACAAATGCAAATAGTCAGGGATACGTCCTCTGACAAAACAAGGAGAACAAGGGACCTCATAAGGCCAACAGGCGCTCTTATACACTCTCTAACTAGCATTATTATTAAGTACTGTTAAAGACTGACTGCTGTGCTAGATGGTTCACTGCTCTGCTGCAGGAGGAGATATGGTATGACCTGCTATCCAAGCTATCTAGCTTTCTTTAAAGGGATTTCCACTCACAAACATGTATTCTTCATGCCTGCTGAAGTTCCTTATGACCCATCATGCCCTTTGCCTGCAGTTCATTCTGTCTCTTGCTATCCAATTGTATTTTAACTTCTTTCTTGTGATCCTCTACTTGTATCTATCACCCTCTGTACTGGCAACCTGCTTTTCAGGTTTTCCTGTGAGACGGGTATTTAGACATACCATGTTTATATGTGGTATCCCCTCTTCTTTTCTCCATTTGGCTACAATCTTACTGGTTTTCCTCACCAAGAACTCTAATTTTTGAGGTATGTTCTGCTACCAGTTCAGGTTGCACCATGCTTACGCATTTGTTATCAGAAATCTCATTAGCAATGCATATTTGGCAGCTTCTACACCTAGTCACCTTTTTTAATCCTTCAATGTGAAGGTCATCTTTAATGACATCTCAGATGCTAGCAGCACTTCCCCTTAGTCCTCAGCTCAAAAGCCAAGGACTTGTTTTTTTCTCATTAAAGAAAGTCTGTACTACCTCCCCCTTTATTTTCTGCTTCTACATTTACTCACTCCTGTACTTTAAGGATTTATCGAATATATTCCAACAGTTAAATAATTTTCTGCATTGAATCTGATAATATGAATCCTATGACAACATTAACAAGATGTCCATGTTATCTTCATTTCTTATTACATACAGAATGCTCTCTAGTCTGTATTTTGATCAAGATGTATGACAGTCTTTCCCATAGCTTTTTAAGTAAGGTTTCTCTGGGAAAAACGCTTTATGTAATTTTGTGATCCTTCCTTTCATTCAGAAGATCTTCCTTTCAACATCTCCTCAGTTTTTGCACCTGTTAGTCAATTTAATTCAAATACTGGAAATTTCAAGGATATTTCATTTCTACATCTACATGTACTGTAAGATGGATAAAATAAGAGACACACAAACCCCTTATAACTACAAAATCATACTAAATTATAAACAACAGTCACACGCTCTGCCAGGCCAATTATACTATACAGTATATACTACATTGTGCCTATATGTGTGGGAAATCACCACATAAATAACTTTGAATCAGTTACAACACATGCTGTCACTTGTCTAGAAAGAACTACTGTCACTGGGATATACAAAAGAAAAACCGGACATAGAACAAAAGGAAATGTAGCTTCTTCAGCTCTGCTGCTCAGAGAACAGCTACCTTTTTTTTGCCTTTGGAACCTAAAGAGATTGAAAGAAGGTAACCCATTTCTCTTTCTTCTTGATCTGGTTCTGCATCAGAACTAAGAGCAAGTGGAAGGGGAGAAAACAATAGTTACATAGCCTTTATTATTCCTACTATGGACTCTGCAGTCTGAAAAGTTGCCGGTAAGACATACTAGAAGCAAAAAGCAGTGCAGATGCAGGTTTTTTTCCTTCCTCTACGTTGCAGGGTCAACATCTGAAGAAGGATGTTTTATTTTACATATGCAACAACAAAACTAGAGGAAGAAGTCTGCAGCACATACAAGAAGAGGTCTCAAATTACATCTGTTCAGAAGAGATTTTGACAGGGCTTAAGAGTTTTTCTTTTGCTTCTATTATGAGAAGACTACTTTCTAAAAAAACCCCAAAAAGTCTAGCAATAAGCTCTCTTATACTTGCAGTCACTTACTTACTAAGCTTTTAAACAACATGAGAAGATAAAGTGCTTATTTTCATAAGCATATTATGAGTGGTTTCAGTTGCAGCTGAAAATTATGCCAATTCAGTAAACAGAATATTCAATGCAAGGGAAAAAAAAAAAAAACAAACAAACAAAAAAAAAAAACCAGCACTACTGGTTTACATCATTGAAAAAAAAAAAAAAAAAAAAAAAATCAATAAAATGAACCGTTCTGTTTAATTATAGCCGCTAGGTGGCAAAGTTGGCCAAAGAACAATTATCAGTAACAATAATTTGAAACGACTTTAGATCTTTCTTCTCGATTATAAAAGGGCTTATTAAAAATGCCACAGAAAATAAAAAAGCATAAAATAATAAAAGTCAGTAATCAGAAACTTATTTTATGACATTATCTGTAGATATTGAACTGTTTGATCCATCTATTAAAATTACTAAAATACTGAAAGTAAAGTATTTTTAGCAAATACTCCTGAAATCACACGGAGAAATTACTGCATTGGGTAACAGTAGTACTGAATACATATTTTAAGTTTAGAAAAGAATACCTATGAACACATACATTATGTTCTGACTTGACACCAGGCACAGTAATGCTATCTTTTGACTACAAGAGGACACAGTACTCCTTATGTTTCTTGACATAAAAGCTGCTTTTCTTCAGTTCAAATCAGCACAGTAAAATTCTCCATATGGTTCAATTCCAGTAAATACTTTAGAAAGGCAGCCAGTCTTTTAACCTTTTCTTATAGTACTTCCTTCTCCTTAACCTTTTCTTGCTAATTCTTATTTTTAATCTTTATTTCAGCATAGCTGCTTATTGAATAATGCTTCAAGTTAAATTCCAAGCTGCCTACTATATACACTTACACAACCCAATGTGCTGGAATTAGTGGTACCTGCAATGAAGGTAACAGTGACATGAAATAGACTACACGTTAGCTGATCCCCAAACTCTGCAGATAATACTGCAGAGCAAACACCACTGACACATGTTGAAGGAAGGAGATTGGAAGAGTTTTCCTGTCCCACAGTCTCCACAGAACTACTGAGCCACCACTTAATAAAAATCTACTGTCATTATTAGCATCTCTCTCTTCCAAAAAAGAGTAAAAATTGCAGACAAGGAACATGAAGTGCCCAAAGAGTACACAAGGGAAAGCAGGATCCTGGCTTGTTTTCACATGTTGCATGAGACAAACCCGGCTAGCTCCAAGCAGAAGCATGGTGAACTCCACAGTCAAGGGCTTCTGACAACCTACCCAGTCAGAAAACTATAAACTTACTGCATTGAGTGGGTGTGCTAATGGTAAGCTCTTGTCATACCCAGCTCAAGCTCTTTAAAAGCCACTGCGGCTACAGCATCACACTGTCAAAAGAGGGAGACTGAAGAGAAGGAGTGAGAGCATCAAAGGCGAGCCAACCACTGCAGATACTAAATGCTTGACAGATTTGATCATATTCTTTACAGTAATGTGGGGGAAAGCTAATGCTGAGTATCAACACTATTTAGTTCGCATTTTCTTTTAAGTGAAAGTCAACAAAAAACGTCCCACTCAGAATGAAGAGGAAAGAAAACAGAATAAACCAGACTGAGAACAAGTCATTCCAAAGCAATGTGCACTAAGCATTTGGAAAGTTACCAGCTACACGCAGTAGATGTGGAATGTATTTTTGCCCAGTAGCATCCACTCCATTCCTAGATGTGTGTCACGTTACATGCCAGTACACTGCTCATCACAGTGATGCAGCTATAAAATCTATGAGCTGCCGTGTCACAGGAGAGGTTAAAATAAACAGCCAGAAACACAGAGTTTGAGTCCTACCTTGACCCCATCTCAAACTAAGCTTTTAACCAGAACTGCTACAGCTTTCTGACCAAAGGATGGGATGTAGGGAATGGAGATGGAGGAACAAAAGAAAAGCCACCTGCTAAGCACACCTGAGCAGTGCAGTTCCTGGAGCACACAAGAGAGAAAGGTACTCTCACAGCTGGCTACCTTTGGTTTTCAGCCCCCAGAAAGCAGAAGTCTGCTGACAAGTCACTTGGACGCAGCTTACAACTGTGTTCACAGTGAGGGCTCAAACTGAGCCCCTGACTCTCAGAAGGGTTCCAAACCATAGCACCTGTAAGGGGGGGCAGAGCTCACCACACATTTCCAACAGGACATAATTTTGAAAATCTTATTTGCCAAGGAAAATCCTCCTTCCTAGAGAAACACAGCTTCATCAAGACAGACACGGACACACTGGAGTGAGTCTGGCCATGGGCCATGAAGGTGGTGAAGGCACTGGAGCATCTGGCATGAAAGGAGAGACATAAAGCTGGTCACATGCAGCCTAGAGAATAGGAGGTTTGGGTAGATCTTATCCACATGCATAAATACCCAAAAGGAAGTCATAAAGAGCCAGACAACTCATTCATTCCCAATGGTAGGACAAGAGGCAATGGGCACAAATTGAAATACAGACAATTCCAATTAAATGTAAGGAAACTGTTTTTCATAGGGTGGTCAAGCACTGTAACAGGTTGACCAGAGAGTCCATGGAGCCTCCATGCTTGGAGATACTCAAAACCCGACTGGACATGGCCCTGAGCAACCAGCTCTAGCTGAGCCTGCAGTGAACAGAGGGTTGGACTCGATCCCCAGTGGTGCCTTCGCACTTCCACCATTCTGTGATTCTACAAACACTAAATACATAAAATTCCACAGAATTTTTCCCAAATTTAACTTGCAGTGATCTTACTTATAGAAAGAACTTACAATCTCCATTCCTTATACTACATAATCTCAGCATTTAGAAAACAATGGTAAAGTAATGCTCTACTACTTATGCATTTTAAATAATAAGCAAGGGCTTAACCAGTTTAATTTTTATTGAAGTCTGTTTCTAAATCTTTCCTTATTAGTAACTGAAGAAGAAACGTATTTAAAAGGTAATTACAAGACACTTTACAATTGGCTTGTCAAGCTTTTATAGCTACTAAAACAACGCTGGAAAATTTTAAGAATGTGCCACTATGATAAAGTAAATATAAATTACAACCGCCTGCACGCAAGGTTGGATCTGCAGCTTCCAGTGCACCTTGGCACCTGCAGTTTCATCCCTCACCTGTTGCTACCAGGCTTTGCAAGTGTGAGCAAACCCTTCGGGCCTGTGCAGCGAATTTTTTAGGTGAGGCACAGCATGCGCAGAACTGGCCCCACCCTTTACACCTGAGGTTTATTTGCCATGGCCGATGGTCACGGTTATCAGCAAAGTCCTCAGGTCACAGGTTTTGCAAGACTGTCCTCTTAGATGGAAGACTTTACAAGGCCACACAAGCTCCATCAGCCCAGGTTTGAAGATAGGAGTTTTCTTTCTCCTATGAGGAAGCCTTGTCTTCGCTAACGAAGATTTGGGAAGTGCTTTACCCACACATTCTGAACAAGACTCTCATCCCCTGGGTCAATCTCAAGCAACCAATGTCACAACAGCACAACATCAAGCATCTAGGCGGGATTCTGACTTAGAGGCATTCAGTCATAAGCCTGCAGATGGTGCCTTGCACCAGTGACTCCTCAGCCAAGCACACACACCAGGGGTCTGAACCTGCGCAGCTCCTCTCGTACTGAGCAGGATTACTATTGCAACAACACATCATCAGTAGGGTAAAACAAACCTGTCTTACAACGGTCTAAAGCCAGCTCACGTTCCCTATTAATACTTCTACTAAATCGGGCTCTTAGGCAAACTATATCATAAGGAACAGAGAAGTTCAAAAGCAACTCAAAACACATTTCTTCAGAGGTTCAGAGAACTCAGTGAAGTTCCCTGGTAGCTCTTTCTTATAAAACAAAACAAATAAACAAAAACCAAAACATATATATATCCCAGCTTATTTGAAACAAACTTTTCCTAGGAAAATAAACAGAACTTAGTATGGTAAAAGCAGCTGGTGCACTATGAAGTGGATATTCTGCAGGTGATGGGTAATATTTCACTATTTCCAACCAAACAGAATTAAGCAAATAATAGCCCTGTAGACTGGTTTTCTGATAAAATAAAACTTGTTCCTCCCTTTGTGTATTGGTCCCATTTGTGAGTTCTGATAGTATTTGACTGAGGGGAAAATCTCACTAAATATTAATTTCCTACAGATTTGCATATTTATGCAAAAACCTAGACAAAAAAGTAGACAAGTAAAAAGAAACTGTAGCTTCCGCAGGAAATGCTGAGGGATAAACACCACCTCCATTACACAAAAGTCACAAAGGACTTCAATTTCGAGACAAAAAGCCTTAAAAATTAAGGCTAAATAGAACTGAATAGATTTTTAAAAGAGCAAAATAAATCTTGTTTTATTAGTAAAATTTCAGCACACTTCATTAAAGTCATTTAAAACATCCTTCTCCAATCTGACCCAAGACCCAAAGACGATGTCTGCGTTACACAATGGTAAGTGATACAAACCACATGTTACTACCAGTTTTGTGGCACCCTCTGGGCTTTGCGCCCCCCCCGGGGGTGATGATTTACTGACCCCTGGCTCCAAGAGCAGCCACCATACCCAAAGAACACAAAAGCCCAGGAGCCCGTAAGCTCCAAGGCCAGGGCTGTGGGGTAGGAGGTGAAGAGAGACAGGTACATCTCTGCCACACATCAGACTCTGCCAAATCAAAGACTCTTCTCAAATCTGCATTTTCCAAAGAAAACCCACAACCAGTAGGCCCCAAGCTTGCATCCTATCAAACATACACAGCAAAAACGAAGACAGCTACATGGATGTCGTGAAAATGTCACAATGGTTGTGCCAAGTACACTTGTCTGGGGTTGGCAATGTTCCCACAATCCCCATGGACCTCACTGGAGCTTCTAGTGGATAATGATTTGGGGAAACAGAAAAAAAAGAGAAGAAAAGAGAAGGATATTCTGCTGCTGGTGACCTATGAAGAATTTTAAGGGACAACTGGGCACAGAGAAGAAGGAAAGAAGTAGTGCTTGGTGCACAGCAGTACACAGCAGCGAAGTCTGGCTTCACAGCGGAGCACAGTAACCTGGGCAACTCAGATAGAAACAGGGTTTTCCCCCCCCCCCATTATTTATTTATTTAAAATAAAGACTTCAAAATATTTCTCCCCATTTTATTTTGGGCACTTCCAAAGCAACTCAAACCGAGCACCTTGGATTTCTTCAGTGTCCAAAAAAGGCTGCAGCATGTGAATGAACAAGAATTTCCAGATGGTACGTCTCATGTACTTAAATAAGACATCCCTGGGGTATTAAGTAATGAAATTTCTACTTCCTCCAACTACTTCTTGCCTGGAAGAATTCAGATGGCACCAGAGTATTCCACTGGAAATAAAACCATTTTAAACCTTACAGTACTGCTTCACTTGAAACCTGATGTGGTGTCAGGAAGCCCTTGTCCCCAGAGACAGACTGCATACATGATAACTGAAGTCTGACTACTCTTGGCGTCTCTGGATTATACACTGTTTTGATAACAGAGTGATCAGAAATTCAAACCGACTGAAATAAGCAGCAGAGCAGGGACCACAGCTTTCATAGCTACGTAACATCCATATGGTAAAGAATACAGCACGCTATTGTGAAATGAAGCATGTCACAGCTATACATTTTTTTGCCTAGAGGCTAATCAAGTGAAAAAGTGTTACTAGATGCAAATAGAAGTATGATATAGAAAACAAACTATAGTGCTATGTCCTGCAAAGATCTCTACATCCCCCTGTAGATGCCAGTTTAAATCCTGCAACAATGACAATGAAATGATTACTAAAATAACAGAAAAACAGCAACTCCATTTGGAGAAGGAACGAAAGCAAATAACTAAAAGGTAACAGAAGTCAAAAGATATCCTTCAAGAAAATAATTTTTGGACTGCTACAGATTAAGAAAGTAAATTGGGTTCCAGTCAAAAGAAAAAAATCAGATTGTTACATTGACATGAACAGTTCAAGAAATACAATATTAAGAACCCAAACCATTCATTTGATCTTCACTGAAATGTTTGGTTTCTGTACTCTTAAACCACTTTTTTTCTTTTTTTCCCCAAGGTCAGGCTGGAAAACAAAAACATTGTTTCAAAGCCAGAACTTAAACTCCCTTTCACCAACTTTAGTAATTTATAATGCAGATTAATATCCTGCAGGGCCCTGCTGGCTGCCAGCCCAATGCTTTCCCACTGCCCACTGCCTTCTCCACAGGGTAAGGTCAGGAATCGGCATCAGCATCACTCACAGATGAACAGAGGGCCGTCATGCACGCTCCAGCAGCTTCCCTGGATGGGAAGCGGCTGCTGGGATGACAGGATTGCTGGAGATGGGAGACATCTTGCAGCACAGTCTCAGGCACTGCTTAGCCCCTGTTGAAGTCTGCAGGAAGAGCTCTAGAACACAGATCTGCTCTTGGTGCAGATGGCCCAGTTTATCTCACTTCAAATTATCCCTGGAAGAAGGCTAAGGGTGGCCTAAGAATGTCTAATATCAACCTATTCAACACCACCACTGAGTTTGGTCATGAATGGTTAAGAAAGGCCAGCATACCCTTTCATACTACTAGGGTATACACGAGTGCTGAGAACACAGAGCTAGTGTTTCAATCTCAGCTTTATGAAAGTCAAAAGAGAACAAATCTTTATGCAAAAAGATGTTCCTGTAACTCCAGTCTCTCACCTACTCTTCACAATGCATAAAATTCTTAACTGCTGCTAATTCAGGAGTGTCTATTGTTACTTGAGGATAATCTCTTCCATAAATGTATGCTATAGTTCTTTTAAAAAGCAAGACCATATTTATGCTCCTTTGATAACTGTTTTACCGGGTCACTATAAGCATTCAAATAAGTCTTGCTTTTTAGGACTTCTCCTCTTACAAAATAGAGGATTGTCATTTCTAGTTTTGCCAGAATTTCCTCCAAATATTGGAGAAGGCAAAAGTTAGGTATCGCTTAACTGCATGCAATACTTTATATATTTTGGAAATAGGACTAAAATCAAAATAAGACTATAACACAAAAATAACTTTCCATGCCCATCCTTATACCCTCACTGTTTTTCCACATAGGATTCAAAGCAGTTTACCTCACCTACAAAACAGTCGATTTACATCTGTATATTGCTTTAGTTATGATAGAGGGAATAATTATATTAACAAAGAGTGCTGCTGGATGTAGATTGATTGCAGATGTGATTCTGTGTAGCATCAGGTATACTGTCTTAACACCTGGTAACAGGCTAAACACCACTGTCATGCACCAAACGCTTAGTCCTGGCAAGCTACCAACTTGGTCTCATTCACTGAATGAAATTATTCAGAAGGATTTACCCCAAATTCTCTTTGTTCATCGTCAAAGACACATGAAAGTCTGTACATCTTATGCCTAGCCAGGCTCTCCAGCTTGTCCATAATGTGCCACCAGTACTCAAAAAGTTAGTGAGCTTATTTTTGAGACATCAGACATTATCATGAAAAAGACAGATATTTCTCATCACAGTCCTGTATCTCAGAATAACCAAGAACATTCCTCGCCATCAATGACTCATGGAGATGGGTATCTCTTACACTGTTCACAGATGTCACAGTGCTGGCATTGCATTCATCATAAGGACAGCAACCTTCCAGCACCACGGCACCGCAGCAACTTTCAAACTCACTGACAGGCTTATCTTTTTAGTACCCAACTACTTTGGTCAAAGAATAGAGAGAACAAGCTCACAATTACAATTCCAATCCTGAAGCATTTTTTTCCTTTTCTCCTTTCTCCTTCAGATGGCATGGGTTTTTTTTTCCCATCAAGGGAAAGAATAGCTGCAGCAATTAACCATATTCACAATCTAGGAAATTGTTTAATACAGCTGCTGCCACACACACAATAGTCACAGAACGGTTTTGGCACCCAATAAAGGAAGCGGCAGTTTTCTCTGGGATGAAGAAATCAGTTATCAAACACATTTATGGTCTTACTGTTTGAATTTATATTGTGCTCCAGCAAATTGTGTAGATTTGTCACCAGGAATCTCAACAGTAAACTCATGATTTTTGTTAAAATATGATAAGTTTGTTTCCTGCAAGTTTGGTTTGCTCTGAGTGCTGTGCCCTCGACAAAAAAAACTGTAAAAACTGAGCAACAGTAGGGATTTTAAAGTTAGCCCAAAGTGTCTCCTGAATTCTGGAAGAAAACACGTAACGATATTTTTGCATTTTCCTTCTTTTCTTTTTTCCTTTTTTTTTTTTTCTTTTTAAGTTATACCTCTATTTTTCCATTATGTTTCCTTAAAATAAAAAAAAAAAAAATAGATCTATAATCCTAGCTTAATTTTGTCTACTTTTCAGCATCTACAATGTGTGCTTAGGTACTATTTGTAATACCTGGCAATTGTCATTGCTCTCAATTGTGTGACGTACTTCAAAGAACTCAAACAGAGCAAAGCACATGTTACAAAGAGATTACAATGTCAATTTTAGAAATATCATAAAATGGAAAACAAACAACATGTGATGACAGAAGACAGGTATTAGTAGAATCAGTCCTAACTCTATTACTATGAATAGGTAAAACATGTAAACCGACAAACCAATAGGCTGTTTAGTTAATATTCCCAGCATGCTGTGCCATGAAAGTCAATTCCATGCTCAGAAAAAAAAATATGGATTTAGATCTACAATCATTTTCAGCAATGAAGCAATAAACATGCAATTTCAGGAGCAGCTTCATTCCACTTTGAAGTCTTCAGCAGAGAAGTTTCACTTCTAGAAATACAAATAATCACAGTAAGCTCACCATGTCTGGTTTTCTACTTAAACAAACATAAAAGGAACACACCTCCACAGTTAACCATAAAGCACTACTATAACAAGGATCAAATGTATCTTAAAAAGATTACTGTGTATTTGTAGCAGTAACAATATTTGTCCGTAAAAAACTGACCTAAAACCCACAAATGACACAGGTATGATTTTCTGATTTTGCTCTTTTTTTAGGAAAAAATGAAAAAATTAATGGCTATTTCCATTCTGTCTTGCAACCAGATACTAGACAACTCCCCCAGAAACAGGACCAACAAGCTCTTGCTCCTCTTCTTCCCCTATAGTGACACCTTGCAGTCCTACTCCAACTTCCCGGCAATACTCTCAGGGTTTTTACAAGCAAGTACAGCTCATCACAACTAAAGAAGCCGTGAATGTCTCACTTTTGCTGAAAAGGGATTAAGACAGTTAGAAAGATAGAAACGAAGCAGTCTTTTATTGGGTATAAAAGAAATCTCTGTAAGAAGTAGTCTTGTACATAAACTATACTGACAATGCTTATGACAAAAATTTCAATGAATTTTTTGTGAAAACGTCTATAAACTAGTCACTTAAAAGCCAAAACAGTACTTATTGTAGTCTTAACCAATAAGAAATAAATGGCAAATGCTTCATCTGTAATTAAAGATTATCCAGTTGCTAAATAACTACAAAAACTAAAACTATACCCAAAATTATCAAGACATGCCTGGCATAACAATAACATGCATTCCAATCAATAACTGAAATTTATTTATGCCAACATGGTGCAAATAACATTTCTTGTTCAAGGACACATTATACATTACCTCGTAATAAAATCTGACTTCTATTGGTTACTATGATTTGTTTTCCTTAGATATCAGTGATACTAAAAAAGAAGTCAGTCTGGACTTGCAAAATAAAACCTTGTCTTTTTAAGATCTCTGAGTTACATTTTTTACGATACACGATAAGCATGGCCTAATTTAAACCTCCTTGCTTAAAAAAAAAAAAAAAAAAAAAGGAAAAAAGAAAACAGACTGCCATGCTCCAACCTTCACAGCCAGCTTTTTGTTTGAAAGGACCAAAATACGGCGCAGAGTCCCACACACGAAAGAAAAACAGATTCTGCACCCATGTGGTCATGCATACCTACCTTCAATGCCATCCACACAGGTAAACATTTTAAGACAATGATTGATTTTGTAAACAGCCCAAACCATAAACACAGCAGAGCAGTCTTAATAGTGTCCTTTAAAATGCAACAACTTAAAATGACAAAATTAATATATCCTGGTGTTTCCAGGTGTCAGATTCTCAATGCATCTTGACCGACTAGGCGCAGCTCTCTAGATTAATGATCTTCCATTTTCATTAGCTCACATATAACAGTAACAACAAACGAATCAGAGCAAAAACATTCTACCCTCCATTTTAATTTTGACTATTACAGGAACAGCAGCTTCAGACAGCTTTTCTCAATGTTATAGTGTCTTGGGTGATTTAATTTTCACTTAAGCACGCTAAGCAAGACTTCAATATGAAGAATTATGCTGAAATGTGCATCTACTTTACTGTTAGTCTGCCATACATTGTTAGCTCTAACGGCATTTATCATCTCCTTTCTAAATATCGATAAAGTATTATGACTGTGAAAATCCACATTATTAGAATGTGAGAGGACCCAAACCCATAATCCTTCCAGACTGTTACAGAAGGCTTTTGCTCTCACTGCAAAGCCTGTATGTGAAATACAAACCCTGCAAGTTCCATTTGTACGTGTGTTGGAAAGTGTGCAATTTAGAAGCCAGTTCCTACATGATAAGCCTATCTCTCCCTCAAATAATCAAGAATTGTGCTTTGCACCCACAACTATGTGATCAAATGTTTCTTCAAGGTGCAAAAATGGTATTTTTTTTTCTAAACAAAGCCATGAGACCAAGATCAGTCACAAGAACAAAGAGAAAGAGAAGTGACAAGAAAAAGAAAAGTGGAAAGTGCAAGTGCCATGACTATCTCCTGATTCAGCTGCTCAGATGGTAGGTAATAAGCATATGTGCTATTCCACTCCAGCACTGCAAATCACATTAAGAAGAAATCCAATTCACCACCTCCATATATTTATTATGCAAATGCCTTGAAAAAATTTAAAACAAGATGAAGTGTGAGGTGTGAGGCAATTAGCTAGGCCAAAGAAGAATTTTCATTTAACTTATACCAAGCTTAACTCTGAACACGTAACATCAGTGGAGTTACACTAACATATAAATAACACATAAAACGGCAGAGGGAACCAAATGTTTGCAAAGGTTAATCTTGCATTTCCAAAGAGCATACATAATTACCCCAGAACCCCTTCTAAGAGAACAGACAATTTCTCTTTATTCCTCTTTAGTGGCAGTTAAATAATATTAAAGAGCATTTCACATCTGAAAAGGCACTATCATTAAATTTCCTGCCTCAAAATGAGTTCTGCTTTATGACTCAAAGTCTCCCCCTTGAAGCAACTCTACCAAAGCCATATACAGATGCACCCTGACAGTAATTTTCCCATCTTAGAGACAGATCTGCAGAGCAAGTGTTTGACAAAGCTTCAGGACATAACTGGAATCATCTAAACACTGCACTATTTATTTATGAAACATTGCAGGGAAAGGGGAATGAGGATTTTTGGGACCTCTCTTGGGTGGCAAAACTTGGGAGCAAACAAAATCCCCATGAAACTGGCTTTGCTTGAACAGAATGGTGTGACCAAGGTGCTGTTACAGCCCACCACAATGGCACAACCTGGTTCTTGCCCCCAGCACAAAACCCCTGAGAGGCTGGATAACCCAAGAAGGGAGGCAAAGAGTCACCAGGCTCCTGCGGCACAGACACCTCCTGAAGCCTTAGATGCAGGGGAAGCTTCGCTATTTTTATGCTGCGTGGGCATCTCTATTGTTAAGTGTGATCAAAATAAATCAAGTATAAGATACTAATAAACTAAGTCAGGTGGCAGGCAACTAATTGCTGAACATTTGCTATGGGATGTCGATATCCTCGCTAACCTGCTTCAGATGAGGCTTCTGTTCTGGATACAACTATTCTGCATGAAAAATAACCCAACCTTCACCTCAGAACAAGACAAGATCATTTTCTTCACCAAGGCTTGGTCCATACCATCCTTAGAGTGTTTCTTGATAATTTAATTTTTGAATTCTGATATTTTATTTTTTTCTAGGTTCCAAATCCAGCAAGGAAAACTGTAGCACAGAACTGTTACTAGCATTACACACTACACCAGAGTGGTTTTGTTTCAGGCTGGCAGAAGGATGAAGGTTGGAGGCCAGGACAGCCATGCTCCAGGTTATTCACTCTCAGCAGTCCCAGTGGCTGCTGACTTCAGGAACTGCTACAGCTGCAACTAGCAACTGCAGACTGTAAAACCAGCTTCTCGGGCTGGCACAGTGGCAGTGAGACCTGAGGTCCCTGCCTTCAGAGGTTGTGGGTGCCTTGCGTACACTCATCCTCAGTTAGGGAGTGTGCTATGGCAAGAAAAACAATCCTGCCTAACAATGAATTAACACAGTTATTTTCTTCTAACATGAAACCTGTATCTGCAGAATTCATTAAACTAATTTTGCAACTACTTTCTGCCTGTTGTAGCCAACAGTTGGCGGTAGAAAGCATTAATTAGAGTGTCACATTACTCCATCCGCCATTAGAGAATACTGATTGCAAGTTAACCATTACATGGAGTATCACAAAAAATCTAAATGACACTTTACACATTGCAGCTCTCTGCACACCATAGCAACAGGGAGAGATTAAAGTAAAATGGTCTGGTTTCTATAGCAACTATCACACAGACCATCTGTAATCAAAAGGAATACTAGCAAGAGAAACAAAATGGGTGATTCTGCATATTGGAAGGCTATTCATGTATTTAAAATATATTGCTCCTTAATGTTCAATTCCAGTGTTAAAATGTTATTTAAGTGCAAGAAGCTTCTGAAAAAGCTTTTTTATTTAATAGAATATTAAATGTAGTTCACCAGCTCCGTCTCCCAACAAGACACCTTTATGAAAAAAACAATGCTTTTTCAGATACCAAACATATATAACCCTCAAGATCCACAATCCATGTGCCCATCGAGTATATGGCTACTATTTTATTCTGAAACTCAAATACTGTAAGAGGGCTACTAGCATTATACTTCTTACTACCTACTATACAGAACTGCTTTTAGAAAGATACAGTTTCAGACCAAAACATTTGAACACCCTGCTTCTAAAATAAAAAACCTTACCCAGTTTCTGAAACAAAAACAACCAACCAAACAAATGAGGACATGAAAAACCCTGAACTCCTGTATAACCAGAGAGGCATCTGTGTCACGCAATTCGTGTGCTGAATAGAGCAATATTATATTAAAGGCACACCACACATGAATATAAGGTAAATTCAGAGTTAGCAATGCAAGGCATTCTCTTCTCTATCTTTGAGTATTTTAAATCCTGAGCAAATAAAAGGGACCATTATATCTGAATGGTGAAATACTTTAGTACTAAATGAAATTTTTGGTGAAAATTAACTGGCTATAAATGGTCTTTTGATAAATTACAGAACCAGTAATCAGCAAAAATTATCATCAACTTCAGTACATTTCTTTTGCATGGGATGATGCTGATTTGCAGAACATCGGTCACTCACATGCTGAAGGCAGGCATTACAGCTCCCTGGTTCATGCAAAGCAGAAAGGGGGCAATCTAGAATAATCATGAAACCACTTCTCTTTTCAGGATGGGGAAGGGGCACTAAGGAACCACTATGGTGATTCTATGCTGTCAGAAGTTTATTCTTCACTAGAGCTTGCATGACATCTACTTAAAGCCACTTCCTCACCATGAGTATGGACTAACACACAGATGCTGAGCCTACTACCAGAATGGTCAGTATGGCCCCCATCTCGCTTCCCTGGGACAAGGCAGCAGGATGACTGGACAGCAGCACTGATGACTGCTCCAGCACACACCATCCTCCTCTGCTCTGAGGTACTAAGATGAGAAGGAACAGAGTCGCTGGACAAGATGTCACTTGAGAGCGAACAGGTATAGCCAAATATCCACCAAGTCTGCAAACCTACTCTCTGCCTGTTATCTAAACAGCACTGGAAAAAGGACACTGGAAAGATGAATTGCTGTGGCAGCATCTGCATATTCCCTGCCATTATCTTTTCTACTCTTCAAACACAGAAGAGAACAGCCTATCTAGGGGGCTTCAGGTGAAAGCCCATCTTGGTCCTTCAGGTGGCACAAAAGCTACTACACAAATGACCAGTGTCCAGTCTTCTCATGCCATCTGAGAAAGAAACATGGCCTAACTCAGACAGAAAGTGCAATAGGAATAAAATAACTGAACAGTGACATTTTCATCATCGAGATGTTTTTATTTCTACAGGAAACCCTATGCCTTGGCACTCAAAGCAGACATTACTTGGCTGAGTATAGTTATAAGAGTTCAAAATGATTCTTGTAAGAGTCAGTCTAGTGTTAGAGTGCCTTTCATGTCACAGACTTCCAAAATCCATTTTGTAAAGATGACTTTATTTGTTTAGATTCGAGAGTAATCTCGGCACTCAAGCAATCTTAACTTAGACCTATAATTATCCTGAAAAATAACCAACAGCTGTAGTCAGTGTATACCCTTCTTTCACAAGTTTAGGGAAAATCAAATAGATCTAAAGCATTGTTTTCATAATTCTGCGCACAAACCCATTTGGTGAGTTTATCACACTACTGATATCAGTGAACAATGAAATAAAAGTTAAGATGTTATACATCCTTCTTGATAATACATGTGTACGTAACAGCTTTCAAAATCAAATCCTCTGGCTTCACAAGTACCCTCTACTACTAGCAATCCATTTTCTTTTTTTAGCCAAAGTCAAGGCCACACCATGTCTACCAATAGGTCTGCACAGTGTGCAAGAAACTGAACCTTACAATTAAAAAAAAACAACCTCTATTTAACTCTGATAGTATCAAGTTTTACAAAATGTACTAGCACTTATACAAGAAAGAAGTGGGGAGATCGTGGAACGCTAAGGAGGAAGCCTTGCAATGGGTGATCTAAGGAAGTTGTCATCACCCTCAGGAGATTATATTCTTGGCTATGTCTCCATTAACAATTATGAAGCATAACAGAAGTCATTAGATTGAAGAAATTGGTTCCAAGGCCACTATAGGCGTCCACTATGCACAGAATTGTTTGTATTTCAGACAAGATTTAGCCTGGTTCCCTGGACAAAATATTTCCAGCACACATACGGTTCAACCATTGATTTGGACCCTACTGGAACCATAAAGGATTGGGGTACCTTTGGGCACACCTCGAGCTTCTGCTTTTCCACATAGCTTCCACTTGAGTTTCCTATTTAAGGAATCTGGTTCATGCTTATCAAAACAATTCTGTAATCAAGAGATTTACTTCCATATCAATCCTTAAATTATTCTCAGTAATAAAGAAAGAAGACCCTGAAAATCTTGCAGTAAACTAGAGTTCACTTGTGCCTGTTTAATAATATCATGCAGAATTTTCAGCACAAAGTCAAGGAAATTTATGAGTTTTGTTCAGGTTTCATTTTCAGATGTGTTCAAACCTGACAGTGAAAGTAGCAACATGACAGCAAATGGATCATATGTGGAGATAACGACAATTCAGAAAAAAAATCCAAACCACGACACCAAGAAACCCCCCACCAAAAACCCCAAACCCACACACATGAATATTTAAACCAACCTCCTTAAAATTACATTATTTCATAAATGTTTAGTAACGACATAGTGTTTGATCCAGTCTGTTTTTCATTTTCAAAACACGTCTTAACAAGTTAATGAGCTTTACTAGTAATTATATCCTCAGATACAGTATAGTAGAACTTCTTCCCCGCAATTGTGTAACTAACATAGAATTTATGCTATCTGGAAATTCTATGCTGATTTATCCATTACGAATTAATTGTTTTGATGCTGTATCTATGATCAATATACATGCACTACCAGAGAAATTAAAATCTAACATCTTAAAAACAACATGAATTTTAAATACAAAATAATCCTGTTAGAACAGTGATCTACTTCCAGCATAAGATGGTGAAATATAAGATGGAATCAAAACTATTCTTATAGCAAAGTTTGTCTTCATCTCTGACATCTGCAGAACTGCAGACTGAGACATATTCATTTTAAATGACACTACAAAAGGTCAGAACAATTCCCCTAACCTTGTCAAGGCTGGCAAGATTGATACTTGTTTTAGGTAAACTTAGTATCCATGTCATGTGTATTGGACTAAATATAAAATTCAGAGAGCATGGGGAACAAACATATATTTAGAAAGAAAAAATGGAATTTCATTTTCCAGACCAACAAAAGAGCAACAGTTCTGTATCCAGGAATAAAATTCTGTAAATATTAACCAGTTCACTATCATCTGATTGTTCTCACAATGTATCTGGAACTTGCATGCAATTGCACGGAAACTGAGTCAAAATATGATTAATCTCCTTGCTGGTCTACCCTTTATAACTATAATAGAATTTCTTAAGAGTTGTTTTTTTTTTCCTGTAACTCTTTGAGTTCCAAAACCATCTCAGCAAGTACACAAAACAAATGTTATTGTGCTGCTTCTATATAAATATGCTAATTAACTATTTAACATTATCTTCTGCATATTAAATCTTTATTTTAATTCAACAAAACTGATGTGCACAACATAAGTATTTTCAATATTAACAAAATTTCTTATGTCTAACTTTTAACTACAAAATTTAGGAGACTGGAAAAACATTTGTGTTGTAGTCAAAACAATTTTCCTTTCATCAGAGCATCAGTCAATATTACTGACAAATCATTTTCTATAACCACCCTTGAAACAGTTATTTAATACTCTATCTGTACTCACTGCAGCCTAATTCAAACGGAACTAATAAGCATGTTTTGTCTATTCACTGTATTGAGAAACTTTATGAAGTTTATGAATATTTTAAACAGCGAAGGGTCAAAATCAGAATTCTGAAAGCACATTTTTAATGTATTTGTGTCCTTAAGCTTAGACATTACTTAAACTGGCAGCAACACTACAAGCATGAAAAGAAATCTAACGTTTGGGGTCACTGAAAGAATATATTCTGAATATTACAATTATATGAAGCAAAGGATTTATCTTCAGAGAATCTATGGAAACACAAAGAGAGGAATCCATCAAGCACACGCACATGCAGCTGGCCAATACATATAACAGAATACATATTAGGAAAAAAACATCTCGGACTGGCAAGTGCACAGTAACTTCAGTTCTATGACATTTATCTCTGTGCTACTCTAGTGCAAAAATGACAAAAGATAAACATCCATATTCAAAGCAACCAAAGCCTGATTGCCAAGAGGAAAAAAAAAGACTTATTTCACAAAGAAACTATGCAATTTATAGCTTTGAAAACGCTTTGATTTTATTTAAATTAATAAACATCACCCTGTAGCAATGATAGGCACAGTACCTCTGCCATTACATGATACATATATTCTATATTATCCTTTTCTAACAATGATTTCTATTTTAGAACTACAGACGTCCACATTTTCTGTTTCCCTGAATACTTGTTGCTGAGATACAACAAAAACAAACTACCCGAATTGGACATTACTGTTGTCATCAAAAAAATATTATAACTTACTCTTAAATAAAGCTATTGTACCTCCACTTTGAATGTTATTAGATTCTGAACCTCTTTAACCTTTTATTTTTTACTCATAATATATGGTAGGAAATGTTAATGCTATTTTACTCTGTAAAAACTTAGAAAGCATGGGCAATAACAATCATGAAGAGCTACCCCTTGTGTGATAAACACAGAGGCACACAGCTGTGTTCCAGCAGTGACTGTAAAGAGAGAAACAATTACCAGCTCCTGCAGCCTCTCTAAAGTATGCTCCCATACACACTCATCTGAACTGTATTTTGCATTTACAGTATGCTTTGCTCAGTTATTACTGAAGCGGTGACAACTTCTTATTCTACCTTGCCTGATTCATTGGTCACTATCTTTGACTAATGTAACTAACCTAGCTGACCATATCCGCAATCACAAGAATAAAAATAATTCAAATTAACCAAAGTGAAAAAAAAAATACTTCAAAAAAAATTCAAAAAATGACACTGAATATTTTCCCTTTTTTTTAATTATTTATCCTGTGTACAAAGTTTTTAATGCTGTGCTCCAAAATTTGATTAAGAAAAAAAAAAGAAAACAAAAAAACAAACAAAAAAAAAACACCAAAAAAACAACTTTATATTTAACACATTAATCCACGATGCTCACACATCTCGAATAATACTTCCCTGTAATGCCCTTCTGCCTTCCTCCCAACTTTCAATAACAGTTTTAAGCACTTTCTATCACTTCACCAGGATTTCCAGAAAACACCAATAGCAGCATGGAGTTCACACTTGAATGCAAAGTATTTCACAGGAAATCAAATATGAATTTAGTGAATTAGTTTGCATTCACAGAACAGCATGTATTAAATTTTATTGTCCCTTTTTAAAAGTGCCTTTTTTAGTGTTTGCTTTGTATATATATGACTACAAGATCTCTTGAAGCAGGCCAAGAGTAGGTCACTGGACCGCAGTCTTTACAACTGAAACTTACAAATCGAAACAATTTGAACTGCAGAAGCAGCTGCTGGCAGCCACTCTGTAGCTCACCAAGGAGTTGTGTTTTGCCAATAGGCATGGCAATTTATTAATAACATTGAAAAAAGTACCCCAGAGATCAGAAATCCATTCTTGGTTCTTGTAATGTAATATAGGTGTACTGCCATCATGTCAGCTGTGAAAGCTCCTTTTGAAGGTCTTACAGCTTTTAATTCAATCTGCTTGCATGGTAAAGAGACACCCCTCTGAACCACAAGAAGAAAGGTTTTCATGAAATTCTTAAGACAAAACAGGATTCTTGTGGCCTTATTTTGAATGGCCAGTACAAAAAAAAAAAACCAAAACATTCAAGTTGCTGCATTAATAAACTAGAAAAATATAAACTGACTCTCCAACAAAATACTGCTAATAGTAGGCATAGTAAGAAGAGCCTTAAAATGTCATGCAAGACTTTAACAAACATCAGAGTCTGACTTGTTAGACACCACATAGACATAAATGATACAATGCTGGCCTTTAAAAAAACTATTCCTGGTATATCTACAGAGGACATTAAATCTGCATGTGACCTCACAGCTACCAAGGAAAAGAGAGCAGAAATTAAAAGCATTTGGATATTAGCAGATCACAGAAGGTTGGGGAGAGTAGGATTGACCTAATTTCCATACTGTTATATAAGCAGTCTTCAGAACAAATAAAATACTCCAATGCCTGGCTTTTATAGCGATTCTCTTCATTTTCATAAGTCACATCTACCACACCACCGTCCTCAGGAGGTGTTGACACTCAAACTGAACATTCGAGCTTCACAGTTAAATGCTCTGTGGCTCAGCATCTTAATCTTGTCAAGTCCCACCTTTATATAACCATAACAAATCTCCTGTTATGTCAGACTTGAGAGACATTATTAGAACGTTTATTTGAACAGTGCCTGGACACCAGCAAAATATTTATAACAGATAGCTTTGGTGCAGCAAATTCAATGGGTAAATCATTTGAGATGGACATGAAACATGAGTTAATTTCTATATTTATATCATAATGCATTATTATTTAGAAGCTATTCTTAACAGAAAAAAAAAGACAAACAACAGAAAGTATCATAGAAAAAGTCAAGTAATCTAGCCTGGTTTCTAATTCTAATTAGAGCTTTTTAAAAACAACTTCTGAAAAATACCACCTAATATTTTCATCTGTTTCTTCTTTACGTACAAGGTTAAAAACTTTCCTGCTAGAGGATTTTTAAGAAAGAAAATATTACTTTGATAAAAAATACCAAATATGCAAAGACAAAATTATTAAATGGTTGTTGCTTGAACCACTGTCACCAAAAAATCCAACAAAAGATTAGTATCTTCTCATTGCCATTCCCTTTTTACATTTTACAGTCTGGTGGCTTTCTATACAGCAGAGCATGGGGTCTAAAGTGCCCAGCAACAGCATGATGTGAGCCTGGTCATGTTTCCCCATGGTAAACAACAGCAAGGAAGACTAGATACTACTGCTCTGGCCAGCCATATGTAACTATCAGTAGAAATCTATACCTCTCTCTAGTATCACATGAATAACACATTAGCTGCCTAACCATGCAGGATTTATCTTCAAAAATAGAGGACAGGTCTCAAACAGCACTCTAACCAGTTTTCACATGGTACCTAAAGCGATGCAACACTAGGTTTCTTCTGCTGTTTTTAAAACATTTGCTTATTGCTTCTAGATATAACTACCTCCTATTAGAATTTCTTCATTGTGAAAAACAATGATAGTATGGTTATTTGTTTAACCCCCCAAAAATGTAGGGTTTTTTTTTCAGATAGATTTGGGTGTTTAGCACTGACAAATAAACAACATTCAACAAGAAAACAAAGCACAAGCAATTAAATTTCAGTCTAAATACGTAACCCACACTCCTGACAGATCTAATAAGTGAATATAAGAATGGCTAAATGGGATTAGATTAGTTCAGTGGAGCTAATGGCAGCCTAAACCAGCAAACCCTGTATTTGTCTGTCTTAAGTCCTTAAGACATTTGCCCATCACAAACACTGCATTATCTCAGTGTCCCTGATTCCCTAAGATCCCTCATGGACCAAAGCCCCTTTCTCAGCATCACCACAGTAC
The DNA here is from genome assembly GCF_034315485.1 of Pezoporus occidentalis. Taxonomy (NCBI): domain Eukaryota; kingdom Metazoa; phylum Chordata; class Aves; order Psittaciformes; family Psittacidae; genus Pezoporus; species Pezoporus occidentalis. The sequence continues at coordinate 4,370,063 of NW_026915725.1, forward strand.
TCCCAGTTTCTACAGATATCCTCTTCTACCTCTGCAAGGGCAAGCTTTAGAAGACAGCGGCTCTCCTGAAGGTACACAGCTTCATGCCTCATGATGAGCTGCGCATTTACTGACCATCCAACCATTGCCATACAGAGTGGATAAAAGCCAGATGATTTCACCTGTCTGCCCACTATAGAACCATCCATTTCTGTCTGCTTCACAGCCCCCTCTGTGTTTTTCACTAAGTCAGCGTAAAATTGACATCTTTGAGATGTCCACTGCTCTGCCAAGTTTGGTGAAATAAGCCAATGTGTTTGAAAGAAAAGGGTAATCAAGAAAGTGGAAACTTCACTGGTAGTTTGATCTGAAAGCTGTAGGATGCAATAAATAATGATGGAGCTGACTCATATATGTGGAACTTAGCCTGATTAAATTAAGTTAATTTAAGTGAAAAAACAGACCTACTTACAAAAGGGGACTAGGTAATAGTAGACCACCTAGGAAAACAGCAATCTAGAAAGGATCATGAACTGACTTCACACAAAGCCTCCCTGCAGCTGAGAAGAAGCTTCTGCAGCTTAGATGGTCAACCTGATCATTGAACCTAGAAGTAACATCGAGGGAGAGAGAAGGTAGGTGGCTTTGCGGTATTAGCAAGATTATTACTGGGATAATAAGTGCAGGACAGGTGTTCACACATCTTTTAGGGTGCTGCTGAAAACTGTGAAATTCTAGAGAAGTGCTAGAAAAATTACTTTGGGCATGTTAAAGAGTTGAATGCTTACTCCAGTGAGAAAGTTAAGCAGTTACTTGAAGGACTACATGCAAACTAGAGCAGGAAGGGCTTCTAACAGTGAACAGGCCTGTAATCTACTAGAAAATGTCACAACAAAAGCAAAGGATTAGAAACTGAATCTAAGCAAATTAGGCGACAGCAATTGCATTTTGGACAGTCCTTAAGAATAAAAGTAGATGGAACAGATTTTAAAAACCAGAAAAGGCTATTTGAGAGGAGATGAGGAAGCACGAAGAAAAGTGGCTCAAAAGGGTTTTATTAGCATTAAAAAGAACAGAAAAAACTTGTGATCATCACCACTGACTCCATAAATACTGAAATGTAGAGGAACACCTTTGATGTGATTCAGTAATTCAGATAATGTAAGGCTAACATAAGCTTGTCACCTGAGGGACAACAATAAGCCTGATTCACAATGCTGTGAAAAAAAACAAAAAGCTAAAAAAGCTTTTGGAAACCAAACTCTACCTCATGCTTTCTTCTCCTCCTAAAAACTTGGTATTGACTTATGAAATCTTCTGATTTTCATCTAGAATCTGAAATCACACATGTAATATGCATTTGTGCTTTGGATCATTTGGTATTTAATGCTGTGTGCCATTTTCCACTCCTTGGTTTGCTGAAGTGAGGTTGCTGGGCATTCAGGTACCTGCCCCTCTGAAACTAATCTGCCGTTCTCTGCTTTCACAGCTCATGGGGTCCCCTGAGTCACCACTTATATTTGCCTAAGTTATGGCTCCTCATTATGAGAAATGATTCACAATTCTCCAGCTGCTCACAGAAGTTTCACATAGGGCTTGGGCAGACTCATTTCAAAGGGCTTTAGCACTGTAAGGTAAGTCATGTAGTGCACTTCTTTCACCTCTTTCAGCACCAGCTTACTGACCATGGCCAGAGACAGCAAAACCTACCTTGAAAGAAGCAGCAGTTTCCTGATTCTTCAAATTCAACACAGCTTCAAAGCCAGTGGGTTACTTCAGGTTCAGAAACAACAGCAATGTGCCAATAAACTACAGAACAGCTTGAACAAGCAAAACCCACTTCCAGTTGCTGGCTTGAGATTCATTATGTTGCACATTTTTAAAACAGGACTCACCCAAGACAGGCCAGTGATGTAGGGCAACATCCCATGTCCAAGTGAACCCTGTTACAACCACTTGAAGTAATCATTAATGCAGATTAGAAGAAAAGTCAAAAATCACAAGAGCATTCTTACATACAATTATAAGAATTTGTGGGAAATTCACAAAGCATAAGGCAGTCTGACAAAATGTGTATATGAATCCCCTTAATGGAAGCAAGCCATCACCACAGGCATTGCAAATTCCGACAAATAAAATGCTACTGAGAATAGCAAACAGAAATCAGGCAGCTTCAGATGCAAGATATCCATCACTACAAATACTCTTTTTTCTTCCTCCAAGGATACTATCAATCTAAATTGCTCTTGATCACATGCAGAAACAAGAGCTGCACATCCACTCATTCTAATGTACCCTGAACATATGTGACGGTGACACAAGAATGCACTTCCCAAAGAAGGCATGATGTAACAAATGCTGGGAATGAGCCAATGCTGCAGACTCCAGGTCCTTTTAGGGTTGCTTTCTGTTTGCATCCAAGAAAGCGCTAACAGAAGAAACCAGTGGTATGAATGTGTATGCTATACCAAGCAGCAAGTCTGAGGCAAACTATGGGTTTCTTTGCATGAGATCTTTTAGACTAACTTTGAACAATCAATGCAGTTATTCTCATGGACAAAGGGAGTAGCACAAGCAGTGCAGAACAGGAAACCAGAATTGGAGGGGTGCAGAATAACACCTTGACAGCAATGCTGAAGCAGTAGCATCCCAATAGAGAATAGTAACATAGTCGGTCCATTCACACAAGTCTCTCATCCTTTTTGGATTACCTAGAAGTGCAAGTATGTGGCTGAACATTTCACTACTTCTTATATGAGCACACACACACACACACACTTTACAGGAAGAAATGCAACTTTTACAGGAAGCAATCTTCTTCTATGCCCAGTTCAGTCTGGGCTCCCATAACAGTACATGATCCTGCAGTTATTCGAGCCTGCTTTTTACCACTAAGGACTCCCCATTTCTAGGCTAAGACTAATAAGAAATGGTGGCTTTCTTATTTGTATGATGATCCTGGGCTGGCCGCTGCTTAACCTGGATTGATTCTGCAGGTAAGAAACCGGAATTTCCTAGTCCATTAGACCGGCATTCCTTGCAAGCACTACTTTCACTTTAAAGAGAGAATAATAGTGGGATATCTGAATCATTACAAAATTATGCCAGAAAAAAAGGGGCGGGAGGGAGGCAGGCAGGCAGGGAGGGAGGGATGAAGGGAGAAAGACACTTAAGATCCATAAATCTATTATAAGTCCCTGAATATAAAGGCTGGGGAATGAATGGCATTTGTACTGATGTGTTAGAAAACAAACTGTATTTAGTCTAGGCATCTAATGAAACTGCAGGCTGTAGTTTCTGATTACTTTCTGTCACCAGGCAGAATCTGCTGTATCTCAAGTTTAAAAGTTCATAAACTAAACATTATTTTAAAAGTTCAAGAACTACACACACATCATTATATAATGCAAGTACTCAGTTTCCAGAATACACTCAAGAGTTTGCCCCTTAACAGTCCTAAGAAGGCAGAAATATTTTTAAAAGCATAGATTGCACATTTTGTATCATTAGTAACAATAGCATTTTTTAATTCTTTAAAAATGGCACTTTTATTTACCTCACATCAAAACAATAATGGAAATCATCTCTAAACTTACTTATATCTAGTTCAAAGTATTAAGAAATTTCCTAAGAGAGAACATATTTTCTAATGAGCCGGTTTTTTTTACCTAAATTAAATGTTCATTATTAAATGTTTATCATTAAAGAAATGTTGGGATGTACTTTAAGAACAATAAAAAGAGCTTCTGAATATAAGTAAAGAACTCCTGCACATTTGCCAAGATTTTTGCAACTTTATTAATGTGATTAATAGTTTTACTTTGAAAGGGGCCATGTACACACAACCCCGTAACACGAGGCCCTGCACACAGAGTCAGGAACAGCAAAAAGAACTCAGGAAACTAAACAGCAACAACTGCTCCCAGCTATTAGACAAAGAAAATGGAGGGCTATGCCAAAGCAAGTGCTTTCATGGAGCTGTATTTCTACGTTCTGAAAACGTATGTTCAGCAGCGTCAGAGCAAAGTAATATCCCTTGCCAGGATTAAATCACATGGTTTTGAAAACAGCCCTTGTCTCTTCTGGCTTGCACACTTGAAGACATGCGCTGGGACCAATTTCATGTCAACTGGGCTTTACAAACCAGCCTGAAGAATATAGGACACAGGTAATGGGATCCCATCTGCTCATTAATCCAGCACACATTTGCATTTGGCAATGATTAATTTTACCTGGATAGTATATAGAAGATGCACTGTTAAGGTGGAACTTGAGGAATTCCCTCACACTTTAACCTTAGAGATGAACTAACATTCTCAGTAAATAACCAAAATATTTAACAAATAGGAAAATAAAAGATTTAAGGCTAAGATTTAAAGTGAAATTGGCTCATAGCAAGAAATCATTTTCAGAATTAGAAAGCCCTGCTTAAGCAGCATTTTATTCAAATTCATCCAAATTTTAGTACCCAAGTTCTTCAATGCTACATTAGGAGGATTACCATCCCACTTTCACCATTCTTCTTGCTACAGCTCAGACAAACTCTCAACAAGAAAAAGAAAAAAATCCTCTCAACATGAGAAGTTTGTATTTTTCTGACTAAGGCACTCTGTAAAAACAAAAAAAAAAGTCTTCAGATTCCTGAATTGTTATAATGTCAGACACTTGTTAATTTTCTTGATGTATTATTAAGTATTCTTTCATCCAGAAACAACAGTCATCTTTTCATTCTGACATGGAATTCTTCCTAACATTTCTTGATTCAGAGTTTTTCAAAAGAACCCCACTGTAGAGAAAAGCAGCCAACCTGTCAGTGCAGACATTTTGCAGCAATATGCTATTTTTAACACAAGTTTCTACGGGACAGACTTCTCAAGTTCAGGATAGGACTTCTGGTGAAAAATTAAATTTAAACCCCCCCAAAACACTCACCACAAACCAAGTATTCAAGGAACAGAAAGACACCCATGCAGGATATAGGCAGCCATGCTGAGATCTGACTTCTGGTAGATCTGGACTACTGGTTTAGAGGAAAAGATACAGACCTGTTAGTCTGCTGGGTAGGATGCTCACCCGGAGTGTAGGAGATGTTTGAACTGCCTACTGCAGTGATGCTGAACAGCCTTCACAGATGGGAAAACATTGCATGGAAATGTTAAAAATGGAGTTTCTGTCCAAGAACACAGTCCAGTGTCTAGGACATGCCTGCTTCCTGCAATGGGAAGGAAGTCCTGCAAGGACTTACGCTGTAGCAAAAGATCAGATCACCAGGACTGTTCATCAAAGCCTGGGTCTCATCTTTTTATTGCCCTTGTTTGGAATAACACTAAAAAAGATGTAAGGTTCATTCCATTGTATAAAGTTTTTTATATGTGCTCTATGTGAAGGTCCCAACATACGCATATCTCCTTGTGCATGGAACACAAGTTTCTACAGAGAAACATGATACCACAAAGAAACCAAAGACTATCACAAAGAGAAAATCATATTTTTAGCCTCATTTTGAACACAGACCAGTAATTTCAACTTGCACGCAAAAGTACACCGCATATTAGAATAGCTTCAATTTCTCCACTATGGATAGTGCCCAGCGTTATACCTAGAAGTCAGCTATGTAGGTCGGTTTGCAACAGATACTCTCATCCCACTCAGTTCATCTGAAGATGACACCAGCATACAGAAAATTCTTTTGCCTAGCTAAGGCAAACAAAGGCTTGCATGGCATGCACCAAACAGCCCTGCACCACTGGCCTTGCTGGGGCTTCACAGGTCCTACCTCTAGAAAAAGAAAGGGTTAAATCTGTAAAACCCAAATAAACCTTCTCAAGCATAACTGAGAAAACTGGTGAGTTTACAGTTGCTAAAGAATATGTACTGTAACCCCAAAAATGCCCCAAATCTTTAACCTGTAGTATCCCTTTGTTGTACCTTCCCAGTCTCAGGTTTAATGTCCTGTGTTGCTTCAGCAGGAGCAGATGCTTTCAAGTTCTCAGGTTTAAGATCTTGAATTTCTTCCACAGGAATTGTTTCCAGCTCATCCTTGGGTATAAAACTTAAAGTATCCTCTCCAAAGTCTGAAATATTTGATTCCTGCAGACTGTCAGGCATCAGGCCCTGTGTCTCATCTCCAAGAGCCAATTCCATCGCTCACCCTGAGGCAGAGAAAGGAAAAGTGCTCCTTGCAGAAGCAACCCTGTAACGATAGCATCAGCACAGGCAGGGAAAGATTACAGACACCTGAACCCTATTCCCAGCAAGCAAGTAGAACTAGAAACATCTGTTTTAAGGTGGTGAGACACTGGTACTGGTTGTCCAGGGAAGTTAGGGCTGCCCCATCCCTGGCAGTGTTCAAGGCCAGGTTGGATGGGGCTTTTAACTATCTGGTATAGTGCAAAGTGTCCACTGCCCATGGCAGGGGTGTTGGAACTGGACGACCTTTAGGTCCCTTCCAACCCAAACCATTCTATGATTCTGTGCATTTAAAATACCACAATACTCTTAAGCAATCTTATTCTCTGTTCATGAGATGTATCTATTACAGATTAGAGTTCATTTTACTTTAAAGAATTATTTTAAAAGTGACTTAATGGGTAAAAAAATAGAAGAGTGGGTCCTATAAGAAGAGAACTCAAGGCATTGCAGTGGCAAGACAGAGCCAAAACTGATGCAGATGAGTCAGGATTACTGAGCTTCAGCTCATATCTATCCATGTGCTCCAAGGAGCCTTTTTAAAGCTCCTGGTAACCGGGCCTAGAGTTCAATGCAACCCCAAAATGGGACCAGGAAGAGAACTGGGAACAAACTTCTTCCAATGTGCAAGTATCCACAAGAGCACAGAAGGAAAGGGAAGGAAACTGGATCTTAGACTAGATGTAAGGAAGAAATTCTTTTATGATGAGGATGGTGAAATAGTAGAACAGCCTGGCCTTGAACACTTGCAGGATGAGGCAGCCACAACTTCTCAGGGCACCCTGTTCCAGTGCCTCACCACCCTGTCAGTGAAGAATTTCTTCCTTATATCTAGCCTAGATCTCCCCGATTAAGTCTGAAATATATTTGCATACATATATATATTCATTAATAAGAATAATATTTAATGCATAAAATTTTAGATTTTCTTCAGTGAACAATGGACACTGCCGTTCTTACCATAGCAGCTAGATTTTAACTCACAGGATAGAATGAAATATACCAATGTCCTAAAACATCATAAAATGAAAATAGGCCTCAAAAAGAAAGATTAACAGTAGAAGGTAATAGTTTGCAAACCACTGCCTCTATGTTCTCATCATCCATGCAGAACTGTGACACCATTCTGTGATGTTGCATGGCATCAAATGCCTCGGCTTCAAGGGGGTAAACACCTTTCCTCAGCAGTGCTCATTTGTGGCTATTAAGTCTGCACTTCATCAAGATCAGGGAAATTCATACTCATAAATACAAAGCTCAGAGCCTTCGCAATCCTTTCCTGTAACTTTTGTACCAGGGGACTATTTCAAAATCTCTTATATAAATAATTCAAACATACATGGAAAAAAAGATATAAAGTCATCTGTGCAGGCAGTGAGTTGTGTCTTTGAGGCATTTTTTCCCTCCTCAAAATAATCCATTACTTACAGCCCAGATGAGAGCTCCAAGAAGGAAAAATGGCTGTAACAAATTGTGCCTCTTTAATCCTTAAATTTGTGGGCAGATAAGGATATTAAATACTGAACGTTCCTGTCGGCTGTTCAAGTACTTCATATTTTTCCCTCCCTCCCTGCTCACTTCACACAATTAACAGGCTCACACGCAGAAGAGCCACCCTGCTCCCCACTCACGCATTAGATACCACAGCCTGACACATATGCCTTGCACATAAGCTGATAGAGGCCATGAGCAAAACACTCCTGTTTGCTTTTCAAGCTGAAGAAAACAAAACACAGGATACACTTTCTTTGCTTGGAAATCCATCCACAACTTGCTTGTCACAGAGCTGGCCCCCTGCCTGTAGGTCACCAAAGAAACAGTACAAAAGGCTGCACTTCCCCGTGTTTGTGATTCCCACCACAAATTAACCTTCTCTTTGTCCCTTCATGCTCAAGGATGAGGCCCTCTTCAGCCCCTGAGGAAACTAGGGCTCAAGTGGGACGCAGGAACCACTCGTGTCGCGTGCCCTTTCCTCACTCCCTGACTACTCAGGCCTGCTGCTTCCCACCTTCTTCTCACAGGCTGGTCTGGGGGTTGCCTTCCTGGCTGTGGCTGTGGAAATGCACCCCACAGCCCACTCGTCCTGAAACCCATCCTGGTGCTGAAGCACTTGTCCCTGTACCTTGCCAAATTTTAATCATGTTCTGACTCCCTCTCATTCCTCTCGCAATTTTCCCTGCTCCCAAACATATGGTAGTGCCTATTGCCTCAACCAAAGCTGCTTCAATATCAAAGGATATTTAAATCACATTTTAATCATCTGGGTAATAATACATTACTTTTCTTTTTTTTTTTTTTTTTAAGGACATGCAAGATATCTGGAGCCAAAGGCGTTCTATAAACCCAGCCTGAAAGTCTTTTCATTTCTAAAGAAACAAAGACAAACCATAGAATCATAGGACGGTTTGGGTTGGAAAAGAACTTAAAGATCATCCAGTTCTAACCCTCTGTCACGGGCCAGAAGAACTTCCACTAGACCAGGTTGCTCGAAACCATGTCCAACCTGGCCTTAAACACTGCCAGGGATGGGGCACCCACAGCTTCTCTGGGTAACCTGCTCCTATACCTCACCACCCTCACAGTAAATTCCAATACTAGAAATGTTAGTGCACAATCATACAGCTTGTAAGTAAAAAAAGGGGAAATAAAAAGTCTGAGAAGATGTAGTTTCCAAAAAAATCTGAAAACCTATTCTAATTCACATAAGTATTCCAGAAAATCAGTGAAAATGTGTCCAACACATTCTAGAAAGATTATGTACTCAGTTTTACTGCCTGTAGCAAACAGAGGATGTTAATAATCACAGCTAAAGACACTTCTATGGACTTTTTTTACAAATGAAGTTTGGATACAAACTGCTCTTTCAAACATACCTTACAAACATACCCACAGTTATTTATTCTTTAGTTTTATTTGATAATTAAGCAAGGTATAGGATGATATTGTTTTTGTCTTTTACCATAAAACTGCTTATATTTGGGACATAACTTTCTGACAAAATCTTCCTGTTTTACTCAGAACTGTCACTAGAATTTATCCAGAGACCAATCCTGTGTCTTAAGCTGTGAAAAAAGGATAAAGGTTTAGACAGAAAATCAAAAAGAAAAAAGGTGACTATTTTGGCATTTAATTCAGCCTAGAAGATAAGAGGCCTGGGCAGACAATGGAGAAAGGCTGCAAAGGAAATATCCAAAGTTGTGTGTGGACTTCAGGTATCTAAAAATCCATTAGTTACAAGTAATTATGTCCATACAATTTGTCTATTGCTTACTTATTTATATTTCTGTATCTTGAACCAAGATGTGATAAAACACCATCTGGTAGACTGGTCTACATGTAGTTACGCTCTCCACCTTCAATTGGAGATCACAATCTGAAGTTATAGGAAGTTAAAGAAGTATTTCTTAAACTGGAGTTTCTGTCCTTAGTCTTGTACTTGCAATAAACAGAGTGCCTGGAACGTATACAACATTGAACAGAGCAGATGTCGCCTACATGAGCAAAAATCACTGCAACTCAGGGAACACTTCTCTCCAGAAACTGTCAGACAAATTCACACATTAGGTGCCCACCAGACTGCCCAGAACTTTCAGGATAAGAGAACTATTTTTATGTCTTCCAGAGAAAAAGAAAATAAAACATGTACACACAGACATACTACGGATAATTTACCAAAGCAAAGCTCTTTACTTGAACTTGCACATGCACCTCATTGCACTATCTGCTAACAGCAGAAAACAAATAAAAAAAATGCAACCGGGGAGTTTGGCTCAAGTTAAGAGCTGCCCATATATTTTACCATAAAACAAATCTTCATCCATGGTATGTCACTGTAACAACCTGACTACTTCAAAAGTTATTGCTCCCAGAAGGTACACAAATGCTGCAAACTCTAACACGCACCATGAGGTGCATTACACCAAACACCAAGCTTTTGCTCCAGATAAAGAGACTTCATGTTTAAAGGTCTTTTCTACCCTAAACAATTCTATGATTCTATGTGGAGGCAGGCTGCCCAAGCCCAGGAAACAGGTTGCTCCTAAGCCTGGCCTAATATTACTGTCTTCGAAGTGAGAGGTTTGAAGCTTGACTATGGTTAAGTGTTTAGCAGCAGACAAGACAAAGTAGAAACAAATACTGAAACAAGAAGATAAATCACTGTAGTCCTCAGAATCCAACAAGTAGCTCACTAGCTCTCCTCTGCATTAAAAGTCTTGTCTAAATGAGAATCATAAAAAAACAAGGAAGCAATGCTGTTTGAGGTTTTCAATTTGTTTTCTTATCCTGTATCACTTCATAGAATCATAGAATAGTTAGGGTTGGAAAGGACCTTAAGATCATCTCATTCCAAACCCCCTGCCATGGGCAGGGACACCTCACACTAAACCATGCCACCCAAGGCTCTGTTCAACACTGCCAGGGATGGAGCATTCACAACTTCCCTGAGCAACCCATTCCAGTGCCTCACCACCCTAACGCTAAAGAACTTCTTCCTCATATCCAATCTAAACTTCCCCTGTTTAAGTTTTAACCCATTACCCCCTGTCCTATCACTACAGTCCCTAATGAAGAGTCCCTCTCCAGCATCCCTATAGGCCCCCTCCAGATACTGGAAGGCTGCTATGAGGTCTCCACACAGCCTTCTCTTCTCCAGGCTGAGCAGCCCCAACTTTCTCAGCCTGTCTTCATATGGGAGGTGCTCCAGTCCCCCGATCATCCTCATGGCCCTCCTCTGGACTTGGTCCAACAGTTCCATGTCCTCCTTATGTGGAGGACACCAGAACTGCACACAATACTCCAAGTGAGGTCTCACAAGAGCACAGGAGAGGGGCAGGATCACCTCCTTCGACCTGCTGGTCACGCTCCTTTTGATGCAGCCCAGGCTATGATTGGCTTTCTGGGCCGCGAGCGCACACTGAAGCCAGCTCATGTTCGTTTTCTCATTGACCAACACCCCCAAGTCCTTCTCCACAAGGCTGCTCTGAAACTCTTCTCTGCCCAACCTGTAACTGTGCCTGGGATTGCTCCTACCCAGGTGTAGGACCTTGCACTTGGCATGGTTAAACTTTGTAGAGGGTGGCATCAGCCCACCTCACAAGCATGTCAAGGTTCCTCTGGATGGCATTCCTTCCCTCCAGTGTATCAACCGAACCACACAGCTTGGTGTCATCGGCAAACTTGCTGAGGGAGCACCCAATCCCACTGTCCATGTCAGTGACAAAGACGCTGAACAAGACTGGTCCCAACACCGATCCCTGAGGGACACCACTCGTTACTGGTCTCCAGCCGAACATTGAACCATTGACCACAACTCTTTGGGTGCGGCCTTCCAGCCAGTTCTTCATCCACTGAGTGGTCCACCTATCAAATTGATGTCTCTCCAATTTAGGGACAAGGATGTTGTGTGGGACGGTGTCGAACGCTTTGCAAAGTCCAGGCAGATGACATCAACTGCTCTACTCCTGTCCATCAGTTCCGTAGCCCCATCATAGAAGGCCACCAAATTGGTCAGGCAGGATTTCCCCTCAGTGAAGCCATGCTGGCTGTCACCAAGCACCTTGTTGATTTTCATGTGCCTTAGCATGCCTTCCAGGAGAATCTGCTCCAAGATTTTGCCAGGCACAGAGGTGAGACTGACTGGCCTGTAATTCCCCTGGTCACCCATTTTCCCCTTCTTGAAAATAGGGGTTATATTTCCCTTTTTCCAGTCATCCGGAACTTCACCTGACTGCCATGATTTGTCAAATGTGATGGACAGTGGCTTAGCAACTTCATTCACCAGCTCCTTCAGGACCCATGGGTGGATTTCATCAGGTCCGATGGACTTCATCAGGTCCCATGGACTTGTGCACGTTCAGGTTCTTAAGATGGTCTTGAACCAGATCCTCTCCTACAGTGGGCCCAAGGTCTTCATTCTCACAGTCCCTGCGTCTGCCTTCCAACACTTGGGTGGTGTGGTCAGAGCCTTTGCCAGTGAAGACTGAGACAAAGAAGTCATTGAGAACCTCAGCCTTCTCCAAATTCAGTGTAGCCAGCTCTCCCGAGAGCTTCCTGAGGGGGCCTATGTTGTCCCTAGTCTGTCTTTTATTCGCAATGAACCTATAGAATCCCTTCCTGTTATCCTTAACGTCCCTAGCCAAGTTTAATTCTAACTGGGCCTTAGCTTTCCTAACCTGGTCCCAGACAACATCCCTGTACTCTTCCCAGGGCTCCTGTCCTTGCTTCCACCTTTTATAAGCCTCTTTTTTCCTTCAAAGTTTCCTCAGCAGCTCCTTATCCATCCAAGGAGGTCTCCTGGCCCTCCTGCTGCACTTCCTTCTAGTTGGGATCCAACACCCCTGAGCTTGTAGCAGGTGATCCTTGAATATCAATCAACAGTCTTGGGCTCCCCTGCCCTCTAGGGCTATATCCCATGGAACCTTACTAAGCAGGTTCCTGAAGAGGCCAAAGTCTGCTCTCTTTGGATTACTGTTACATAAAATAAGATCTTTAAAATAGTTTTCAAACCAATCTCTTGCTGAATCAGGTGGCTGCCATCAATTTCCAAGCTTTATATTGAAAAAGAAAGAAAAATGTCACTGCTCAGAAAAGCATCAAGATTGATGACAATGAATGGTATGACTAACAGAATTAAACTGCAACCTTTTAAAGCTCTTAATCCAATGCTCCCTGAGGTCTGAGTTCCAAGACATCACTTTCTGGATTCTGCAAAGGAGTCTTTGTATTGTATTTTCATTTGCTAGAAAATTACACCTAGAATTGTTACATGCAGACCATGGTATTATCAATCAAGTAAAGCTCACCATGCAACATCTGAACAATAGGCTTTTTCACTGTAATGTTTCTCCGGAATTACAGTATTAATGAGATGTGCAAATGTTTTATCAACTCAATCTCCAGAGCAATGAGTCACTAACAAATTCAGAACAGCAATAAAATTGAAAACTGCTTATGTACTGCTGTATTCTACAGCCCACAGGTATATACCTTACGATTTCAATAAAGTAGAACAGATGTACAAGTTTCATAGAAATAAGAAAGCTTCATAGACACAGAAAACTCTAGCAGTGTGCACCGAATCTATGCTCAACAGCTAAAGAGGTGCTAATAATACTAAACAGCTGCAGAAACATGAACTGAGGAGAGTCTCCTTATACTGAGGTATGAGAAAAAGAGACTATTCAGAGCAACCAACCACACGCAGGTAAATGAGAAAGCCATTTCCCTAATGTTCCCTGTACTCAGTGGGACTACAATTATCTTCTTCTGAAGAATAATTCAGAGCAAAACACTAATTTAGGCAAAACAAGTCAACTTCTGGAAAAGCTGCTCTGTCTCTGTAATATCACCAAGCATGCACAGGAATGCTGCTAGCTCAGGTGAGAGCTCAAATGGCACTTTCTGCCTTGGTTGATGCCAACAGCATCCACTGGAGGCATACAAAAAGTGCTAAGCAACAGTAAGGGTTGACTTCATATCAGGTCCTCCTTTTCTCCTAGAAAACCAAGATAAAGGCAAGGAAAAAAGCATTCTAAAACAGAATAGTACAAATTGTACTCTATCGTCTCTCAAAAAAGCAGACAAGTTTGCAAAGTGAACAGTAATTACTAGACACTCTCTTAGATGGTAAGGATGTACCATATAAGGAAGAAGCGAAGTTTATCCAAATGCCTCAAGTCACCCTCATTTCTGGTGCCTAGAGACCTAACAAAAAACAGACTGCTAGTAATCAGATATATCAGTTCTATTCAGAAATCCCTAGTACACTCTATATAGCAAATGGGCTGTGTAAAATATTTGTAGGCACAGTAGGAAAAATTCTCTTCATTCACCGTGGTATTGTGGGTTTTCCGCTTACAAAGGCTGGGAGCTACTTTCTGCACTGATGTATTAAATTCATTTCCATTTCTGTCTGTTTGCAGGCCTATCGCACACTGAGCACCTGCTTACCTCCCAATATACAATGCATTTTATGCCAAAACACTCTTTCAAAACAGGATTTGATCCCTCCTTTTAGTAGCTGAGGACACCCATGCCCACAAGACATTTGTGCATATGGGGAAGGAATACCCTGCAGCCACCAGGGAGAGAATCATAGAATAGTTAGGGTTGGAAAGGACCTTAAGATCATCTCGTTCCAAACCCCCTGCCATGGGCAGGGACACCTCACACTAAACCATGCCACCCAAGGCTCTGTCCAACCTGGCCTTGAACACCGCCAGGGATGGAGCATTCACAACTTCCCTGGGCAACCCATTCCAGTGCCTCACCACCCTAACGCTAAAGAACTTCTTCCTCATATCCAATCTAAACTTCCCCTGTTTAAGTTTTAACCCCTTTCCCCTTGTCCTGTCACTACAGTCCCTAATGAAGAGTCCCTCTCCAGCATCCCTATAGGCCCCCTCCAGATACTGGAAGGCTGCTATGAGGTCTCCACACAGCCTTCTCTTCTCCAGGCTGAGCAGCCCCAACTTTCTCAGCCTGTCATCATATGGGAGGTGCTCCAGTCCCCCGATCATCCTCATGGCCCTCCTCTGGACTTGGTCCAACAGTTCCATGTCCTCCTTATGTGGAGGACACCAGAACTGCACACAACACTCCAAGTGAGGTCTCACAAGAGCACAGGAGAGGGGCAGGATCACCTCCTTCGACCTGCTGGTCACGCTCCTTTCGATGCAGCCCAGGCTATGATTGGTTTTCTGGGCCGCGAGCGCACAGTGAAGCCGGCTCATGTTCATTTTCTCATCGACCAACACCCCCAAGTCCTTCTCCACGGGGCTGCTCTGAATCTCTTCTCTGCCCAGCCTGTAGCTGTGCCTGGGATTGCTCCGACCCAGGTGTAGGACCTTGCACTTGGCATGGTTAAACTTTGCAAGGTTGGCATCAGCCCACCTCAAAGCATGTCAAGGTCCCTCTGGATGGCATTCCTTCCCTCCAGCATATCAACTGAACCACACAGCTTGGTGCCAAGGGGGCACTCAATCCCACTGTCCGTATCACCGACAAAGACATTGAACAGGACCAGTCCCAACATCAATCCCTGAGGGACGTCGCTCGTTACTGATCTTCAGCTGGACATTGAGCCACTGACCACAACTCTTTCCATGCGGCCATCCAGCCAGTTCTTTATCCACTGAGTGGTCCACCTATCAAATTGATGTCTCTCCAATTTAGAGACAAGGATGTCATATGGGAAAATGGTCTGGCCATTTCACAAACTCAGAACCTTCTGGGAACACACAGGAGAATAGGCTTCCATGCAAACCTGTTTTCTTTCAGGGAAAACTACAAGGTAGGGGTGAGGCAAAAAACAGTGGTGACCACACACACCTCTGTTTGCCACAGTACAGGTAGGGTGCGCTCCAAATCCTGGGGTCCCTGCAGTTTGGACAAAACCAGAGGACTGTGTCCAGGTCTGATGGTTTTGGTAAAATGAGGATGTCAATCACACTCTAGCTCTGGACTGTACTGTATGTAGTATACATCCATGTCCCTTGTCCTACAGTACTCTCAGGCTGAGAAGAGGCATGCAGCACTTGGCCTGTAACAGCATGCCAGCAATGCACAGGCCACCAGGGGCCAGAGAGGAGACCTTCTGGGATACAGAATCCAGACCCTTCCCCTTATAGCAAGCAGGCTGAGTAGCCTGTGCAGCCTCACTGCTCCAGCAACCCAGCACGAGTGCAAAGTCTGGTATCTGCCAGCACTGGTAAACTAATATCCAGCAGCTCACTCACTTGTCTGAGGGCTGTCTCCTTGCCCCAGTCACTGGCAAACATTCACCAGCCAGGTGCAAAGCACAGAGAAGCACTTTCCCAACCCGGCAGAGGTGGGTTTATACACATTTCAGATTTTGTAGTGTTATGGTTTGGGCATGACTTACGTAATAAAACCAATGATGTCTTCTGAGACAGGCCCTGCCTTACTAGAAACATAAAGGCTATTGTATTTCCAACTCTGGGGTGACCACGAAAAAAATACCACTTTCATAGAAAAATGTAATGATGCACAGTTAAAACAGACTTGAAAGGAAGGTCCATTAGTACAAGTAAGACCAAGTTAAGGTCCTGTTCCATAGCTGACAGAACCACATTGGTGAGACATTTCAAAGAGCCATATAGAAACCTAATAGAGAAAAATCCCTGAGTGATACTCAGAGTGAGCAGAGAGGTAAATGTTTGCCAGATTAACTGTAAATTGCAGCTGCTTGACTTCAAGTATGTGTTATGAAAAAAAACCATGAATTATACTTTCCTAACTTTTCTATACTTTTTTAACTTTTTTAACATGAGAAATAAAACCTTATGTGTGCTGCCAAGAAAGTCTGCCTAGAAACTTTCAGCTTCAGTTTTGTATAAGGGGTTCCCTCAAGTCCAATGTCTACCAAGTAGTCAGGCAATAAGAGGAAGGCATTAATGCTCAAACAAAGAACTCTCCTTTTTTGATGTGTAAACTGTTCCAGAATTTTAAGCTGACTGATCACAAATTTCCCAATGATGGAAAATTAAAACTACCTTGGAAACAGCAGAGTTAATAATTTCATCTGGCCAAGGCATGTCTCTTCTTGAAAATGGCCTGCAGACCCAACAGAACTTGGCAAGCCTAAGCAAGTTAGTGTTTTACAGCACAAAAATTGGAAAATATGGAGCAGATAAATGCTACCGTCTGAATATGCTTCAGTCTTTAGTAAGGAGCACAGTATAACCAGATCCAGTTCAGAGCAACCCCAACGGAACCATCACAGAGGACTGACTCTCTTCCTTGCCAGGGGTGGGGGAAGCTGTGCACTTTTGTCCTGCAGACGTGATAAATGGATAAATGAAGTAAATATCTGCCAAAATTATAATACTTCAGACCCTACCTGTTCCCATGAATGAACCTTCCCTTTCATTTAATGAAGCAAATACTGCAGCAGTGGGTTTCATTATCATTCCATCTGTCTCCCCTGGTGATTACTAACTCTTAGCTAAGCCTAAATCACTCACAAGTGCTTCCCTGGATCAACATTGAAACATCTATAGCTATAGTTATAGGCAGGAGCTAAAGTACCAAACACAGATTTTTTTCAGTGGTTTGGGGCTCCATTTACAATTTCTGGAAGCAAGAACTAACAGGACATTCTCCAAAGCACATACAGTTGATGCATGATGGAAATAAGCCCTATATTTAGCCGACCCTGCTTTGCAAGAAAGTACAGGGTATAGGATAGCAAGAAGTTTATGACACCATATGTCAAAAAAGACCAAAGAATTATTCTGAGTAGCATGTAAGGATTTAGCTCTGGACTGAAATGATGAATCCTTTCAACATAAAAAGCTAATTTCTGATAGAAAGTAGAGCATCAGATTAAATGCCACGGTTGTGTTAAAAATGAAGTTGTGTTAAAACAGATTTCACCATGTTGAATTTCAGGAATACAATAGGGTCCAAATTAAGTAAGTACTGAGCTGCAATCTGCATAACGAAAATTTGCAGGAAGAATAAAATGTGATATTGCTGTATATTTCAAACTGCCAAGAGTTTGGTTACTAGATAGATAGATACAGATACATATATATAAAGTATGTATAATTTTTTCAGTAGATATCATAGAATCATAGGATGGTTTGGGTTGGAAGGGATCTTAAAGCTCATCTGGTTCCAACCTCCCTGCCACAGGCAGGGGCACCTTCTACCAGACCAGGTTGCTCCAAGCCCCATTCAACCTGGCCTTGAACACTGCCAGGGATGGCACAGCCACAGCTCCTCTGGACAACCTGTGCCAGTGTCTCACCACACTCACAGTAAAGAGCTTCCTCCTTACATCTAATCCAAATATCCCCTCTGTCATCTTATATATATTGATAGCAAAAGAAAAACAAAACAACCCTTTCTACTTAAAATGTTCATGACCGAACTGGAAGTATTTAAGATTTCTAGAACTACCAACAAATACATGGTCCCGGTCTCCAGGTTCTAAGGAGAGAATTCTGAGTGCAAATGTAACCACAGAGTTTTAACCTGTCACAAAGTTTCAAATCTTCTTTGCTCTGAGATGAATGGAATTAACGCTTTTCATTGTTTTGGAATGAGTAAGTGTTTACATTAAAACACTCTTTGTATCATAAAGTAATTACTTCATGACATCAGTCTTTGAGGTATGAGTCCTTCAAAAAGCATGGAAAAAGACAGGTAGAAATAGGCAGGGTGTATGTAAACTATCCCAGTGTGACTATACACACATATTCACCGGTCTGAGATGATGAGTCTATAAATGCTTGAAAAAAGTTAACTGCAAAAATAAAGGACAGGGAACCTCTGAAACAGTGATCTAAAAGCTAAGTTGCAGACAACAAAGGAATTATTTCTATCTTTTCTAAAATTACTACTTCCTTCTAGAAAACTCTGCCAAGTTCCAAGTGGGTAAAAAACTGGTCTGCTAAGGATATGCGAGATTATTATTGGGTAATACAACTCCATTCTTCTTAGAAACAAAGCTTAGACTTTGATGAAGTGAAGCATAGCTCATAAAACATTAGACTGACCTGAAGCATTTGCAAGCACCCTGCATTCAGATGACAAGTCCCTCACGGCATCCTGAATCTTTTGCAGTATCACATCCACAAAGCCCACAAAACTTACCACACACCATGACCATGAGTCCATCAGTTAACACAGGGCATACAAATCAAGCAGACTGACAGAAAACTCAGATGTAAATTTAAAAAAAATAATTATTTTTATCATTCAAAATCAGCCAACAAACAAAGAAGCAAATTACTGCAAATCCTTCATCAGAGGCTGATAACAAATGTGACTGTGGCTCATAAACAGTTAATAGGTATTATTTGCATATAAAGGAAACTGCATTTAGGAGATACAACACAGGCAGTGTACAGAAAGAATATGCTTTGCTTCTAAATCCTTTGTTACATTTTTAGGTTGTGGCTTAGATTATTCATTTTCAAGTGTGCCACCAGAGATGCTAGCTATGAGTGGGAATAAAGAATCCAGCCCCACTGGAAGAAAGATGACATTTCTTGGCTCTTCTTCAAGACAGAGTAACTCACGTAATCTGTCCATAGTGTTTCTGCAGGATTTATGATATTTGAAAAACTGTTCAGGCAGATACATAAAACCATACAGTTGAGCAAAGAGATGCAGAAATACAAAAGAGCCTATTGGGTTGAGATGAGGCTCCTGAGCAGGACTGAAAAAGTAAAGCCATTGTCTTGTTGAGGGAACAAGAAAAAAATAATAAAACAATCTTACTTTGGACTCCTCTAAATGCATCTTCTTCACAAGTTGCCTCCTAACAAGACCTTTGGTTCATGCAGAAGTTCTGGAGTTTGTAGACCTGAACCCAAGGGTAATACTTTGCCTTAAAAGTTAAGAGTTTAGTGCACATGGGAATTAGATACCTCAAAGTGCAAAGCTGATCCTCTACATCTCTCAGTGAAAACCGTGGATGGAAGCCCATATGAGCCCAGGCTTTGACATGGACCTGGCATTCACACGTTTTCTGGACAGGTGGAGTTCCCCTGCACAGTTTCCACTTACTAGCACTGCTCCCTCCCCTGCACCTGAGCCCAAGAGAATTAGAATTAGTCACTTGGGTTTAAGAAAGAGCATGTTTTGTGGTGAACAGAAAAAATTCAACACAAAAGTTTTAATACAGCATTAATAAATCATCTACCTCATTTAACGAGCGACTTTAGGAAACGCATGCAAACAGGGACAGGCATGAGAGCATCATAAAATGGGTACTAGCAGATTTGCCTCAGAGTGGAGGAAAGGAGAAGAACTGAATACGGAACTGACTGGTTATCTCAAAACCTTCTCACATACACTGCCCATCGCAAGTCCACTCTGGCAAAGTGACTGACTTCAACTGCTATAAGCAGCCAGGGCTGAGAGAATATCAGAGCATGCTGTTTAAAATTGAAATACAGATATAAGCAGTGGTTCAAATAAGAACTGCACGCTGCTAATGCATATGGGTATTCTTGAAACTTGAACAATACCTATGGAAGGCAGTCTCAAAATTTTGTGCAAGTTTGCTGACAGAATATTATAACCTTCAAGCAGATTCTCTCTTCATAACCTTTAGCGGTATGTTACCTAACAATGCAAATCCAAGTCATTTTAAATTGCATGCAGTCTTTCTGAAATAAATAAATATCACACGTAGGCTGGACACGATGCAAAAAAATTTAAGTACCAGTCTAAGTAACTCTTGCTTATGAGCAATTAATCAAGTAAGATTGTTTCTAATCTTCCAGAGTTAAGTTGATTCCATTAAAAAAAAGTAAGTAAATAAATAAAAAAAAATTTAAAAAAAATAAAAAAAAGGGCGCAACAGCATCCTGCCAATTCTTCCAGATTATCTCCAGTGAATCACTGCTTCTTAGGCCTTAAACTGACGCTGTGTCTCTTCCACTTGGCTGCATTATCTCATTTGGAGGCTTCCTCTCAACACCACACTGTATCACCACATTTACTGATTATGAAAGGTTTTGACTCATTTTCGGCATTCATATTTCAGTACAGTAACAGCATAGTTGGTCAAATCTATTAATGTGCTTTCATTTTTTTTGTCATGTCTGTAACAAAATACTGTTAACTTTTCTCAGGTAGAAACAGGAACTTGAAGATTTTGCAAATCTTACCCTTTGATATCTTCAACTACTGATGGAGTTTGAGTAAATAGTATTTCTACCAAGCATAGGAAATTTTATTTTAACGTATTATTTTAGTATGTTATTTAACAATACAAGCATCTTTGGAAAGCATCTTATTTCCATTTCAGTATAAATGGCAAATGATGGATAAATTGTAGCTAATGTTGAAAAGAGATGTGTAACATCAACCATCTACTGATTATTACTAACTATGGCAATTTCCTCAGCAATTATTTCAAGAACAAGGCTGAAATGCTCTTTAATCTTTTCATATTATAATCAAACATATCCTTGACACATTACTGTTTTCAAAAGAATTCTTAAGAAGTAAGGTCAAACAAGGTGGACAAAGAATGAGAGCTATGCATGAAATA
Source organism: Pezoporus occidentalis (assembly GCF_034315485.1). Lineage (NCBI taxonomy): Eukaryota > Metazoa > Chordata > Aves > Psittaciformes > Psittacidae > Pezoporus > Pezoporus occidentalis. The sequence goes on from NW_026915725.1 coordinate 4,391,265, forward strand.
ACATGTTTTTAGAGAAATAGTAAGGGGAGGTTACTGAATATATACTACAATTATCATAGTTTGTAGGAAAAATAAACCCAAACAGCCATGCTTCACTGTTTCTAGAGGAACAACAGCACCTGCCTTCAGCTTAGTCCCTCCAAAACCAGGATCTGATACGCAGACCTTAAGACCCAACAGATCAAGCACGGCTTAAAGCTCTATTTCTAACATAAAAGACATAGCATCTCAAGTTAATTCAGCATAACAGCAAAAGTCTAGTTTTCACCCTGTAACAGCCTTCCCAGACATCAGAAGTATTTTCTGGTTCAAACTGCAAAATAATTGAAAAATCAATTATTTTGGAAATAAGGAAAGATATCAAAGGCATATAGAGATATATTTCTTCATTTTTCATTTCAGTCATCCTCCCCTCTTTTAGCTCCCCACTGGTTTGCAGAAACCAGTTCTCTTTCCTACCCAAGACTTGATCGTCTTATGAGTAAACAATCTGATGACAGTCGCTGCTCATATAGTACACCACAGGTATATGTGGAGCTTAGAATTAACACTATGCATCTCAACAGGATTATTGATATAATATTCTACAATATCAGATTTTAAGGAAGAATAGTGTTCCAGTTTTTTATATACCTAGGACTGCTTCAGGTCCTACTATTTTTCAGGCCAGTCATATTTGGAAACTAAAATATAACATGACTATCACTGAAAAAAATACACACTAACTGTGCTCACATGGATGTCACTCTGCAATTCAATATCCAGAAAAAAGCTTTACTGTGAATCCTTTAGGAGATTTACAATTCGTTTTAGGAGTAGTGGAGCACTAAGCTTTCCAATGAACCTGATAGTCTAGCAAAGAAAAGTTTGAGTGAGATCACATGAAAAAAGCAACATTAAAATCTACAGGAACATATAGTCTGTGTTGTAGGTACTGCCTAAATACATAGCCCAAGAGAAGACAGCTTTCTGCTGCAACTGTCCATAAAACTGGCATATTCATGACTAATTGGACTGAAACGGCACATGTACACATTACAACATATCTGCTTAGTGAGGTACAAAACCAAACACTCCTAAATTGGTGCAGGAACGTACTGGTGGGGTATCGTGAAAGACAAAAGATTCAGTAGATCCCTCTGAATAATTGCAAAGTATCTTCCTTTGCTCCCTGAGCCCTGACAGTGACTAGGAGCAGCTCAGCTCCATGCTGGAGAGAAACTGAAGCAGCTTGCTGCACGTCGGCCAAACAACAGTTATTTTTCCTTGAAACTGCTTGCATTTTGGAGCAGATGACATTTGCTTTCAGAAGACCAAACTGTTCCTTTTGTTACGTATTCATTCCCAATCAAAACCATACAGCATAAGTGCAAACCCTGAAAATCAATACAAGATTTAAAATGACAAAAGTCACTTCAGGTTTACTTTTCCATAAAAGGAACTAAGTCAACAACTATGTTTATGATGCATTTACATATAATTATAAACTTAAATTTTGCAAGAGGCTTAAAACATATTATTTCTATTAAAAAAAAAAAAAAAAATCCAATGGTCAACTACTTTAAAAAAAGTAGTAAATTAAAAAAAAACACAACCCTATAATGAATTCACAAATCCAAATTTAACAGACCTGTGAGAAAGTTGTGAAAAAACTGCATTTATCTTCATGAATTATTTTTGAGAGTTTTTGCATTAGCTATAATTAAATATATGCATTGGAACCCTTGTCCCATTGCAAATGCTTGGTATGCCTGTGCTTACTGTAACTAGAAGACATCTATGATAATATGTAATAAACCTTGCATCTCACCACAATGTTCAGAATTATATTTTGAGTAAGACTGCACATGAGAACTCTCTGCACATGAGAACCACAAACCGCAGTGAATTTCCTGTGAGAAGCAGGGACAAAATAAAACAAAACACTGGATTCCCATTCAACCCTATTCCTAATTTTGATCTTAACTGTTTACAACTGTGCAGTTTCTTCTCTTGGATCTCCCGCTATATCACACCCAGAAAGACCAGCAAATAAAGGCAAAAAAGTTCTCGGTGCAGCTCTAAGGCTTTGAGAGGTTCAGCACGCTCTGATTAGCGCAAAAGTGCAAGATGGAGACTGCCAGAGAGCAATCGCCAGTCTTGAAGATACCAGGCCAAAGAGAAAGCCTAAACACATGATCAGGCTTAAGCCTTTCTGCTCATTCCCTGTGCCATGCACTATGATGGAAGAGCCTCTGAACTGCAAAAATTATGCTTTACTTCCATCTGTTTGCACAACTGCTTAGAAACTCTCACCTCTGTGACTGCCTGAGCCACTAAGCCCTTACCTCTCTCCTCTGCAGCCGTGTCACCTACAGAAATCCCACGTTGCTCAGGAATGCACAAGTCCTGTCATGCTCTTCAAAGACCCTGCTACAAAGGATGCATCTAATGCTGACAAACTTGAGCGATAGAAAGCCCCATTTCTCCTCTCTTTGATAGACCCAGAGGAGAAGCACATAACCAGGAGGCACACGTGAAACAACAGCAATGGGAATGCCAAAGAGTAAGGTCCAACAGCTGCCAGCAGCAGGAATGCCACCCCTCAATGCTCACATATCCCCTGCCCCCTCACAGGCAGCCAGATACATCCTCTCAGACACCTCACAACACCAGCCCATCACCTTAGCAAGCTCAAAAGCAACACTGGCCAGCATCTCGGCAGCCACCAGATATGAGCCCCATCTTCCAAATTGCCACTGCTGCTTGGAAAAGGATGTGCTGACTTCAGCTGCATGCAAAGTAACATTAAACATGTACGCCCATTCACAGCTATAAAAAGGGCTCCTATCCTTCAGTTTTTAATAAAGTATATTAGTAGTATATTTAGTTGTTGCCCCCCCCCATAGTTTTTCACACCCTGCTACAAGAAGAGTAAAAGGATGTGTAAGAAGAGCTTTATGATGTTTTGCCCGTTTGTTTTGGTTAAAGGATGTGTGGGTTTTTTTTAAACACATGGCAGCATTCTGATTTCTATTCTTAGAAACCATTTGAGGCAAAAAAGAGCCCATGAAAGAACTGAAGTCCGCAAATGAACTTCCTTTCTGCTGGGTTTTTCTCAGCCATCTCCCCTCCAGTCATGCCTGCCAAAATCCCATGCTTTATAGGGGCATCTGTTCTATTCTCTCCAGGCCAAAAAAGGAGACTTTTCAAACCCTTACTATAGCTGAGGAAATCTATAGCTCAATGTGCCTAATGCGATTTTCCCATGTCTACAGAACCTGAAGTTCAGCTCCACAACTGCCACCAGAAGGGAAAGTAAGTCTCTTTCTCCTCCTTGCACCTTTCCTTCCTCCAGCCATACACCCCCAATCCAGGCCTCTTCTAAAAGCTGTCCTCCTCCCACCCCCATCTAACTGTTTTTTACCATGACTGAGGAACTGAGGTATCAGCCGCAAATGAAACTCTACATCAACAGCTGAACTGACATACTCTTCTGAATCCCTTCACTGCTCTAAGCGCTTCACCCACTCTTCTGCTGTGAACTTAGTATACTTCATACAACAAGAAATACATTAAAAATAGTCACTTTCCCATACTAGAACTGCTCCTAGAGACATTATCTAATTTTGTGTCATAACAAATGCAGACTAATTAACATTGCTTGACACAAACAGCACATCACCCTGAAAGTACATTGCCTGCCCATGATTTAAGTTCACACATTGGCCATAGCAGCAAAATTCGGCGGCTCCCACTAATGCCAGAAGAACACAGCAGCACAGACAACACTCTGCATACCAACCTGTGTGAGGTGGCTCTATCCAAATGCCGTACACTTCCTTCAAAGACTTGTAATTTACAGTGAAAAACACAGGATACCACAATTCCATCAAACTAAAACCCCATGAAATAACAGTTTTAATATGTTTCAAATAAGCAGATGTTCTAGTACATATCACTTGCATAAGGTTTCAATGCAACCACAATAACAAGCATAAGCCACAAGCATCACTGATGTGGCTTTCAGTGAAATCAGCAGAATCAGACCAGAAAAAAAATGAACCTAACAAAATGTGCCCAGACATTAGCATCGGAAAGAAAAGATGAGAAAATTAAGCTGAGCAGAATGCATTTTCATGTATTACAGTCAGTGTTTGCACAATACCCCTGAAAATTTCTGAAATACCTCATTTTGTTATGTGTAAAAACTAAAGGGAAGTCTGAAAAGCTCCTTTTCTCTCTCCAAGCCAAACATGTCTCATAATTAGAGGCACACAAAGAATACAAGAATATAATAACTGGCAAATGATCTTTTTTGGGTAATTACTCATTTAGCTTTTCTGGCTAGCCAGTCTTGTTCATACATAGTCTTCAAGAAGCAGGAATAGTTCTAGCAGAGAAAGCATAAACAGGTTTTCAGCATAAGATATTAGTACTAGGCATTAAGACAAAAGCTAATATCTGTGCCCATTCTAAACCAGCTCTTAACAGCTCAGCCTGTAAATGCATTGCCTCACTGGCAGGCTGTGGGTATGAGCTGAATACATAAGCTCTTCCTCACATGAAAGGAAAAATATCAAAGCTAAGCTCTATATTGGGGGGGGGGGGAAGGAAATTTAATTTAAAGAAGAGGAACACATTCTGACTCTGCCCATCTTTCTGGTGAACTCAAGATTAAGAGGCATGTTTATGAGCAAAACTAAGTCAATATTTTCAAATCATTTTTTTAGTGCAAATCTTAGTTTTACCATTCACAAAATTCAATAGGTAATTACACAGTTCGGCAAATGTCCTTAGAGAAAAGTAGAAGAATAATGAATTCCCTATGTAATTATTTATAGCTGTGTTTTTGAGTGAACACAGTGTAACAGGCATCAAGCCAACATTTAAAGGCAAAAAACCCCCCAGATTTGTAAAACCTTAAATATTTCAGTAAGCAAGTCCATAGTCTACAGTCTATTTCACAATCTAATCTGCTTTGCAGTACGTAAAAATCCCAACAACTCAGACTGCCTCTGTGATTAATCATTAGGATTTAAAATAAAACCTCGACAAAGACAGGTCCAGAAGCACAACCACAAAATATGTAATGCTATCAGAACATGCAATTTGCTTGAAATAATATTGCTGGAAAGTGCCACAGTGTTGTCTGCAAAATATTTTGTCTGATCTGTATTTTGAAAAAACCCTCAGGAACAAAATCATTACCATGCATCAGTCAAAATGGCAGCAAGCAGAGATCAGACCCAATTTAGTCTTTCATAGCTAACCCTCAGAACAAGCTGCTTATCACTCCAAAGCTCAAAAAAGATGATGAAAACTATGTAACACAATGTTCTTTAGATCCCTAAAGACAACTGATTAAAGTCAGTTAGGAGCCGACTGGTGTGCAATGATGCTTCTGCTATCCAAATACACTGCTTAATTGCCAATACAACTTCAAAACACAACAGAGGGGGAAAAAATTCTTCTCTCTCCTACTACTGAAAAGTCAAGCAGTAGCTACTGGCAAGTGAAAGGAAGGCCAAGTTGTTATTTTTTTTTCAGCTCCAATATCATCAATAATATTCTGGAGACAAAACTAAACAATTTTTTTTTTTTTGCAACAAACAAATGGAACATAATCCAAAACATTCTCCTAAAATCATAGGTTTCACAGGGTCACAAGTGAAAAACAGAAATAAATACCTATATCAGTAGACAAAATTCACAGTACAGACAAGGTTTAACCAGATGGAAAAGAATGTTTTTAAAATTTGTATTTTATACATATATATATATTTATATATATATAAATGCTTTTGCTTTGGTTTAGTGCTTCTACATAGATTGCTTTTCTCTATTCCAGTGCTCTGAAAAACAGATTTAAATGGGAACGATCATTTTGCACAGGGCTGTGCAGAGAGCATTTCATTCTCATTATACAATAGCAGGAATTTTCAGGCAATTTTAATCAAATGTTACTTTGTTCTCTCTTATTCAGATAAAACTAGATTGGCATTATTTTTACTACTGTAGCATTTGGTATGCATTGCAGGAAACTTGCCAGGTACACACTGGAGCCAGAGGTGCATAAGTCCTTAAGGAAATAGTAAAATACAGACACAACAAAGCTTTGTCAATGTAAGTAATAGATACTAACTCCCTCCCTCCTGCAGCAACTTTAACGTAAATGGCCAGCAGTTCTGTGGATTCAAAAGAATGAATCTTATATCCTTGCTCTTGCACAATACCTCCACTGCCCTCCACATGCATAACATTTCTTTAGGACTAGACATACTTGCCTTCTTTATCCAGCACCAATATACTTCTCTGTTAGGAAATGTCCACTTTCCACCAATGCTTACAAGAAGAACCCGCACACCTCTCACAGCCCTCCCAGTTTAAGGACAGTCCAGCTTAATATGACGCAAAAGTACCTTCCAAACATTCTTTCTTCTTTACAAGGAACATACACAGACCTTAGCAATAAACGGTCAGGAGAATCCCAGGATTCATTGAGTACAGAAGTGAGCACTTGCAGAGATGTACATAAAAGTTGCAAGATGAGTTAAGAAGTAAATGCAAAAGGAGATGGGAAGTGCGGGGGGTGGGGGGAAGAAAGTTGGAGGAAAAAAAAAGGCAGCTGTATGTATCATAAGCATCACCGAAACACACAAACCCCTTTCAAAGCAAAAACTAAATTATGGTTTTAAGATAGCACTAAACTAAAATAACAGAAAATAAAAGGTATGTAAATAATTCTACTGGGTTTGGATGCATTTGTCCACTCTGCTTTTCTGCAACTTTTACCCATCTCAGGAGAAACACCAAATTCCTGGAGTCACTTTTTCTCCTGAAAATAAAGGGTTAGGGAAAAACAATTATGTCATCTGTACTGTGTAAAATATCCTCCAAGAAGACAGAGACAAGCAATATGCAGCAACGACGTAGCTTCTGGAAAGAGCACAGCTGCTACACGAGCAGAAAGCAACTGCACCCATTATGTTTAATATGTGGGGAACCAGGCACCCTGGTCCTACTGGTGGCAATTCTTCCTTAGTGAAGGAGAAAATCAAGCTATTCCAGGAGGAGAATCACAGCACGAAAGCCTGTCGAAGATGCAGCCCAACCTCTGAAATTGTGAATTTGTCTCAGGAAATGTGAAGAGACACTTCTCTCATACATCTGCTGCTACATCTACATACAGACCCGGCCTGCGCGTTACTGACTAGAAATGTTTTGTGATGATTTTGTTCTTTTTTTAATTTGTTTTGGACCATGTCACGTAACATCCCCTCACTACCTTCAGTGACAATACCATTTCAAAATTGAGTCTTGCTTCAGTAATCTATTAAATCTCTAGGTTTTTTGCAGAAGCCTATTTCCATCATTTATATTGTATCACCTAAGTAACTACTAAACTGGGATTTATTTCAGGGAAATATATAAATCTCTTCTGTAAAAATCTACACTGAGGTAGTCGTACTCTATGCTCCCTTTACAGCCCTGGGAAAGATACAGGAAAGATACAGACACTTTCATACTACAGATCAACAACCCTTGTTTATATGTCTGTTTTGAAGATATGATAAATCACACCCCACTGTCTATGGAGACAACCAGATCTCTGTTGACTACAGAGGTCCACCTCAACATCTATCTGTAGTTTGATGATCCACCTCCTTGTGCTACGCTCTCTCTTTGCCCTGGTCCCCCTCATGACAGCAAGAAGAGACTTGAGATCAGCTTCAGACTTCATTTAAGTAAACAAGAAAAGCAATGAACCATGTGCAGCCGGTGTAAAAAAAACCACTCATACTCTGCTAAAAAAAGTTCCAGGCTGAATTCAGCATCCACAAGGAGCTAAGGAAAACAGCAGCACAGATTTCCCTACAAAGATTTCTTGGAACTGGAAGATGCTGTTGCTGCTCCCAAACAGTACTTAAACTGCTTTTTTTCAGAGTATTTTTAAACAGGATAAAACGTCATAAATAAGTAATTTACTGATCCAGGGTTTCCACCTTCATATTGTTTACTTCCACTGAAAGACTCCCATGATCAGTTAGTACTTCACACCTATGTCCAATAGACACTGAAATGTAAAAGGGCCTGACTTTATCAAACCCACAGCCTATCACAAAACCTACTAACATGATCACAGTAGGACAAAGTAGAAGAGTTTTTCAAACAGATGATGTGTACTGATACAACCAGTGCAACAGCAGTGGTGCCATTCAGTGTTTTGAAATGGAGGGACATGAAAGACAAGATGATAGAGAAGGAGATCTGGTGCCTGCTTATAACAAACCCGAAAACTGCAATGAAACCTCACAAATTCTAGAAGCCCTCCAAAAAAGACGGCAAAGCCTGCACTTGCAAACCACAGCTTAAACCAGCAGGGCACAAAGAACTGTATTTCAGACTACACAGGTGCAATTACTGTGATGATCTGCATATCCTTCATGTTCTCCAAGGTGTTGTCAACTAAACACACAAAAGCCCCCTTTCAGTGGCACCGTTCTGGAGCCAAAGACCATGCTGGACTCTGGATACCCTTCCTTTCATTTCTTGTCACCTCTGTTGGCCAGACTGAGCCGTCCTCTAAGCACCTACATGGGTTAGGATCTCCACAAGACTCCACTTAGGTCTCTCCCTTCGAGGCAAAGACAAACGGCACAGGTCATGGGAGCCTACATCATCACTCCATCCTCTACAGGCCTTCCAGCATCAGTGCTATGGGGACAAATGCTGCCAGGGATTTCCCCTCCAACCCATGCCTTAAAATAAGACTGGGATGTGGGAGGAAAGCATGTAAGTTAACAGTGCCTCGCACAACACTATTTTAAGGAGGAAAATCCTGAGGGCTGGTAGGGTTTTGCTGCTTTCTCCCAAATGTTGCCACTTTAGGCACTCCCATCATATTCTGCCTCCTCCTCCAGCTTCAATCACCTGACAGCATTACAGTAGCAAAAATAATGAAGACTACTATACATGGAAATGAATAAGAAATGAGAAAGCATTTTTCTGCCAAGATCAAAACAATAGCAATCAAGTATTTTTCATTGTGCCAGCAAAGACTTCTGCTGTTTCTCAGGCTGCAGTATCACTCTTTGATTTAACAATTTACCAGAAAAAAAAGTAATAAAATAAAATTACTTGAACATTAACATCAGCAAGTCATCCAGTCTCTTAAAAGCTGAAAAACATACCTGGCGTACGAAACTGTTAGAGGTAGTGTCAGAAGATGTACTCCCATCGGATCCTTTGAAACGGTTTTTTCTTCTTGCGCCTTTACCGTAAGGCTGTAAGAGGGAAAAAAAAAACAAAAAAAAACAAAAAAAAAAAAAAAAAAAAAAAACACACAAAAAAGAAAAATAAATTAGAGGAACAGTGCTAGTCTGTGTTGCACAGAAAGCTTTCAGTAAAAGCATCACCAATGTCTCCTAGGCTAGCACAGATTCAGATGACTGGCTTTGTATCAATTAATAAGCACCTATTCAGTAAGTACCTAACAGACAATGCGCAGAACTGCTCACCAACACAACTAGGTTTGGCCAGCTGAGCCCCAAATGCTTTGTTGGGTTTTTTTCCCCCATATGCAGGTTCAGAGAAGCGTTTACAGACTTGTACAATTGTAGTATTCTTCACCCAAGTCACAATCATTAAAAAGTCCAGTTTGTTTTGCAGCTAGTTTAAATAAACAAGCTAGGAAAGAAGATACTGGAGCAGTCTCCAGTACATTACAGCTATGAGCCAAGTCAGCTGAGGGAACATTAAACAGCAAGAAGTGACCAACAACTTGTTGATTTGGATATAATCTTAAAACTAAGGAAGAATTTCTAATTTATTTTTTAAGAAAATTTTAGGTAAATAAGTACAACAATAAAAAAGGACTAAACACGTAACTGGAAAAGAATAATATGCAACTAAAAAGCAAACCATCGTTTTTATCTTTAGAAAATCAAAAAGATACCAGAAGAAAGCAATAGTTGTCTGAAGCAAAATTAAACTATAATATAGGAACACAGCAAATAGCCAACCCCCTAAGACAAGCTGCTTGTTCTGCGCAATGAATACTGTCCATCAATAAATATCATAAAACAAATACCAAAAAATTCAAAAGAGTTTAAAGCTATGCTATTTGCATCCACCTACTTTTGTAGTGACTGTAATCCATGCCATTACACCAGCTCAGACCCTTCCCAAAGCTCCCCTCCCAGGTATAGCAAAATCTCACAGATTTATTCTTTACAACTACATTAAGAGACAGCCCTTCCTACCCAGGCACACCACTTAAATTCATCTAAACTTACATCAAAATCATGTCTTGATTACTTCAAACATTATGTTCCTTGAGGTTGATAGACGCATTTTTTTTTTGTCAGTCATCACACTTCTGTAAAGGTCATTTTACTAATCCATCTCTCTGGATCATGTCTCCTGTCATTGAATACCTTCCACAGCTCCCTTCAATAAACAGGGTTTTTGACTTCACTTTCAAGGTCTACCTTGGCCTGTTCCCAATCTTAGCTCTCACCCTGCATTCAGCACTAAACTTTTGAGCTCCCCAATAACTTGGGGGGGAGGGGACGCAGGGGGACACGACAAACAAACACAAAACCCCCAACAAAACCAGAACCAGCAGCACAAAACCAAACACCAGATTCCATCACCTATATGCTGATGTTTCAGAGAGTAATTCCCTATCCTCCCTCATACTATCTCACAATCCTTCTCCCAAGAATTTCTTTACAGAAAAAGCATTGTTATCCTTAAAATATTAGACAAAAACCCCTCTTGATAATAAGGTACTATTATGCTGATATCTCAAAATACCACATTAATAAATCATATTTTTTATTCATTATTGGTAGTTAGCATTCCAAGTCCATGCATATGCATCCTGCTGTTGACCTTGGCCATAAGCCACTGTTGGTCCTGGGTTTTGGCACGATGAGAAAATTATAATAAGGTTATCGGAGAACATGGCTGTGCATGCATTACAATGCAGCATTCCTGACAACCCAGCCTTCATACTTCAAATCCTGGGATAAAACTGTGCCTGGGTACATAAAGGGCATCCTTCCCCAGACCTCAGCAACCTTCAGAGCACCACACTGAGCTTTGGGCCCAAGTCTCATCGGTTCTCATGGTACAGAAAGCAGGCTCCAGCACAGGTTTGGGGGCACAAATTTTTAAGATCATAACCTCAAAATCAGAGCTGTAGCTCTTTGCAGTAACACATATGATAAATATGATGAAATACTGTGCAATCTAGGAGTAACTGAGGAGGACAACAGATAGCTACTACTAACTCCTGGCCATTTGCCAAACTGACAAATCCAGGTAACTTGATACCACAAGATGCAAGGGAATGATCCCAGCCTGTATCTGGACCATTAAGTGTTGATTCAGGGCAAGTTCAGAGAGCTGGTTGAAATCTAATACCAATGTTTTAGAAAGAATGACTCAAGTAACAATATATCTGTCAGCTTGACACTGATTCGGAGAAAAAATAATTTAGTATCTGTTATGTCATTAAACTAACAAGGACTTAGGAGAAAAGCAATGGTTTTCCCACAAAATACAGATTTGCAGGAAAGATATTTTGCCAAATATATTATTTTTACGAAACTGTAAATAAGCCATGTAAAAACTTTCTGAAGGGCACATGAATCAACACTACATGTTGGTTTAAGGCAGAACTATATGAAAATATATATATAAAAGTTAGCATGCTACATATGATGGGGATGAAAACAGGACTTTCTGATGAGTCTAAAGCTGTAATCCAGTAGGTAAAAAAAGGTAAGCTTAAAAGTGAAAGAGGAATGGCTCTACATGGTTGCATTTCTAAAAGGGATCTTTGATAATAGAACTTTTTGATAATAGAAAGGCATTCATAGATCTGTAAGAAAGAAATGTAGATCAGAACCAATGTTGCCAACAAATTACGCAACACATTTTCCAGTTACTGTTAGAATAGACAGTTCTATCAGAACCATCTTTTTCCACCCAATACTCCACCTAATACCTAAATACATAAAAAGTATCTTTTACATAAGTAGTTTGAAATAAACCAACATCCTTAAATCAAAGTTTACTTCCTAAAAATAGTTGTTACTGAGATAACTGACTAGTTACTCATGACCAATGTTCTGGCCCTCTTTTCACCAATTTTTGTGGAAGAATATGGATATATGCTTACAAAAATAAAGAAATCATAACATTCACACGGCATCTCAAGAATATAAAGCATCTATATAAAGTTCACACTACCTAGGCAATTTCATAAATAATGTACAGTACGGTATTGTGTAATCCCCAAAGAGATACAGGAAAAAAAATGTGCACGTATTCTTCACAGGGACTTTTTTTGTATTTGTTTCCAGTTTCTACAACATTTAATTTACAAAATCAGTGTTCCATTTTGTAACACAAAAAAAAAACTAATACAAAGGCAAAAGAGGGACTGTGTCTAGAGCAATGAGGATAAAAACAAACAAGAGCAGAACAAAAACACAATACAAGCACAAATAAAATGCACAACTAAACACTAAAAACATTTATTTCAGGCAACATCACACAGCAAATGAAGCTAAGACTGAAACTCACCTTGATCTTTCAGTTTGGGGAGTTTTTGTTTATGCACAGCAGGTGCATGGGTTTGTTATAGTTTTATATGAGTGGAAATTATTCAGCAGTACAAGCTAAATACTAACTTTAAACACAAAAAAAAACCCAGCTGACAGAGTGGGAGGCCAAGGCTACACAATGTAGGGAAAGTCAAGTTTTATACCTGCTTCTGTGCACAGACTGATTCCGTGGAATCAGAGGAAAGGGGGACAATTTCAGTACATGGGAAAAGTGGGATTTGATGACCCTTCTCTTTATTTTAAAGGACGCTAATCTGGGATTACATTTATCTTCCAGACCTTTCAAGCTTATTCCCACAGTCAGAACCTTTCTTCTAAAAATGAGATAACTCTTACATAAACAAAACAGGTTTTTACATATTTTAAAAATGATTAACTATCCCTGTCATGTGGAGAAGCATGAATACTCATCCTGTTATATTCATTATGTTTTGCTTCTTTGAGGGTATTCTTCCCATAAGATCTTAAAGTGAAATCAAGAACTTTGCACAAAAAGAAAATAATCTACCAGTTACTTTCAATTCTGGGGAGAAAAAAAAAAGAAAAAAAAAAAGAGATTTTCTTTTTTTTAACAATGAACCCAACATGTTACCACGATTTTCATATTAAAATTAGCTGCCTTATCTGTGTTCTGCGCAGCAGTTGGCTGCAATTAGGTAGCTAAAAATAAAGGACTGAATCACAATCTATGGACATTGACCAGTAAAAGCAACAACACTGGGCAGCTGTTCTTAACCTATGAGGTTAAGCTAACAGAACAACCATAGGGGACCAAATGTCTCTGCACCCAGTATACCGTGGTAGCAAACTCAGTATCATCATTTTTGCCAGTTAATTTTAATAGAACCGACTCCAGTCCTGCAAACAACCTTGTTTATATAAAAGTTTGCTGAGAGGAGCATTCTCATTGGATTTCAGCAGAACAACTTAGACAAATAAAGTTATGTACACGTGTTTACGAGACCAAAACTGTAGCTTGGTTTATTAGTCAGATGTGCAAAGTTCTTTTTAAATTGGCTGAGTTGCCAAAGACAAGAAGCACACACCCGCATTTATGTTCTACAGTTTCTTCAAAACCTGTCAAACAATGTGAAACTTAAAAAAAGAGGAAAAAAAAAAACAAAAAAAAAAAACTTACCCAAGTAATCTTGTAAAAAAACCCAAACATTTCATCAACAAAGTCTGCTTTCCAACTCTGACGTGAAAGTACATTGTGTAACCTTTATTCAACCCACATAATCAAATGAAATATGGGAATCATATGAAGCATTAGAGGCATGCATAGCAGTTTCCTGATAATTAGCGGTTTCATATACAATTACTCATTACTGCAAATGGATGAGATCAATGTCGCCTAATGAAACCCTTTAACTTTAATGAGGCTCTGCCTCAACACATGAAAAGCATACATCCGTAACATTTAATCTTCTAACACACACAACAAGCAGAAGGCATGGTTTATCCCTGTAGGCAAAATACTGTCATCTGGAAGAGGAAATATAAAACATTTAAAATGACCAACTATATACAACCAGAGAACTTATTGTCAGCAACAGTCTTAAAATGCCCTTCACCAGTAAGCACTCCAATGGTATTTTATATCAAAGCAGAGGTGATGACTACACACAGGGTGAGCCTTAACCTTTACTGATTATAATAGATAAAAATAGCACCAGTCTTTGAGACTGATGGTAGGTGTCAAAGATAAACCCTTAAAAACTAGCCTGCTGATGTCATTCAAAGAAGGAAGGAAAGGGGCAGAAGATTTAGACAGCAGAGTCCGATGTCAAGTCAGGTCTTGAAACATAAATGCAAGAAAGGAACTGGGGAGCACAAAACCAGAAAATAAAAATTCAGAGCTTACATGATCTCAAATGAGCAAATGACCAATTACAAGGATCAGAAGAATACCTAAAGGTAAAGACAGACCCCCTGAAGGATTAGGGAATAACTGGAAAAGTCAGAAATGAAAGAGTGCACTAAGCATTCTTCCTTCCCATACAAAAGCTTTGAAAGGTATTTAAAAATTCTCATGCCCCGGACAGCATACTGGGACAGTGCAGAACATGCACATCCACCTCTTAGATGAATAAATCACTGCCACTTTAATGAATGCCTTACAACGAGGCAACAGAATGTTCCTTTAGGTCAGACCTCCTGAGGTTTCTCTGGTCAACAGCCAAGCTTGCCACCTCTCAGAAACAATACCCTCCAGCGTGGTGGGGTAGCCTCCAGCTTCGGCTGCATAACTGTAAACCCCCACATCCACACTCCAACACCACAAACGGGGCATCTTTGGGTATAAAAGGTCAGCTACAGAAGGAGACATGCATATTCCTGATCTTTACACCACAAATCACACTAATCTCATAAAGCAGGGGAGGTCAACCTTCTGACAGTACAGAAAAGGGATGGGAGATCCACATAGAGGAGCTCCTCAACACTCCCAGAGATCCACTCCACGATGGAAATGGGAGAAAAAGGGCAATGTTGGACATAGCAATATATCCTGGCTTGCCTTCATCTTGGGGCTGGGTTTCAGAACACCCTACATGGTCCACATCAATGCAGTTCTGTGACAGGCACTCACCCTTGTGACATACCTGAAGTTGCCTGAGGAGCACAGACTAGTGTGCCCATAGCAAAGAATCTCAAGGTTACGTTTCAAAACCTGAATTTCTTGAAACAAATAGGTGCTATTAGGACACCATTCAGAAAACACAAGGCTTCCCTTCAGGAATCCTATCAAATTGAGGATCTCCATATACAGTCATCAAGTTCACACAAGCTACAGTGATGAGTCTGCAAAGACCATTCCCTGGTCCTTGTATAAAATCCTCCGCCTACACCAAAACAAAATCCACGCAAACAAACAAAAACAAAAACCCTCCACAAATAATTTATTTACACAAACTTTCATACAGAGTCCAAAAATAAGTATTTGACAGATGCTCCTTTTTTCCCCATATAAAAGAAAATACATTTGTGCTGAGAAATCTGTAACAGGGTTAAATCTTCGATGCTCTTTTCTGCCAGCCTGTGATAAAGGCTTGCCAATACTGCAGCTAGAAATAGCCTAATTCTCACCAGTTCCTACACTTCTAAGCCACATCCCAGTGCTCTCAGCCTGGCCTCAGACCAGGTCACCTGGCAGTTTCCACCCGCTAGACAAGGAGTATGGGACTTGGCCTGCTCTCCTCCTGCCCGGTGGCTTGGAAACCCACCTCAGTGAAAATCTGCTGCACATCTCTCCGTAATGCCGGTGATGAAGATGTCTGCTCCCAACTCAGCAAAACAGGAGCACACAACAGCAGAAGGTGTGGAAGCTCATGCCCAAACCCTGCTGTGCCTCCTGCAGCCTTTTAAGATTGGCAGCTATGGTTGCAGGCCACGTGCCTGCTCCTCCCCACCTGCTCTCCATATATTTCTGTATTGCTTTTACACAATCAAACAGAAAAAGAGATCTGACTCTATGACAGAAAGGTATTTTCAGGGAGCAACAGCCACCTATGGGAAAGCTTCCCTCTGCTAAGTGTCTGCTGCCCTGCTGACAGAGAATAAGGCGAGCCCTTGGAGGGCAGGGAGGGTAATTTTGGTTGCTTTGTGTTATTGCGAAACTCTTCAGTCCTGGCACAGGAAATGACTGAGTGAAAGAAGAAGAAAAAAGTTTCCAGAGAAGTCAGTCTTGAAAGAGTACAGGAACTTCTGATCCATAACAGTTTGAAATCATAAACCTAGAAACAAAGCAAGACAAAACCAGAGATCACCTCTAAAAGACGGTTACCAGATATGTAAGTTAGGACTGAAACTGCCAAGCTGTCTCAGAGTCTACACTCTAGGAAAACGTACAAAACAATTATTACATCCCATATATGCTGCTGATGTGTAATACCCAAGTGGTAAATAAAAGTCTCTGGAAGAGACGCAAGACTACTTACTACTGACAGAGTTCAGGACAATGCAAAGTAAACCCCAAGAGCCAAAGAGAATCATCAGAAAGGTAACAGCTGAAACTTGAGGGGCTTTCTTCAATGAAGGGCTATTAACAGTTATTTTTGTCAGTAAGAGGAACAACACTGAAAGGAGGTTACCACCATCAGGAGAGAAAAGATTACCTCTTGCTGAGGAACATGAGAAAGTCCAATGAATGGCACTGGATTTCATCACTTCTTGGTTTGTTTATACTCCACTGAGCTGCTGCCACACTGGATCTGGCTTCTAGGATGCTGCCAGAAGAGAGTAAAACCTCCCATGCCTCTATAATGAATGGCTATTGCTATTATTTAAGTAAGCAAAGGGATATAAATTTTGTTTGTTTACAGGTTGCAAAGTATTCTTGCAAGTCAGTGCTGGGAAATACACTGCTGCAAAATGTTATTTGAAGAATAGGTAAACACGGTATGAATGTGATAAATCAACTCAGCTGAAAGAGAGAAGCAGAGGGCAGCGTGATTCATCTCCTGAGAATAAATCTCTCGCTATTCCTCCCATTCTTTATTACCCCAAGTCAGGCAGTGAAGGGATGGTGCTATGCAATTGAAAAGATAGCTGGAAATCCAGGAAAGACAACGGTCAGTGCTAGGGCCAAATAACTAAGCCGATATTCTGGACGCACCACTTGCACATTACTATAAAAGTCACGTTAACATGGATCACAGCCAATACAAAAGGAGAACTGAACAAGCCCATCCCTAACCCCACGCCTGCAGTTCACCTTCAGCTGTGCAACCCAACCAGCTGGAGTCAAGCGCTCCTGGAATGATGAAGCCTTTAGACTCAGAAAGGGGAAGCACTTAACAGAGGAAAACTAAATGCAAGTGAAAGACCTAAAGAAAACCAAAGGGAGAATTGTTTTCATTTAAAATGTGTCAGGTTGTTAGGACCTGCATTGACAGATGATGCATAAGAAGGCAAGAAAAAGAACAGGAGGAAAATAGTAATGGGGAATAGGGAAGTATTCATCCAGGATAAGTAAGATTCTTCCTCCCTCCACAAGGTACTCTGCAGTTGCCTGATACAAGGTTTCATTATATTTTCGTTGAAACATCTTCTATAATTTACTGATCTGATGTGCTGTGACTGTTCCTATGACACAACACAGGAAGCTTTGCGATGAGAAAATAGCAATAGGAATTGAATCTAATGATTTCTGGGGACTGAGGGACTTTGAAGTAGGATCAGAAAAAAAAATTACACAGGAGGAAGGAAAAAGAGAAGCCAAGAGTCACCATGAAAGGCATTAATATGCTATGTTATATTATAAACAAATCAGCATAGCATCTGGGTTAATTAAAATTATTAAATTGAACCTTCTACTGGTTCAACTTCCTAGAATTAAAGGGTTCTTGAAGCAAAGAATTAAAAAGAGGACTGGAGTTGGTCTTTTAAAAAACAGACACTGACCATCAAACACTGATACATTTGAACAGTTTGCTTGTTTTATGATTTCAGACTGAGGATACTGATTTTATTACAAAAAGCCACACCCAGAACTACCACTTTGCACTGACATATACCTGACCACTGCGAATAACTCCACAGTGTAAATGTCAGCATGTGCTTTGATCTGGATAAAACTGGGCACCTGAAACAATATCACAACCTCATCTGGCCTCGGAACACGGTGAGTACCTAAAACTATGTTTTTACAGTAATATGGACCTAAAAGCCACAGAATTTTAGGTGATAAAGCGTAACACACCAATACTTTGTTCTCATTGCAAAGAACTTCCCAGGAAGAGTACAGTAGAACTGTCACAATGAATGCCTATTTTATTTTGTTTGCAGATCTTGTTAGCAAAACGCATCATGAAAGTAAGAAATAGATTTTACACAGAGGCCATCTAGGAATATTTCACATATTTAACTACCTTTCAAGAATCATTACTTCCAGAGTGTTAACTATATTCACCCCTCTGCCAAGTGGTGACAAATTTGGCCAAAATGGATGGCCAGGCACAATTCAAGATAATGGATCATGATGTACAGCCAGGTTAAAAGAAATCCTCAGCTTTGCAAAAAATTCTTGGATAAGAGAAATTCTGAGGCTTTTACAACTCTACAAACGCTCTTCAATTACATTTTGCTAAATCATAATTCCCAGAAGTAGCACTTCAGAGAGCATACTTCTAGGAGTGACATCACTATGTAAGCTTGCATGTCTTTTTCCCTGATGTATTACTTGGCATGAAATGTTTCTAGGATTGATAAGTACTTTAGTGAAAAAGATAGTGGTGGGCATAACTGAAGTACCTGTAGGCAATCTACTTGATGATTAAGCCTCTCCTTCTCACTGTATGTTGCAAAGCAGCAAGCCCTTGCAATATTGATTTTTTTCAAAATCATGTTAATGGAGCAAAAATTCAAATCAGAATAATTGTCTCTCAGTGCAGTGCACGCTAAGGAATTAACTAACATTACGATTCAGACAAAGGGCTCTTTTGCTTCCATAACCTTATCTCCCCTACACCAAAGGTTTACGTATGACTAGAATATGTATGTGAGATATGATCCTTGCTTTGCCTAATGGCTTTGGTTCCAAAACCTGAAAAATATTCCCCGAACTAAAAAGCCACATTATCACTATCTTAAAAAGTGGATCTTTTTTGGCTGCAAGTGTCCAGAAACCAATTCTATTAAACAGAATACAAGTACCTTACCTGAAACATAAATAGCAAGCTATCCTTTCTCTCTAAGCAGAGGCTCTTTACGCCTAGTTAAAAGAAGGGTGAAAATCAATTTCATGATCAGTATTTGACATTTGTCCACAGCAGAGAAGCACCATATGACTAGACAGTTGCGATTCTGTGCTTAGGGCTGAAAAGACACAAAAAGGGGTGTGATTTGCAGGTCAGAAATTAGTTCCCTTGCCACTGCTTCTGGAGAAGCTGTCAAAGCATATGGCCCTACTGAAATGTCTGTTCTGCACTTGGAGGCTGCAGTCAAATTCACATCCAAAAAGACATTTTTTTAGCTTAACCTAGTCTCTGGTTCAGTGCCTGGATTTTGCTCTGCTGTCACTGGTCCCCAGCAAATACAGATCAATTAGTGAGCCTTTTGACAGACTGACAGCATTTTCCTCTGGCAAATGAGCACTTCTGTGATGAAACCGGACCACCTTCCCAAAGAAAACCAAGCATGAGAGACAGTTTTGGGAACAGCAACAAAAACTGCCACCCCAAAAGGAAAACAAAAACTCTGTCCTAACACGAACAAGCATGTTTGTAATTTAAAACGCACACAATCAGATTTTACCACCCTTTTACAGGGTTTAAAAATAGCACTGTAAGTCTTTGTAGCCAACTATTGCAAACTCGAAGATATTATGCAACATTCATATATTACACACGAACCACCTTTCAAAATATAAAGTCTTTACCAAGTGCACAAACATCCATACCCTGCCTGCCTCTCTCTCTCCATCCATCCACCTGAGCGCAGCGCACACGGCCTCAGCTGTTAAAATTTCAGGGATGACTGTACAACCACCTTCTGCACGAGAATCGAGCAGCTTAAATCTGCAGCGTGCTCAACACCTTCAGCCTCCCTAAAACAACCGGCGTGAACCACCTTCCCCCATCAGCACAGGCTGTCACCAGCCTGGGTAACAGACGAGGAAGGTTTCAGCAGTGCGTGGTTAGCATCAGGTACAGATACAACAGGTTACGGGAGCAGGGAAGACGAGCCGTAACCTGTGAGTAATACGGAATAGCACCTTAATAGCAACGTATTCTGGTACAGTCATCCTCCAGATAACTATAAGGGGATTCTTCACTTGCGAAGCTTCCATGGCATACAGCATCCCACTGTGCGGGCTAACTAATCAGCATTTGGGGGTGCGGACGGGGAACGGGGGGTCGGGCGCCTCAGGAGAGCCGTCAAACTTTTCTGACGGCGGGGAGTTGAAGGGCAGTGAGCTCCGGCAGCCCCGCCGTTCTCCTCCTGCTAGCTGCCTCGGTACGAAGCCCTCCGCGCCCGGCCCGGCCATGCCGCCCCCCGCCAGGTCCCCGCCGCAGCCGGCCGAGCCCTCCGCTCCCGCGGTACCTGCGCTGCCGCGGGCAAGGGGTTGTCCAGCAGCTCCATCTGCACCTCCTGCGCCGGGCTGGGAGGCGATTTGGACATGTCGCTCTGGACCATTGGCGAGCAGAGGGGGCGGCTGGGCGCCGAGCCCCTCGGCGGGGCAGAGGCGTGCCAAGCAAAGCAGAACCGAGCCGAGCCGAGCCGAGCAAGCCGGGGCGGCGGGGCGCCCCTCAGCGCCCGGCCATGCCGGGAGAGGCGGCGGTGGGCAGGCGGTCGCGGGCGGCGGCGCGGCCCTGGCTGTTGCCGTTGAGGAGCGCGCGGCGCGGCGCCGGGGGACGGGGCACGGCGGCCGCCGCCGGGCGCGGGGGGAGGGCAGGGGGCGGTGCGAAGGGGGAGAGGGAAAGTGACAACGAGCATCGCCCTCCCGGCAGCTACCGGGCGGCGGGCGCGGGGCGGTGCCTCGCTGAGCCCGCAGCGGGAGCCGCGGGGCGGGGAGGGATGCGCCGGGAGTGCGAGAAAGTTGGGGATGGGGGCCGGGCCCTGCCGGGCCCTGCCGCTGGGCAGGGACGCGGGAGCGTGGGGCAGCCCCGGCGCGGCCGTGGCCGAGGGACGCAGGGGCTCGCTCCCGTCCACTGTCTGTAAGTTATCTGCAAACGGAGCCTCCCGGCGCTCGGAGCACTCCGCGGCTTATTTGAGTGCCGACCCTCGGGCGTAGCTGGAGCAGGAGCGGTGGGAGAGGAGCGGTGCGCCCCCTGCGCTGGCCTTGCCCCTGCCTTGCGCCTCTCCTGCCCCCCCCGCCCCTGGCCAGGTAGCGGGAGGAGAGTCAGGACGCGCCCTTCCCTGAGCCCAGCGGTGCTGCCCGATCGCGACCCCACGGCATCCCATGGCTCAGCCCGCATCGATGCGCGAATCTTGCGGTGCCCTCGGGTTTAGTGACCAAACCCACTCTTCGCAAAGAGAAAGTTCCCTGGGTCTGTGGTGTTGACACGTTTTCTTCCTGCACTTCTTGGAGATGCCCGTGTATGCATCAACAAGGGATCAGCAGTTCGTAACTAGAAGGCAAGAGGAAGCCCACTGTCTAATTCTATATAACCTATAGCAGCACAGTTTCAATCGTGTTATCAGGTGCCCCACAGGAGGCTTCAAAAGGCCTGTTCAAAGCTTGACCTGCGGAAATCACCCTCCACCCCTGAGATGCTCTCTCATCCATTTCTTGGAAACAAAAAACTAACAACTGTATGACTGCCCTGACAGAGACCCGTGTAAATCTTCTGACCACATAAGCACACAATGGACCCGTAGTCAAAGGTTTTAGAGGAACATTCCTTGTCAACTTTGGATAGCACCTAGCCACTCCCCACACTGTGATAAAGAGAAACTTATGTTTTCAGAACCACTTAGTGATTCTGAAATCTGTTACAAGCTGATGGTAAACAGTGAAAAATCATTACAGAAACTCAGAACGGCCTAATGTCGTATACTTGAAATCACAGCCATGACCAGCGGCAATAGGATAGTCAGAGGAAAAGAAGCCAGCAAACCAAAACCAGCACAAAAGCCAGTTCAATTTTAAGAAGTACCTTCAAGCTTTCTCCCAACTGTGACTGATTCACCACATTTTTCATTACAGCTAATAAATTTCCTCTCTGGATTAGCTTACCCCTAAGATTTTCTCATATGGATAGTGAAAATAGCATGCAGGAACTACCCATCTATTGTGAAGGAACTCGCTTTCTCTGCTAGTGGAAGTACTCCAAGATTTGAAGAAGCTTGGAACTTTCACTTGTCCAAAAAGTTTCACATTTCATTTTGAAAAGTTGTAGTATTCTTCAAGAATAATTTTCAGAATTTTGTCAAACTTGTTGTCAGAACCTTAATTTTTAGTGAGAAGAATGTCTTTTACATGCTCAAATTTCATTTAAATTGTTCAATAGACATGCTGAAAAATCTTGAAACTATAAAGATTCTAGAACCTGGACTGCTTCCAGATACTCTCTTAGTGGCTATAACCAAAAAGATATTTTCTCTTTGCACATCTGGTGGGAAGAATGGATACTTCACCTTCTAATACAGGCCCTGAAGTAGTTATTTCTTTGTCATTTGCAAATTAAACTGTATTAATGGAATTACTTTTTGTAACCATCATAATAATTAAGGAAGGATAAGATTTACTAAAGAACCTAAATGCAGCACTTCCTGTTAATGATTGCTAAGTGGGGTATTATCGAAATATGTTTGCTTTGACTTCTTTATAGCTTTGGAACCACTTTATCCTTCTGTTTCAAACCATTCTGTATGAAAGGCACTTGGTCTGCTGTGATTCAGTACATTTAATTTTCAGTACATTTAATTTTCAGGCATCT
This sequence comes from Pezoporus occidentalis, assembly GCF_034315485.1. Taxonomy (NCBI): domain Eukaryota; kingdom Metazoa; phylum Chordata; class Aves; order Psittaciformes; family Psittacidae; genus Pezoporus; species Pezoporus occidentalis. Next base: position 4,414,267 of record NW_026915725.1, read on the forward strand.
GTCAGAGATCGCCTATTCTCTCTCACACAAAGAAGGGAATAGGAGTTATTTAATCCTGTGACAGTGGTCCTTCACATTGCCCTCTGGATTTTTCACTTTGAAAAGAGTATATAAATAACATAGGTTGGTTTGGTTTGGTTTGTTTCTCAAGTACACAATTCTTCTTTAAGAGTAGTAGAGATCATTTTGGAAGCATTACAGTTTCTAAAACCATAAATTCTGTATCTGTGTTGAAAGGGTATTTCTACTCCCTCATAAGTTAGAGCTTGAATGTATCAAATGAAGTTTGTTTTTTATTTGAATAGTCTTATGTCTTTTATGATGACTGTCTTCTTTCCTTTATAAAAAAAGATAAAGGTAATGGTTTTGCTTGTTTATATACACACATAAAAGGGCTGTAGGAAGCAGAGACTCTGGAAATTTTTTAAGGCACAAAATAAACAAAAGGGAACTCACTGACTTTAAAAGAATAGTTAAATATAAACAGTTGTGTTGTACAGTTTTCTCTAAAAGAAACCCAAAACAACAAATCCACACCATCCCTAATCACCTCCAATGTTCTAGAAACTTTTTTGTTTGTCTTCCTGAAAGTACTCCACCTAACTGTTCTTCAGTAGCAATTATCGTTCATTACCTTGATGTAATGAGTGGCTAGAAGATTAGCCGAGAAAAATAATTGTAAAAAAGTATCTTACTCTGTTTCCCTCCTCTTGTTTAGCAGTTGAACAGAGTTCTCTAACCTTGAAATGTGCAGTGAAAATCCTTGAGCTGACCAGACACATGCAGTCATCCCTCTGCATGCTGTTTTTGGCCACATCTGCTCTAGGACAAGGGTCAATGTGTAAAAACAATATGCAAAGATTCCAAATTGCTCATTCTTTCTAAAGGGGAAAACAACCTGCTATGCCTAAACACTTCTCAGCAAAAGAAAACCCACTCTGCTGCATTTTTTATGCTGTTATCTGCAATGGAGAGGTGTTGTGCATGCTTATTTGGATTTTTCTAAGCATGTAAATGTTAGAAGACCCGAAGAAGAGATAAGCTAGATTGCTTGGGTTTTTTAAAACAACCCCAAAACCTTAAGCTGACAAAGAACATAACCTGATTTGGGTGCCAAAAAAAAATGGGGGGTTGTTTGGTTTGTTAGAGATTAAGTATTTCTACAGAGCAAGAAACACTGTATTACTTTGCATACTTAATTGTCCTTTAGCACCAATATAAGAATGTGGTGTCAGCACCATATTATAAACTTTGCACATATGTACTGTGAGTACAGGATTGATTTAGTCTATAACTATCACCTGAATGTGCAAAAAATAGGCCTAGGATGCTGATACTTGTCCAAAAGCAGTGAAAAGCTAATAACTTAGGCCCAAGGGAGATCATTAAAAACCTGCATAAAATATAGGCTGGTGAGCTTACAATGACTGTAATGAAACTACTATAGTGCTTCTAAGTGGACATATTTTTAAAGGCCTGATACAGTGAATTTCTTTAGGAATATTAGCTAAAAAGAAACGCTGGACATTTATTATGCTGTGCCACCTGCTTAAAATGCATTATAGCTGGAAATTCAGTATCATGAAAAAACTCGGTTACCTGGATTTAATATCTTGGAGCAGACACAGTTCATCTTCTTCTCCAGTGATAAACTGGAAGCTGGCTGTCACAAAAGCAAACTAAAGAGATTTCTCTTATTTTTGTACTTTATCTTTCACACAACAGGCCTGGACAAAACCACTCCAGACAGCCTCACTTATGAATCTATTATCAGTCTGTATCAGAGCACAACACCACCTGGCTGGATTTAATGAACTGATCCATTCTTCCAGCGCGTGTTTATTGTGCTTTCTTCTTTAGAATGTAAGTGCCATGCAGCAAAACCTTGACTGATATTGTTACGGTATGTTTGGCGAGGACAGGATTGAAGGAGCAAGGTTTCTACATGAGGGAAGATATCAGCAAGATACAAATACTGGCAAAAATGCTCCTAATGCACAGGAAGGCTTACAATATGTGCAGAAGCCACAACACCTACTAAGCACATATTTTAAGCCCTTTGCAAAACGTGACCAAAAAAGGCATGCTCCCATTCTCAAGCTCTTCACTTTGTGAGAGGCAGTTTTGTTGTCTATGGGTTGTATACAAAGTGCATGTTTGATTAAGCACTTCTGCAGAAGTTGCTAGTTTCAGCTGGTATTTTCTTTCCCTTTTCTTTGCCCTCCTGTCATAACTGAGACCACATATCTCCTTTTGTATCCCCAGTCCTTACCAACTATGGCGTTCCTATTTATAGCATTATTGCTGTCTTATTATTAAATACTTGAATCGCAAGAGCACAAAAAAGGCTTTATAGCACTCTCACCCACAAATATGTTCAGCCCATGTGAGTTACTGACATAAGAGACAGCTTTTAATAGACCGTGCAGCCTGTATCCAAGGAGAGCACTCAAGCTCTTCTTAGCTCCTTCAGGTTGGCCTTTCCGCTACCCTTCATTAAGCCCTGCGCTCAGCTTGGGTTTTTCTGCTTTAGGGAAGACATTTTATTTCTTTTTACTGCCAGACAATCACTTATTTGTGGCACTGAAGCAAAACTCCATTCACAATACATGGTGTCAGAAAAGACAATGACAACCTCTAATCTGCATGAGGGTTGCAAAACCATCAACATGGTTGACAGTTAACGCATCATTACCAAGGTTGTTGGCAGATTTAATACGCCTAAGAGTTTACAAATACTTTGCCAATTTATACAAGCACAGATCGGAAGTGCAGATCACTGATGGCACAGCTCCATGTTATCAAGTCAATTTCAGCAGCTAGCATTTGCCAGAAGTTGTTTCCCTCCCTTGTTGCCTTACCCAATCCTCCATTGCACACCACTTTACTTCTCTAAACATGAAGGACTCCATTCAAGAATTAAAATGTAGCAGAAGATTAATTACCTTTCCACAGGGTTAATTCTCTGCTGCTTTATCTCCATGAGCCATTTTACCATAAAGTCCAAACACTGCAACTGCCAAGGTGAAAGGGGAAAGGGGGGTGGACCTCAGGAATACACAGCTTAGAGCAGGGTTGCAGGAATTCCTTCCTGGCTGCACACCAGCCCTTAGAGCAGCTTAGCTATAAACATCAAACTGCAACAAGGTCCCTTCTTAAAACAATAGTGCAGAATAACATTGGTTTGACTTCAGAAAAGTAATTTTTTTCTAAGTACTTTGAGTTTTTGCTTCAAAAGGAGAGTGAGGAAAGACAAGTCTTCAAGCTTTCTTTGTTTCTCCCTTTTTCTCCCTGACTGCTAAGCCTTTTTTTCAGCTGCTCCCCAGTCTTTACTAAGATTGAAGTTCTCATTTTGTAAGAAAGTAATTTTCAACAAAGATTTATCAGCCTTCAAGTTTCTGAAAAGAAAGATATCAGCAGTCATATTAATATTGCGATGTAAATGCTGTATTAGCCACAGTCAATTGATTGCCATCTAAACCACTGTATCTATTTCCACAGTAAAATTCTGAGAGAAACATATGTCCACCTGAAATACAGAACAGTGTCTATGGCTCCACCAACTTCCTCTCTGATTCTGTGTGGCCCTACATTTTGTTAGGACAACTGTTCTTGAAGTGTCCTTCAAAAACCTCAGAACCAAGACTGTGCTGAGATGGTAGGTTTTTATTGTAACATCACAATGGTATCCTAATTTCATTTTCTGTAGAAAAAATGCTAGAAGGCTAGTAGCAACATTTTGTTCTTAATCATGAAAAAAAGAAAGCTCTGGCAAACATCAATGAGATTTGCTGTACATTTCATAGCTAAATATGTATTTAAATAATATTTTGAAACAATGTATTTTAAATACACTCTCAAGTACTTTCTATGACATGTTTCTTAAATCTGGATGGTTTCTTTATGTCATTAGATGGTAAGAAAACTAATTTCCCTTCAGTTTTGCCCTGGTCTGTTTTTTAGGGAAAATATCTTGAAATAGACATAATATGGTTTTTTTTTGCGTGATAGAATTACACTGATAAAAGTAATAGAAAAGGATCAACTTTTAAAACAATATATCTGTTAGAAGCCAACAGATATTGTATTGGTGTCCAAGCCTGTGACACCCAGGACATTAGAGCTCAAAACAGTGCTGAACTACCCCAGCTGGGTAGCACAGGAGCTTCCGCTCCTGGTGAATGCCATGGTGAAACACATCCATGTTCGCTCTTGGATTAGTTCCCTGAATGCATATTTCTGAAAAAGTCAGCAAAGAACAATAATGATGAAGCATTGTGCTTTCAAGGAGGGAATGTCAGGCCATCCGTGATCTCACAAAGCATCCCGTGAAAAAAACAAACCTTTAATTTTACTTCAAACTATTCCGTAAGAGGGAACAAGACTTGCTTTTCCTTATGGCCTTTATGAAATTCCGCAGACATGTTAGTGACAGACTGAATCAACTTCAGTGTGCCATCTGAAGTCCACTCAGGTGAATTCAACAGGCAGAGGCAGCTCCATGGCAACAAATGCTAAAGAAGCAGCCTGCGAGCCAGAGCCCTAATTCTACAATGATATGTGGAGCGTATTCTAGCACAACAAGAAGAAAAATACATTTCAGACAGTGATAATGAGCAAAGCCTTAAACAATTTCCTCCTCAAGAATGGAAGTGGAACACTTTGGTAGTTAGCAATTTTTCTCCACATTGAATGATTGTTCCTGAGAACAAAATAAATTCAGATTTTACAGCCTTTGTTTGGGCAATATTCAAATCAGTGTCACCAAATTGCTTTTTTTTTGGTTGTTTTTTTTTTATTTAAATAGAGCCATTGTGCATCTGTTTATTCACTCACAGCACATGAAGTCCTAAACTAGGAGTTACTACAAGAACAGGATGTTGAAGGTATTTCTCACTAGACTAGTGCCTGTGGACTGTTTGTGTATAGGGAGTCAATGAGGACAGGAAAATAAGTTTTGAGTGTCATATTAATCAATGGCAACATTAAAAAAGAATCTGTAAAATCAGATACATCTTAATTTTTTTAAAGTGAATACTCGGATTACCCTATCACAAAAATAAATATCTTCTAAATGTTTCAGCTTTCACAGTAACATACATGAGTCTATATTTTCCCATGACTGAATCACGGTAGAGGCCACAAAAACAAAGAAACTCCAAAGTCTCTATTTTCTTCTAACAATGTGGTTTTAGTGATAATATATTTCTGACCCCCAAAATAACTAGTCAGAGACAATTTTAAAGCATAGCTCACTTCAGAAACGCTTGACAATGATATTGTGGGAAATTAACTTAGTTTAGAGTGTCATAAAGAGGCATGTGAAGGTTGCTGAAGTCTACCTTCCCGATTAATCTTCAGCATTGTTGGCTTCCTAGCTGAGCCATCTCTCAGCAAAATCACCTGTTTATTTGCTGACATCCAAATCTGGCTAGAGAAACTGGGGGGAAATGTAGTCATGTTCTAGTGGTAAGAAAAGAAAATTTGGATACAACCCTGCAGCCCAGACCTTGCTATTAGTACTACTGACTGCAGTGCCATTTTTGGTGGACACCTAAAGACAGAAGCATCAAAAAGAACCCCCTCAAAAATGAACAATTTATATTCGTCTATTACTTAAGGCCTAGTTTTCCCAGATTTGTGAATGAGCTGTATATAAAGATACCAAAGGAATCCTACGAATCATTCATGTTAAGTAGCTTCTTTTGCTTCATAGAACCTTTCATGGTTAAAGAAATGATCTACACAAGTTTTTGACTGGATGCCAGAATCCCAAACAATAAGTTTTCTTTTGCATTGGATTTATTTCAGTATGGCTCGTAAATACTAACACAATTCTTGCTTCATGCAAGTATTCCAAAGCAATTTTATAAACTAATTCAATATTTACTGCAGTAAATAATTTGATATATTCCAAATGGTCATCTACTATTCAACACATAGCAAAGCCCATGTTTTTGTTCCTACAGGCTGACAAACATTCCGAATAGATCAAACACACGTGAAAAAAGCCAACAGTGTCTGTTAGAGTAAGTCTTCTAACAACAGAAAAATACATTGTTGAATGGCTACTTTCATAAGTTATATGGCCAATGTCATAAGTATTTTCATAAGTATACTAGTGTGACTCTCATGATTAACTACTTGGGGATTTGCAGTTTGGTTCACTGTGAGGTTGTTTTCTTTGAGAAAAATCTGTATTGCATGCTTTTACCAAAACCAGTACTGTTTTATTCAGTTTTGCTATATATGTCACCCAGCATAAAGGAACAATGGCAGTAAACACAGTGAGATAGTCAGCACCAAAACTTTAGCCATTTGCAGCCAAACCATTGTTCATGAATCAACTCCTGAACTCCTGCTGTTTCAAATCCAGGATGCTAATTTAAAACAAGATTAATTTGTGGTTCTCACCCATAAATTGAGTGCAGTAGTGCTCCAGCCAGTAAAGTAGCCATGTGGCCATCTTCTTTGCTGGGGCAGCAATGTCCTAAAGCATCAAAGTGGCCAGCTGAGGGTGGTCACCCATTCAGCAAATCCAACTTCATTTGCTGTGTAGTTTCTTCTGGAAGAAGCATTAGTTCAACTGCAGTGTTTACTCAGCCACTAGTGTAAACTAAAATGGCGTTTACTAGGAACTTTTGACAGTGTTAGTATACCAGAAAATCTTTCTTTCCTTTTCTTTTTCTTCTCCTTATTTTTTTTTTCTTATCTTAAATAAACGAGGTTAAAGCTGTTATAAGGGCTTTTACATGCCTTTCTTACCAATTGGCAGTGCAGAGTGCACACCAAAGTATCAGGAAAAACATGAAAATCGTGTAGACACAAAAAAAAACTTAGATCATTCCTGCTCTGAGATTTCAGAAACTGAAGATTAGGTGCTGCTCCAAAGTTCTCCTCCTAAAGTGCGGCTGTCAAAACACATGCTACTCCACAGTGCACCCTCAGTTCACTACCTAGCTGACCTAGCCGAGTCCCTGCACTGTTTTTCTTGGATTGCACTAACACTGTTGTGCAATAACAGTCTATAAACTCTATTTAATTGGCATTCATCTTGCTGTTTGCTACTGCAATAAAATTTTATTTACTACAATCTAATATACTGTTTATATATAATCTCCTTATTTGTATAGCTGCAGTCTGTGTGTTGTAAGAAAAATTCACAGATCTTCTACATTTGCTACCAGACTTCAACTAGAAAGGGAAAACCAACTTCATGCACAAGTATGTGTTCCAACACATTTGATGCTTTAATTGTTCTGAATGTCTGGATTAGTAATTTTGCTAATTATCTTGCACTGTGTAATTAGATTTTTTTTTTTACATTTTGTTATATAATATTGATTACAAATAATAGCATAATAAGCCAGTGAAATTATAACTTGCAGATCAGGAAGAAGGAAGTACAGAACAGTTAAATGTTTCCAAGGTGAGACTATTCTGGTTTTTTAACCAAAATAAGTATTGGATAATTTAAAATGTCCTTTTAGAACAGAAGTCAAATTTCAGTATATTCCCATCTTGTTGGAATATTCAATATTAACTAGATTAAAACCTGATATTTACTTCCCCCTCCCTTCCTAGTCCCAAGAAACCTTCTTTCCAGAATATGCTGTTTATGCTGGTTACAGAAACCTCCTGCCAAATAAATAACATAGATCTAAGCATCCTCATAGGTGTTTCTTAGGGAAAAAGTTACCTAGTCTTTCTTACCGCTGCAACTCAAAATAGAAATATGATGGCCGTTGAGCTGAGTGCCCTTGAGATCATTTGGCACCCCAGCAGGCCTTTTCAGGTTTGCTCTTTACTACTGCAGAACCTCAGTTCAGATCACATTTAATGAGAGTATTCCCATTTGTAGATCAAACCTTACATTTTAGAAGTAGCTTAAATTTCAGAGATACTACACAATGCCTTTTAGAAGAAATCCAATCTGATTGTCAAATCAAACAAAACAACCCCATATCCAACTAGAAAAATATGACAGAAAGTGTTGAAAATGTAAGTGGTAAACAAAGCTGATATTACACACACAAAAATGTGCTTTTGTGGTCTTGGGGTAATGAAACAGATATCAGGTTATAAACCAAAGTACCTCTGTAAACAGGAACCAAACCTCTTTCACCACAGTTATTGTATGTTCGGTTGCTTTATGGACATACATATTTTTCATGATGAGCAACATAAATATTAAAAAGGTAGAATACTTGTAAATGTAACATACCAGTACGAAACATAGAAATACTATAAATGCAAAATGTTTTAAAAATAATTCATTAAAAAAAGATCTTAAAAAAAAAAATTCTGTCCAGGAGGTACAATGATGTATTGCAATCCATCAGTGCAAAGGAAAGTACAGCATTCACTAACATTTGCTGTTAGTGAATCTTTCTTACTAAACTCATGCTTCAGTAAGGAAAGTGCTTATGAATAAACTTAGGTAGCAGGTACAATATTATGAAAAGGTAGTCTGATTATCTTTCCAGAGCTCAGACAGTTAGAAGCAGCATTGTGTTACATTAAAAGAGTGGTCAGACTGAGAGCCATATGCAAGGGGTGTAGAGGACCAGTTTATTATAAAAACAAACATAACCCCCTCCAGCCAAAACTAAATCTTTCAAGGTTTAGTATTGTTTGCTGCCTAATCACTGTCATCACCCAAATCAGTGGAATCAAACATCTTTAGAATAAATTGCTTCAATTACTTGACAATTCTGTAACTTCTGTAGAATATAATATCTTTTCCAAACAGTTTTAGTCTTTATTTAGCCATCCAAGCTAGCAGTAGGAAAATCATGTTGTTAACATGGACAGGTTGTGGCCTTTACCAGGTTGTTTCATTTCACTAATATCAGAGCAGTACTGTAAGTCCTCAGAAAGTGTGAACCCCCGAGGTTGTACTGCCACAGAAGTACTATCAGCGCCCTTCACTTTTGTCAGGTCTTTCTTACAGGCATGCATGATCTTTGAAACTTTTCCTATCTTTGTCAGTCAGAAATTGTAAATCTCCTTGCGATCTGTGATTAAGACGCACCAGCCTTGTCAAGAGGCATTTTCATAATCTCTGTGTCAATTTACATTGCTCTCTGTAAAAACACCCCAAGATGCCGTTAATACTGCAGGTAATTACATCTGCAGATAGATTGCATCTTCGTATTTCTAGCAAGAAGCATATGAGTTGTTAAATACTTGTCAGCCAGCGGCTTTGCTGAGAGAAAATTGCTCCAAATTGGAAATCCAAATTATTTCATCACCTTCTCCCATGCTTCAAAATGATTTTGAAATACCACTGCTGATCCACAAAGACTTACCGAGCCAAGGGTAAATGAAAGCCTGCTGTGGAACAACTGGCCTGTGACAACATGTTTTAGCAAGGTGTGTAAAGATGTCTCGCGGTACATCCTCAGGCAGCCAGAAGTCTGTATGGCAAATGATCAAAGTGAGACAGCACAGATAACATGAAAGCAGCGGGGTTCAGCACTGGCTATGAACTCAGCTTGAGCAAGCTGGTAGTACTCAGGTGGCTGGCACATAGTGCGCTCCATCCTGCTGCAAACGTGCTTTCTGTGCAGGCCAGCTATCGTAAAATGAGCTCTGATTCATAGCTGCAGCTTTTGTGATCCTTGGCTATGGTGGGATACATGCTGAAACTCAAAGGTAAGCTAAGTGCTGGGCTCCCATAGCACCTCTAATGTTTCTGGTGTTTATTTTCCTTATTGTTTTAGAGGGAAGATGGTTTAACTGAGGATTGCTACATGTGGTTATGACTACATACATGGAAACTATGAAGCCAAAATGCCCCAAGATAAACACAGCAGGATTTCATGAATGGGAAGTGGTGCTTGGCTATTTTCTGGATACTGTGAGCAAATCTCACATGCAACTTCTGTTAGCACTAATCCCCATGCATTTAGAGCAAAGACAGATTAGAATTCTGTGGTGGTGCTTTCCAGAATGCACTATAATCAAGAGAAACAATACAGATTTCTCATGTTTCCTGTATCTTATAAAGGTGTCCAGTAAAATTGATTCATGCAAAAACCCAGGTAACTGCAGCCCTTGAAGCCCTCCAGGAAATAATGTACAGTGCCAAAAAGGCAAGTATCACGTGTACCACAAAGCAAGGACATCAGGGCTGACTGGGGCAATGATAAAGTTCCTGGAACATCGGGTGATTAATCTTATTTTGGAAGAATTTAAAAACTTTGGCTTATATGACTAATTCCCTTTCACTCTAGTAAGTATGTATATGCCAAGAGACCTTTGCTTCTGCAGATCCTCAGTTGCTTTTCATGAAGTTTAAATGAAAAACATGCTCAGCACCATACATCCCACTTTGGGAAAAGTCAAAATGTCAAAAAGCTAAACTCTGCTGAGAGGTACCACAGAAAAAGTTTTAGCTGTAAGGTGAGCAGAATCAAAACCCAAAGTTCATTGACATAGATTAAGTCAGATTATTTCAGAGCTTGAAATTTATCTGATAGCTGTTTATATGTACCTACCAGGTTGGCATATTGAGTAGCAACCAATCAAATATCTGTCATTTTGCAACACTGATCCAATAGCTACTGAAGCCATTATACAGAGTGAAAATATAGTTTGTTGCCTAATAAATCTGATCAATTTTTTGAGGCTAAAATTCCAGCCTGCTCTCTGGTGTAACCTACCTTTTCATCAAAGCAATAGTTGCTTTATTGCTCCATGCCATTCCATGCTATTCTATATTATTCCATGTTGTTCCGTGTCCTTGTACTCTGGTATTTATTCTGATTTTAATTTGTGCTATCAATGCCCTTCTACCTGGGGATTTTATTACTAGAGCCTTGCATCCTGGTTATTTTAAGCACATAGGGTTGTAGCAGTCATGGAAGCCTCTCAGGTTAATAATGATGCTGTGAACACACTTCTAACAGCGCTAGTCTCATGTGCAGGAATTCCGCTGGTAAAAACGCTATGTATGATAACATTTCCAAAAGCAGCATTTCACCAGTGTTACTTGTGAGCAGTAAAACTCTCCTGAGGGACCTGTAGACATCACACCCATGTTAACGGTGTGACAGGCAGATAATCACATCATACTGCACCAGCTCTAGGCATCAGTTTTTGAAAAAGCGGCATTTTAGTTCAGCTCCATAATGTAAATTAAATTTAATAAAGGATATTTTATCAAGCAGGCTAGTGTGAATGTAGTAATAATTTAAAAAGAAACCCTTTCTGTAATGTCAGCTGTTCTTGAATGACACCACATTTACCAGTAGGCCAGCCGAAGAATATCCATTTGGGATAACTTATTTGTTATTTTGATTCATAAACTCCTATAGAAGAGCTCTGAATTGAGGCAGAGATCATGCAAGCTCTAGCTACTGTAATAATAATTTAAAACAATCAATTACTTTTGATGAAACTCATTTTATATGGATGAACTATTTTGCAGTTACCATAAATCTTTATGAGAAAAGGGAAACATTAACAATATAAACATCCACTCTTATTTATAAACAGTCATCTCCTTTACAGGCCATAGGGAATGTTTCATACTACTATAGAATTCTTGCTTTAAATCTATGTCAGCATGATAATTGTCTTTAAAATGATGAGTCATTTGGATTTCAGCTAAGACAGCTCAGCTTGCAGAGCTGCCTGGTAGAGTAATGAGATAGGATACAGACACAAGCCACCCTTTGCCCCTGAGATTTTATCAGGAATAGTTTTTAAGTGCTTGTGTCACATTTCATATTAGCATGAGTGCAAGAAGGGTTGCTGAAATTAGGTCAGGTTCTGTGAGCATTGCCAGAAAAGTCACTCCAGAGGGGAGATCAAATTTTTCTAGTTTGATTGTTCCAGTGCTCTGGGCTTCTAGCAAGTATTAAACCTGCCATGGGATGAAGCTGGTTTATTGCAGTTCTTCAAATTTGCTAGAACTATTGCTCTTCAGAGAATTTATACCACTGACAGCTCTTAGATAGCCCTGTTTGCACAGCAGCCTGAAAAACAGGTTGGAATTTCAAGAGTACGCCTCTTCACTATATGGATACAATAATGGCATACTGTAATACTAAAAAATCAAAGTTTGGCTCATAATCTACACACCTGAGTGATGCACTTATCTAGTTCCTGTCCTGACACAGCTCCTCTGTACAATCACAGCTGGTGGAAATTTGAAACCTGGGGAAGTAACGATGCGGCGCACTACCTAGCCCTGAGCTGGGCATTCGAGGCAAATCCAGCTCTCACACTCATATTCTCTTACCCTACAGGCTGGTGAAAAAAGCAGGTAATACCTTAGCTACATTTACTGCCATCTTTTCAGTAGGAACTTCATGTGAGTGCAACTGAGCTGCTTTGATTGTGATCCTCTTTAATAAGTAAATAAACAAATATAAATCTCACTTCAAGTTTTTGTACCAGACACTGTTCAGAATACCCAAGCCCTTAGGATGACATCTATTCACATAGCTACTATTATTTCCTTGCAAAACATCCTCACTGAATAGACCTGAAATATCCACCTAAGCTAAGCTTTGAATAGAAAACAAGTTCATGGGATAATAACCTGTTTTCCACAGCATTTTCTAGATTTTCTCTTCCATTAAGTTAAAAGCCTCAGACAATCTGATCTTGCTAGGAATTCCCAAATGAGAAGCACAAATGCAAGTTAGAAGAAAGGAATGCTTTAAAATGAGAAGAGCTAAATATTACTTCAACATTTTTGAAGGTTTAAAGCCATTTTCTCATTTGGTCTTGGCACAGTGCTTTATATCAAACAACAAATATAAATATTTATTTCAAAGCCTGGTTTTGTATATCCAAAAATTTTAAGGATGAGAGCCAAACATCTTGTCAATTCACTGGGAGAGCCCAAACAGCAACAACCCTTCTCTGTTGTGATATCCACTGCATAATAATGGAGTAAACTCTCCTGCCAGAAAATAGCTATTAATTTTCTTTTCTACTATCTTGGATCTGCCCCACACATAAATAAGTGATTAGTATGAAGTATACAGTATTCCTAAGAATGCATTTAATGCCACTTTCGTTATCTCCAGATATTCTTCAGACCATAAATGTGTTCTGAGGGCAAACATGCAATATACAGGTAGGGATCATGACTAAAAATGTTGGTATTTTCATATGATTTATGATATGAACTGTTATTTGCTATGATTTTATAAGCAGTATGTAGCTGACTCAGAAAGAATTGCAGCATTTAGAAAATAAAAACTCGTTTCTCTAGAAAGGCCATATAGTCAGCTTCTGGTTTATAGTGCTTATAACTAAAAGATGTCAAGAAACAATATCTAAAAAAATCCGTGGTGAAATCAGACTGGATTACAAACCAAAGAGCTTATAATGCTAAACCTACTAACCTGTGTCATTAAAAGGATAGGAATTATATTTATTAAGAAAATGATAATAATATAAATAAATAAGAAATTATCAAGGAAATCTTTAAAGATTTCACGTTAAATAAATCCCTTACTTTGAATTAAATATTATTGAAGAATAACATTCCTTGGGTGAATTGGTATTGTTTGCAATTCTATAGCTGTTTAAAGCACAAAAAGAGATTATCTTTCCTTTTACCGCATTAAAATACAATTTTTAAGGTGAATAAAAGAGCTGTTCCTGGAGCAACTGAATGTAGAGCATTTTCAAAAAAAGTGAACAAGGGCAAGTCTTGATGAAATAGCATCACTGAATATTCCCCCGCTTTACCTTGTAGCGCCTTTGTGAAGCACTAACTAGCTGTAGCCACCTCATGAGAAAAACAACACTTTCAGAAAGCATGTGATCTTGAAACAGCACAAAAGTGTATGTTTGCAAACTTCCAAGGGACTTGTTTCATTCTTAAAGAAATAATTCAAATTTGATTTTCTACAGAGGAAATATTGATCGAATAACTGCATTTAAACAATGATAGTTTTTTTGATAGGAAGAAATGAGCAATTCCATTTTTTTTTTGGTGGATGTATACATATTGACCGACTGCTACACTTAGAAGCAACATCTTCTCTGTATCTTTTAAAATTATGTTACCACTTCATTACTTTCATCATTTTCTAGACCAAAGTGAAACATCTTTTTCTTTTCCTGCCTATACAAATATGAGGCTAACTAGAGACATACAGCTCCGGTGAGAAGATGGGAGACAGCACTTCATAAAGCAAAAGCAATCCAAACATTTTTTTTTATTTGAATTTTGAGAGTTGGATGTTGTTTTGGATACTGTCGTGTTTGAATAGCATTGTAGAATCTTCGTGTGCCTTTAAACAAACTTTCCTGAGTATGAAATTTCCTTGAGTTCCCTGTTGAAACTCAAAATGCTGTTAAAGCCTTGAACATCAGAGTGAACTACATCCCACAGTGGTGATTTTTTTAGCTTACTTCTGGGGGGATGTAAAAGCTGCATGATCAAATAACCTGTTAACCAGTCTGTCCTCTGCTTTCTCTCAGCTAAATTTGCCAGACTTGGGGATGACTAAGTTGTAACATAGATTATGAAAAGACTAGTCTAGATAGAGGAGCATTACCTCAGTGGCTGCCTTCAAACTGAGCTGTTAGAATATGAGCTGAAGAAGCCAGTGGGTCAAAACCTGATGACATTTTTCTCTCTCAGCTTGCAGAGGTGAGAGAGTCATCATGTATTCAGGAGGGAAAGAAGCTGTTGCTTGTGGGACAACCATTTTCTGATGTACGGTCTGTCTCATCTAACATCTTCTGGTCTTCCCATGTCCCATATTTTCCCTAATTACTGTTTATTCCCTGTTCTGATGAAATACTGAATAACACAAAAATTCTGCTTTCATTCTACCACAGATGTCTGGTCTTCTGAAGGCATCGCAGTTCTGCATATTATCCATTTGTATTATACCAATTCTCTCAGACAGGTACAGATTTTTCTTCTTATATTTGGACACCAGAGGAGCCCTGACATTTGTCAGCTGGTATTTCTGTTAAAACAACCCCTTGGAGTCCCTGTGGGGGTGCAAAACTGTTTTGTGCCAATGAATTTCAATGACTTCAAGGAGAAGTCAGGCCCAAAACTGCCATAGAAATTAAGCAGGGGCTTTGAAAAATGCTCTTGTCAAAGGCTCTGTTACTTATAAAATTTGTCTTAAATTAAACTATACATTTAAAATGCATTGCAATCACCTTTGAGATACATCTGTTTCATTATTGTAGTTCACTCCTGTTTTATTTCTTCCTGGTTTCTCTCAAGGCAATCTCTGAAATGTAAGGCACTATTACTTTAACTGAGGATGTATTTACTCAGATAAAGAGACATCTTAGTAATTTGGCATTTTAAAGCCTATGTCCCAGAGTTATGAACAACTTTGGAAAGACAACAAATGCTATCCAAATAGAAAATTTTATCTGATGGGCGCATTTTGGGATTAACAAAAATGTGGAAAGCTCATGCTACAGTCAGAATTGTGCAGTACAGGAACAGAGTAAGTTTATTGATAGCAATTAAACTGTTCACTTATGAAAAGAAGTTGTTATTCTTTGAATTTCAGATTTCCAAGCAAGCTCATTAACAAAATTGTATTTGTGTACTTCACGTATTCACATAGCCTTGGCAGAAACGGAGATGGCTGGAGATGATAGGTAGTAAGTAGAGGTTGCAATTGTTATACTTACTTTTTCAAAAATGCTTACTTATTTTAACTTCTAGACATAAAATCTGTAGCTTTAATACTCTTTGTACAGTATAAACTGTACTAATTTTCAGGGATGTGGACTGGCTAGGGCTGCTAGATAGGATGAAGTAACTGCAATATCTGACTCTAATTCTCCTGCCTTCTCTGGAGTCTGTAGCAGTAGTTTAAAGTTGATATTGTACAATGTGGGGGGTTTAGAGGGCTGGATGGAAAGGAAAAATCCGTCTAAAGTTGCTAAATTTCATATGTTTCAGACCAGAAGCTTATGACGTTTGGTTTCCCTCTGTAAGTCCTTCTAGACTATGAAGATGTCTGGAGCAGAAGTTAAGCAGGTGTTAATCACTCAGTTTAAAAGTTGCAATCCTGGACCATCCACTTATTTGATGCACGACTTTTAGAGGTACATAAGCACGTAGAGTAACTCCCATTTGATTTGTAAGCTCCCTAAAATTCAGTTTCTGTCACAGTCTGAGCAAATCAGAATTTATCTCAAGGATTCAGGATCTAGAAATAAGCATTTTCTAGGGCCCCGTGAAGACATCCTTTAAAATTGCCCAATGTAGCCTGAACTGGATTTTGAAAAAAAGGTATTGCCACTGTTTCTCCAGAGATGGTTGGGAGAGAAGCACAGATCCTTATACTTACATAAGATATCTAATGCATAAAGCACTTTACTGGCGATACTGGCTTGTTGCTTTCATCAGGAGAACGTTGAAATCCCTGTCTCCTATTCCCCAGAGGACTATGCTTACATCACGCTTACAGGTCATTCTGAGGAAAGCAAAAAAGGAATATAATTTGCAGGTCGTACAAAACTGGGAGTAGCTGACCACAAGGGGTTGTGCTGCCAATAAGAGGGACCTCGGCAGACTGGAGAAATAGGCAAAAAGGAATGTCTTGAAGGTCAACAAATAGACGTGCCAAGTCCTACCTCTGGGGAGCAATAACCTCACGCACCAGTACAGGCTGGGATCAGCTAGAAAGCAGCTTTTTTGAAAATGCTCTGGGGATATGAGCCAGCAGTGTGTCTTTGCAGCACCTAAAGTCAAAAGACTCCTGGGCTTAAATTAGGCAGAACATTGTCAGAAGGCTGAGGGAGGTGACTCCCCCTCTCTACTCAGTCCAGGTGAGCCATGTCTGGGGTGCTAGTTCCAGTGCTGGGCTCCCCAGGAGAAGAGGCGCAAAGACATACAAGGTCAGCAAAGATCCACAAAGATGGCAAGGGGCTTGAAGCATTTGCTGCATCAGGAGAAGCTGAGAGAGCTGGGACTCTTCAGCCTGGAGAAGAGAAGGCTTAGGGGCATCATATCCGTGAGCATGGACACCTGAAGTAAAACAGAGCCAGACTTTTCAATGGTATCTAGTGATAGGACAAAAGGTGATGTGCTCAAACTGAAATACAAGAAATTCTACTTAAACATAAAACAAAAAAAGATTTTTACTGTGAGGGTGACTGGGCACTTGCCCAGGTTGCCCAGAGAGGTTGTGCAGTCTCCACGTTCATAGATTCAGAAAACCTAGCTGGACATGGCTGGGGGCAACCTTCTCTAGCTGAGCCTGCTAAAGATATTTTGCTACCTTTTGCATTAGATATCTCTACAAATGGCTGGTTTCTGTACAGGATATTTTTGGCTTTTCACTAACAATTTTATTCTGTTCTACTGCCCTCATGCTCTCTTCTGAAGTCTAGTGCAGAGATAAAACCATGCACCTAAGGAAGAAGCTTTTGTTGTATCTAACTACTGACAGACAAATTGACAAATTTACCAAGCCCTAGGGGTTACTTGAAGTACCCACAGATGCCTTTTCAAACTTTAGGGAAAACCCTGTGATCTGATTTTTCCACTGAACGCTTGTGGGAGTCTTTCCATTTTCTTACCTGTCTGCAAGCTCAGCCGATGGGGTAATGCGATGGACAAGGCATGGAAAAATCTCATTTGGGAAGGGATTCTCTTCTTCATTAGATCTTTCCTGAGCGAGCTGGTTGAATTATTTTCTGATTTAAATAGGTAATGTGAAACACTGTATAATTAGAGTGAAAATAGCAGATGTAGCCAACAGGCAGGGTTGAAAAGAAGCAAGGTACTGCCAAAACTATTACATTGTCATCGCTGATTATTATCCGTCAGTCACAGAGGTTTCAAACACTGCTTCTTCCCTGTCACTGTATGGGGGTTTGCGCTGTCCTACTTGTCTTCTTAGAGCTAAAAATTGCACTGCATTCACACGCAGTGTGAGGTGCAGAACCATATCATTTAGAAGTTTGCTTTCAACTCTTTTTTTTTTTCCTTTCCCCCCTTGAAGCGGATTAATTATGGTAGAAGTATTTGCAGCAGCCTATCTGTCACCAGAAAACAATAAGGCAGCCAGAGCTGTAGTGGTAGACTTACTGGAAAGGTATTGCGTGATCAGGTTAAACTTAACAAACTGAATTTGCTTCCATTTCGGTAAGAATCAGTTCCACAATGAATTAGCTAACAAAACGTCATTGCGGTGACTGAAGGATGTAAACCAGATATAGGTTTGTTGAGTATGTCTGTAGAAGAGATGTTTATATCTCACATTTTAAATAGACATGGGGGATAAATGAACACGCAGTATGTTTTTCATCAAACATACTGCCCAGGAACTTTCAGTACTTGAGAAACAGTACTGGTTGCCAGCTGTATTTCAGATGATTTCCTTATCATGTAATCTCAGCAACAGAGGCACTGTGCAGACTTGGGGTTTTGCTACAAAGAATGCAAAAGCCCATGTTTTCTTTTGTTTCAAATAGTATAAAGCAGAAATTACTGCTTTTGGTAAACTTTCAGTGATACAGAACTAACCTGAGAATTCAGAAGGTCTATGCATTTACTTGCTATGAACTAAGTCTCACTGATTATAAGAGCATTAGAGAGCAAAGTCTGGCATCTGCCACTATTTTGTAACCATGAATATAGTGAGCCTGAATGTCTCTTCTGCCAAGACTGTTTCTTAACCATGTGAACCACCAACTGCGCTGACAATTCTTTGTCAAAAATGGCCATTTCTGAAATAAGTAGGACAAGAGTGCAGAAAAGAGGAGAGGAAAGGTCCTTTTTGCTATTCAAATGGCCACTCTGAACATACAAAGTGTAATTCTTGAGAAAGCTAGGGACCTGAAGGTTTGTTCTTTGTCCTGAATCTGAGACACCTTTTGTGTTGTGAATTCTGGAGGAAGAAGGAAAGGTATGAAATATCTCATTTGACATAGATACAAGAGATGCAAAAGCAACTCTTGTTAAAGCTGTGGTTTACATTCAGACCAGTAGTGTAAACTGCAAGAGCGTATTGCAAATTCATTAGTATCTACTTCAAGTCATCAGGAATTTTCAGTTTATATTGCCTATATCAAATAGCTCTCCATTATTAGAAACTGTTTTTCTAGTCTTTGTCTGTAATACTAGTAGGCTGTAAAAGTGAAAGTGGTTAGCCATATTTTACCAAGAATTTGCAGAAGATTAGGCACATGCCCAGTGTCAGCTAATATGTCTCAGCTGGGAAGCAATAACTTCAAAAAAGAGTGATTGAAGAAGTGCAGGAGATCTGATCACTTGCAGCCTGGTGCAAACTGAGTGCCAGTGAATACCAGTGTCAGTATTTACACCATGCCAGTTAAATATTTTGTGTTGGTGTTTTTTTGTTTCTTTGGGTTTGTTGTTGCTTTTTCCCCTTTGAAGCTAGAGTATGCTTTCTGATACCAACAAAAAGTGGGTAGGAACTGTTTTTGTTCTATTTATGCTTCCTTAGAGTTCACACCATCTTTTCTGAGGTCCCTCTTGACCCTAATCAAACATACACCATAATTATAAAACATCTGGAAAAAAAATCTTCTGCAAAATTAATTTTTCTCCACCAATACTGAAACTTACAGCAGAAATTTACTGGGGGAGAAATGAAATGAAAGGAAGGGACTGAAACAAGAAGTCTCATTTCACTGAAGAAGTACATAATAATTACTTCTAAGAAACAGCTTCATCCAAGGTCAGAAATGAAGGGTTAATTGAGTGCAATCCAGCCTAAGAATTTTGATGGAGTATCACAATATTACATACTAAAAAAGAATTTACAACAAATACTCATGTGCTTTCTTGGTCCTAATAATGCCAGAAATGCCAGATAGTCCGCTACTGTGTTGTCTAGACAAATGGCATATTCTTGCTAATTGGAAGTACAAAAAAGCCAAATTAAAAAGTAGGGATTATGGTAGTAGGAAATAGTAGAAAATGGACTGTGCTCTCACAAGCCTTTTTCCTTCTCATTACTTGAGATAGAATTGAAATCCTGTGCCTGAAATTATACTGATTTCATCAACTATGAATATGTATTTTCCAAAATATATGGCTATGAACATATGGATCATATTTTCAATGCATGTCTCAAGTTTAAGAGTTATTAAAAGTCATCTGTTTCGTAATATTTAAACTATTTCCAGTGTTAAAGCCTGATTTCTCAGATGCGATATTTTCCAGGAACATTTGCAGAGAACTGTGTGGGTTTTGTGTTTACCAATGAGAACAAACTACAGTGAGGAGGGGGTAATAGTTTTTACATATTTGTTGTTTGTTTTGGCATTTGCACAGTCATACACTAGAACTTTCTCCTGGAGACTTCCTTGTTCTGCCTTTCCTGTTATGCATCTGATTTGCCCTGTTTGTCTCAAAGTGAAGGGGGAGATGCTTTCCCTTTGTGCAGAATGGTGAATCACTATGCAATTTAGACTGCGCTGCCACTTGTATTAATTTCTGTATCAGGTTACAGAAAAGGCCTTATTCTCCATTGCATCCTTTCCTCTAAAGCCTTGTGCAAAGTGCACAAAAAATTTGTCATCACTGAAGTCCTGGAGTATGACAGAATGATTCTCTACTCATGGGACACCTCCTGTCCCAGTACCTGGGAAAAGAATTGCGTTCATAGCTATAGCTTGTTTGTGGATATTATGTTTTCTGAATGCTCCTATGCTGTCCTGGGCATACTAAACCACCAGATATATATTGTCCCCTTACACTCTTCTAAACTTGCTGGTAATTACAGCTACTTGCTACTAAGCTACCATACCATGTATATAGCTGACTTTCGCTTGTATACTTAAGAACTGCAATACCCGCCTACTTCTGGACTGGGGTGGCAGCCATAAAGTAGGCACACTCTTGCTCTGAAGCTCCTATTAAACCCTCACATAGGAATATGAAGATGGCCTTTGAAATCCTGAAATTGGAATACGCTACCAATACACTGATAAAGCCACCTAAGACCATCAAGACACTACCAAGACACCACGGCATGGAATATGAAAGAAAGACTTACTTATGCTTGTGTTCAGTACTCATAGCAGTGCCTGCCAAGAAGATTCAAATTGCTGGTACCACAGTGTAAAGAACAGTTTCTCCTTTTGTGTTGTTCTTGGTGAAATTTCCAGCGCTCTGTTGCCCTTTCCGAACATCAGAAGTCACAAACAGTTGCAACACATTACTCCAAAAGCATCAGTATGTGTGTTGAGGGAGAACAGGGAAGAGCCCATACCATATGGGTTATGATATTTGCGTAGTGCAGACAAGCAGGTGACAGGACAAACACTGGAAAGTCATTGCTGGAAAAGCTAAAAAGAGTTTTGTATGAGGTGGTGTGCTGATGGATGCCATATCTGGTATGCCATGACAGGGACACCTGGGGTACAGCTGTCAGGCCTGACATACTGCTGCTGCTTGTCCACCATGTAACCTGGCTAGGACAGCCTGGGCAGCTACCCAACAGACCACTGCCGGCATTGTCCTCGTGCCTTCTCTTTAGTATGAGAGTCTGTGGATAGACAACAGAACTTGGCATGGTCTTAAATTAAGACAGGAATGTGTCATAATACCTGACTAGTCTATTCCCCTAGCCGTATTTTTTGTAATCTCTCCGGTATAGGTCAAGTTAGTTTCCGCTGGCCCCTGAGAAAAGGATGAGGGAGGGATCCCCAGGCAGCTGCAGTGGGACAAAATGCTGTCACATATAGACATGTCTATAGCATGGATTAGTGGTTGGTCAGCATTATCTTGGGCCAGTACGTAAATGTTTGCTAGTCAGATTGCCAGGTAATCCTGTGTTTAATGCTGTCTGGCAATGGCAGCGCTGAGACCCTAAGGAGGAGGGACTGCCACATCGCTTTCTGTTCAGGTGCTCTGCAGCTGTAATGTGGAGGTGTACCACCCTGACCAAGACTACAGGCATTACCCTGTATTTATGACGGTACTGTGGGAGGTTTCTCTGCAGAGAAGTGGCATTTCCTCAGGTCACTGTGACTGCTGGGGTCCTGTGGATTATTGCACTGCAGGAGCCTGCACTCACAGGGTTATCAGCCAGATCACTTTCATGACATCCTTCATGTCCAAAGCCAAGACAACGTGAACTGTCTGAGAATTTGCCCTTAAGTGAGCTCCTGCAGGATGATGCAGAGACAGCTATAAAACCTTTGATCCTTCTGCTACAAGTGTTGAAGTGTTGCACTAAAGCAAACCCCTCTGGAGTCTCCCTGCCAGCTCTGTCTCCAGTCTTCTCTGCAAGAGGAAGCAGCACCAGCCCTCTGGGATTCCTGAACCTCCTGCACCAGGATGCTGTTCTGTGCCGCTGCCGAGGGGAGCTTGGCAGCAACTTCAATGAAACCAGATGTCTACACAGGGTCTCCCATTGAGCTTGGTCCTGTTATCAGAGACATGAAAGGAAGGAGGCAGTTCTTACATTTCCCTACATGGCCCAGAGCAACAGCTCTGCATGTGGATTTTCTGTTCTTTTGCAGAGAAGGGAATGAAGGTGGGCCTAGTAAAATAAATTGCAGGACTTTTTGTTTTGATTAAAGCCATTGTGTAACTAGTGCTTGTATTTTCTGTAGTTACATTCCTACAGCTACATTCACAATAGAAGGCAGCTTATTTTAAGCTAAGAGGAAGACTTGACACAAGGTTACAGCAAAGAAAGAAAAACTAACAATATTGATAAAATACATGCTTCTTATAAATTCATCAGCCCTAATCCTTACAATGAAAATATGCTTTCCAAATCCAGTGGCAAGGTTAAAGGAAAAACATCCAAATACATATATCAACACTAACCGTGTTTTCTTATATGAAAAAGATTATTTATTTTTTTTTGACTCTGAAGAAATTCCACATTCATGCCAAAAGCATAAAATACAGTGAAGAAAAGGCTGGCAGTATTTAAAACATGCAGATGAGCTCCAGAAACTTCTAAGGGCATTAGCATAGCTGGCTGCAAAGGAGGCACTATTTATCTTAGGAGTCACTGGGTAATGTGTAACATATACAGAAAAGAGAGGTACAAGGTCAGCTCTCATATGCTTAGGAGCCCTGGTAGTTTGGAATTGGAAGTATTTTGAATGAGGCTGTCTGCCATTTAACTTCCAGGAAAAAATACTGTAGCAAACAAAATCTTTCAACCTTTTATTTTCTTTCTCATTTTCTGTATAGGAAAGTAAAATATTTTCTATTTTTTTCATCTCAGGAGGGTCTGAAAACTGAGAACAGATGAAAGAGAAATACTAACCATCTTCTTCCAGAAAAATATATCTTATCTATAGATTCATATATTTTAGGGTTTCAAAGGAACATTATGATTATCTAGTCAGAACTGCCTGACAGGCTGTAAAACCTCACCAAGTAATCTCTCCATCAAGCACATAACATCTGCTTGAGTAATTGCATACCTCTTAGAGAGATACCTAGTCATGATTTAAGGGCTGCAAGTGATGAAGTTCTGCAGTCCTTACTCAGAATTCGACTCAGTGAAAACACTGGCATATTATGCTCTCTGTCTGTTAGGTTTGGAGGAACAGAAAGAAATACCTGGCTTTAAATAGAGTCTTGTTTGAAATCTGTATGAATAAACTCTACAGAATTTAAAACAAACAAAAAGAAAATGCATCATAAGAATACTTGTGCACCACCTTCTCTTTTGTAAGGACACAAACCCACATTCCTCTATCCTTTTTTCTTGGGATTTTCAGAAAGCATTGACAAAAAAGTTAAATCCTGCAGGTGGATCTCTTTAGGTTTAAACTGACTTACATTTCTAGTTCAGTTACCTATAGGAACAGTTTCCAGCCCCGTATGATGCATTGTTCCTAATATACAGTCTAGTCTTTTTTTACATGTGGTGATACTCCACCTTCAGTATTCTTTTAAAGATGCTAATTTCAAGAGAATTACATCAGAGGCACCAACTCTAAGTAGCGAGGTAAGTTCTCTCACAAATGCCATAGTAATTCAAACCTCTGTATGCGAGCTAGACATCAGGTGTTCAGACTTGACACTAGGGCAAAACAGTGACTGAACTGCTCACTTACTGACAACTATCACAAAAGCTATGAGCTCTGAGGCAGAAATTAAGACTAACTGGGATTCTGATCAACATATTTGTGCGTGCGGTGGAAACTGTATAAATATACTTGGTTGTGAAATGTGATCAAGAAACCTGATAAATCTGTACAGCCAAAGGTGGTATTTTCTGAACAGATGCATACCTTATGTTCACAGATCATATCATGATGTGAACCTGTGCATGTATGCAACTTTAAAGTACACACTACCAGAAGTCACTTGCCCTCTTTCAGATCCATTAATATTTCAGAATACAGCATTGTCAAAACACGATCGTATTGGTAACCTT
This sequence comes from Pezoporus occidentalis, assembly GCF_034315485.1. Lineage (NCBI taxonomy): Eukaryota > Metazoa > Chordata > Aves > Psittaciformes > Psittacidae > Pezoporus > Pezoporus occidentalis. Next base: position 4,438,614 of record NW_026915725.1, read on the forward strand.
GTTTTCTGTGGTAGTGAATATTATGCATACATAAACATTCAAACTGTGGTAGCTCTTCTCTTTGAAATAACAAATGTTTCCAATATTCATTTGCACCATTAGATACAAGAATAGATTTTGTTTACGTCCAGCGGTGTCCTGCTATTGCTTGAATTGACTGTCACAGCTGAAAGTCATGGAGTGACTCGGTGCCCATAAAAACAGATGAAATACTGGGAACCACTTAAAAAAAAAAATGAAAATCTTACCTTATTAAAAGCAAGCACAAACTCCTGAAAAATGTAAACTTTGAAAAGAGAAGCATCAGTCATAGCTTCTCAGCTCATCTTTCAGAGTTAAATCAACAGAAAAAGCAGTCATAATATTTCTACACCTAAATAAAACAAGCTAGGAATTTCCTTTGGAGCTTAAAGCAGCTCAGATCATTTCCCTAGTCAGATAGAGACTTCATGTGTGACCTTAGATAAATTGCCTGGGACAAGGTTTCTGAAGGTATGTATATGCCTAGGTGTACATTTAGGTGTGTATTGGGGTATTTGCTACAGATTCTCATAACTAGCAGGCACTTTACATGAGTGTCTGTCTACTTTTAAAATGATCCTTCAGTGTTTTACCCAAGGGTCTGCGGATGACTAAGGGGTTCACAAGCCCATGAATCTTGGCTATTGTAACTAATGATGTTCAGATCTATTTTCACTTTGTATTTTGAAAAAAGTAGTATGGTGCCTATGAAGCCTTTGAAAACTATCAGTTCTGACAGTCTGCTCTAGGACAGTAGACTCTATTCCCCTCTGTAATATGAGAATAATTGTACCTTCAGTAGGAGCTGCCAAATAAACAGGACACATGGTGGGACAGTCATTGAGTCATAATGTAGCCATATTTCAAGCTTGAGATAAAGAAAGGAAAAGAAAATATCCACTTGCTGCATAAAGAATATATGTTTGTTCTGTAGCTTGTTCTCCCTAATTCCACAGTTAATCAGAGGAGGGAGAAAGAATACATCTTGGGTCTCATACAAAAATACAAATAAGGTAGTGGGGAGATCTTACCCAAAAAGCTGATAGCATGTAAGTAGCAGAAATTGCAGAGCTGAGTGTTGCTCAGTACCTCCTGGAGGTTGCTCAGCACCTCAGAATCAGGGCAGAACTTGTATATTTTTTTCAGGTTTGATTCTGCAATACTAAATTAAATGAGTCATATCAACTTATGCAGAATTCCCCTGAAATCAAAAGGGCTAATTGAACAAAAATCACTCAGGATAGAAAGAGTTGCAGTGAGGCCCTTAGAGAGCACAGCTACAGGCACTTTAGACAATTGAAAATGCTCTGCTCTTTCCACAAATGCACTTCACATCTGTATGAATAAGCTAATTGCTGACGGGAAGGCACTGTTGGTGTTTATTAAACATGAAGGCTCAGAAACAACATCTGGCTCAAGCAATCCCTAATTTTGAGAAGCCTGGAAGCAATATCAGGGAGAAACAATTTAAACATATTTCTTATTAACATATTTCTTCAGAAGCATTTGATATGAGCAATCATCAGAGCTGGGATAATGCAGAAGGCAGTTACTCTGACAGTTGCTATAGTCCAATGCTTTACTGTCACAGATTCATCACACATATGAGAAGCTATATTAAAGTCAGAAAAGGTCATTCTCAGATTTCTAGATCATAAACTTCAATACTTATTCTTGTCATTTTTTACCTGCCACAGTGGATCAGTAATATATGACTACTGAGGATCTTTATGGTGACAAAGTAGATAGAGCAGATGCTGTATGCCATTTAAGAATTTAGTTCTGCTATACTTTTTAGTTTTATAGAAATACATTTATTTTTGTACTAAGAGGCAGAAAACATTTCTGCTTCAAATTATTCAGCTATGGTTAGTCCACTTTAATTATTGTATATAAAAACGTTTTATTCTTAAATCTGACTGGTAGAGATCACTTAGAGCATTCAACTAGAATAGTCTCAATAAAAACTAATTAAAAGCTCCTGTGAGTTTGAGCATTGTATCTGGTAGACTCAGTAACAAATAAAACATAATTCTAAACATTCATTTTTACAAAAAAAACCCAAACAAACAACAAAAAAAAACACACAAAACCAAAAAACTAAATTTGAACAATAAGTTAATAAACTGAAATAGTTATCTATTTTCAGATATAAAATCCCAGCGACTCAATTTATATATCACTATAGCAGACATGACACGATTGTGAATAATGCTATCCACTGTCATAAGTGGTACTTCAAGGTTTTCAGCAGAAAACTTATATTTTAATTTTCTGTTCATATAAAGCCAAAAGTAAGAGGCAAAGCCAGCCTAATAGTAATCCAAGGTTCTGTAGGAGAAACATCAACCAGGGTCGCCGTGTCTGAATATGAGTCATTTCAGGAAGCTAAAAAAAGAATAAGAACCAGAATGAGAGCCAGATATATTCATCTCTGGGAAAAAAATTCTTATGGGAAAACAAGGCAAACTTCATTAAAAAAAACCCTTTCAAAATGCTGTTTCTGAAATATAGTTATTAAGCTGTAGCATTTTCTGTACATTGCAACAACACTGACCTTGACAGTGGCATGTTGAAATTAAACAAATTCTACCCACTTTGGTTCTTTTATCAGCACCAACAAGAATTATAAATGAGATTCCAAAATTTGTTAACTTCTAAATAGTTTTTAAAAATTCTATACAGCTGTCTGTAAGGAAATGCTTATTTAGTAAATTCAGTGATTCCCTTTTGAGGGAATAAACTAGTTTGAGTTTTTTTGTTTCAGTACTATATATAGGGTCAATCCTACTCTTACTGAAATAATTGGCAACCCTTCTGTTTGCTTGGGCTTTACTAAGCATACAAGTAGAAAACAGGATTTTTTAAATATGCCTGAAAAAATTATGCTTAATATTTTTCTCTGGGAGTTTTAAATCAATTAAAGGAGCAGCAGCTATTTAGAATCGCGTTAAAAGCTACTTACATTGATCTTCCACTCTACATGGTGTCTTTCATCAAGGTTTTAAGTAAAATATATGTCTCAACAGACCCAGTGAAAATGATGCCACAGGCTCAGACTCTCAGTATTTATGCTCTATGTATTACAGGCGTCAGGGGAGGCACTAATGACTGCAGATACTTTCACATCAATTTTTGAAATAAATATAGAGCAATGGCCTGGTACTGACCTTTGGGTTTGGTTGGGGCTTTTTTGTTTTCTTTTTTTATTTGTTGTGAACTTCAAAGGAAGAGCAAGTGGTCCTGGCACTCTCCCATCCTCCCTTCCTGCTCTGCTCACAGACTGTGTTTGAATGAAGCTCATTACTTCCTCTGCTCTTTAGAGCCTCCTCAGAGGAGATGTATCAGCATCAGCCACTGGGAGACAGTGCAGTGGTGCTGACCAAGGACGCTAACAGGGTGTGTTCACATCTATTTGTTATGCTTGTCCTTCCCTCTGTCAGAGGGGGGTCTCCAGCTCTGCTTCTCCTGCACTCTTCCTTCTCTGGAAGTTGGCATGGGCCCAAAAGAAAACTAGAGTGAAAAATCTGCCTCCGCTTTAAGGTTTTGCATAAAAATAACAGGCAAACCCAAATGTCCCAGATCTTCATAACAGCTGGCAGTGGCTTAAATTATGGTACAAATTTACATCTTAAAAACTTACATAGTTATATTTAATTTGTATTTGAGGCTCATCAGAAACTTTCAATCTAAACCAAATGTAAATACCTCAAAGTTCTGATGTAAATCAAAATCTGAACTGACAGTTTGTAAGTGTTCAGAGCATGTGGGTTTTGTTGTGTATACAGTAAAAACTGTTAAAACCTAGGCCTGAATCCATGGTTTCCAGTGTAGACCTTCGGTATTTCTTATTTATCCTAATAATCTGTCTATTGTGTCCTCTTTCCCAGCACCTGAATGAGCAAGTTCTCTAAATAGGAAACTTTTCCCCTCCCACTGCAAAAGCCAGTTATTTTTTTCTTATTGCTGTCAGTGCAATTTCTGAGTTACATACATCGACGGAAGGCTCCTAAGAAAGTTTTCAAACAGAAGCCTTAGCAGATAATGCCCTTCCTGTATCCAGTGCAGATGTCTGCTCTCTCCACCTAACCTATATGCATATTATCAAGCACATAGATCATTTCTACACCCTTATGTAGTGTGACATCCCTGCTTAAGAAAGCATGCCACAGCATCAGCTATGGTTCCCCAACTCTCTCTGGACACAAACGTGTGTGCTCTAGCAGAGAAAAGCTTGTTTAGGAAGCATAAGCCTGTTCAACTGGCAGATGCAAACCACTTCACAGATTCAGGGAAGACAGCAGAACATACAAGCTGTTGAATGCCATTACGCTTGCTAATGCTTAAAGTCTGTTGGGGGCAAAATAGTTATTGTTAATGAAGGGACTACTCTATTCCTACTGCAGCTTATATTATCATGAGCACACAAAAGACATGAAGAATTAGGAAGCAGCATGCCAAAGGCAGGCTGAAGCAGGCTGCTGAGGGCCTCTCAACCATGTGCTGGCTAAACAAGAGTTCTACCAATCTGGGGCATATATGGTATTACTGCTGTGCTGCAACAGCCCAACAAGTCACTTTAAAAATGCTTCTTTTATCTCCAAAATTCAAGGATTTTTAAGGTTAGTCAGAGAAAAAGTCAGTTGGTTACCTCAGGGAGCAGTTGGCTAGCTCCTATTTCTTGATATTCTTACTTTCTTGCTTGCTTCTATCTCCCTCCTTTCAAATTAGACAACAAATCCTTCTGGTCAGGAACCATATAAACCCCTATGATCTGTAAAATCGCTCAGAAGTGACATCCAGTCCTTGGGGTTTAATAGAATACATTTGATTTCATAAACATTTATCTGTAATGATTACTTCATAGATACTCATTTAAGAGGATGATACAGAATTTTCAGGTTTGTTTCCCAAGACGAAAAGGGGACGTTTTGTCAAAAAAAAACAATTCCTTAGAAGTGACTTGGTTTTCTCCATTCCATATATTAGTGCCTCAAGTTTCAGTTGGATTAAGGGTATGTTAAAGAAATGGTATGTTATTAATTAAAAGATCCTTGGAAATAGTTCAAAGTTATGATTATACTTACACTTGACCTCTAAACAGACGCCAAGTGCAAAAAATCTCACTATACTGCTCATAAAAAGCTATTTTTCAAGGAACTTAATTATGGTTAAGTGACAATTAAACCCACAAAATTACAGGGCTTTACAAACATGCTTACCTTGAAGCGACAAACAATTTATATTGCAATATTTCACCTGTGCATACACATTTGCAAGACAAAATACTCCTCCCTTCCACCTTCCCCAGTTACTGGGAAGATGAAGTTTTGCAGAATTTCTTTGTGAAAAATGGTGAATGTTGTGCATAATTTCATCTTTTGTCCTTTTCCTCAGATTTCTAAAATTCTTAGTCTACCCCCGCTTGTTAATGGATCCAGAATGCCATTTGTAGAAATGAAAAGCCTTTAATTAACCACAGAAAGTAGTTTTGTGCACCTTTGGCTGCAGCAGCAGTCTCACAGTGCTGTCCTGTCAATGAACCTCCACTCATACCCCTCAACGCTCCTCAGTGCAGAAACCAGTGAGGCTGTTCAGTTTTATTTAACTGCTGCTCTGACAAGCACATGAATAACTGAAAGCCCATAAAACAAATACTGAAAATTATAGCTAAGCTTTGTGCACCATGAAGTATTTGTATGCCATTGGCAGTGACACTGATGACTGCTGTTTGCCAATGAGAATGCAGCAGAGAATAAAAACGATTTCTGAACAGAAAGTTGAAAAATACATAAAGAATGGCTGATTTTCTTTTGAGATGTACTGTACAAACACACAAAACTTTTCAGACCTATAGACTCCTGCAGTGCCACAGGAATAGTTATTAAACTAAAATAACCCCAGTGATAATAACACCTGCACTTCTGACAAACACAGGTGAGGAACCCGATGGCAATTCTTTTGTCAAAATGCAGAGAAAAGCTGATTGGAACCATATTAATAAAAGTGAGGTGAGAGAAATAAGATCCTCTCTCTCCTCCTTTCTCCTCTTCACGTCAAGAAGAAGATTATGTTGACAAGCTGAGAACAAGGGAAAATATGTCCCAGTCTCAGCCTGGAACTGTGTCATCTTTTGGGATTTACAGCTGTCACACTGCTTTGCAGACTCAGGGGAAAACATGATGTTCTAGGAGCCTGTGGGTCCCTGACGGATGCTGAACCTACACTGAAGGAAAAACATGCCTAAATCATTCTTAGCCACATTAGTAAAACCATGCCTATTGAGTAGGTAGGCAGCCTCATTTCTACATTTCTCTGTGCCAGAATGAGATGCAACTTGGTACACAGTGTTCTTGTCTATTGTTTACCATCTTAGTCAGGACTGTTGACACATCCACAATCCTTAGGCAGTTCCCACATAAGTTCTTAGGACTAGTTTATGTTATTTTACTTTTGTTATGGTAGCAAAAATAGACTAAAATATACCTAAAGCGAAGGTCAATTATTACAAGTATATTTTTGAAAACAGCATGGCACATCAGGTTTAAAGTATTATGCTTGAAGCTGGTAAATGATTTTGAAGGTATGAAGTGGGAGGTGGTAGTGAGCACAACAGCCAGCCAGGCTTGGGAAAAATCTAGTAATAATTTAGGAAGAGGCAGACCTCTTTTTTACCTCTTGATGTAATCACTCTAAACATTCTATCTTTTTTCAGAAGCATGCAAACAACTTTACATTGACACACATTGGTTAAAAAGCCATGTGTCAAAGCTGGCAAGGTAATTAAGCTCTGCACTGTTACAAGTGTAACAGCTAGCAGCCTCTTCAACAAATGATGTGGCCTGAGGCATGAGTTACGATTCCACCACATTATTCCACAGTCCTTAGACCTTCTTCCTACTGTATGTCTTCACACTTTATTTTTCTATAGTCAGATCACTGTTATTGAACTGGGAGTATGAAAAATGTTGGCCAAATATGAAAAAGTTGAGGCAATCTGATGGAGTTTTAATTGCTTAGGAGCTCATCCAAACCTCTCTTGAGATAGAAAAGCTGACCAGGAAGAGCGTAGGATAAGCATCTTGGATTTTAGTTCAGAAACATAAAATTCATATTGAAACAATGGATGAAAAATATATAAAGAAAAGGGCAGTGAAGAGAAAAAAAGTAACCAGCTTCAGGAATTCAAAAAAACACCTGCAGGTTCAAACGTTTCTTTATGTTGACTAAGTAACTCTATCAGACCTAAAAAATACACTGTTCACCTTTTCTCCTTTAAAATTCCCTTACGTCTTTCTCATATATTATCCTCCTAATGGCCTTCATTTCATCTTTTTATTGCTAACTATTGTGGCAGTGACATGGAACAGAACCAGACTGTTGTTCTAAGTACTGTACAAACACAGGGCAGGCAACATGCTCTTCCCAAGAAGCCTATGAACATTTTTTTCTCTCCAAGTTTATCCACCTGCATTTGTCTGACACTCATCTGTGATGTGGCTATGTTAAAAGAAAAACGTAGCAATAGACTGAAGTTCTCACCATTTCTGCTAAAGATAAATACAAGAACATTCCGGCTGTAACAGTAAAAATCCAGTTTTGAATGCATGGTTCAGCTGATACAGAAAGGCCAATATAAAGTCCTAAGAATGCTGTTAGTGCGCTTATGAAATTCATCATAATTGCAATCTTTGTGGGGATCCCTGTACTTAGCAGCACAGCAAAGTCACCTGCATCGAGAAAAAAGACAGAAAATTTATTATTTAGGTGATGAATGTATTTTTAAGGCTCTCTGTAATAAAACATGAAGGAAAATAATGAAGATATGCATGGTGCATGATGGAGGACTGCCCTTAGATTTCTGTAGAATTAATTATAAACTCATCCTGTGTGAAAAACCCGAAAACCCCATATTGACTTGTATTTGTTTAGCTGTTCCTGAAGATAGCAGACAGTATACAGAAGCGGCTTTCTGTTAGTTCTTGGTGGTCTGTGACATTTCCAACTTGGATACATGCAAAAGTGAAGTCACATGCTTTCCCAGAGTTTCTAAATCTTTCTCAACTGGCAACTTGCCAGTTCAATTCATGTGAGTATATCTGCAGTATGGTCTATGAGTGTTTTACAGGTGCTGCAAGTCAGAAGAACCTATGCCAGTATGATTCCTGTTTAATTCCATTGATTCCAGGCCTATTTAGCTTTGGCAAATTGTACATTAGAATAGATTTTTCTTCTAAAATAAACAATCCCATAACAGGCCCATGGTAAAAGGTTTTTCAAGTAAGTTCTTCCCTGTGAGTGTAGAAATGCCACTTTAACACCGGACCACTATTGTCGCAAGATTAAGGTCTGCCTTTGGAGTTGACTGTTCAGTATTCTGGTAATTTCTTTGATATGCAAACAGAAGGTTCAAGTTTTACAGCAATTCTCCACCCCACATTTTTATTTGGGGTAATTTTCTATGTACACAGGGCATGAAATCTTCATTCATTTAAGAATAGAAATGGGAACCTGCAGTTCTCACCTCAAACTTGCCAGGTTATAAATGTCTAGCAATGCAACATCAGAAACAACTTCAGCCATACTGAAACATTTATCACAAAGAGATGATTGAGGGCAATGTTCAATAGAATGATCTGCTTGTCCTGTCCACTAATAAAATGGGTCATATATCTTCTTTTATTATCTTTTTATACTTAATTAGCAGGAGAAATAAGGGTAGCATGAAGAATGCATTGTTAAATGGATCTACTGCATATTAACACTCTTAGCCCATTGTGTCAGGCATGCCTATTGCACACACACAGCTCTTGCTCTCAGCTTTACTATATTTTTGTCTGTACACATGAGAATAACAGGTCACTCTTGAACTGATGGCATTTACATTTGGAGAAGGCAAGATGGGGTGGCATCCAATAACTAGGGCAGAAGCCTCCCCTCTTTTTTGTGAAGCAGTTAGAGAACACAGCCTCTATATATCCATCTCACACACTAATCTTAGAGAACAGGAAAGAATTATTTGGAAAACCTGGAACTACAAAGACAATCAAGAGAAATACAAATTATATTTCTTACCCATTTCATGAGGAATTTCATGGCATAAAATAGCAATCGTTGTTGTTACACCTGCTTCTGTTGAGGATGAGAATGCTGCTCCTATTACCAAGCCATCAGCAAAATTGTGAAGACTATCACCCACCAGAACCATTATTGCTAACAAGCTAATTTTCTTACCTAAGAAAAACAAAAAACAAAAAAGCCCAGAATTTTTAACACAGATACTGTAATTTTTGCTATGTTACAAATTATTTGGGTTTTTGGTCACTTCACATATAACATTATGAGAAGTCATAACAATCAGAGAAAAACAGAGTTTATCCTGTTTTTCTTCTTATTGTTTCCCTTGGTATATTTGAAACAAAAAGTAGGTGTATAATACTTCAGAGGTGCAAATACCAGGAAGTAGCTTCCTTATTTTTACTAAGTAAACTATTAGACAAAAAATAAGAGCATGTTTTAACTCCAGCCTCGTAACATATCCTAAGGTTTCCAATTAATCTTTCTTTGGTTGCTGAAATTCACATTTTCCTATGTTTTTTCTTTAAAAGATGTGAATTTTCCCCACATTGCTTACAGAAATATATAGCTATAATGAAGACAAATATTTGGTCTTATGCAGATGATCATTTTAATACTGAAAATCATACTGCTACTGAGTCACATTTTCAGGGTCTTTTCTTTACGAGATTGTATTGCAGTGAAAAATAGAGACGAAAGGCAACAAGCCTCAGTGCATCCCTATTAGTACAGCATTAGAGCATGCTCACTTCCAACTTTTGTTACAACCAATTAGTGGCTGTTATGCTTATAGTACTCCTATCTGCAGCATCATTCATGGATGCAGATGGCTGGTTTTTATCCATACTCTTCTGTGACCTTGCTTTAGTATGGAACAGTACATTGGATGTTCATCCTTGGGCATCAGATGTGAGTGGACAGGTGCTAGTAGCGATACTGATATCAAGCTAGGGAATTATGGACCATCTCTCTGTCGACCCTGTAACACAGACAGTTGAGTAACATGCTGAATGGATTCATGGGGAAGGATTTTATCTCCTCAGGTAGCAAGGAGGCTCCATCCACTGGCTCACTATCTAGGCTTAGCAACATATAGTTAGTTCCCCTAGTTTGTACATTGTCCCAATCATTTTATCCATAATCTTATACACTGGACCTCCTAATGTGTCTGAGGAAACTCATCCAGCTTCCCTCTGCATAGTATGGACAGAACACTTTGCAAAGGATTCCTTTTATGCCTGAAGAAACAGGGTTGTGATTTAAACCCTAAACATGTAATTTCTTGACTTTTGATGGCCCCACAGAGACATAATATGACAGTCTAAGGAGCTAATGTGAAGCTGCACAGAAATGTCTGAACATAGTTATTACAAGGTTTCGCTTCAGTAATGTTTTTGCAGAGATGACCGGTTTATGGTGATGGGGGAGACTTTTTTCTTACAGAAACTGGCTGGAACTGAAGTCTTCAGACTATTGTAAAAAAAACACATAGCACATAAATGCCTAACAACTGTATTCAGAAAATCCTCCCTAGTTGCCCAGGAGCTCTGCGGGTTCAGAAAAATTGGCAGGCTTGTTAGATTTTCCTGCCAGCTTACAGAGCTGGAAGTGGATGTCCCCAGTTTACACAGTTCTTTCTAAACACTATGGGCAGTTTATAATCGATAGTGCAGAGCATGAATTACATAGAAATAATAGATTGCTGCATTAGATTAAGTTTGTGATTTGTAATAAACAGTGGCAAGGACAAAATTGTGGCCTGCCCTAAGATATTATTAGTCTGTTTTATTCAAGTGTTTGATTGTTGAAGAAGATATACCATGGTTACTGGAACTCACTCCAGTGTGGTGTTTATAATATAACATGGGGATCAGGTTAACATTATGGGGCAACTGCGAATGTAAGCTTTGTGAACTTACTTGACTGAAAGTTAAGATGATGCATATATAAACAAAACTGAATGTTTATCTTAATTTACTGTGAGCCTATTTTAAAGCAACTTTGTTATTAGCAGTTATCATATGGCATTATACTGTTGCAACAGTAACTATTAGCTATGAACTTACTACCCTATTTCTACAAAGACGCCTCTTAAACAATCCTGCATTTATTTTTGATAATTTTCTCAAATTGATGATCAGAACTCCTAGCAAATTCTGTTTCATAATTTTCATAAAGCTGATGGGTACAGGACCCCCACCATAGATTAAGCTTTTTAAATATTGAATAAGAGTTTAAAGCAAATATTTATCCATAAATAGGTCCTTTTCCCAATGTTTTCATTACTTATAGAGCAAAAATAGTTCTAGTTAATGTAAAGTCTCACTGAGTATACCAAGCATACAGTGGTAATACTTGATCTTTTCAGATATTGGTAGAACAAGTATGGATAAATGAGGAGAAGGCCACTAAGACATCTTTTTCTTCTAGTAGCTTCTTGCTTTCTGAATTACTCACTGGCTATCTAAGGTGATGACTCGTTTTGCAGTTGTACTTGACATGCATTTACAGAGAAGTCTGGCACTTTTGGAGATGTCATGCTCTGTCTTAGAGCTGTAAATTCCATTCCATTTTAGGGAAAAAAAAACCACGTAAAAGTTTAACTCAGTACCAAAGTACCTGGGTATGTTTATACATTCAACTATCCACAAGACCTTTAACAATAAAAACTTTTGAAAACATGTATTCTCAAAAATTGCTCTTAAAAAAAAACAATGCCCCTTCCCTAATATGCTCCCTCTCAGTGATTTCTAATATAGAAGTAAAATTGGGGTGTAAGATAAAAATGGAACCAAACAAATAACATTGTTACTGAGACACTATCCCAAATTTAGTTATACAGCAAATTTAGTTATTTGAAACAAATAATGCTGAGAACACCAGAAATTTGTTTGTGCTTAGCAGGTAGCGATGATTGAACAGAATGGAAACATCTTGAGGTGAACTAGGTAGACAGTCACATTGAAAGTGGCACTGGACTGTGTACTGGTGGATAGGTGACACTGAAGCAATGGAAATCCCAATTTCAAAAGCCTCAGAAATGGAAATAGAGTGCACCAGAAAAAAGAATATTAAAAACTTAGAAGACAATGACATTTTCAAATAAATCAAACTGATGACCTGAAATCCAAGATCATAAAAGAAAGGGGAGTTCATTATAGTAAATAAATTGATTTCAATTAAAATGAATGACTACAACTCTATGAAATTTAAGTTCACACAAGTACAGTCAAAGGCACAGTTTGGTTTATTCTCTATTTTCTTGGTTTTTGGAAGAGGCAGCAGCAAGACAGAGAAGAACTACTTTGAAGCTCTCTGGAGAAAACAGTTTATCCTAAAACTGAGAGCCATCATGAGCCCATAATTCCATACATGTAATAAATAATTATTGGTTTTAAAAGGCTATTGCTTTACCATATATGAGAAGAAGGAAGCAGAATTATATTAGTACAGCAAGCCAAAAAAAACCATCATTTCACTGCTTTCAGAAATAAAAGCCCTAGCAAAGTTTATGATTATAAAAATCTGGTTTGTATTAGATTTTGAATATTTTCCTTTAAGCAAAGGCTGTAGAAAAATAGTTTGCAACAGTGAGTAAACAAACACTAAAGCATGGACATTATAAGATTAATTAAATTCACAATTACAGGGTTGGCAGCTGAAAAGATCTTCAAGCAGAGATTAAATTATGAGCCAAGCACCATCAGATGTAATGATGTAGTACACAGCAAAGGCAGAGCTAAGCCAGCTTCACACTTTCAATTCCATCTTAGGTCTGAAGATTTTTCCTGTAACTTCTCTAGTCTTGTTGTTGATACTAACTTTTTTTGCTGATGGCCTTACTCTGTGGAGTATCTTCAGCAGACTCAGAATCTTCTGGGCTTCTCTAGTTAAAAGCAAAGATAATAGATCAGTGTTAAGGGGCTCTTCCAGCTGCTGCTGTAAATACAGGAAAATATCAAATAAGTTCAAGCTTTTTTGAATTAAAGTTAGTAGCTGTTATAGATAGATATCATTAGAATAATTTACTGAGCACTGGCAGTGTGATTGGTACTTCAGAAACACACAAAAAAGAAATCTCCCTTGCCCAGAGGAGAGATTACGGTCTAATTCAGGTAGGAAGACAGACATTCATTGTTGTAACCCAAGAAAATCACGCTTTTGCTTGAATACACAAAAATCTGAGCCAAACACAGGTCTGAAAAGGACATTATAATTCAAATTGTATCTTTCAATTTTGTTATGACCACATAATTGTAGTTTCCTGATGGATAGGATGTCTAAAGGATTTCCAAGGAAAAATGGATAGACACCAGTGTCTGGAGTTCACCTACTTCACAGTTACTCCGTGAAAACACAAGACTAAAAAAGATGATCATAAGTAGGCCTCACACCCTGTTAAAATATAGATTGTTTTTTTTTCTTCAGGGTGGTAAAGCCTCCAGTGCCTTGCCTTGTGGCCTTTAGTTAGGGCTTTGTTTTGGTTGGCATCAGGCATCACTGGTTAGGCATAGAAGCACATAAGTACACTCCCCTGCAGTGGGTGAGTGAAGAAAGAGAAAGTATCTTTGCCCTTATCCTAGAGAGTTAATTTGATGCATCAGCCCTAGTATTTAATTAGCAGAAACCGCTGCTGTGGGGAGAGAAGAGACAACATGAGGAACCTCTCTCCCCATACCTCCCTGCGGCTTTTCCTTTTGGTTAGACAAATTATCAGAAATTTGTGCAAGGGTGAGATAAGCCAGCAAAACTGATTTGCTAGAAACCAGAAAAAACGAATTTATAATCACTGTCTTTTCTTTTATTGGCCAAAATTATGACAGCCAGTGAAGAGTCAACATCAGCATGAAAGAGTGCTTTGTCAGGGACTGCAGCCACCACTCCACAAGCTGCAGAAGAGCTGTGTACTGGTGGCAAAACAGAATATGTTTCTCTGCTGGTATTAGCTTGGTTGTGATGTGGGGTATGGGCTGTACCAGCATAAGGAGGGAAGAGATAGGATTTGGCTTTTAATGTCTACATTTTAAAGGAAAAATTAAAGTCTTTCATTCCCATGATGGCAGCCAGTCATGTGAATTCCAGTAATTGTTCCACTTCTCTTATAATATTTACTCACATGCCACTTCTTTGAGTCAAAACTGCAAGACTAATCACTGACCTGAAGGATTTATAAGCTTTTCTTAGTCAGACAGTGTTTGTCTTATTATTCCTCACACGATTCTGAAAAATTGGCCACTCTTGCACAGACTAGATAGGCAAGGCTAGTTCATGTGATCTGCACAGAATATTACAGGGATCTTGCAGTTGAGAGGAATGACAAGGTTGTTCTTTATCATAAACAGGAAACTATGACGTGGTTCACAAATTAGTAAACATCCTTCAATGGTCTGCTGCACTGCATTCAATTGAGGGTTCCCCAACTGTATTTGAAAGATTAGCAGGGCCTCATGAGGTTCTTGTCCATCACAACTGCATGAAGTAAAATGGAGGTCACATTATAGTAGATCTCTGGCAATCCTGATTTAAATAATCAGGAACTTATGTATCTAGATTCTACATATAAAATGAAGAGATCTGCTGAGGAAAAGAAAAAAAAAGAACAGAACCCAAACCCGGGTTAAAAGGTATGAGGCAATTTAGTTTCCAATGATATATCTGTCTGGATACTCTCCACCAATAGAAAGTTATGTAATTTCTTATAGGTAAGCACTACTCCCATATACGCAGCTTGTTTTTGTTACTCTTCAAAACTGTGGAAAGTGCCAAAAAAAATCCAGGATAATCTGTTCACTAACTGTGCATTTAGCTCTTACTGCAGAAAATCCTGAAGTTTTTTCCCATGAGAGAATCTGCCCTTACATATGATAATTTTTTTGAAAAGAAAGGAGAAGAAAAATCTTCCAAAATTTAATTAGCAAGTGATAGAACAGGAAGTGTATTGTTATAACAGTATGATACACACTTCAGAAAAGTCATTGTAAAAATTCGCTTTTAAAAATCACTGTAAAAGCTCATTATAAACTTCAAATCCTAGAGGTTCTTGACAATCACATCATGTAATAAAGGACAAATTAATAAAGACTGAAAAGTAATACTGATTTATGACATTAACTTGGTTCATTTTTTTTGAGGAACAGAAAAAGAAGGATATAAAATCAGGGAAGTATGTCATATTTGCAACCTACCAACTGTATGGTTGAAGTAGATTTGCCTCTGCCTGTATGTTCATTTAATTCAGATTCCACTGGAAGATCATGGGAATGTCCCCAGTGCCCATTAACTAAAGAAAAGCCCTGCTGAATGAAGATGCTTTGCAATTAGTTCTGAAACCCAATGAACAGAGGTGCAGTCTTTTTCAGGCTTTTGTGAAAGCTTACAATTATAAGACTTAGTTATAACAAAACAAACCCTATTGAAAAAGAAAGATTGTTGGCTGACATCAACATTTCCCAATGTTTTTTTTGGTTAAAAAAAAAAAAAAAAAGCCTGAAAAGGGAATCAGATAAATCAGTGACGTTTGTAATAGTTTGATAAAACTTATTTTGTATTAAAATTGAAGATTAACTTTTGAAGCTGAGAAGGATATAAAAATTAATTTTGAGAATTAATATAGCTCTCAGTAGAACAAGTTTAACAATTTGTGGAACAATGATAAAGCCCTTCTTTCCAAATAAGTATCAAAAAGGACTATTTTTTACCAAGCATGCAAAATATCACCATCATCAAAATATTCTCATTCTATTAATCTCACGTGATACCCTTATGGCTGACTCAAAGATAGTGCGGGGACTCGTTGCTATATATCTAAATCAGGCCAGTCCTTAGACACTCTCGTTAAAACAGCAAGTAAAGGTTTAGCCTTTTTTTAGCCTCTCATGCTGAGAAACTTAATGAGCCATCACACTTTGCGTTATATTATATCCTTGTGCGTAATCATATTTTCAGGCACCAGCCACACTGAAATACAGTAGTAGAATTACTATAAGCAAGGCAATGAACAAGGAGATATTATCTTAATATAAGATTAGGTTCCACTGACAGCCACATACATAGTGGATTTTCAGATAAATTGGGATAGGGGTCAAAAACCATTTGGAAATTTTAAGACATCATTCTTGAAGTTATCTTGTGCTTAATTCTCTGTCTTCCTCCTATTCGAACAAAGCCTAGAGTAAACAACTGTCATTGCTATTTCATGCAGATACATACTCTTCACCTGCTCCAGTGCTAGTCATGAAAGCATTCTTATGGAACACGCTCAAATAAATGTTTCCTTCTTGAGTCATAGACATATAGAATACATTAATGAAGCATACAAAATCC
Source organism: Pezoporus occidentalis (assembly GCF_034315485.1). Classification (NCBI taxonomy): domain Eukaryota; kingdom Metazoa; phylum Chordata; class Aves; order Psittaciformes; family Psittacidae; genus Pezoporus; species Pezoporus occidentalis. The sequence continues at coordinate 4,455,036 of NW_026915725.1, forward strand.
ATAGAGCAAAGCAAAATAGAAATCAAATGTCAAGCTGATAGGGACACTTTGGAAAGCAGTTTTTAAAGCTTCATTTAACTCACACAAATTATAATTATTTTCTACAATCATTTTAACATTTTTTGCACTATAAAATCTCAAAATAAAAGAGACTTTTAATGGATGAACTGTAAAAGCTTTACCTGGTCACGGGGTGTTACCAGAAGAAAGAAACACTTTTCTATCAGAAAAAATCCATGAATTCCTCCAATCATTCCCAAAAGTTTCCAAATATATTCTTTCCCCTCATAGAAATGTTCTACCTCTTGTGCTTCATGTTTGTGTAAACCAAGAGTCTAAAGAAAAAGAGATAAAGTAAAAAAAAATTAACATGACAATCCTTTAATTTTTGATAATTCATAGTGTGTTAATTCAATTTACTATCAACATTTTCTTCTGCCTTCTCTTTCAGACTTTGGTTTTGTTTTGAGCTAATCAGCTGAACAGTAGATGGATGAAATGAATTATTAGGAGACTCTGCTAACTTCATCATCTTACAGTGATGAAAGTGACATTTTTAGAGGCAATTTAGTGAAATTGCCCTTTACATATGTATAGATATATATTTAGTGTATTTGTTTAGAGTGCATTGATCCTTAAAGTCTAAAAAGTTACTTTCATCATCTTCAGATGTAAACTTACTATTGAAAAGAATTCAGAAAGCTTTCCGCTGGTGGGTGTACTTCCATTTTTACCCCAGTGGCACAGGATGGCAGCCCTCCTTTGCTCTGAATGTGGGCCTTTTAAAGACTACTGCCTTTGTCACTTAAAACTGACGAAGGACAATACTTTCACACTCAAAATGTGTTTCTAAATGACAGACTTTTGCCTGACATTCACTGAGAATTGCCTTTCTCAGAACACTCTCCCAGTTCTGTTTCCAGAGATGGTGTATTGAGTACAAAGAACATTTTGACCAGAATCTCAAGTGAAGGTGTGAAGGTCTCTCAACAACCACTTGAAGCTTACTCATAACAGTTGCATTATATCAGATGAGACTCAGTCAAAAATAGATGAATATACCATGGAAAATTTGGGTTCTGTTTTGCACACTATTCTATTATTAAAATTTATTTAATTAATTTAGGAAAATATCATAGAACTAATTTTATTACAGTTCTAGGCAGCAAGATTAATTAGGCTAACAGCCCTGGGTCACTGGAACAATATGTAGAGGGGACTGTGGATGCCGAATACAATCTTTGAACAATTTCTCCTAGGATGCATTGCAGAATCTGCCTCATAAAAGAGTTTAATATATCTTGAAACATAACTTGTACAGGACTTGTGGGGTTTCTGGAATTTTTTTGTGAAAATAGGAACTGGGTTTTCTCTGAATTCATTACTCATTGCTTTCTGCTTCTTACTACTTGGAATCTGTCTCTGAACTACAAAGTGCAAATGTATTTGAAAGGCTGGGTAGCTAGTTCACAGATTTCATGGGAAGCTTTATTTTTAAACAGATGAATATTAGCCAGGTTTAAACTAAACTTTTCTCTGTGTGTGTGGTGTGTGTGTGCATGTATATATCAACATTTTAAAAACACAGAAGTGTGTGATACCTACCTGAGGAATAAGGTGTAGCAATGCATCTCCAGAAAGAGTCCCAACAGCCAAACCGACAAACAGCTGTAAAATGAGTGTATAGATTTCTTGGCAGGAGTTAAATAAAATGAGGGTTGTACCAAACATAGATCCAATAGTAATAAGTAAAACAGCAAGAGTGCTGTAACCATATTCTGTAGGAAAAAACAAATGAAACAAAACAAGGGCACCTTTTAATCATTCTGTATTTCTATTTGTGTCTGAGTATTTGGTTTTGTATTTGTTTTTGAGGCTGTGTTTTGTCACCTCTGTGTACAAGCAAACAAATTTTTCTAGACATTTGTGGTAGAGATTACAGAACTGGAAGCTTACAAAACACTATTTTTTTTCATGCTTTACAGGCACTACAGTCTAATGTTTCCAAATTTCAGACTTCAAAGAGCTAAATAGACTGTGCAGATTACAGACACTCAGAGCAGCACAGTGAGTGCTGGTCTGCATTTGTTTCCTCTCGTAACAGATTTATTGTTTGTTATTCTATGTCCTCATATGCCACACCTGTGTATCTTTACCATCAATACCACTTTCTTCCCCAAGGCCTAAAACCTCAGAGGAATGTAGGCATCTAATTTAGGTTCTAAGCATAAACATTTTTGTCAAAATTATGTTTACAAATGTGTTGTGGACATACACTCCTTTAGTTACTACATCAGGACCTAATTTTCCCACATTACTGGACTTTTGGTAGTTATAATTCTTCAGAGTTGCATGCTGCTCACATTTCCAACCTTTTGCACGACATGAATCCTGTTTAATCTGTATGGAAGTCTTATGATGGAGGTAAAACACTGATGAGAAACAGACATAAAGGAACTAATGCCAAAATATTAAAAAGCATCACTTAATGTTTCACACTTTAGTAGTACTGCAAGTGCTCAACACCTCATAAAATCAGACAGTAAATTTCACAGACTGCACATCCAAATATAAGAGTATAGTAGATATCTATGAAAGGTCAGGTCTTTGTGACTCACCTAAAACAGCACAGTCTGTCAGTAAAATAGAACTGAGAATAAAATTAATGAGCCTATGCTCAGTTCACTAGGTCACACACAGGTCAAACATGAAGTTCTTTGTCTCTCTAAAGCCAGCAGAAGTGTTCCTGTGGTCATACAAACCCTCCTTTGCTAAAAAAAACACAGGGAAAGGGCTGTAGAAAGGGCTTTTATTAATTCCATTCTGTTCGTGTATAGTTCAGCTTTTCTCATCTACACATATCTCTCACCTTTATGAGATCACTAAAATGTCATCAATGGTCTGATGGCCTTAGACTTGGGAGAATCTCACTCAACTGTGAATTTGCTGCAGACCTTGTATATGATCTAAATAAGTTATTTCCTTTCTTTGTCCTTTGATTCCTCATCTGAAAAATGGGCATATCTGTGTAGCATAGAAAAGATAAAAGTGGTAAAGCGTGCAAGGTGTTCAAGGTAATGAGAAGAAAGATAACATAAAAAGGACCTCTGCCTTCTGCGGAGTCATAATGATTCTTTCTATTCTGCATATTTCTTTCTCCTCTAACAATACTTGGGATATCCACAAATGTCCTTCCATGCCCTTATCTTTTTTTAAATTCATACTCATAGTTCAAATATTCTGTACACCATGGAATGATAGCTCAGCTCATTCTGATGAGCTGCTTTAACATATGTAGCTTAAACTACAGGTAGAATTTAGAAATGGAAAGTGCTGTTCATAAGGATCTTTGGCCAGCAGGATGTGGGGAAAACTTACTAGCTCCTAAAATATCTAGTTATCTAGAATGGGTCATGTATATATTAGGATAAAGGTACTGAAGGCATTGATTTGTAGCCTGAAAGTGCTCTTCTAGATGCAGGTGATTATGGTTAGATGCCCATTCCTTTTTGTTCAGTCCCAGCTCCCCAGTCACCCACCAGAAATTAATGCCCGCTGTAATACACCAGCACATCTAGGTTTGTAACCATTTGCCAGATATGGCTGATTTAAAGTAAAAACAAAACTAGGAAGCACATTAACAAGCCCTTAGGTCAGATCAAATTCATATTGATTTTTGGCAGTGTGGACTAGAGATTAGTTACAGGAGAAATTGAATCAGAACAGATGAGGCAGAAATCCCTGAAGCAGTAGCATGTGAGGACTACAACAGCAACTGGAAACAATCTGATTATACTGTAACTCAGTTCTTGTTCCAACTCTGTCACGCAAGTCCTGATGCCCATGTGACTGGCTTTCTGGTTGTTTTTCTCCCCACAGTAGTACCCCCAAAGCTTAACTGCTGTAAAATATCGTAACATGGAAAAATGGCAACAGGCACACAGAATTTATCTATATCAAGCATTTGCCACATCATGGTATAAAATGCCAGCTAACATGACCTTGAAACTATATGTAAGAGCAATGCAATGATCCCACTGTAAGCCTGGTGGAAATTTCATGAAACAGGTCATTGTTGCACAGCAATCCACTGATATGGACCTGTCATGGCTCACCTCAAGCAGTCCTCTAAGAAATGAACAAAGCCATTGAGATGATAGAATTCTGCCTAATATAAAACTGAGACCGTTGGATCCCCTCACTTCTCAATATAGTACTATTATCTGACATGTATGCTATGAAATTACGGAGTTCACAAATTAGAGAGTGAATAGATCTCATCATGCTTTGGCTGAAGTTTATTAATGAATGAAATGCCTCCAGAACTTTAGTCCCTGCATCCCTTTATCTGAATTTTCACAGTAGTTTACTGGTAAGAACAAAACTCACTTTCCAGAGTTGTTGGTGGAAGCTTTGTCTTCTTGGAGTCAGGAAGCTGACATGAACAACTTAATAGCTGCTGAATGATAGCTGGACTGATTTGCTTGAAGTGGTCCTCAGAAATGGAGGAAGAACTGTTTCTTAAAAAAATCTTCACCAGTTCATTGGCAGAGAAACAAACCTATGCAGAAAAGTATATACAGTTATTGAATATGTTACATATACCTGCATCTGATGCTGAGGTTAAATATGGAATCTTATAATGACGGTGTTATATAGTCTAGAAATATATGCTAAATAACACTGTTTTTTTTTTTATATATATATATATGTATTCCATATACCCATTTCTGGTTATATTAGTTTAATTACTTCAAACACTTCTAATTATTTTTTGGTTTTCCAATTAAAACTTGATACTACTATATTCCAGAAAAAACAGAATCTTTGTGGTGAAGTAGCAAATTTTCTATTGAAGCCTGTTAATATCGTGAGGATCTGACACAACAATATCTCTAAAAATTTTATTGTCATATGTGCTAACAAAGGCCTATTAATGCTAACACAAATCATAGTCTTAGCTTTTAATGTATGACTGCAATAATAGCAATAATATCATGGAAGCAATAATTAGTAGAAGATACTGCCTGGAATTTTGCCTTGTGCTGCATGCTTAGTGAGATATGGAATTAAGGTGCTTTTTAAAATTCTTTAACAATGGCATCTTACTTTAAGGTCAGCAAATTAGATGTTACATAGTCTAAATTGGGTCTAAATATTACTTAATAATTGTATTATTAGAGGTACTCAAGAATTTCAAGTACTTTTTTTTCTTGTTAGGAAGGTCTCTTTGCAAAAAAGAAAATAAACATTTTTTTAGGAACATCTATATTTTGAAAAACATTCATGAAAAGTCTCCAGGATGAAACTTCTTGTAAGAAACGTACGCAGTTAGCATTAGAACAGTTCAAGTGGCAATTTCTATGCAAACTTTTAAAAGAAGTCCAGATCAAATATGCTATTTTATTTAAAGGAATAATTGTCACTTCTTAATCTCATCTGATCAGTTGTGATTCAATTGAATTAGTATCCATCTGACAATCAAGGGGTTCCTAAGTATTCTTTTTCTAATCACTGAAGCTTACGTTTCTTTTGAAAGAAAATTACTATTTAAATGAAAGAGTTGTAATTATCATTACTTTTAAATAACCCAATTAAGCCCCAAAACCTTCCTGCCTTTGTTCATCCATTATTAAAGTAAAATATGTCTTGTAGCTCACTAAGCAACCAAATGAATTAAGCACTGATACACATATTGTGAATGCCACGTTGAAGTCTTCAGGATAACAGCTGATCTCACCACCTGAATCTAGTCTTTTCTGCCTCCAAGGAAAAAGAAATAATTCAGACAATTCAGGGGCTACCATATTGGAAAAGACCTCCTGTTTGCCTGTTCTGGGCAGTGGTTGCCTAGAAGTAGGGAACATCACCAAGTGGTATCAAGTTGGACGTCTAGCTCATGGCTGGTTAAGAGCAGCATCTCTCACTATGCAGTAACTGATATTATTTAATGCCTTCACCAATGAGCTGAGTCATGGAACAGAGTCTACCATACCACATTCACAGAAGAAATCCAACTGGGACACGTAGTCAATATGCTGATTGGCATGGCTGCTATTTAGAGGCATCTTGACAAGCCAAAGAAATGGGCTGACAAGACCTCCATGAAGATCAGCAAATTTATTGTGCTTCCAACAGAATAACCCCATGCACCAATAAAGGCTGTGAAAAACTGGAAAGTAGCTTTACAGAAAAGCGCTTGAGGTCCTAATAGACAATTGAACATGAGTCACCAGTGTGCCCTTGTGGCAGTGAAGGCTAACTGCATACTGGCCTGCATTGGCAAGAGTGTAGCCAGCAGGCAGTGGAAAAAGATTATTGCCCTCCACTTAGGACATAATGAGTCCACATCTGGACTATATCCACTTTAATAACTAGCTGTATAAAAAAGACATTCGCAAACTGGGGGAAGTCCAATGGAAGGCCACCAGGATGGTTAGGGAACTGCAGCACATAATGTGCAGGGGAGAGGCTGAAGGATCTGGGTTTATTCAGTTTGGAGAAGGGTTGTGGAATAGCTCAAGTCTTCAACTATCTAATGGGGTAATAAGGAAAATAGAGCCAGAGTCTTTTATGAGGTGTACAGCAAAAAGATCAGAGGCAATAGCTATTATTTGCAACAGGGAAAATTCCACTTTGCAATAATAATAATAATAATAATAATAATAATAATAATAATAATAAACAACAACAAGGGTAATAAAGCAGTGTTACAGTTTTCCTGGAAAGACTGTGGAATTTCCCTTTTTGGAGACATTCAGAATTCAAGTGGACGTGACCCTGTGAAACTTAATCTGACTTTGATGTTGGCCCAGTGTTGAGAAGTAGGATAAAGATGAGGTCCAGGATTACTATGAACTGGAATTTTAATGTGATTTTTATTATCAGAAATTTTTAAATAAAAAACAAGATCTCATCTAGAAAATAAACTGTCCAACTGCACAGAAAATAAAGTCTTATTTTGTAAAATGTTTCTTTAAGACTTGAGGAATAAGGACCTGCATCTTTTTTCAGTTGCAAGCCTTACTCTTGCAAGCATTTAACAAAGGGTGGCAGAGTACTCAGTCTCCATTAATACTGCAACTATGTGTATAGTCCTGGCAGATGATCCTAAAGAAACAAGTGAATTAAATTTGCATACTTTCATATGAAAAACTGGTTGCATGTATGGATGATTTTGGTTCCCAAAATTGACGTTTCATTAATGAGGTATAATATATGAATACATAGATCTTGTTACATAATAAAATGGAACTCAATATTCTTGCTCTTATTAATGTTACTTGTTTTACATGCATTTTTTAAATCAGTAATGACAATGATGATTTAAAAAGAAAGTGGCTTTTTCAGTCATAATATTTCAAATATGATTCCAGTATGAAAATCTAATTTCAGGTCTTCAGGTAGTTAGCAAACACAAGCCATAAGCAAGTCAATGCCTCATATGTAGCAGCATCTGTTACTAATGGAGCATCATGGCTGTCATAGATACGTGCAGAAAGCAGGAGGCAAAATTAGCAACACAAGAGTGAAATGCAAAGCTTTCTGATGGAATGATGCATCAAAACAGACATAGCTTGAAAGAATCAGAATGAAACGGAACAAAGAAAGTAGGAATTAATACAGAAGAGAAATTATTTTCTCTCCAGTTGTTTCTTTGTGATTTTTTCATCTATACAGAATATTTGCCTCTCAGTTTGACTCCCAAGCCTCAGATAATAAAAAAGACAAGTATGCAGGGGAGTTATTACAGAGAGTCTCAGAAGTTCAAGAAATCAAAAACTGTGTTTTATAAATTATTCTATTGCTGGAGGACAATTTTATTTCTTGAACAGATAACATCACTGCTGATTACCATCCTTCATAACTTAAAATTAATACGAAACACATTTAAAATGAACCTTATTTGAAATTATTTTGAGACCCTACTAAATGCCTCATCATGCTGATCAGCATGATTTTCTTTTGTTGCCAGCTGGAAAGAAATAAACATATTGACAGAGTATGTATTCCAAATGTAATAAAATTACACAGATAAATATCTATCAGAATGGCATTTACCCAGACGCTGTTTGTCTTAGTTCCACATCATAAAACAACCACACAGCAAAAGTAAATTGCACATTGCTTATTCTCCTGAATTGAGAAGAAACAGTGACTTAAAGTTAAATTGTAAAGAACTGGAAATAATAGAAACACACTGTTTGAAGTACACATTTCAAATGTATACATCAAACTAAAGATATATACTTTGAAATCTCTTTTTTTTTTTTGGTCAAAGGAGTTATTTCCAGTGTAATGGATGCCATCTTAATCACTGTTATAAGCAATATTTGTTTATTCCCAAATATTTAGGATAAGAATAAAATCACCTGCAATGAGACACTGTCCTTCAAAGCCCTCAAAGAGGATACTGGGTAGTAGCTAAATTTCTGTCTTACAGACTCTATACTTTCCAAAGGAGCTTCTGGACTCCATGTCTATTAAAAGTTTTTGGAAATGCCCAGTCTTCAGTTTACAGAAGCCTTTAGAAACAACTTATGCAGAAACCTTAATTTACTTTTTCTTTTTCTCAGTACAAAACAACCCTTCTTTCTGCAAGAGCATAAGGGGCCCTAGAAGCTCTGTGACAAGAGCAAAATAAATCTGACAAATGTGTGGAAACATTGAAGCCATGGTACTAGTCATCTCTGTCTCGAAGAAACACCTGATTCTGCCTAACACTAACCATTCCATTAGACCTTCCCAGCTACTTTAATCACACATTCAACATCCATGGAGTTCTTAACCCAATTAATATTTAAACAAATATGAATATATAAAAATATGGTTTTATCTTTATCAACATGACTTCTTGAAACTAGTAAATTTTAGCTCAGAATTAACGTAGTCTTTCCAAACCAATTTGAACATTTATTACTGAAATTCTGTGACCAATACTATAGTAACATAAAAATAAATTGACCTGGTCCCAATCTGTGTTCCTTTCATGATCTTCAGAATAACCTTTCAGATATTCTCCTTTTGTATGATTTCCTTTGACTGGAATATTTCTGACTCCAATATCTCTGATTGCTGTACTATAATGTCTTCTTTTGTGACTGTCAAATTGTCCATTTACAGTGCAGGTCTTTTTGGCTGCAAGCACATTTAGTAGTTGTTCCAGTTCTATTAATTCATTAGAAAACAGATATGTTACCATGGGAAAATATACATTTAAAAAGATAAAATCACAAATAATTGTTAAAATTTCATTGGTTTTAACATTAATTCAACTCTCCATTTTAACACTTTTTTACCTCCTCAGTTTTGTACTGTATGCGATTTCTGCTTTGCGCCTCTAGAAGTTCAAGACACCTATATACTCAGCCCAACTTTTAAAGTTGTTTTAAACCCTACTTAACATACCTTTTTAAAAGTGCTTTGAAAAGTTTGCAAAGTGTTGCTATTAGCAGTTACCACAAAAAAAAAGGAAAAGTAGATGTCTTACAAAAAACCTTTAAATCTGTAATAGGCCCCCGGGTTGATGGTTTAGCTTCTTAAAGCGCTAAACATGCTGAATCTTTTACAGAACTTGATAGCAGCTGCTATTAACACCTGTGCTTTCTATTTATTTTTTTTTAATTATTATTATTTTTGAGCACTTGGAACTCTCCTATGCTTTTATTTATGGTTAAGTAGCATTTCTGATACGGCTAGCAATGGAGCTCCTGAAGAAAATAAACTTACATATTCCAGACTCACTGGGTACTAGGGTCAGAAAGTGAGCAGGGAAGCACAAACCATAAAGATGTTTTCAGGTACAGCAAGCAGATATCAGAGAGCATATGGTCACAACATAGTGGTCTGTACCTATTTCATCTCTCCTGGGGATACCGCTACATTGAGGTGTGAGCGACTGAGGTGTCTAACCTGGCTACTGTACATGAACTATCCTATCTATGCCTAAACAAGTCTTGCAATGTATAAAGATCTGCATAAAGAAGAAATGTAAATAGGGCTCCAGTGAACTCTGCTTTCACAGCTAGATTGACACTCTCAGAGCTCTCTTGGGTAGTTCAGACTGTGCTGAGCAATTAAGTAATAAATTGTTGTGACGGTACACATTTCATGATGTCAGTAACAACTAGTTTTATGCCTCTCGGAGATTTATAAAATTAGAAGTTCTTTATCCAACCTTGTTTTTAAATTTAGAGCAGACTACTTAACATCTCTAAAATGAAATAGCATTTAAATGTAAAATTGAGTGTAAAAGGTCCTTTAGGCATTTAAAGATGGTTTACATCAAATGTGTGTTGCAAAAGGCAAGGAATAAATAGCTTACCTGTCACTCGGAGTTCAGTGGTACTGTTTAGAGAACTGAAAATATATTTTACAAAGAACTCTGGGGATGGCAAAGTTGCTTTCCCCATACAGACTCCTTGGAGAGCCAGAGTAATGATTAAAGCAGCAAGGCGTGGAAGAGTGTTTTCATCAGCACCATCTTTGTCCATTATATCAGCATTTTTCTCCAGAGTACTCACATCAACACACTGAAATAAGGAGAAAACTGCATGAAGAGAGCCCTAGTGCCCTCCATTCAAATAATCAGTGACAGGAGGAGAAAATGGAGAGAATGCTTTCAGACAGCCAGAGTAGAAAAAATACTGAAATTAAAGCTGTAATTGCCAGCAGATGAGAAACAGGACATTTTCAGGAGAACAGACATAAACAAAAAATCCTGGAATTTTACTCAGTATATGAGGAAGAAGTATAGTCCTTCATCCAGGTTATTTTTGCTGTTGTTTTCATGCTGTTTCTTTTATTCCTCTGCTCCTGTTCCATTGCATCTAGATCAACTTCCAGAAAGCAGCAGAAAAGGGAGGAATTTTTGTTAAGGTACAATAAATTGGTTCAAATACAGACTTTAACTATTTATATCAAGAATTCTCCCAATGTTTTTAGTTCCCTATCTATTAAATGGAATCAATAATTTGCTATGTGGCAGCTATCTGGAAAGATACAATTCTCCAGATAATGGATGACTTCCCAGCTGAGTGACCAAACAGGAGCAGCAGACACTCGCGTACACTTGTGCATGGACACGTGCAGGTTTGAAGTGAGAAAGCAGCGTACAGCCCTCTCAGTTGTCTGGAAACTCATCCCTGCTTTCTTCCATTTCTGCCCACTTTGTTTATTTTCACCACAAACAGTTGGGGTTTGAGAAACTAAAAAAGCCAATCAACCAACCAACCAAACTAAAAAAAAAACACCTCAAAACCTTAACTTGGCAAACATTATTTATTTGTTTCAAACCCATATTATCTAAATTGAAAAGTCAACCAGATAAGCCAGTACATTTTACACATGCTCATCTCTCTATATATATGCCTTAAACACTGCAGAGAGGAGGCTGGCATTTCTTTTCTTGTCCATCCATTACACATTTAAATTTCCACAACCTAAATTTCATCTCTCATTTCAAATAATATATTAGGTGCTATGACTGAGAAGAAGATAACTTTCTGCAAAATCAACACATATAAAGAGCCACTAAAAATGCTTTTACTACCCTGCATCATTGGCCCCTTACCATAACTCAAACATTGTGATTCAAAGCATTAGACTATAATGTTTTGAGTACCTTTCCTAAACTCCCCTCTTGCTTCATGTCTGTAGCAGTAGAGTCTCAGTTACTGAACAGACTTGACAACTGATATTGCCAGCATAAACAAACAGACTACACAGTAAAGCACTTCATGGATTGTTACTCTACCTTGGCATGCCAAATACCCACCGATGTCTCATTACAGTTGCCCAGATACCGCTGGAGTTCTTGGAAACCAGCACATTCACCAAGACTCAGAACCAAAAGTACTGGTCCATGAATAATTTATGATAGGAAATGGTCACACAAAGGACACAGAAAGAGGAACTTTGTCCATTATATCAGCATTTTCTGATATTCTCAATATTCTGCTGCACAGCCAAGACTCTTAGCCATCTTCTTCTGTGTAGGAAACTTTACTAGAGTATGGTGTAAATTATAATCTACTTATATAAAAAAGGAAAGGGCAAATTCAAACCTTGCAATAAACCAAATTTAACTGTATATTACAAACATCTCAAGGGTTTCTCAGAGGAGGTCAACCTGTACTTTAGGAGTTATCTAATCTGGCAAAAATTAATTTTATTGCCCGTTACAAGGAAAACAGTTTTTCTTTAGATAGTGAATTTTACAATATTATCCTATTATTTTATAGACCGTACTTGAGCTAAGGAATAATAAACAATGGTGAGAAAAAGCGCTTCATGTTGCCTGACTTAAAAAGGATGTTTTTTTTTGCTGGATATACCCAATATACATTAAAAAAAAAAAAAAGTTTGAATTAAGTTTATCGGTATCAGTCACCATACAAGGCATATTCCTGCTCATAGATAATTAGGATAATTAGTCACAAATGTATGCGTCCCAGCTGTAGGAAGCCATAATATCTTTGGACAGATTCCTTATTCCACCCTGCTTTGGATGGACATCGAAATGCAGGGGTTGGCAAGGATTTAATCACCGCAAAATGAGTCATCAAGCCAGATCAGTTTTGGAGCTTTTCTGTATACCATTTGAATACAAGCTAGTATATACTAATAAATACAAGAGGTGAGAAAGTATTTTCTGCCTTTGAAGCTGAGTGCAGGTCTTGCACCTACACAGCTATGCTCTTTTCCATCTGCCTTAAGCAGGGCAACTGTATCTAAATTGCCTTTTGGGAATGGTTCTTCATATACACTATCTCCTCAACCATGTCTCAGCAGACTATGGAAGTGTACACGCCAGAAGGAAGTCAAGGAGAAAGATAGTATTAAACAGCATGTGGAACAAAAGACTGATGTTCAGCTTATGCTCTTCTACTGTTATTTACCAGTTTTCTGAAGGACTGTAACAGTGACACAATGCCTGAATTAGCTTAAAGGCACTATACCAGTAATAAATATGAAGCTATTTTTATGTTTTCTTTACCTTGGTTTCAGAAGTTTTAAAATGTTGCCTTACTGCAGCCAAAATATCTTCAGTTTCATTCCGTGAAAAATAATAACAGTCTTCATCATGTCTTAAATTAAGCATACTCTGTAGGTAAAACTTATAATCCTTATTATTCAAGCTGAGTTCTGAAGAGCATGCATCTCTACGATGAAGAATGTAGTAGAGAAGAATAAGAGAAATTCTCTCAAATACTTCTTCACTGAGATAGTCTTCTAAATTTCCACCAGCTATTAGTAATAAAGCATCTGGTTCAAGGCACTGCAAAAAAAATAAAAATAAATGGAAATTCAACTCAAGCAACACATTGCCAGTCATCTGCCAATACAGTGAGAGAGAAAAACAGGAGAATTCAACTCTTATATTTAAGGAACTGAACCTAAGACTACACAGCAGCAGGCTGATGGAATGCCAGGAGGAGGGTGCAGGTAACTCATTGCAGTTCCATAGTGGCAAGATCACAGGGTATTTTTTTCCAGATCCCCTTGTGTCTTAATGAAATGTCAAGTATCAAAGGGATTTAAGATTTACTACAAACCAGGATCAACTGATCAATCATTGTAGCAAACTAAAAGCCTTCAACTGGCTTCAACAACTTATATTTCTGGTTATAAATATATTAGATAAGCACAAGGGCTATTAAAATTTTCAATTGTGCATTCTATACGCATTTCTAAGACAACTACTGTGTCTGGGCTATAGATAATTTATGGTATGTAAACAGAAGTTATATCATACTCAATGCACTGTTAAGAGACTTAGTTGACCCTGCAATTATACAGCTATTTTTATTTTTTTCTCAATGAATTCTGTTAACTGGAAAAATTTGGTCCTGTGCAGAGAGCCTTCACAGTCTCCACACCATTTAGTTCTCCAGATGCATTTCAAGAGGGGCTGAAATCATATTCTTAGGTTGTGCAGGCTTTCTGTTTGAGCACAGATTTTTCAATACATATATTATTAAATATGTATATAAACCTTGCAATTTTTCCTGATACAGACACTTTCCAGAAACTTTTGCCAGCTCAAGCAGAAGTTAGTCTTTAAAATTAGACCAGAAGACTAAAAGAGCTCTATGTCATGCTATGGGAAGGAAGATGCTGAATCCCAGAATAAAGAATCTTTCTTGAAGAGATCCTACAACTATTTTCATTCATTGTGTAGCTGTTTCATTCCAACTGGCTCCTTTCCCAGCATGTTATAGGCATGCAAGCTAATCTCAACTATTATTGTAGAACAGGCAGACTGTACATTTCAGAGAACAAAGTACAACTCATGATGGTACCATGGGATGTTCAAAGCTGTACTTTAATAAATTCATGAATCCAGACAAAATCTAGTTTGTCAGACTAAATTGTTTGTGCCTGGAAGCATGATGTGTTGGTTGGTGTGTCTCACTTTGTATGCTAGTTCATTTTCCTATACAGAACCTGAGTAGAATCAAACGCATTGTCTTGTTCAGAAACCAGTGTTCCCTGGAGGAACTGAGGGAACTGCTACTTTTCAATAGAAACAATTCTAACAAAAATTCTCACAAACAGTCTAAACAAGATCTGTAATTCTTTTCCTAATGCATGTCTCCGAGCATTAGTATTTGGCCTAGGAGGAATACAGCTATCCTGTTTTCTGTCCCCAAAGCCCTCAAGTTAATCAACTAGTCTTTTCAAAAACTCAGTAATAATAAAGTAAAAACAGTGCATGTAGTGGAAGATTTTCAAAGACCTCTATAAAATTTGAAAACCCAATAAGGATGAATTGTAATCACTGAGGCTGTTGTTTGCTCTTGCAAGGAAAATGACCGGAAAGGACATTGCTAGTTGGAAAGAAGCAGGTTCATTGCAAAAGATGCAGCTACTGCATAGTATATTGGTAGCCCTCAGAGGATAAACCTTAGGGAGATATTAAGAATACAAATTGCTTCATCACTGGTTATCTTGCTTTTACTAGTATTTTACAGCCATAACCATCTGCATGGCCTTGCTTTAGAAATACTTAGTTGCTGGGCAATGAACCTGAGTTTCTCTCAGTTAGAAGACAAGTTAGAAAACAATATCTTCCCACTGCAAGAAATACACGAATTGTGTTCTTAGGAGACAGAAAAAGACTCAAATGCCTTTCAATAGCTCCCACCTCCTGTCCAAACAGTCTTGGGGCCAATTTATAACTACAACCAAAAACTGGTCTAAAAGAGTGTTAAACTTCACTGGTTTTAAATACCCATTGGAGATATCAGTAACAAAAATAAATTTGAAAACAGTCATGTACTATGACCAGAATCCTGGATTTACAAGGGAAAGTTGAGTCTGAAATCAATTAGTAATTTCCAACAAATATGTGGAAGAAAATACCAAGCTAGGGTGCGGCATTCTTTTTCAAATGTTTATGATCTTGAAGGATAGTGCTTCTTGCACAGTTTTTGTTATCTTGGTTTACCAAATCGTCTTGGAAGATTTCATCACGGTGGTATGTGGGCTGTATGTGACTGAAAATACCATCTCTCATAGATTTTCCACAGGGAATTGTGATCTTGTGGCACTGTCAGTGCAGAATATGAGCAGTCCTACTAACACAGCTGACACTGAGAACTACTGAAAATAGTGAAAAACCTCAGATTCTTCCTCCAGGAAATTTCCAAGATGAAGCCTACACAGAGTGGAAGTCCTGACCAAAGTAAGATATTTTTTGTTTCCATCCAAGGACACAGGGTGCATGCTCTCCACAAATACAGGAAAAAAAATACAACAATCAAGAGAAGTGAAACTGAAAAGGAGAACAAGAAGGCCTAGACCCCTGCTTTGTGAAGTTTAGGAAGACTCTATACCCATTACTTTTTAATACTTTATCAGCTTTTGATCTGGGTCTGTATCTGGTACACATCCGTGGCCTGAATGTGCAAAAATTAAACTGCATGATCTCCTTCGTGAAAATTACCCATTTAGGGAACAACAGACACTTGGCTTATTTACATATGAAATTCACATTGGGGTTAATACAATAAGTGGGAGCATTTGCAGAAAGGGCCAGGTAGGCAAGTAGATTTCTACTGCAAGGGAGGAAAAGTTCTCCATTACGTTGCTTGGCAGATTGCCATGAAGAGTATATTGTGAAATCATTCACCTTTTTGACCATCCTCATAATTCTGATAGAAAATGACACTCTGCTAATAGTAAGTCACTGAACAGTGTCAGAGCCAGAGTAACATTAATCAAAGCCAAGACCAATCGAGCCCTTTGTAGTCCCTTTAGCTAAGCTGCTCACTCACCACTGTCTCCATCCTACCAGGACCTATGATCTGATTAGACTTGTTCCTTTCTTTGTCAAATGGGGAATCAGTTCTGAAAACATTCTAAACTCAACTAGACAACCAAACCTCTGTGAAGCTGTACCTAGGACTTTATGCAGTTTCAATTTGGATTTGTAGATTCCTTGTTCTGCCTTTGATTTTCCTTGACCTGAACTGCTAACCAAAACCCTCCCCTAAATCTTGATTATTTCAGTGAGGTGGCCCACAAATCTGAGACAACTCAGTGTGGGTTTTATTTTTTACGATCTAAAATACAGTAAACAAAAAAAAAAAAAAAAGAAGTGTCAGAACTGGTCACCAGTTTTTACATACGTATTTTCACAGTGGAAATCATCTGTGTCCCAAATTCAAGCTTTCATGGTTAGATCAAGGTAAAGGAGAAAGATCTTTATTGGAAAATAAACACTTGCTAACTTTTAAAGGAAAATTATTAGTGTTATGCAACTGAAACACAACACTTTAAAGGAACGCCTGTCATGTTTGGAATACTTCTTCATAAGCTCAAAAAATAAGTAATAATTCAGAATGAAATGATCAAAGCAGGGACAACTTCCTGCTGCAACAACAAGCCCTTTACATGTTTAGGTTTTATATTCAGAAGAGTATCACTCTAATAAATAATTTTCAAACTCACTGACAATTCTGTAAATATATCCCTCATTAATTGAAGCACTAACCAGATTACAATCCTCTTGCATGCCATAAATCCGCTGTGGGCACTCAGTTCTCTCCAGTAATATTTTGACCAGTTCTTGTGAATGGTTCATGTGGAGCTCAGTGTTGTCAGCTGAAAGAACGCGTAAAACTTCCATCAGATAGCCTCGGCTGGGAGCATAGCTGCCATTCTGCCCATGCTCTTCCCCAAGCTGTCCTTCAGCAATGAGCACGCTGAATATGAAAGCGGAACATACCATCCCAAGAGCTGGGTGCTTGGTCAGAAAACACATCTCCTTTTCCTGCAGTGCGTGATCTGCACTGAATGTTGGATTGTTGTTTGCACTTCACAGCTTAAACTTGAAACCTGAGGAATCTGAATGGTAAAGGGAAAAAAAAAACAAACCCAAAACCAACCCTTTAATTAGTGTGAATGCAATACGTTTGCAAGGATTTATTAATTGGTTGGCTAAGCTGATTTGCAGTGACAAGCTGTTTTTGAACAACAGGGAGCCTGTAAGGGCTTTGCAGCCCAGAACAGCAGGAAACTAAGACAACCATGGCCTTAAAACTTCTGTAGAATTACCAACAAGATGTTGACTCAAAGTGCCCTTCTCTCCTCTTAAAAGTGTAAGGTTTTCATTTCAGTGCTATGCTATTTCATTCACTAACAATCCTCTTCAGTAAGAATGGGAAAATACCATAGCTTTCACTTTCTTTCCATTATGAAACAGGGGTTTAGTAGCAAAAATAGCTTTAAATAAAGATTACTAGTCTAATTCTGATATGAGTGTGCAGTAGTTATGTTACATGAAAATGATACAGAGCAGGTCTTATTTTTGATACACTTTACCAATGTTACCAAACTCTAACTATACAACACAAAACAGGAATGAGCAGGGTTTATGTAAAAATTAGTGATATTTTATGGTCAGATGAAAGAGATACAAAACTGAGGTCATCATTTCATTCGCAGAACTTGGTAAATAAACAAGACAAACATAGCAGAAGCAGCAAGTTTAACTTGTTAATTCTAGATGTAAAAGACATTTTGTACTGTAAATCTATCTTGTCACTATCTTTCCTAATATACCATCACCTCTGCTTTAGCAGTAATCTATCTCAATATCAAAGAGCAAGAGACATAAAAGAGTTTCACTTCTGTTTTCCACAAAGAAGTTTTGATTTTATTCATGGGCAGATGCTGGCAGTGACCTACATTTTCAGATGATAATGCACATGTTAAACAGCTACACGTAAGTTCAGATTCTTTTAACTACTATATGATATGTGTGTCTTATTTTAAAGTCAACTCTGCTAACCAAGTGTTGAAAATGAAAAAAGAACTGCTAAATTCAAGTTGGCATTCACTCAGATAAAGATTAGTATGTTTTCAGAAGCTAGGAAATCTTTTGGTATTTAGATATATTTCACTGTTAGAGATTAGGAATATGCATCTTTGTTATGAGGAAGCACTTTTTTCTAAACATTATTTTCTTACCTTCTGAAGGGTAAAAGAATGCTTGTGTATCTAGCTTTGTGGCCTTCTGAATCCTTAGAAGTATTTTAGCTGCTGGAAGTCCAATGTTTTTAAAATTCCTTGATGGTGCTCTGGAAGCTGGAGAGGATTAGTTTATTGCTGCCTTGAAAAGTTTTCAGTTGCTATGGAGAGAGCTGCTCTTAAGGTAGCAATGGAGGTGGATGGGAATTAGAACATGTTCTTCTTGGCAAGTTCTAAGCATCATGTTATTGAATGGATTTCACATATTTTAGTAGTTATCATTTTATGTAAACAGTCTATTTTAGTGGTGCAAGATGCACAAAATCTACCGAAGAATGTATTTCATTGTGATGGATAATACATGAAAGCACTCTGTTTTCTACATTACTACATTAGCTGATCAATCCTATGACAAACCTGACCTTTTTTTTCCCATCAAAACATTAATTCTTTTTACAAATAGGAGAACAGAAAAGAAATAGAAACCTTTTCAAGCACCTCCATAGAAAAATGGTACTTTCCTTTGTGAAACACTGTCCATAGAGAACAGACTCTTTCATCCCCTTTTATTCTGTGCCACATATGCAACCATTAAAAAAGCTGGGATAGCTCAGACTGCAGTGAAAAAAATTTCTTCCACCCACTCAGATTTTCCAGAGGGATGCCGTTACAAAGTCAACATTTACGGCACCATGCCATTACAAGAGTATTGCACAGGCAGTTGGTTAAAACTGTCACGTCTGACAGTTTTCCACAGCAACAGGTATGCCAGTCATAACCCTCTCCCACCTTCCAAACCTTCAGTGCAGTAAATGAAGAATTAGTATCTCAGTTGGCTCAACAGTGGAGCAGTAAGCCTGTGATAATAGAAACGTCATAATTCCCTTTAAAGCTAGATTGACAAAAATTCCTGGGTTATAAAACGCCAGTAATATTTCTTACAAGGTGGTGAGCTTAAAGAGAACAGCCTTGTTTTAGTAAGGCTGAGAACTGGCAACTGATACTCACTATAAAAAAAAAAAAAGAAAAAAAAATATTGAACTGACAAGACCAGTTTGAGGGAAATGAAAAAATGTAAACAAATATTCTCAAAGATTCATGAAGTGTGTGCAAACTCTTGTGTGACCAAGACTCGGCATTTTAAAAATCAGTCTTACTAATAGATACTCAAGTACAAAAACCACCTCATATTTGTAGCAAAGTATTTTTCATTTTACTTAACAAGTTACAAAAGATATTTATCAAATTTTGCCAAATATGCAATTTCATGCAAAAAAGAATTACAGAAATTTTCATCTCCGGCATTTATTTTTATATAAATGACTGAAAAGCAGAAACACATGATAATATGCATCTCCACCAGCTTTTATATAATTTGCTCTGTGAAACAAGGCTAACTATGTCCAGACTTGTTCCACTAATAAAAATAATTCCTCAGATAATGAGGGAATACCTTCCAGCATTTAATTCCAGGGATTGCTCAATCTCCAAACAAACATAGAATAGGTTTATCTATGTATAACTTGGTGTTTTGCATATAATTGCAGATTGAAACTAAGAACTCATTCTATGCAATTAAAGTGTACAAAAAGAGGGTGAATTGTTTCAATTTATTGAGAGAAGCTAACATTCAAAAACACATTTGATGAGTTATAACTACTGAAAGCTGCTGAGAGAAGATTTACATAATAATACTGGCTATATCTTACATTAACATTTATATAACAGAGTGATGGTAAAAAAAAAAGGGGAAGAGTTCAGTGTATTAAAATGATAATTACTGGTACAGGGTACTATGGCTGATTTCAAAGGAGAAATTACTTCCCTTTTCAAGTGTTGCAAACCTCCTCTAGCTTGTAAATGAGTTTCTCGGTGGTGGCAAAACCACTGATGTTGACTCAGGCCCCAACCTCTGCTTTTACCCCCGACATGAGAGCACTACCCGTGCTTTTCTATCACTGTCAAAGAATTTTTCTGTCTACACAGCATTTGGATTGCTACTTTTGAAGTAATTGCTAGCATCAATTGCTATGTCCTTTTCTCAAACCCTTCATTAGTATTAGCATTTTTCCCCTACTACCTACCTATCCTGATGTGCCAACTGATAAAATGGGGCAGAGGTAATAACAGAGCTGTGCAGTTAGATGACTATTAGAAGCTCACTAAGATACACAGAGAGAAAGAAATGACTAGTACAGCTTAATGTCTTAAAGCCTCCCAAAGCACCTATCACTATTATTATTCTCTCATGTGGTTTGTAACGTTCTCTCCTAAGTCCCTGCTATTTTGGCTCCAATTCAATTGCATGTCTTTCAGTGATTTTTATTAAAGGGGGGAAAACGTCCATGCATAATACTTGTAAGTCAGTGACCCTCAACTAACAATAGAATGATAAAATGCATGGAAGAAAGAGCCCTCAGAGAAACTGAAGAACTGGGGTAACTCAAATGGAAGTAGCTCACCATTCTAATATGACAACAGACTGCATATTGCAAAACCAGACACATGTTGAACTTCCTGATTAAATAAGCAAATGAAACCTTATTTTTATTCTATTTTACACTTAGTTAAGGGCCTTGGCATGATCAAACACGGATCTGAGCTCAAGAATTTACAGAGATAATTGGTCATTTTCAATCATTTTATCAGTTACCATGGAGGTATACTTGCAAGAGAGTAACTGATTGCTGACAGGCGTAGGTACACGTCTCAGGAAAGTAACACAAGAAACATGATAAGAGGAAGATTGATAAAAATGGGAACTTCTCAAAAATTTTTATTTTCATTTCATGATTGGAGTCATGATCTCATACAACCACATATCAAATTTGCTCCACACATGAATTATTTTATGGCTTAGAAAGCCCACATAGTATTACCTAACTTGCATGCTAGTGAACAGGAGTGAAGGCAATTTCCAACTGGCATAACCAGACACAGAACGTGACAAGCACATGCAGCAAGCCCTCTTTGATTATAGGATTTTTACTTATTTGCTTTTAATTTTAAGTGAACCAGTAAGATTTACTGCAGCTTGTTTCTCCCACCTAGACACCTGCTGCAAGAACAAAAGCAAGTTGCACATTCAAAAATGCCACGTATAACCGCACTTTGCAATTAACTCTTTTTTCAACAGATTGGTGAATGGACTACATAGGAATAGGAAAACTCTTTAGAGAACTCACTTCGAGATGGCAAGGACATTTCTGAGAGTTCCACCAACCTGACAAATGCCTTAATTGTATTTATACAGCAGAATGGGAGACGATGCAGGCATCATTTTAGCAAGACTCCTGCTGAACTTCACAGATTAGTGAGAAACACAGCTACATAACTCTTATTCTTTAGATACTGTATAGCTTGTTTTGATAGACCATGCAATTGTGTTCTTTGCCCTTTTATCAATCACAGCAATCATGGCAAATAGAAAAGAATCCTGTGGCACTGTAGATTTCCTCCATGTTATTAATGTGATATGTGCACATTGCTATAATTACAGCTGTAGGCAGCATATTGACACATGAAAAGGCTACATTTTACATGTAATTTGTATAGATTTTCAATATATAAAGCATGCTTGCCAATGAATTAATGCCAGACTGCTGCAATAAAAAATGCCAAAGCTTTAAAATTACCACAGTCTATTCAGCTTCATTGGCCTCACATGTCAATCCTAACAATATCACATATATTAAGATTGTCAATGAATTAAAATAAATGAATGCTATTGAAATTATCTGAGTTAAATATATTAGCAAAGTTACATACAGTAATATGTGTCTGTCGTGGTTTAAGCCCAGCCGGCAACTCAGAACCACTCAGCTGCTTGCTCACTCTCCCCACCTTCCTCCCCCTCCCCACCCCTTCCTCCCCTTTTCCCAGCTCCTGGAGGGATGTGGAGGAGAATCAAAAGAATGTAATTCCTATGGGTTGAGATAAGAACAGCCCAGTAACTAAGGTATAACACAAACCACTGCTGCTACCACCAGTAATAATAATGATAAGGGAAATAACAAGGGAAGAGAACACAACCTCTCACCACCTGCCAACCAATACCCAGCCCGACACGAGCAGTGATCTAACCCTTCTGGGTAACTGGCCCCAGTTTATATACTGGGCATGATGTTCTGTGGTATGGAATACCTCTTTGGCTAGTTTGGGTCAGGTGTCCTGTCTCCGCTTCTTCCCTGCTTCCCCTCCTCTCTGGCAGAGCATGAGACTCAGAAAGTCCTTGGTCAGAGTAAACATTACTGAACACCAACTAAAAACATTGGTGTTATCAGCTCTGTTCTCAGGCTGAAAGTCAAAAACACAGCACTGCACCAGCTACTAAGAAGAAGAAAAATGACTGCTACTGCTGAACCCAGGACAATGTCTCTGGAACAAGCCTTGTATTACTGTAGGATTGCAAAATTCACCTATTAGCTGAAAGTTTCCTAAGACCTGGAAATCTAGTTACATTAAAAACAGTTTATATGGGTTAACAGAAAGAAAGTGTTCATTGATATAGAAAGTGTGATCTAAAATTTTATTAATTGCCCCCATCTTACTACAGACTTCTTTCTCACACAACCTCACCATTGCTGACTATCTGGCTGTGTTTCAACAAAAACACCCCCCCCCCCAAAAAAAAAAACAACAAATAAACAAACCAAAACCCCAAAGCCATCAATACTATTCAAAGGTAACTTTAATTATAATAAGAACATAGTCAGAGTAGGGGATGTAAGTATCTTGGGCAAGAAAATGAGGGAGCTTCAGAAGGAAGTATATGATGCTGCTCATTTTGAAGTTAAAAAAACATATGGGGAAAAAATGTTCTTGTGTTCATCCCTAGGAAATTAAGTAGCCTAGCTTTGCTGAAGGTATCTAGACATTAAACAACATTGCCTGTTGTTTGGTTATGCCCTGGAGCATAATCAGACTCTATTATGTTTACTGTTTGGTCCTGCTTCTTTGGGTTTCCAAAAGACACAGGGCAAAAACCCCACAAGCTGATTTTACTAACAAGGCTTCATCCAGTACAAAGCATTTACAGTCCAACTAAATAAGTAAAACTATAAATTTAAATATCCCAAATGAAATATTATGCGGTATTATAGCATAGAACACCAAGTAATATTTTAAAGGAAAAAAAAACAAGGTTTTAAAATTGAAAACTAACCTTTCAACAGTTATGCTATTTACCTTATAGGAAACTTGTGTATCTTACATTGCTGCTTCAGCCACTAACTTCTAAGCCCAACATATTGGAATGTTCCTTTCTTGTTGGATAGTAATCGTATGCTCAAAAACCATTCAAAGGTCCCTTTATGTAATTTTTCCTACTTCATACAATATTTTATATATAATTTTTACTATTATAGAAATTAAGAAGTGTTTACTCACATGACTTTTGATTTTCAAACTATGACTCAGTGTTCAGTTGCTCTAAAGAAATTCTTCTCACAACAGGGAGGAGTCATTGCAAGCAAACACCATGGTAACTGTTGCACGAGAGAAGACTGATGTTCCTCAAGGCCTTCTAGACTACCTAAAAACAAAGGAAAAATAAGTTTCTGGGTCATGAATAAAAGCCGGGGTGAGGGGAGGGAAGAGAGTTTCTTTACCTCCTTTGTTTAAATTCAGGAAGTTTGTAGGTGGCACCAACACTAAGAATAGCTTACAGAATAGTTGAGTGACTAGATAAGCTTCAAGTAATAGTTACTGAAAAAATAAAGGTGAAAAGAAAAAAGGAAAATCCAAGAATAGAAGGACCCTGAAAAAAAACAGTATTGATAAGAAACAAATAAATTTAACCAAATACAAACTTCTTCACATTACAATGAACCTAATTTCCACCTTTATTAAAACTACTGAGAAACTAATATTTCTCCCATGTAACCCAGTATTATACCCACTGTCTGAAGGTTTGGTAACAAGAGAAGTGAGAAGGGAGTTTTTTATCATAAGAAATGCTCATACCTCATGAAAGATTTTAAAGTTTTTTATCTGTATATAACCATAGATAACCCAAATACCCATATTCACAATGAGTGCATACATACAGCAAATACAAAATCAACTTTTCAAATACAGTTTGAGTTAGCACAGCATTGTTCTATCCAATATAGGAACAAGTCCTATTTTATCATCAAGAGGACACACTGTTCATTCTGCTCAGTGTTGGCTACAGAATTCTTTGTATAGAATCATAGAATCGTTAGGGTTTGAAATGACTTTAAGATCATCTAGTTCCAACCCCCTGCCATGGGCAGGGACACCTCACACTAAACCATGCCACTCAAGGATTTGTCCAACCTGGCCTTGAAAACCACCAGGGATGGAGCATTCACAACTTCCTTGGGCAACCCATTCCAGTGCCTCACCGCCCTCAATAAAGAACTTCTTCCTTATATACAATCTAAATTTCCCCTGTTTAAGTTTGAACCCATTACCCCTTGTCCCACCACTACAGTCTCTAATGAAGAGTCCCTCCCCAGCATCCCTATAGGCCCCCTTCAGATACTGGAAGGCTGCTATGAGGTCTCCACACAGCCTTCTCTTCTCCAGGCTAACAGCCCCAACTTCCTCAGCCTGTCTTCATACAGGAGGTGCTCCAGTCACCTGATCATCCTTGTGGCCCTTCTCTGGACTTGTTCCAACAGTTCCATGTCCTTTTTATGTTGAGGACACCAGAACTGCACACAATACTCCAGGTGAGGTCTCACAAGAGCAGAGTAGAGGGGCAGGATCACCTCCTTCGACCTGCTGGTCACGCTCCTTTTGATGCAGCCCAGGATATGGTTGGCTTTCTGGGCTGCAAGTGCACACTGAAGCCAGCTCATGTTCATTTTCTCATCAACCAACACCCCCAAGTCCTTCTCCACAGGGCTGCTCTGAATCTCTTCCCTGCCCAACCTGTAGCTGTGCCTGGGATTGCTCCGACCCAGGTGTAGGACCTTGCACTTGTCATGGTTAAACTTCATGAAGTTGGCATCAGCCCACCTCACAAGCATGTCAAGGTCCCTCTGGATGGCATTCCTTCCCTCCAGCGTATCAACTGAACCACCTACCTACTGTCCATCAGTTCCGTAGCCCCATTTTAGAAGGCCACCAAATTGGTCAGGCAGGATTTCCTCTTAGTGAAGCCATGCTGGCTGTCACCAAGCACCTTGTTGATTTTCATGTGCCTTAGCATGCCTTCCAGGAGAATCTGCTCCAAGATTTTGCCAGGCACAGAGGTGAGACTGACTGCTCTGTAATTCCCTGGGTCATCCATTTTCCCCTTCTTGAAAATGGGGGTTATATTTCCCTTTTTCCAGTCATCGGGAACTTCACCTGACTGCCATGATTTCTCAAATATGATGGCCAGCGGCTTCGCAACTTCATTTGCCAGCTCCTTCGGGACCTGTGGATGGATCTCATCAGGACCCATGGACTTGTGCACATTCAGATTTTTAAGATGGTCTCGAACCAGATCCTCTCCTACAGTGGGCACAAGGTCTTCATTCTCACAGTCCCTGCGTCTGCCTTCCAAGACCTGGGTGGTTTGGTCAGAGCCTTTGCCAGTGAAGACCAAGGCAAAGAAGTCATTCAGAACCTCAGCCTTCTCCAAATCCTGTGTAGCCAGTTCTCCTGAGAGCTTCCTGAGGGAGCCTACATCCTCACTAGTCTGTTTTTTATTTGCTATGTACTTGTAGAATCCCTTCCTGTTATTTTTAATACCTCTAGCTAAGTTTAATTCTAAGTTTCCTAACCTGGTCCCTATCTTCCCAGACAACATCCCTGTACTCTTCCCAGGCCTCCTGTCCTTGCTTCCACTTATTATAAGCCTCTTTTTCTCATTTGAATTTTCCTCAGGAGCTCCTTATCCATCCAAGGAGTTCCTGGAACAGAATTGCTATATTTTAATAATTCTTCAGTGAATTTAGCATCTCTTTGCCATTGGCTGTTTCCTTAGTTGTAGAAGAAAACAATTGTGGGTTCAGTGTTTATTATACTAAGAAGCACCAGAATAACTCATCATACTGAGGTGCGATATTGGTATCGTCATTCTTTTCCTGTCCTGTAAATAAATATTCAAAGCAGCTTATGAAATGTATAGGAGATCCCATGACGGGCAACAGGAGTGCTCATCTAGATAAGTATTTTATTATATCTGTATATTCTCTGTGCACAAATGTATATACAAGCAGTATGACACAAGTCAAAATAATATAAAAGAACAATAAAAATCCCTATATCTGATTCAATACGATTATTCTGTTCCTTATATAAACACAACAAGGTTTTCTCTCCACTTACTGAATTCACCTCATAAGTACGTGTGATAATAACCATAATTATTCCCAATGAAGTATCTTTACAATAATATTAGATTTTTTCCATCTTTCCTTTGGTTATGTGCATGCGAAAAATTACATTTGCCTCTTTTATGATTAGACAGTCTACATACCGTGTAACTCCTATGGATGAGTGATACATGCGGGTCCTAATCCTCCATTATTTCCCATCCTAGAAATTCTTGTTATAACCCTGTAAAAAATGCTTATTATATAGTGTTATTTTTCACATCAAGCCTAAAACTCCATGCATCTAATTCTTTCTGCATGAAGATGAGTATCCTCTGTAGCCAATGTCATCAGCAAACTTTATGCCAACAAAAAAAATTTAAGGAAGTATAAGAAAAGTCTAAGACTTGAATCTTGGAAGATCTCTCTAGCAACCTAATGCCAGGTCAATCAATCCCTTTTCCAAAATAACCTATAACCTTTTATATTTTTACCCAAACTCAATTTTTCCATGTCCTCCAGTTTAATAAGTAATTTCCTCGTTGGTACCACACCACACAGTTACACATAATTGTTATAGTGACATTCTGTAGATCAACTGCATCTGCGTTATCCTGGATAAAAAACAGTAATTTAAAAACAAAA
This sequence comes from Pezoporus occidentalis, assembly GCF_034315485.1. Taxonomy (NCBI): domain Eukaryota; kingdom Metazoa; phylum Chordata; class Aves; order Psittaciformes; family Psittacidae; genus Pezoporus; species Pezoporus occidentalis. Next base: position 4,482,431 of record NW_026915725.1, read on the forward strand.
AAATTGACATTCCTAGTAGTTTATTAATTCGTTCCTCTTTACCAACTTTTGAATAGAAGCAATGGCTTATTTTTAGCAATAACCATTTCTTTTTCATAAAAGTAGAAAGTCACAAAATACAGAATTAGATCTTTCTAGTTGTATAGATGTATTGAATATATTAAAATATTGAAAATATAAAATACTCAATATTAAAAATATTGAACGTATTGAAAATAAATCCAGTGTAGATGTAGATTACAAAAAAGCACTTTAAAATAACATGCAATTATACTGCATCAAAACGGTTGGCAGTAGAAACACTTTTTTAATCCTTCTAATTGTACTCAGACTGTTTGTAGGTAAGTAAATATTTGTGTTTGTTCTGGAAGTTACTAAATATATATATACATAATCAGCCAAGCTAAAATACAAGTTTGCTCCAATCCAAGCCAAACGAACAGGGTACTATGCTAACTCTAAAGACACTGACTCTATTCCCGCTAGACTGCTGTTTCTGAAGAACTAAAAACCAGTTAATGAAATGTTGCTCAACTTTTGAAGGTAGCAGCACTGGCATAACCAGGGCTCCATCCTGTTCTCAAATTGCTTTTCTTGTTTCTACTTGTTTTATCTATGTTATATACGACGCTTATTGACTATACTTACAAATTATATAGATGGTACCAGTTAATATCAATGCAAACACATGGAAGCCTGTGAGTTGCAAAGCAGATTTCAAGCATGGACCTTGGACTCCTCCTTTGTTAATCATCTCAATAACATCAGCTCATTGTCTAAACACATTTCACCATCTCCAGAAAATTAATGAAGCTACAGTACACTTTTTTTTTGCAATAAGGCTATTCTCGCATCACAAATAATAATGAGGAGCTCACTTCACTTACTAGTGAAGACACATGTAAGGATCCTAGCCATGCTGACAGTGAGCAGGAATAAACAAATCAATAGTGGTAATGCAGATACATTTCAGAACTAATACAGGATACTTGGTTTCAGGGCTGAAGGCCTTCTCTGTCAGGTACCAGAAGAGAATTTACTCTAAAGCAGCTGGCAGTAGTGTATGTATCACACCAGTGGGCCCTAAATTTCATCAAGCATAGAAAGCCTTATAATACTCAGCTGCAAATGTTCACGCAGAAGTCTTTGTAACAACGTCACTCATTGTGATGTTGGTTGGTATTTTAAGCCTTAATTACTGATTTTGAACTGTTACCACCCAGACAATCTAGGACTAATCAGTACCTGTAATCTCCCACACACTGTTCCAAGAACTACTTGCCTGCATTTTCTATTTAGTTCTAATTATAATGTCCTATATAGGAAACATGAACAGCCTGTATTACAGTTGTCTTTTCATCAAGATAATAATTGAAAATTTAAAGTAAATAACTCTAATTTTGAATGTTTGTTCCTACAAACCACTTGGTTATCTCAAAGATGCTCCATACTGTATAAATTCCACTGTCCACTCACTGAAAACATGTTTTACTGAAACTATGCCTTTTAGAAAATTTAAGGTAAGCTAGAGATTTCCTATAAGAAATTATAGTACCAATAAGAAATTACTTTCTTCTTAGTTTTGCATATATAATTTCTACGCAATTACGTGGAAGGATTTCCACCTATGTCTTCCAATTCACGCTTTTAAGGACAGAGGAGATCATTTAGGATCATTACACAGTCTGGCATTAAAGCAGGACAAAAAAACTATACCCAGGAATTTCTGAAATAAACCCATTGTGGGTTTGTATTCTAAGACATATTTATGTACAAAATTCAGCCCTTATCAAAATCTTCATTTGAAGATCTAAACCATCAACAGGGAAGTTATATCAGAGCTTTATTACTCCCACATTTAAAATGTATGCATCATACTTCCAGTGTGGATTTGTTTAGCTTCAGGTACTTCACCTAAACTTCAGCACAGTTAAACGTTCAATACAGTGGAAAAACTGTTACAAACGTAAGCAGATGCTGACCATTATCATTATGTGTCATCTTTTCTTTTTTGTTAAATATTGAGAGAAATGTTAGCATTTGATCAAAACCACCCTCCTGAAAGCCGGTTCTGATATTTAACAACTTGCCATTCACAATTCATTTAATTGAACTGATATTGTTTTATGGCATCCCACAAAGTAATTTTTTTCAAACTGCAGTCATTCAGGAATCAGGTGAAAGCTTCATAGAAGCCTAGGCTTCTGCACTGTTACCTCTGTCAGAAAGGATTATTATCTTATGAAATACATATCATAGTTGGCTTGTCCTTGTCCATTTCCCATATAATCATATTGATTAGTATTAACTACGTTACTCTCCTTTAACTCTTTACTAACTGCATTCTACAGTGCTTTTCTCTGCTTGATGTCTGGTGAAATGGTCTTATAGATACCCAGTCACCCTGTTTACCCTTATTGAAATATTGAAACAAGTTACGCTTTTCTTCCATTCTGTGAAACTTCATCATGCTCCAAGACATGTTCTTTTAAGAAAAAACAAACAACAATGGGCTAGAATGCTCTGTAACCAAGTATATGCTATCTTGTCTGATAAAATGGAAAAAAATTTAACCGAAATAATTTGGTTATAACAGAGTAGAAAGTATATCAAAGTAAGGCACTAAATAAACTATTTCTTTCCAAAGCTACCATACTAATACACTTACTTTTACTTCAGTGGTCAATCCTTCTCTATCAGTGACAGTGGCCTTTAATTTAGAACTAGGATACACAGATTTTGGCAAGCGTGCTAATTGTAATTTTAGAAAGTTCTGAAATGTTAATTTCAAAGCACTGTGCTAATGATAATATCTTCATCTTAAAGATTAAAAAAATTAAATATTCCAATTATATTTATAAGGCAAATTCTTATTAGCTCCCATACCAGTAAACTATTTAGGCAGTCTTGAATTGCAGTCCATGCTAACTCTCTGCTGAGCAAGTGCTTGTACTTTGATTTTGCAGCTGGGAATTTATACTGAAATGCTCAATGTGAGTAGCTTGGAAACACCAGAGGCAGAACCCTTCCTGGAACTGAGGGTCTGCTACAAGCAAATTGTCCTCTTGGTATGATACTAACCAAGCTTACTGGAGTTCTGCTCTTGTTTCCCTGCTCCCTTCTACACACTTGGAAATACATTATGAAATATGCAAGAACAACATTTAACCTAACTTCCCTTTTCCCCACTGCCCTTTTTAAACATAAACACACAGACAAATTTGAAAAATCAGAAATGTAAAGTGTAATCTTAGTTTTCACAAGTTACTTAGATGAACCTGAAGTATTTATTAGCAATTAGATACACTTGCTTACACTTAACATACAATCTGCAGCCCAGTGTAAGGTCCAAAATAGCCAAGCAAAATAAGTCAATGGCTGGCACTCATAATCTGGAAAAAGAAAGCCTAAGTGGATTAGTATGCAGAGCCTTAGTGCACCGGGTACTTCTAAAAATTAACTCTCTGCAAGGAGGTTTGTGGGGGTTTAATCAGAATTTTATTTCAAAAATGCTGGTTTCCTCCCCCCCACCCCACCCCAAAAAAGAAGTCCTGAAAAGAACTAAAGCAGAAGCTGAGGCAATTTTATATAATAGGAAGAAAACTAAGATTCTTCATAAACCAGTGGCAAAGGGAAAAAATGGAAGTGTGAGTGTGTATGTACCTTCCGATGGAAGTCTGGAGAATGAATACACCCAATGTACCAGATTTCCTCCCCACCTCTGAGTGATGACTCTCATTGCATTATTTCTATGCCTCCCTTTGAGCGCCATGGAAATTCTACAAGCAAATCTTGCTAACTAAAGGCAATAAATGACACAGGCATATTGATTGTACACTGTGCTAACTGCGTAAGTATTAATTCCTGTTTGCTATCTTATTGCAGAAAAAAAATTCTCAGATACACCTTCCAAGACTGTCTTGACTGTCATCTTGAAAGAGGGAAGTATATGCAAATGAGAGAGAGAAAAATACACCCTGCTTTCTTTTGACATGTTGCTTTGTATTATCTCTTCTTTAACACATCTATAAAGTGGAATTGAATCTTTCAAAATGCAGCTGTATGTTTATTATAAATCAATTATTTTTAAAATAACAAACTTTACAGTAAAGCTGACACCCTTAACATGCCAACAACTATTTGGTTTTGATCTGAATGTTTTCCATAAAAGCAAATAAACAGAAGATTTTTAACATCTACATAAAGCCCGCTAATTCCTATATCTGCGCAAGTCACCCTATGCTCCCTTGTTTAGTCATTGGAGAGAAAAGCATGTGAAGAGGCAGCTTGTCTGGCCTATTCTAGAATAAAATTTTGGATGACAGGAATTGTGGTCTAGCCTCTGTGATTATGATGACTTCCTTCACAGTGAAGAGAACCTGGAGAGATTTTCGTGTTGTTGAAATCCTTACTATCAATCAACTGCATTTTCCCAATTAAATTCCTCCCTGTTTCTGTATAAATTCTCCCATTTCTTCCTCCCAAATCTTTGACAATTTTGCCACTTTCAAATATATTTGATAGAGGAGTAAAAATCTCAAAGGTATTTAATTCCTGTACAACAAGGGCTAGAAGAAGCATTGTACTAGTATGTACACACAGGAAAGCTGTAGACATAAGCCTCAGCTATATACATGAAAGAAACTAAGATAAACTTTACAAATGCCATAAACCATCTTACTCAAAGAATCCAGAAAAAGATGCAAAACGATTGGACACAATCAGTTTTCATTACATCTGCTACTTGTTTAATTTATAAATGCTTTCCAATATTTTTTATAGCCATGAAAAGGAATGCACTGATTGAGAGGCAGTATAACAGAGTATTGACCACTAGAATGTAATGAAGCAACCCCTAATAAAATGCACCTGTGGAATTAGCAATTTACAATCTCAGGATAAAAATATGTCCAATTGCTAATTCAGAACCGGATTTAATTAAATTTGTTCAAAGAAAACCCACAAAGTTAATAGGGTAGGCATTTCAGTGACCTTTCTATGAAGTGAAAGCCGCAATAATTCTAGTCCCAAATTTGGAAACAACATATGAGAATAGTTTTCTTATTAATGAAAAGAAATACTGGCACAAACATCATCAAGAAAACTGAAATAAAAGGTTTAACCCTAGGTTTAATAGCTTTTCTTTTTACTGTTTGAGCTACATTATATTAAAGATAATAAAGGTAGACATACTGTAATGACCTATTTGACACGGCATTTTACCACTGCTGCCCTCTGCTGTATGGAACACTTTCCAAGTGATTGTATACTGTACTAAGCTTGTGAATTATCAGTTTTAGAGATGGATATTCAAACGCATATGCCAGATTGCTCTTGTTTATTCCTTTAACTTCCAACAAAGTTTATCTGCAACAAAAGAATGTGGGTTTTTTAGTATGGCTTAAAATTATCAACATAAACAAATGATTATTAAAGATAACATATATATAAAAAAAATATTCTCAAATTTGATTTGTAAAGTAGAATGACTTTCTTCAGGGATATTTTGCCTCAGTTAAACATGTTGCAATATCCATTGCATTAATGTTAATGTCTTGTTAAATGTCATCTCTCAATGAACATTAAAAATGAGGAGGCAGTAAGAACAGAAGAAAATCCAACATGAACAGTTGATGAATGTATCCATCTCTCAGTACAGTTTGTCTCCAAAATGTTTTTTTTTTTTTAAAAAAAAGAAGCCATCTCAGGAGAAAGTGTTATTCTTACATGCTATATACTCCCTACAGCAATAAACCTATTACCTGGGAAAATGTAACTTGCACTGCAGGCTAGCCTAGTTACGTTAGTGTGAGCTAATACAGATTTGTGATATTCTCAAATGGGCAGATACATGTTGAACTACCTCTGCATGTTGAACTACCTGTGCGTTTAGCTAATGAAAAGCATGGACAGGAATGTGATGCTTGTCAGAGACTTAACAATGCCAAAAAAAAAAAAAAAGAAACGTTTTTATTTTCCAGCACAAACCATAGCTTAAGCTCACCAGTAATTTAGCAATAATTCACAAATGAGGCAGGTTTTTTTTTTATTCCCATGGATTTTATGAAGGATTCATGGTTTTGTTGAAAATCCTTCAAAAGTCCATGGCTCTTTTTAATTTTATGTTTTATAAAGCTCAGCATTTTTAATTACTTTTTGACTGGAATAAGCATCAAACTGCAAGGCAAACCTTATGAAGAGAAGGATGGTAAGCAAAATGAAAGGAGTAACCCAAAACACACCCAGAGCAGAGCACCATAAGGGCTAAGAAACGCACTGGCTTTAAGCAGTGTATTACCCAGTTTAGCGCTCTATCACAACAACAGAAAATGCTGTTTCCTGTCACTGCCCTAGCTAGCTAGACCGTGGCAGATAAACCTCAGGTGTAAAGGGCGGGACCAGTCCTGCACATGCTGTGCCTCACCTAAAAAATCCACTGCGCAGGCTGAAAGGGTTTACTCACACTTGAAAAGCCCGGTAGCAACAGGCAAGGGATGAAACAGCAGGTGCCAAGGTGCACTGGAAGCTGCAGATCCAACCTTGCATGCAGGCGGTTCAGGACATTGGTTGCTCGTGATTGACCCAGGAGATGACAGTCTTGTTCAGGAACACCCTGAATGACCAAGCAGCCTTTTTTCCAGCCAGATTTGCCTATCCTACATTGCCCTTGGTCATTGTGCTTGTAGTAAGCGTGGGTAAACCTCTTCCCAAACCTTCGTTCACGAAGCCAAGCCATCAATCAATATGTCTGACACTGTCTGTGGTCTGCTCCTCTCACATACCCAGCACAAGTAGTCATTACAGTTAGCTGTTAGAGGGTACATCCATGACTGTTGCCTTCAGCATATACATATAAATCTGTTTTCCCACATATTTATCAAATGCCCTCTTTGTACTGTCTACCTTCAGAAGATCTTGTGCTAAAAAAAAAAATCAGAAATTCACTACACGCTATGTAAAATAGTATTTTTTTATCTCTTTTAAATAGATCTATTATTTTCAATTAGTGTACTGTAAAATTTGTCAATAACAGATCTGTATCCATTTTATCCACAAAATTTGTGACTTTATAGCCACAACTAATATCTTTATCAACTTTCTCCAGTCCAGATGTATTTTCTTTCTAGCTTCTCTAAGACCTTTGCTCTATCAGTAAATTTTACTTGCCTTTGTACCCATTCAAACCCCATGTGTTTCCCACTTCAAACAATACTCAAGATGTGGATAGTTCACTACACTCTTGGATAGCCAAAACTGAATGTACCCAAGTGGTTTCTTTTTCTTTTTGTGGATTTTGGTGCTTTGTTTTTGTTTTCTTTTCGGGTTTTTTTTTAATAAAACTAGCAGAGCCATTTCTTTTTCTTCTATATTTCTGAGCAACTGCTTGTAGCAGGCATTTGATTTACTTAGATGCCTGAGTGGGGGTACTTTTTATACTTAAGTGGTAAATAAATATAGCATGACATACACTAAAACATATGGCTAGCGAAGTTGAGGGCAGGAGGAAACATATCTTTATTTACAGAAGTCCTATCCCACAGCATATTCATTGCAATCAGAAGTTAAAAGGAGGTGCCTCTTGCTGCTGACTTGTGAGTAAGCTGTAAATATGGATTCACATGGTAGCTAGTTAAGCTTTTTAAAGGAATTTATTCAAATCACAAATAAATGCTGCTTGGATTTACCACAGCTGCTGATGAACAATGCATCCTGCACTCCTGAAGAAAACCCTGTTTCTAACTATTTTTTTTGGTATCTTGGGGAGCATTCTCTGTAAGCCATTATTAAGTTCAGGCAGCACTCAGCTCAGGAAATCAGAGATGGCATTGCTTTCTGTTGAGTATGCCTTGGGAAAATTACCAGAACACTTTTGTAAAATTAATTATTTATAATCCAGATATTTTTTTGAGAACTTCATGAATTTTAACAAACTGAAATATGACCCGAGGCTAAGTGTGAGCAGATTCAGTTCTAACAGATAACAGAGTTGATGACTGACAAATTTTACTTGACTTTGTTCAGTTTTCCTAAGGAACAGATGCTAGTTTGAATGACTTCTCTCTCTTTCTCTCTCTCTGTAGCACTTAATTCTCCCCTCCCTTCCTAAAGTTCCTATTGTTCCAGATGATCCTTGTTAATACGTATCTAACCCATTAAATGCAATCCTTCGTGCACTTAAGAAAAATACCATATCCCCAAACTGGAACTGTTAAATTGCTTACTTTCAAGCTGTTTACAGAGAAGCAATTTTCTTTTTAAGTTGCTGTCTTTCAGGCTTCAGCTAGCTCCATATAAACACTGCATACAGTCTGCTTTTGTTCTGACTCTTTTAGCAATATAGCACATTTTCAACATACAAGCCATTGGAAACACCATTAGTCTAAAAGCAAAAGAAATTAAGACAGTATATGTAATGACTCATGGGAAACATGAGCATATCGTCTTTATTTTTTGTAGGGACTGCTTCCAGCTGCTGTTAACACACCAATAATAACACAGGAATTATGTAGTGAGAGTGTTTATACTTAAGACAGCAACAAAGGACATCATACTGACAAAGGGTTGAGAAATGCTTCACAAATAAGGGAGTCACTGCCCAACACAGTTTAGAGCTGTTACTCATTGCCTCAGGAACACTTTAAAGCTGTTTTAGGTATGACTAGTCTTACAGTTTCCAAGATCAAGATCATACAGTTGTAGAAAAGTTTGGGTTGGTAAATATTGGTAAAGAGAATCTTGGTAAAGATTTAAAGATATAAAGATTATCTTTAAAGATAATCTTGGTAAAGATTATCTAGTTCCAAACCCTTGCAGGGCAGGGACACCTTCCATTAGACCAGGTTACTCAAAGCCTCATCCAACCTGGCCTTAAACACTTCTGGGGACTGGGCAGCATCCAGAACTTCTCTGGGCAACCTATTACAGTATCTCACCACCCTCTCATTAAAGAATTTCATCCTAATATCTAATCTAAATCTCCACTCTGTCATCTTAAAGCCATTTCCCCTTGTCCTATCACTATCTGCCCTTGTAAAAAGGGCCTCTCTAGCTTCCTTGTAGGCCCCTTTTAGGTACTGAAGGCTACTCTCAGGTCACCCTCGAGCCTTCCCTTCTCCAGGCTGAGCAACCCCAACTCTCTCAGCCTGACTTCATAGGTAAGGTGCTCTAGCCTTCAGATTATTTTTGTGAGCTTTTACCTAAACAGAACTGCCTAAACTAGGAAATACTGGACATATGTATAGACACACACTACCTTACCAATGCCTGCTGACTTTGTTGCCTAGGGCTGTAATATATCCAACGTATTACTTCCACTATTATCATCATTCAGGAAAGAGCTGCTCTGGAGTGAGCCAATGTGAGAGAAGACTAGCTAAATATACTAACTCCCTTTGTAGACTAGTTACATTTTCTTATTTGTCAGCATGAATTCAGCTGCACTTTACTAGATGTGGGATAGCTGAACTGACAGGCACCAAGACATTCACAGTCACAGTGAGTGCTGTGAGCCTCTGAATCAGTGTCACACATGAGAGCAGATGTGCCTTGACATGGGGATTTGTAAAGTGTGACGGTAAACACTGTACTACATGCTAGAACAGAAGAAATGCTAGTACTGGATAACATCTAGCTTCTTGAGGGTGATAAAACTGAATCTATACATCAATGCAGCCAGCTTTTGTTCTCTCAGCCTGCCTAAATCAGTCTTTTTCTAGCTGTGAATGCTCCATCCCTGGTGGTGTTAAAGGCCAGGCTGGACAGAGCCTTGGTTGACATAGTTTAGTGTCAGGTGCCCATGGCAGGGGGTTTGGAACTAGATGATCTTAAGGTCCTTTCCAACCCTAACTATTCTATGATTCTATGAAGAGATGGTCTTATAGTTTCCTTTGCCGTACACCACCATGTTCCCTGTCATCTGGAAGATGATGCACACAATCCCAGAAGCTCAAAGAGGAATCCCTTTATCCACAGGCAGGAAACTAGAGAGAAGAGGTACACCTGTACACTTGCCCCATGATGTTTTCTTTAAATGTTAATATGAAGTAAAGATCTTTGAAATTCATTTTCAAGCCTTGGCTATAATTCATATTGGGAACTCATCCAGTATATTACTGAAGACTAAGAATCTTAAACCAATATATAGAACACCTTCATAAGTAGCCAGCTTAATAAGGAAGCTATTTAATTTGAAAAGAATGGAGCTGTTACATCATGTATTACAGAGGACCATACATAAAACATTAAGGATGACAACAGCATAATAAAAAATATTATCAAGACAAAGAATTAATTTAGAGTTTGATTATACACTATCGTAAAAACATGATAGACAGCTGCATCACTATCACTAAAACCTACTGAGCTTTCATTTTTAATTTGCTAATTGAGGCAATGAGTATTCATTATCTCAAACTTTTAGCAATCCTGCAGTTCATTTGCCTGCTATGTGATTTGCAGCACTACCATAAAAATCCAGACTAGCAGAAAATGTCAAAGAAAACTAGTGGACCACGCAAATTTCCCTTTATGCATTGCTTCTTACTCCCTATGCAATAACACAACACTATATTGCAGACCCAGCTCAGACTTAAATTCATGTCCTATTTTTTGAACAGGGAAAGCAACTGCCCACAAAGGATGTTTATCATTTAGGGCTGTATATTAATTGTACCTTTCTCTGATTCACCACAGTTGAAAGAAGTGGCTTTATATATTGTTTTGCTTAAAAAGATGGCACTTGCAATTGCCCACTATTTTTCTACTACAAACATAAAATTAAAATAGAACAGTAAAATTACTGAACATACTAAGTGCTGCAATGGTAGTTTTGTGCAATGATTGCTTAAGGTTGGCAATAATTCTAGATTACTTGCTTAATGGTTTAGTAGAAAGCATTGGATTAAAATCTAATATTAAAAACCAAAACCTGCACAACTAAACAATGACTGCTTTAAACTTTAATTTAGAAAGATTTCTTTGTTCATAAGTCATCCATCTGTCAAACAAAACACGATAGTTTTTTGTTACCCCCGCTTTTTAACCATGTTTGTTTTGTTTAATAATACATTGCGGGACTAATGTCTAAAAGACAGAACCACTGAAACCTCCACTGATTTTGTAAGATTATGATGAATTTCACTGACAAAAGTGTTTATATAAGTGTAATTTATGCCATTGCAAAACCAATTTAAATACAGAAAAGAACTCACTGGTTAGGACTGACATTTGCAGTGAAAAATCCGTCACAACAGATGTCTCAATTCCCTGAGACATTTTCTCAAGGAAAGACAGATAAAGTACATCAGCTAGATATTCACAAGTTATTGGACTTGAATTCATCAATACATCTCACCTATCATGTCTATATAAGGCTCCAGTTCTGCCAGTCACTATGTGATGTGCAGCACAGAGCGTCTGACTAGAGCGAGCAGAGCCTACACAGGAGTGCAAATATACCCAGCTTACATTAGGCAAGCCCCCATCTTTAGCAGAAGTGAATTTCAAATAAATTTCTCAGGGAGCAGCTGTACATGGTTACAGGCTTGTTTACATGTAGATTTCTTAGTTTTGAATGTGATATTCAAACTGTTTTTGCTAAACTTGGAAAAAAAAAAAAAAAGAGTTTAGAGTATCATTTATTGTGATATAAAGAAACTACACATTTTTCATTTTAAATTGACTAAAAGCCAAGCTACCTTTCCATGAATATGAGGGAATCAATGCAGTAGACTGAATCAAGGTAATGACTGATTAAATTTTATGTACAAACAAGGATAAAACCTCATTATGACCAGAAATAGCCAGTGTTCCTCAACTTTTTCAGTCTTCAGGAAAGAAAAAGGTAGTGACCAAAGAGCAAGGCTGAATATTACTTACAGGATTTTCATTTGGTCCAACGAGACACTTTCTTTTCCATTTACAAACACATCCACTCCTGTTCCCTCCCACTCCATCCCCCCCCGGCCCAAAATACCCCCAAATAGACCAAAACCCAAACCAACACCCACCCCACCCATCACCCCCAAAAATTACCCACAAAACATATTGAAAGCAAACAGAATTCTGAAAGCCTACCCTGTGGGTTACTAGTATATTCATATATAGACACAATTCTCTTCAGCAATTTAATAACTGGGCTTGACTGCCTTTTAAACTGCATCATGGCTTGGGTTTCACAGCTATGCAGTTACTAGCACATCTGGAAAACAGAAATTCTGGAATTTGTCCTTCAGCTCTCTAACAATCCTCTTATTCTTAACCTTCTCTATCTTCCTGCAAAATCTGTTACATATTCAGGAAACTTTAGTTCTGCCTGCCTTGATGCATGCAATCTTCTGGGATAGTGCTCAGCTGAGAATTTTCTAGGTCCTGATCATTTCAGAAAAACAGACCTCAATCTTGGGCAAGATTCAACCAGAGGTTAAATTTCAGCAGATTTATAGCTTCTGTGAAATAGAAGGATTAGAAAATCTTGGAAAGGGTAAAAAAACCCCAACCTTTTGAAGTCAGTTTCTTCTCTCTCAGGATTTTTGCCTATTATTGTTAGAATGGACACTGAGAGGATTGTCTTGATTGAAGACCTATTGCACAGTATTGGATTCAGAACAAGAGGTCATACATTCTTAGGATACAAGCAACACTGGAAATCATTCTTCTCTGCTTTTTTTGAATTTGAAATAACTTTCCCCGTGTAAACTTCTTATCTCATATTTTCCTTTTATAACAGATTTTTTAATTTCCAAGTGTTCAACACAAAGGAGAATAATTTTTCTTTAGAAAACTCAAAATACTTTGGAATGATGCAGAGTTTGCCACAGATGTACAGGAAAGCTTTATTCTGATTCTAAAAAAGTAATTCAGCTATATCTTAAGATTGAAAATTCTTCCTGAAAGCAAGTGTACTAGACATTCTATCATGCATTTGAAAATAAAATGGTTATTTCTTTACATAATCTTTTGATAACTCAACATGAAACCCATAAGATATGATCCTTCTTTGTAGTTAGGAAAAAAAGAAACATGAAACTAGGAGTGTAAGCTACTACATTAATTTAAAAGCTCCTATTATTACAACAAAACAGTCTTTGATTTAGTAAGAATTGTAAGGCTTCCCATTCATTTCAAATTATTTGAATTGAATAACAAGTAGCCGGTATCTAAAGCAAAACATAACAGGTGAAGTACTAATGAGATAAATAAAAGGAAAATATAGTCTACCTCTGATTATTTGCCTCAAAATTCCTACTTTTGTCTTGAATGTTTTACCTGCGATGAAGTTGGTTTTGTTAATATTTATCCATTCAGTAAGCATGTTTGAGTCAAATGAAGGATTAGCACCTTATGCAGAATTTGTTTAAAGATTCTTTTTTGTTCATGAAAAACATTAATTTCAGTATGACTCCAGAATGCCCAGTAATTTCTTCACTGTAATTATTTAAGCTATTTTCATCAGTCTTTTTTTATTCATTTTCCTTTCATTTTCTCCTACACAACAGCACATGTTGAAGCTTTTCATGAGCTTTTTCAGAGGAGTTGAATTATACAGTGGTTTTACTTGCCTATCAATTCTGAGATACCAACGGTCTTGACAGGCTTACATCTTCTAAATGTTTTCAAGAGATCAATACAAGTTTCAGCTGGGTGAAGTTGTATAAACTATATAAGAATTTAATTCTTTTCTTTACAACAGCATGCAGAAGATCTAAAGTATTGATTGGAGAGGCAAAGCTTAAGCTACAAAAAGGCTTCTCAGCTGTTTGAATTGATTTACAGTATATGTGCATGTATACACATGTGCTTCCATAGAAGCTGTAGAATGGCTATGAACCCTTTTAGACAGGTCCCTTATTGTTCAGTTTGTCTTGGAATCACTTCCAGCCACCTGTTCCTCAGGTACAATTCAGTATCTAAGAATTTCTGAATGTAAAGGTGCGATTGTACAGATAAAAGTTGAGTAGATGAGCATTTTTCAAACCAAGGCTTTCTTAGGACAGTTAAAACCATGTTGAACTCCAGGAACCTTTTTCAGTAGTGATCACTAGCAAGGTGGACCCAGATTGCTTGGAAAGCCTTTCTGATACTCCGTTGTGTACCCGATGAAATAGCTGTATGGTCATGTTAAACTATGAAATGTGTTTCCTAATATACGCTTTAGAGGACAAAACTCACAAACATTTTTGGGAGCAATGAGAAGAAGAAATACTTTGAAATAATGGGTTTGTTCCAATTTCACTAGAAACTTTAGATGAAATATTATACTTTCCACTTCCTATTATTCAGAAATACTAGGAAATTTTTTCTTCATCTGCTCATTGCTCTGTAACTGGAATTATGGGGAAAAAACAGAAGTGCTGATGGCAACTGATGTTTCTGATGATACAGACAGCTTTTAGATATCTCTCTTTTCCACAACAGTTGAAGCACAGTATTTGTATGTAGCCAGATATAGAGTGCACTGTTTATTTCAGGAACCTGTAAGTTCATCAGTTAAAATAAAGCTGAGGTTGATTTCCTTCTGAAAAGACCATTGATTTATTAGGACAGCTGGCTTTCTCCTGCAAAGCCTGAGAAATGACAGAAATGACAGAACAGCAGAAAAGGGGGGGATGTAAAATATCAGTGCATTGCCTCATCAGAAGACATGCATTCTGAATAAGCGATAAGGTGGTTGATGGATGGTTGTTAGAAGGCTTCTGAAAAGCATTATTAGTTGCCCTACCCTAGGTCTTTATAGGTTAAGCAATCAGTATTTTAAGTCATCTTAGATCTAAAGGACAAATTAGCCTGCTCTGTATTCCCAGCATAGTGCTGAGATAAAGACAGTGCTGAAGGTTCATTATTTAGTCCCAAAGACAAAGATTAAAGGGTGTTTTTAAGGTGAAAAGCAATAAAAGGCCCAGAAAGGAAATCTTGCAGGAAATAAGGCAGTGTATTTTTGAAACAAAGCTGACACTACAAGAAACAGAGCTGGGAGACTGTTCAATGTTTGTTTCGGTTGTTGATGGTAGTGGGAAAACATGTAATCTCTTTACAAAATAATCAAGAGATATGGTGCAAGAATAGCTTGACAAGAATTGATTCAGATAAGTCTTACAACCTCCGGTCTCTGATTAAAGCAGGTAATTACCATGCCATTTTCTGGCTTTGTAATGTATGAATCAATTGTGCTATATAAATATTTATTTAATGCAAGCAATTTGGCGTAGCCCTACACACTTGCTAAGCACCCAAGTCAATAGAAAAACAATGTTGCAAAGTATATTAAAGTCAAACACTCAACATTTTTCAGAACACTGAACATAAGGATTTTATTCATGTCCTGAGCTCCAACCAAAGCACTATTGTGGAAGTCCTCAAAATAATTTTTTACTAAACAGAGGCAGAAGCCACTCCTGAGTGGAGTGGAGTATATTCCTGACATTTAGAGTTATAGAAGGAGTCTTCTGTTTAGTCACTAAAATATGCCTCCACAAATAATTCCATACAAACAAACAGACCATATTTCAGGTTTGTACTTCAAAGACTGGAAAACTGCAAAGTATGCAAGTATGGAACTTGCGTGCATATTTCCTTCAGCAGAATACACATGGCAATGTCTTATGAAAAGCTACATTTTCTTTCCCAAAATAAAATTGCTATAAACTGTCAGAATTCCTGAGTAGCAGGCAAAGGAAAGTTAGCTGAGTTTTTTACTTTAAACAGTAAAAGAAACACTTTGGAGAAATCACACCAGTGGACACATGCAAAAGAGAGAAGTAAATTTTTTAGCCCTCTGAGATACGCAGTGTAAGGTATTTAATCTCTTCATGTCTCTGAAAGAACATGAAAAGGACCTGCTTTTGTGAAAGCAGTGATAAAGCAATCAGTCCATTGCTCAAAAAACATTTACAAAAACAACAGACTACACATGCAATAGTTGAGAGTTGTGTACCTTTTAGAAACATTCCAGGCATCTGACAGGTTGATTTAAAAGACATGCTACAGAGCCGTACTTGAGATACTCAAGGAGTCAAAGCTTATTCTTTAGCTGAGTGAAGCTCACTTCTTTTCAGCTTTGTCACTAATAACAAGAAGAATTAGAAGAACAAGTAGTACTACAGTGCCTCAGACCGGAGGTTCATCTAATAAATTATCTTGTCTTTAACAGTCTAATAATGGGCACTTTTAGGAGTGTACAAATTAGCATGTACTGAATAACTCTTCCTTGCTACATCATCCTGTTTTCTTTGAATTAACAGTTTAGGAACCTTCTGAGGTGGAGTTTACACTTGGATGATTGTATTCAAGAGCCCCTGTGGCCCTTCCCCAGAAACATGGCAAATTCATTTTTGACAATATGCCACCCTATGGTAACTAAAAAGCTCACGATTTTATCGGCTTCCATAATATTTACCCTCAATCACTTAGTCTAATGAAAGTCTAGAAAGCTCTTAGTGCATTTAAACCTCATTGAGTCCAGTAACCCCATTAAAAAGTTGACAATTTTGTTAACTGCCTGTCACTGTACATGTATTTTTAGGGTTAATTTTCCCAAATACATTACCTTGACCTTCATAACACTAAATTTGGTTTCCATTTTATTATCTCATATCTCAGCAGTGGACAAACCTGCAGGTGTTCACAGTCCAGCTCCAATTTTGACAAATGTGAATAATTATGAGTTATCAGTAAACACCATCAGTAGCTCTTCCCTCCAGGTGACTCAGGAGATTACAAATAGCACATGACCTATATACGCCACATTTATTGCATCTTTCAGGAGAGTTGTTAGGCCTTATTTCCCAGTACAAAAACCACACTTAATCTTCTCTAAGCTATCATAGATATTTCCTAATTCTTTCCTTATTACTGTTTTTACCAGTCTACCTGGGAGAAAATTATGTTAGCTGTTTTACAGTGCTCAGGAAAGATAAGGATTTTTTTACGGGCTCATGTGTTATTTGTGACTTGCTGTTCCTTTGGCACTGGAGGTGTTTTCAAGAACAAGTTATGTACAAACAATTTTGAGTTCTTTGCGAACAACTCCCAGGATATTGTTTCTTTTTTTCTTTTTTTTTTTTTTTTTTGGCCAATATGTCAAATTTGAGAAGAACGTGATCAGTATTACAGTAACCTTCACCAAGCAAATCATGAACAAGGCCTTGTGTTCCTGGCATGGATTAACCTTCTGTTGCAAGTTTTCAGTCCACACAGCAGTGATGTGTGTGTACATGTATGTGTGGTGTTTGCATAACAGCACATACGATAAATAAAAGTCTATGTACAAGTAACTGAAGTCTTCCATTATTAATGCTTGCTTTATTTGAAGCCTCTCAATCTGTTGCTGTTGATAGCATCTTAGTGAACAGCTGAAAAAATGAAAACAGGAGAAAAGAAGTACTGTTAGCAAGTCCACCGATGCTTTCTGACGTGTCAAAGTCATATTGCTTCTAAGTGCAATTCCATTTCACTTCTTGAAAAATCTGTAGAGAAATAAATGTAGCTCATTAAAGTCTGGAAAAACATAAAACTAACAAAATGGACATTTACTGAAAGACATGAAATGGACATTTACAGAAAGACCAGTGATGTGGTGAGATGTCTTCATCCTGACAGTAAGACAAAAGTGTTGGAAATAAAAGTGGCCATATTTATATCCCCAAGAGGGGTGAGTCTGGTGTGTAAACAAGTTTCTGAAAGTGAGCCAGGAGAATTCCTGTTAGTTGTGCCACTAATGATAATAAGCTAATGCTCTTTGCATTTTTGCAGACTTTTCAGTTTTAAGATTTAAAAGCAATTAACTGATCTTGAGAATGCTTCTGCAAGACAAACACACATTATTATCCCCTCATTAGTGAGGGAGACAGAGGCACTGACTACCAGAACCAACAGTGAATCACCCACATCTTCTGTTGCTAATACTGTACAAACTGACCCTAATAGTGTAGATGATGACAAATGTCTACCTGGAACATTAAAGTGATGATCCCATAAGACTTGTGGCAAGGAGGAAGAAAAAAAATAAAAGGGAAAAAATTGTACACACATTAGAATAGACATTAGACTAGAAAAGGAGACAATTCTGGCTGAAGAGAGAAGACCAGGACTATCTTATTCATCCTCCCAAAAACGAATCATGAAATCTGAATCACTTTCCTCTCATCTCCACTGTTGTTCGTTTGCCTCCAGGTTCTGTCTTCCAGAGCGTTACCTGTTTTGTTTCACTCAAACCCTGCACCCTTCGCGCTGGCAGTCCCTCAGGGCAGAGGCAGCTGCCTTTCTCTGGAGGTACATCCCGGAAAACTACAGTAATTCACATGGCACCGCGTTGACCTGCAGAAAAAAACTCAGTCTCCTGTCATAGCACAGATGGCGTCGTAGGCTCCAGAGCTTCTGCCAGCGCTTAGTGCACTTAAACAAAACTAAAGCGGATCGCGGCCTGGGCCGGCTGAACGGCCGAGGCCCTCTGCTCGCTCGCTAGATGGCGCCGCCGGCTTCCGCGGGAGATAGCGCCCCTCGACCCCAGCCGCACCGCGGCCGCTCTGCGCTGCCGGTTTTACCCGTGCGCCGATCTCACCGCGTTCATCTGCTCCCCAGCCCCGACCCGTCAAACGAGGGAGAGCCCAGCTCCAGTGAGCCTGACTGGCTCCCATGGAGACGGAAGGGTAGGCTTCACCGCTCCCTGACAGTGCGTGTAGGCTGCGGGGAAGGTAGCGCGGCGCCGGGTTCCTTTTGCAGGCGGTGCGGGTGCGGAGGGAACGAGAGCCAGGGATGGGTGGAAGGGAGGGATGCGCGCCGTGCAGAGTTCCGAGCTGGGGAGCAGGGCTCAGTGCTCCCAGGACCTAGGGAGAGCTCGCGGATTGGAGCCCATAGCTGCATGTTAACAAGGCGGAGGGCAACAGGTGGCTGTGTGCCATGGAGTGTGGGGCAAAAGAGGGAATTGGGAAGTCTCCCTTCGCTCTGGGGCACTGTTCATTTGTGGTGCCTGGCTCGCCATAGTAGAAGATGCTGGAATGGTTGCCCATTTGCTTCTAGAACGGCTGTAGTAGGGAGGATGGCTGAGTCATGGAGTCGCTGCAGGGTTGAAGGTGGAAGGGAAATCACCTGGTCCATTCCCTGGCACTGAGCAGGGCTGTGGATATCTCCAAGCCTGGAGACTCCACAACATATCTGGGCACCCTGTGCCAGTCTTCAGTGTACTCATTAGGCTCAAATCTGGAGTCTTTTATTGTGCAGAAGATAGGCTCTCCAATGGTCATTCCTCAATCCCCTGGCCAGAGTCATCGGGGACACCTAGAAAGTGGCCCAGGATGGGGAGGACCCTTATCCAAGGCATTCAGTTGCTTTGTAGTTCCAGGAGAAATAAAAGCTTGCTTATGAGCTGTGGATGGTCTGTGATGCAGCCCTGTCCTCAGCCCCTGGCTCATGCAGTACTGGGATGCCAGTGAAGACTTGTCATCTCAATGTCTGTGTGATCTTGTAGGAAAGACATTTCTCCATTTCGCAGCTTCTGCAAACCTACCTAGAACTTGACTCAGCCAAAGTTCAGAGTAATTTAAATCATGCAAGTTCTGTTTCTGTTAAAGAAGGGATCAAATCAGGAAGTGGAACGATGTCCTCTGGATATATAGCAGATTTATGAACAAGGAATTCTAAAGTTAGGAACATCTGGGAACTGCTGAAACGCAATGGAGAAGCTAATGTTCAGTTAGGAAGAAAAATCTTGTCTCATTGTACTGCCGTGCTAATGAACATAAAACTTGTATCATTTCTTTTAGTTCAAATAATCTTTCTCAACCATAAAAGTTTGCAAAAGTTTCTTAAGTATTTTATAGAAATGCTGAAATAATTACATTGAGAACTTACATTTAAATGTCTTTCCAATATGTCTCTTTCAAACCTCTATGTGGTACATAGGTAGTCTTGGGAAACTGAATTTTCTCCAGGGTATCCTATATATGTATAACAAATTAGGTAACTGTAGTAACCAGTCCTCTCCCACTGGCATCATCTCTGCAGTATTCACTGAAAAACTGTGATGTAGTGCTTTGATCTCCTTCTAACATTTAAATTTGGAACTTAATATGGAAAGAATACAAAACAGAGAAAGAAAATGAGGGGATGAAGAGAGAAAAAATCTCTATGGGGCAGGCATAAAAGGCAAAATAAAAGCTAAAGATTCAGGGGAACAAAGTCATAGAACAGGAGAAAAGAGGAGAATGTGGTTAGGATCAACGATTTGTGCTTTCATAGGAACGTCTGTCAATGTTCTTAACATATACTTAAGAAAAGCTCTCTGCTCAATTTCCATTCTGGATTAGTATGAAAAATAAAATCAACAGAAATTTTTTCATTTAATAGAAATTTTGTTTCCCAAAGTAATGGTTTTGAAGGGGGGGGGGGGGGGAGGGAAGATCTACCAGGGCTGCTTTTGGTAACTGTTCTCTGAAATAGCCTGGAGCTATTGGCGATAAATGTAATCAACAAAAAACGATTAGTGTGTGCTGTGCCAGATTGCATAAGATACCAATTAAGAATTGGATCCTGCAGAACTCAGTTACTGGGAGATAATTGATTTGGGCTTCCTATGTGTTAGTGGAAGTCTAGAGTTTCTCATCAGTCCCTATGAGAGATCAAGTAATTGCACCCTAATGTATCCATTTCTCTGCGCTGACCACAGAGAGGGCCTTGGGTGAGTAGTTTAGCTAGATATGCCTGCATTTTAGATAGCTACATTATGTGAGATTAATACCATCCCCTTCAGATGTCTTAAATAGCTGAGCCTATAAATGAAAAAGATGATAGTGTTATTGTAAATTATTATGATGGAAAATATTATGATGGAAAATATTATGTGAAAATGTGTCCACAATTCTTCTTCCTGCAACTGTTGAAACTACCCTAAGACTATTTCCGCAAAACTTATCTTCGTCTTCTGAAGACATAGTAGGGTTATTTGTAGAAATGTGAAGATTAAAAGTTTATTGTAATAAGCAGTTTACACCCAGGTTCAGTCTTTATACTTTGTCCAAGTGCAGAGGTTTAAAATATGTAATTACTGAAAATAACCCTTAAAGTATGCAGGGTATACTTTACTTCTGTTTTCCTAAATGTTTAAAGTACTTAAAATACTAAAAAGACTAAAAATTATTTTTATAATTGTAATGAATGAATTTGCATGTTACAAATTTTATATAATTCATACAGGGAATTTGTAAACCCCATGGCCCATATCTGGTCCAGCCTGTTACATACAGCAGTTTATAAAGGTCAGCAAAGAGAAAAGTAAGCCCACTGATACCTTCTAGAGACTATAATAAACAGGTAGAAGAATATGAATTAATTAATTAATGGACAGTAGCAAGAAGACTAATTGTTTCGTGATGCCTTTCAGGGTCCATTGTTTGACAGATAACAGAAGGGTTTAGAGAGAGGATTAAATTTTATCACTCTGGGTACTGCATTTATTTTGTATGAGGGCTCATCGTTCACAGTGATGCTGCTGTGGGTCTTTCTCTTGCAAATTGAATGCAACCAGGTAAAACCAACCACAGGCAGCAGTGCCAGTCCTGTTTTCTATACTAGAATTTTTCATTCTGTCAACAGTTCAGTCCATTTTGCAGCAGTAGTATGAGGTACAAAGTGTTCTAACAGATGCAAAAGAAAATTAGCACAGAAAGCTGAAAAGATTAATTCTTGGAGAACGGACTTTGTAATTGTGAGACATCAAATTAGTTGTAATCCCACACATCCCCCTGTTTTAACTCTGGTATTTCAAACACAGTATCATACCAACTCTTCTTTGGCCACAGTTGAAAAATAAAACTTTTCTTTCAGCTACAGGAAGACTGAAGATTCTGTATTTTCATTATTGAATTACATTTTCCTGTCACAAATTTACCACAGTCTAGTTGCAGAGGAGGTGGCGTGTCTTCAGAAACTGGTGAGGAAAATCAGGCAGGAAAAATCCTACATGAATACACGTACACGCATCAGTATAAACACTTATATTTGAAAACAGTGCTGGGGTGTTTTCTCCACTCTGAAGATAATTTAAACAGAGTCATTCAAACAGTGTTTTTCTTATCTCAGACACTGAACTGACAGTGTGTTTAAGTACACAGGACTTTTTGAAGAGAAGAGAGATACATGCAAATAACTGACTTGTAGAAACACTGGGGTTTGGGTTTTAAGCATTGAGCATTGAAAGGGGTAGGAGTCTCCTCTGCCCAGTACAGATTAACCAAGTGCAACCCAGCCCTCTTCTGCATCTGAGCAAGGCATGACGTGTGTGGCCAACGTCTTAGTCCTATCCAGTATCAATTCCAAAAGACAAATACAGAGGCATCAGAGGGTTCAGATGCATTGGTCTCTGCCCCTGTGGTGGTTCAGTTGAGACTTAGTAGATTGAATGACCCAACCTTGCTATGGCAATACTGTTCTGTGCTGCAAGCAGTGGTTAACAAGCCTACTTGATGTGAGCAGGTCTGGTCAGGGCTGTAGCCCTCCTCTCAAGTCTTTCTCCAGATACAAGTACCACTGCCCTGGCTCACTCTGCCCTGGCCTATTTTCACTGCTGTTCTCACCACAACACTCTCTGTTGTTCTGTAAGAGGCGCTTCAGATCAACCTTTGCGGTGTCCCAGTATCTTACAGAAGGATCAGCAGCATACCTTAGGCCTAGCATGTGATCCTGTCCATTTCTTGGTCAGTCATAATGTTATTCAGTCTAGCTGCAAAATAGCTTTACATAAAATAGTATGTATACCAAAAGATTTTCGTATGATAACAGATAGCTAGCATGCAGAGGAGCCTGACTATTGAGCTCTCCATGCTTCCTGAATAGTGTTGATACCAGCCCAGTTTTCCCTGTGTAGGCTTCTCTGGAGGCTCTAGGCTTTAAGCTAGTCAGAAGAATACCTCTGTTATGAGCTCCCAGTTTTTACAGTTAACTTACAGAGAAACAAAATTTCGTCTCTTCTGTTGTATGTTTCCATTTTTCTTTTGGGAAAGGTAATTTTAATTTATCAGATTCACTAAGCAAGGCATATATGATAAGATGCAGCAGCCTGTACTGTTTGTAAGCATAGAACAGGCAAAGCACTTTCAGTATTTACTTGTCCAAAAGGCAAGCATAGCTATATATTCCCTGATATCTGTAGGACACACCAGGAAACAATTTTATCTCTAGTCATCTCCATGGGAAGCAGGTGGTGTTTTTCTCATCTGCAGAATTTTCTGCAAAGTTCTTTCAACTATTTCCTGTTTCTTCCTGAAAATAGCAGTGAGCATTTCTTTATCAGAGGAGTTGGTATTACAGGGCTTATTATAGTAATTTTAGGAATTTCTTTTTATCTCAAGGCTTTTATCTCGGGGGTTTAAAAAGTGATCAAAGAACATTAATTGTAAAGTTTACTTTTGGTTTACTTAATTTTAACTCAATTTTAAATAACCTATAGGGTTTTTGTTTGTTTGTTTGTTTATTTGTTTTACCAGGTCTCTTGGTTAAGTAATGTCATGTATACAAACCAGAAAGGGAAGAGCAGTACAATCCTTAGACGTCTTTCCGTACCTGTGATTAGTGAAACTTCTCTACAAACTTAGCTAAAGGTGTGTCAATCCAGCAAAGAAGTACAGTGGTGAAAACTGAAAGCTCAGATGAAACATGTTGGCGAGGTGCCCCATATTTTAAGATAGCCCTTGATAAAACTGAAGTCAGTATTCCTAAAGGAAGGGATTACTTACGTTCTAAGTACCTGTCAATAGCATTTCTACTTAGGAGACATTATTGTTTACTGAATATCTAGAAAAATGGTAAATAATAGTGGTAGCACAAATGTTCTTAAGCTGCTTGGCCATAGGCACAGATGTAGATAATAGACAGTATCTGTTATTCTAGATACTGTCTTCTATTCAGCATGACATCATCTTTTTGACACTCAGAGATGCAGGTATTGTAACAGGTTTTAAATGAATGTTGAAAATCTGAAGTTAGCTGTGTTCCCATCATACCCTAGATAACACTGAAGTAATACAGCAGGAAAAAAATATTTAAAGAATTGAGTATAATGATTTCCATTGTGTGCAAAAAAGAGAATTTCTGCATTGAGTTAAATAAAATAATTTCACATAGTAAATTTCTGTCAGGGCTTTCCTGTAACGCCTCTGGAGCCAGCTTTTCAGCCATGCTCATTTATATGAAAAATATGTGTACTACCCAAACTAAACAAAAGAAATTCCTTTGGAGGGGATTTTGGAGGGAGTATGTGTGTGTATTTATAGAAATCCACTAACTGTATTTGTGAAGAGAGGAGACTGTATCTGCGTAGGAAAATGCAAAACTGACGTAAGATTTTCGTGAGTTGGAACATACAGGCATTTCGTCACCCTACATCTTGGTATGTGCATCTTTTTCTTGGATATCCGTAGTTGCTTCTAGTACACTCATTCTGGTCAAACTTTGTAGCAGATTTTGTCTGTTGATGATGCTGGTGGGAAGTACTGTCTCCATTTTCCCTTCTGTAAGTGGATAAAATGAAATCAACACCTTTGATTTTAAGTGATTTCAGAATCCAGTAGTGAATGGGATTGCTTTAACCAGAAATCAGACAAATACAATGTGCGTGTGAAATTTCTCTTCAACGCTTATTTTTAATGGGCTTTTTTAGCTATTCAAACAAACAAAATATTATGTCTGGTCAAAACCAGATTTACTTCAGAATAATCTGCATTTGCTACATCTAGATACAGATTAAGTTTATAGACTTTTTATTTTAAATTTTTTGTTTTAAATGTGTAATTATATTCTTATATTTGAGCATTTAATTATAATTCTACTTAAAAGGAAGTATGCTTACCTATAGCTTCTCTTAATATCTCTGTGTTTTCAGGAGCTTTTCAAAGTAAAAGAAAATGTTTATTCTGAATGCTTTAATTAAAAAACGAAACAAAGAAAGTTTAAATTGTTTTGTTTTTTTGTTTAAGTCCAGATGCGCCTAACAATTCCCCCTAAATCCACTTACTGGTGACAACTGCTCTCACAGGGACGTGGAGCTACGTATATGTAAACCTCTAATAGGATGATTGGCTCTTTAATTCCAAAAATATCTGACATCCTCAGTTGAGATACCATACAAGACAAGAAATTAAGAACCAGAACTCTGTTCTTTCTAAAAGTGTTTTCAAATATTTTCATTTCTGAGAAACTGCCCACAGGATCCGTAATCCTTTTAAGGTGTTTTCTGAAACATGAAAAATTTCTTGAATGGATGTGTTGAGTGTTAGAGGTGTATCATGAGCATTTTACTTGAGCTGAAAAGGATCTTCTGTAAGTTTAGCCCCTTCTGTCAAGAGACAACCATACTGTGTGGATGTGTTTCCTGTGGTAATTGTACTTCCTAAACTTAGCAGGTAAGGAAAAAGTGAGCAGGAATGTGAAGTTTAACCAAACAAAACGTTCATGCTCTGGACCACTTTCAGTTAACGTTGGTTGGTAATTGAACTCATGTATTTTCTTGCAGATTATCATTTTGCAATCAGGATAGTACCAGAGTTTTATTGCATATGCTCCTACCATGCTGTAGATCAAAAGTGCCGCAAGAATGTGTCTAATCTTATTCCTCTAATGCATCAACTTAGCAAACAGTAATGAAAGGAATCACCAGTTCCAACATTTCTACAAGACAGTTTTCCTTGCACTCATCAGAGCAAGATACAGCTTTTTTTATAATATATTCAGCCAAAAAAAAAAAAAATCTGTTTTGATCTTAGTCGGTATGATATTTGAGGGAAAAGCCTACTAAAAACTGAGTTTTTATTAAAAATGAACGGTCTTTGACAATTCTTTTAGCTAAGCATAGGGGTCTAAAGTATTCATGGTGGCTGTGTGGGACTGATGGTAATTTTACAGGATTTATGGGAGAGGCAGACTTCTGAGGAGGTAGTCAGGAGCTGTGTAGGGCTTGTCAGTATTTAGGCAGGTGAATCCTGCTATTGGGGTCTATAGATTTTTCACACAAGCCTATAATGTTTTACATATTACATTATATAATGAAAATACAGTATGAGGTATTATTTACCTTAATGTATAGAGATATTACTTAATTTTTGTTTTTTTTTACAGATATATCCTTTTTTGAATTAACAGATGTTGGTGTTCCAGAAGCCAGACAGTGCATACATTTCTCTGCAGTCTTCCTGCCTTGTGTGTGAAGGTTCTCCCATTTGCCATTTGACAAAATCCATTGCAGATTTGTCTGTCTACACACACTGTTCTAATATTTAAAATGAGCATATATGTATAAAATACAGGGGTTAGACAGAATAAGTTGTGATGAGGAAAACAAAAACGTTAAATGTTTCAGGTACATTTCTAAGCATACGTAAGGATTCTTTGAAATAAACTTTGATGTATTTTTTATATGTGTGTATTTTTCCACTATACAAAGTTAATTTCTTTCTAATATAACATATCATCATTTTGTATGATATGGTAATGTATAATCAAATATAGAAGATATTATCTTTCTCATTTTTCTTTAGTCCTATCCAAAAGTTTGGTGATTTTCCATGGAGTATCTTAATGGTGTCTGCCAGAAAGTTTACTTCAGTATAGTCTCCTACCGATACCAAATTGGTAGCTGAAAAAATATTAATAACACATCACAATGTCACATTTTTTCACAGTGTAAGTCAATAAACACATAAAAGATATGTAAAAAGATGTAAAAGACACTGATTCTTGCATGCAGTATTCACTAGTCTATTATATCACTGCATTGTATTTTGAGCATGACTCTGAGCTGTATGGATTCTAGTTGGCACAAGGACATGGATTTTGTTTAGCCTGTGGTATTTTGGAGAAGAAAAATTGATGTCCTTCAATACCATTTGGAGAAGCCCAAGGACAACACAGAATGTGGTGCAAGTAGGCTGAAAGTGGTACATATGATGTAGTTAGCACCAAGTATGTTACCACTACAACTCTATCACCCACCAGCAGCTCTGCAGCATTTTTAGCAGTGCCTGAAACTATGTACTGCAAGGGTAGATAGGATGTGTAAGGAACCCTTACACACTGCAAATTACACATATTACGCATTACAAATACACACAGCCGTGTTAGGGTCTTAAGAAAATGACGATCTTCCTGGCATGGCCAGTGGGTAAAATGTAGGCAAAAGTCTAGAATTAGACCAGTCTCCAAATGTGACCTTTCATTCTGGTTATTAGTGTGATATTTACATTCTGTAGTAATTTATTTTTCTGTAGAACCATTTCAGGAATTCTGCTGTCAACAGCTATAAAGTAAATTATCTTGCAAAGCTACTTTTTCTGTTTACTCAATCATAGGCCCATGTTTTCATACACATGAGGAAACATCCTACACATTAACACTGTATGTCTGAGTGATACTTTTAATCGTAAGAGAGAATATGAGGGTTTCTTGCAGCGCTTCCCTATGTGTATGAAAACACGGAATTCTGAAATATATGCTGCATCATGGCATTTGTCACTGGACACTCAGGAGAAGTCAGAAATGTAATATGTAAAATGCCTTTTCCTCTCCCCTGGTCCACGTACTGTTCTTCTCTCCAGCTTGCAGAAGCTGCATGGCTGGGCGTGTTTTACTGATTCATACAAACTGAATGACTCCTCCATCTCAGTTGTGGGCCAGCCAGTGCGATCCATTTAATAAACTGTGCCCTGGAACTAACAAGGGCAACTTTTTTATTTTACATTGTGTGGGGATTCTCTCTTGCTTGGGGAAGAAAAAGAAAATGTTTATTCTGAAGTCTGTGTCTTCCTGGAACTGTAAAAGTGTTTATCTCCCTACCCAATTACTGAGGTTTATACAACTAGTAGGAATTTAGTTTTTGGGGGATATTCATATTTCACCTAGTATTTGAGATACCAGACACCTCTGTCTTTGACATAAGTTTTATTGTGAAAAAGTACACTCAGAAAAGCAAGCTAAAAATCTTGAAGTTTGAAGTTTTAAAGTAATTTAAGATTTGCTTAGCAATATCATCCATTCTTTCATGTGTTTAAATGACATCTTCAATCTTTCTGAAAAGAAAACTCACCTAGTCGGGCACATTTCTGGTGAGCTTGAGACCAGCTTCTTTTCCTGGAGGCCTCAAAGTAATAGCAGTGACTATGGAAAGGTATCCAGGATTTGTACCGCTTTGATTCAGGGCTTTTTCCAGGAAGTAGTGGTAGCTCAGTAGGGGCCATTACTGATAAGAGATCAGGTAGTTGGAATCCAGTTATTTTATGAAACTTTTTTTATCCCATTATATTATTTTTTATATCCCATTATTATTCTATGATTATACTAGTAAGACAAAACTAAACAGACAATATTAGGTTTGTCATTGTAGAAGAAATGAAGCATGTTCTATAATGAGTTTGAGTATGGCTTCGATTTTGATTTTTAGAGAATATTTTGCTTTATTTGTCAAGGTGTTTGGGAAGATACACTAGTATGCAACGAAGTATAGATTTCCTCTAATTATGATTTTTGTAATTACTCTAGTCAACAAAATATCCAGCTGGTTTTCTGGCATAAATATCTTCCTGATTAGTTAAAACTGCTGTTTTTAAAATGTCTTCTGAGTCTTCAGTCTCTCTTTTTGACAGGATCAAAACCTTATAGGAGAAACAGTGACTGTGAATTAAAGTGTTGGTATGACTAAACATGGCTTGCAGGATTTTTTTTTTTTAAACTGCTTCCTGAATATATTCCATAGTGATTTATATAATGGGAAGATTTTGGATGAGGAGATAAATGCAGATGGAATGAAAATTAAATGTTCTGCCAAATTACATTTTCTTCCTGTGAGTCTTCTACAGTCTATTTCTCTCCCTGTTAAGGAACATTCAGCACTCAAATTAGATTTCCAGAACATTAAAGTGGAAAGAGACGTTTTATATCAAATCTGAGGATTTTTTTCAAATTACATCATTTTAGACTGTATTTTGGCATGCAATTTTAAAATTTATAACTGTTCAAGATCCTCCATAATGTTGAGAAAAGCAAGAATATAGCTAAATTGTTAAATTATATTTATACTTGTTTCCATAGAAATCGTAGAAGTTTGTGCTTAGAAAGCTCCTCAAGGGGTTATTTATTTCATCCTTGTGCTCACAGGTGACATGAAGTTGATATATAATTATATAATTCCTAACTGATGTTCATCCTGTCTATTCTTAGCCAGCAGTAGTGATGGAGGTTCCCTGACCTGCTCAAAGTACTTATTAAAGGCTTCTGTTTACCTTGACATATTTAAGTCTGATACTCCTTTTCAACTGATAGCAGACATAGGGGAGAATTTAATTCCATTCCTTAGGGCTCATTTTTAATATTCAAAATTCATAATCTAGATCCTCTTTAGTCTTTTGCTTCTTACTCTTTTGTGCAACACCAATTATGATATTGCCTTTAAATTCTTGTAATCCTGGTCATCTGAAAACTCTATCTGACTGACAGCCTTTTCAAACTTTGGTGTCCCAAACTGGATACAGAATTTCATGATGTCTAATCAAAACAAATCTCATTGCAGGTGAATGACTTTTCCTATAATAATGAATAATTAAGAAATTAATGCATATTCAGTCCTTTGTTTCTTGGGCTTTTGGCAATTAGTGTTATGAACTGATTTATTTCTGGGAATAATTCATGTCAATATGTAGAGCTAGTTAGTTAGCTACTCATGTCTTCCTTTATACTAATGTCTAAACCAAGTATTTTTCTAGTGGCTTCTTATATTTACCACAGTTGATAAATCTACACATCCTGTACTTAAAATGCTTTTATACAATTGCTTACCATCTGATTTTTTACAGAGAGAAAAGATTTTTTCCTTGCAAGAAGCTGTCTTCCAGGTGCCATCAGTGTCTAGGCAGACACATGCTAATGTCTGACCCTCAGGTTTTACTGATCCTTTAAAAAAAAAAAAAAAATCACTGATCTAGAGCATGTTAAACAAAAAAAGTTATTTTAATCCTTGTGATATAAATTTCAAGATTAGCAATACAGAGCTCACTGCTATTCTAGCATGTACCTGAGTTTAATGCACTCCTCGTTGTTCCTTTTTCCTGTCATCAGCATGACCTCTCATCAGAGAAACACAATCAAACTGTTGGAGTAAGGAAAAGGATATGAGTACATTGATACTAGAACTTATAAAGCAAAGTATTATAGCTCCCTGGGTAGTTTCACTCCTTTTTTAGAATCACAATATCGTAGGGTTTGTATTACAACTCCAGAAACACCTTTCTTTTACCCTTTTCTGTCTGTTCTGGCCTCCTTCGTGGTGGACAGCTCCCCTTTGGTACTGTCTTGTAAATCTTTGTTAACTTCAGCTCAGCCTGCTTGTTTGGTTGGTTGTTTTCAAGGATATATACTTGAAAGGCACTATTATTTTCAAGAACTTTCTGTCATACCTTCTGTCTTGACTAATGAGTGACTGTCAGCAAGTTCTTTTGAATAGGAATGAAATAAACTGAGATAGTGCTTTATATTTGACTTGAAAAACTGACTTTAAATTGTAGTTATTATTGACAGAATCATCTAAATGGTGATTCTTCACACAGTTATCATTACCTCTAGTTCTTAGGATTTCCCTTTCAACTACACCAAATCAGGGTACCTGAGTGCTTAGGAGGTTGGAACTTTGTCAAAACCTGAAACAAACTACTAAGTTGCCATGCAGAAATTTTAGGAACGTCTGTTTTAGTGGCTCTTGCCTCTGGTTTCTCAAGCTTGAGTAATTTTCTGATGTTATTTCACTCCTTTGAAAAGGATTTTCTGGAGGAGATATCTCTAGTAACTTGAAGGTGAAGGAGAAAATTAGAATGTACCTTTGTATTTCTCTGCCGCCCCAGCTGATATTTCTTGGGAGTGTTATTAGAGGAGCAGTAGAGCTATGTATTATACTGTGTCCTATTTTCCTTCCTGCATGCCTTGGCCAGTGGCTAGATGGGCAAGAGCAGATTGGCTCAGATGCAGATTAAGATGCTGTAGGATTTCTGGGTTTCTCTAGAGTTGTGGATGTCAAAATGAAGGGAGGATGAATATAGAGAGGAATTACATAGTGTGAAGGGCAAGTTCTGAAACCATGATACGGAAATAAAGAAGAAAGGCAATGTGGGTGTTCAAATCAGTCTATATTGACCTGAATATGTAGAATGCTATTTGCAACATTCTGAGGTTTAATTTCAGTGCTAGCAATGGAGAGAATTTGATTGCTTTAGAAAGCAGTTGCCATCTACTAACCCTTAGCCATTCAATTATGATTTTTAAATAGAGAAGAAGTAGAAAAGAATTGAAATCTTTCCTCCTGCATCCTCTCCTCTTCCTTTTCATGACTTAACTTGTCAAATGTGAAAATACTCCCCATGTGTGCTAACTTCTAAAACCTGAATGTTACATTTATATTTTCATTTTTATATGAAAATCAAATCACTATGAAACCCAAAATTTGATTCAATCTATCTAATATTTAATGCCATTTTGTGCTCTAAGATAGCTAGAATACTCAAACATTGAAATTTTTTATTGCAATTGCTAGTGTAAAGGTAGATGAATAAGCTGGGGAGAAGGCTGAACCAATATCTGTATCAAAGTGAACTGTTACTTGAAGTAACATTGCTCAGATTTAACGATGTTAAACACTAAGCAGTATTTACCTGTTGTATTTTGTGGCCATCTTCTGGATGTAAAGTATCAAACAAAACAGATTCTACAGGTTTTGGGGAATCTGGACCCCAACTTGTATAGGAGACAGCATTTCCATCACTCCAAAAGAAGTCGAGATCACTGAGAATATCATTCAAACCAATCCAGGGATCACTTGAAAAGTTCTTCAAATGATATGTGAGAAAAGCTGGAAAAAAGCCAGTAGAAAAGCAGATAAACACATCATCAGACAAGATATCAGCTCCTAAACAAATCCTTAACTATTTAGATCATTAAAGTCTTGTATATATATATTTTGTATATATATATATAATTATATATATTTTTTTAATTAGCATTTGATCAGAAATTTCACCAAGTTTATTATTTCAAGGTTATGCTAAGCCTTTGTCTGTGAAGAGTCTCAAGCAGTTAAAGTATTTGGAACTATGAATCAAGCTTGGAAAGAGGAAAGATAAAAAAATATGCCTGTTACCTAATGAAACCCCATGTTACCTAATGAGTTCACTTATTTCAATACTCGAGATGAGCTGATTGACTAATGGAAATGTGTAGCTGTACACAGCTGCAGATGGATGACCAGGAGCACAGGCAAGGTGAAAATGTGTTTTCTTCTGACATTCTACTATTAAGTTTCAGAATGCAGACAGTCATTTCAGAGAGGTATAGTAATATACCTCTTCCTATTTCTAGCAGAAGCAGACCACGGATTCCTTTTCTTTCTCTGTGTCTAAAACTACAAATGCAAGGTCTCAATTTGTTATTTTATGATAATTCATACCCTATAAATAATGTAAAGCAGTTTGTGTGAAGCAGGAGGAGGCAATCTTTATTATCAATAGCATGCCCTAGACGGACAGCTCCAGTTCTTCTAAAAAAGGTTCATGCCATGGCCATGTAACCCACATTGAGTATACATATTGTAAAATACATATATTTACATACTGCCACTTCTTTGCAGGAAGTGACCATTATATACAGAGTAAATGCTATCTGTTACATGAAGGGCTGTTGCACTATACCTTGTACTTGTTCATTATGTATGCTTGCCAGGTTTCCTCCATGGTCCAGATAAATTCTTCTTGCATTATACCAGTATTCATAGAAAGAGCCAAAAAATTTGTAACACTGAGGAAAAATGAGAATAGACTGTTACTGAGTGACAGCAAAAGGAATTTAGGTTTGAATTACACTAGTTTTAGTAGAAATTAGCCTAGCTCAGGCCCAAAAAATAGTTTTCCAAAGTTAACAGGGACTCATCTCTGGAACCAGGTCAAAAGCACTGACAAATTGAAAATTTATTCTGTGTCTTTCTATTAGGGAACTGGGAAAGTCACAGCAAAGCTCAACCAACCATTTATAAACCACAGCAGGAGTCTGATGAAATTTTAATGCATTAACTAACACAGAGATTTTTGAGAAGCCATACTCCATTATTAGTAAAAGACAAAAGAGTGCTGACTGTACAAGAAAAGCCCAGCCGAGGGTTTTACATGAAATCACATGAACTTTCTGAAAAATGTTTCTGACCTGTGGTCAGTGTGCTTTCATGGATACATTGAGCCTTTTTCATTTTACAGCTCTTTAGTTAATGGGAGATATGATTCATAGTTATTAAAAAGTGTGTAGTCATCATATTACTAATACTCACTCACCCTGGATTGGGTTTGATAATTATCAGTCTGCCTAGCGTGCCCTCTCCACATTTCCAGCTCACTCTCTGCTCTGTGGCATGGCAATAACACTTTCAGAGACTTATCTTGCATAGCTGGTGGAATATAACAATTCTGCAGCTGTAATAAAAATGCAAAAAACCTGTACTGCCATAAACACCACTGGTGTGAGTTTCTATGGTTGTTTTCATAACAATACTGTATATACTAGAAAAAAGAACTCTCATTTAATAAGTACATCAGATTTGTCCCTTTTGGGAAGAAACATGTAATTTACATTGAAATCTCTTTGGAAAGATTTGGCTTTATTTCTGGTTTGTTCCAGCTGAGATCACTGATTTTACTCTATAGCTGGTACTTGCAGTTGAATTCAGTTCTTTTTTTTTTCTAAGTGTGTGAAATTTAGCGTTTTTTTCAGTTTGCCTCAGATGACCACTTCTCAGGAAAACAGAAATCTATAAAACCTCCATTTTGCAAGCATTAGAAAAATGGTTCAATTTTTGATGCAGCTTTGGATAATCACTGTCAATCCATAACTGAGACACAAAAGCCCTCTTGCACTTTCTCAAGGACTAATACCATTGTGCTTAGATGGATGTTACCATATCTGTTTTTTTAAATAAAAGCCAATCCTCAGGACATTCTCCAGGAGAAAACACTATAAAATGTGAAACTGCATGTATGTTCTATTCCTTTGATAACTGTTCTCTAACTAGTTTTTGAAAGACCAATTTGCTGTTGATTTGAATAGAACATTTTGTTGGTGCAGCTGAAAAATCAGTGATGGAATTGTCCCTGCATTCGCCATTAAAATAAATTTCTTATATTCCACTTTCGTGGCTGATATTGTTCCTGAAAAAAACTCAGATGTAATGACTTTATTATGTATATTTTCCCAATTTGCTGGGAAAGAATGGATTAAAATTGGTAAGATATGGTTAACATATGGGGGAAGAACAGTACCCATAAAAATACTTTTTTAAAGAAGTCTTGTAACTCACCATCCTCTTTATTTAAGACCACACAATTTTCTTGATCTGTGGCAAATTTGGGCTCACCCAGTGCCCAAGCTACATAGTGCACCACGCTTCCATCCACCCAACTGAAAAAGACCAGCAACAAAACAGTAGCAGTTGCTCAGACAATGTTCATGGAAAAGTTCAGAAATATCTACCTTAGCACGACAAAAGTATTTTTAAAAAAGTCACAGCCAAGTCTGTAATTTGAGTTTCCATTAGTACTGGAAGCCCTTAGAGAACTAAATCCTTGCATGTTAAGTCAAAGAAGAAAAATTCCATTATTTTTAACATTACCTAAGTATTCATAGCATGTATATTCCCTATAAAAACATAAAAGCAGTGTTTTTGCAGTGTAGTTGAACCAAGGGAGAGCACTCATTTCCACGTGCAATATAAATCTCTGAACCTGCATTTAGCTCCCTTGTAGTGGTCCCTCCAGAAGGAATTCTGGCAGTACAGAACCTTTACAACCGCTTTCTGTGAGTCTTGATACAGCTTGTTTATCTACCGTAACTGTCAATGAGCATTCTGAATTAATCCTATGAGGTGTGGCTCCAATTTGCCATTTTTTAAGATCTAAACAACAACAACAAAAAAAGTGCATTTAGTTAGTGCTTTCTAATATTTAGTACTTATCTAATATAAGAAAATGTAACTTTTGTGTTATGGAAGCAAATAGAAGAATACACATTGTAGAAATGGTCATGTAGTGACCAGGGAGCACCCCTGATGAAGTAAATACCATACAACACATATTTTTGCTTTATCATCTTTAATGCTGCTTTCCCAGTTTTGGCTGCATTAGCGGTATGCTTTCAAAAGCTTTCGAGGTTGTTCTCAACTGAAGAAGAAATGAAGATCTGAGAAAAAAAAGTATACTGTTTTTGGTACTTAAGCAGCCGTGCAATTCATGTGTCTCAAGCTGTCTGTTGTTTTCCTCCTTTCATATCCTTTCCCATATAATAAAAGCAGGCATCTAATACCATGACACAGAAAGGAGATTATGTAGCTACTTTGGTATTAGTAAACCTGACAGGATTATGGCAGAGGTTTGAGGAGGCAGCCATGCCTTTAAACTGTTACCATGCCCCTGTCATAGCTTTGGCACATGCCCAACAGAACAATCTCAGGCAATGTATAGGCAGTGCCCTTGAAATACATGAACAGTTTTGATGTGTGTTGCAGGAAAACCAATTCATGCAGGTCCTAGTTCATCAGTCCCTGACCTGGATCAGGCTAAATCTTTCTTCAAATAGTTGTTTTGTGCAGCAATATGGCATGGTCTATGACTGCCAGAGATATGCTGCCAGTAGCCTCACATCTACACGTTACCATGTATTCTGGACTATGATATTCAGATGAGAAATAACCACCCTCTCAAAAAGACAGTTTTCTCAGTATGCAACCAGTCTGCCTGTTCATTGCTCCTTACATATATTTGGTCATATTTTTTTTTCATGAAACATTTATATCTACTGC
This sequence comes from Pezoporus occidentalis, assembly GCF_034315485.1. NCBI lineage: Eukaryota > Metazoa > Chordata > Aves > Psittaciformes > Psittacidae > Pezoporus > Pezoporus occidentalis. The sequence continues at coordinate 4,518,282 of NW_026915725.1, forward strand.
TAATAAAGTGTTTTAGTATTATGCAACAAGCACGTTCTCCTGCATTTCACAATCATATGCAGCAGGGTGTACAGGCCATATATTGTAGAAGATAGCCAAATTTCCTCTTGTACTTTTCCACAAAGATTTTCTTTCACTATTATTTCCAATAATAGCAAAATCACCATGATTGTTTTTGCAGAATGTTCTGGCTTTCTCCAGAGAGGTCTTTTCTGTGCTGAAAAAATATTCTTTTGTCTCTTTTTTTAATCCAGCCATCTTCTGTGACTTCAAATACTGACACACAGAAGAGGAGTCTCTGTATTCTTCACAATTCTTACACAAACTTGGTGTTGTTACATGATACCACCCTTCAGATAAGAGAAAATAAACAGAAGCATACTGGCAGGAGGGTCCAGAGGTTCTGGTTTTAAGAGTGTCCCTGTAATGAAATGGGGAAAAAAAATGAAGGTGTAATATGTTTCTGAAATATTAAACCAGTATAAGTGTTCAATTAGTGGAAAGTGTCTTAATGTCTATAAATTTTTCATATTTTAAATATTCAACACAGAAAATATATATATAGTATCTTTGGTATAGAGAAAAACATGGATGTTCAGGGCTTTACAGGCCTACATCTCTGTCTTGGTAGATTTTTTTGCAAGTGCATCTTGCACATCAGGAGTGTTGCCTAAATTAAATGATTGAAGTTAATCTGAATGAGTACTTGTTTCTGAAAGAAAACTGAAGCGTAAAAACACTTCACCTCAGAGATTCTTCATGGACATTGTCGTATATCTGGACAAAAAATTCAAATACTAAGCATTGTTTTTTGCTTTGAAGTGTTTTAAATTTTATTAGTATTCATTTACTTGTGAAACTTTTGGCTGTTTTGTTTGGGTTCTTTGGTGTTTGGTTTTTTTCTATGAAGCCACTTTGTTAAGAATCACATTTGACTGAATTTCCATCAATTTTTGAGAAAAAAATGAAATGAGAAATTTCCACATCACTCAGAGTGGGATACTGGAGCAATGTTTCTTCAAACATGTGAGGCCAACATGCATGAAAATATAAGACAAATGTCACCTTTTTAACTTTTTTCCATGGAATAATTTGTAATGTTTGTGTTGCTGTATGTGTAATTACAATAAATAAAGTAAGTGTGTAACACACGTGCTTGGGTACAAAAAAAAGTCATGTCACCTTTTACAAATAGTCTCTGGCATGATTCATTAAAAGATTTAAAGGCAAAAGTGTATTTCTTTTCTGGAAGTACAAAGTATTATGACTATTTCAACATCTTTCAGTATGATATTATGCACTGCTGACTAGTGATGGTAATTTCTTCAGGCTGTAATTTCTGTCCTTTATATACTACTAATAATTAACAGTATACAACTACTGACACTTTTGCTAATGATTTTTAGTTTAGTGCTGGTCATGCAGGTGAGGTCTTACAAAAGAAGTTACCACGAAATGTGTCTTTACATTTCTCTGAGATAGATGTCCATGACTATTACTTTTGAAGCATGAGAAGCAAGGACAATATGTTTTGGTTAATATCAGATTATTCTGAATAATTCACTAGCACAGAAATAATGTTATTTAGAAAAATATCACTTTAAACATTAACCCTTACTGCTTGTGTTAAGGAGTGCAGGGAGCCATCAAAATAACCTTACTTCCTAAGTCTTGGAAGTAAAATGTGTAACTCAATACAATTTCTCTCTTATTTTGCTAAGTATACTTCTCAACAGTTGTTAGATTTTGAACACCCGTCCTCTCCCGCACACACATAGTAGTGTAAATATAGAAGTTTTTGCTACTCGTATGAAAGGAAGATGTGAGCCTGACTATTGTCTTAAAGTATATAAATTCTGAAGTTTAGATTACCATCTTTTCATTTCAGCAAGCCTGTTCTTATAGGAGTTTCTTTACATGTCATATTACAAAGTGAATTATTCTAGTATGCTGGTAGACTTTAGATTAGAGTAGGTGGATTAGAGTAGGTGACTAGAGTGTCCTTGTGTAGCATTCTAGCTACACCTGGGTGGAGGAATTTCTTTTCACAAAGGAGACAGAAATTTAAAGTGATTTTTTTTCTTCCAAATTGTAATTTTTTTTCTCCTCTCTGTCCCCTTAACCCCCAAATTGGGAGTAAGTGAAAGTTCCAAGAAACATATATTTTCATGTCAGTCAAAGCATCTGTTTTGATAAAAAAAAATTTTTGTGCTCAGGAGTGGATTTTACCAGATAAGACCTTGAGGTTGCTTTTACGTTATTTTCTATAATTTCATAATTATATAAGCAAGTATATTTTTAGCAAAGCTTACCATATAATATACTCTTTTAAATAAAACAAACCAAAAAAGTTTATCAGGAACAGCTGAAATCTTTCATTCTGAAAGTATTTATGTTTTGACCTATTTGTCCTTAAGCAAAATTCCCATTCAATCTACCAAATTTTCTACCAGCATGTAACTTGGAGAAATTCCAGTTTTGATAGAATGGGATTAATCTTAAATTTATTCCTAATGTGACTTTAGAGTATAAAGTAACCTACCTTTCTTTATTTTACAAATCCAGCTATGACAGGGCACCATAATCCAGGACATGGAAGACCCTGTCCTGATTGCTCCACAATATTCAAATGCAATGTTGTCAATATAAGCATTCTTCTCATAATCCACCTAAAGAAGAAACACAGCTTTGTTTTTCATTCTTATCATACAGGGGAAAAAAGTTGTACCCTGGAACGAAAGAGAAGTAGAACTGAAGTTTCAAACCACTCCTTACTTTCCTCTTACACCTGTGCAGTCTATGATGTGGCCTATCAAAGCAATACAGTCACTCCACAAGAAAAAAGAAATGCTCTGGGCTTATGCAGTGTTTTACAGGCTTTTGCAGTCCCATGGAAACTTGAATCGAATGAGGTTATAAATCAATAGCAGGGGAAAAGAATGTGGCAGTGTATCACCAGAGACTAATAAAAATCAAGAGAAACATTTCTTGTGTTTGCCTCGTAGATAATCATGTCTGTATCTGTAATTAGCACTCTATCTAGTTTTCTATGCCATCACTGTTGTGATAGTGTAGCCTCAGGATTTATTCGCCTCTTTTAAACCAGCATAGAGAATTACGATTTAGAGCTACCTAGGTAGACATTTTGGGAATTCTTATATAAATTTCATCCTCACCAGTCATGAAAACAGCTACAACAGCCAAAGTCAGAACAGAAGGAAACTGGCGAGGTCAAATACTGGTGATCCATCACTCCAGGAAAGCCCAGCATCAGAATCCAAACACCGCAAACCTATCCAGAAAGGCTGAGATGATGGTGTTTCTTTTTCTAGAGCATGAAAAAATGTATCAGGGAGGAAAGGGATGTATGTGGTTAGCGCTGCTAAATTTTGAAAGTTACATGGGACGATAACTCTCACACTTACTGAAGATAAAATTTAAAGAGATTTTAAAAATAACAAAATGGGTCAAGTAACTCCCATTAACAAGTAGGTTAAGGTCATGCCTTAAAATTTGCTACTTTGCAAATGATTGTGCTGAAAACACAGCACATTATTTTTCTTCACTGATGTTGTAATTAGTGTTCATTTTAGAAATAAAATGCTCAGATTTTCTGGAAGACACAATTTAATTTCAAGACAGTTCATTGAACAATCTTACAAATGGGCCTGAAGGAGAAGCATTCAGTTTGGTTGTTGGATTGGTATTCTTTAATTTAAGAGATTTGCAGTTGATGACAAATTTTAGGAACTCCAAAAATGTCTTTGAAAATGGTACCCATATGAAACATATTCTCAGCTCTTTTTCTTATGACTATGATGTTAAACAGATAAAGATTTTCAGCTAATTATCTCAGGAGCAACACAAACATATTATAATTTAGTCCTATATAAATTTATTGTTGCACAAAAATATAAATTACTAGGTAGTTTGTTTACTTACATTTTTAAGTTTTCTATCAGTTTGCTCTTCTTCGCTTCTAATGGCAGCCAGGTCTCCTTCTATTCCTTTGCAAAAATCTCGGGCTTCATGTTTTCTTTTGCTTTTCTTCTCTCACAAAACCCTATAGATATAGGTAGAACACTGTTTCAGCATGTTAAAGACAAATCTGCTGACTGCCTTGTACAAGCAAACTAGGAAAAATTCCATTACAGTTATGAGGTATAACATGGATTAAAGATTATGCTAGATGGATAACCTAATGTATCACTGCCAGAGTGATAGCTCTGTATATTGTACATAAGCTTACTATGTTTATGCAATAGCATGCCATTCTCTGAATTTAGATGCCCTGTTTGATGCTCTTCTGTCTCATGAGTAGGAGTGTTGGAAAAAATAATCATTACTCTGAAATATGAATTAATGCTATCGCTTGTATCCCAGCCCAAGGGACATCTGGAATCAGAAATGGTTTGGGGAACAAGAGGAAGAGTGATTATTTCAGCTAGTTTTTTGCATAGAAATTTTGCCTTTACTTCAAAGTTTTGAATATCCCATAGTACAGCTGCATTTCCAGTCCTTAGGACAACACAAACAGCTTCATTTCCTTTGTGACATATAGAAGAAAATTGAAATGTGTTTTAAAGTGGTTCCCTAGACAGTTTTACAGCTCATGTGATTAGTTTACCAAAGATTGTTCAAAATTTTAAGTGTAGTGTCTGCTCAAAGGAAGAGTGTTGTGAAAAGAGGAAACCAGCAAATGGAGTTCATCATCTTCCCTCTCCTCTGAAAAGCTTTACAAGCACATGAATAACCCCTTGCCTGCCTCTTTCCTATACCACTCACTGCAAGGATCTGGCAACACAGGCTGGGAGGGATTTCATGCTTTCCACTCAGTTTGATTCTACTTTTGCAGTGAAGAGCCAGGAAAGAAGTACTTTCATGGCATCATAGAAAATCACAGAATCATTTAGGTTGGAAAAGACCTATAAGATCATTCAGTCCAACTGTAAAAATAACATTGCCAAGTCCACCACTAAACCATGCCCCTAAAGCACCACATCTACATGCCTTTTAAATACCTCCTATGATGGTGGCTCCATCACTTCACTGGGCAGCCTGTTCTAATGCCTGACAACCCTTGCGGTGAAGAAACATTTCCTGATCTCCAGTCTAAACATCTCCTGGTGCAATTTAAGGTCATTTCCTCTCATCCCATCACTTGTTACATGGGAGAAGAGACTGACCCACACCTCACTACAGCCTCCTTTCAGGTAGTTGCAGAGTGATAAGGTCTCCCCTGAGCCTTCTCTTCTCCAGACTGAACACCCACAGTTCCCTCAGCTGTTCCTCATCAGACCTGTGCTCCAGACCCTTCACCAGCTTTGCTGCCCTTCTCTGGACCCCTCCAGCACTTCAGTGTCTTTCAGTGAGGGGCCCAAAACTGAATACAGTATTCGAGTTGTGGCCTAAACAGTGCTGAGTATATGTATCAGTGACGCTCCTGTTTCAAAGGCAGAATGTTCGTATGTGCCATCATATGAATATGTTTTAGCAAATTTGGGTAACAGTTTAGAATTACAACATAGAAAGTTCCTTGGTAGCATAAATTTATTCCAATGGCAGAGTAAAGCATTGCTGCATTCCAGTTTGTCTACAGAACACCTTCAGCAGTCACCCACTTGAACATGCCTTGCTATTCTGTGTCTGAGAGACCAATCCAAAAATACTTCTCAGAGCTCAGACCAATGAGGCTGGTAGGTAAGCTTGCTCATATCTGAAATGACAGAAGTCAGATAGGGGTTAAGCCTAGCTTTCCCTTAGTCTGCCATTTCTCATCATCGTAAACTACACAAGACTAGAATGAATGGAGTCTCTGTTAGGTTTCCTTTTACATGGAAGTATGTGCTTAACTGGTACCAGATAGACTAGTTTCAATAGCAGGTGAAGCTGCGCTATAGTGAAAAACTGCTCCTTACAAACAGAAGAAGCTGTGATCTGTTTTTTTTCAGAGTAAAGTACTGGAAAACATGAATGTGTAAAATATATTTAGTTAGAAAAGACACACGGTATTTATTGTTGGTTTGTTTTGTTTTTTTTTTCCCAGAAAAAATATATTCTTTTTTTCTGGTTTCACATTTTTTTCCAAAATGTCTTTCCCAGCCCTGTCAAGAACATGTGAAATTTACTTGCAGTAGTAAAAGCATACGTTATAGTAGTTGAACTTCAGTGTATACTCTTAAATCAACTTATTTTTAATATAACCAAATATGATAATGTATTAACTTGAATTCCAGTGTGCTACTGGAAACTAAGCTTACTAAGCATGTAGACAGAAGATTTAATGCATGAGTCCAGCTTTTTTAACAGTTAATAACTGATAAATTTTAACTGATAAAGAAGTCAGAGGCACACAGAATGGAGAATGCATTCAGAATAAGGTGAATAAAATACTTCTTTGGTCAGAACCAAAGAGTAGTCTGTTTTATAGTGAGATGCTAACTCAAGTTTCCTGACGTTTCTATGCCAGAAGAATAGTAACTAGACTGATTATTTTGACTCATCAGTTCACTTAAAAAGTGTGACTGAAGAGGTAGCATAAAAAAATATTGAAAAGCAAAAGCCTCAAAATTACACCTGAATTCCAAGTCACTTTTTCCCTTCTATACCAGCTCAAGATTTGCTTGCTGTACCCAAGAAAGGTAAATAAAATCTGGTTTCAGTATTTGACTGCTGCCTAGTTCTATCTAGCACAATAAGTCTTAGCTCTGTTCCCCATATGGGGTTGTGGGAAATGTTACTAAATACAGAACTGTAGTACACAGGAAAGTAAAAAGAGGGAAAAATAGAGGGGGGTGGGAGGAAAGCAATAGAATACAATTACTTGTTCAAAACAGACTCACTCATAAAAGCAATTTGATTGTTTTAGTTTGGCCTCAATAGTGAAATTTGTCATCATCTTGCATTATGTCACATAGTCCAGAAATGGACCCCAGTCTCTAGTATGTCTTAAGACAACCACAGGTGGTTGTAGAATAATATAACAAATATGTAGAAAACCTCAGTAATGGCTTCAGCCTCTTTCACAGGCAGTTCTGAGAGATAATGGGCATGACTCATATTGACTAAAAAAATTTCAAAATAACTATTTTAAGAAAGGGAATATAATGAAAATTATCACCCTGAATCTGATGTACAATCACACTTGTTGGGGGAGGGGAAGGGGGAGGCAAAAACTATCAATGTCAAGTGGAACTTGTGAAAACAGACTTCACACTTGGAAATTGTGCAATGGATTTTTGCTAACCAGATACTTGGTTAAGCTTTCTTTTTACCTTCAGGCAGGCAGGATCAGCCTTTGCTGTCCCAGAAACTCCTTGTAGTGAGACTCTTCTGCAGTCTCTTTCTATCACAGGCACTGTCTGCCCAGTATCCATCCTAGATTCACTTTGGAAAGAGGTGAAAAATAGTGAGGTAGAACCTGTTTGTTTTTGAAACTTTATTGATTATATTGTTTAAAATATTGTTTCAGTGGGAGAATAAAGATCTGTACTTTTTAATGAATTCCAAGTATTTATGCTTAATTGTGTGGTTATATTAAGCTAACTGACTGTCACAGGCAGACTGTTAAGGTTTGCTTGGCATATAATGTACTCACAATCAGATATGAGCATTGATTTAGTTATCTTTAATGTAATTTTAAATTTAGCTTAGAACAAACAACTTTTGTAGTGAACAAAGATGCCGTTCTCTGACCTGTTTCTGACTTGCATTCAAAAAAACCCTAGAAAGAGAAACAAAAATCAAATAGTATAGTGCTACACAAATGTGGAATGATTCTACCTCTCCTGCCACAGTGACACAATCTTCTTGCCCATTAACTGCATGGGTTGGTTCTCCAGGCACCTATTTGGTGTATGTCACAGGAGTTCCATCACTCCACTCAAAGTACACTTGAGCGTTGAGGTAATTCAGACCAATCCATAGCTCGTCCACAGCTTCTAAGAACAGAAATTCAGCTGTGTTAGTACCCAATCAGAAATAGTCCATAGGAGCAAAACTTCATGCAAATAAGCAGAAAGTACAATAGAAATTCACCCAGATTAAATAACAATGGAGTTTATTTTAAGATCTAATGCACAGTCTTCTTTCAAGAAGTTAAAAAATTAGATACCAGCAGGAAATGAGACTCCTCAGCTTTATCTGTAAAAGCTCATTACTGTATCTATAGCTACAAGGTGTTTGAGGCAGATAATCAGCCCAAATATTGCAGTAACTTCAGCTGCTATTTCCTTTAAGTGATTTCATCCAGTAAAAAAAACATATTAAAAAGAAAACCAACAGAAAACCAACACCACAAATTAAGATCAAAACAAACAGAAAGAAAAAGGAAATGAAGACAGCACCAATGACCCCTTGTGTATTTTTGGTGTTCAGTTGAGGGGTTTTTAAACCTACATATCTGTGGGCTTCCCTATAAATATTCATAACAAACAAAAAAAGATATATTTTTTAAACCTGTAATATATCTAATAATATAATTCTACAACTATATCAATAGATAGAAATCTGTCACATCAGATAGAAATCTGTAGAAATACTCACTGTAGCCAAGTTGAGGCAGTATGAAACCATGCTCTTCAGGGTTGTGGATACTGGCCAGATTGCCATTGCTCTCATTGCAGGAAATTAGGGCTTCTTTCCAGTCTCTGGGATCTCTATGAGCCACAAAACAGTGATCTCTATCAGCCAACCTTCTGGGCATTTAACAGGCTCTGCATCACCTGCAAATCAACAGATATTTCAAGTTATTAAGCTGTGCAAACTGAAGCCTAGAATAGTTGCAATTACATTGGAAATCAGGAAAATTAAATGTTTATAAATAAGTAGTACTCCATTCCTTGTACATTTTAGACTTCGTTGTTGCACACTGGACTTTTGTAGAAAACATACTGCATTTAAACAAGAGGAGAATAATAGGTTCTGGACAGAGGACTATTTTGGAATTCCATGTATAGTGTCTTCACACAATGTACCCCACTCAATTATGTTTTAAAGACATTATTACTGCAGCCCAAATAACTCTCTACACAAAAGGCTTTCCATACTAAGTTTCATTAAATAAATCAGAGGAAAGCATAGTAGAAAAGTGGGCTGAAGGATCTTGCTAATTTTGCCATCTTTGTGTTCTCCAGAAATCCCACTGAGAAGGTGGTTGAGCCTATTGGTACCATCGTTCCAAGCCTTCCATGGTAAGTCTCAGTGTTCTCTTATTAGAATGCTCCGCATGAAGGGTGAGGCATCTCTAACTGTATTTTCATATTCATGCAGTCCATGATACATTTGTGAAGGTGTATGGCTTAGACCAGTGCCTCTGGAGTTGTGAAGAGTAACCTGAAATAAAAGTGGCTTCTGTGGTTTCCGGGTTCCAACAACATTTCAGTATTTAAACGATTTGGTTAAAAAAAAAAAACAGTATGCTTTGTGCTGTGCCACTTATTAAAGCAGAACAACAAATGACAATGCTTTTAAAAAAAAAAATTTTAAATAGCCATGAAATTTCATTTAGGGACATAAATCCTGTTTTTGTCAAAGGGTTTTTATTTGCTTGACATACTTGATGGAAGAATGAAAGGATCCAGTGTGGAGTTTTCCTTTTTACAGATATAGCCAACTGTCAGGTCACACGACTGTTTTTCCCATTTGGCATCTCTTGTAGGATTTAGTACTGCACAGTTTCTCAGGCTGAGGCTCAGGATTTCCTTCATTGAATAAAAATCAAATTAATTTTATGTAACACATATTCTATGTCAGCAGCTAAAAGAGCAATTTACTTCCAGCATTTTCATATGCCAATTGCAAACTCAGGACTTGCTACAGTTACTTTTCTACTGGAGATAAGAAATGTAATTTAAAACTACCCATCGAACACTTCTTTACTTTATAATTTTTGCTTGTTGCATAACAAACACTTCTGCCATATTTAATTACAGAATAGTAGTCTCAAAAATAAGACATTCCTATAAGTTTTGTGGAAACTGTTGGCTCACACTATAGAAATACCAAACTTTAAGCCTGCACTGATGGAAAGACTGCAGCAAGTCCTTTTCTTGTTCCCCCCTCCCCTCCCTGTTTGATCAGCAGTACCTCCCTTAAGGAATACATAGCTCACAACCAGTTGCAGAATAAATTATGTTGTTGCCCAGTCAGTAGATGCTGGACTGAAGAACCCAGGGTACCTGTTACTGCTGCAGCTGCAATGCCATAACACAGACTGTAGGAAATCAGAGTTCATAGTTTCACAGCTCATGAAACATCTAGTTTTATACACAATTGTTGCCAGGACCCAATTATACTAATAGGACTAAGTACTGAGCTTAAAACACTCATGTACATTCATAAAATCAGACAGGTTAAGTTTGAGCTGATTTTTTGGGGCAGGCACACAGTAAGGTAACATCCTAACATAGCTCATATTCAGACAAGGAATTTTACAAATGTAAAGAGAGAAGAGTGTCCTTGAGAGTAAGAACCGTCAGGTGCTAACAGTAAAAGCAGACTTCAAAACTTTAAAATTAGAGTTCTAGCTCTGCATTGTAGAGCTAAACCAAGCTTAGTGAATTAATATTATTTGTTAAAAACATGAGACAGAAGCAAAGTGCCACCAATTGCTTAGACATGTCTGGTGGTTGAGCAGGGAAGAGTGGGAACCTACTCTGGATGAAGCCTGGCAGGGTAAGCTTCCTCTTTGTGGGAGCATGTTAAATAGCTTCTAGTTTCAAGAGATGTGTTTAGCAGAGCACAAAAATAATAATATTAAATGCCTAAAATAAAGTATAAGGCAAACCTTTTGGATGGGACATACCAAATCGTATGTGAAAACTAATTTCCTCATTTCCACAATGCCCTTGTTGGGGAGTCTTTCCTTTCTATATGAGGTTCTGGTCCAATAGCTTTCAGTGGTATGCTGGAACAAAAAAGTTCCACTCAAGTCTTTGGGAAAGGACCTTTCTGCATATCCCTTTGGCAGCTTGGCTGCTGATTTGCTCCTTGCTGCAATCAGAGCCCAGTTACACGCACTCACAATTGCTGTCTCTTCTCTGCTTGCCACTGCAATCAGCTCTCCAGAAGGTTCTCCATGAGCACTGTCCCTGGAGAATGGACAGTGTTTTCCCCTTCTTAGAGATATCTGCAGAGTGATAACTTCCTTCCCCCCCCCCCCCCAAAGATACAACTTACAATAATTTTGCAGTAAACTGGACATGTATAATTAATTCATAATAGCCACCGCATGGGAATACAGGAACTTCAAGGGTGTGGGATGTTTGACCTGAGAGCCAGCTGCTCCTCTTCTCTGCAAGGCTTAAGGAATTTAACCAGCTCAGCTAAAGGTAGAAAACCCTCTAGCAGCTCTGGGCTTTCTCTTTGTCCTCCGTGAGAGATAAGAACAGGTGGCACCTTTGAGACTTGTGGAAGGCCAAAATATATGTGCATTTATTCACCAAGCAAACATACAGTATTTTCTGCAACTGGCTGTTGCTATGACAATCGAGTTACTTTCAAAGATAAACTGCCAATGATGTGAACTCTATTTACAGTCTCACTTGAATGTTAAAGAGGAGAGAGTGAAAGAGGAAAAGCATAAACAGTGAAGGGGAAGGCTTTGCAAGACTGATGCTCACTGACAGCTGAGTCCTTGCAGGATGCAGGGTCTGATAACCATCGTGAGAGCTGAAGAGAAACACAGAGTATTTAACTGACTTGAAGGCATTTTTAGTATGCTACAGCTCAACTAGGGCTTCTCATTGAGTCTGTTTCTGGTACAAAATGAGTTTATTTAGCTCTTTTGCTTGAAGTTACTTGTGATATACCCAGTGAAGAAAAGCATCACTCTCAGCTTTTTAGTTTCACATATTTTATAAGCTTTCAACTCAATTCCCTCATGTTCATGGGGAATACTACAAGACTGTAATTAATATGCACTCATCATACTGTCGGGAAACATTAATTCAAAAAACTGCTAAGAAAATGATTACCTGGTGCCCCCTTAAAGTACCTGAAGGGAATGTCACCGCTCCAGTGCCAGCCACTGTTGAGATTCAGACTGTTCAACTCAATCCAGAGAGAGGATCTCTTGCTGTCAATCAGATCTAGGTAACCAAAAGAGTTGAATACTAATAAAATTTCTTAGGAAATTCTCTGCATTGTCAAAGTTCAGAGTAGGATAATAAATGTCTGCTTTCTAAGTTTCAGTACAGATTCCTTATTTACTGGCAATAAACAGTTTATTCTGCAAATAAGGGTAGTGAATGGCAAAAGACTGTTTAGCATAATAGTTTATCTGAATGTAAGGCTATTCTATAGTTATATGTAAGGAATAAGCTTTGAAAACTGAAACACTGATATTTGACAAATATTTGATAATATTTGTTACAAGTTTGCTTCATTATAATGGAATTAATACAGGGCCTTTATTCTAGTCTTGCATAAATCCAGAAAGTCTTTAGATTTTTCATAGTGTTTTGTATAAAATTTGTACAGTATTTGCAAAAATCTGTTTTATAGATACATATACCATTTTTATATCAGCTATTCATCATAATATTATTAAAACTGTATTCCAAAATCTGTCATTGTCTGTATGAGAAAAAGGAAATTTAGTGTTGCAGTTTGTATAAGCACCTTGCACAAAAATTTATGAGAAAATTTAACTACAAGCTTACTTATGAAATGAGATTCTGGAGCAAATTAGCTCAGACCCTCCAAACCCATACTCTTCTGTTAGCTTGTTCTTTGTTAAGCAAAAAAGAGCTTGCTATTGATTTCAGCAGAGATGGGCCTGTCATCCTTTATTTTCAGTTTCCCCAGTCAATTTGATAATCTCCAGGTGAAAAAATAATAGTGTAAAGAGATCAATAAAGCAAAACTGTACCTTGGTCATTATCTACACTGAAAACCTGTTCAGCAGCTCATGGCGTATGCCTGAATAACGCTTGGCTGAAATACAACTGAAATGCAAACATTTCCAATGATAGACAATTTTATTTTCAAACTATGCCACCATTAATTACATTGGCAACACTACAGGCTTGGGGCAGAGTGAATGGAAAGCTGTCAGAATAAACCTGGGGATGCTGATTGATGGCTGCTTATCATAAGCCAGCTTGTGCCCAGGCAGCCAAGAAGGCCAGCAGCATCCTGGCCTGTATCAGAAATAGTGTGGCCAGCAGGACAATGGCAGTGATCATCTGCATGTACTCAGCACTGAAGAGGCTGCACCTCAAATTCTGTGTCCAGTTCTGGGCCCCTCACTACAGAGAGACATTGAGGTGCTGAAGGGGTCCAGAGAAGGGCAACAAAGCTGGTGAAGAGTCTGGAGCACAAGTCTGATGAGGAATGGCAGAGGGAACTGGAGTTGTTTAGTCTGGAGAAGAGAAGGCTCAGGAAAGACCTTATGCTCTCTGCAACTATCCAAAAGAAGGATGGAGCAAGGTAGGGATCAGTCTCTTCCCCCAAGTAATAAACAATGGGATGAAATGAAATGGCCTCAAGCTGCACTAGGGATGGTTTAGATTGGATATTAGGAAAAAATTATTCATTGAAAAGGTAGTCAGGCATTAGAACAGGCTGCCCAGTGAAGTGGCGGAGTCACCACCCCTGGAGGTATTTAAAAGATGTGTAGATGTGGTGCTTAGGGACATGGTTAAGTGTTGGAAGTGGCAGTGTTAGATTTCCAGGTGGACTCAATGATCTTACAGGTCTTTTCCAACCTAAATGATTCGATGAATTTTGAAAAAAGTATTCCCTATTTCTAGTCTGCATGGTTTTTTAGGTAATTGGAATTTCTAAACTGTCTGGCGAGAGCTTACTGTTAGCAAAATTGTTCCCTGGGCAAGTGCTAATGAGCTGTGTTTAAAACTTCCCCTAACTTTCTCTTTTGTTGAGAAAAGTATATGGAATTTCTTGATTGATTCATTAGAAGAAAAGTTTTCTATTTTTCATTGTGTTTCTTTATTGCTGATTCACTTCAGATTTTTAACATTCTTTTTTAATTGTAGACTCAAGCGTCAGTGTCCCAGCAATTTTATAATGCCAAATACTTCATGTTTGCAAGTTTATATCGAGGATGTTCTGGGATATTTCAGGGTATGCCATGTAATATTGCACCAGGAAATAACTGTCAGTAATACTAGTCAAAACTATGGTGGTAGTAATTGGTGGTTGATATTGAATTACACTGGTTTTCCAGTGCAATTCCCATCAAAATGACAAATAGTCTGCGATATAGCACTGAAAAGTTAGCTTTTGGGCAGCCTTTCTAATATCTTCATTAATGCCGTATTTTGGTGTCCTACATCCTGCTCTCAGATGCACATACATTTGTCTGTTAGGACAACTTTGTCTTGAAATGTAATTTCAGACATTACAAGGGAAGGGCTAGCACTGCTGCTATTTCAGTAAGACCTTTGAGCCAATTTTCTCATTTCATGTCTTTCAGAAAAGAAACTGCATCTTTCCATTGACTGTAAACTAATCTTGTAAAACAGAACAAGGATTAGCATTGGTAGAGAAAGTTATACTACTGTTACCACAAATAGCGATGAGGCAAGGAGAATTAGGCTTAGTCTCACTTTTCAGATTATTTTCTGCTGAATGCAGACATATTTAAAGCATACTGGTCTTTTCCTGGGTGTTAGCTACTGATAGACACACCCAGACAACTTTTACCCCGACTGTAGACTTATAGGAAACATTTTTGTTTCTTCTGTAAGGAATGCTGTGGCATGACAGAGACATCTTTTAGTAGACTGAAGTAGTTACAGGGCTTTTCCCTTCCTCTGGTAAGTACATGTAAATACAATAGAGAGGAATAAGAGCACATAAAGTACATTATGGCAGCATCAAAAATGTCATCACTATAATGCAATTTTCATTAACTTTCCCCTGAAATACACATTTCTTTCAAGAGACCTTACTGAAGATTTGGAAGTTTGCCATCACTTCATGAGCTACAGATTTAGCTCATATCCACGGGGTTGCATTTGTGCTTAATACAGTCAGTGAGTGAGCCTCCTGTGACTCTTGCTCCTTCGGCATGTTCTTTATGGTTTGGATTTCTTTTTTAGGAAGAAAAACCATGGAACAGTGACTTGTTATCTCACCCTGTTCCATTATTCTCTCATTAGAATGTGTATCATAAGAAGTTGATGTAATTCACACAATCAAATCACAAATATTCTCACAAGAACCAACACTGAGCAGCATACAGAGATAAAGATACCATAGCTGTGGGCCTGTCTGTCTGTACATTGTCATGGAAAGGCAATGTGTGAATGCTGAAAAAACTAGCTAACACCTCCATAGGATTATAGGAAGCCTAATTTAGTATTCCATCAAGACAAACAGGCCCTTCTGGGAAAGGCTGCCCAGTACTGCAGTTGTACTGTTGGCATGTAAAGCAGGTCATTCAGTGCTGGACATCAGTCTGAACACAGCTGCCTGATTTTCAAGACATCATACAGCATGCAGCATAACTATGCCTCTCATCCTTACACTAAAAGCCATAGTGATTATTTCAGGCTTGTTCTGTTTTTTTCATTGGTGTCTACTCAGCCACAATCTTAACATCTCACATCAGTCCACAAGCTCCATCTCATCCACACAACCTCATCCTAAGGCTAGGAGATACACATACAACACCCTATTTAATTCCTTTCTCTTTTTCATTTGTTGTAAGTCACTCACATATACAGACAAAGACTGTGAAGCACACTGTGAAGTCCATGAACTTCACAGAGCAGACATAGCCAATAATTAAGTTGTATCCAAACGGAAATCTTTATCTGCACACATGACTCTCCTGACTTCTGATTCCCAGCTTTATTCTGTCTTAACTCTAAAAATTAACCAAAATCTCTGATTCTGTACCTATTTAAGCTTCTACAGACCACACCAGTTGGTTAGGATAAATATAAAATGCAGGGTAGTCAAGCTGCATGAAAATCTCTAAGAGCCTGAGAAACAAGCAAGACAACAAAAATGCCCGCGTTTACATCCACTCTTGCAGGGGACAAAAGACAAAGACTCACCAAGTGTCTGCAAAGCAGTATGAACAAAAGACAAGAAAGCTAAGGCTGTAGAAAAATACAAGTGTTTCATTTCTTTCTTCATATTCACAAACAGATGAGATGAAATTAACTGCTGCAGTAGAAGTCCTTAAGGAACCAGCTGATGGTGGCTCCTTCTCAGTTTTGGAAAGTTTTAGTTGAAAGAGAAAACTCTGGGCTCTAAATAAGGAAATATCCTGTCACATGTGGTATTTTGAAATCTATAAATAATTACAAAATTCAAACTTTGCATCTGAAAGTGAAGTTTCCATCCATTTGCAAGTGGCAAAGTTCAAACAGTATAACATCATTCTGCTGAATTATCTTTCTTGGTTCTGCTCTGGGATTGTGAAGTCTATACCCTCAAAGACAAAGAAACAGAGAGTGCACTTTAAATGAATGCGCTTGAAATCTCATACATATGTACCTGGGAAACTCAGAAAAAAATACATGGAAATTTTTTGGCCAAATAGGTCTTCACTACTACAAGAGTTGTACTCATTTCATTTGATGAACTGAACAATGTCAACTCTTTCAGTGTGAAGAATTAACCTGGAAGGGAAAATTTAATTTTGCTTGGTAACTTGACAGACTGAGCGCTATGTATACATTTGGCATTTATTGTCTCCGATCAACTGGTAGAACTACTGTGCTGTTATTTCATGTGAATTTATCTCACCAATACAGATTAGCCTGATCTTTACAAACTTTTCTTTTAACCAGTGATTTGGAGAAAAAAACAGCCTTTCAAAATAGTCCACAAAGTACAAATTAATTTTAAAACTTAATTTTAAAGAGTGCAAGACAGAGGCAGTAATGGGGAAAACCAATTCATGTAAATTTCTGTTTATTCCAAACACCATTTTACTTGAGTAGCATATGCATGCTTCAGTGCATTATGGTGAGATATAGTCTTAAAGCGCAGGCTTTGGGGTTGAGTGCTCTGCAGAAAGCGTGCTTACTGTATGTCAGCACTTGCCTCTATGTGATGCTGCCACATATCTCTAAAAGGAGAGAGCAATAGGGTGTTTTAAATCTAACTTCCCATTAGTTTCATGCTTGTTTAATTAGCCATTTTATACATTACTGGGTTGCACTGTCATGAGAGTATTTTTTGAAGAGCATACAGCAATAGCTCTTAATCCTTTCCAAAGAAAGGAATAATTGCTAATTTTAGTTCATAATATCTATTAGGTGCATTTCCTTTGTTCAAGCTAGATATATTTTTTTAAGCTTAATCATCTGGCTGTGTTACCCCATTAGAAAACACTCTGCTCACTTTTTGTTGGTAGAATCATTTTCATCATCCCTTCGAGTTAGGGCGCAGTTGTATTCTAGCACTGTGCTGTACTGCCTCGTCTCTCTTTCAGTCTCACTTTGAGTTTTGATCTTGAATAAAAAATAAGTAATGAAGCTCATCCCTAATAAAATGATGAGGACCAGAGTAAGCAGTATCCACATATTCATGTGACCATGTTCTTTGTCCTTTTTTGGCATCTGTAAATAAATACAGCAAACAGAAGTGGGTGTACTGTAGCCATAAATAAATACAATATTGAAAACTATTGGTCTAAGTTCCCCCTTGATTACTAGGGACAAAACCTATTCTAATGTTTCTGTGTCAGTCACCCTCATAGGTCTTAGCGTGCAAATGGAGGAGCAAAGAGGAGGTGGTCAGTTTACCAAAGCATTTAGTTATCCTAAGATGCCTTAAATGTCTTGTGGATACTGCTAAATTATGTTGGGAATTAATTCAGTGGCAACTAAGTAAATTAAGCCAATATAAATAAATCTCTAAACCACAAATAATAAATAATAAATACCAAATCATAAAAAAATCCCAAATATTTATTTTTGTGTCTCTTTGACACTATTAGGAAGGAAAATTAAATCCTACCTTCTACATTTGCAGCGGCTTTAAGAATAGCTGTCAAAGATAAAGACAAATGTTTAGTCAAAATCTAAAAAGGTCACATTTTCATCCTGACAGTTTCATGTTAGCAAAAGGACTCTGCATCAAGGTTACCCCATCACTTCTCCTGGAAACACATTTGCTAAATTAACAGGGATGAAAAGGTGAGATTGATTTTTAATCTGATATTCACTGTAATAAAACTGCTATTTTGTATATTAAAGCTCCCTTCTTGCTCCTTTTTCAATAACCAAAGAATCTCTAAGCACAGGTAGTGTCCAGCTGGTTTAGGTGAACTTTCTCTTCTCCTCTGGTTAATAAATCTTGCCCTCTTCACTGGTTCTGCATACCTGCAGAGACTGGAGACAACTTGGTCAAACACTGAGGATATTTGCCAGTTTTCCTGTACTGCACACAGTTCCTTAGAGACCCAGCAGATTTCAATTTACCATCGCTCATTTGCATCTACAATTGTAAGTTTAAGGTTTCTTATGCAGTTTTTCCTGGCTGTGCAAAGAGGGCGCCATCTGCAAGGTCTTTCCTGGCTCTCTGGGTGAATAGCTGGATGGCGGCCAGTGCAAGAACAGGTTTTCCCCATGGGCAGCCTGAGCCGCAGGGATAGTCAGGGTGTGTGTCCCAGCCTAGGAAGCACCAGGAGCTGGGGAGCTGCAGCAGAAGCACGGCAATGCTTTGAGCTCCGGGGTGTTTGTGAACAGGAAGGGAATGCGATTGTTAAATTGTCCCTTGGAGGGATGCAGAGCTCAATGTAACGTAATATTGGCTTGTGCTGAAATACTGTTCTATTGGAGAATCTGTCAGGGAATATTCTCTATACTTTGGCATTGCACATGGGGGCTGCATCAAATAAAGTCTGTGTTGACAGGGGGTTTCTGTGTTTCCAACATGTCTAGTGACAAAGGATAAGCCTTCTGTAGTGTTTATTGCCCTGACTATCCAAAGAAAACTAGGAGTTGCCCTAAAAGGAGAATTTTTCTTTTCAGGAAATGCTCTGACACCACTATGAATGTGTATGTCTGCTATACCCCTCACCTGCAGCCCTGCTCTGAGTGGCGGAAAAGGACAGAACCACAAAACCATCCCCAACCTCAGGGCTGTGAAACAGGGCAGGAAATCATACTTTTTTTCAGCATTAACAGTTAAACTCCAAAATACCACATGGCTGCTTGGCTCATGATATTCTGATATTTCTACTTCCTGACCAAAGCAGATGGTACACGGTTACACAGAAACACAATATTAAAAAGAAAAAAAGAAAAGCTAACAAAAACACTTCTACTATTTTCAAAGGTCACTATATGCTCTCTGGATCATGCTTCCATTCTGTTATTATTTAAATAGAATTGCTTCATCCATCCCTTTCTGGAACAGCATGTATCATAGTACAGGAAGAGGAAGAAAAGCAAAACATTGTCCCATAGAAAGTGAATACAAATGTTAACAGGAAAGTATATGTGTATGTTGGAGCAAAATGACAAAGGTGTTTAAATTTTCTTAAAGAAAATATCGATCATCTTTAGTTATTGATTATTCACCACACAATGCAAGAAAATCTGAAGTTATGAAGCAGTAAAACATGAACAGAGCAGACAAGAAAAGATAACTATATATTCATATTATTTTTGACTGAATGCTGAAACAGGTGATAACGAAGACTGCAAATACAGCTTTTTATGTCAGTCTTTTGTAATTACCGTATGTGATATTAGTACTGAAATAAAACCATGAACGTGAAGAGCAAATATTAAAGAAGTCACTTACTCTTAGGTTTCTTACAAGTAAAACCCCTTTGGGAAGAGCAAGGAAGGATATTCCAGTAGCCAGATAATGCAGGCAGCTCCACACAGTAGTCAAGCTCATCCCCCAAGGACTATCCTTCACCCCAGCTGAGAAAGTCTAAGGCACTGCTGTCTTGCCAAAGCAGCTGCCCTTTTGAAAAAGTTAGTAGAAATACTAATAGTTCCATATCAAAGACCTTTGCCATTATGAGTGAATATTCATATTAATGTTATTACTTTACTTGGCCTAATAATGCAATCCTGCTTTCTTCAAATTCTATCTGTGGATGTTTTCTAATGCATTTTATTTCTTTAAATCCTTTTCTAAAAAACAATATAATTGCTTTTCCAAAATATGATTTGCAGATTTTTCCATTCCATTTCCAATAGTTTTAAGTTGCATATCCCCATATTTTTGTCTAGGGTACTAAAGTTTCAAACTGAAAAGAAATAAAGCTAGGATTTTAGTCTCTAAATTAGTATTTCATCAGTACTCATTGAAAATCAAGCAATTTTTACTGTAATACCTAATTTTCCCCTTACACTAAACCAGAGGAGTTTGATGCTGTGGACTCTGGTTGGACAGCCACAACTCCCACGTGGGTTGCTCCCCAGCTATGAGAAGATGAGAGCCAGCCAGGCCATGTTTCCCACCAGAGCACAGAGCTAACCGAGCGGGAAAGGCTTTCTCACAGTTCAGGAGTAGGAAAGGTGTCCTCATGGAAGGCTGAGGTCAGTGGCGCAGATAGTCAGTGGTCCTCTGTGAAGGCAACCATACTGACACTGCAACATAAGCAGCTGCGCAAAACTATCATTGATTACAGCAGTTTCTGGATTGTTCAAATTTAGAAATGAGGTGCCATGACTGCCTCAGGTACGGGCAGCTGGAACTGCATGTTATATCTTGCTTTCTTAACACTATCTTCTCTGTTGTGCTTCTCAAAAGATATTCCTAACACTTCTCCATGTCTTTGCTACTGAACCAGATATAGACAGGATATTTGAATTGAGGCAGTCCCAGATGAAGGCATCCCTTTGGTGGACACATGCAAGACCCATAATTGAAGCCAAGCAAATTTCTACAGCCTTTCACACCATCGACTTCCAAGCATTTTCATATTATATGTTATCATTCTATCTTTTTTGGTTTTAACTACCTTCTATTGTACTTCAACTATTTCCTTAAAAACAACAGTGTATCTTATTCATATTTCTGTCCATTTAGTGGAGTCTATTTGTTATTTATAGAAGTTAAAATAGTTACCATTTACATTTCTATATATTCCTATCCAAAAGCCACTTGTCTTGCTTGTGTACAAGTCTGCATGCTCTGCTAAAAAGTTTGAGTCAGTCAGATTGTCTACCGAAGTCAACAAGAAAACCTACAAGAAAAACAACAGAAAATAACTGAAGATATCCCCTGCCACAGAAGTCAGTGGCATGTCATAGTAACAGCCTTTGATATAGGATAAGGTTAATAATTAAACCTCTCCTGATGGTAAGGAGTAAGCAAGGATATAGAGACCAGATAGTAGTGTCCATCTGCAGCTGAACAGCACCAACTGTGGGTGATTTCATCAGAAATGAAAGATGTAAAAGCACAGTGAAGATTAAGAGTTTTACACATCAGGCAAAATGCACATTATTTTCAAGTGAGTGGATATTTTTATAGGTATTACAGATTTTTATTTGTTCTTCATGGTTTGACAGGATATTATGTAGCATGTAATACTGCACAGCAAACAAATTTACGATTCAAACTGAAGAATTATTTTTCTGGCAATGGTGGTGGAGGAAGAGGGCTAAGAGGATCTGAAAAGATATAAAGCAGAAGGATCAATTTCTTTGGGGCAGTACAGTGCTTCCCTTTCTCTTTCATAGCCTCCTGAAGCATGGATGAGGTAGCAGCATAGGTGGAAGGGCTCCAAGGATCAGCTCATGGTTTTGGCTGAGACCAGATGCCTCCAATATGGGTAAGGGAAGCTTTTGCCCTCCCCTGGCTCTGCAGGCTGCCAGAGAGCCCTGCTGCTAGAGCAAGGACTTTCAGGCAGTACCTGCAACCCTTTTTGGATCCCCCCATGTTAAGAATAAGTGATTGCTGTTATGATATTTGCTTCTGCTCTTGTGTAGGGACAGATAGAGAAAAGAAGGAATGAAGATAAAAAGAAGTAATTTAAAAATCTTACTAAAAGAAGATATTTTGTGAATAAAACATGAAATAAGAACAGCTGGGGAATAAAAAAAATCACCTTAATTTCAACATAACTGAAAAGCAAAAAACATCAATGGTGAAAAGTAAATGCAATGCTGATTTCTTTTTTTTTAACCTGTAGATTTTGCTGCATTAGTTTTCAGGTGTTTTTTAAGTGAGCTTTCTTTATGTCAAGATTGAAATCCTATCTTTAGGTAAAAATAATAATTACCCGATCGAGTGCACTGTGTCACAGACTAAGCCCAGCTCGCTTGACTGGCACTGAAGTTATAGCAATGGCTTCAGAAAGGAATCCAATATATGTGATCAGATTCAGGACATGTTCCAATACCCTGTGGGGGATCAAAAGGAAGTACATCTGGAAGAAGTGAGACGTTACAGATGCTTCCATTCAGTAGGGATCGCAGCTCTTCAGCTTTGAGATCAAGTTTTTTAAAAAACTCTTTCTTAAAATCACTTAAAATATTCTTTGGCAGTCTGTGCTAGAATTGTCAGTGACTATATCGAGAGTGGCAATGAGGAGAGCCAGTCATAGCTGAATGATTCAATGAGAGCCTGCACTCTTCTGTGTTACCAAATAAATCAAACTAATCAAACTTGGACTGTCTCAAGGATATTTGAGTATTCTGGGGGGGTTGGTTCTAGTTTACTTTGTTATAAACAACAAATCTGTATAAATAAAAGGTACTGTAAAAAACAGAAAAAGAAAAGCTGTAAAAATCCCAAACCCTCAGGAGGTTCAGATAATAATTTTACTTTAAATGAAATAATAATCTAAATCATAGTTTGCTGTCGGAATTTCCCATTTAATATTATGCTCAAGGTAATAATCCTCATATAAAATTTCTGAACAGCTTTAAGTCTGACACTGCATGGAATACTCTGATGCTCATTGAATATTTATGTAGTAGCCTCATATTTTCCTGCAAGCAATGAAATTATGGAAACAGTAACATTGTCAATTAGTACATGCACTTTAAAATGAAAGTTGCAAATGAATAGATACAAAGTTCAGAGCATGGCCTGGAAAATGAATTAAAGAAAAACTACACAAAACCAGATCAAAAGAAACTCAGATTTTCCATGAAGTCTGTGTCACTAAAGCTAACAGCAGTTCTCTAATACAAATAAGAAAGCAAAGTGGTTCGGTCTCATCCTAAGATCTGCCTGTAGCTTTTAATTTGTAGCATTTCTGGGTGACACCCATAGAATCACAATGAAGTATGAACTTTTGTTTGAGTCAATAACAGGCTCTTTTTTTTTCCCCAGATACAACTCTTCTTCCTTTCCCCACTTTTTAGAATCTAGTAACAGTAAAGCTGTAATCAGTGTATGAATGCTGTTTATGTTAATAATTTATTTTATTCTTAGTGGATTTTTTTTATTACAGTCCTTCCCACAAAATTCCTGCCAGCAGAAAGTTTCACATTCTAGACTTGAAGCGAAATGTTTACTAGTCCCATAATTTCTACCTTCTGTCTGCCTGCAATGTAAGATAACTCCCTACAGCCGTTATCACCCAGTACAGTAAAACGACAGTATCCTGGCTGATGAATGACAACTTCATCAAAATAAACATGCAAAATAAAGGTATTGACATTGCATATTCAGGCTTATTCCTTAAAATATATTTAGAAATTTGTATTTCAGTCAGAACAGATAGAGCAAGGTTTCTGCCATAAAACCAAAAGTCATTGCAATAGCTTACCCTCAGATTTTTTGCAGACAGGAAAGTGTTTTTCATTACAAGGTGCTGTTTTCCAGGCCCCACTGAGTTCTATTTAAACACAGGCTGTTTTTTTTTTGGTTCTCGATAGTACCACTTTGAAAAATTTATTTTTCTTTTATCTGTCCATCTGTAATAGCCATGATGCTAAAATTGAAACAGACATTTAACACAATTTTTCTATGCTCTCATCTGCTGTTTATGGTGAGTGGATTTATACAAATGCACATTTTCACAGTCCCATAGAGAACTCGGTTTGTAGATCTGTGCTACTATTGTTAAATATTGAATTGAATTGAATCAGGACTCAGCAACGTAAAAGTAAAACACAGTAGTATGTCTCCCATGCTGAGACAGTTTTGGATAGAGATGTCCCATGGATGTGCATGAGTGGAAGTATTAATGTCAACGTTGGTGATTACTGATCGCTTATATATTCTAAGAGCAAGCATTTTGCCTGATGGGGAAAGGCACTGTTGGAATCATGGAGATACATACTGTTAATCAACAAGTTCATTGGCTCGGACAATGCAATGTTCTAAGAGGCTTTATTAGAGTGCTGCTCATTATACAAGAAAAGCTATTTTTGCAAAATATTTATTCTAAGTTCTCCCTAGAGATACTGAGTTCCAAATATATTGTGCTATGTTATATGTCAGGGTGGAATCACAGCTTGTAGAAACAATCACTAGTTAAGAAGATTATTACTGATGAAAGAGCTCTTTTTTATGATTAAGGTAGTTTAGTTAGTTCAAACAACAATGCAATAGAAACATGATAATGAAGTGCATTGAACAACTGCATATTCGCTAGAGAAGCTGAAGCTCCTTTTGTCACTCAGTCATAGATCTAGTAAGACTGATGCTTACTCAAGTGCTCTCTTACACAGTGGTGGACCTGGATATCCATATTCACTTCTAGTACAGTATAGCTTTTACTGCTTTTAATCTTTGGGACGCAGCAGGTGTAACAAGGAGGGTGTTCAGGGGCACATAATATGCCCTTGTGAACCCTTCTGAACAAAAAGCAATGAAAAAGTTATAGCTGCCAATGATCACGAGGCACTAGCCTTAGTGACCCTGTTGGTACCCTACCTGTTGGGTAAAATTCCCCTCTTCTAAAAATGGCCACCTAAAAGTTAACCAGGTAGTTTTACCTAAGTGTCTAAGATTCCTATAGAACTAGTAAAGAGAGGCCAGCACTGTCAGAGGTTCCCATCTTCCATTAGCTAAAATGAAGTTTAGTGATTTAAGATGGGTGAAGTCAAATGAAGTGGGTGCTGTCCACCGGTCCTGGGATCCTAAATCTATTCATGCTACAATTCTCCCTGCTGATAGTAATCCAATCATAGCTTCTAACTACACCATCTATAAATTGATTAATCTTACCACATTGCTATTGAGCCTAATCCATAAGGGCTCACCATATTGCACTGCCCGCAGA
Source organism: Pezoporus occidentalis (assembly GCF_034315485.1). Taxonomy (NCBI): domain Eukaryota; kingdom Metazoa; phylum Chordata; class Aves; order Psittaciformes; family Psittacidae; genus Pezoporus; species Pezoporus occidentalis. The sequence goes on from NW_026915725.1 coordinate 4,543,417, forward strand.
AGCAGGAATGTATTACTGTAATAATCAAAAATGCTGGCAAACTCTGAAGATTTCTCCTTGCAGGCTTTTTTTTTTTTGCTTCTTCCCAACAGCTGCTGTTATCATAATGGATGAAGGCAGAACCTGGAGCAGTTGTGGAATGAAACAGTTCAGGCTCTGTAGGAAAAAGGTACAAATTTGAGAGGAATGGGAGAAAACAATGAAAAAGCAGTATTACTTTTGAGTAACAGATGACTATAGTGGCAGCACCATCATCAAATTCTTACCTAAAACACTGAGATATATTTTAATGGTAAACTGGAATTATTTTTAACTATAGAGTATATTCAGGGATTAGGGAGAGGCAGAAAATGAGTTGTGGACAGATAAAAAGGACAAAAAAAACTGCCTTCATATTCAGTCAGTATCAAGAACACTCTGGCAATTGTTTTTGTTACAATTTTTTTTGCGACAACTTTTTTGCTACAAAAAAATGACACCATTATGCATCTTTCTGCACTTGTAAGGAGCAGAGCCATGAAACATCTGGCCCAGCTGTGGCTTCTTCCTGTATTTTTAGTTGCAGTTCCCTGTTTCTGTTTCTGCAGACTCTGCAGTGAGCTATGCTCCAGATGTATTTCCCACCCTGAGGATACATAAATTAAACTAGAACTTTCACCCTTCTGATTATTCCTGTTCTTTTAATATGAAAACATTTCTAGGGACTGAAGAGCAAACTAACCTGTTTAACTGACCTTAGTTAACCCCCAGAGGAGTATGTGTGAGGGTTTGTGCTAGCTAGATAAAGCATAAATGGCTAAGCATTTTATCTATCTGTCAATAGATAAAAATGTATTTTGAAGGCATAGATCTTCTAACAACCTGTTTTGGACATTTGCCTCACAATGAGGCAAGTGAATCCTGCCTTCAAATTATCTACTCGCCATGTGCAGGCAACTGATTTGAGTGTAGATGTCTGTAGGGCAGGTGAAGTCATTCTCTCTAAGTGTCAGTGGGTATGCTGGTAGGTGAGGGGCTGTAAAGATGAAACTTTTCTATAATCCTTATCACAAAACAGGTTTTGAGTCCGGAATTCCTGAGCTGGGAAAGTAGCCCTACTTCTCTCACCCTGGCTGCTACAGGCGCATTCAAGCAGTTACAACTGAGGACGCGTATAGTCAGATTGTTCAGTAAGCGCCTTCCAACAAAGAAGGTAAAACATAAAATTTACTGCTGTCCATCTGGCAAATATAGCTTTTATTATGCTGTCATCAGCACTTTTCCAGTACCTTGCTTCATGTATAGATTCTTTAGTCACTACAATGCAGTCAGTCTAGGGAAAAATAAAAAATAAAATTAGAGGCAGTAAAGTACAAAATGTCTGGTAAAATTACAGAAATAAGATTGGGGAGGCAAAGTTAATAGCTTTCTTTTCTCATTTTCTGGCTCTTATTTTCATTTATTGTTTCTTGGGAACTAAATGTATTATATACCTCAAGCAAATGTATTTTCCTTGGCAGATTACTGGAAGAACTTTAGTCAGTTTACTAAAATTTCTTAAAGTACACCAAAGCTATTTATTTTTACCATGTAGTTTATGGTAATTTGTACTGAATATAGTTGCATTTTCAGATGGATTCATGCTGTACGAGGAAAAACAACAAAACAAAGTGAAAATCCCAGCTAGTAAACTGAATATTTCCTGTAAAATCTAACAATTCGAGTAATTTTAATTAATTCTTACAGTTATAATACAGCCCACCATTTCTACAGTTCTAAACTTCTGCAAAGGAATGACAATAAACGTAGACTCTAAACAGGCCTATTAGTCTCCAGCTACAGCTTTAAAAACTTGGTCCCTGAAATACTCCGTTGCCTTCTGGTTTAAGCCATTGAAATATAGGATCCTATTTGGGACAGAAGTCAGGCTCATTACTCTAACTTTGACTATGTTATTTGAGTTACCTGTTTTCTGATTTTTTTTCTGTTTATCTGTATTGTAATAAACTTCCTGTCAGCTTGCATATATTTATCTCTAAATGGCAATCCTCTTACTCACTTATAATAGCAAAAAATTCTTTCATCTGACCAAATATATGTACTCTCTCTGTTAATGTCCTCCGGTCTGATCCATGTTTCATTGGCAACATCCTTTAGGTGGAAGGTGAAGAAGGCTATTATAAAAAAAAAAAAGATCATAGAAAAAGAGTAGCTGAGGAGTTGCCTTTCGTCAATTTCAGTGTAAACCAAACTTCGAATGAAACAACTAATCAACTTAAAAAAATTTGGAAATATAAAGTTCAGTATCGTTAGACTATGAAAGAATGGTAAAAGAGAAATATTAACACTGATATTTGGACTGAAGCAGTTTGATTTCATTAAGGGAATACAAAAGGATATTTTTTATAAAAATTATACAGACTTCTTGGAAATATTGTAGAAATTAGAGCTAGAAAGGTCTTCAAAAGGATTAATCAGTCTTCCTCAAGGTAACATCAACTACACATATATCATTTCTGATGGATATTTGTTTACTAACTTGAATATCTGTAGGCGTTTCATTACTACGAACTATTTACACCATCTTCCAAGGCCATGGGTAACAGATTATTCTGTTCCCTCCACATGACACGCCAAGAGATAAGAAGTGTCATAATATTGCACTCCAGTCTTCTGCGTGGATCAAGCATCTTCCTTCATAGGTTACACTATTTAGCTCTAAAGGCTAGTTTGGCCTTGTCATTAGATGGTGAAATGTGCTGGGTTCATACTTAGTCCTGAAAGATTCAAATGTCATACCTTGCACTTGCTCATTCTGTATACAGGCCAAATTTCCCCCTAATTCTATACAAAAGCTTCTAGCAGAGTGCCAAGTCAGTCTTTCTTCTTCTCTGGATCCAAATATTTTATAACACTGTGGGGAGTAAAGGAAAAAACAAAATTTCAGGTGTCAAAGAGTATTAGAACCACTGGGTTAGATTAATACAGTTCTAGTCCTTGCATGTAGAGAGCAGCAGATGGGGGAATCTACTGAAACGTGAACTCTTTCAGCCACCAAGGTGATGCAGGTAATCACAGTGATGTGTGTGCGCAGCATTTACAAACCTGTGGGCTGTCCAATGTTAGTGCTCGGCAAGACTGGGCAGCCTCCAAAAGCTTTTGAGGAGTTAAGTGGATATCCAAGGTGCACAAATAGAGGTTTTGGGTAACATAGAATCATGGAATAGTTAGGGTTGGAAAAGACCTTAAGATCACCTAGTTCCAACCCCCCTGCCTTGGGCAGGGACACCTCACACTAAACATTACTGAAAAGTAGAACTTTTGAGGGACTGAAACTATTTCCTGATTGAGAACACAGGTTGGGGCAGGTATCTCTGAGGTCAAGTTCCTTCAGTTATCTATTGCAGATGTAGTGTTAAAGCCTGAGCTTGTGTAAGCCCTCAGCCTAAGTGGAATGGTGTCAGGAAGAAATGCTCTTCTGTACAGTGTATTAGTATCCCATGGGGATTTTTCCCAAATACTGGTGTAAAAAATGTTGCTTTTGTGGTTGTATATTTTCTCAGGGACAGAAGACATGGTTTGTAACTGGCATGTGCTGCTTCTCCATTTTAGTATCATTTGAATGCCTAAAACCTTTTCCTATTGTTTGTACTGTGGGATGGATTTGTGATTTTCATCTGATTTGGGGGCTTTTTTGAAGTTCATCTAGCTAGATATACTTTCGGTTAACTTAGCAAATAACAACGCTTGCTTGTTTTCTATATTTCATTTGACATTTATTGCTGCTTGTGTTACTCAATTTAAGATGAGTTCTTTTGGTAGCTGATTACATATGAAAAGCGTGACCTTTCATTTTTTTGTCTCTGTTATTCAGAAAAGGAGACAGGATAATGGAACAGGATTTCTGTGGAGTAAAATAGATTCTAGAAACTGGAAAAGTAGCTACAGCTAAAAGCACATGGACATTTACAAAAATTGTAACTTAAACCATTCAAGTTCAACTTCTTTTAGAACTAGATACACACTTGCCAGTATGAAAATTATTTCGCTGCTAATTAGAATACCACTTAGTAAACTGGTGAGGGAATTTATATAGTGAGATAAAAGGGACAGTTGTTTTCTCTGCCTCTAGTAAATTAGCTAAATATGGCTGAGATTTGCTACTGCACCTTGTTTTTAAACAAACGCCAAGTTTCAGGACATCCTCCCAGAGATGGAAGTACAGTAGGAGCAAATCCTGAGTACTTTGAATTGTGCCTCTCACAGATGAAGGCATTTTTCTCAGCACAGTTTACAACTTTCCAGAAACCTGTAAATAAATGGAATACAGAGAATCATTGTCTGAAACTCCCATACCACCATTACAGCATTAAGCCCCAGACAAAATTCATAAAGCACAAATGAAACCTTCCTGAGGTAGGTGAAACAGTTGCCGTGTACACACTTACCCAAATAACTTTGGATGAGGCCTTGGGTGATATGATTTAGCGCAAGGTGTCCCTGCCCACGGCAGGGGGGTTGGAACTAGATGATCTTAAGGTCCTTTACAACCCTAACGATTCTGTGATTCTATGATTCTATAAATACACTCCTCCTTTCTCTGTGGTATGTTTTGTCTCCTAATAGTGATGGTGTGTTTTAAACCTGATCTGGTTTTGGCTGGGATAGAGTTAATTTTCTTCCTTGTAGCTGGTGCAGTGCTGTGTTTTGGCTTACTCAAAACACCAATGTTTTAGTTGTTGCTCAATAGAGCTTACTTGATCAAGAACTTTTCAGTCTTTCATGCTCTGCCACTGAGGAGGAGCACAAGAAGCTGGGGGGGAGCAGAGACAGAACACCTGACCCAAATGAGCCAAAGGGGTATCCATACCACAGCATGTCATGTCCAGTTATCTGGAAGGGACTGATTGCTGCTCAGGGATGGGCTGGGTATTGGTCAGTGGCTGGAGAGCAATTATATTATTCATCACTTGTTTAGTCCTTCCTCTATTTCCTATTATTATTGTATTATTATTTTTTAGTTTTATTTCAATTATTAAACTGTTCTTATCTAAACCTGCAGGGTTTTACATTTTTTCCAATTCTCCTCTCCATTCCACTGGAAGGGAAGGCAGTGGCAGCTGCATTGTACTTAGTTGCCAGCTGGGCTTAAGCCATTACAAACCTCAGCATACTTGTTCTGAAAAGCTGTCAGTATTGTTCAACTACCTGCTTATAGGGTAGCCTCAAATTTAAACATGTAGCAAATGTCTGGGATTTTGATGTTAAAATTTTCACACAAATATTTCTTGTTGCTATTTTACTTACCAAAATCTGACATTATCACCCAGTTTTCAGCATTATTCACAGAATTGGGTTCTTTTGAAGACCAGGCAACATAATTCACTGGAGTCCCATCCAGCCAGCTGAAAGAAACAAGGAGACAATGCCTGCCAGACAGATCTCTAGCAGTCATTTTGTTACAAGGTCTGTTGAGGCAAGGGAGTAAGAAGGCATTAGCAGTGATGAGAGGGCAATGGCTCTTCGTATACTGGAGAGAAAATGTCCGTAGCATTACTGCTTCTTCTCATCTGTTTAGTACTATCACATTCAAGTCCCATCCGCGTCCCATTTTGCCAGAGGTGGGATAAACAATGCCATACTCAAAGGGAAGGCTTTTTATGGTCTCGACAAGACTGAAACCTCAAAATCTCACCAATGCACAGATTTCCCTTTCATCCCAGAATGATGTCCTACTGAGAGCCTTCTACAAATACATTTCTAAAACAACTTCCCTACCAGCAATTTCAGAAAGCCATTGGGTGAGATGTTGTTTACACTTCTTGCTTCAAGCTCGTATGACTTGGCATTAGTCTGATTAAACCATTACGGCTACATTTAATCAAAATCTTTCTCTCTAACCACTGGAGAACTGGTCAGAGTTAATCTCATTCTAAGGCTGATGTCTAAAGTAGATCAGGTGAATAACATCCTAAAATTAGCTGGTTCTCCTCAACTACGTATGAAGGGTTGCTTAGTTGTTTAACTCAGTTCTCTTAGTGTAAGACATTAAGTGAAATGTATCTTAGTCATGAACTTCTACTGGCAGTGCTTTCCCAGATTTGGGAGGAAAACACATTGCTCTCCTTAACTATAGAAGAATTTCACATTTCTGATCTGAGGCTTCTCCTGAAAACTATCCAGAAGTCAGTTGCACGAGTTAGTAACTTGTGAAATGAAAGCACACACTAATGCTCTCATAGAGCAAGGTGAAATTATCATTATTTGTTATCCCTTAACAATTTTCCTTTACTCACCTGAATTTCTTATCAAACCTGACAACTAAGCCGACTAAATGTGATTCCACTTGGACTTCTGAGGTAATCTAAAACAAAAATGATGAACAGTTAAACACTAAACAGTTCCTCAACTGCAAGCAAAAATCTGGAAGCCCATTAACCATCCCTGTGATTTTTTTATTCTGTTGGGGACGGAGGAGTGGGGGTAATGCTTTTGGTGATTTGGTTTGGTTTGGTTTTTTTCCCCAGTATTAGAGCCTCAGGCAGGTTCAGACCCAGATTTCAAGCAGTCACAGGGATATGGGAAACATAAGGAAAACTGCACAGGAAAGCAATAATCACTGTGCTGAACACTACGTATCTTAGAAGAGATAAGAAACCTGGGCCTGAAACTACCCTTTGCTGCACCTTTAGCATTCGCATGTCTTTTTCTTCTACCTATGAAAAGCAATAGTAATTTCTGTATAGGTTCTGAACAAAGATATTGTTATATAAATAAGTAATGTAGGATGATAGTTCAGGACTCCAGCCTAGCTAAATTCATAGGCTGTTCTATTTATTTTATCAGCTGCTCTGCTTTAGAATTCAAGTATAATTAATAGGCTTAGTGCTTACATATTTACATAGAAATTGTCTTTCACTTTCATTCTCAATGACAAGAAGATTTGCAAACTTCTTCTGACAAATTCTCCATGCCTCTTCTATATGGACACGTTCTTTGCTGAAATAGTACTGCTTATCTTCATATATAATCCGTCCATCATGGGTGGCTTGATATTCTAAAAGATAAAGAATATTACATTCATATCTGGTCTGTGCAAAGCCTGAAAACTATACAGTAAACTTTTCTTTGAAAGAGGAAAAAAATCCTACCAAGTTTGTAGTTTGGTTCAGGTTTTAGCAGTGTACCTATAAAATAAAAGATCATCATGAGCAACATTCTAAATACAGAAAAAAATCCAGAGGGGTTTGCTTTATGTGGTTGCAAATTCTTTGTATAGTACAAAAGGGGAAAAAAAGAAAACTATGAATTATTTAATGTAGTTTCAAGATTTTAGGATAAATACCACTGGATTAAATTTAAAAAATATGCATATTTTAAAAGTAATTATCTAGTGAACAATATTTAGAGTATATGTATGTATATCCAAAAGTGCTGTATTAAACAATCCAGGATGTACAGTAAACACTTCGTAGAAGAAGCTTACATCAATTTGAAAATTTATTTAGTATTTTTACTCTGCATGCTATTGTTAATGTTTTATATTCATGAGAATAGAGCCAAACAACATAATCCAGCCAATGTAGTAAATCCTCAAGTTTGCTTACATAGTAGTAAACTATTCGCAAGTAGTGAAAGCTTAATGCTGGTATTTTATTAATACTGCACCTAATTTCCTGTGTCTAGATGCATTCCTGCTATCCTGATGGCTTGGGCTTTACTAGGAAAATACGGTTTAAAGAGTCCTGGAGAGCTAGTAGATACCAAACCCAAGCTTCTGATTACAGGATGGACCCGGAGGAAGTAATTAACCTGTTGCGATTCCTAGAGCCACCTATAGCTCCTCAAAGGTAGTTCTGCTTTCACTTGGATGCCTATTATCTTGTTCTTCACAAAGGCTTCTATTCTTATCTTTCGCCATTTCTTCTGTGATTTGATGGAACAGGAATAGTTTAGATGGGAAATAAGTAAACAAATTTAAAAAAATATTAAAATTCCTCATGAGCTTTTAAACATTTTATTCTTAAGTACTGAGTGAAGAATAGATCTAAAATAATTCATCTATCATCTTCATGATGAATTTACATTCTGAATCTCATATTTATTTTACTTTTTAATTCTAACATAATGTCCCTGTTTTTCAAAAAAATGGAGTATCTAAAGTAAACGTGTCTTAAGCGAGCATGTGGGAATTAACACTCACGATGATCATATAATATAGAATCACAATAACAAGGGCTATTTTTCTTTTTACTTTTGAAAGGTCACCTAGGATCAAGACTAACTGATCAGAGTCTTTATGTAGTGGTTTCTTGAGTAATCCCACCAAGAGCAGAGAGCCACATCTGCACAAAGCAGCAGTGCTCAGCATACCAGAAAGGGCTGCACAGGATGTACTGCTTTGAGTACTGGTATGCAAAAGTCACTGTTTTGATGGTGCATTTGTATGACTAATCTACCCACAAGGGAACTATGACTCTTCCTTTTCTCTTAAGCAAGTTTTCCATGTTAGCATGGTGCCTTATTCAAAGGAAACTTTTGGCAGAGTAATCAAATATTACAAATACTCACTACTTTTTTATGCAACTACTTCTCCCTTCCCCTCCCAATTGTGCCTCACATCCTACTAGTTCCCTGTGCCCATCCAACTTTCTTTTAATTTCAAGAAGCTTTTAAGGCTCTCCATGAAGATGCATACAAGTACTCAGTTTACAACCAGGAAGCAGGGACATAAAAACAGGACTGAATAAGCAAGACAGTTTCTCTTATTATCAGCTACCACCTGGGGTCCTTAGCCCATGAAGACCCTGTTTCCTTCTGGCAGGCACCCCAACACATGTTCATCTGGTCCATTTTGTGCCCTGGCATCAGGTGCAGGAGGCCTAGTGTTAGGGTCTGTCTACCCAAGCAAAGTTGGGGGATGCAGGAGTCCTTCAAGGCTACACCAGCCTCTACTTTTGACCTCTTTTTCAGAATTGCCTGTTCCTATAGCAACTGGTCTCTTGCTTTGGTACTCACTATTCATTTCACATTTCACAAAGCTTTTTTCTCTTTTGTACAGAGAATTCTGGTGTGTTGCATCTTTGGCTTTCCTGGGTAAGCCTGAAGCAGAAGATAGAAATACAGAGGGGAGATAAAAAGAGTAGGGATAAGGGCAGCCTTGTAAATTTATTCAACCCATTGCAGGAAGAGATGAAGCCAGAAATAAATAGGGACATCTTTAGCCTCCTTCATTTGAAATATCTCAATTTATTCCTCTTGCTTTATGTGCTCCCTTCACTGCAACTGATTTTAAAATAAACAATTTCCAGTATCTTTTTTCCTTTCAGTTTGTTTAAATCCATACAATTTGGTTTTGAACATGAGTTTATTGCTCCGATTAAATGCAGAAGTCATCATAATTTTTTTTTTGTTTCACAAATCCAATTAAGTAAATGTTCACAGCGCAAATCATTCCAGCACATTTTGGGGGATTTATTAAACATAACACAATGTTCAATTTCTTCATAGGTGTTGGGTTCATCTTCACCCCAGTTCTCATAAATTACCTATGTTGGAAATGTATCTCAATTACTATGTGATTAGAACTGAGTAGAAGTAGTTGAGATTGCCACTGTAACACAACTTCTCAGGATCTCATCATCTCAAGTACCTACTTTATAGAATCACTAGGAGTTCAGATAGGGCTGAGAGGGCTGTGAAAGTCATGCTGATCAGCTTACTTTCCCTATCAATCCCAGAAGAAAGTGTGAAAATTACAGAGTATAGAAAAGCATGTGTCTGATGAAGGGAAAACTGATGGATGGAGGGAGTCTTGTTTATCTTATTTTGTGAAAGATGGCAACCTGCCTTCTCTGTTCTGACATACAGCAGTGCCCAGCTGGGGATGCTGCGAAGATCTAAGAGTATGGTCTGTGAAAGATGGGATATAACATAGTACTAGGAATGAAACAGAGCCAATTTTATACTTTCTTTATTGTGTTAAGATAGTGGCATCACTGAACACTGCAGTTGATCAGCTGATATAGATAAAGGGCTTCCATGCACTGTTGAAAGTTTAAAAGAGATTGGGAAAAGGGCATAAAAATATGAAAATCTATGTATTCTAAAGGACAGAAAGTCAAATAATATTCAGCAAATAAGTACTCACAGAGGAACCATCAATCCAGGCAAATCCTTCATCAGGATTTAAAAGAAATAAACCAATTCAGAAAGCCTGAGTGTGCAGTCCTTTATCCCTAAAATAAATTATACACTATAGCTACATGAGCGTAGAAAGAAGGGCCATGATATAAATGTTAGAAAGCATGGAAACACGCTGCTTTCTGTCACATCTGAGTTGGGAGCTTCTCCCGCACTGTTGGCCCATAGCCAGGCTCACCACCTGCATTTCGTCAAGGGGTTTCATTGAGAAACTGTCTCCACGTCTCCAGACTCTGGTCTGTGTTGGGACCAGACTTGCTATACTTGAATGGAACTTAAAGGACAAGTGATGTAGCACAGAACTACCTCAGGCTTCCATCCTTGTGCGTGCTTCTTGGCATTTTCTATATAGTTTATTTAATAGTTCATGCTATTTATCTTGTTGTACCTATGGACCAGATTAAATAGTCCTATTTCATTCACTACATAACACAAAGATTTCCCTTCAAAATGATTTCAGAGTCTAAAGCAAAGAGACTTAACAAACAAGTAAAAACACCTTCAGTGTCTCATAATACTGAAAAATAATAAAATGAAGGGTGAGGTCATGAAAACTGTTCTTTTTGATAGTTTTAAATCTATTTGAGAAATTAAACCTAGATATACGACTAAGTGAAACAGTTCTGGTTAAATAGCTATTTATTGTATGTCATTGAGATGTCTTGACATTACAGAATACAGAATGTAGTCGTCTAATTTTGGGGGAAAATAATGGCATCATTTCCTTATTGTGGGAAAAACATGGCATCCACAGTACTAGCAAAAAAATAAAACAAATTCCTCTTTGATTTCAGGAGTCTTCAGTTTAGAGTCATAAAATTTCCACATTAAGTCCTTGGATTTTGGTTTACATTACATGTTAACACAAGGGGGTTTTTAATGTGTTCGTTAAAATTTAATTGCAACAGTTCAGAAAAGGCATAGTTAGAGCTGAACATTTTATTGTCTCCCTTTCAGGAGTGATACTAACATGTACAAAGTTGGTAAGAGCTGGAGAACAAACAGGGTAAAAACGGATAAAAATTTCAAAACTATCAAGCTCTTTCTGAAATATTCATGATTTTTTTTTTTAAAGCAATGTTTCAGGATGATATTTCCAAGTAAAAAAATTCAATTTTAATTAAAAATTTTATTCTGTTTATTCACTCATTTGCCCAGTTCCACATACGTTTCGAAGGAATTCTTATGTAACATAGCATGAACATGAAAGATAATTGTTGTGCAAGTACTTACAATGCTAATTGCCATAATAAAATTTGATCCTCTCGAGTTAATTGTCACTAGATTTCTTCCTATTTCTCTACAGAATTCTTCAGCCTCAAACCAAGACTTCTTTTGATTTCTCTCTCTCACAAAAAAAACTATTGAGAAAATAAAAGGAATAGATTACTAAATGTGTAAATTTTGGCACATAATAATATATGTAATTTTGTAATTAAAATCAGTATCGCTTTAGCACCTCTTTATCCTGTCAAGACCTATAATATTAAACACAAGGACAAAAGTTATCACAATAGAGTATAGGGAATAAAAAAATAATTCATAACATAATTGGAACTTTGACCACTGAACGACTCAAAGAAAGATGGAATAGCTGTGTTGTGGTATTTTGCAGTAGAAAGCAGGAGAGTTTTGAGAAATGAATGGTAGAGGGACTCAATCAGTTGCAATAGAAGAGATAGTATGGATAGTGAAAGCTGTTTGGCAAAGTGCTGTCCCTGACTGAGGAAGAGATTTTTGTATGGTGCTTCAAGCATACAAATATCTCTACTTTGTACTTTGAAGTACATGTGTTCTTGAAGTAAGGAACTGGATCCTTGACATTCTGGTGAAAGGATGATCAACAACTTGGTTATTGGAAGAACCAATAATGTTAGTTACAATAATTGTGTGACACAGAAGTTGAGATGCTTATAAATACAGGGCTAGAAACATCTCTGGCCTCCCAACAGGCAAAAAGTCTCAAGAAAGAAAGAGATTTTTGTAAAGACCTGAAGTGCTTTGCTGCATCTTCACTTTTACTTGATCTATTTTGCCTCTTCTTTCTTTATTTTTTTTATTCTTTCTCTTCAGAAAGGAGACTTTAAGGCATTTTTAGCTAAGTCAAGAGAATGCCCAAACTTTTACTTGCTGAAGAGTCACCGATGTCAAACTAAACTTGGATCTAAGATTATCACTAAAAGTATCACAAGCTATGTGAGAAAAGGTTGGTGGAGGGCCAGGTTTCCATGATTTTTCTCCTGGGAACAGTCTTGTGCAAATGATGCTGCCAGCTTTTGAGATGCAACACTGTGCTTTCCTGAAGTCCCAAATTCCTGGAAGCAAATAAATTAGGTGAGGCTCTCACCTGACACATATTTACTTTGAAGCATGCATCTGTCTGAGCAGCTCCATCCCAGCCTTCAGCACAGGCAGCTGCAGGGACCCGTACCGTCACAGCAGGAGGCAGCGCTCCCGCTGCCTGCTGTTTGCAAAGACGATTTGCTGTCTTCTCACAGCTAACAACATCCCATAATCCGGCTGCAATTCCAGTTCCCATGGCAACACAGCTTTGCTCTTTTGCTTTGTGATATGGAAAAGAAACGAGTAAAACCAGTCTTAATTTCTGTATAAGAAATGAGACCTTTGTTTTTACTCACAGAAAATTATGAAAAAGAAGATGCAGATCATGCAGATTAAAAGTCGTTCTGGATATAAAATTATTTTTAATGCTTCCCACCAGAGCCCAGATATAGGCCAATGAGTCTCACAGACACATGTTTGCCAAAACCAGAGATTTTCAGCTTTAGAATACAAATCTTCCTTATCTTGCCACCTCAGGGAAATCACAGGGCAAATGGCACTTGATTTTATTTACATATGTAGCAGATGGCCCGAAAACTACTTAGGGGTTTTCAATATCCAGGTACTTAAATTTCAAGAAGGCTGATGTCAAGTGCAACAAGTTTGTTTTAAGGCATAACTAGCTAACCTTATGCTTTAATGCATGCATACATACATACATACGTACTCTTATACATGGAAGAGTTTCCATATAGATGCTAATCAGTTTTGCTGAAACACACATGCAAAACAACTGGATGTTCACTGCTCATTTCTCAATATACACTTTGTGGGTTAAAATAATCTTTTTTTTCCTCAATCTGATGAGTTGTTGTTAACTGGTGTTAAAAAAGTTGGGTAAAAAAAAGGGCTCATATACCTTGTTAACTCCTGCATATTATCGCCTTCAGTCTTTCCTACAAACAAATCTCTTTCTGTACAACTTTGCAGGAGGTTGACTTACACAACACCTGACACTCAGGTGTGACAGTGCTTGTTGCACTGGCATCAAACACGAGGTCTGATGGTATTGGCCACCTGCAGCTACAAGCAAAAAAGGAAGCGTTTATTATTTCTAACACTAGGGGATGGAAGCAAAAGGCTGCATGAATTGCAGCTGCACTTCTATCAACAAGGGTTGAGCCTGTACAGAACTTAGCTGGCATGGCTGTGTTCCAGCGTGTGACGAGAGGAGTTTCACCACTGCTCCACCTGAAACTCCCTCGTTCTTCTGCACTGGAGAGACTGATCCAGAAATATTCGTCAGACCTCAGCCCCGTCAGACTGATCAGAAAAGCTTGCTCATTTCTGAAGTGGAAAAGAGTGTCCTTTCACAACTTATTACCTTGCAATACTAATCTAAGTGATACAAATCATCGTTGTGCTAGCATGAGCCCTAGGAAAGTGTAGGCAAAACCTCAGAAGTCTTTTAAGTGTAGTCAAAAGAATTTGGTGAGGGACAACTTTCTCCTTTCCCCCAGTTCTGTGAAATGTCACAAGCAACTACTCACATGGGCTTCCACTTGTATTCTGCTATTTTCCTTGTCTTTCCAAATCTTTGAGGTGCCTCAAACAGACCACCAAGTCAGGAACAAATTGTCAGCTTTTGTAGCCATCACCTCTGAAAGCAGTCATGCTCTTCAGAAGCCATGAAAACTGCAAAACCTGATTGAGGTATGGGTAGGTTGGAGATGATACATTTGGCTGTGGGAAGATTTGCTGCGTTTGTTTAGAATTTGGCTCAGAAGGTAGTTTAGGAAAATATTTCTGCTAAAGGTTTCTTATCATAAATAGATTAAAATTGTAGTAACTACTTTGCAACAGAAAATAAAACAAACCAAACAAACAAAATAAAACCACCAAAACCAACCAACCAATAAAAACTCACAGAAGTTGCTTTAATTAGAGATTGAAAGATAAGGGAAAACTGTTTAACTCATGAACCCTCAGAATGGGAATAATACCGTAAGTAGAAAGCCCTAAAGCAGAGTCTGTTTGGGTTTTTTTCCCCTCCAAGGATGATTTTATTTGGCTTAATACAACATTTTTTTAAAAAAGAACTGATAAAGCTCTTTAAAGAGTTCAAAAACAGGACAAGTTTTGCAATTTGATTCATCAGAAGCACTGGTTTTGAAGTATACCTGCTTTCCAGCGTAGCTAGATCACCTTTGCTCTGTTCACGTCTTACTTGCTTCTGGTAACATCAGAAGTGCAGAATAACCACCAAGTAACAGTGTAAACCATATCTTTTCCAACCCTGTGACAAATACAAGGTTATGTGAAATTGAAAGATATTTCAATACAGAAATTAGCTCTGCTCTTTTTTGTGCAAATACTTGATGTTGAGTTTGTTGCAGCTAAGCTAAAAAGCATGGCACTGGGCTGATCTTTTTATACACTAAAGCTGTGGGTTTTTGCTGTTTGCTCCCACAGAAGGCCTTTTTTTTTGTTTAAAGGATGGCGTTGAGATCGTTGTTTCCATCTCTTGCAGGTGTCCATGACTTTTCAAAAACGGTGACTGTGCTATTTGCTAGTGCTTTTCAGGCTGGGATTGTGCAAACTGCACCAGAATGAGCCAGTGATTCATCCAGGGGGAAAGCTGCAGCTCCAGCCTTCCAGAGCTGTGGGATCTGACATAATGAAATATAAAAATATTGCAATATGGAAATAAAATCACACACAAGCACAGCTCCCTAAAGCTGCCCCTGCCAACCCTAAGTGCAATGTCTGAGGAGACTGTATGAGCCAAGAGGAATCCAGTCAGTGGTTGTTACTGGAGAAAGTAGGAGTATCAATAGAACACCCCTGTTTCTTCCTGCTCTCAGAGAAAACTGTGCTGACCAATAAGATTTTCTGAAAGGGTCAATTCTGGAAAAAAAATCTTGGGAAAAAGAAGCCAACTAAGGCCATCAGTAGGAACAGGGTACAGAAAAACTGTTCCTTTCCTGTTTTGAAATTACTTTCTTTCTTTTATAATTTTTATATAGAATCATAGAACAGTTTGGGTTGGAAAGGACCTTAAGATCCTTAAGTTCCAACCCCCTGACATGGGCAGGGACACCTCACACTAAACCATGTCACCCAAGTCTCTGTCCAACCTGGCCTTGAACACTGCCAGGGATGGAGCATTCACAACTTCCTTGGGCAATATAATGGTGATTTTGGGCTGATGTAGTTATTAGTTTGCATTAATATAAAATGACTGGATGGTTATACCTGCCCCTTCATAACAACGCAGTCCTCCAGACCACCTGTATATGTGGAATGACCATGCTGCCATGTAATGAATGTCACAGGAGTCCCATCACTCCACTCAAAATAGAAGTGAGTCTTCAGGTCATTCAGTCCCAGACATAGCTCTTCGGTTGAATCTGAAGCATGAAAAGAAATAAGTTTGCTTATGGTGCACCGTGCAGTATGGTGAATGTTTTCTCATGCAGAACAAACAGGGACTGCTGAACATGAGAGGTGGTCCTTGTGTTTTAACACAAATGCTGGTTTCCTCTCACATCTGCAGTAACAGGTATCTTGGTTTATAATAACAAGGCCTCAGATTGCATACAGAAATGCTGAGTTTCATAAACATAAGGCTCTTTATGGCTGGCAGAGGACTTTTAAAAACTTTCTGAGTTTCTGAGATTCAAAACAACATAATGGTCTCTAGCATGAAGGATAGGACAATGAGCGGCTGTGAGTGTCACATCTCTCAGAAAATCATACTGAGCCCAGGCCATGAAGACATCTGCCAATACAAGTCCCTAATAGTGAAACATTAGACAGCTTGTAATAGCCCATCAGGGGTGTTCACCAAGTCCAGCGTGTGCAGCAAGTGTCAGGACTGGTTAGTACATATCCGAGGAAAATCAGAAGTGAAAATGTATTATTCTCTTAGGAGGATATATAGCAAGTGGTTAACCTCAGCAAGAGGATTAAATCTCAGCAAAAATTTTAATTTCTTGTGAGCTTGGAGTTCAGTTCTGAAGATGTTTGCCATAGAATAAAGGTGCCCAAAGTGCAATTTTTAGTTGTCTTTAGTGTCTCTTTAAGGCATACTTTTTTTTTTCTTTTCCTCCTTTATGATATTTTACAATCTAGATTATTCCTTGGTAAATATAAATATACTTCTATGTTTATGCAACAACAGCACATAAAGGAGCACTCATAACTTAGATTTAGCCTTCCACTTGTGACATCTCAGAGTAAGCATTAATATTTAATATGAAGCCCAGCTTTCATGTTACAGATAGGGCAAACACAATACAGGCCTACATATATACTCACATTAACCAAGCTGTGACACTAGAAAGCCGTATTCAGCATGTTGTGGGCACTTGCCAAATCTCCACCTTGCTTCTTACATGAAGTCATAGCATCTTTCCATATTCTAGGCTCCCACTGAATGCTGTAGCAGTGACCTGTGTATGGCCACCAACCATCTGCGCACTCATTAGCTCTCAATTCCTCTAAAATCAAAATGCAATTTTTCAGATCAATTTTGTGGGAGGAAAATAGAGCACACTAGAATGAGATCCCTCGAGCACACTTTACAAAAGTGGGACTATGTAAATAAACATAAAGCTGTAGCTAGAAATGCAAAATACATTCAAATGAAAAACAAATATCATTAAGGCACAGTATGCTAAATATGCAAATAGAATTATGTCTCCTTAAGCAAAGAATCATTAAAAAATGCCTACACTGTGTCAAAAATGCAATTTGAAATAATGTTCTGGAACAGAAGAGAGACTCAAGAAGACATTAGTCTCTCCCCTCTTTGTCCCCCAGAGCAATTCAGTCAGTGTGCCATGGTTTCTCATTCTTTCTGTGGCGGCTAACATTAGGCTCTGCTTTCTGTTCAATGTCTTCTTAAAGACTCGCAATATTTTCAGATATGGAAAAGTGTGAAGTAATTCCTTGGAAACTGCAGGTCATTAAGCACTGCAAATTAGCCCAGAGCTGGAAGACTCCTCTTCATATTAACTCAGTAGCTTTTTTTATTACTTATATCCTTAAATATGTTTAAAAGCTTACCTTAAGCTTGCTTTAAAAATAGAATCCTGCATTTCTTTTTAAGGCTAATACTGGAATAAAGATTCTCTGAAATTATGTTTCTACTTTAATATAACCACCTCTTTAAAAGCAGCTTTTGTACGATTCCAACATGACAGCCTCCAGCAGATCTCTCCTGTCTGTGGGATCTGCTGACATGTGGATGTGGGATCTGCTGACATGAGATCCCACATGTCTGTGGCATGTTAATAGCCATGTTGTTGCCATCAAAGCTGTAGGTCGGGATGCCTCCATGGCTGAAATGTAGCCTGTACCAATACTGCTGCTTCTCATGCTCTGCTTGTATGAATGCATTGCATTGCATATTATTGTCTCCAGAGTACTTTTTGTATGAATATTAAAGAAACTGCAGTTGCTCATTTGGAGCAAATGAGAGTAAGATTTCTAGTGCATTTATGCAAATTTGATTGGTGGTGCTGGTTACCATGACAGAGCAGCTTCTATCTGTCCTGCAAGAATGAATAATAGAGTGATGGAAAAACATAATAATATTCTCCTATGAATGTCAGTTACACAATGGGAAGACAAAAGCAATATACAAAGTCTGCGTGTGAATGCGTAGCTGTGTTTTTCAAAGGCTCCTAACTTCTTGGTTGAAAAATAATCTTGGATAACTTTTACAATTTGCAGATCTTTACAGACTGTTCTTTCTAGAAGTCAAAGAAAAATCTTTCTTTTTATTTAATTAACCCACCTTTGGGTATAAGATGTGGAACTGAGGCTTTTCTTTTTACAGAGGTAGCCAAGTACCTGATTACACGCTTGGCTCTTCCATTTATCATTCTTTCTGGGATCCAGTAGGAAACAACTTCCTTTGAGTAAGGGAGAAAATAGGAAATCACAACAAAATTAAATGTAAAAGATTGACAAAGCCTTCATATTATCAGTAGAAACATCAACTTATTCTGATTTATGCAATGCTAGATATGAAGAAGCCCTCCCCTACAGCATAAATTCTGCTGTAGCTTACTGCATGCTGGTTTTGGTCTATGTTTTGAGAGTGAAGTAATGACCTACCATTGACTTTGTGTCGGGATAATACTGAGAAATTTCTAGTTCTTTTCTTGATACCCTGGTGCTCACAGAGAGAACAGCTAGAACTTGACCATGTCAAAATTTCCAAGCCTTAAAAATAATGAGTTTTAAGTTCTATTATCCCTCCAGTATATCTCAAGATTTTGATAGTTTTTCTCCTTTCTTTGCAGTGTGTAAAAGACCATCAAAGGAAGACTCCTGATACAGAACTTTTGGAAACATAAAGCAGTTTTTAATTATTCTTTTACTACCCTGTAAATTTTTTGAAACAGGAGATGGCTTGAAATACCCAGGGCACAAAGCAAACACAGGACCAAAAGAACAACAAGCAAAAGAATTCCCTGTGTGTCAGCAGCACCACAAACCCACCTCTGTCTGCCTTCCTTGAGGTGGCCCAGTGAAATTTTGCATAAACCCTTAAGGAATTACAAGCTGGCTCTTTAAGCCTCTCAATAATATTTAGAATTTCTCCACACAGCATAGTGCCATTATTTTCTAAATATTTTGCTGCCATTGGAAGATTTCATTTATGTTCATAATCTTGGACAACATGTTATGGAAAAATTCCAATCTCTGATCTGTGGGGTTATAGATCACTCCAAATGATACTCTGCTTTCATAAACAAGATCTTTGCTTAGATAAGAAAACAGAAGAGCCTGCTTTAGCTGATAGCCACAGCAAACTTCATAATTTGGAAGTGTAATTCTTAAAGTAACAACCTAGATCTTCAAAATGGCCTTTCCTGAAATAAAAGTAGCTATGCCAGTTTTGTTAGTTGGTGTCTTATCAGAATCCATTCAAAGATTACAAAATGGATACAGTTCTTACCTGGAGCCCAGTTTAAAAACCTGAGAGGGCTGCCACCAGCCCACTGCCATCCACTGTTGAAATTTAAAGTGTTCAATCCAATTCAGAATGAAAGACTGAAATTTTTAGTTAGCTCTAAATTAGGAAAAAAACAAACAAACAAAAAAGTAAGTTCCATCTCCCTATTCTCATTCTTAGCAAGTTTATCTGAAAGAAATTAAATCAAAAGTAAGAAATTTATATTTCTTAGTTTAAGCCAGCCCCAGACCACTAATTTCCATTTTACTGAGTTGCACAGGTTAGAAAGTAAAATAGGTAAATGGATAAACATTGATTTGGCAGAGATCTCAGTAGTTGAAATGGTAAATCAACATCCTATTTCACTACTTAAATAAGAGTTTACTTCTCTCATTTTGTTTCATTACAACATAAGAGATGTAAAATATACCTTATTTTCATAAGGGAATTGTGCTAAAATATTTCTGTAACAGATTTCATGGAGTAAACACATCAAAAAAGACAAAGGCAGTGTGCCAGTCAGTTGCTGCCAGATATTTTCAATGTGATTGGCTTCAAAGCCTCCTTCACAACATTTGTAATCAAACTGATACCATAATATTTACATTTGAAATCCACTGGAGTTATTTGGAGTTTATGTATGTCAGTGTACCCATATTAGCACCAATCTAGCCATCTTCATACATTCCCCTAGCAAGATTAATAACCCTTGAAACACCAAGGAAATAGGGGGTCACTTTGACCATAGCTGTGCTCAGGAATGAGTGCACCAGCATGAAGTCAATCAGAGCAAACCCTCCCCCTGGGACAGGCGCAGAAGATGATGCAGTTCCCGCCTAGAGCACAGAGTTAGGATGTGGTCATCTTATTCCCATAAAGGTTTAGGGCCAACCCTTCATATAAAACCACCAGCTGGTAGAAGGGTACTTCACACCATCCCCCTTTTGGCAGCTGCTGAACCAGCCCTGACACCCTTTCTTCTTCACTGAAACAGAAGACAAGGCAGCCAATTTCGTAGTCTAAAGCTCTAGGGAAGCATATTTTAAGGTCATGTTCTCTATCATTTTACCTCCTATATATGCTTGCTCACAAATCTCTGTGATGCTTAGTAGTTCTGCATTTTGCTGTTGACAGCTTTTCCTTGCTTGTTGTCATGTTAGAGCTGATTCTGAGTTTATCTGATAGCAAATGCCAGTTGAAACATCTTCGGTCCAAAATCTGTGTCATCTGGAAGAAGTGACACAGAACACTGCTGTTAGAGGACTGACATCACATAAACTAAAAGCAAATGAAGTATGTAATGAAGCAAAATCTCTAAAAATTAACTGCATGGTATCATACACCAGAAAAATTGAAATCAGATTAGGCATCAAGTAGAAAAAAAAAAAAAAGTAAACTTTTTAATTAAAAACATTATTCTAAATTTCTAATTTTTTCAGAAGGGAGTAAATGGGTTTCCAGACTTATCTGTTGATTGATTGAAAAAAAGAGATTCCAGGGTGAAGTCAGGGAAGGAAAGCGAGCATGTAGGTGAACTATGACTCTGGAGGCTCTTCATCCCTGCGGGGCTGGAACTTCCTCTTAGCCCATCATCAAGAGAAGCATCTTTCTTAAATGTGGCAGAACCTGACCCTGTATAGTCGGAGGAGCTACAAAGACAGTCTGTGTAGCACCAGCGTGCAGATCAGCTGCAGTCTTTTTAGCAGAACAACTCACAAAACCTTATGAAACTGTTGTAGGAAGGCAGTTGGTGAAAAAAGTGAAAAGGTTTGTCCTAAGGTGGAGGGATCCAACCATAATATGGTGTCAAAGATATAGTATAAAAATGGCAAAGGAGGATAATTTTAGCTATAACATTTTTATGTAGGCTGGCAATCGGAGACAAGAAAAAGGTAGGAAATGGATGTTAGGGGGAAAAAACAACATGTAGCAATTTAAGTGATAATTGACCTACAGGGCATGCCTGAGGAATAAAGAGCAATGGGAATTTTTTGAAAGGAAGATACTGGTCTGAATTTATGTTGGTCATGCCATGCACTAAAGTTTCACAAAATGAGATATCAAAGAGCGTACTCATGTCTCTGATCCACAAAGAGAAACTGGATTTAGAGTCTGAGATATATACCTTGTAGGACAGCCAAATTCTGGGATGATGTGTTGCTGATAAATGTGTTTCCTAAAGGCAGAAAAACCACACGTAGATCTCAGACAAAAGTGAGTTCACTTCATTGTTGTATTCTGTAGAGCTCAATAGGTTTGTTTTATTATTCCATCTTTTCATTAATTGATCAAGGGATAGCTGACCAGTGAGAATATGGAACAGGTCATCATGAGCATATTTACACAGTAAAACTTTTAGGTTTCCATTACACACTTCTGCATTGGAGAAGTCTTGCATAATCACCCCCAACTTAGACTCTCTAAGGTTAGCAATCTTTCACTTTTTTAAACTATCACAGTATTATCACACACACATATCACGGTATCCTTCTATTCTGAAATTTCTAACGTATGCTGTCAATGTGATATTCATGCAAGCACATTCATCCACTCAGTTCTACATACATTACTGCTTTACCATTTCTCTCTCTGGCAACACCCAAAGAGTGCTATACATCTTCAGATTAGAAGTATTCGTCTAATTTGGTCAGGCTGAGGGGAGGAGCCAGTTCTTCGTCTCTTCTTCCTCTCATACCTCATGTCTTGAAGCAGAAAGAGGAACTTGCACAGCTATCATGAAAACATGGCTCCAAAACCCTTTTACTGATCACTGCACCATAGGTGTGATGGGGAGAATAAATAGAAAGAGCTCCATGATTCCCTATCTCTCACCACCCTCCCATATATGTATCTAGTTTAGTATTTCCACAGAATGGAATTCCAGTGTAAAGTTCCTGCTTTTGTTAACTCCATTTCCCCCAACATCTCCCTAAATATCCCTTTTTTTTATTCTGTGAATCAAGAACTGCCAGGATAATATAAAACATACTCTTTAGATCATGTATCAAATCTGAGAACAAATACAAAATAATCAGCCTATACATAAAAACTGTAAAGCTGCCCAATAAAAAAACATTTTCATATCTAGTTTAACGCAAAACCAACAGAAAACGTACCCAGTGACTCTAAGGAACCATGTATGAGGGAAAAAAAAAAGTAGGAACCTGGAGAAACTCATTGCAAATGTAACTTTCTTTTCATTCCTCTAGCAGAAGCTGGACTACAAGACTGGCAATGTATGAAATCCTTGTAAGTGAAGATAGTGACAGGTCCTTCTCTGTGTCAAAGGGTCGATGGATAAAGCTCTGTACTCTAAATAGGGACATATCCTGTCACATGGTATTTTGAAACAACTGGAGTGCACATTGCAAACGCTGCAGTCTTTGAAGAGCAAGTCACTTCCAAAACTGAAGTCTCCATCCTTGTAACTAGAGGTGGTGACATCTGCCTTTTTCTGGGACTTTGCTAGTATTGCATACAGGTCAGATTTTTGGGTGCTACATGGGGCAGGCCTCTAAAAAAGGCAGCTTGAGAGTTGGTAACAAGAAACCTGCAGTGAAGTATCACTCATTAAAAACACAGTCTCTGCTCTAGCCCTTACACCTCAGAAAAAAAGGGAAAACAATCCACAGTGGTTCAGTACATCACTATGACGTCACAGCTCTTCATATCTAGAAGAAAGAGAGCAATTTTTACAGGCTCTGCAGTGTTCAGTGTATTGTGAATTATTGCTCCCTTTGTGTTTTTTCTGCACTATTACACTACTTCCTTGGATAACAGTTTGCAGCTGGGCTGTTCATAACTACTTGTCAAAGATCTGAAAGAAGCAAAGATATTCCATGCTATAGGCTAGTGGTAAGCTTCCCTGTAACAGGAGGGAAAAGCTTGCCAGGAATACTTTTGCAAGCAAAAGGATGTGTTCATCTACCTGAGAAATTCCTAAGGAGTGTGTTCCAGGGCAAAGCCAAATGTAAGCTAAATTGGAAAAGCTCCTTTTAATCTGTAAGCAGAGTGCTCATCTGGAAATACATTGTCATGGCAATTCTCGTACAACTAGGCTGCAACGCTGTGCTGTCAAATATTCACATCCAAACAAGTCCTACTCTTCCTTCTGTTTATTTACATCAGTGAAATTGAAAGAAGTTGTGATAATGAAACTGAAATATGTGAGAAGTGAAAGAGCCATTAGTAATATATATATATAGAAGCTGAACAGATCTTATATGATGAGCAACTATGTTATTTGCTTTTGTGTATAAAGCATTAAGGAAAATCATTGCAAGAATTGGCTAAACTTGCTGACTTTTAGAAAATAGTAAAAGAGAAAAATATCTTCTTTTAAAAAATGTCTGGATTTCAGTAAAAGTAGGAATACAATAGACTGTTTAATAATAACTATTTTATTTTAAGGTGACATTCAGGGAGAGCTTAGTGTGAGCAAGGCTTGCAAAAGTAGCCCAAACTCATAAAGCTGAGTTTACAGAGTGAAATCACATTTCAGGTATGTCTGAAATCACAAAATGAGATTACTCCAACAGGGAGGATCCCAAAAGACAATACCTGGAAGTCACAATTCCTGCCTAGTTCCTACTGATTCATGACGTGCCAGTTGTGTTCCACTCAAAACCAGGCTTTAGCCCCCATCTTGTGTAAATGGATGCTTGCGAGGATTCAGCTCCCGAAGGCTGCAGACTGATGTGGGAAATTAGTGCAGGAGCTGAGGTAGGCTAGAAGAAGAACTGAGCACTTCAGAGCTGCTCCTTCACATGACCAATCAGCTTGATGCTCGTTACAAACTTTCTGGGGTCAGTGCTCTGCGCGCTGCATTTCACTTGTGCAATGACCTGTTCTCACCAGCATGTTAATTTCTTGATTGTATTGATGCCAAGAAAAGGGAATTCAGTGCTTAGAAAAGAAACTTCATTGCTAAGCACTTTTCCCTTAAAGTGTTGTCTGAATCATATTTGCAGCCCACATAATCCTATTTTGTACCGATTTCCATGTTCACCTAATGCTATTTTGTACTGCTTCCAGAGGTTTTTTAACATCTAGTCTTTTGCAGATTCCTAGTGCGGCATCATCTGTTGCATTACTTAGTTTTCAGTTCATTTTTCTTGCGTTAAAAAATGGCAAGTTGGTGCATGTTCATGCGGAATTCAAAGTGGCAGGGAGAGAAGCTGTCCTTGTTATTGACAGAAGAGTTATTGTGCAGACAGGAGCAACTCACTTCCCCTTTCCTTTCACTTGATTCACAGGGAAGGCTGAAGCTGAAAATTTTACTAATAATTTCATTTATTTCAAACCATTAACAAAATGAAAAGTTCAAGGGTGAGAAGATTTTAATTCATGTTAGTGAACACACTATTGCTAACAATCATATCAAAAGAAAAAAGACTAAAACCTACACCTGAGCTTAATACACTTTGCTGGTATGAACTGTATTTTCCATAGCAGAAAATCTAAATAGTAAGGTTTTCTATGCCAAAGTTACCTGATATAGCTAAGTCAAGAGCTAAGTATATGAGGCACCATTTTATAATAGGAAACAGCTTTTGATAAGGATAAGGAGCAATAAAATATACTGATATCAATAAGGAATAACAAAAGTTCTGGTCTGATGGACTGAAGTTTGTGGGGCAAAATGAGACAAAAGACTTTGCTACTGCAAAAAGAGAAAACATTTAAGATTACAGATATCCTCTCTAGAGACTTTTAAGGTACATCCTTTATTTTCAGCAAATAACTTGATCCTCTGAATTGGCAAGTGCCAGGGGATCCATTTTCACCAATTCTTCAGTCACCAACACATCAGTTTAGAAGTGTTTCATTGCCTGAATCTGTTGGTAGTTGGTTTTGTCTTTTCCTCTTGTACAAATAAACTGACACACCAGCTCCAAGAAGGGTGAGAATAGCCAAGAAAATGAGTGGCCAAACAGAGACATGAACATGTGAATGAGTTTCTTCATTATTTTCCTTCCCTGAATGAATCCATATAACTTTGAGAGACCTTAGTAATTTTTTACACCACATAAACCATGAAAAACACAGAGGAGGGGTGCTCCCCTGTCTGAACTTGGAGTCTGCTCAGTTTAAATCAGCTTCAAATTGTTGCCGGCCAGCAGCCAGGTCTCTCTTGCTGAAGATAATGTGGTTTTCGCAATCTTGATTACAGTGATACACAATGCGTGCAGCGGATGCTTGTAAGAATTTAATGAAAATGCATGCGTTAGATTATGGATATGGGATGCTAATTGTCTGAAAACTAGTTTGCAATATTTTTATCTTACAGTATTTGCAATAATACTTATGCAAAAATATTGCATATACATCTACATAAGTTTTAATAGCCTAGTTAAAGCTGTCTGCCTGTTCTCAAAGTTAGTCACAAGTTGGGTCACTGCTCAGGGTAACCCCTTCAGCAGTCCAGTTTACCAATAATATGTGAGTGTTCACATGCCTGTAAAAGGCACCATGGAACTACTCTGATTTATAATCATGCATCCCAGTAACTGTCAGCAGGACTTGTTCTCTAAAAGGGGGTGATTTGGGAAAACTTGGATTAAGTTCTTCTTGTATCAAGAGTTTTGTAAATTCTCATAGGAAGGCTCTTACCTTTTCGCTGTAGAGGAATCCCACTTGATTCCACTTGAATGAATATCAGAGAGAAATAATATCACATTTCATCAGAATTCATAAATTTGAGTGTTTTGCTAAAAGTATACAGGAACAAAAATTCTTTAAGTATTACCATTGCATTAATAAAACATACGTCTGTTATAAAAGGTAGCATAAGTGAGGCAAACAATATGCTACTAAGGTTTTACAGTCCTATGTAAGATTACCAAACTATAATATTATTTCATGTAAAACTTTACACTGTTTTTATAACTACCAACATTCAAATACTGTTTTCTTTCTATATTCTCTTAAAAATAATTTTCCATGTTTTTCCTGAAATATTAATTTTCATTTATCAAGAACATGAGCCATAATTTCACATAGCACATTTTAGGAAACTCTCTCTGAATCAATGCTGTAATCTTCCCATTTGCCTATGTGCATAAGAAAGAGACAGAGAAAAAGGTCTTCAGAAAAAAATTTTTTCCTTAAGGAGGTTCAAAATTCCTTGATTCACATTAACTCCTCCTTGCATGGATGCAACAGCTGTTCCAATACTTAGTTCCTTGAAAAGTCATAAATTTGCACAAGTATTTGACAGGCGCCATACTAATGTTTGTGTTACGTATTCCAAAGGTTTCTGCAAGTAGAGAGTATACTCTCTAGAGGCCTGACTAGTGCAGACTAAGACTTATAAATTGGATATTTGCATTCCTGTGCTTTAGGTTATTTTGATTAAATCTGGATATCTGAGTGTACACGTATTTCAGATCACTGGTAGAGAGGATATAGGCCTAGATGTTTAAGGCATTTACTGTTGTACCCTCTTGTCACACAGCCTGAGACTTTGATGTTTGTTAATTGACCACCACTCCCTGTTCACTCAAAGTTGTTAACCTGTCTGTGAGTGCTGCCTGAACAATTGCCTCTACGTTCGAGTCAGGCAGTGTGTATTTCCTCTTTTGAAATGTGAATGCATTCAGAAGAGCTATAACTGGTATTAAGCAAACTAAAAATGCCACCCTAAAACTATATGTTTACTGTGCAGGGAGAGGGAGTTCTCACAAGCAAGTTAGCTATGAGAGTGAACAGTCTACAGGAGCTGATTGAAGTGGGGGGAATAGATTTTACTGATGCTGTAATGAAGGTGAAGCATAGTGCTATCTGTGCTTTGCCTTCTCTATTCCCATTATAGGGCTGGGCAGCAGGGATTTGCATAATTAAAGTTCTCCAGCAGGAGAGTCAGCATTCATTACTTATTTTGGTACCAAAAAAGTGAAAAAAAAAAATAAAAAATCAGCATTCTTCTACAATAAAGACACAGCCAAAAGGCTGTACGTTTTAATAGACATCACACTCATTCAGTTGAAATGTCAAGAGAGAATTAAATGCTCTGCTCAGAGACAGCCAGGTGTACAGGTAGACCACTACAAGAACATGGTTTTGCACTGCATTTAAAGAGGTTGCCAAAAAGCCTCATATTTCATTGAGAAGAAATACATTTCCATCTTTTATTCTGTAGTATTATTCATTATTTAAGTACAAAACTCCAATTAAGATAGTAGTTCTTCTCCAGCAATTTCTGTGGAACAAATTATGATAAGCCTTAAGACTGGTGGAGCTCTGAAAGCCTGAAATGCTCAGAATGAAATTCAGAGCTGAAAGAAATCACATCAGATTATATATTCAAGCTTATCTATCCAAGATGCAGTTCCTATTTAGGAGACTGGGTTGAACAGAGCTCACGTGAATTCATCTGACATGTATAGCCTCTCTTGTTGCCACAGATCATTTCTCCATTTCCCACCTAACTCCATGATGAAGACACAATCTATCTGGAGGGGAAGATACCCAGCCATTACAAAAGTCAGTCAGGAGGTGGTGAGCTGAAGCACCTATACTCCTAGTGCAAGCCTGGTAGCAGAGAGAAGGGAGAGGAGGAAAATCATATAGCTGTCTAAAATAAACAGATAATTTAAATTTCTGGTACCTCACACAGTGGTGCCTGTCAATGTTTCCAAGTCATAATAGTCAAAGTGTTTTTTGTTTGGGGTTGTGGTTTTTTTTGAGGGGAGGGGGTTCATTTTTTTAGCAGAACACAATGTTCTGTGTTTTATATTTCAGGCTGCAGCTTGATCTGAAGGCAAAGTAACCATGGCAGCTTTGAATGAGCCATTTGAAGCTCCAATAGTAGCACAGCTGTAGCCATTTGTGCTTAATTTGAACTGCCTTACCCTTCTGCTCCTTATCCAAGCTCTCCACCCTGTGTGTACCTGTTTATAATTTGTTCAAGCTATGGCATCATCACATTGCAGGCAGCAGGGGAAATATACCAGCAAGTAAATTTGAAATGAAAATGCATCTGAAATGGATGAGATCCAAAACAGTGGATCAAGATAAAGGCACAATGTAGTGTTCAAACATACTTTATGAAATATGTACCACATTCTGGGGGCCAATTTCTCAAGTTAACATAATGTTATCTAGGGATTCAGGTTGCAGATTAAGATACCTCATTTCAGTCATCAAGATATACACTAGGCTTCTAAGCTCCTATTATAGTCAATAAAGAGCTAGGGCAGGATTCATTCATCTAAACAGAGGTACTTAGTACCGTTTGGGAGGCTATGCAAGGTACTTGCAGAGAGCTGACAGATATGGCATTGTTTCTGTGGGAAGCTTTCAGTCAGGTGGGGCAACTCTAGGGTGTCACAGGTGGCTACAGTCACCTACATATAGGCAACTGAATACTGCACTGGTACCAATTGCTCTTTGGGCAGTGCTGGTTCTTCAGGTGAGATCTCCATGTGACCAAAATGAGACTTCAGAGGTCTAGCTTACGTTAGTTACATCTTCTTGTCAACTCAAGCTTGATGCTTTCCTTATGGTCCAATTCAGCTTCCCACATGTAAACAGTTGGCATCATTTGAGACAAGATCAGGAATGCTCAGCCATGTATGCAGAGCTGGTAGATATGCCAGGGACCAGTGGGATAACTGCCTCTTTCTGTATCAATAACTAATAATCAATAAGAAGGACGGATGCACCTCAATCAGACCAGATGCCTGTGTTTAGAAAAGTGAACCTTGTTGGTGTCTCCATATAAAGGCAGAAAATCAGGTGGGATTGCTGAGTCAATTCATCATAAAACATAAATGGGGAGATTGATTTCATTGCACATATGTTATTGAGCCTCATTAGCCTCAGCTAAGTTACAGAAATACCACCAAGAGAAAAAAATAGCTCTAGGATTTACAAGATATTTACATTGAAGAGTAATTGCAAGCATGTAAAAGTCTTAAGTCATTACATGTATTTGTCTTTCTCCCTTTCTCACTGGCTTGTACCTTCAATCCTCTTATTGTAGCTGTCATAAATGTTTCTTAAGTTCATAGGAGTGAAAAGAGAGCCCACTCAAACTGTTAGAGAGAGTGAAAAACCCTATAAAAAGGTGTAATATCAGTCTTATAAATCCAGAGACATCTGATTAAATGACACATAGTACTAAAATCACCCAGTTTTAAGAACAGGGATTCTTCCATGACTGGTATTTTCATCAGTTACTGCAACTTCTTGGCTTGTCACTGTAAAGAAATGGCAGAAAACAACCATAAAAGATTGTGTGACAGCTGACAGTAGAAGCTTGACAGCATCAGTTATAATCCAAGCAGAGACAAGTAAAATCTAATAGTTTAGTCTTGTTACTTACCTTGCTCTGAGAACATTACCACACTATTTTCCTCATTATTTGCAAAGCTGGGTTCATTCGGTGCCCAAGCCACATAGGCTACTGGAGTTCCATCTATCCAGCTTAAAGAAAAAATATACAAATACTTATTAATTAATACATTTCAATTATGAGATGAGAATCCTAATTAACATCTCAACATCTCACAATTAAAGCTCACCTTTATGGTATGGAGCATGGTTTAAGTGTGTGTGTTTATAGGCATAAAATCCAGCATAGTAAAGTATCACTCCAATTTATGGGGAAATCTTTGACAGAAACTTGAGAGAGCGTGTATGAACAGTACAGCTGCCAAGCCTCTCTTCGGGTAAGTGTTTACTCAAGAAAAAAATGTTCTTTTCATATTTCTTTTTGGGGAAAACTAATGCACTTTAGAATATTGTAGGACTGTTTTGTTCTGCTTTGTACTTGTTATGCGGGACTGCCCTCAGCCCTTGAAAACAGCACATTTAGTACCTCCAGCTACACAAAATACTGGATTTGCTTCTACATGTTAAGAGCTGCAGGGATCATCTTTGCTTACCCAAACTTTTGTCAAGACTCGCTCTTAGACCAGAGAAGTATCCTTCTGATGAACTCCAGAATTCCTTCTAAAACAGAAAGATACTATTTCAGTAAATAAATATTTTAAGCAAAACAAGCAGAAATGGATGTGTCATTGATTAGGTTCACAGAGAAGTCAATGAAGGCACCAGCAGTAAGGCTCATTCTTACAGTAAAGCACAATGATGTGTTTGCACACTCAGACATAGCAGAAGCCAGATTTTTATCTGGAACATCACAGCTGAGTCCTGCAGCATTGAGGGCTCTTAGGATGGAGTAGGAGAGAAGCAAATCTTGTGTCAGAAGCTGGTACACATCTTTGATTCTTCCTCCAGGACTGCAGAACCTTCTAGTGCCGACCTACAGTTTCCCCTCTCATATCAGCTACTTTCCAAGCCAACACAGCTGGCAACTTCACACATTGCTCTGTCCACTAGCTTGTCTCACAGCCTCAGCACAGCTGGCACAGAGCAGGACAGACCAAATCCCACAGGACCAAAGGGCTCATTTGGGGTGAACGTCGTAGATCTCCTCTCAGGTGGATTTCATTATTGAAAACGCTGATGGCTCTACTTCTGAGTCAATTGAAGTTTTGCAAGCAGATTGTCGAAAACATTTCTACTTTAGGCTCTTTGTTTATAATGATTCTTACATTTTCTTTTAGTGCTCTCTGTAGGAATATTCTCTCAATATTGCTATCAATAAAAGCCAAGTATGTAGAATTCATCCTGCAAAACTCCTGGGCTTTTTCCATGGAGGTATATTTTTTGCTGATGTAGTATAGCTTATCTTCATATATGACCCATCCATCTGCAGTGGTTTTATATGCTGGAAGGTAAATAAGGTAACCTTAAATTCTGTATCTGTAGAGCACAAAAGCTCATTTTAGAATAATGATTTGATAAAAAAATATTGAACAAGATTGCATGTACACAAAACCTACCGTACATGTTGACTGCTTCATATTTTAGTGTCACTCACAGTATGCTAGAGATTGGAAGGGACCTCAAAAGAACATCTAGTCCAATCCCCCTGCCGGAGCAGGAACACCTAGATAAGGTTACACAGGAATGTGTCCAGGCGGGTTTTGAATGTCTCCAGGGAAGGAGACTCCACAACCTCCCTGGGCAGCCTGTTCCAGTGTTCCGTCACCCTCACTGAGAAGAAGTTTCTTCTCAAGTTTAAGTGGAACCTCTTGTGTTCCAGTTTGTACCCATTACCCCTTGTCCTATCATTGTTTGCCACTGAGTAGAGCCTGGCTCCATCCTCGTGACACTCCCCCTTTATATATTTATATACACTAATAAGGTCACCCCTCAGTCTCCTCTTCTCTAAACTATAGAGACCCAGCTCCCTCAGTCTTTCCTCATAAGGGAGATTCTGGTTCTGATAGAAAAAGAAATGCTGCTGCTTTGAACCATTGCTTTTTCAAAAGCAGTTAAATCCTGAATAATATTAAAGGAGAACTTGGAACACCACTAAATGTTTTGTGTACAAACATGTTTTATTTGGTTTTTAGCTTTACCTGTGTTAGTGTAAAAACCAGTATTATATGGAATTCACAACTCCTTACTTCCTACATTACAAAAATATAACCAAAAAACTTCTCAATATTCACAGAATTTGTAATCTCTGAAAACCTCTGCAAACACATGGGTTATTTATGCATCCTAACTTATGTGATGATATAAATTTATTTATTTTCATTGTCTATCATTGAAAAATCCTGCCCTATGTTACACAGTGCTCTTGACCTCCATTTAGAAAAAGTAGTTCTTCAAAATTTTATCTTTCTCCAGCAGCTTGCACTAGAAAGCAGCTACTTTGTAAAGTTAATTTAGCTTCTTGTTTAAGGAGTAGAATAAATCTACCTTTTTTTTATTTGACAAAGCCAGTGAAACTGTTCTTCATAGACTGAAAGTAGCCATTGTTTAGAATAACTCCTAGTACAGCACAGAACTTGCATCCTCCTGAATTTCTTGAATCATCCACCCAGTTTGTGTGCCTAACCTAAAGAAGAAAACACCTTGGTTACTTTTTCCATCTGTTTCAGTAGTTATCCACTCCACTAGCAAACAAACTATTTCTGTCTGAATGATTCTGTCTCTCACTAAGAAAAGGTATAAATACAGGGAAACCTATGGACTGTTTCTTCACTTAGCTATGAAGTGCATCTTCATTCCACTCATGCCAATCATGTCCAGAGAAGGCAGCTTTCACTTCATCTACTGTCACCTGGTTTAAAATTACATTGTCCAAGAGCTGTCTGGTGGTAGTGACTATATTGTGTATTAAGTCATAGAATCATAGAATAGTTAGGGTTAGAAAGGAGCTTAAGATCATCTAGTTCCAACCCCCTGCCATGGGCAGGGACACCTCACACTAAACCATGTCTCCCAAGGCTTTGTCCAACCTGGTCTTGAACACTGCCAGGGATGGAGCATTCACAACTTCCCTGGTAAACCTATTCCAGTGCCTCACCACCCTTACAGGAAAGAATTTCCTCCTTATATCCAATCTAAACTTCCCCTGTTTAAGTTTTAACCCATTACCCCTTGTCTTGTCACTACAGTCCCTAATGAGGAGTCCCTCCCCAGCATCCCTATAGGCCCCCTTCAGATACTGGAAGGCTGCTATGAGGTCTCCACTCAGCCCTCTCCTCTCCAGGCTGAACAGCCTCAACTTCCTCAGCCTATCTTCATACGGGAGGTGCTCCAGTCCCCTGATCATCTTTGTGGCCTCCTCTGGACTTGTTCCAACAGTTCCATGTCCTTCTTATGTTGAGGACACCAGAACTGTACACAGCACTCCAAGTGAGGTCTCACAAGAGCACAGGAGAGGGGCAGGGTCACCTCCTTCGACCTGCTGGTCACGCTCCGTTTGATGCAGCCCAGGATATGGTTGGCTTTCTGGGCTGCGAGCGCACACTGAAGCCGGCTCATGTTCAGTTTCTCATCGATCAACACCCCCAAGTCCTTCTCCACAGGGCTGCTCTGAATCTCTTCTCTGCCCAACCTGTAGCTGTGCCTGGGATCACTCCGACCCAGGTGTAGGATCTTGCACTTGGCATGGTTAAACTTCATGAGGTTGGCATCAACCCACCTCACAAGTGTGTCGGGGTCCCTCTGGATGCCATTCCTTCCCTCCAGCATATCAACCGAACCACACAGCTTGGTGTCATCGGCAAACTTGCTGAGGGTGCACTCAATCCCACTGTCCATGTCAGCGATGAAGATGTTAAACAAGACTGGTCCCAACACCCATCCCTGAGGGACACCACTCGCTACTGGTCTCCAGCTGGACATTGAGCCATTGACCACAACTCTACTTGCAGCCATCCAGCCAGTTCTGTATCCACCGAGTGGTCCATCCATCAAATTGATGTCTCTCCAATTTAGAGACAAGGATGTCATGTGGGACAGTGTCAAACGCTTTACACAAGTCCAGGTAGATGACATCAACTGTTCTATCCTGTCCATCAGTTCCGTAGCCCCATCATAGAAGGCCACCAAATTGGTCAGGCAGGATTTCCCCTTGGTGAAGCCATGCTGGCTGTCACCAAGCACCTTGTTGTTTTTCATGTGCCTTAACATGCCATCCAGGAGAATCTGCTCCAAGATTTTGCCAGGCACAGAGGTGAGACTGACTGCTCTGTAATTCCCTGGGTCATCCATTTTCCCCTTCTTGAAAATGGGGGTTATATTTCCCTTTTTCCAGTCATAGGGAACTTCACCTGACTGCCATGATTTTCCAAATATGATGGACAGTGGCTTAGCAACTTCATTCACCAGCTCCTTCAGGACCTGCGGATGGATTTCCTCAGGTCCCATGGACTTGTGCATGTTCAGGTTCTTAAGATGGTCTTGAACCAGATCCTCTCCTATAGTGGGTCCAAGGTCTTCATTCTCACAGTCCCTGTGTCTGCCTTCCAAGACTTGGGTGGTGCGGTCAGAGCCTTTGCCAGTGAAGACCGAGGCAAAGAAGTCATTGAGAACCTCAGCCTTCTCCAAATCCTGTGTAGCCAGTTCTCCTGAGAGCTTCTGGAGGGGGCCCACGTTCTCCCTCATCTGTTTTTTATTTGCTATGTACCTGTAGAATCCCTTCCTGTTATTCTTAGCATCCCTAGCCAAGTTTAATTCTAACAGGCCTTAGCTTTCCTAACCTGGTCCCTAGCTTCCCAGACAACATCCCTGTACTCTTCCCAGGCCACCTGTCCTTGCTTCCACTTTTTATAAGCCTCAGAGTTCACATCTTCCATTCCTTGTGGTTAATGAGAGAAGGAGTGTGGTTTTTGGGACAGATGTCCTGCAAACCTAGTGAAGTTATGTCTTAAGAAACTAACATCCAAATCAGAAAGAAGAACCATGTGATATAACCTACTTGGGATTTTCAAAAAGTTCTTGATAAAATAGCTTCCCAAAACTTTTATGGAAACTAATGTTTGACAGGATAATAGGAAATGTCATTAGTTGTGTTAAAAAATAAGGAATAGGGAGCAGAAGTAAAAAAGGGTAATAAGGAGGGGAATCCTGCAGCAACATTTCAGACCTCTGTGGATATTTATGTGGTCTCAAGAAATGACTCACTAAATTCATAGAAATAAATAAATTTAGATTACAGGTCTGAGCTCCCGTTATGAAAAACCCTGAGCCATCACTTACTGGGGGAATGCATGAGTATATTGAGAAATATGCTTTGCTGTTTGATTAGCTCGTAAGATGCTTCCAGCCACTGCCAGAGACAGGATGCAAGATCTCGTATGATGAACATTTATTTTCTACATTATGTGTTCATATTATAGTATGGAAAAGAAAGTTTGTTGGAGTGCTGTGCAGAAAGCTGGAGTTCCTGAAGAGATACAGATAATTTCTATGTATTCAAATGTGTTCCATGATTTTAGCTGTTGCCATGATTATAGACATGATAATAAGGGTTAGTGTTTTCTTTGCTGAGGATACCAGTAAAACCCCCAAAACATCTTAGCAAACAAATGTAATGAAAAATTAAAATATTCACTGGAGAGCCATCACTCCAGGCAAATCCTTAGTTTGGATTCAAGGAAAATAAACTAATCCAAACTGTTTGAAAGCTACAGCGACTGCCACTAACAGAAATTACAAGGCAGAGCAGTGTGTAAACATCAACACAAAAAACACACAGAAACACATTGTTAAGCATTCTGGAGCACACTGCAAATTTCAGTGAAGTTGTAATAACCACCTCATTACCTTTTGTGAAGTGCATACCTTTTTTGAAGTGCATACATATACCTACGTTCTTCATAGAAATATGTCACATTTCTATGGCTCAATGGCAATAGCTTAATTATCAGTCTTAGTACTAGTACTGAACCTGTATTTCCTCTATATTCTCTTAGGAAAGGCCTTCACAGATTCAGAAACTGATCTCAGCATTGACTGCTTCAGGGTGAGTCAAAAGTAAATCTACTGGTCATGGTTTCTACCCCACTAAAAATACCACCCCCCACAATTCCATCTACCAATAATAATGATACTAGATTTTTTTAATTTCCTGCATACAAAAAAACCTCTTTTTTACATGAAAGAGTTAAAAACATTCATGAGCAGACAAAATTTCTAAGCATCACAGTTTTTTTGCTTTTGAGAAATTTTTATGTTTCAGAAATCATTTAAGAGCATTCATAACAGCTCATATGAAATGTCTCTTAAATCTGGCAAGATCAACACACAGCAAATACTCACTATACTGCTCTTCTTAGCAATGGTATCTCATCTTTACTGTTAATATTGGTCAGATTCCCCCCTATATGTCTACAAAACTCTCAAGCTTCAAGCCATGATTTCTTTTTAATATCCCATCTGTAAAAAACACTATGGAGAAATTACTTTAAATCACATTATAGACGTTATAATAAAGAATCAGTCTCACTCACCCACAGGTGAGGTTTCATACAAGCCAGGTAAATATCCATAAGAGAAATAACATTAATTACTCTATTCATAAAATTTTTGCACTAGAGCCCTCTAGCTAGTTAGTGCAGTGGTGACAAACAAAGGGAAGGAATTCCTAGAAAGAAATACAATTCCCTTTAGCTTGTTTTGCCTAGAGGAGAGCCCAGGCCACCTTTCAGATAAAGGGAAAAGAAAGTGTTTGTGATAGAGAGCAAGGCATCCTGGGAGGAGTCTGAAGATACAGGGTGTGGGGTTTTTTTGGTTGGTTGTTTTTTTTTTGGTTTGGGGTTATATGGTTTGGTTTTTTTGGTTGATTGGGGTTTTGGGGGGGGGGGTGTGCTTTTGTTTTTCCTATTTGGTTGGGTTGTTTTGTTTCCTATATTCCAATCTCAGATATTGCAAAAATGAAAACAACACTTAGTTGTTCTTCCCTTCTCCCCTCCTCCCTCAAGCAGTTGAAAGCCTTTGTCATTCTTTTGATTAATTAGGCACTTACTTTAAAACAGGAACTACTAGGGTACTTTGATATCCAACCTTCAGGGCATGTGGGGACTGGAGCAGTAGTTGGAACAAGTGGAGTTGTTGCACTCTTTGCCCACTGCTAACAGATATATTTCTGCTCTGTCTCACAGTTAAATATACCCCATAATCCAGCTGCAGTCCCAGTTCTCATGGCTACACATCCTGGATTGCTTCTTTTGTGAGAAATTAAAAAACACATTGTACATCCTATATGAAATTTTTTAATTCTTATTGAAAACCTTTGAGCAGTAGCTATTCACTTCTTGCCAGATTACACTTAAATAGCAGTTATAATTTAGGTGGTTTTCCCACAGGCAAAGAGTAGCATTTTCTGTTTGAGGAGGCCATGATCAGTTCAGGATAATTTTTTTTTTTTTTTTCGGTTGGTTGGTTGGGTTTTGGTGGATTTTGGGGGTTTGGTTTTTTGTTGTTTTTTTTTTTTTTTAGTATCCTGCATAGTTTCATGCATAGAAAGAAAGTTTGTGTTGGCTTTTTTGTTTGTTTGTTTATCTGTTTGTTTTTTCCTACAGTGAAAACAAGTGTTTTCAAGTGAGGACCTGTTCCTACTTATATTAAACCTGTTTCATACCCAGTACCACAACCTTGGTCATTAGTGCTTTTCAAACAGATGGAAACAAAACCCTTGGTGCATTCATACGGCAGGCATGGAAATCCTGACAGAGACAAAATGAAGCTTATCCTGTGTCACTTCTGTAATTTTAGTATATTCTCTCAGAGCGAACCAGAGGAGCATACATCACATAAGATACATTCAAATGCATGGAATGAACTTACATGATGGCTTATTTGTGTTCTTTCTACATTTCCTAGGTATTCTTAACATTCTTATTTGGTTTTTGATTCCTGCTTGTTGGAGACCTGATGTTTTAAAGGACCTGTCCGTCATGGTGCCAGGAATTGACTCCTGAAATGAAATGGTCAGCTATAAGTCCATCAAAAACATTAACCTGCCATTTTACCATCATGTTTGGTCACATATTCTAACAAGATTAATCTGTGTTTTCTCACAGGTGCATCTTCACTATCAGAAATAATTTCATATCATCAGCAAATCTATTCACCTCACTATTTCACCTTTTCCATATTGTCTGTAAATATGGTGAACAGTGTGGGCTTTGGCACAGATCATTATGGGACACCTTTATAGTGAAAACCCTTGCGGTGAGCACTCTTCTACAGTAAAAACCAGCAACCATTTAAAAAAAAAATAAAATAAAATAAAAAAAACAAACCACACACAAAAAAAAACCCAAAACAAAAACATACCTTCCATCCCCTCCTTTTCAATCAAAATTTTTATTCAAGAGCTTTCCTGTGTCAGATTAGCTTCAAGGCTTTTGGTAACTGAGATAGACCACACAAACTAGATATCACTTATTTCTATGCTTTTGGCTCCTGTGCGGAGCTGCAGGAGAGCGCTAAGCATGACCTTCCTTTACACAAACAATTTTCTGTCTCTTTCTCACTACAACTTCTTTGTTCTATCCTTTAGTACAGATTCTGCTAATTTACCAATGACTCATTGGTCTGTATTTCGCCACATCTCCCTGGAACCATTTTAAATGTTGACAACAAATTCGCTCTTTTTTCACCCGTTAGCTGTTAAGGCAGTTTTAGCAGGTACTCACAAATTAAAGTGAACAGTTTGCTTAATGTAACCTTTACAGCTCATGGATGCTTCTGCAGCTGTGCTTAGTCCTGACTTACTATTCTTCAAGTCATCTGTTTTTTCCATAATCTAGTCTCCTGGTATTTCAGCTTGAAATAGACTCTCTAATCATACCCTCACAAGAAACTTTCCAGCACAAAAGTCATTTTCTTCCTCAGTGAGCACAGAGGCAAGGAAACTAATTTTTCTTTACTGTTCCAGACTGATCTGAGTGCTAACTTTATACTCTGATTATCTGCTGGCATCATAGACTCTCTGGCAAGCTGTCTTTTCTTGGCATTTACAGAAGTTTAATTACTCTATGTCTTCTGGTTTTTTTTATTGCTTTTATTTTATCTTACATTTTATAACCTCACTGAAGATTTTTGAGAAA
Organism: Pezoporus occidentalis; assembly: GCF_034315485.1. NCBI lineage: Eukaryota > Metazoa > Chordata > Aves > Psittaciformes > Psittacidae > Pezoporus > Pezoporus occidentalis. Next base: position 4,582,279 of record NW_026915725.1, read on the forward strand.
GTTTTCAGACAAATGATCACCAGGAGGGACATTGTATATCTTGAGGAGAGCAGATTCCTTCATGGCATTTTGAAATCTTGTTTTCTGTGCTGCTGCACGGCATGATTTTGTGAATATATTTCTCTTAACATCACAAGAAATAGTGACATAATCATCTTTGATACTGATTTTTTCATTCTAACTTGAAATCCTTTTTTTACAGTTGCCATTTCAGACTCTTCTCTGAGGTTAACTTTTCCACCAGAGAGATGAGTGTGGAATAGACTCAGGACCTGCCTGTAATTCCTGTTTATCTCCTCATGAAGATGAGACAAAAAGTTAATCTTATGGGTGAATATCTAAGATGTCCCAATATAAAACTGCGCTTCAAATTGTTCCCCTTGAAATTAAAAGATGGTGTTTTAAAATTGCCAGTTCTTGTAAATATAATGAAAGCTTAAAGAGTAAAACTCAGAGGACATTGTCAATACAAATCCAAATAGGGATGACAACCTCAGTCAGAGATCACCTAGCACCCACTGTCGCTGCACCTACCAGGTATTTCCACATCCCAGTGTGTGAAAGAGACAACTTCACCACTGGCCCACCTAAAAGTGCCTTGGCCACCCATGTCAGAGAGACCAAGCCAGAAATATTTCTCAGGCCTCAGGCCAGCAAGGCTAGCTTGCTCATACCTGTAAAGGGATCATAAAGACACAAGTGACAAATCCTACTTGTCTAATCCGATGAGTCCTTTTCTCATTTTCCTTGCTTCAGACCTGGGGAGAGAACCTTGTGACAAGATTCTGACTCTCTATAAATCAAAAACCAAAAGCAAGACTTTTTTGTTGTTCAACTAGAATCCTCATTTGTAACTCACCTAATCTGCCTAATTTGCTCCTTGATGTTGTCTTAGATTTTGTAGTTCCAGGAATATTTCAGAACACATAACATTTATCTATATAAGCCAAGGAAAAGTTATTATAATACCTACTTTCAACTGTGTCTAAGTAACCACCTTCTTCACAAGTGGTATTTGCTTTTGAAAACATTGCTGGAACATGTCCAGTAAAATAGCAGTAGGTTCCATACCTTCTTCAGACCTGTAACACAATTACAGGATTTTCATATAAATTTTTAATAATTGTGATGCGATATATATGAAGTGAGCTATAACATTTTGAAATTAAGCACAATAATCATTACTATTATGAATTAAAAACCTTTTGCAATGAGATTAGTTTCCTTCTAAGCATTTTTTAAAATTTCTGTCAAAAAATTCTGTAAACTTTCTAAAGTTTAAAGTAAGTGAAAGAAACTACATAATAAACCAAAAAAAAGTAAGTAAAATTAATAAAAAAACAATTTTAAAAAATCTGAAACATCTATACATAAATAATATAAATAATTCAAATAATTCTAGATGATTCTCAAAGTATCTAATTGATTTGGGAAACAGATATTCATTTCTATATACTTACTTTTTTGCGACCTTAATCAGTAGTTTCCTTTTCTCCTGATATTTGTGATATATCTTTTCTTTTGCAAATGTAGCCAGCTTTCTTTTCACAGACATAGTCTGCCCAATAGCCATCCTATGGCAGGAAAAAGAATGAAATAACCAAGAGATTAAGAGGAATAATCTAAAGAAAAAGAATAATTTCCTTATAATGTAAACTATTAATTTTCTTTTTCCTTTCATTTTGAAGGAGATTTCTTTTTACCTTATCCAGTTCACCTGGTTGATAACAAAAAAAAATATGCTCACATTCAGTGATATAGTAGACTGAGTTATAATAGTAGAGCTACAGCTGGTAGTGGTAAGAAGGGATGATGATAAGGGGAGAATGTACTCAAACTACATTCAGAGGTCTGTTTTATAGCCTTAATAATTTCATTGGTGACATTCAGTTAGTTTCAATATTGAAGTAAAATTTGTATTAAATAATGTTACCTGGCCCTTGATCAGTACACAGTCTCCTGGCCTGTTGTTTCTGGTGGATGGCTCTCCCAGGTGCCATTTTGTGTATGTCACTGGTGTACCATCACTCCATTCAAAATACGTTTGAACTTTATGATCATTCAGCCCAATCCATGGCTTGTCTGTAGACTCTGAAACATGGAAACACAGAACTAGAAGACCTCTTTATGCCATTGCATCCTTTTCACAGTGCCCTCAAGCTCTAGAACGTATAATTCCTTTCATAAGTTTAAGAAACAAAATTTAGTGTTGTATGATCATTTTGAACACAAAGACATTAAAATATACTTTGAAAAATTAGAATGCAGTAAAAGCCCTGCACTTCATTAAAAATTTGTACTTCTCCTCCTCATAACAGCTGGAAAAGAGTCAATTACCAGCCCAATGTTAATACACTATGTTGGTAAGACAGAACTACTTTTTAGGTTTTGTTGCAATGGTCAGGTTTTAAAATACTGGGTTTATGTAGACTGAAGCATGAATGTTTTTAAAGCTACTTTCAAGAAAATGAAGAAAGCAGGGAAAGCCCCTAAGACCACACTCACCAGCTCAAGATCAATTGTTTAGGCAATAAGTAACAACAGAGGTTTGACAACATCCAAAACTTTGCAGGGAAAGTCTGTCAGCAGCCACATCTAACTTTGAAGCTGGCCCTGCTCCAAGCTGAGTCTGGACTAACAACACCCAGGGTTCTTTCTGGCCTAAACCAGTGTATGATCCTATGGCTTTAGGCATTCTTAACAAAAGAAAAGCAAGAAAAATGAAAGGTAAATTTAGACAGTATTCACAAAAATGAGAAAGAAAGATACAGAAGGATGCTCACAAATTCTTCAGTAGTCACTAAACTATTCTATGATACCAGAATCAAAAAATATAAGAAGCAGAAAATATCTCCTTGTGCGGTTGGACACCAAGCAGGAAAATTACTCTTTCTGAATAAAAATGTTTTCTGCCTTGAATATCTTCCACTTTTTCAACAATTATATTAGGCCTTTCACCACCCTAATCATAGAAAAAGGCAAATAGTTAACCGGGGCAAAAAGCAGCAGCAGGTCTACAGACTCCTCATGTTTCTGCCAGGGATATTAAAAAGACCATGGGGATATTAAAAAGACCATGGCAAGACCACACTGACATGTTAGATCCAGTGACCTGAGTACTATTCTTTAGGCAGCCCAGGCAATTCCACAGCTTGCTACGTGGAAACCACATTGGCTAGCTTTGCCTATCATTTCCATCTGGCAGTGCAGAACGCTACACTTTTCTTTAGTAGGTTTCGTCTGTCACTTCTTCCATCATGCAAAGACCTGTGAGCTTGCTGATCTGGCTGCTGGTTGACCACAAGATGCAGATAATGACTTAAAGCCATGTTGTAAGTTCCCTAAATGCACAGAAAGATGTACACATATGTGGTTTTTCCATAAAAAGCGTTTTTTCGAAGCGGAAGTTATATTTCACAATCCTTTTACTAAGAAACCTCACTGGGATGACTGATGTCTTTCTACCCTCATGCAAAGCAAAGCATAAGTCAAGACAGTTGAGTAGGTCTGCAAGTTGCAGCACAGAAGGCAGCATCTGTTTTAAATCTGAAACGACAGCGTTGCACTAGCCTAACACCACTGGACCTCTGTCTCATGCAGGCATTTCATGGTAGTACAGTTGCTACATCTCAATTCAGCTAACTGGAACTTCTTATATGCAAAGACAAAAGCCCTGCCCTGGAAACACTCACTGTACCCAAGCTGAGACACCATAAAGCTGTGCTCCTCAAGGCTTTGGATTCTGGCCAGGTGACTCCCTTCCTTCTGACAAGAGGCCAAAGCTTCTTCCCATCCTTTGGTCTCCCTGATGATCTTATAACAGTGATCTATATACGGTACCCATCCATCTGGACAACTAATAGGCCCAATGTCACCTTGGAAAAAATACCATCATTCTAGAGGAGTTCACATTGAAAATAATTTCACGTATTCTGTGCAGAAGTTCTAAATAAAAAATTCTCTTTGAAAATTCTCATTATAAGGAAATGATGGACACAAAACATAGTAAACATAGGTACAAGTCTAGGTTGTAAAAAGCAAACCAGACACACAAGAAATAGCTTCTATTTCCAGTAAACTTCTGTTGCTCATCCATGTCAACATGAATGCCAAGCAATTCACGTAATGGCTTCTACTTTAATTATCAACATATATAAACTTACCTGAGGGAACCAAGCTAAAGTTTCTTTTTCTACAAATGTAACCAAGTTTCTAATCACATTCCCAATTTTCCCATTTAGCTTTTGTTTCAGGATTTAAAACCATGCAGAGTTTTCCAGAACCTGGAGAAGGGCTTCGTTTGGGAAAGGTACAGGTGAAAGAAGTGAACTTTTCTGAAAGGCAAATAGACCTCTAAGCTCAAAGATGCACGAGAGGAGATCACTCCTGGCTGAAGTGAGAGCACCAGAGATCATGTCTTTCCCAGCTTTAGAAAGAACTGAGGTAGCTCTCTAGTAGTGGGCCTGTTTGCATGAAATGTAGTATCACTTAAGTGGATATGAACATGTAACCCCCTCATAGTTTTATTGTTAGAGACAAGAGAAGACAGCATAGCTTGGGAAAGACAGTATTGCCTTCAGAGCTAAAGTAGTTTCAAAGTATATAGAAGTTTCTGGCTTATATCTCTATAGAAAATAAAACTTTTTCTAAAGCTAAAGCAAGAAAGCTAAAATCCGTATCTCGGGGCATATCTATATAATAACAGAATTTAAAACAGTATTTAGGGTATGTAATTTTTTCTTTATTTTGAAATAGAGAATCAAAGTCATGGCTACCTGAAGCCCAGTTTAAATATTGGAAAGGGCTGCCTCCCATCCACTCCTCAAGTCCAGTCTGTTGAGTCCAATCCATAGTGCAGAATCTGTACCTTCTGTTAACTCTATGTAACCAAAAGAAGATAAATGATTTTATAAGTCACTTTCTTATTTGCAATAATCACTAATAACGTCTCTAGGAAGACTAGCAATTCTTAAATATCTAACTGTATATGTCATTAGATACTGAGATACCTGAAATATTGACATAGGTCAAAACTTTGATTACTGTAAAACCAAGCAAACAAAAAAATCCTGTTTTATTCTAGCACTTAATGCAAATGAGCACAGATAAGATTCTACAAAGTATATAAAAATAAAAGTGGTTTTGTAGAATAGGGTAAATTCTCTACAACACTGGATTTATTTGGTACAGTGTAAGTTTAAACAATAAAGCTTTTAGAAGTTAAATTTATCATTAAAAACAACAACAGAAAGTTTCTTCCATACTGTTTCTCCAGCAGTACATGGGTAGGTAGAGCCATGATTTGGGAGCTATGAATAACTGATATGTTTCAATTTGTCAAATGAATGAAAAAAATATCAGATATCAAACTCCATTTGCAAAACCACATCTTTCTTTAGGCACAAAGATATCTCTTAATTCTCATTTTCAATTTTAAAGCTTCCTTTTGACCAAAAAATGAAACTTCCATTTACTTTTCAGATCTCTTTTTCTCAAAAACAAACAAAAAAAAACAAAAAAAAAAACAAAAACAAAAAACAAACAACCACATAAAAAAAAAAACTCAAAGTTTTAATAGAACATTTTTAAACAGGAAGTCAAAGTTACACTTGCAGGATACTGGAATGCTTTGGATTCTGTTTAAACTTGACAGTGATTTTGATATTAACTTGCAAATTCTGAAGTATTTTGTTTGCTTACTCATGCTTATTTAGGTCCATAGACATTAGCCAAAGTTATACTAAGTAGTCTTTAACTGCGATGATAGACTGAACAGATCCTGAATGTAAGTCAGGGTTTACTTCAATTCCTTACTTTAATGTATTTGTTCATGAATGTCTGTGATGCTCAATAATTCTGCATTTTGCTGCTGACAGCTCTTCCTTTCTTGGTACCACATAAGAGCTGATTCAGAGTTTATTTGGTAGTGGACTTTTGTTAGCAGATCTGTAGTCCATGTGGTGTCTTTATCTGTGGAGAAAATAATTGTTTTGGGGATGATAGTAACTCCACCACAGAAACAAATGGGCCGCAGGTTCTTGTTATGCACGGATTTCTGATTAAATATCACCTGCACTGTTCTTTCAAGAGCACCAAAACTGTTACGAGCAGGATGGGGAAGGATGAAGTTAAGTCTGTAAACTGACAGATAGAGCTGTCAATATTGCCTCCTGTTCCATGAAGATGCATATTTCAGAAATTACTAGAAGAGCAGTGATCACATAGAAAAATATGTGGCATGGAGTGCTGTGTCAGAAATCCGGGGGGAAATCAATAAAAAGACATGCAACATCTCCTCCTTTTCGTTCTGGACAGCAGCTCCCACCGAGAGCTGTGAGAACCAGCTCTAGCCCTGAATTTAGTATCAAAACAGTTCTTAGACAAATCCCCACCTTGCAACCTGCTTCTGGATGTGCTTCTCACACAGCTTCAGAACATAGGCACTACAATGGTGCTGAGCTGGGTTGCACCCCTCTTCTAATTACCTTTGCATCTTTGTTCTGTTGAAGAACTATCTATACACACTCAATCAAGCACAATACAAAAGGGAATCAGATTATTATTCCCAAAAGACTGTATGAAGTTGAATTGGGAAAAAGAACTGAGAGATGGGACTGACTTTCAAAAGCTTTGAAAATTATTCATTGGCCCTATATCATCACATACCTTTTGGGGTCACTGTCCTAGGTGACTTTGTAGGGACTTGGAAAGTGTATTTGACTATGGATTTGAACCACATCAAAACCACATTTTGAATCAACTGGAGTAAAGGGGAGTTTCAACAGTAAAAGACATAATGCTGAACAGGAGCAATGGGGAGGAACATAGGGTAAAGCTCAGAAGTGTTAGGACAAGCCTTCAACACTTTGAATGCAAAGCTTTCTTGTCAAGAACAAGTCTATAAGGGGAAATGGAGAGGGAAGTGATCCCAGAAATGGAAAATAGTTTTCAGAAAGTGATTGAAGTTGTAAAGAAATTCCAGGGATGGAGCTACGGAGTTAACTGTCACAATAGAGTGGAAAGACTGCTTCCCTGGAAATACGAATAGGACTTGATATCATGGACAAAAGGACATATTTCACTTACCTAAAAAAAAAAAAAAAAATTAAAAAAAACAGGAAAAAAAAAAAAACAACAACCACAGCAAAAATCACATGAGAATCATGAAGACTGACATGTTAACTTCATCATTAATCTTCCCACATCATTAATTTCTGTGTCCACATCCATTGCAGCAGGGGTCCTCAGAAAAGGATTGTACAATGGTGACAGCACACATCCTGGCTGGAAAACAGCGAGGAGCTCAAAATTATCATGCTGCTTATCAACACCCCCACAATTAGTGGGAAGTGCATGCTGGTTTACTCTTCAATCACATCTTTCACCACATCTTAATGTGGCATTTTATTTCTTTGTATAGAGAGCTTCTGAATGTAGCAATACATCATATACTAAAACACATTATTGTAAAATATGTTATTATAAACATTCATATTCCACTAGTGCTGTTTTGCCCATACCACCCCAAGGGAAGCTACATGGGAACAGTGAACTTACCTTTTGATGGGCAAAATCCATATTGCTACTCTGTGTCATAGTTTGCAGTGGTTGCACACCATAGCCAGCCATCTGACCAGCCAGCCTCTGTGCACTTGGCATACCACTGCTTATTGCATATGAAAGGGAATACACAGGGTGCCCCAAAAGCATTTCCAAGCAGTTTAAAAGTCTCTGAGAAGACAAAGTGCACATTATGGAAAATAATAGATGGATGTAAAGTGGAAAATGTGAAGCCTATGCTTCATCACAGTATCACAGTATGCTAGAGATTGGAAGGGACCTCAAAAGATCATCTAGTCCAATCCCCCTGCCGGAGCAGGAACACCTAGATAATGTTACACAGGAATGTGTCCAGGCGGGTTTTGAATGTCTCCAGGGAAGGAGACTCCACAACCTCCCTGGGCAGCCTGTTCCAGTGTTCCGTCACCCTCACTGAGAAGAAGTTTCTTCTCAAGTTTAAGTGGAACCTCTTGTGTTCCAGTTTGCACCCATTACCCCTTGTCCTATCATTGTTTGCCACTGAGTAGAGCCTGGCTCCATCCTCGTGACACTCCCCCTTTATATATTTATATACACTAATAAGGTCACCCCTCAGTCTCCTCTTCTCCAAATTATAGATACCCTATATGGCTCTATTCATGGCTGAATTGCATCTCCAAGTACTTTCCATGTTACCTTTCTTATAACAAAATTCATTTTAACAGTTTTTCAGATTTAAGCTGCTGACAGATGTTTTACAACAGCATTATTCTGAGGTAATATTTCATAGATGTGGTCTACAACTAGATTTTTTTTTCTGACAAAGATGCTTTTACAAATTTAAGTCTCCAGAGCTCTACCATAAGATACCACTACTGTAAACAGTGTTAAGATTTACATATAATGTGTAAGAGGAGGAACTAATTTTTAAGAGTTCTACTTCCTGGAAAAAGTAAACATCAGATTAGATACTTCATCTCTGGTTTTATTCCAGTGAATATTTAAGTATCTCTCATACAGTGGAGCAGCTCCCACATTGCAAGGTTCAGAGTTTAATACTTCAACTATACCTTGAGGTGGTTTTTCGAAAATTCATCCTAGATGTAGGAAGGCCATTCAGAACAATCAGACTTCAGCTAATTACAAAGGGTAATTGCACTGTTAATTACAATCATTCCATGAGCATCCTCATCTGCTGAGTCGCAAAAGCCATGTTTCCTCTGCCTACACTGGTACTTCCAGCCCTTTCTCAGCCCACACATAATGTGTTTCTTGAGGATGTAATTTCATTTCCATGTTGCTGTAGAAGAAATTTATCAGTGTTTATACTCTTTATTGACAATGTAGTAATACAGTATGGTAAGCAACAGTGACTCTGGAGAATACTTACATACAGTATCAAAGCAGGTATATCTGTATACACTTACATATTTAGATAATACAGAGAAAGCATATGAAGTATATGAAATACTTTTAATACTAATATCCTATAATTAATATACTGAAATAATGTGTATATAAGATACATATAAAATATATATGAAATACATACTTAGCCATAAATATGAAATTCAAGGCTAAATACCTCAATACACTGATTTTTTTAAACTCTGAACGTTACTGAGAGAATCAGAATAGTCAGAGCCAAAGACCCAAAACACTCTAATGCTCACAAAGAATGCTCACAAAGAAACTGGTGCAAAATGTGAAAGAATCAATTTTCTGTACCTTCATATCCCCAGGAACATAAAATATCTATGGCCCCAAAGATCTTCCACTTACTCTTCACTCTGAAAAACAAATCTTCTCCTTGGATTGCAAGGAAGCTTTCATTTCTGCGTTCCCACCACTGGAGCTCACTTGTTCAGTTACATGGGTACAGGGCAAACAGAGCCTAACCTTTTGATGGCACCCCTAGGCATAGGCATAGGTTCAGCCTCACACTCATAAGCTGATAATCAGTGATCTACCTGAATTTTTGTGATTCATTGTCTTGATTGCAAGTGGCAGTTTTAGCAGAGTGTGCAACAGATGCCTGAAGACAGGCCTTGTTGAATTTATTATATATTAAAAATGTTTCAATGTCTGTAAAACAAAATAAAACAAAACAAAAGCAAAAACCTAGTAAATGATTAATATATAAGATATGTATAGTGGAAATATGCCATGATTCTATCTCCCATTCACATAAACAAGGAGTAATACCATTTAAATCAGATAAAAACAGATGGTTTTGAATAGTCCAGTGCAACATCAATTTTGTTTCACAAAAAATTTACTTCATCTGCTTTATCAATGACAGTGAATTCAGTGAGTCTGTCCAAAACAATGAATGAAAATAATCTTCTTTATAAGCACTAAGTCTCCCTGGTTTCCACAGCGGTCATCTGTGAGTATCTTTATGCCCTACAAAGAATTCCACATTTCACCCCTTCTGAAGTTTTTCCTGCCTGACTTTGTTACCATTACCCAGACACCAACAGCTAAAAAAATCAGAATACACATTTAAACATATCTCATTATTTTTTTCAGTCTGATCTTCTTCGGTTATTGAACTGACTGTGCCACTGTATCTGGATAAAGCCGTTAAGAATTCAGTCTTTCCTTCCTTGTCATCCATTTCTTTTTTTTTTTTTCCTGTTAGATCCTGCCATTAAGAAGCTCCCCATCCATATGTCCCAAACTACTAACGTACATATAGGCACTGCCACAGAACCAAAAATCACCCAGAAATGCCAGAGGACATCAAACCACTTTCACAGGCAGCTTCATAAGAGACAAGCTGGAGGTACTTACCCACCAGCTGCAAAGCACTGTGGACAAGAGAAAGAACAATCAAGAACCCAGAGAACATAAGTGCAAATGCTGTTTCCTTCTCTTCCCTTCACCAAAAGCTGGATATGAGAACTGCTGGCAATAAAGTGCTGCTGAAGAGTGGACAGTGACCAATCCTCCTCAGTTTTGAAGGCTGGGCGGATGGATAGAAAGCTCTGAGTGCTAAAAAAGGAAATATTGTCACATGCCACATTTCCAAAAACACCAACACACAGCACAAACTTTGCCTTCAGAAAAATAATGACTTCTCACTGAGAACTGTGCTGCCTTAGGAAAGCAGGTATTACACGGACAGTTATATCTCAATACCTTCCAGCCATCTCTGCTAATGAGACGTCTGGAGAGCTCGTGGGATCAAAGCAACAGTGATTTACCAATGACAGAAATTCAGCCTCAGCTTTTAAATCTTACACATTAATTACACAGAAAAAAAGTATCACCAGGAAAACATGTTGGTCTCATTTCCATGTGTGAGATGTGGCAGGATTGAATTTTAGAGAAGTGAAATCCATTCTGCAGGACATTATAGAAATTTCTGTGCTTCTAAATGAGACTGCCATTGTCCTAACAACCTGCATTTCTGCATAAATGCAACTAAGAGACCATCACCCAATGGTAATACTATCTGAAAAACGGCTCATTTTAACAACAATCCCCATTTTTCTTACAAAGTAGGTCAATCTTGCCGGACAACCATACCAAGAGCCAGCCAAAATTTCAGGAAATGCCACAATTCTCTTCTTACCTAGATCACAGAGCAAGCACTCAGGAGTTTGGTTTCCAAACAGATGGCTGGAAAGAAACAGCACTCTTCTCCTAGCCACTATAAACTGTCCCCATAACTGCACAGAGGCCTGGCTTTGTCACAGTAGATTTTTACCACAGAAATATTTTGTTTTGTTTAGAAACACTGCAAAATGGAGAAAACAATCTGCAGTGTGAAAATATTATTCAAAGCATAGTAACATATTTGTTCAGCACCTGTAGCAAAAACATGATAGCAAAGAAATTTGGCATCATCTCCTGTTTGTTGCCAAGACAATTGCCTTTCCCAAGAACAGGATTTGTTCCTGCTTGCCTGCTCAACAGAAAGGGAATGCAAGAAAGAGTTAGTTCCCTGAGAAAGTCTACAGGCTAAAATAAAAAGGAGAAATTGAATTGTGAAATAAGAAACTTCAAGGAAATGCCAGGTACAGATGTTGGGAAGTTACAGGCAATGTTAACTGGATTTTCTTTTCAGATGATTACAAAACGTAGTAACAAGAACAATAAAATAAAATGTCTTTTTCTGGAAAATACATTTCTAGAATTTTTTTCTTTTTTTCTAAACATAAGTCACTTTATCAGCTTCCAAAGAACTTGCCTAGAAAGAGCAAAAGTTTTCTTTGGCCTGAACTGATTGGTCTTAGACTGACTTAGATTTCCTTACAGCATGTGGCCTATTATTATAAAAGATACATTGTCATTTATACTGACATGAGTTTTAACAGCCTTGTTTATTCTGGAGCTTGTATGGCATGAGGCCCGGAGGAACTCCACTCTCTTCTTGGTTAGACATTGTGAAATAACAAAGAAGCAAAAAGGGCACAGTCCCTTTTCTGCATCCTCCTCTGCTCCTCAAGCCACACCAGAGTCAAATGCAGCTTGCCAGTAAAACAAATATTGGTTTGTTAAGAAAAAACAAGTACTTGACAGGAATCCCTTCAGCCAGGTTGCAGACCAGTTTTAGGGCTAAGAATCCGAACAATTCGTACTGTGTTCTTGATACTCCAAACACACAATGTGCACTTGCACCTTTCCTCATCTAGCCATCACTTTGAATTACAGAGTGCTTTGCTGGTTGTGGCTACCTAAGGCTGTTGAAATCCATGAGGTCAGGCTCCAAGGAAAAGCAAAGCCAGAAGAACAAACCTCACTGTCACCTGCATCTGACACCTCCTGATCCCTGTGAGCCACAGGATACATACCTCAGGGAGCGCCAGGCAGGAAGTGGGACTACCTTTTTACTCCTTTGTGTTTCAGAAATCTGGCAATGATGTCAGGCACCTTCATCTCACCATTGCTCGTGTGCAATAACTCCAGTGCAAGCTGTATCCAGCCGTGAAGCACAGGGTGGCCAGTCCCAGTCAGGAAGGTCAGAAGCTGGGCTAAAAGCAAAATTGTACTCCCTAGCATGAATTTAATTAATTGTTACTTTAAATCCAACTGCTAGACCTACATCCTAGACACTAATCCCATCAAGAAGTTACCAATAGTATAAAAATTGATTTACTAAGGATTCCCTGGAAGTTCCACCAAGTTCATTAAACTTCTACTCACCCAAAGATTAAGGGGAAAAAGAAGAGAGCATTATCAACATCACCCTATACCTCAGCCAATGATGAGTCTAAATGATTAACAGGTGGGAGGTAACATGCAGTGGCTGCTTTGCAGGGGATAATTTGCCAGTTACTGATGCCAAGTGTTTGCAGATAAAGTGGCATAAGAGTGCTTTGGGATCGTTCAAGGGCAAAGGTCCTTTAGGATCTGGTCTGCTGAAACTGCCTCATTAGGGTGTGTCTACCTATGCACTTAGCTGCAGTGGCTGAGAGCAACTGATGTACTCCTGTGCTTATGGATCATCCCCAGCTGTCAAGAATGATTGCAACGGGGTTGTTCTCATGGGCTGTAGATTTAATAGATCTTCTATACTGAATTTAGTTGGGTATTATGATACAGAACTGAGATGAACCTGCTGGTTTTCTGTCAGATTCCAACAAGGGGATAGATACTGTTTGCCATCCTTTGTAACCTTTCTCATTCAGGCTTCTAAATGCATCAGTTTAAAGCTGCTCTGTTTATTGAAAATTCTGGCAATAAAATCCACATAGGTCAAAATAAGTGCTAGCTTAGGGAAGCAGACCCTTAAAATGAAAATATCATGGCTGAAAATATCATGCATGAATTTGCTTGGCTTTTGTGCGTACCTAATGAAAACCTAATGAAGGAAAAAAACTAATGGACTAATGGAAGCATGGAGTAATTAAGCAGAAAGGCAACTTTAGGAAAGTGAGAACATAAAGATTTCCATGGGGAAAACCAAGTTTGTACATTGTTTGAGGAGGGATACTGTTTCTTTATTAACATTTTTTAAAGAATGAGGATGTATATGCAGTCCTTGTGAATAAGTGGCATTGCATAAATAAGTACTTACTGAAGAGTCTCAGAAGAGCCTAGCCCTGCCTGATGGCCCAAGAGCCTTTGAACCTCAATATACTTGGCAGACCTGCGTATGCTCCATGACTGCTGATTTACGGATGCACTCATCAACCTTTTTTACTACTCTCTAACTGTTTCTCATTAACTAAGCCTCAGTAATCATTGGAAATAATCAACAGGCATCTTCGGACTATTGTTTAAATAATGGATTGTATCAATACTTCCTGGATAACAGTATATAGTTATAAAAATAACTAGAAAAATGCCTGTTCTTTATGTGATAAGTCATTGTTTTTTTCCTTTGCTTTATCACTGTTTCCTTCCTTATAAAAAAAAAAAACCAAAACCCATATACCACTTTCCAGAAAGAAACCCTTCAAAATATTTTCCCTGGGTTAATACTTCCAGGAGCATCTGCACAGTGCTCTTAGTCATATTGTTTAATGTCAGGTAGTCCTGTGAGGAGCCGGGAATTGGACTTAGTGATCTCTATGGGTCCTTACCAACATGAGACATTCTATGACAGCTTTCTACACATTTTCAATCCATTTCTTTTACGTCCTTATAATACCTAGATGCAACATTTGACTTGAATATTGAAGAAAAACATATTGAATCAGAAACACTGGCAGAAAATGTATTTAAGACGGTTACCGTCCCCCACTGTCTGCAGATTGGTGAGGTCTAGAACATTACTTTAAATACGGGTAACAAGGATGTATGAAAAATCCCACATGTGAAAAATGTTCTAATGCCAGCTCCCCAGCAATGATTCATGACATGGCCTGCTTGTCAGCCTGTGTGAGTGTGGGAGGTATGTAGTAACTGAAGATTCTTTACATCAGCTGGCAAGGAAGACACTGTAGTTCCTTCCCTACTCACACACCTTCCAACTACAATTGTATCAAACCTATTTTCTGAAGGAGGAAGTAAATTTCACGATTAACAGCACAGAAGGAGATATAAAGAGAGCAGACATTGGCATGGGCTGTTACCAAAGGAATCTCTTAACTACAATACTATAAAAAGATCTGTAGGGCTCAGTTTCTTTTTTTTTTCCTCTGAGAAGCAGTTCAAATAAAAAGTAAAAGGAGCTCTGTGAACTGCTCTAAGGGCTGGCTTTAATCTGAAATAGTTTCCACATTTCTTTGTAATGAAGGGCATCTAAATCTATCACAGCTCTTCCAGGCATCATTTGAACATTGTAGTATCACTGCAATGCAATTTGTTCTTTTATGTAGTTTGGGGATTTTAATTTATAACTCTTTGGGAGAAGAAAGTAGTTTGCCTAAGGCATCAGTTCGGTTTACCTGCATCTCAGGACTGCCTGGTCCTGAAGGTATAATTCTTACCCTGAACATGCCCTGGGCACACCACTTTGGTCATGTCATTTGTGCAGAATTGCCTGGTTTGGAGAGAAAGGCATCTATCCCTTGCCTACAGAAATCCATAATTAGGCAGGCAGTCATCTGAGCTCTACTAACAAGCTTGAAAAGAGCTACAAAAGTGATGGTCTTGGGTGGGATTTATGGTTCAGATCAATTCTGTTTGTCTAGTTTGTGGTGACAATCCCCACATGTGCTGCAGGGAGCTGAGGCCAGGGCTCCAGGGCTCCTTTAGCCCAGCCACCAGCCATGGGCATGTATTTAGACCAGTCTCGCTCTTGGCTTTTCTGTCTCTTAATCACCTACTCCTTGATGCATGGACACAAAAAGAGGGGTGGAGAGTGTCCTCACCTAAGATAAGCCAGGCACCACATTTAGAGAACATTGAAGGGTTTAGATTCAACTTCTCTTACCCACTACTGGCATTCCCCAAGACATCTTGACTTACAAACAAGACAAGTCAATAACCTTCAAACACTGAAGGCACCACGTAACTTTCTTAACAAGGACTTCAGCAGATCAAAGCACAAAATGCTGAAGGCATCTAATGCTTCTTGTTGGACATTGCCTTCTCAGGAAAGAGGTAAACATCTAGCATATATGTATCAAAGATTTTTCTGGGGCAACATATCCCAAGGGAGAGGAAGAAGCACCCAATACACTGCTTATCTCTCTGCTAAAAAAAATCCAAGAAAAAGTGAGAAAATTGAGAAAAAAGCGCTCTACCTTTCAGACATTTCAGAAATTTCAGACAGGAAGACTGGATTATACCCACTGGTGTCAATAGCCTTGGAAATTATATAATGCAGAAAAGAATTAGCAGGTGCTCCTTTGCATTATTAAACAAAACCTATCATTTTCTTCACTAAAGTATAGACAGAGAAAGAGGAAACTTGGGAACCTGAAAAGCTGAACCTTGCCATTCCTATTTCTGCAACTAATGAATCTTAAGAGGATGGAAATGAAAGAACTATTAAGAATGCAGGAACAAGCTATATGCAGGAACATCCATTTGATAGACAGATGGGAAATGAGCTGGTCATCTCCAGCCAGATTTCCATGGATAAAACCAGAATCTCTATGGTGAGTAAGAAAGTTTTGCACTGCCCAAAAATGCCCTGATTTTCCACATATCCAGACACAGAGAAAGCTAAAAGTTAGTGTTTCTGTTCCCAGCTCTGCCCTTGTGGACCTTATCAGGCCAAATCAAACTGTACATCCTCTAATGTTCACATCTGCAGACCACAGACAATGTGGTGTTGTGAAGTCTAACTGACATCTAGAAAAGTGTTTTCAGCTCTTTAGGTACAAGACCTTTTGTCATGATGCACAGCATTAAAAACTGCTAGGAGGATGTGAGCTACATCTAGAAACTTGGTAAGCCTTGATCAAAACTTCAAATTCGAGGCACAGCCAGTTCCCAACTAAAGGACTGTTCAAGGCCACATTACCTGCAGCCAATGCCACGCTTATCTCTAAACATTTGTCTAAGTAGGCGCATCATCCATCAAAGTACACTTTTGTGGATGCTGTTCATATCACTGCATGTACCGAGTGCTTTCAACTTAGCTGAATTTCTATATTTATGAAGCCAATGTGCATCTAAAATGAGTTTGGGCTCCTGCCCACATTTTTAGTAATCTCGTTCTTTTTCTTGGCAGCATCACAGTCTATCAAACTTAAGCCTGTTCTGGAAAGCTTCAGTGCAGAATACATTTTCCTTGTTATTTTACACGAGGCAGTGTCACTGCATTCATGAGCTTCATTCTTCATACACAAACATATGCAAGCACTGCTTAAAGTATGCTCTTCATTTCAGCAGCATTTTGTCAGACACTTCTTTAGGAGGCATGGAAACAATGGAAGATGAGTGAACATTTGCAAGATCATTTCCTGTAGCATGAACATTGATTAGTTCTGCACAAGTTCTGCCCAACTTTGCCTAAAATAAGAGTACTGATTAAAGATTAAAAGACCCAAATATGATATTTGGGCTGCAGGAAAACCCCATACATTATTTTCATTTACTGTATATACGTTCCTTTTTTAAAAGGAAGATGAATTTGATTAGTCTTAAAACTTAGAGGCTGACTAGAGTATTTGGAGAGATTTACAATTATTAGTAAACATTGCTGAAAGCTAGACAGGGTTTGAGCATATCAGAAAACAGTAGGTCAGAAAGGAGGAACTAAGGAATTGTAAAACAGGCAGACTAATATGAATTCTGGAAAGTCAGTAGAAAAAAATGTACTATTTGTCAATCATGAGATGAGAGGCTAACTGGACAGGAAGGAGCCATAGTCAATCCCTTAGGAAAGAGCAGTAATTAACAGTTTATACTGAACTGTAAGGTGTACTGACAAGGGTTTTATGGAAAGATTCGGTGCTATTCTGTGTGTTAACAGCACAGATTATGGCAAAAGTTGTACTTAATAAATTATTAAAACTTGGCAAATGAACTGAAATGCTCAGGAAGAGACATTATTGCAGAGCTGTGTATCCTGTTAATGGATATAGGCATGTGCCCTTCACCCATGGTAGTGAGCACTCCACAGAGGGATTTCTAGGTCTAGCTGGCACATCCAGTGTTTGAGGGACCATTCCTACAAAGCAGTTTGAACACAGCAACTTCCAGCCTGTTCTGGAGCGATCAAGAGCTTATTACTAGCACAGATAAGGACCACTCTAGCCCAATTGTGCTGAGGAGCTGGTGACATTGCAAAACCCACCGACGCCATTAGAAGCTTTGAGTAAATTCCCCAGGGAATGGGTGAAATCGTCATCGCTGTTGGAAACTTTATACGAGGTTGTATCTTTCAGCAGCTGCTTAGTTTTAGCTGACACTGCCTTTGGGCAGGACTTTTTCAGTTCCTTATTTCTATTCAATTTATAATAAAAGGTTCCTATTCACAGGATATATAAAATTCTAAGATCTTTAACCTTTAAATTAGTCATGCCTTCTACTGCTTACTTTAGCACTAGAAGAAAGAAACATCATTTGCGCTTTTTTTTTCAGTGGCATCCAGAACAAAAGAGAATACGTTTATTCGAGCATGATTGAATCCCTCCTTAAGTCAAAATTAGATATTTTTAAAGCTTACAAATCTGAAGTGACACACTGTTTCACAATACAGCTAGGGTGACATGGAAGTGACACGTCCCAGAGTGAGAACACAATGTGTCTGTGTACTTAAGATTTATATACTGACTGGTTTTATAAGACTCTAAAGTAAAGGTCAATTCTATCAGCTAAGAACAATTTCACATTTTGAATATCTCTGAGTAGTACTGCTCCTGTGTACAAGCAAGAATGGCTAGATAACTGCTTGAGCCCATGTGCAGCATCATCACCTACTTTTCCTCAAATATCAAGTGAAGCAAGTCTGAGGTTCACTGTCCTCTGTTGCTTCTGTCTCTTCACATAGACAGGAATGATGTGAAGGAAGAGACTGGATCCACATGTGCTCCTGCATGGCAATTTGCTTTTGCAGAGACCAGCAACTAATGGGCATCCACTGAGGGTCTCTGCACATAATTCTCACCATAAAGACATTGAGGAAAACAGGGGATTGGCAAGAAATGTTCAGGGGTTAAGACACTAGCAAGAAGCAGAGGACTGAGACATAGACAGCAGTCCTGGGAGGGAATCTGATGCTGGAGACAGAAGATAAGTGACCACAGGATGACAAATAACGTGTACCCACAGCCACTCAGAAATATGAAAAGGAGAAAAATATTGGTTTCAGCTCCTGCCTCCTTACTTTCTTTTCTCAGCTGATTTCTTTGATTTGTTTGGTTGTTGAGGCTTTTCTCACACTGACACTAATTAATTTCCTGAGGATATGAGAACTCAGTTGCTTGGAGCCTCACATTCTCTTTGGACTCTGAGTTGGAATACCAGCTGCAATTTTTACAACCTGCTAGAAGCACTCATCTAATTGACCATAGGAGTTGAATATATGGGATCATTAACCCAGCTTTCCAAGTGGGTTAATGTAGTAATCCTTGCCACAGGACAAGATCCAAGGTGAATATCTGACATAGGACGTTGTCCAATGAAAGTGCCAGTGAACTACAATGAGTAAAGATACATGCATTTGAAATCAATATTCTTCAATAAACAGTCCTCTTAGTTGCTAAATAAAAAACAGTACCTGTATTAAACTATTGGTAGAAACTATGGATTTGGCAAAGGCGCCCAAAAAAGTAGCCCTGTATTTGTGATACCCTGTTGATGAGCCCTGAACTCAACCATGCCATGGACCATCTGGATGCAATGTCAGGTACAGCTTCACTGCCAAACTGTTCTGAGCAAAATGTCATGCAGCAGATTGGGGAATCGAGACTTGCACATCTGCAGTCTTGATAAGGACTCCACTCAGTGGTAAATAAAAGATTCTGCAGCTCTTAAGGGTGGCAGCATGTCAAGGAAGCTGCCTGTGGTCCACAAACCAAAGCCAATGATTTGAGCTGGCATGGCATCACCTCACTCCTGTCTGCAAGCCAAAGCCTCGTGCCCAGGCTGATCTGCCTTAAGCAGTGAGAAAAGTGCCAAAAAGCCATGTGAACAAGGCCTAGCACCCACTCTGCCCCTGAAAGGGCTGTGGACGTCCATGCCTGATCTCATTGTCAGACTCAGAGCTGCAGCAAAATCACCCACTAATCATGACTTTAACAAACAGACAGCTTTCCCTGAAACACGGTACAAATCATAAGAATATTTTAAGCATAGGATAAGGAATTACTTTCACTGCTATCTCTGGCTTTTTTTTAGCAATCATGATTTTTCCTAAAACAGCAGTGGTAGGAGATATTTAGCTCATGTGATATACAGACAAATAGGATGACTCTTTCAGATCCTATTCCAGGTTTCTGCCATTCTTTATCAGTAACTGTATTTATTATTCACACTGGCATGGATGTGGCTGTTTCATTTCAGACGTTTTTACATATAAGAATGTATAAGGGTCACTTCCACCAATAATTAGAAGAGGTCCAGTCCTGCACTTTCTGGGCACATACATTTCCTGGTGAAGCCCAAACACTAGGGCACAGAGAACATCAGGAAACTTACATAAATTGAAATGCAGAATAAACTTTATAAAGAATATGCAGTAACTGGCTTGTGAAATTAAATAAGAAATTTAATATACTTATGGAAAGACAGACTGACCAGAGAAAGTTTCCTTTAATAAAAGCAATAGTAAAAGACACACACACAGCTACCACAGTTCTTCATGGGAAGATGTGGATCAACATTTTACTCCTCTGAACTAAACCACAACAGTCTACTGCCTGGCTACTTGCAAAAAGATAAGTATATTTTTCTTCAAAGATGATTTCTTTTAGAAGTCATTGATTGAAAAACCGTGAGTTGAGCTGTGTTGGCGTGAGGACAGGAATTACATGGGATTATAGAGTGTCTTTAACTCTGATTTAAAATACAACATGTCTCCTCAAGGACACCAGATCTCTGCCCTCTGATGTACAGACCACTAGAATATCTTTCCATATACTGACACCGCAGGTTATGCTGCACTGCCCTAAGCTGCTCACTCTGTACGGCATTTAGTAGAATTTGTCAGAAAAGGAAAGAAAACTCGGAAATGGTAAGAAAAACACAGTAAAGAGGACTGCTGTCAGAACTTGTCTCGGTACATGTCAATATCAGAACATCCAAAGGGATTTAACAGGAAGTAGAAAAAGGAAAGCATGCTGAAGAAATACTAAATACTTTACTCTTTCCAAAAAGTATTGCAATACTATATTTTTCTCTGCTGGCTTTCTGGGGGCCTATTTATGTAGGAAAAAATTCTAACAGTATACACTCAGTGTATTAGCTAGCCTGTTGCTATGTCTCTATGTGGGCTTTTTTTCCTATTCCATACAAATCAGAGTAAATCAACTCACATTTATTCTTCATTAAAACTTGTCTTTTTGAGGACTTACTATGGAGTTGTTAGAGTGCTGTAAAATTCAAGTGCAAGGTTAACTGCATGCTAATGCCTATATACAGATGAACGCAAAACCACCACTTCTGGCTCAGGAAATCCCCGAGCTGCAGATGTCAAGGCCAAGAGAGGCAAATAAGGAGATACCACTTGATGTTTGCCAACTCTTTTGCTTTTCATTAAGTGCCTGCTTTTGGACACCATCAAGGACAGGATGCTAGGCTAAACAAACCTTTGATATGACCTAGTAGAGAGGTTCTTAGATTGTGATGAAAGCCAAAATTAAGTGGCTTAATTAAAGTAGACACCCCTGTCAATTTGGTTGCGTTGGCCTGATAGGGCTCTGTAGGGATCCAGGTCACCATGGCTAGAGAAAACGTCTCACAGAAGACAGGTCATACTCATACTTTCAATCAGCCCTGTTCTTTGTCACTTCAGAACACTCTACAGATGCCGGTCTGTAAATCATTTCCAGCAGATTTGTATCAAGTTTAGAAACCTATTCAGGATAATGACTTTTTTCCCAAGTGTGATTAAAATAAAATAAATTAATAGAACTGCTGGGTTTTGACAATAAATAAAATTCTATACTTGAGTTTCAACAATAAAACCCAAACAAACAGCTCTTGAGCTGTTAGCACCTGATTAGACACCACAAAAAGTTCCACTGATGGAGGGTGCTTGAGGCTTCTGTGCTTTGATTTCATGTTAGTGGAAAGCTTAAGCCTGATGTGGGTGCTAGCACTGCCCATGCATCCAATAGTCATGCAGCCTCTTCCCTGCTTCTGCCACATTTTTGTCTTGCTTCCTTTACCTTTTCTAACAGCACAGGTTTTAGCTCATCAAAAGCTCATAATCCTATAAACCTCTACTGTCCACAAAATTATAGGATAGTTAACACTGGAAGAGATCTTGAGGGTCATTTGGTTGAAATCCTTGCTCAAAGGAAAGGCTCAAAGCTATACACTGTTTCAAAAGTTCCTCAGGGCCTTTTTCAGCTGAATTCTGAGTATTTCAACTACCAAGAATGACATTTCTACAGAAAAAAATTATCTATGTTGGTACCCTGTGAGAACAGGCAGAAACTGTTTACAAAATTCACTCTGAATGACACTTTAATTGCTTCATCTATCAAACTCCATAATTGAGTAAAAATCCCCACCTTAGGAATATTTGGAGTGATAAAATATTAAACTTCTGGAACATAAATGATTCTAGTATTCAATGCAGTTATAAAAGCACACAAGAAACAAAGGAAAACAGTTAAAGGAAGACGATCCATAGAATGTGCTTGTCTCTTGTGATTTTTTAGCTGAATGCAAATAGTTTTCATGAAAAATGTAGGATTTCCTTCCTTTTTATCTTGTTTCTAGCTTCCTCATTTATTAAAAACTTCCCTATTTTGTGTCACTATGGAAAGTTTTTAT
Organism: Pezoporus occidentalis; assembly: GCF_034315485.1. Taxonomy (NCBI): domain Eukaryota; kingdom Metazoa; phylum Chordata; class Aves; order Psittaciformes; family Psittacidae; genus Pezoporus; species Pezoporus occidentalis. The sequence continues at coordinate 4,604,614 of NW_026915725.1, forward strand.
ATCAATAAATTTCATAGCTTTATTAAGTAATTATAATGTAGCCAGTTTTTAGTGGCATAATCAACCCCTTTCATTTTTAATGAACAACTTCACTGTTATGTGCACTGAATGCAGCTGCTTTGACAAATATTCAGTCAAAAATCAAAATTGTCTTTGCTTTCACAGACATTTATTATCTTTACAGTGTGTGGAGATTGCACAATTGTGCTTTCCCATTTCCTGTTAAAAACTTGTTGTAAACAGACAGAACTCCAAATAGATTCTAAATTATGCTTGTTTTTAAATACATTATTAAGTCAGCGTGCACAGCAAGCTGTGCCTTTAAGAAAAGCACACTTTCAGACAGCAGCTTAAGAACCATCACCATCCCATGTGGTAGCTCTGAAATTAAAACTACCAGGGAAAAATGTTTCTGTTCCCACTGCCTGATAATGAAAAAACCCAAAGCTAACAATTTTCTTGCAACATGTAGTGCAGGAGAAATCTGTGCAGATGGGAGATGTGCAATCAAGCCTTGTTACTATTACACTTGCCTCCTGACAACTGATTCATTTCTCTCACTCCCACCACTGATCACAGGCATCATACAACTAATACATCTTTATTCTTCCTGTTTTTCTTGCTTTGCACCACCCCACTGAGAGTGGACCCCATGCCGGCCAGATCCAGCAGGTAGAATTATTGGCAACTTTTCTTAAAAATGAACACACCCCAGGACACTAAAGGGGGTTTTGTTCCCTTATGGGTTGTTTAAAAACAAATGTCTACACTTCCACAATATCTTTGCAGAGAAAGTGCTTGCCTGAATCGGTGGCTTCTTGGGTTGCAAAACAAACCATACAGTTCCTCTGTAGCTCTCTAGGAGAAAGCCCTTCCTGTCCATCACTCCAGAGGCTTCCCCACAAGTCCACTTTCCGTTCCTCTTAGGAAAACTCTGGTTTCCTTCTCATCCTCAGCACTCCAGCACAATGCTCCAATGCATTCCCCCACCCTGTGCACGCTTGCCACTCTCAAGGAAGAAACCGTCTCCTCATCTCTCTAGACATCTCTGTCCTTTGAAAGATATCAGGAGACAGGATAAGAAGGAAAGGCAGCCTGTCTTTTTCTCTGATCCCCATCTGTGGCCTTTCCAAAGAACACAGAGTACCCACGCAAATAGGAACAAATGTACAAATATCTTACGCCCTTCCAACCCCTCCATGTCCACACGTGCACAATCTTTCCTGATCTGAATGGTGCATCTTGGCTCCTGGGGCAACAGTTCACTTCACCTGGCTTTTCCTCTTGGCTCTCTCCTATGAAGCATGCTCCACCCTATATTGCTTTTCCCTATACCCAGGTGTCCTATTCTCTTGCAGGAACCACCTGTCTCTTGAAGCCCCTGCACTCCTGCCAGCATTATCCACATTTCCCAGACCTCTGCTTTGCCAAGCCACTGCTGAATGCCCTAGCCTGACCTGGCTCTCCCAGGGATAGTCAGCACTTCTGGACCAATTCAACCTGTTTTATTTCTACTTTGGCCTTTCCCTTCTATCTCTGGGGTTTTGATAACTCACACTGTATTTTGTACCATTCTTGGTCTATGTTTCTCATTGTGTGAGCCCCTGTTCCTCCCATTACTGGATATTATGCCAGGACCTTAGTCTCATCATTAGCCTTTTCTGGTGAACCACAGAGCAACTGCAAATCTTATATATATATATTCATAATTATTGATTGTAAAGGAGAATTATGTCAACTACTTCTAAAAGGAGGTGAGATTAATTTCATCTAGCTGTCTAGATCAAGAGTCTGGATAAAAGGCAGTATAATGGTTGCACTGCGTGCATTTCGTGGAATGAGAGCAAATATTTCCCGAGAGGAACTAAAACTGCTAGCCATATGCTTAAAATGCTTTAGAAATCATTGTTTAAGAGGTAGTGAATTAAAAAGGTATGCCCTGCAGAATTCCATAGAAGGAAGAAAGCATGGTATGTCAGAGCAGGACACAGCTAAGAAACAAAATGAACACTAACTGTTCCTGTGTCCGGATACGGTGACATCAGGAAAACTTTATGCTTATGGAGTAGTTCAGACCTTTCCTATTGACCCCGGAAAATCTGGCTCTTGCCCACTGGAATCTGGCCTGAAAGCACTAATTCCTTTCACAACTATCTCTCTATTCTGTTTGTATTTATAGGTCTCCCTTGCATTTTGTTCCGAATTACTCTTCACTTCCTTTTTCAGTTTCCTAGTTTCAGAAATGTAAATGATGAAGTAAACACACGAGTTCACAAACTTCTTTTGAGAGTCCTGCTTTAGCCAGGGAACTGCAGTTAATGTTTTCTTTTCTGTTCCACGTTATTGGTACCGATATTAGCAAATTGCTTCTCTGTAAACTGGCATTCTTTCGGAGGAGGAGGATATTCCATTCCTTTTTTTACATCTGTCTGACATGGCTGTGTGACTGTCTGACATTACAGAAACTTATAATCACACAGTCATAGAATCATGGTGAAATCTTCCACAGCTTTTCCTTCCCTAAAGGCATTTATTATTTCTCACACTGTAGTAAGTGCAAGTTGCGAATCAATTACTTTTTCAGCCATGTTATAGTTGAGGGATATAATGAAAATAGTGATAAAAGGGAGGACGTTCTCTCTAAAATACTGCCCTAATATAAAGAAAGGGCAAGCAACTGAGACAGTAGGTCTCCATGTCCTGTCTATATGGAAAGGCATTTTATAAAGAAAGGAACAGCAAAAAGGATTAGAGATCTAGAAGACATAGCCAGTGAATTAAAAAGGGAAGGACTAGTGTTGCTTTAAGAAAACATAAAGAGGGAGTGGAGACATGACAAGAGCTATCAAATTTATAAGAACCTGTCTCAGAAAATGCTAGAGCAGAACAGAGCATAAGTAGCCTTAAATTACACTTTCTTTAGATGTCCATTAGGGTAAGCTTTCAAATGTCATGAATGAATAAGCAAAAAGACACACTCTTTCACAGGACGGTAAAGACAAATCCTTACTGACCTTTAAGAACATGCTAGATCAGGAAAAGTGGATGTTTGTTTGTGTATAGAAGTTTAAGAATCCCATCCCTCCTCCCTGTTATTTTTACTTTTATGATCAATTGTTCTGTTGAAGAAGACACACATACTTTTACTTAGAACCAGACTTTTAATGCCTACTTAGTTAACAAATGCAGAATAAAAACTCATTTACATGTATTCCATACACAGACAAAATATTTTAATTTAAACAAAAAATCTGTCAAAAGACTAAAATATCAAAAATATCAAATTAAATAAGGACCTTCTCTAGAATAAGAGCCTTGAGCCTTTTTCTTTTGTTTACATTTGGCATAAAATACACTGGAAAAGTGAAAAAGAAAACCTGTATGTGAGCCTACTGTACATTTTTAGGGTTTATGAAAATAGAGAACATGATTGCAATGCTATCAGCTCCATCATGGTGGAAGTCTAGAATGATATTCAAAGAATTAACACGCTTGGACAGGGGGAAGTAGGTTAGAAATTAAAAAATACTTCCTAATGGTAAGTTTCATTAGGCTTTGAAAAAATGGCCTAAAAAGGTATGAAATCTTCACTGATATTGGAGACTTCAAGAATAAATTTCATGTACTTCTTCTGGGTATGAATTAAGTATAATTCATCCTGCCTATCCCTCTTTCTGCAGAATCCTTTGAGATCGTTATTCTACTATTTAAATGATAACATATTTCTACTCACAATATATTCCTATCTCTTATTACAGTTGATCTTTCAATGCTAATGTGACAGAATTAGAGCAGAATGAAAACAATTTACACTTTCTATACAGATGAGGAAAATGTGTTAACTCAGATATTACAGGTATTACAGGCAACATGAAGGGTTTCTGTGGGTACCTCAGTAGCAAAAGGAAGATGTGGAGTAGGCTGCCTAGCAGCTAGTCCTGCTTTGAGCAGGGACATGCTTCAGTTGAGCTCGGAAATCCCATCCAACCTGAGCAAGTCTGCCAGTCTTTGCTGGAGATTGAGGTGACACAGGATAACAACAGATCTGGATATACCTTTTGGGGCATGCTAAGGAGCATATTCTCACAGTTGCCTGTGGTGAGCATGGTTCTTCTTGTGCCTAAAGTGACACTAGACCCAGGCAGAGACTGAAACTGGCTGAGAGTTCACTTACACAGATATATGTGCATGCTCAACAGTCCTCCCAGGTATGACAGTTTGTGAGCAGATCTCTGTATCTGCCTTGCAAGTTTGCTTGTTCTTGCAAGTATAGAAAGCAAGAAGCATCCCGTGCAAATTGAACTAGAGAAAGTCACTTTGCCTTAAGAATTCTTGTATTCCAGCACGTTAATTCCTTTCAAAATAATGCCCAAAATTACTCTGCTTATTACACTGTTGCCTGCTCATTTTGTTCAATATTGGTCACAAGCCAATTTGATTCATGAGTTCCAGGTTCAGCATCACCACGGTATATGGCATTGTCGAAACTGGTTGGAATTGCTTGTCGATCACGCCGTTTTTTATAGAAGAAATAGAATGTAAGGCCAGTCCCTGCTAGCACAAAGAAGATCAGTATAACAATCATCCCACCTAAACTGTTTCCAGATGAAGCAGCAGCTTCCTTTTTCGACGCTGTGAAAGACAAACAGAACAATTACTAGAAATGGCCAAAGACTGTGACTGCATATAACAAACATCTAAGTAAACTGAGTGAACGGTAAAAGTACTGAACAAACATAACAGCAGTTAAAATTGAAGCATGCTCCAGATGGACAATGCAAAACTGGGCTCAATCTCTTGTATGTTCCTTTTAAAAGGAGTGTTATATTGTACTACAGTATACTATTAGTAAAGCAAAAAAAAAAAAAGAAAAAGAAAAAGAAAAAAGTAAGACATGCAGTTTGAGAGAAGAGTTCTTTCAAACAGATTACAGATGAAATCATCTGTGAAAGTTAAATGGGTATTTAAATAAAACTTTTCTGAAGGCAATTTTACCTGTAAATAATAAACGCCTACTAACTTATTGAGATTTCTGTTTAATGGAGCTTATAAGAAACCAACTTACCTTTATTGATGGGTGAATCATGGGTTGGCTCAACTTCAGCAACTTTAAAATTAATATATACATATTAGACATAGTTTGAAAGCAATCCTTCAAAGATTAAATAAATACTGCATATATAATTTTCACTTTGCATTCCTATCAAATTTTAATTAAACATAGAATCACAGAATGGTTTGGGTTGGAAGGGACCTTAAAGATCATTCAGTTCCAGCCCGCCTGCCATGGGCAGGGACACCTCCCACTAGAGCAAGTTCCTCCAAGCCGCATCCAACCTGACCTTGAACATTGCCAGGGATGGGGCAGCCGCAGCTTCTCTGGGAACCTGTTCCAGTGTCTCACCACCCTCACAATTGAAGAATTTCTTCCTAATGTCTACTCTAAATCTCCCCTCTCTCAGTTTAAAGCCATTCCCCCTTGTTCTGTCACTACATGCCCTTGTAAGAAGTCCCTCTCCAGATTTCTTGTAGGCCTCTTTAGGCTCTAAGGTCTGCCTGGTGCCTTCTCCAGGCTGAACAACCCCAGCTCTCAGTCTGTCCTCATAAGGGAGGTGCTCTAGGCCCTGATCACCTTTGTGGCCCTCCTCTGGATACAATTTAGTAGGTCCATGACTTTCTTATGTGGGAGCGCCAGAAATTTACGCAGTACTTGGACATGAAAAATATATGAAAACATTTTCCCTGGCAATTCAGTCTATCTATAGCTTGAAGGATCCACAGAATATTCTTATTAAAAATATTTGCAAAAATAAAAAGGAAATAAAAAGGTTGTCTCACTATTAGTTGCTTTGAACACTTTTTTTGGTAGGGGAGACAGATTTTCAAAGTTTTTACACTTCCACAGTGTAAGGTTTCACATTACGCACTGAAGAACTAATTATTTTTACACTTGCAAAGGTGAAAAGCACATTTGTACTTAACAACATTTAAGCTGGTTTAGGCAACTTCCTTTTCCTCCCTCTATTGGCTGGGGAGTATGATTCAGTTAATTGCTTGCAGGCCTGGCTGGCTGGGCCTTACAAAACTCATGGATGACTCCATTGCCAACCTGCCAACATGTGGAGATTCACCATCAGGAGGCTCAATTGGTTCCACATTGCATCTATATTTGTGCAGTGGATCTCTTTGCCAGCGGCAAATCTGGCCTGTTTCAAATTGTCTCCCCATTGATGTGTGCAAACGGAGCTGAGTCTGTGTGTATAAGGTGACTCACGCTAGCTGCATGGGTGCACACTGACATCCTTCATGCTGTGCACGCAAGGGGGACTCACCCAGCCTGTGGCACGTTCAGAATTCGTGTGGGTTGATATCCAAAATGCCACAGGGCCACAAGTAATCATTACAAATGAAATGTTCTATGCTCTTTGGTTGTCTTGTCATGTGTCCGTGTGCCTGTGTCAGCAGAGAAATGAACTGGGCCCCACTGCCCACCCTCACTTGATGATTTCCACCTGGTCATCCAGCACACTTCACTGGTACCAACCCCAATGGCAACACCTATCCTCTTTCTGCAGGAGCTCAGTGACTTTGCATTGCTTCCCCTTAGCTTGACTATCAGGATAGTGTCTGCCTTTCTTCTCAGCACTAGTTTAGTCATCTATTCTTGTCTACTGCCGCCTGCACTCTAACTATAATGACTGTGAATTTTGTCCACACTCTCAATAGGTGATATGTTCTCCTAGCCTAAGGTACAACAAATGCCTAGGAATCAATGCTTTTAAACAGAGTGGAGGAAACAGTGACTCAGATTCTTCAACATTATTTCTCATTGTTGTTAACAGAAGTTATTCTTGGCTTCGATGTAGATGCACATGCACCAGCATCAATACATAAAGTGTGCCCAGTGCATAAGCAGTTTGGCTTGATCTATATAACCACTACTTCTAAAATAACTCAGTGTACAGAAATTCAGAACTTACTTTTGGGGATTTTGCAAATAAAATTCTGGTCGACAGAGCAGTAATAGTTCCTCCAGGTTCCACTTGAGACATCCATGTCAACACAGTGTTCATCAAAAATTACTGTAGGCTCTCCTTTCTCCCAGTTGACAAAGTCTACTGCACTTCTGTCTGTCCATAACCATTCCCCTAAAATTAAAAGTATTACCTAGTGAGTGAATACAGTGAGCAGTCATTTCTAGCCTACCAGGCATGATGACATCAGATACGGAATTTATTAGCTGATGAAATTAGTATCACAGAGGGCTCATTTAACTCTTTTAACACTCTTTTAACAACCAGAGATACTCAGATGGGAATGTAACAAATGCAAGTGCTCATAAACAAAATTAACTCCAGTAGCCTTCAGGGCCATGGCTGTCAGTGATGTAAGGAAGACATGCCCAAGCTACCCAAGGACTTATAGCTGAAGCCTGTGCCTGGGAGCCAAGTTCAAGGATACATATTGCTCAGAGATTTTATTTGTGTATCCAGAACCAGCAAATAGCTGTTTTATCAGAGCTGGATTAATCAATTATCTTTGCAGACTGAATTAGCTCCCTAAGGAGAGCTCCCTCCTCATTTTCTGCTGAGGCTCATCACATAGGAATAATTGCCATCTCTGTTCCCTCAGTGTGAGCTTTCATGGCAGTATATCGTGATATAACTCGCAACTGCCACAATGCCACCCCTTCCTTCACACTGTCTGCAGCTGCACTTTCCTTTTGCCTCTGGTGGCAGTGTAGTGGGCCAGGTCAGGACCAAATCACTGCATTTGTACTGCTAGTTTTAAGCTAGAACAGATGAACCTGGCCCACCATGCAATAAGGTGCCTACCATTGCTGGTGGGGAGAGACAGGGACTTGGGCACCCATGGCCAAGGTCACTCGCTGCAGCCCAGTCTAGACTTGCTCTGGAGATGTACCCTGAAAGTCTCACATAATTGCAGAATTGCCGTAATATACAAACCAGGATCAGATTTGTAGTTAAAAAACAATAAAAAAAATAAGAAATGTTGCCCTGCTGTCCCGTGTGGTTTAGAAACGTATTTCAATTTCAGGTTGCCTCATCTTTTAACTACAAGGCAACATTTTTCTTAAAAGACTAACACTGGTTATATGTCAAGAAATTTGAGTAAAAAAAAGCAACAGGAAATGTTTTAATCAACTGCAGTGCTAAGCTAGAAAATTTTACAGACAGAAATATACTCTAATCACAGTAAAGATACAGAAAGTGCGGTTTTAAGAATTTTAGCAGAAAAGTTATTAAACATATAACAGTTGATTTCTCCCTGATTATTTGTTTAATATTAATGTATTAGTATTAAGTATGTTAGTGTTATTTAGTATTCCCTCTGTTTATTTAGTGTTTATTTTCACCTCAATATGCATTGTGAAACAATTACCATCAATATTTTTGAACAATCCTATCCAAAACTTTCTGAAGTCACTTGCAAGTGGAGACAAATAAAGTAAGAGAAAGTCCATTTCAGCAGAATCTTCTATGGAAACCAGAGAAGCACCTAAAAATATTAATTAAATATTACATCCAATTTCAGCAAGATTTTCCATTAGAAATTAATTATCTCAGAAAACATTCATGACATATTTCATGATCAGCCTTTTCATACAGTTGAAAAGCTTGATAATAAATTTAAATTAGCTGTAGATTGTAATTGATATACATACACACATCTCTTCGTTCCGGATTAAAAAGTCAAGCACACAAACAATCTGTAAAATATCCTAATGAAAAAAGGCTCTTACCCATTTGAATACACGCCATGGATGCATCAGGCCAGCTTTCCTCAGAAGTGGTGTGAACATAGTAGCAATGACCACGGAAGGGAATCCATGATCTGCCACGCTTCGGTTCAGGACAGTTTCCAGGAAGCTGTGGTGGTTCACTAGGGATTAACTCTATTAAAAAGACACACAGGTTTCAGTGAGGTCTTAAAAGCCAAGGCAAAAATGTATTCTTGCACTGCTCGCCAGCCCTACCAGTTTGACAGTGATTCCAGAAAAGGCACTATCCCATAGACTTAAATAATCATAAAAGATTAAACTAACTGGTAATAAACTATACTGGTTGGAGCTGGTTCTCCAGTCTGCTAAGGAAGGCTTACAGCAGTCTAACTGCAATTGTGTTCAGCAAGGCAATTTTTCCTTAAACTTGCGAAGCAGAATGAAGAATGGTCAGTATACCTAAAGGATCTCAAAGCACCCTAAGCCAGTGGCTTGTGTAGCAGTTTGTAGCAAAGGCGGTCAGAGAAGCTGTCTGTACCCTCCCATATACATACATCCTAAACTATGCAAAAGTAGCCTATTGCATTGCCTGATCAAAGCCAAAGCAGAGCTTGGATGAATATAAAATTTGTTCTGAAGTATGGTGCAGAGATCCTAACTTTCATATATAATTTAAAATATCTTGGAAATTACATGCAATATTTGAGTTCTAATGTATCTCAACAGAAGCTTCCCAGGATCTTATCCTTTAAACAAATCAATTTAGCTGCTACCTGAGAGAAATTTCTTATCTCCAAATATTATGAAAGATACTTTTAAATATAAAAATAAATTTGCAGGTCTTGACAACCAAGGGTGCAGAAAAGAATTATTGAACGTGGCATGAAATATTGCAGTTGTCTTTATGATGTGCATATGCTGACTGGCTTGTGAAATGAAGTGTCTGGAAATCACTCAAGACAGCTTGGATCTGGGAGTTCTTCTGTAATGAAAGCAATAGCTTATCACAAGGCATGCACTATCTATCACAATCTTTGCACCTGTGGGAAAGCTACGTTCAAATAAATATTAAGTTCTAGCTTCCCAAACCACATTTCTTCCATTTGCCACTTACCATTGGATTGTTTACAGATCGATAAAAAGGTTTCATTGCAAGATGCTGTTTTCCAAAACCCATCCATATCCAAATAGACACAGGCTGTGTTCTTATTTGGTTCTCCAGTGGCCCAGTTATGATACCTGCTCCTCCTTCTATCTGACCATATGTAACGGCCACTAGTCTAAAAGCAAATAACAATAAAGATCATGTCACTTACAAGCATCAGATTGAAAGAACATTAAGATTCCACATGAAGGTATATAAAAATTACGAAAAAATCAGAACCACAGTTTCTTGCACAAAATAAATTAGTCCTCTGCCATGAAAACATACCCGTCTGGCCCAGGCTTCCACTCTCCACAGCAATTAGGGCAGTGGTCCTACAGACATTCATTTAGTGCACAACCTACATTATGCAATATACACTGCTCATCTCATGAGCTAAATGGACAAAGGTCTGTGAAGTAACAAATGTGAATATAAAGTTGAAGATTTTATCAAAAGAGTCCACATATACACACATATCAAATAAAGATTGAAGAGAAACCACTGTTAGTATTCCTCTGACACAGCCTCCTCTCTATTTTTAGAAACAAATACAAAAAGTAGAAGTTCCACTGGAGAGAAGAACATTGATGACATTTCTCATGGGACACACACCACAGACCTCTGCCACCCATGCTAACAGGGTTTATTCTAGGCTTCTAGTTCTTGCAAGAACCATCTACGGAAGATAAACTACACATATGGGGGGTTTTCAGTGGATTTCACCACTATTAGCAGAGGATGACCAACATGAGTCACATCCATGGCTCCTGTCACCTACATCCTGTGCAGCCTAACTCCTTCTTCCTGTGTTCTTTGGAGTCAGGCTCCCATCCAGTTCTTTGCGCCACTTCTTTTCCTGTCATTTTGACTTTGAAGTCCTTGGCCAAGTTTCATCCCAGGTTCCTGTCTAATCCTAGTTCCCCAGTGCCTGCTCCAGCTGAAGTGAGGCACCAGTTCCTCTCACTTAAGCACCTGTGTCCTCTCTTAATCCTGTGTTCCACCAAGCTTCAGCTCTACCTCTCTCCTCTTGATTTCCTTACAACTCTGCTTCTACAAGTATTTACTACGTCTTCTTTTTTTGTGTTCTTTTTACATGCCCCTAATAGATGTTTCCCCTTTCAGACCTTCCCACTCTTCATGGACTGAGTTTGTTGGCAGTATTTCTCAAGACACTAGCTTCATCTCCAAAAACCAGCCCAAGGTGTCCTCATTGCCAGAGGTCTGTTCCTGCCTCTACACTGCCCCTTCTCATTTGTCCTATTGCCCATCACAAGCTGTTGTAGTGCTAGGCTGTGAATTAAACCAAAACTAGAAATAACCTCACAAAGAACAAACTATTTTTAACCAGTCTTTTCTGTGGTGTGCTCAAAAATGTGTCTTGAGAAACAGCAATGCTCCCCTACATGAGCATGTGGTAGACCATAGCATAGGAAATGGAAACCTCACACCCACTTTTACCACTCAAGCCACTGTCTACCGCAGCTACGTCCTCGGTGGCCTTTGAAACATGGGCTGTGGCAGCGCAGCTCTCCCTTATATTATGGCCAAGCAAAGTTTTGATGTCTGCCACATGTTCATGGATCTGACCAATAGCACTCACACGGGAGCAAAGAGCAGTGGATCCTGTCAACCTCTGAGCAAGAAATATGGCTGATCTATGATAATCTAGGGTAGCAGTATGATTGTCACAAGCACTTGGTGGACTCACCGTGTTGCTGTTAAGACCAATCCATACAGGCTCCCCGTGCTTTAATATTTGTAACCACAGGTAAGATTCAGCATAAGGATCCAAAATGCTGGCAAGTTCTGAAGACTGGTCTCTGCAGTTCTTCTCTGCTTCTTCCCAGCTCATTTTGTAGTTGATGACTGCATAACGGTCATCACCATATTTGTTATAGCCAAACATTGGAACTACAGGTTGGGAGCTTTGCAGTTTGGGATCTGTGATAAGCAAACAGACAAAATGAAAGTCAAATGCTTTATCTTGATTATACATATACCTGGGAGAAGATCTAGTGTACTGGAATAGTCAAGTAATTAAGAAAGGCTGGAATAACAAATTAAGATGTGTCCCAACTATCACTGCAGTGATGAAAGCGCATGTTTTCATCTTCTGTGGCAAAACTTCTTAGTTCTTGTGAGAATGACCTTTTGACATACTTAACTGTATCACCTCTAGGAACATGTCTTGTAAGCTCCAGACTTTCCCAAAGCATACTGCAACAATGTAGGGCATTAAAGGGAATAATTCCTTCACTTTTTCCATGGTATATTAGCATTTGTTTTATTTTTTACAAGGAACAGTTTTTGAAGAATTTATCCCTGTTAAGACAAAGTACTGTTCTCTCTCTCCCTGATCTGATCACTAAAAATGATAAAATACATGATGATCCATAGTTTTTTTAATTTTATTAATTCATTGGTCTAGTCCTTAAAATAGGAAAAAATTAAGTGTTTTTCTCCAAAAAAATTAAATTCGTGCTCATTTTGTTAAAATAACCTGCAGTGCCTGTAACAGTGTCAGATTAATTTCAGTTAAAATAGGGTTGAATACAGGAAAGACATTTTTAATACCAGTTTGACATAATCATTTATGATTCAGCTGTACTAGGAAGTGGTGAAAGAAAACTCACCTGATTTTTTTTGGCATATGTAGCTTTTGCTTGCTTTACAGTCTTCATCTTTCCATTTTCCTGCCTGTTCAATAGGGTTCTTCTTCATAAAGACACAGTCTTCCTAGAGGGTAAATGAGATTCACAAGAAAAAGATGTAGATAGGTAAGAAACACTTCAGCTCCTTCTGGCCATCCAGACACAGCAATCACACACAGACCCACACAGATGAATTGTATGAAGGTCATCTATACGAACTCGAACAAGCAATGGTCAGGAGCAGTAGTATGACAATAATAATTTAGCCTGGATGGCAGCAGAGGTTGGACCTCACAGACCTTTTTCCCATTTTAGCTGAACTCAGGGAAATTCTGTCATGAAAAAGAGAGAAGCTTGGTAAAGCTAGCACAGGAGTACAGAAATAGCGCTATCGAGCAGTATTCTACACTAGCCATTTTATAATTTTGAATAACAGTTTTGCTTTGCAATTAAAAATGTATAGCAGTGCTGAAAATTTCACAGCATGAAGAAAAGAACTTTCAGAATGAAGATTAAAGGGAGAAGATAAAACTAAGGAAGGAAGACCCAGTCTCCTTCATTTGAGGATTTTGTTCAATGAATTCATCTTAATAAGCTCAGCGCCAAGAAATGTACATACTCACAGTCATCTGGGTATTTTCATCAAGCCTAAATAACACTCACCATATCTCAAAATTATATTGTTACTGCTATGTTATGGCTTGTTTGAATCCCTGAGCAGTCATAGTAAAGTGAGAGAAATTTCTCACTTGTCTGAGTTTTGCGTAATGCTTCCAAACCTCTGCTGGATTCATACAGAATCATAACAAAACACAGAAGTTAAGTTAGAAAAAAATGTGTGAAGGTAGATCTCTGACATGAGTCCTCTGGTTTTAAAAAGCAATAGGATTACTAAAAATCTTCATAAAGGAAACTTTACGGAAAATACAGTTGTAGGTACATTACATGAAAATGCATGACATTTTATTCATCTACCAAAGTTATAATGTTTAAGTGATAAACAAATATTAATGTTTACCTTACTATAATAACTTCGGGAACCTTTTGCCCAGTTTGTATAGTAAACCGGGCTTCCATCTGTCCACAAGTATGTGTGCTCCTGATTTATGTCATTCAGTCCAATCCAAGCATCAGTTGCAGCATTTTTTAAGAGGGACATGAGGGAAGCTGAAGGAAAACAGAAAAATTGTACAAGGAGTGAAACTGAACGCACCTTTCCCAACAGTGCAGACTTTAGAGTGCATGGAACCAGGATGATGAGTTTTTGTTTTCTCTTTTTCAATAAGGTGGCAATCTTATGATAAAAAATAAAAATAATACATAGTCATCTGATATTAAAGCCAGAAAAAGTATTTCTAAACTCAAAGTTGGGCAAATTTTTAAGAAAATGTGAATTTATGTGTGCACTCTCCCATGTTGTTCATCCTCTGAGGAAGCAGGGAAAATGTGTTAATGGCAGTACAGAAATTAACATGGGTACACTAAACCTTGGCATGTAGAAAATGAGTCTACAGACTGTGTACCCCCTTTTGTTCTTTGATAACTTCTTTGTAACCAGGCTTGATAACTTCATTTCTAAATAGGCATAACACAAATAAAACTACTTAATATCCAAATATGTATGTACTGGGATCTTATCTTTTTGGAAGGTCAGATGCTGTTTCCCGTAGCTCCTGCCTAGACTGACTTTCCACTTGAAGAATGTCCTTTCTTTGCTATAGAAAAAGTTATAAACCACAGGTACTGATGGGGTGAGCTAGGAGATGGTCCACGTGCAGCCCTCAGGACCTGAGGTATTACATTTCCAGAGCAAACATAAGGCCTCATTAAAATCCTGTAACATGCTGAGCAGCAAGGGCAGGAGGCTGAGGTCCAGCAGAGCAAGGGGAACAGGGGGAAGTGGGGACTCCAGCATCAGAGCTTTCTGCTGCCTGAGGATGTCCTCCACTGACACCCACAACATTTGCCTCAGCAGCTAGGTGCATAGCAATTTGGTTGGGATATTACTCCCTTTTTGTGCTATTTTCACAAGCAAACTTTTTGTTAAAAAGAAAAAGACATTTTATTATATGACAAGCCCCTAATATAAAATCATAATATTTGAGTTCTTTTGTATGTCCTATATTTATCCCAAAGCTATGATTTTGAAACTAGTCAAGACACTAAAACCTATGCAAGCAATTTTCCAAAGGTGTAATTTCTCTTTAAACATAACTTTACATTAATATGGCATAAATAACAGTATATATTTTAGAAGCTATAACACCTGTTTTAATCCGTTTATCAGGAATTACTTTATGTGTCATCCAGTATCAAAACATTGGTACTTTATACCTTGCATTTCCTTTCTTGATATAGTTGCCAGGTTTCCTCCAAAATCAATACAATTGTTCCGTGCAGCGTGCCACGTCAATGTATCATTTTCATTAAAGCCAAACACTTTGAAACACTGAAAAAGAGAAGTGTGCCAAATCTGTAAATGATCATTATAATATAAATTATATAATATAATATAATATAATATAATATAATATATAATATATATATGATATATAATATATAAAATATATAAATTGTCATTATAATTTCTGATGAAAGCTTCTCTGTTTGTAACAAAAATGATAAGCTGGACATATTAAACAAAAAGAGAAGTCAGTTGACTTAACAGTAATATCTGACTTGTCTTTAGGTCTTTCATAAAGAGAAGTTCTATAGTAGAAAACTAATATAAAACCCAATATTTTAGCATACAGTTAGAATATATCAGTCTAATGTTTTAGTAAAACTTATGTTAAAGCTTCTGAGAACACTTCTGAGGTGTGACTTTGTGGGAGGAATACCTAAGAATACGTCGGAAAACAAACAAGTTTAAGATATGTTATTGATGCTGAACATCTCAGCTTCTGTTGCCCTGTTTGACAAGCCAAGTTTTGTTCTCACAGGATAATCAATCACAGAAAGAGAACGATTCTGACATTATAAAGAAAACCAAAAATTTACCATTTCTTGTAATATGATTTAACCAAGATGTCATTAGACAGCTTTGCCAGAGTCAAGCAACCAAAATGTGCTAATTAAAGCATGCAACTGAAAAGTTAATCAGGCAATTTGGGGGCAATTAGCTTTTATAGCTTCATTGATTATAATCTATGGATTTTAAATACATACAGGCTCTTATCCTGAACTTTTGTCTTTTGGGAAGGCTAAGAGTGATCTTACATAATAAAATGTGTTGAAGCTTTATTTAAAAACCTTAACAGATGATTGATTATATAAAAAAAGACTCATAAATTTGCCAAGGGAAGGTGCCTTTGACGATTAAGAGCCAATACATAGTAGGCAAGGGACTAATAAGTGTCCAGGCAACATGTGACAGGCAGACAAGCTCAGTGCAATATATGAGAATATACAACAGCTCCACACAAGTTGTTCAGCCATCCTTGGCAACACAAAACACCAGCAAACATATGACATGAAGTTTTCTTCTGGTACGTCTCATGACCTCCTTAATAACTTCTGTGATCCCAATAGAGGCTATAATTTCTATTTCAGAAATCATACTTTTAGAATCTTCAAATACAATCAGATTTTGTGATAACTGAAAACCCTGGTACAGGGTTTTCACTGATACAGTGAAATCCTCAATCAGATTGTTTTCATTCTGTTATTTTCAAAATACAATATATTGACACTTCATACTGTACCTTGTTGTCAAGGAGGAGCCAGTCTTCTGGACACCCACCCTTCGGTGGTGGTGCAGTGGGAGCAACAGTTGGACGAACAGTAGAATTAAGTCTTTCACAGATGAATAACTCAACGCTGCCACAGTTGAGATCATTCCATGTACCTGAAAGCAGATTAGAATAAAAGAAAAACAAAATGCAACTGAGACTGGCATAAGAAGTGTACTTTCCTAGTATTTCTCTCCCCCAGAAACAATAAGTAATCTTTAAATATGTTCCTCAGAAATATTCAGGTCTCCAGCAAGATATATCATATGAATATTTTGTCTGAGAACAGAAATATTTCAATACTGCAAACTCATATCATTATGAAAGCTGAGTTTTAGTTCAAAGGCTTAGCTCACCTCTGTAAACATCTATAAGACTTATAGAATCACTCTATCTATATAAGGTACTTGATCTTTGTTACCTTACTACCTGAGATTCTCACAGTCTTATAGTGTTCTTGGTAATTTTCTCCCTACAGGAGGGTGATGTAAGAGTATAACATTAACATCATCATCCCTATTTTATGGATCAGGAACTTGGTAATTTTCTCCCTACAGCAGGGTGATGTAAGAGTATAACATTAACATCATCATCCCTATTTTATGGATCAGGAACGAATGAAAAAATGACATTCATTTCATTAGCTGCAGACAGTTACAAGGTAATTATTTACAGCAGAGCAAATCACATCTTATGTTTAATGGAGATATTTTCATAATTCAGTGAAGTTAAGGACATAATTCATCCTATCTTAAGATCTCCCAAACAGGGCATAGCATATGATCCCCGAAGTGTTCATTTCCTTCCATTGACTTCTAATAGAGCCTAAGAAGACTACCTCACCTACAGATTTCGAGGCTAGAAATGCTAAAAAGTAAAAGATATTAACTGCTCCAAAGAAGACTAAGTGCTTGGCCAGTGAAAGCACAATTACTTCCAACTCTCTGTATTAACGGATGTTTGTATTCACTTTAATTAAAATAGTGTATATCATTGTTTAGTAACAAAGACATGCTCAAGTCCTAGATTATTAGGAACTGCACAAATGGTGTTAGACAGCTGATGTCCTTGAAAGATAGTCATAAAATGGACAGAGGTTAGAGGAGAAACAATACTGATTCTATCTGCAGATGGTCTGATGCTTAACTGATTTGTTCACATTAAAATTTTCTGACAAAGCTAAGAATGAAATTGCAGATATAATCCAATGGGTTAAATACACAGAAATGCACACACAGCCCTCCCAAGCCTGTGCTACACCTGCAGACTGAATGGTACAGCACCCACCTGTCTGGGTATACATGACCACACAGTTTTCATCATTATTTGCAAAATTGGGTTCATTTGGAGCCCAGGCAACATAGTTCACTGGAGATCCATCCATCCACCTGAAAGAAGTAATTTAGGGGAATTTATAATTCTTATTTGAATTAGTTAACATTTCTTTGTAAAGGACATAGTTGAGATTTGTATTTTAAGTTTCCTATTATCCTAGCTTATGAACATGTTGTTCTCTGGTAAAAGAAACACAAGACCTTCCACTTTTGAATTAGTCAAAAAATCATTATATCAACTGCCTATTCTGTTGACCTGGACCAGGTCTGAACTAACCATCTCAACTGGTGGTCCTAGCCTTTCTTGGTCTCTGAGCATTGATAGCCTGCAAGAAACACAGCAGTGTGGCACTGGACCTGGCTTTCTGTGGAGCACAGAAACAGAAATCTGAGCCTTGGGTTCAAAAAGCAATACTGGAAGATCTTGTAGGGTAAGAGAGAGCTTTGAACATATGAGGGACCACTTGGAACCATTTTGTTAAACAAAGAAAATCTTTAATATTATGCAGCTATTGTTTTCAGTTGTGCAAAAATCATTTCCTAGTTTGGTGATTCACAAATTTATTCTCAAAAAGTAGCCAAGAAAAAGTGAAAAAGCCTCAGTGTGCTGGAAGGAGGAAAGTCAGGTGGGTAATCTGCCAAGACCAAGAGCCACCAGACATCATCAGCTCCAGGGCAATTTAGTGGTTTTCCAGTTTTGGAGACTAAGCAGCCTTATGTGTGTTTTTGCAAGTGAACTACAAACGAGGAATTCAGCAGGATGCCTGGCTGCTTCCACTTGCAAACCTCCCAAGCTAAATAGGAAAAAACAGTACATAATAAACCAGGAGAAATATTATAAAGACAAATAGCAGCACCACCATCCAGCAGGGAGGAGGACGAAACTGGTGAGGAAGCAACGGAGAACTGTACAAACAACAATGGGTTTTGAGCAATGGGTGTTATGTAGAAAGCAGGAGCCCCAGGAGATGAGACTGTCCAGTCTCTGTGGCTTGTGGCCAAGAAAGACATCCAGAGGCAACACAGGAAAGAATGAAATGAAGATGCTGAGACTCATAAGACCAAGCTTCAAATCCCAAGAGTAGTCTCTATAAAAAGAGACAGGGACTGGGAAGGGAAGAAGAGTGCCACAGGAGATATGTGTCTGTAACTCATCTAAGGCTCCAGAGGATATTTACAACGTTCCCAGGATACTTTGTTTCCCAAGACATCTGTAGAAGAATAATGACTCCATGTAGCTTGAAGCTGTCCTGCCCTTGGCTCTGACAGTACAACCATTTGGAAATTACCTTCCAGACAAATGTTCTCCAGTATTGAAATTTCATCTCTAAAAACCACCATGATGACTCTTCCTGCAGGTTTTGAGGGTTCTTTTTCTTTGATATTTGAATGTTCTGTATCTTCCATCTAACAAAGAAAAGGGGGTGCCCCTGCACTGACTGTGAGTGAACATCTCAGCCTTCCAATACAAAAGCAGAGTATAGAACCAAAAGAGGAGAAAATGGATAATGAAAGTATTATGTGAGAAGTGCTTCCCTGAGGACCAAGATCATATTTTAAAACTTTATGCCAAAACATGTCTGTAGACAGGTTGCGGCTGTCATTGAGCTTCAACAGTCTCTTAGAGACATCCATGCCAAAGATTCACATCATGAGTCTGGCAAACTTAATTGTTTTTTACTTACCCGAATGTCTTGTCAAGGCTCACACTTAAGCCAATATAAAAACTATTTCCCCAGTCTTTATAGAAAGCCTAAACCAAAAAACAAACAAAACAAACAAACAAAAAAGAACTTTAATGAGCTGTAAGAAAGCAAATTTCAAACAAAATAAGCAAGCTCTCAAAAAAATGCTTTGGTTTCAGTTGTACAGTTGCATAGTATGCAGATGTGGAATTCTGTGCCTGAACTGCAAAATGCAGAATTTTCCTCAAAATTCCAGTATTTAAGGGTTTTTTTAAAAGCAGAATGAAATGAAAAAGAAATAGGGCAAGGTTTTTGAAGGCTGCACCCTGAGAGTGTCCTTGAAAAGAAGCTGAGGATTTGTCTACATGTAGCAATTTAGCAAAATAATGATTATGGTAAAGCTCCTAAGCCCATGAAAGGTGGCACTGATTTCTTTTATGATGGGGAACATATTTTGGTATTTCACAAGTCAGTGAAAAAGGTGCCTCAGTGCAGGACAGAACGGTGCATTTTCCTAAATAAAACATGTTTCTTACATATTTCCAAAGAAAATTCTTTTCACTTTCACCCTCAATGACAGCAAGATCACCAGCATTCTTCTTGCAAAAGTCCCTGGCTTTTTCCATAGGCATTTGTTCCTTGCTGAAGTAGTATTCCTTGTGATTATATATTATCCAGTCATCTTCACCAACAACATATTCATCATCTGCAAGGTAAAACGCCAAGTAGTCTGTCATAGAAATTAACATCATTATATGTTAACTAATTTCTGTTATTGGAACTACAAGACTTACTGAATGTAGAAGCAGGCTCTGGTTTCAGTGGTGCTCCTGCAATTTAAATCAACAACTGAGTATGCATCTTAGACATGTCTCAATGAATTATATTTATACAGGTGTTAGCAATTTAATTCCCAGTAATAAAATTGATCTTACTCAATATGCCTATTTTTGTCACACAGTTTCTCAGAATAGCTGAGAAAAAAAGGTGTTATATTCAGCAAAATACCATTTTAGTGCTGATCACAAGTTAAGGATAGAGAAACTATGCCCAAATTTAGGCTTCTGTATCTCACTTCCTTAACCTGCTGCATATACATCCCAAACTTACATGTGTATCGCATGGATGAAGTCACTGTTTCAAACTGCTTTTACTCAAATTAAAATGCATTAAGTATTTCGTTGTGCTCGATAGCACAGCTGGCTCTAATACAGGTAGATAGTGCAATCTGACCTGGAAAAGGTATTCTTATATGCCTTCAAGAGTTGTTTAAGAAAGTTATCTTACCTTTTTTTATTTGACAAACATAGCCTTGCATATGTTCACAAAATAAATCATTCCAATTCATGTAAGTGTAGCCATTAAACACACCACATTTTTCATTTCCATCATAATTGTTTGGTTCTCCGTGTGCCCATTTTTCAAAATTTACCTATAGTGGAAACACAGCCTTGTTACTGTCTCCTGTTAAAGTGAAACAATTGTCTTATATATCATCCTGTTAAAGAAGAATGTACTTCATTTGATCTCGGAGTCTTTCTTGTGCTTTGATGCCAGACCTTGCAACAAGAAGGACATGACCCTTGCGTAGCATGATTTGTCAGTGTATTTATAAGCCCTGTTAGTCAGCCAAGAAGCTGTTGACTTCTTTGTTATCAGGAGACATGAAGTTCTTCTGTCAAGCTTTAGAAAGAAGCATCGAAGTAGCGCCCTCTGATCCCTGGGTTGCTTATTCTGCTCAGATGTTTCAAACTAAGATAATTCATCAGCGCTGTCATAGGGACTTGGGCCCTGCAGACCTCACCTACTTAAGACAGTGAGGGAAACAAAGCCTAGCTTGTGTAGACATACAAACTTATTTTTAACAGGAAATGACAAATGGGAATGTAGAGATTAGTACAACCAGATTTGCTTAGATCAAGAGAAATACTCCATCACCTTTGGTGTTATTTCATTATTCTAAATGTCATACTGTTATCTAAAACTATGAACTATCAAAAGATAAAAACAGGAGAGGTTGAGAGAGCTGTTTGCCAAGACATCCAGTGGAAATTAGACAAAAAGCTGGAAAAATAAATTATTTACTCACTGGTGAGCCATCACTCCATGTAAATCCACTGTCGGAGTCCAAAGCACTTAAACCCATCCAGTAAGATAAGTGAAGATATTCCCTCTTTCTGAATAATTACGAATATAGACAATCAGACAAAGTGCGAAACAGAGAAGGAGGGGGTATATCATTACATTATTCTCATGTTTGACATGTTTTGATGCTTGAAGTATTATTTGAGACATTCATATAAAGTAATCATTTATGTGACAAAAAATGCCCTGGCACTGTATTGCAGTGAAACACAGAGCTTCATGGGAAAGATCACAGGTGTCATGAGTCCAGAAATATTAAACATAAATATATTTTAAGGTCTTGGCTCCACCAAGTAGCTTAAACATCCAAATTCAGACCTGTCTGTACACATAGGCTTGATGCAAACATTTGTATAAGCACATCAATAGGTCAGGTTCAGTCTCCCAGTTTTCCTCCTTAATTAAGGAAGCTAAACAGCACAAACTCTTCCTTTACTCGAGCATTTCATCTACTGATCAAATATAAATAAGCTAAAAAGATCAGTTTGAACTCTCTCTTTGAACTAAATGCAGTTGAAACCAGTTTTGATGATCCTTCTTGCATTTTTGTGTTATGTTCAGGCTACTTCAATGTGTAACACCACCTTCCAAGAGGCCTACCAAGAAATCCTTTTGGTTACCTCTTTCTACCCATTTCATTCTGCCACTTCGCAAAGATATACACAATCTTAATCTTGCAGAGCAGAAAGTGATCATTTCTGCCTTTCAGAAAGGTGATAATTTTTTTTCACTATATTTAAACAATGGACTATGCAGATACTCACAAGCCAGCTATTAGGTTTTGTTCTTCTTCACTGTGGATACAGGCCAGATCTCCTCCAATGGCTCTGCAAAAATCTCTTGCACCAAACCATGTTTGCATTTTCTCCCTTCCTTCCTGAAAAATCTATAGAAAGTGAACCACTAAATACGGTGCTGGATATCACTGAAATTTAGAAACAGAATTCTAGGCTTCTATATTTCTTCTGGTCTTCTGGTCTCTAGTTTTATCACTTACTATTTAATTGTGCAACCATAAGCTTGCGGTCATCTAGCAAATTTGATTATGGCAACTTTGCTTTTCCTTTCATCTCAGACTCCAAACTTCAGTTCAACCTATATACAGCACTTCATAGCACTTCCCAGCCACACTACTTGGTGATGATACTGGAGACATGTTACCACAGACTACCTATCAGGTAGGCAGGGTAAAATCCCCCTTCTATGCATACATGAAATATATTCTCATTTGAAATGACAAACATTTGCATTCAGAAATTAAACACCTACTTTGAAGCAGGAGCTGCTCTGAGGAACGGACTGCCATCCTTCTGGGCATGATGGGAGAGGGGGTGTCGTTGGAGGAGGAGGGGGTGTCACTCCCTCTACCAGCTGCTTGCAGAGAAACATGTTGTTTTCTTCACAGTTCAAAACATCCCATAATCCAGCTGAAGTTCCTGTCATCATGGCCACACAGCCTGGCTCCCTTCCTTCATGAAACAAAATTTTCAGATCTTATTGATAAATGCCTGTGTCTTTTCAAAGCATATGTTACTTACTTAAGAGTAACCTGTCTCCACTGTGTTTGGATGCCAGTTGCTCACAGTTACTCACATGCATTTCAATTACATCATAAAAAGAAATGTTATCATTTTTACATTATAAATACATTATATATTTACATTATACTATGAATCACTTATCAACACTATCAAACAACAAAGAACAAATGATCTCAGTAGAGACATGCAGTCCCAGGTGGTCTACTGGAAGGAGTTACCACGACCCCCGATTTAATCCCTTTGGCACAAGCGGAAAGTTGCACTGGTGTTTCTGCCACTTTATGCCAGAAGAGTTTCTAAACTGCTATTTAGCTTTCATTGGACCCCCAAAGTGGAATGTTGGTGGCCACGTACCAGGCATTCCTGCATTCCAGTGTGTGAAGGTGACCACATCCCCATTAGCCCACTTGAACGTCCCCTGCTCCTCTGTGTCTGAGAAACCAATCCAGAAATACTTTGCTGGATTTAATCCAATTACAGAAGTCAGAAAAGCTTGTTCGTACCTGTGAAGAATAAGTACCAATCGAATGTATCACATTTTATCATAATTTGTTCATTTCTCCAAACCGTTCATTGTAGCAAATCTGATAAAGTTGTGGTGACTTGTTAATATGTGGGGAAAGATCAGTATGGAATGAAGACGTTCTAATTGTCATGTAATCATAATATAATTTTTTTTAATTTATATTTCAATATCATGTAAATTGATTTTTATTTTCTATTTTGGTAATGTGAATCATGTTTAGAATTTAGAGTGATTCTATTTTCATTTTGTAATGCACAACAAACATAAGCGAAACAGTACTAGTAATAATGTACATAATATTATTCATTCTGCATGAATAAGTGCTAGTGTTTTACTGAGCTTTATGATAACATCTAGATGTTTAAATTATTCTAAAAAAGGGTGTGTCTCTAGATTTTCCTATTGCAGAGAAAAGGCTGAAAAGCTCATATTCTGAAGAAATAAATAGTTGCATGTTTATTTTTTTTTTTTTAGTTCAATCAGTTTTAAACAACCTGGCAATCTGGGTTTGTTGATTAAAAAACCCAGAGTCAACAACAGCTTAGGCAGGTAATAGCAATGGCTTGAATGCTTATATTGATGACATAAAAGGCCCTGATGTATTTCGTAATGCTTCTTCAGTTCCAACATAAATTTCCGGCAAGGGGGCGGTACCACACCAGACACTGAACAACTGCAAAGAAGAGATTTCTGTTTGGTCCTTCCAGCCTCATTGCACCTAGGAAAGGACAAGAATTATGTTTCCATACCTGTCTCTCACAGTAACCAGGTAACCTTTGTTTTCTTCACATATTTGTTTTGCTTCTGAAAATGTTGCTGGCAACTGACCCACGGAGTAACAGTAGAAGCCGTGCTTCATCCAGCCCTGCCAGTGGTAACAGGAGAGATGCACAAGAGCGACTGTCAGATGGCACATCACAGTACACTTCCAAAAGCCACATTAATACCACAACTCAGGTCAAAATTAACATCAGAAGCCATGAGAAGAAACAGAGGATAATCAAACACAGCTTTTGTCTCCACAACTTTATGTCTTGCCTCTTGATAAAGGACACACAAGGGGTCTCTGTGAGCAGTGAACCATGGTTATGACTTGGAGCTGACAAGCACGGTCACAGCCACTTTGCAGCCTCTTGAGTAGCCTGCTTTGCCTTCTCATCGTGCAAGTGTAGCTGTTGCTGGAGGTTACAAACAATCTGCAACAAAAGTCAGCCCACATATTCCTGCCCCCTGTGGTGGATTGGTTGAACCAAAGAATGCAGCATGCAACCCAAGACCAGTGGGCTATAGCATGAAAAAATACTGACATGAACTGCAGAGAGAGGCTTTTATGGATGAAGTGACCACTTCTGCACTAGGAGAGAGCTGAGGGGAGTTCTCATATAAGGGAATAGAAAAAAAAAATCAATCTACTTTTTTATTAAATTAAGACAAATTTTCCCCATTGATCTAATCAGCAGTTTTCTAGGGCTCCACCAAGAACAGTCAAAATAATTGACTTAATGGTAACATCATGGGAGTGAAAGTAAGAAGAAACAACCTTTCACTGCTTTTGTTTTATACTTACTTTCTGGCAACCTGGGTAAGTAACCTCATCTTCTCCAGCTTGTTCTGCCAAAGGTTTTCTTTTACAGACATAGCCGAGTTTCTTTTCACAAGCACTGTCAGCCCAGGATCCATCCTGAGCATGGTAAGAAGAAAACACAAAGAGAAGTGAAATCTAGAGACATACAGATCCAACAAAAATAATCACCATCCTCAGAATGAACCCCTCTCTCTTTGACTGGCTGAGGCCATTTCAGCTCTCTTCCTTGCCTTTGCCTTCTCCAAAACTCCAAAACAAGGAGCACAATAAAGACAGCAAGGGCCACGTTTTCTCAGAGGTGTGAGAAGGAGGGTTACATGCATTAATGATTCAGTGGCCGACGTGAACAGGAGGGAAACATGCTGTTCCACTTTATTCTCACCATCATGCTATTTATAATGTTCATATAACCAGATGACAGTAGAAAGGAAATGCTGGCTCAACTAAGCATAAAATACATAAAATGCATTGCTTGAGTTTTTTTCCATAGTATCATATGTCATTTTATGCTGACCACAAAGCAAGATAAATTTTTTTTTGTACCTAATTTTTTGTGCCTCCAGTAATATGAGACTCCAAAGTAGCCCTAATAAACCTATATTTTAGGTGTCTTAGGGGAAACAAGGAAGTCCTTGCTCCAAGAATCATACTATGCAGCTATGATCAGCCATGTTGAATGTGGATGATGAGTTACTTCACCCAGTTTCAGATGGGAGATTTACTGTAGAGCAGACTGAGTCTCAAAGCAGCACACTGCTTCTGGTGCTTCATCATACAACTTCCCCCACCTGGTCTTCAGTCTCTCTCTATCCTAAAATATCCTGAATTAAATCAAGTTCACAAAAAGCTTCCAAACCCCTATCTTTTTTACCTTTTTTCCAATTTTTTTGTCATGTTTTCCTTTGAGAGGGCACAAAGGAGAGAAGAAAGCATGAAAATGGGAGAGGGATTTTTACCTCTCCCTTCATAACGATGCAGTCTGCCTCATTCAGTGTGTGGGTCGGCTCTCCATGATGCCATTTGGTATAAGTCACAGGTGTCCCATCACTCCATTCAAAATACATTTGAACCCTGAGGTCATTTAGACCAATCCACAGCTCATCCTCCGGCTCTGGGAACACAAGGGTAATTGTAGGTATGGGCAGATCTTAAAATGGAGCAATCACATCTCATGCCCACTTTTGACCAAAGATATTTTAAAAAATACAACAAACATCTAAGATCATGGTTACAATGATCAAATGAATAATAGTAACAGTGTAATTTCAGATAAAATACTTACTGTACCCAAGCTGAGACACTGTAAAACTGTACTCTTCAATATTATGAATACTCGCCAGCTCTCCGTCTTCTTTTCTACAGGAAGACTGGGCTTCTTTCCATATTTTGGGTGCTCTGTAAATTCTATAGCAATGACCTGCATAGGCCACCCAGTCTCTGGGGCACTTAAAAGGCTTTAAGTCACCTAAAAAGATTATTTCAAACAATTCATGAGCAGTCCTATTAAGTGGTTTTTTTTAATCCAAAAGAAAATCACTTGTACTGACTTGAATTTGAAATATTGGAGCACATACTGGCAGAGGAGAGAAGCAAAAGTCTGAGAATCACAAAGAACACAAACCAGATTTTTCCACCCCAATTGTGCTGGAAGCTAACGAAAAACACTTTTCCAGGATTAAATAAATGCTAAATAATTTGGCATGCAGACTTTCAGGACACAACTCCCTATTAAATCCCCCTCTTTGTGGCTCTGGGTACAGCCATGTTTTACAAAAGAGGGGGTCTTTTCCTACATAGGGAATTTATCTTACTGAATTTGGGAGATTTTGTATATTACTTTCTGGAAACACCAGGTGCTCAGGAGACAGTTGGAGCTCCTGCACAGCCCAAACCATATATCAGAGGCCCCAGACGTGTTTATGTTTTACTAGACATGTCAGAAATCCCAGCTGCACAGAAGTGCCACACGCTTCATTCAGAGGCTATTTCTTGGTGTGAAATTAGAGTGGCCAGCCAGGTTCCACAGCTTTGAAGGTTCACATGATCTGCACCTACATAGTAATCTGAAGAGTGCAGCATGTGCACCCAATGTTGGCACGTGATCAACTACATTGTTCAGTGCTCCCTGGACACAGTTTTGGCCGGCACGAACTTGCATTGCCCTGAACAACATCCAGGCATGGTCTGGAGGTTACCAGGGGTCAGAAACCATTCTCAGTGAGCCCTCTGATTGCAGCCAGAATGTACAGAACACCAGCTACGATGTGCCATTCATACCCTGAGCCAGAGAATAATCTTATATATTAGTATACATGCAGTTCAGTTACTGTAGAGTTAGTTACAGGCTAGGAATTCCCATGTGAAGTAATTGCACACCTTTCTTCACACAGATAAGACCTAGTCTGCCTCAGGTGGAGAGGGAACTCAACTGGGAAAAGGTGCCAGCCCCATATTCTGAATATTGCCTTTCAGAACATAAAAAAAAAGGGTCAGAGAGAGCAGGGGGAGTGTGAACTCTGGCTCACATCTTTTAGCAGGACACAACATTACTGTATTTTTCAGAGTACAGGATATTCATTAGTATCTTCTGGTCTGGACAACATGACTAAATATATAACACTGCTTCCTTTAGTTCCCTTGGATCCCTTCAAAATGATGAACAATATCTAGATATCATCTTCAAAATAAGAAAATTAAAGTCTTCTCAGTGTTTGACCCAGGTCAACAAGCGTAATCCTTTTGTTTTGACAATATATTGTCACTGTATATATGGCATCTCCCCAGTATTTCCCACTGACTACAAAAATAGCCTTGTTTTTCGATAAACATACCTGAGGCAATAGTGGAGGAATCCAAGGAGGAGTTTCTCTTTTGGCAGATATATCCCAGTTTCCGCTCACACACCTGGTTTTCCCATTTGCCGTTCCTGCCTTGGAAGGCCCCGCATATTTTTCCAGATTCCACAGCGGGATTTCCTTTAGGAAAGAGGCAAAGAATCCCTCTGTTAACACTGAAAATTTTCTCCTTATCACAGGAGGGAGCACACAAGTCTTTTGCAGTTGCAAAGCCACTACTGAATTATTCTTTAGAGTGATAATTCACTAGATAGGTGACAAAGGAACACCAATGGGATGGCTGAGAGGGTTGGCATCTAAAACATGAGACTGGTCACTCTTCTCCCATGCACTGGTCAAGAAGAAATTCAGTGTATTTGAAGCATGGCAGCAGACAGAAAGAGTTTTATAAAAGTTCATCTAAGACACAATTACTTATGGGGTGATAGTATAGCAAACAACTCAGCATCTTTTACAGTGGAACACGGGACATGGAATGTGCTTTTTAGTTCCACAGGAGTGCTCAACCTTTGGATTTCCTTATAGTCACAGCAACTATTATGAAAATACATAATATGGCAACATGCGAGACGGTGACTTGTATCTTAAGGAAATAATATGGGGAAGAGAAGAGAATTTTAACCCAGACACTGTTCATCTTTTCAGGAAAGTGCACTTACCTGGAGCCCAGTTTAGGTATCTGAAAGGACTGCCCCCAGTCCATTGCCAGCCACTGTCAAGTGCACTGAAAAGACCAGTCCAGAGCTTTGCATTGACACTCAAGTCACTAGTGAGCCCTAAATGGCCAGAATAAACAAACAGTAAAGTTATTAAATGCCTCTGATTTTACAATTTATTCGCTAAAACTTGAAATGTAAACTTAGAGCATGGAAAACCAAAATGTGCCATTGTAGATATCTTTTTTCTTTAATATAGGTTACATTTTTCCACTATTTTAATCCATTTTTTTTTTGTGAGAAAGGGACAAACTTTTTTAAGGCCTGTTTTCACAAGGTAAATGTAAGCATCCATGTTAAGGCTCTTAGAGATGATTTACATTTTAAACATATGCATTAACTTGCTTGTTTGATGATGTTCTGGGTTTTTTACTTTACCTAATAAATACATTTCTTCACGAACATCTGTGATACTTAATAATTCAGCATTCTGCTGCTGGCAGCTTTTTCTTGCTTGGTACCATGTCAAAAGTGACTCTGAGTTTATCTGATAGTGAGTTCCTGTCACAGGATTTGTTTTCCAAAGGTTGTTGTGGATGGTGTCTATAAAACATGATAACAGCTGTTTGACAAAGATAATCATACTTGCCAACTTCAAAAATAAAACCTTCCTTGCAGACTAAAACTACATAACTTTATAGTTTGCTAAACTTTTACATATAGTTTGCCCCACTTAAATATACTTTGTTCAATATTAATAATACATTAATCACATAAAGAATTCTTCCTCCTTACAAACCTAATTTTTCTTCATTAACACTGTTCTTTATGTTATCTATTTGTCTCACAGTTCAGTCCACATTAACCCACTCACTGATATATTCTACCTGTACACTTGCCTTTCTTTACTCATGCAGAAAATCTCCAAACCCATTTCTGACCTTAGGACCCCTCTTATGCTCTTCAAAACTTCTCAACATGACAGAAATGATCACTTCCAATCAGATGTAAAGTGAGGGTGAGGGCTAAGGAACTTGTGCTGGGAATATTGGAAGGTTCTGTTGGATGTAGGCATAAGGAGCACTGGAGCACTGGAAGCAGGTAAAGGCCACTGCCCATATCCTGCACCCTTCCATTCACTTCAGCCTTCCTGTTTTCCGTCCTACAATACACCACTGTCTCCTGCTTCCCTGTATCTCACCTCCCCCATCCATTGCACTTCTTCTGACTTTCATTTGCTCATGCTTCTCCCTAGTCCTAGCACTTTCTCTTCCTTTTTCCATCAGTTCCAGTCACCACCCTCAGAATATTCCCTATATGCACCAGTCTCAGAAACACTATAGGACCACTCCTCATCTCTGCTGGAGAAACAGTAAGAGTGAAGAGCAGATACCTCATTTTGCTATTGTGTAACTCACCAATGA
Source organism: Pezoporus occidentalis (assembly GCF_034315485.1). Lineage (NCBI taxonomy): Eukaryota > Metazoa > Chordata > Aves > Psittaciformes > Psittacidae > Pezoporus > Pezoporus occidentalis. The sequence goes on from NW_026915725.1 coordinate 4,634,637, forward strand.
AAGAGGCTAGTAGAATCTAGCTCACTGCCCAGTGCTAATCATAGAATCATGGAATAGTTAGGGTTGGGAAGGACCTTAAGATCATCAAGTTCCAACCCTCCTGCCATGGCCAGGGACACCTCACACAGGGACATGTCACCCAAGGCTATGTTCAGATTCCACATCCCAAGGAGATTTTGACTGTGAGAGAGGATGAAAACTTTGCTTAATGACCTTCCTGAAATCTTTATAAATAAATTACCTTTTAGTGGACAGTTTCCAAACAAATGGTCTTTATCAAAGTCTGAAGAAGTTGCACACCAGAGAGAGCCTGCATCGTCACTCCGGGGGATACACTCAGTGTACCATTTACCATGGAGCTTAAAAGGGAACACGCAAGGTGCGCCAAAGGCATTTCCCCCCAGTGTATAGATATCTACAGAGAGAACAATAGATCAGTAGTAGTCAGTTGGTGTCAGACATACAGCACAGTGTCTGCTCATAGGCAGTTCTCCATGGACACAGCTGAGTAGTACAAGAGCCCAGCTTATGAGTAATTCATTACCACAAAGACTTCCCAGGCTGCTGTGCTAATGAGGTGTGATTATGGAAAGATACTCAGAATTAAGACTCTCAAACAACTCTTAATTTGCCCTTAGACCAACTTCTATCTAACTTTTATTTTTCATTGCTATCTGGACTACAGTGTCAGAGGTGCTCTAGACTCAGCTTCTCCCATTGCATACATACTTCTGTCCTTGGATGATATTTAGGTTCGTTTTGTATTTTTTTTTTCCCTGTATGGTTGAAGAGGCTTGAAAGGAGATATTTTTATCATTCATCATGACAGGAAGCTATATCTTAAATTTGTAAGTGTCCTTGCTGGGGAGTAAACTCTCCCATCTCTATGTAGTGTAATTTCCTGCTATCTAACAAAGTCATGACAAACTTCATTCCAGCTGGAACCATTGTGGGTCACAGTCAGATTTTCAACCCTTGTTACTTAACTTCACACCCTACCAGTGTCACAGCAGAAAAGAGGTTGAACTCTCGGGCCACTCTAAACACCCCCAGAGGGATAATAATGCATGAAAAGGAAATCCAAGTAACAGAAAAAATAAATATTTAAGTATAAGACAAATCAATCAGACATGTTTTGAAATAGTCATAGGTTTTCTCCTGCTTTTGCTGTACAAATAGATTTCCCATTCTCCATGACGATTATATTATAGGCCTTCATCATTTTATTCTATCACTTGGAAGAATTGCACTTTCCAAATTATGCAGAAATAAATACAGTCATATTTGCCTGTTTTTCTACAACCTATTCGTAGTTAGCTCTGCTGCTGGTGTCACTGTAAGAAAAGGATTGCTGCATGGCAAGCAGGAGGTGGAATGCTTTGCAAATAGGGGCAGTCAAGTTAACTAGAAATAGAGATTAATTTTCAGTACTCACCCTCATAGCGCTGAGAGCACATGCTGTCTGCAGTTGCATAGATTTTCCACATGCTCCCTTTGCCTAATGCTTTGGACAACCTAATTTTCTTCCCTTTCCCTTTGCCATAGTTGAAAAATAAATCCTTGCCATAGGTTGCAAGCATCTCATTTCTACATTCCCACCACTGGAGCTCATTCGTCCTGTTGCAGGATTCCAACGTGATGGCAGCCTCTTCATCCTTGGAGAGCACTCCCAGGCACAGCTTGAGCCCCACACTCAGCAGCTGCTTGGCAGAGATCCACCTGAACTGTTGAAACTCATTGTGCTCATCACAAGTAGTAGTTATGACCGAGCTAGAGTTTTGAGCTTGGGCACAGAGCTTGCTATCTTCATTATAGAATGAAAATATCCCACTATCTATAAAATAAAATGAGAAAGCAAACATCTGAAGAAAGATTTTTTTAGATCAGTTACTTGCTATTTGACAGTCTGCTACAACAAAAGAATTGATATATAAAGTCCACAGAGAAAGAAATCAAGGTTAATCAATCAGTATGAAGGATATTCATCAATATATTCTTAAGATGCAAGCAAAGCAGAAGCTGAAAATACATTTATTTCAATAGAAATCACTCTTCCTCACTCTTCTTCACATCCCTCCTTAAAGCACAATGTTCTCAAAACACCATTCAAAAATGGCTTTTATTAAATTTAATGAGTTCTTCCACCAGCCCACAGCACATCAAACAGGCTTTAATTCTGCAAGTAAAAAGACTTTTTTGAGCTATTAAAAATCATTTACATACTTCAAAATTCACCCCAGAATATTCAGTCCAGAACGACTTTGTGGTATTCAGCTCAACAAGCAAGGGGTGTATTCTTCGGGTTTGGTTAATTACTTTTGAAATTCTTGGCAACTGTGCAAAAAGTTGTTTCTTCACAAAGTTCAACTTGCGAGTTTCTCAGGAGGGAAGCTACAACTTGCAGCATCATCAGTTCAGTTCTGAGCACAGTTAAGCTAAGTAAGTACCCCAAGTGCCATTAATAGCTACATTTGTAAATAGAAATGCGAGACACTGCACAACAGCATTTTGTTTCTTAAGAGCAGCTTCAGAAAAGGGACATAACTTCAGCCTGCTCTGAACCCTGACCATTTTTGCAGCTCACCTTAGCAGTATCTAAAAGTGAAAGGAACATCATCCAACTCTCTCCACTGTGCCATTGAGCTTTATTGACACCCAAGATTCCTTGTGAAGGATAGAATGGGCTTTCATACCACCACCACCACCACCCCCCCCCCCTTATGCCCAAGCTGCCAGGAGCAGTTGAACAGCCTTAGTGAGTTTGTCTGAGAGGCTGCAGACCTGAACAAGGCAGATGGCATTTGCCCTGGCACAGCTGTCCTGCTGCAGTGGTTCTTTGGTTCTTGACAAGGTTAGCAGAGGACGGGTTAGAGCCAGCTTGGTCTGACCCAAAAATATGCAAAGAAATTCTCCTGTAGTAGATTAGATCAGTGTTGGCAAGTCCCTGCTGCCATTCAGGCGATAGCACTGGACTCCCCCATTTCTCTAGCTGGGAGCTTCCTAAGGGAAAGAGCTGCAGACACACCATCATTTGTTTTCCTCTCAGCCGCAGAGTATCTGAAATATAACAGACTGAAGCTTTTAAGGTCCATCCTAAAGCCATCAGCATGGAAAAATTGGATTCTACTACACAACAATCAGTATGCCATAGTCTATATGAATGAAGAAACTCAAAGCACACATCAGCCAGCGTTTCTGTGCATGCTGAGGATGCTCCCCTGCATTTCTGAGCTCTTCTAACCCCCAGTGGAGTAATTCCAGATCAGCTTTTGTCTGCATTCAGCTGGCTGATTTTCAGGGACCAGTACTGTCTAGATTATGCTTACATCTCTTGGCATATTTCTTTCATTTGTGCGCTACCTTCAAAGCTGTTTTAAGGAAGCAGAATGCCAATATAGATACCGCCAAATTTAAGAGTTGAATAAAACTGTTTCAAATGACATGCTGTAACTAGATCTAAATTCACTGTTCACCAAGCAGGGACATCAGGAAAGCATGAGAAAAAACTTGCAAACCTTCATATTCAGCAGAGGACAAACACTTACCGGATATTTGAAGAGCTGTACTAAAGGAAAAGAGAAATGTCAGGAGCAGGTAGACAGCCATGGCCAAACGTTTGACTCCCTTCTCCCCTTCCCGTCAAACTGATGCTAAGACCAACTCTGTGCCTTGCAAGAAAACCCTCATGCAGTGAATCACCCTTTCTTGTTTTTAAGACCCAACAGATGCAGGGAAGTTCTGAGCTGCAAATAAGGAAATAAGGAACTGTATCATGTCACATGAGTAATTTTGAAATAATACATCGATGAATAAACTTTGCTTTCTAAGTTAGTTTTTCTATTGTATAAAATTTTTGTCTTCCATCAAAATACAAGATCTAAGAGCAAACATTTTAGTGAGGATTTTTGGAGACGTACCTTACAATTCAGGATCATTATTTTTACAAAAAGGTGACATGAATCTCTCTTCACCAGAAATAAAGGAAAAAAAGGAAAAAAGAAGAGGAAGGTTTGTCTGTAGCAATAAATGATGAAAAAAAGCCACAGTGCAATGCAGTACTGTGAAAACTTGGCTGTGACACCTTGCAAATCAAGTACCTGTGGCTCGGAATCAGAGAGAACCAGAATTTCCCATGTCTGCAGTTCCACAGAAAAGAGAAAAACTGTAGAAAATAGGGCCTGGGTTCTTCAGGAGGCACCTCTCCCTTCTTTTGCTCCATTCCTGGCCATATGCAGGAGCACTGGACCCAAACTGATAGCAACAACCGAAGAAACTCCAAAAAGAAACCACAAAGTTCTAGGAAGAAGAGAACCTGTAACTGGAAAATAGTGGATTTTCAACGCTTACTAGAGAGGAATATGGAATGCTGCCACCTTTTTCACCCCACTGGTCTGGGAAAGTTTGCACCCTTAAAGTGCACACCCTTCAGGCATCCTGACAGAATTTGGATAGTTAGCTTGAAAAAGCTCTCTCCTTCATGTTAGGTAAAAGAATTAGACAAACATAGAGGGTAGGGAAGAGAAAAGGCACTCCTGTGCAATGTTTGCATCCCTTTTTGCTTGTGGCCTTTGAAAAATTTCTGTTACTGTATCTTCAGGAGAGGCTGGTTTGGAGTAACTTCCCCAATATTGTATTTGCAGCAAGTAATTTATAGGGTCTTTCCCTGAGAACTGCTGCTGTTCCAGGCAATAAAAGCCCTGGACACCTACATGAAGGTGTGGGATCCTGCTTCTATTGTTCTGGCTGAGATGCAGATGTCTCAAAAGGTAAACAAGGAATTAGAGCAGAAAAAGAATTACAAGAGTGAGAGAAAATAGTGGGACCTGAGGGCCAGCAGGTACAGCTAGACCAAAAACACGGAAAGAATGTGAGCCTGAAAAGGACACTGACACCTGAAGGAAGTGAGAGAAGACAGAAAGCTGCCTCCACAAGGCAGCAGATGGACAATTACTCAGTAAATTATGATGCATATGCGAAGATGGCTGCACTGAGTCTGAAGTAAAGAATTCTGGTACTCCCCAGCATGGGAATGCTTAGCTCTGCAACCTCAACTTCCCAACTGTCCTTGCTTCCTTCTTCAGGAACTCCAGATGTGCAGATGGAAAAAGTATTCTTATTTATTTAGGCAGAAGAAATGTAATGTCTTGTGGTTCTTCTGTACACAACATCTCAGCATCTCCAAAGCTACTGTGAGGCAACAAGTGGAATTACAACAGGGAAAAGGAAACTAGTTCTATTCTGAAGAAAGATCAGTGTTTGGTAAAGGACTGTGAGTGACAATTTGCTGAGACAGGATGAAAAACAGTAAAGCATACTAAGGTCAGCTTCACCTCAGTGTTTGTATGCTTGCCTGAGCAGACCCCATCACAGCCCAAAGAGTGGGAAAGAAAATGAGAAGATTGCAAAGATGCACTCCAGCATCTTCACTTGGCAAGGCACAGCCTGACATTTTAGAAGTGGCAATGAAGAAAGGCTGCCGGATTTCATGTTGAGTCAGCATTGTTCCTTCAGCAATCTCTGCTCCCAGGCAGGAAGTTACACTCACAGCCTGCAGATTCACCACCTTTCCTCTGAAGCTTGAGCTCTTCTGGAGAAAAGGGGAAATGAAAGTTAAACACAAGGGTACCCAGAAACGTACAAATGTGCAAAGATGCAAACCTTTACGCACTATCAAATATTGCCAAAAAATCATTCAACTGCCCACAGAAATGCATGGGTGAGTTCACCCAGGTTCAACCAGATGCTTCCCTAGAGAAGTTAAATATATAAGAACAAGTAGTAATAGGACCTGGCTCTAAACTGAAAGAGGGTAGATTAAGATTAGATATTAAGAAGAAATTTTTTATTGTCTCAACTGCCAAGATCAAATATAAGAAATCTTGGCAGAATCAGAGGATTATGGGTATGAAATATTAGTTAAAAATTACCTTTGTTTTTTTATCCATCATGTATGTTTCATCTTATTACTCAAGAAATTATTTACCTTGTTCTTACACCAAGAATATTGCAAAGAAGCAAGATCTCAGTTCCTCTGTGAGTATATATTTATGCAATATGCAGCCTGACACCTCCTCTAAGTAGCAGCATCTGCTCAGGAGACAAAGCAAGAGGCCACGAGCAAGATGGTTCTAAAGCAGCTGACCTATCCCTACAGGAATAGCAGTAGTAGAAACTGGCTGAAAGAATTGGTGAAGGATCAGAATACATTGAATAACAAATTATGTTTCATCCATATGAATATGAATCATTTCCAAGAAGACACACTGTTCTTTTTCAGTCAAGTAGAGCAACAGGAATGATTTCCCCAGCCCAGTCTTCAAAACATTCTTGATGTACTCCTTCACTTGTCAGTAACATTGCAGTTCAGCAGCAGGAAAAAAGAACATAATGTCAGATCACCAAATGATGTTTGGTAAAACAAGCACGCAAGAACTCAGTCCAGGAAAGATGCAAATAACATGAGAGCACGGAAAGAGAATATCATTTCAGAAAGTACTCTCTCAATTTTTCTTGCAATTACAATGATCAGTTTTGTCACAAGCATGACCAAAGGAATGATGATATAAAAACCTGGGACTGGACCCTGCATTCAGTCTAATAAATGAGTTGCCATCACTGAGAAAACAAAACAAAAAAAACCTAAAAATTCCTGTATAAGTCCCTAGGTAAAAGCCTTTGATTTAATCTTATATTAAAATTAGGTATTATTTAAAGTGTTCAAGCTTGTTCATTTCTCTGCCTTCAATCAGTCCTCATCTTCAGCTAGCTACACGGAACTGTAAGGATTTCCTGTGCTTTAAGTGCCATCTCTGCCATGTTTGCTCATTTCAATGGGAACTGAAATTCCATTGTATTGTAGTAGGGGGGCAGTAAACCAGGCAGCTTAACTTTCCCCCTCTTCTGAAAATCTTTCAAGTCATTCACTCACTCTTTCTATAATAAGCAGGCCAAGCAGACCAGAGCAGACCTTCTGGTTTGGTACCTCCTGTTTTATCCATACCCATTCGTACAGGAGAGCAGAACAGACATGCGATTTCACAGAAGCAGCTACCCCTACTGCCAGCTAGTAACTAGCACCGCATTTTAATTCTCTTCAACTCAAGGATGATGTTGAATTTCAGGCAGTGTAACTGGGTGAGTAAGTTCAGAACTATCCAGGCTCTAGTAGCTGGATTCTCCATGATAGTGTTCAGCTATACAGATGTATCAGACAGTATCTGAGGCAGATACTGCCTCAGATTGTGCAGGGCCCCACAACAGGACTGAACTTCCTTCAGATAGAGACTGCATCTCTTTGCTGTTTGCACAATGAGGGTGGGATTCCAGCCAGGGCCTCCTGACCTTCCAGAATCCCTTTCACATACCTTGCTAGGCAGCACCACTTCTCTATGTAACTGAAGCATCATCCTCACATTAATCAGCCAGTTTGGTGGTTTCTGGCATGTAAGCCACATCAGGTGGCATGAAGAACCATTAGAGCTGCTACTCCTTTAAAAGACATGCTCAAACAACTATGCATTAAAAATGGAAACGGTGGGAGGGACAGAGGCAAGGAAGTAACTGGGTGAAAGGGAGCAGAGCCGGGGAAAAGTAGTTCCAGCACAAATTGCCCCATCTTACCCACATGTATATGTGAGATTTTTACTAAATCACTGAGCTGACATTTTTGTCTTGGTTTTAAACAGACAATCCTGGGACTGGTTCAGGAAAATATGGTCATGTTACTTAATCACAACTTCAGATGGAAAATCTCCCCAGTTGTAACATCTCCTTTTTAATTTTATTGTTACAGTCTTATATAGACATGACCATAAAATGAAAAAAAAAAAAATTGTTTAAAAAGTCAAAGCTAGTTACTGTTTTATTTCACAGAACAAAATCTGAAACCATTAAAACAAACCTTGTAAACCTTTGTATGCAAGTGAGGACTCATGCAGGATTTGCATCTTGTAAGATTTACAAAGATGCATATTAACTCCACCCTGGGGAGTCTAAGATTTCCATAACTGGTAACTGATCCAGCCATTTTAGAAAGGAAATAAAATCAGTAGTAGCTAATACACTGGTAAAGGTAAGTTATGCTTGACTTCAGCACACACCTCACAAACTTATGCTGTGTATTGAGAGGCTACAGGAGAACAGTACCAGTGTGTGATCACCCTAACACCTGTCCAGCACTCCTGTAAAAGTTCTGAACACATAGAAGTAACGTTCCTCCCTCTCCTCAGTAACTGTCTTGTAAAGAAAGAAGTTTTGTCAGCACCTTCATTACCTCCCTCAGACCAATCAACTTGCAGGCAGCCAGAACACTGGCAGTTAACGCCAACCACACTTTTCACTCCAGCAGCCTGTCCCCAGATTTTACCTGATTAAATTTTAGAATAAAGAAACTACAAGAACTACCTACTTGGTTCTCTGGGATGTGTGTAATTGTGGGAACTGAAATTATATCAGAAAAGGATTTTTTCTCTATGTGGTTCAAAGAGGATGTGCCTGAACACAAACTGTCACCCAGTAACTACCCCTGTAGTTGAATCCCTAGCAATGCCTGAAATATGGTAGAATTAGAGATGTTTGTTGAATAGCATGGAGAATCTGTGCATTAGCATGGCTGGAAATAAATCTGCCGCAGAAACTTCAACTCTTGAGAGCCTTCTCAAGTGGATCTGTCTACATTTTACTTCCTTTATTGCATCCATTTCTATTGTTCCATTTAATAACTAGTCAGTGTTATCTCTTTCCTTAAGACCCACCCACCAGTGTGGGCCATCAAATCAGGATATCTGAAATCTTACACATGATACAATGGTTACAAAATAAAGTAACTGCTGTAAATAACTACGCACACACTGCAACTGGCTAATGCGGTATTTTCACATGAGAAAATGGCTTTGGCTTAAATCTAGCTGCATAATTTTATTAAAACAAGGCACATTTTATTTTATTACATTACATTTTACATTGCATTTCATTTCATTACATTAAAGTGTTGCATGTTCATTCCGTTCTATGTTGGTCACAAGATCTTTTGTGTCACTAGTTCCAGGAACAGCATCACTATTAAAATACAGATTGTTCTCAAAGCTGTCATTTGTTGACAAGCGATTCTTCCTTCTTTTGTAGAAGAGATAACCTGCAAGGCCACTTCCAACTAGGATGAGGATGACAACAATAACTACAATTCCTGTTTTACCGTGGTTCAATGCAGGAGTCTTCTTGTCCTTCGTCATTGCTGAAAACAAATACAAAGAAATCAAGAGGACACCACATACTCTTTATCTGATTACTGGAAACAATTTCTTTAGAAAGCATGATCCTTTAAGCAAAAGCATTCCATTTGTTTCAAAACAATGACAGGCAAATTAATTGATTTTTAATCTTAACACTGCATACATCACAAATTATTATTTTTAAATCTGTGTTTGGGCACTGAATAGAGGATATTTTATCCTATGCTCTTAGGAAATAGATATATCAGAAAATGTCAGAGACATAATACAGAATACGATTTGTTCTGTTTATGACATTACATGAGATTTTTGCTACTTGAAAGACAATATTCTTACCCTTTGTAGGCATTTCAGCTGGTGGTACTTCAGCTGCTGGTGGCATTTCAATTGCTGGCATTTTGAAACATTGGAAAAGAATTATGTTATTATGTTATTCTGGTTTTTATTTCTATTTTTTTTTCTACATTTGGAAAATACTGAACATCATATTCAGATAAATATATAATACACAACCTTACATACTGAAAACACCTAGTTTTAGTCCAAGCAAAGCTATATCTGGCCTATCAAAAGGCACAGCACCCTAGTCTACTGTATTCTGGTCTCCTATGTAGTTAGTTATATATACTAGCAGAAAAGAAGAATCATCAAATTGTTCCATGGAGATGGACATCACTACAAAACCACAAGAAAATCTACACAGCATCTTCAGGACAAAGATGATCAAACATAATCCTCAGTATAATTACAAATGTAGTACTTGTTATCTCATAAAAACGTAACAAGTAAAATAAATCTGGTTTGCCAAGAGACTTTCATGGCATACCTACACAGGCAACTGAAATCACTCACAGACTCCAAAATTTCTTAGCACATATCACATCCAAACTAAAATGTTTGTAGCTCACTTAAAATTTAATATCTGGACCATGAAATCTCACTTGCTGGAAGAACCTGAGACCCCTCTCCAGGCTCTGGGCAGCAACTGCTGACACTGGCATCAAACTGATGAACTGGGATGGATTGAGGTTCCTCTCCCCCTAGAATATACCTAGTTACTATCTCTAGCACAGCCAACTAGCACCTACTGAACTACTGAACAGTACTTTGGAGTACCTCCTTACTTATGGAATAAAGTTAGATTATTTATGAAAGAGACCAGCTACAAAATTTCAGATTAGTGTCTTAAAAACTACCTCAATAAATAGAACACAAAATTACATCTGTTCTATTGGAAGGCTTCAATCACAGTTTTGCATTTACAGCCTCTTCAGAAAACAAGAAATATAAGCCATATTTTACTAAGTAAAATCGTGTTTTTAACACCTAATTTATTAGCCTATAGCCTATAGTGTTTTTAACACCTAATTTATTAGCCTATAGCCATTTAGTTTGGTGGTGTTTGGTTTTTTTTTTTTTCAATTCTGCAAATGGAGCATTATCGCAGCTTTACAAAACTGTGTCAAGCCAAGGTGCATTTCTACAACAACTGTGCCCTGTTCTTGAGTAAGCAACTGTCTAGCCCTTGCATTGACATTGGCATTTGGCTGACTCCATGGTGTTCCAGCTCAGGAGGCTAAAGCTAATCCTGAAAAATATATTAAGTGAATGAGAGAAAAGTTTTCTGGATAGAGAATGAAAATAAAGTGCTTTCTTGTTTGTTAATCGCAAAACACAGGCAACTAAGACTCTGAATCATACAGATGGCTGTATCTGACAGTTCTGCAGTATTTCCCGTAGAAGATATAGTCATCATTACAAGCATCTGAGTAAGTAAGAATAATTTTGCATGAGAACAAATTTATAGAAAGAAAAGCAGAATTTCATTTCTGGTACGTAGAGGAAGTGGGCATATTTCAGCTACTACAGGCATTTCACTCTTCTCAGTAAATACTAGTAAGACATTTTGATAATGCAATGCATGCTGGAAGAAATTATTAGGAACTCATATGCACTAGATGACCTTAATGTCAAATTTGCACACTCTATTATTTCAGGACACTTTCGGTTTAGCATATGCTCTGCTTTTCATTCATGTATCTTCTCAAAAAAAGAGAACACAGAGACAAAAGGTTCAAATCTATTCATTAATTTACAATTAAAAAATACTCAATTCACAGAAACTACTTCGTACTCAGAGAATGCAGGCACATGAGACTGCCAGAGGGAAATAAGCAAAGGGCTGAGGGTATACCCTATGGAATGTACTTTCAAATAGATGAGACAAATTTGTGTGCAAGGCACAGTACTAACATTGTGATTACTCAATAATTATCAATATAGAACAGGCAAACTTAGTAAGTGTATACACTAGGTACAGTTAAGATAGGAACACAATCTTTTAAGCCAATTCTGAAGGGGGTTAAGCACTGGTCAGAACTTGGACTTTCAAAGAGTTACTTACTCTTGTCTTTTTGTTGGCATGCACCCCTCAGCATTTATAAAACCTCAAAACACCCAGCTAAAATGCACTGAGTGCATCAGCCATCTACCAGTGCTAGCACACAAGGAGCGTACTCCATGCATAAAACAAATTCATAAATGTAGCACTTACTTTTTGGCTTTTTACAAACATAGCCTCTGTAGGAAGAACAATAGAAATTATTCCAGTACCCAGAGTTCGCATACATTTCAACACAGTGTTCATTTTGTTGAGGGGAAGGCTCTCCTGCATTCCAGTTGACAAAATTCACTGCAGTGTTGTCTAGCCACAGCCATTCCCCTAATTGGAAAAACATTGAATATATAAAACCAAGATAGTATTTATTTCCATCTTGACACCCACTCCACATTTATTGCCTTCCTGAGAAATCTACATGTGGCCTCTCTTGGAGACAGGTCACAAGACTATTTGAAATTTTTGGTCTGACACATCACGTTGCCCTTACATTTTTATCCAAATGATATAACAACAGTTTCTGGAAAATGGCAGGTCAATCTGGATTATGTTACAAAGGCAAGACAGTTTAAAGAAGTATCTCCAACAATATATTGCAATGGTGCAGTGTCAATTATTTACTCCGTTTATAAAAATAACTGATGTTAAAACATAATTTATCTTCCCAAGAAAGCCCTTTATTTCAGTAATTTGCAGGGAGGTTTTGTATTACTCTTTTCAAAGCCTGCACTGAAGTCTTTCTAAATACAATTTTATTCTATTTGGTTTTTAGTTTCTGCTCCTTTCCACCGACTTTACTCACACGGTTTTCCTTCTGAAAGATTTGCTTCAGGGATCTTATGATCACTGTTGTTCAGTGGTGCCGGGACTTTCTGTTTCTTCCTTCCTGTTCCCTTTTTTCTTTCTTTCTTTTAATAGTGCTATTTATTTAGAACAAATTTACCCCTTGTGACTCTTAAATTGTATTCAAACAAGCAAATTCTTAGACTCAGCACGAAAGCTGTGTTTTGTTTTCTTATGAGATTGTTCACATTTTGTTTTTTTAAAAAAAGAGGACATAATAATTTTTCCAAAGATATGAAATTTAGTTATGCAGTTATGCTGAAATCACTATAATCATTATCTAATAATATAATGGCATCTACTTGCTGAAGCAACCCCTTTGTTTATGATCAGTCTAAGAACTGTAATGTTCTGCACCTGCCCTTGCATAACTTTAAAACACATTTTATGTGTCCATTAACCACATGAATAAACATTAGCTTTTCCTTATGGGTTATGTTTCTAAATCATTGCTCTCTTCAAATTCTTTCTCTTCTGCTGAAAACTCCCCTTTCCTGGTTAAGATTCGAGTAATGTTATTTGAATACTTGTCTTCTCCCCAACTAGTTTGTCATTGAAGTGGCTGAGCAGGCGGCTGTAAAAAAAAAACCTCCAAAACTCAAGAAAACTGCACCCCAAATCACCTGAACAATTCTGCAGTCTTGCCTTTGACATTGGAGCTTTTAGTCTGAGCACCAAAAGACCGTAGCACTTTTAGGTCTATCATAAATACAGATTTTTACTGAATACTAATTGTATTATTGAAAAAAGCAATAATCAGCAAATTTAAGATTTACTTAAAGCAGCTTATTGCCTGTTCTCTCTTACCTTACCTTTGTTACAGTGAAGCAGAAAATAGAAAAACTTGCAATAAACAATTCCAAAGACAAAAACAATTCCACTTTAAATGTGAAGCTGTTCTGAGGGCCTGCTGTAACTAAAGATGGGTCACTGGTCATTCCAGGATAGTCATTCCAAAGACTAGAGGTGATATTAGACACATTGCTCTCTAGCTCCAAAACTGGAGTATCTCAATGACAAGTACATCAAGCTAGGGCCCCTTCCACATCTGAGAAGAGCCAAACTTCATCTCAACTCCAAACACAGTCCTGTTTGTACTGTGTTATATGCACATTTGCACCTTACTTTGTTGTGAGTAAGATTTTTCTTGCTTTAAGATGAAAGTTCCATACCTGGTCTTTCTGTTATATATTACTGTTTATTGCTTGATTATCATCCACCAGCTTCCCCTCTGATGATAATATAGTAACTTCCCTGATTTCACTTCTTATGAGTTACAGGAGTATAATGTGAAGTCTTCAACTCTCAGGTCAAACAGCTTGTAACTATTATTTATCAAGCAAAATGATGTCAAATGTAAAGAAATTACCATCCACATTTCTGTACATTCCTGTCCAAAAAGTTGATGTTTTCCCTTCAAGTGGCTCAATGGTGTATGTCAGAAAGTTGGCTTCAGCTGAGTCTTCAACTGATACCAAAGAGGCACCTGGAAGACACAGAGAAAAAGAATAATCTCCTGGAGACATAAGTCTTCTAGCACAAAGCATTCTCGTTGTCCTGTCAAATGTCAGTCTAATTTTGCCACTGATTATCTGTGCCAAATTCCAAACTGAGTCTGAAGTTCAAAACAAAAACTAACTTTGGATAATATCTTGTGAAGGACTTTAGCATTGTTGCTGATGTATTTCTTATCATTTCCATGGCAACGCACTAAGAGTTTGTTTCCTCATCCACTGGGAAATAGCAACATAACTAAACAATGATACTAGGCAAAATACAACAGGCCAACGTTGTAATCAGCATAAATTTCTACTGATGTGTTACCATTAAAACCAAACAAAAAGAAAACAAAAAAAAAAACCCAAACAAACAAAAAACCCCACACTAAAAAAAAATTAGTTAATTAGTTTTTAGTAAAACATGTATAACTTCAGTCTGTGCACAATATGACATTGCACATTAATGATTAAATATTTTCTGAGCCTTCGTATAGCTCATGTATAGCACAGACTTTGCCAAATTTATAATGCACAGTCATTAATTTAACTCTTTAAACAGGTCTTGTTTATTTTCCTATATTTTCTTTGTAGCCACCAGAGAAACAAAGATCACCTTGGTCATCTGCTGCCCAGTTAGCATAGTACCCTGTTATTTATATACACACACCACCAGGCATTCTGCCGGGATTCATTCTGTATGATGCTCTAGCAAAATCAAGAAGTCACAGCATAGAGCCAGCAGACAGAATGAGTTGCATGGCTTTGTATGGAGTGGCATTAAACACCAGAAAAAGGGCACCTTCAGTTGTCTTTCATGTGGAGCTGGCATCCAGCCAATAGCTGTGTTTGGCACTTGACTGTTTTGATTTGGCTGTTGATTTTTTGAAGTTATTGTCTCTCAGGTAAGGAAGACACACTTACAGAGAATGCAAATATAAAAGTCATTTGAATCACTGCTGAGCTACTGATAAATCCTACAATGGCTTGGAATTCTGGTATGGATAAGATATAATTGAAAAATGTCCAACTGCAAACAAAACCCAGAGTGCAAGCATGGACAGCATAAAAGAACATGGAACCTTCCTCTTTTTTCAGTGTAGTCTTTATGTTTTTCTACTTGTTCCGCTTTTGTTGAATAGCATCAGATGTTTGGTTACTGTTACACTGTGTGATAAAAAGCTCTACTACACACCCATGAGGGAGCACAGAGAGACAATGGCAAACAGGGGACCTCTTCCCTGGCTACTCACATGCCTATCACAGGAGCCATCAGCCCATCAAAGACCACACTTCACAAGCCCAGAGGAGCAAAGAGGTGCAATGGCAGGGGAAGAACACAGATTACAGACTCAGAACATCTTGCTCAGGCCCCTCCCAGGGCTGTCGAAGGACATGCTAAGCCACAGTGGCCAGCCATGAAACCCATCAGGACAGCACAATGTCAGAGTTCCTTTCAGATTGAGGGGTGTTACTGCCTAGGGTTATGGGACACATGATGGGATGCAGAAAAGCATTTCAAGATTGCACAGACTTAGGGGAGGAAGCAAAGGCAGGGAGAGGGATGGACCTAGATCATTTGTGAGGAACAAGGATGGGAAAACAGAGGGATAAGAGGATAAAAAGACTGATAATGTGTAAACAGTTTTCTTGTCAGTACAGCTGTCTGGCCACAATTGCACCTGATCTGGGCAGACAGTCCTATCTTCTGATTAAATGCTAATTACTATCACAGGTGAAAACTGTTCACTCTGTGTGCATGTGTGTGCATGGGGGTCTAAGTACCACCAGCTGGAGTGGTGTGGGGGTTGGAATGTATCAAAGCTGTCAGAGACCATGGGAAGGAGAAACTACAGCTGACAATTAAGAGTGACCATGAGAAGAAGGAACTACAGCAGGCAATTAAGAGTGACCTGTCCCTGACTGGTACTTGGAAGATGTTGGAACTGGCAAGGAACAAGGACATCGGAACTGGAAAGAGGATGTCGATAAGAAAATCAGATAGACCTTTCACCTGATGTAAATGCAAGGCAAACACAGATGTGCTTGGCTAATTGCTTGGAAGCATATAAATACCGTGTAATCTGTTCAATAAACGATCCAGCTTGCACTCTACCTCTGGGTCCCTGCCTCCATCCTCACAGAGTGGGACCATGAGTAAGAGACCCTCGTGTCCATGGTGCCACAACTGGAGCAAGTGCAGGTACACAAGTTAATGTGTCATCACTAGGGAGTATCAGGTCAGCCTAGTCAGCCAGGTGTGTATCACCAAGGGTGACCACAAACTGAGCTGGCTATCAGAGGTACCAGGGGAGTCCCATCCAGCTGCTGTCTCTAAGGATAAGACCCACTAGTGTATGTGCATCTCTAAGGGTGAGACCAAGGAAGGGATGGCTACTGGGAGACCTGGGGAATTTCAGCTAGCTCTGTATGTCTGTGTGTCCCTGTGTATCTCTACAGGTGAGACCATGGCAGGCGAACTGGAGGGAACAGTGTGTATGTGTGTGGTGGGGACAGGTGTGTACCAGCAACAGGAGACAGGCTGGTGACCATGAGAGCTCATATTTCCAGCTGCCAGCAACTGAGATCAACAGGCCAGCTACAAGGCAAACTAAGCGTCTGAGTCCAGCTGCTGGAGGGATCTACACTGTATTTGTGTATCGATTCCCACTACAGACTTTCACCCTGATCAACCAGAGAGGGGAACATAATAAAAGGTGTTAGTTCAGGTTGTGTTCATGTGAATGCTCTCTGTTTCTGTCTGTGCTGACCTGTGTGGCCTGCCACGAATATATTATGTATAGATGCATTGTACGTGTGTGTGCCTACAGGGAACACACTCTCAGCCTTGTCACTGGCAGCATGAACAAGATCTCTGCGTACTCTGATGGCAGGTTAGATATCTAAGTCATGTTGCTACCAGTGCTATAGACACTAATGACATATGAAGCCTAGTATAACAAATCTTACACTACTTTCCCAGAGAAGGAAGTTGCAAGAAGAAAACAGCACATCAACCCTAGTTTTCTAATATATTCTGCCTAGAAAGCTGTAACTTTTATTCCAGTAGTATAAAACTACAATAATGAAGGGGCAAATTAGATCAGGAATAAACGTATAAAATGACATTAAAATAAGATTTAGTGCCTGCTGTGGATAAGGCTGACTACCTCCTGTCCTGTCAAAAGACAAAGTTTCCACTTTTGTGACCTCTGCTCCAGGCCACAGAGCTCCTCTAATGCCTGGTCCCACACACATGAAAGTGTGTGTCAACAGGTAGACAGCTATTTTCCATATCCTCCCAGATTAAGGCAATAACTGGATACAGATATCCTATCCAACACTTGGACAGACCATCCTTGAAATCACAAAAATACACAGCATAAGTTCAGCTTCTCATAGAGAGGAAAAACAATTCAGAAAAATGTGTTCTTTGGTTAAGGGGAATACTTACCAAGTCGAAGGCATTCTAAAGAAGCCTGGGCCCAATTTCTTGTAGATGAAGATTCAATGTAGTAGCAATGACCTCGGAAAGGGATCCAAGACTTGTGTCCTTCTGATTCAGGGCACTTTCCTGGAAGCTGAGGGGGCTCAGTGGGAGCTTGAACTGTTTAAAAAATGTATTTTTTAAAAAGAAGAAAGCACAAAATTTAAAGAAACAGCTTCCTATGCATTCTTCTATCATTAACAGATTATTCTAACTGAATGTGTGAAAACTCACTCAGTTCTTTAAAAAAAAAAGAAAGTAATCTTGGTAGTCCATACTGCTTACTACAAGACAATAATGTGAAAATCCTAAATCTATGAATAAAAAGTACTGCAACTTCAGTCTTAAGAAATCTAATCTAGCTAAGAATTCCAGCATACTCTGATCTTTTAACAGATGCTTAAACTCAGCTCAACTCTTTACTCACAGACATATTTTCATGCCTGACTGCTATGCTGAACTAGGGCCCATATGAACTTGGCCATATGGGCTGTGACCTAATATCATGGAATGCAGAAGGCATTATCAGATGATATTAACAGAAGTTTGAGGTCAAAAACAAAAGAGAAGGCGTCCTGAAGAAGTATCCTTAAAGATTTCTATACCACTTGTAGTTTGTCCTCAGTTATAAAAGGAAAATCTGAAAAGCTGTTATAGGTAAATACTGCTTGTGTCGACATATGGCTTGGTCATTAAGCTCTTCTCCATTCAATACTGTACCTGTGTGACTACTACCTGGCATTCATTGCCTTTTGATTTCTAAAGGTTTTGGTCTTGCATGCTTGCTCAATATCAAAATTAATAGCAGAGTAATGTGAGTCTAAGCCTTGCAAAATACATCAGAGATTATCAATGCAAAGTGATGGCCATTCACAGTCATCTTAGCTCTTTCTTAGTATGTGTTTGCCCTCATTTTAAAACATTTGACCCAAATAAATTTTAATGATTTTATTAATTTAGCTCTTGAACTAAAACCCAGCATCTAAGTTTATATCAGAAGATATATAACACAGCACAATGAACTCTACTGAGATAATCATTGAAATTACAATGGTTAAATTCAAGTTCTTACCATCAGCTTTTTGGCAAACAGAGAAGTAACTTTCATTGCATGATCCTGTCTTCCAGGCTCCAGCAATGTCAAGATAGACACAGCCTATCTTCTGTTTTGGCTCCCCTTCAGCCCATTTAGTATACTTCATTCTCCAGTTATCAATCCATTCGTAACGCCCATTGGTCTGAGAATAAAACAAACCAGAAGAAATTATTAAATGTAAGCATTAACCATTCCTTCACTGGTCAAATGTCCGTCTATGCAGCGCCTTGTGCTAGAAGGTTTTTTTAAGAAATCAACAACAAATACAAATGGCTGAAACTTTTCAACTCTTGTTGTGACAAGCAACTACTCATCCAAAAATACACCAGTGAAAAAATACTTTTCAGCAAAAGGAAATGCAGAGTGACATTGAATTAATTCTGAATGTAACAAAATATTAATTTTGGACTAATAAAAATTTCATTTAAAATTTGTAGGACCAAAAGTCTGACTACTTCTTGTACTATTTCCCCAAAAAATTTCAAGTACTGTATATTATTTTAACTTGCAGTATATTCAAAAACTTAATAATTTCCCATCAAAGCTGGTGAACTCAGTGAATCGTAGTGTTGGTTAGATTAGGGGAATCTTTTGGGGCTTAGGAAGTGGTGTGTTACGTTCACTCATTTGTATTTCTGTCATATGGTCAGCCAAATGGAGTGAATGCAGGACAACTGTTTGTGCCAAGGAGAAAGGGTAGTGTATTTTAGCATCCAGAAAGTATCAAAATATCAAAGAATTGGGAAAGGGTAGACAAATAAAATTAAATGAGGTAAACAAATAAATTATTTGGCTAACTATCCTCAAAATGTTGAGAGAGTCATAGCAACAGCACCTTATTCTGTTTCTGAAAATTATTTGTTATTTAGAATAGTTTCTACTGTACATCTTAAAGTATGTGGATTTTATCTCAAATACACTATATATATATATAAAGAGCCAGTTCAAGATGCTAGCCTAAAATATCTTGTTTGGAAGTGCACAGAGTGTAATATCACAGAAAAAGTGTAAAAATGTGTGTAATATATACAATTTAATCAGAGTAATCAAAGAGGTCGGATTCCTACGTGTAAATCTGACAGTACACTAAAATATTTATGACCAAGACAAAAACTAGTAAGCTAAAGTAATGAGATATAATAAGACTTTTCAGCTCCTGATTTGTCACTAAGAGAAGCGGCATCATGTTCAATTAGGTTGATACTCTTACCACATTACTGTTAAGACCAATCCACATAGGCACCCCATACTTTAACATCTTTAGCCACAGGAATGAATGACTGTAGGGGTCTAAGATGCTGGAAAGGTCAAACTGATCACGTTTGCAGGTTTTCCGTGCATCCTCCCAGTTCATTTTGGTATGGATGAACAAATAACTACTGTTGTCATAACGCATAATGCTGGACGGGGATGAACTTGTAGAAGGCAGAAACTCAGCATCTGTAAAATACAGGATAAAAAAAGACTCATATAGTTGTTCAAAAGCAGATTGTGATTTCACTGTGGTTGCAAATAGAGTTAAACAAAAAGCCTTTTTTCTTGATTCCATGTTCCCTAATTTTTAATCAGCATGGATTAGATACACTATTATTTAAGCCAGCATCACTAGTAAAAGTCAATTGCAAATCTGTAGAAAGGCAAAGAGCATCTTAAAGCAACCTTTGACAAGGAGTAAAGAAGCATTTTGTATAATCCTCCAGTAGTATTACTGAAATGAATTAGGGTTAGATTAGGTCACAAGTTCTTTAATAAAATATCTTTTCATCAAAAGAAATGTTTTGCAGAGACTGTGCTGTTTTCCAAGGATTTTGCGTTGGTTTGTTTTTTTTTTTTTTGGTCAGAGAAAAGAAAAACTCCACAACAGATCAGTCCTTAAATCAGACAATTAAATCCAGGTTTTCATTGCTTTTTGGAGGTGAATTAGCTCAAGTTTGGTGTGGGTGAGTTACAGTCACTCTCCAGACATTTTATGCTACATTTACAAGCCAGTACTTTTCAGAACATTTTTGAAAGCCAATGTGTTCAGAGAGTAAGAGAAAAATCATAGTACAAATATCATGTCAAGGGTCATAGTAAAGACAAAGATGCAGATGCAAATTCCAGCTCAGGAAGGTAGGAACATGGCCATTACTGGGAAGGGTCAGCTAAGAGTAGTGACTCTAACCAGACCTCTGACACACATGACCTTTGTGTTCCTGCCTGAAAAACAATTTGTGGATGTATCTTTATTGGAAGCAAAATAATGCTGAAATCCAGACACCCAAGCCATTCCCTGAAAAAAAAAGTAAGGTCTGATTGAACTAAAAAGACAAGTACCTGCATTAATTTGGCATATATATCCTCTGTTGTTATCACAACTCTCATCAGCCCACTTCCCTGCTTCCTTAACAGGATTGTTTCTCATGACAACACAATCAGCCTTGAGGCAAAAAGACATAAGATCAGTTACAAATAGCTAGAAAAAGCAAAGAAAAAGCTTTTGTACCCCTTCAGACACAAGTATGTTGTAGTTTTACTCTCATACTCTTGTAACATTTCAGAGCATAAGTTTTATGATGTGGAGGTTCTGTACCTCTTGCACAGAATACTTAATGTTCCTCTTTTGCACAACATTAGGGTGGATAAACAGCCCAGAGCAATTCTGGTATTCTTATACCTCCAGGCATACAGCATGGAGAGAAGGAAAGCCACAGACAATTTAAAGATAAGTGATGTCAACTACTGTAGAAAAGACCAGTTAACTTTGCCCCAGGAAAAACCCTGGACCTTCAATGAGCAAGGCAACATTTCTGACGTATCAGTCTCTTCAAATTTATTGTTGCAAGTTGTAATAGTGCACACAACAAAATTAGAACTGGTCCTGCCCAGAGGCAGCCATTGATCTGTCAGTACTCCTCACATTTCAATTTCTCTGATATGGACATGATAGCTGGAACCTATGTTGGCACATATTGAACAAACAATGATGAATGCAAAAAGCTGCATGGGAACAAATGGGTTGCACAGTGAAGAATCTGTATTTATGTTATTCTATTCTATATACTTATTTTGGGGGAGATGCAGAGAGAAACACTTTATTTGTGAGTGAAGTACACTAAGATTTAAATCTTTCAAACTGAACAGTTGCATGGTATTTTGTATTAACTCGATATGATATGACTATGATAACTTATTTTTTCCTAAGATCAAATAAACTTAAAAATAAATCTCAAATCTATAAAATAAGGACTTTATAAGTTTTCACAGACAACTTCATAGAAATCCTACTACTTTTCATAAAAAAATAAAAATATATATTCCGCTCAGAAGCAACATTTTAAAGATGCTTTCTCTTTTAAACTCTGAATTCTCTCAGGTTTTCTCCTTCCATAAGAGATAAGCTCAGAGGCGCTACTTTCAAAAACAGGAAAAAGGACATTATACAGGAAAGTAAGATTTCTACACCAAAAATGGCATTCAAGAGAAATAGAACTAGTCCTATAATGTGCTGTAGTTCCATACCACAGAACAATGCAACACATAAGATCAGAGCTCTGCAAAACTCTATGACCTAGCAGATCGGTTTGTATGACAGAGAAACAGGGGAAGTGATTTTCCTTTTTTTTTTTCCTGTAAAAACTGAATGGCTCTCTTTTCATGTCCATTCTGCAGCTGTGACTGACAGAATTTCCTTCAGTGTAAGACACAGAGGGGAATGTTTTCAGTGTACATTGCAAGCTACAAACAATTGAGAAACCTGCTAAATTCAGGCACAGGCATGGTCAGAGGACTAGGTGGATGTGCTCATTCAATGTGCTTTCGGGACAAACGCAATGAGGCAAGAATCCTACTGTCCTCTTTGCCACAGCCTCTGAGGGAATGCAGGGTGAACACAGAAGCAGTGTAGCTGTCACAGGCACACAGAACTGAAATCTGAAACCAATCTTCTTATGAGCACTCCACAGATCCTGTCACCAGTTAATACAGCGACTGCCAAAGGGCTCAAAACCATTCACTCTATTTAGATTTATATATGACATGTATAAAAGTATGAAAGTAAGAAGTGAAGCAGTAACATGTCCCAAATCCTAGCAAATGTGTAAATGCAATCTAAAATAAAATTTCAGTGAAAAATTTGTGACTTCTATTTACCTGGCCATCATATGAGTATAAATCCATATGTCCTGATGGGAAGCCTTTGGCCCAGTTTGTAAAGTAAACTCCTGTTCCATCTGTCCAGAGGAACCTCATTTCATGATTTATATCATTTAATCCAATCCATGTATCAGTAACAAAATCTTTCATATGGAATGTGAGGAAAGCTAGAGTTAAAAAAAAAGGCAAAGTAAAAGCGAAATACTTTTAGTGAAGGACAACTGAAATGTCTGACCTCACCAAGCTTGGTGATATTATTTTTTTCTGAAACACAGAACACTTCATTGTTGAGAACAAAAGCAGGCAAGGTGAAAAGGGGGTATCTTTTGATTTTAATGAACTGGGAAGCAGATGTATAACTGTGGTTTTGGGCAAAATACTTCAGCTAAGTATCTAATCCAGTACTGGGTTGAGTCCCAAAAGCATGATAGAAATGCTTTTAGTAATGTCTCAGGACAGTTTTGAATTCTAGTGTCACAACTAGTGCTCCCCAACCTGGTGCACCCGACAGACTACTACCCGCTGCTGGTCTTCCAGACAGGTGAGGGGGAAGCTGCTTCCCGCAGTCTGAGGGGGATGAAGAAAGACTACAGGGCCTTGGGGCAGATGGTGAAAGAGTCTGGGGCTCAAGTGATCTTCTCCTCACTCCTTCCATCTTCCACTGATGATGTGGGAAGGAATGGGAAGATTCAGTCCATAAACGACTGGCTTTGAGACTGGTGCTACAGGCAGGGCTTTGGACTCTTTGATAACAGCTGGTTTTATAGGGCACCAGTCTGGACAATGACAAGTGGGAAAGGTTTATCTCACAGAGGCAAAAGGATGCTGGGGCACGAATTAGCAGGGCTCATTTGGAGAGCTTTAAACTAGATTCGAAGGGGGATGGGGTTGTAGCTGGGCTTGCCCCAGTGGGGCAGCACTCCAGAATTGATGAAGACTGGGAGGCCTCCTATAATCCTAGGGTGAAATCGGTGTGCTCAGCTCGCTCCCTGGAATGTCTGTACACCAGTGCGCGCAGCATGGGAAATAAACAGGAGGAGTTGGAAACCTGTGTTAAGTCAGGAGATTATGATCTGGTGGCAATTACAGAGACGTGGTGGGACAGCTCACATGACTGGAATATAGTCATGGAGGGCTATGTCCTCTTCAGAAAAGACAGGCCAGCCAGGCAGGGTGGTGGGGTTGCTCTTTATGTGCGAGAGCAGCTACAATGCACTGAGTTCTGTCCAGGGACAGATGATGAGCGAGTTGAGAGTCTGTGGGTGAGAATTAAGGGGCAGGCTGGCAGGGGCGATACTGTTGTGGGTGTCTGTTACAGACCGCCAGATCAGGGTGAGGAAGTTGACGAGGCCTTCTACAGGCAGCTGAGAGAGGCCTCACAGTCACAGGCTGTGGTCGTCGTGGGGGATTTTAACTTCCCTGATGTTTGCTGGAAGGACCACTCGGCAACCCAGCCACAGTCCAGGAGGTTCCTCCAGTGTGAGAATGATAAATTCCTCCTGCAAATGGTGGATGAGCCAACCAGGAGAGGAGCGCTGCTGGATCTCATCCTCACTAACAAGGAGGGTCTGGTTGAAGCAGTAAGGGTTGAGGGCTGCCTTGGTTGCAGCGACCACGAGATGGTGAAGTTCAGGATCTTGTGTGGTAGGACCAGTAGAATAGCAAGTAGAATTGCAACCCTGGACTTTAGCAGGGCAAACTTTGGCCTTTTCAAGCAATTGCTAGGGGAAATCCCATGGGCAAGGCTGCTTGAAGGTAAAGGGGCCCAAGACGGTTGGCATTCAAGGATTGCTTTATCCAAGTTCAAGATCAGAGCATCCCGACACGTAGGAAGTCAAGGAAGAGGGCCAGGAGACATGCGTGGCTAAATAGGGAATTGCTGGGTATGCTCAAGTGGAAGAGGAGAGTTTACAGGTCATGGAAGGAGGGGCTGGCCACTTGGGAGGAATATAAGGCTGCTGCTAGAGGATGTAGGAAGGCAGCTAGGATGACTAAGGCCTCCTTAGAATTAAACCTGGCGAGAAGGGTCAAGGACAGCAAAAAGAGCTTTTTCAAGTACATGGCAGACAAAACTAACACCAGAGGCAATGTAGGCCCACTGATGAACGGGATGGGTGCCCTGGTGACAGAAGATACAGAGATGGCAGAGTTACTGAATGCCTTCTTTGTCTCTGTCTACTCTGCTGCAGGCAGTCCTGAAGAGCCCTATACCCCTGAGACCTTAGATGAAGTCAGGTCAACGGAGCCGTTTGCCTTAGTCGATGAGGAATGGGTTAGAGACCAGTTGAGCAATCTGGACATCCATAAATCCATGGGTCCAGATGGGATGCACCCGCGGGTGCTGAGGGAACTGGCGGAAGTCATTGCTAGACCACTCTCCATCATCTTTACCAAGTCTTGGGAAACGGGAGAGGTGCCTGAGGACTGGAGGAAGGCAAATGTCACTCCGGTCTTCAAAAAGGGCAAGAAGGAGGACCCGGGTAACTATAGACCGGTCAGCCTCACCTCCATCCTTGGGAAAGTGATGGAACACCTTATCCTTGGTGCCATCTTAAGGCATATCAAGGATAAGAGGGTTATGAGGGGCAGTCAACATGGCTTCACCAAAGGGAAATCATGCTTGACCAATCTCTTAGCCTTTTATGAGGAAATAACACGGTGGATGGATGATGGCAGAGTGGTGGATGTGGTCTACCTTGACTTCAGGAAAGCATTTGACACAGTCTCCCACAGCATCCTCACAGCTAAATTGAGGAAGCGTGGACTGGATGATCAGGTAGTGAGGTGGACTGTGAACTGGCTGAAGGAGAGAAGCCAGAAAGCTGTGGTCTATGGGGCAGAGTCTAGTTGGAGGCCTGTAACTAGTGGAGTGCCTCAAGGGTCAGTACTGAGACCAGTATTATTTAATATATTCATCAACGATTTAGATGAGGGAATTGAGTGTACTATCAGCAAGTTTGCTGATGGCACTAAGCTGGGAGGAGTGGCTGACACGCCAGAAGGCTGTGCTGCCATCCAGCGAGACCTGGACAGGCTGGAGAGTTGGGCAGGGAATAACGGGATGAAATATAACAAGGGAAAGTGTAGAGTCCTGCATCTGGGCAGGAACAACCCCAGGTTCCAGTATAGGTTGGGGAACGACCTGCTAGAGAGCAGTGTAGGGGAGAGGGACCTGGGGGTCCTAGTGGATGACAGGATGACCATGAGCCAACACTGTGCCCTTGTGGCCAAGAAGGCCAATGGCATCCTGGGGTGTATTAAAAGGGGGGTGGTTAGTAGGTCGAGAGAGGTCCTCCTTCCC
Source organism: Pezoporus occidentalis (assembly GCF_034315485.1). Taxonomy (NCBI): domain Eukaryota; kingdom Metazoa; phylum Chordata; class Aves; order Psittaciformes; family Psittacidae; genus Pezoporus; species Pezoporus occidentalis. The sequence continues at coordinate 4,660,622 of NW_026915725.1, forward strand.
CTCTACTCTGCCCTGGTGAGACCGCATCTGGAATATTGTGTCCAGTTCTGGGCCCCTCAGTTCAAGAAGGACAGGGACCTGCTGGAGAGAGTCCAGCTCAGGGCAATGAAAATGATTAAAGGAGTGGAGCATCTCCCTTATGAGGAAAGACTGAGGGAGCTGGGTCTCTATAGTTTGGAGAAGAGGAGACTGAGGGGTGACCTTATTAGTGTATATAAATATATAAAGGGGGAGTGTCACGAGGATGGAGCCAGGCTCTACTCAGTGGCAAACAATGATAGGACAAGGGGTAATGGGTACAAACTGGAACACAAGAGGTTCCACTTAAACTTGAGAAGAAACTTCTTCTCAGCGAGGGTGACAGAACACTGGAACAGGCTGCCCAGGGAGGTTGTGGAGTCTCCTTCCCTGGAGACATTCAAAACCCGCCTGGACACATTCCTGTGTAACCTTATCTAGGTGTTCCTGCTCCGTCAGGGGGATTGGACTAGATGACCTTTTGAGGTCCCTTCCAATCTCTAGCATACTGTGATACCGTGTGACACTGTGACTTAGAAATACACAGCCACATAGATCACACACATTTTTGATAATCCCATCGGAGTGGTTACCCCACAATGGCACCAGACAACACCACTAAGCAGCTACCACTTGTGCCTGTGCACAAACAGTGCTGTTACAGAACTGCAAGAGTGTCCTCTCTCCCTGCAACACCTGTCAATGGCCTGCACTGTCTTAGCAAGGAGCAGAAGGCACAAACAGCTTAAAATGAGTCTCAACAGAGCTCTTCAGCACAAGCAAATCAATTACCACAGCTTTGCACGGTTCAGGAAGGTGCTTACGTTCCTTAGCTAGCATGGCTATCCCACAAATAGAGCAGTCTAGGTCAGCTGGCATTCATCAACCCACTAATCCACAATACATCAACCACTATGATGAAATGAACACACCATGGCTTTTGCCAAGTGCTACAATCATTCTTATGAGATTACTTTTCCCTACAAAAAGATTAATTTCTGGATACTTCATCAATCGTTCACCTTCTTTAGTCTTTTAAAATGAATGCAACTTACACTTCAGGAAACCTGTGGATTTCTTTGCCAAATTTTAGCATTGCTGTTAAGCCAGAGACTGTAGCAGGAACTCAAGCCTTTATACCTACATTGCCTGCAGTAACAATAGTTTTGTGCTAATAGCTTTATTACCCATTTCTCTTTTAGCTGGTATTCAAGCCCTGTGCATGAACCAACCACCTGAAATCTGTGCTGCAGAAATGATGCTGCATGAGAATTTAACTATGTTTCAAAAGTGAAAGTTTGATTCTTCATTTCTTCACATGTGGAAAACATAAGTTCATGTCAGCAGTCTAAATTTAAACTACTTAATTGCTCAAACTACAACACAGATTTGTTTTACAATGGCTGATTTTTCAGTATGCTCTTTTGAGTTCACAAACAGTATGTGTTGTGCAACCCTGGTTTCTCAACACTGTAGTATATATTTCTAAAATGAGGGTGTTATCAACATCCATCAAAATCTTCCCCATTTTTTAATTTGAATTTGTGCCATTCATGCATTTGTTTATTCATGCATGAGGTAATTTCCCTCTGCTCATCCCACATAGCCATGAATGCAGCTCTTAGGTTCACTAAAATAAGCACATCTAATGAAAAGAAAGGTACATCTAAGTGGTGAGCTGTGGGTAGATGTACGCACAGTCAAACCTCTGCCCTAAGCTGCCCAAAGACAGCCAGTTCTGACCCTAGTGCTCTGCTTGAGTTAACAGAAAAGCTATGCAGCAAGTTAATGACACCCAGTGAAACTGCATCACTTGGAATGAAACTTGCTGGGTCTGGCTGGCATCATATGTAAGCAGAAAAAGAACTACTTTGGCTGCCAGGACAACATACATGTATATGTATATCTAAGACAACATTAAAATTTGGTAAGATTCAGGTGAAAACTTCATTGTAAATTTCTAAAAATTTGACATTTTGGAAGGAAAATCAGATGCACAATCATTATTCAAACCCTGTCCATATTCACATGAATACAACGGCCACCCCGTAAAAATGAAATATCCCATCTAGTTGCTACAAAATTACACACAGTACCTTGCACTTGTTCATTAGGAATAGTGGCCAGGTTTCCTCCTAAATTCAAGCAAGCTGTTCGTGCGGCATGCCAAGTAACACGTTCATCTTCCGTAGATCCAAATATTTTATAACACTAAAACATGAAGAAATTCTCTATGTATTATCTTTCCTCCAATATCCCTCACAGATTGAAAACCACTGTCTTCAGCAAAGCAGGAGAGAGAAAAGGCAGTAAAATAATACATTTATCTGAAAAAAAACACATTCAGCTTAAAACAAGATTTTTCATAGGATCATAGAATCATAGAATAGTTAGGGTTGGAAAGGACCTTAAGATCCTTAAGTTCCAACCCCCCTGCCATGGGCAGGGACACCTCACACTAAATCATGACACCCAAGGCTTCATCCAACCTGGCCTTTAATGCTGCCAGGGATGGGGCATTCACAACTTCCCTGGGCAACCTATTCCAGTTTCTCAACACCCTAACAAGAAAGAATTCCTTCCTTATACCCAATCTAAACTTCCCCTGTCTAAGATTGAACCCATTACCCCTTGTCCTATCACTACAGTCCCTGATTAAGAGTCCCTCTCCAGCATCCCTATAGGCCCCCTTCAGATACTCGAAGGCTACTATGAGGTCTCCACGCAGCCTTCTCTTCTCCAGGCTGAACAGCCCCAACTTTCTCAGTCTATCTTCATACAGGAAGTGCTCCAGTCCCCTGATCATCCTCGTGGCCCTCCTCTGGACCCTTTCCAACACTTCCATGTCCTTTTGATGTTGAGGACACCAGAACTGCACACAATACTTCAAGTGAGTAGGGGGGCAGGATCACCTCCTTCGACCTGCTGGTCACAATCTTTTTGATGCAGTCCAGGATACGGTTGGCTTTCTGGGCTACAAGTGCACACTGCTGGCTCATGTTCATTTTCTCATCGACCAACACCCCCAAGTCCTTCTCCACGGGACTGCTCTGATGAATATGTTCTCTGCCCAACCTGTAGCTGTGCCTGGGATTGCTCTGACCCAGGTGTAGGACCTTGCACTTGGCATGGTTAAACGTCTTAAGGCTGGCATCAGCCCACCTCACAAGCATGTCAAGGTCCCTCTGGATGGCATTCCTTCCCTCCAGTGTATCAACCAAACCACACAGCTTGCTGTCATCAGCAAACTTGCTGAGGGCACACCCAATCCCACTGTCCATGTCAGCGACAAAGATGTTGAACAAGACCAGTCCCAACACCAATCCCTGAGGGACACCACTCGTTACTGGTCTCCAGCTGGACATTGAGCCATTGACCACAACACTTTCTTGTACTGGTCCTTGTTTTGTATAAAATTAAATGTCTCAAGAAAGCATTTTGCCTAAAAAGACACACACTACATTTGATCTGAAATACCTAGAAAATAAGCAAAACCTGACCTTTTATAGACAGCCAGCTAACAGTAGTAAGTTGTGCATGACTGATAGTCTGCCTGTTTATTTGACTCTACAAAGCATATCATATTAGTAAAGTTAATGAAGACAAAATATATTCAGTACAGCGAAAGAATTATGATTGGTTAAAAAACATGAAGAGCAAAGCACCAGTGCTTCAGGAACTCTGTCTAAACTCTTTAAAAAGTGCATATCAAAACTTTTGAAGAGATAATTAGAGTATGACTTGTCTGCTGCAACTGAATATGCTCAATTAGAAGCATAAAAAAAAGCACCTTTCCTGCAAAACAGTGGATGGGCAAGCAAACCAGCTCCCACAAAAAAAAATCATATTTTATTCTAATAAGAAAAAATATTATTAAACAGTTGACTTGTTTTGTGTTTAATGCTTTGCCAAGCACCCAACATGCACTGTATTTGGTATGGTACCTTGTTATGAAAAGAAAGCCAAGCTGGATGACATCCTCTTGGAGCTGAAAATGTTGTTGGAGGAACAGTTGAATTAACGGAGCTGTTGTGCCTTTCACATATGTAGGGATTTGGATAACCGCAGTTTATATCATTCCAAAATCCTGAATGTAAGATAAATGGGGAACTGTATGACATCACATCAATCAGTTTCACTCATTCTTACACAAACTGCCAAATCCTCAGTCCTTCAGATTATTATTATTCTATTTCAGTTAAATATGTCACTTTATACACACCGTAATTACGAAATGTTAAAAGCACCATAGAACCAGTTACTAGAAATACCACTGTTATAGTGGAACATTAGGCCAATTTTAAGAAAAAAATATAAAGCAGTTATATAGCAACACAGCCACAAACCTCCATCAGAGCTTCCCCATGCTAGGCTTAAGATAAACACAGGAGCACAAAAATATTAGGTCCTGAAAATAATACTGTGGTCTACTGTAACATTTTACAAAAGAGCAAAAAGAAGGGGGGAAAGAGGTGCCTCTCATAAGAAAGAAAAATGTTCTGACACAAACACACAAATAATGAAATTCAGGAACAAACATACAAAACTCACCTAAATTCTTATACATAACTACACAGTTTTCATCATTATTTGCAAAATTAGGTTCATGTGGTGCCCATGCCAAATAATTCACTGGAGTGCCATCCATCCAGCTTAAGAAAAACAATCCAACAAAAAACTTCTTTAACATACAACTAGAATTGCTTCCATGTTACACAAAGTAATTTTGCAATACATTTAATATAGCAGTTCATAGTTTAAGGTGCACAAGATTTTTTGGCCAGTTTGCCTCCTTCTTAATTGCACTAAACTTACTCTCTGCACAAAGACATACGTGTGTGTATGTTGAAGTTGTGTTTATTCTGCATTTATTACAGTCTCTTGCCAACAGTTAAAGATGGGGAATAAGAACACTTTTACCTACAATTCTGAGTAGGGGCATCTCTTTAATATAAATCACAGAATAAAGGAAGCTAGAATTCATGAATAAATATTAAAAATACATGATCTGCAGTGTAATTTTTCAAGGACTTCCATTATTTTTGCTCCACTCAGTAGATTTCTTTATTTTAAAGCACAATGCAAGCTTAATGGCTCTAGTTGGCCTACCTTGTCCGTTGGTCAACACTGAGTTGCAAACCAATGAAATATGCATCCTCTTTGCCATTTTTCAAGATCTAGAATGTAAAGATTATAATTGTATAAATTTCCTCTTTTTATCATAGGAATAGAATCACAGAATCATAGAATGGTTTGGGTTGGAAAGGACCTTAAGATCATCTAGTTCCAACCCTCCTGCCATGGGCAGGGACACCTCCCACTAGATCATGTCACCCAAGACTGTGTCCCACCTGGCCTTGAACACTGCCAGGGATGGAGTATTTACCACTTCTTTGGGCAAGCTGTTCCAGTGCCTCACCACCCTCACAGTAAAAAACTTCTTCCTTATACCTAACCTGAACTTCCCCTGTTTAAACCCATTACCCCTTGTCCTATCACTACAGTCCCTAATGAAAAGTCCTTCTCTGGCAACCTTGTAGACACCCACCAGACACTGGAAGGCTGCTATGAGGTCTCCATGCAGCTTCTGTTCTCCAGGCTGAACAGCCCCAGTTTTCTTAGCCTGTCATTGTATGGGAGGTGCTCAAGCCCCCTTATCATCCTCATGGCCCTCCTCTGAACTTGCTCCAACAGTTCCATGTCCTTCTTATGCTCAGGACACCAAAACTATACACAGTACTCCAAGTGGGGTCTCATATTATGATAATTATTAAATATAATGTTAATATTAAATATTATTATCCTAGTATTATGTTAAATCATGATGTTAATATAATTATCATGTAACTGCTATGTTAATATTAAATATTAAGTTAAGAAATATTAACTATTATGTCAATAATGAGTAATATATGTGTAACAGACAGAGGATATGAACCGCTGTATCCTCTAACTACAATATTTAAGTTAAAGCAGCTCACAGTTGACAGTCCACAGTCAAACTTCACTGCTGGCCAAAAGGTGTGGTCACTATACCAACACTTCTCAGTCTTACTTGAAAGTCACTGAACTCAGCACCTCTTGCACAGTGTCTGCAGTGGGTATCATTGACAAGTTTCTTACAAGTGACAAGCATTCCTACAATTTGGAGATAAACTGATATAGGCCCTCGTGTCATGTCACCGCCATTCTCCAGCCAGCTCAGGAAAAGTTCTGTGTAGTTCAAATGCACCTTTTAAGCACACTCCTGATAAAAAGAAGTTGGCTTCTATACAATATAAACAGGCAACCAACCCCAGCCACCTAGGAAATATTATTTCAAAGCTCTTACGGCATAATCCATGCCTCAGGTTGGTTTTCCTGCGTAATTATATTCTCCCCACCAGAAGAATGAGACAAAGGAGCACACATAAGAACCAAAAAGAGGCTGCTAGGTAAACTACATCCCAAATACACTGACAAGATCAAAAGCCAATATTCTGAGTATTACATATAAGCTACTATATGTTTTGATCCACTACTGAAAGTATCTTGAGTTCATATGTTGATAAACTTTATTTTCAGTTAACTCATCCCACCTACAGTATCATAGCTCACAATCACAACACCTCTTGCTAAAATGAAGCCATGGATCAATTGAAAGTAAGCATTAAGATTTACCTTAGCACACTACAAATTGCAGAAAGATATAAAATGGTGTAACTGCCATACTGAATAGGAAAAGCAGATAATGATGTTTAATGCTTACTGTGGTTATTTCTATACAAAATACCAAACCAACCCTGTTCTCACCTCAGCTAAGAAACAATCTGAAAAAAGACTTGAGTGTGTTCTTCATTTTAATCTGGCTTAATGCTACTGCAATTTCACTATCATACATCTTGTAGGGAAAACACCAGGGTGAAAAGGATTTGTGCCCATGCTCACTTGTTTTGGATGATTTATTCCATAGTATTAATGATTTTTCTTACATATCGCCAGAGGAACTTTCTTTCACTTTCACTCTCAATGACAGCAAGGTCTCCAAAATTCCTTTTGCAGAACTCCCGACCTTTTTCCATGGGAACAGTCTCCGTGCTGAAATAATATAGTTTGTCTTCATGTATAATCCATCCATCCTCTGTAGTCTTGTATTCTGTAAAATACATTGTAATCCAAATATGCTGTTCCTGAGATACTGACACTCTTATTAGCAAAATTATAAGAATTGCTTTTAAACATACACATGCATAAAAAGTAATAGCAGTAACACTTACTGGGTGCAGGAGATTCTGTTGGTTCAGGCTTTACACTTGCTCCTGGAAGAACAAGATATTTATTACAATTGTAAACTTTCTGCTGTAAGAGAAAAAATTTACTCTGATTGATAGGCATGTTTTTCAATTGACATTGAATGTTATGGTTAGCAACAGATTTAACATCAAATAGTAGAAGAAACTAACAAGCCTAAAAGTCCTACGTTGGTACACTATTTGATTTTAAATATATGTTTTTGTTCCCTGTATAATTATGTTCCCTGTTCCATATGTGTATTATAAAATACCTTGAAATTTATCTCAATTAAATAATTAATTTTTGCATTCACTGGATGCAGAAAAATTTATATCCCAAAGCACTAACTCTATTAAGACAGTCCTGTATCTCCCTGTCCTTCCTTTCTCCAGGTCATTTCTACATGAATTCTGGCTTAAACCACAGGCAGCAGGAATGCAGGCTTCTTCCACGGTGCCATAGCTACCACATAGTCAAGTTCTTTTTATCTTTCTCCGTTTGAGAAGAACTTCTGTCTGGATCTTAAATATTTTTCTAGGTAAAATCTCACTGGAAAAGATCCCAAGAAATTAACTGGTCATTTCTGAAAAGAAGACTTCAGGCTAAAGGATTCCCCTGTTTTTTTTTGCTGTGGCACCATGAAGATGGCGTCCTGGATGGCGTCATTAGCATCTCAGGAAAATAATTTCTAATACAGGAGATCTCTCCTTATAGGTTTACAAATATTATCTCACAGCTACTGGCATTTAATGAGATACTCTCTAAGAAATTCTCTTACCAGTGTAAAGCAGACGTGGTACTTCATTGTCAATTACCTAATGCACCATCTTTATTTTGCTCCCCTCCCAATGTAAGAATGTGTCAAAATGCTTAAATGAGCACTTTATAAATTACTCAAACTTAGGTAGATGCACTGCTTGTGGAACCCAAGATTTCCCTAAATTATAAATTTTGTGTTGATGTCTTCAGAAAAGCATCCAAACTCAGATCTCAAGAGAATTTAGCAAGAAAACAACATGTGAATATAAGCCTGATCAAAGCAAATTATCTTGAAACCAGGCTCCATCTTGCAGCTACAGATACGATTAGCTGACAACAGCTGACAGTACCTGAACCAAATGAAGGAGGGAGTTTCCACACAAAAAAATTCAGGTATGTGAACTGATTTGCAAACTATTTTCTAATAATTTGAAACTCAATGCAGAAAAGGAAAAAAAAAAATCCATAATAGGATTTGCTGGAAAATGAAATGTCAAAAGTGAATGTGAATATTCAAAGTAGTATTTTCTATCTTTCAAATATCACATTTCCTCTTCTGAAATCATAGAGAAGGATCAGTGAGAAGTCCCAGCAGGGCACCAAAGGCTGTGTATCTTTAAATGCACTGAAGACATAGAAATCGTTATTCCACTTTCATATTTCACGTTCCACAGGAAAACATTCTGATAAACAAGTTCTCAGATTTTTTATTTCTTAAAGTCAAGGAAAAAATCACATATATCCATACCTTTTCTTATCTGGCAAATCCATCCATATAGGTAATCACAGTGCCTGTCATTCCATAGCATGCTGGAATCACCACTGATCTCTGCACAAAGTTCAATTCCTTGATAATTATTGGGCTCTCCGAAGCCCCAGTTTTCATACCTCACCTATGACAGAAAAGGTTTTGTGAAGATTCTGTTATATAGAAAGAAAATAATGGACAGAGAGAGGATACAGCATCAAACCACAGACCTTCAGGTTGCTCCCACTGTCAGTTTAAAAACTTAGATAAGAAGAAATCAGACTCTCCCCAGGCAAATGCTGACATTTCAAAATTTTTCTCAGATTACAACTGGACTGCAGCTTAACAATGATGGGGTATGCTACATGTTGATATTAAATTAAATAAATATTCTATATGATTCAGAGTAGGACATTATTAAGACACAACATAAATGTTAGCATTTTTCTCAGAAAAAATATTACTGCTATTCTAATTTTTCTGTATAAATTCCAATTTCAGTTTTCTGTACGATAAACTTCCATCAATATATTTTGACCAGCCTTTCATGAAATACACCCACATCTCCAAAACCTCCTTTGCTTCTACAGTTTTGTATCTTAGTCTAAAGTATAGTCAAATCACACTGGCATAAAACAACTGCCTTCAGCTCTATGGAAGGTAGGCCATTTCAGATAAAGATCCAATTAACAAAGAAGAAAATACTATAGATAGAGTACTTCAGTCCAAAAAAACCCCTTGTATTTACAAGAACATCCTTTTGGTCTACATGGATTTAAGTTTTTGTCAATTCAATTCACATTTTATTATTAAAAATTAGTATGTTTTAGCAAGAAAAAAAAAAAATCAAGACAAGAAGTTGTTCATAAACTTTCCTAAAGACAGCATGATGCAGTGGAGGATTATGATTAAGCATAAAACTACACAGGAACACATATACCACACACATCTGAGAAGCACAGGGAATGCAAAATAACAGCTATGGAAAATTAAATCACTCACTGGAGATCCATCACTCCAAACAAAGCCATCATCAGGATTCAAGTAATATAAACCCATCCAGAAATGCTGGTGGTAATAGCCATTGTTCCTAAAAATAACCCCCAAAAAGTAATGATAAATGTCCCATTTGTTAGAAGTTTAAATATAAACCCTGAATTAATAAAGGCATTGCAATATTTTTAATAATCTATCATTTACAACAGTAACTGTAATAATTCCTAAAGCTGTTAGAAACAATAAGAACCAGGGTAGAAATTAATTAAAATGTAACCACTTCTGGCTGTTATCAGTATATGTTAATTCAAACAGATTGAAATACTGACCAAGAAAATGTCCCAATCTAATCCAACTCCTGAAAATAATGTGGCCTAACACTGTTGTATAATGGTTCACTAGCTACTGTGGCTCCATTTATCACTATCCATTTTCTCTGTAATGGCACTTACAGTTTCCAAACACAGTTACCTGCTGCAGTTTAATCACATTAAAAAAATTGCACCTTAAACTAATTCTTGTTTGCAAGCAGACACATTTTACTGATTTATCTGAAATTACTGAGTCACTTTGTGATAATGCAGCATCTGAGACTTCTTCCTTACTAGAAGTATGGAGCCTATATGGGATTCTAGTATGGCTGTAGCATTATGCAAGGCTGCCATATTTCAGTCTTGCTTCCTAGTTAGACAGGGATGTAGAGGTTCATTGAGCCCAGTCTATTCAGATCATATTCCAAGTGTTACCTTTTTAAAAGTATTTGATATCATTCAGAAATCTCACACCTGCTTTTTACAGTTCAGGGACTTACTAACCTTATTTATATTCCCTGTGTAGGAAAAAGTGAATCTGAAGTTGCTCTTTTTGCTTTCTGATGAGTTCATAAAAGTGACAATCAACATATTGACCAGAATTATATCACACCTGTTTGTACACTTGCTATGAGAAAACTGGTATCTATAGTAATATTATAGTATGCCCAAATGCACAGTAGGTAATTTTACATCAGATGATAAATGTTGCCTCAACTAGGTATCTTGGCAGTCTCATTTTAGCATTAGCTTCTGGGATGATTGTTGCTGGTCATACAACTCTTGCTGTTTCACCAGTTCTGGGTTTTTTGCTGTGTTTATACAGATGCAGATAATGTATCCAGACTGGCTTATACTGAAGAAAACACATCTAAAGCTAAATATTTCAGAAACATCAAAAGGCTAATTAAAGTGAAAGGACTGCAAGTACTTACGCAATAGAACGCCATATCACATACTGTTCTTCTTTACCATTAATGGAGGCCAGATCTCCTCCTACAGCTCGACAAAACTCTTGAGATTCAAGCCATGTTTTCTTTTGTTCTGGTCTTGAAAAAGCCTAAAGAGAGCATTTTGGAATCAGACAAACTAGACCATACAGATCACAAGATCAAGAAACATCAGCTACCCAAAAGCAATTCATTTACAGTTAACTTGTTCTGTGGGAATTAGAGAAACTGAATATAGGGTTTATAAGCATTCGCCTCTGTGAAACACTCATTTAGTATGAGCATCTTTAAGCCAAGTTAGCAAACTGACACATTAGCATTGCTGACACAAGTATCTGCTGCAAGACTTCAGCGAAGAGAAAGGCACTTTCACTCTTAAAAGAATGGGAAATTCAATCTTAAAAAAAAAATGGGAAATTCAGTCTTCAAAGGACGGGAAATTAATACCAGAAGATCAAACCCGAAGATCAGGTTTTAACTTAATAAACAAAACCATGTGAATTTCATTAGAAGGGAAAAAGAGTCTTACATATAATCTGTAAATAAGCTTAGGAAGCAATTAGATATATGTATACCAATTTTTATTGCATGAAACTACCTTAGTGCAGAAATAAGCAATATACTTACTTTGAAACAGAAGCTAATACGATTGTTTGAGTCCCAGCCTTCTGGACACTTGGGAACAGGAGTTGTTGTAGGCACAGGTGGAAGTGTCACTCCCTCTGCCCACACTTTGCACAGGAACTTTGCCTTTTCTTCACATTTTATTACATCCCATAATCCACCTGCAATCCCAGTCCTCATGGCAACACAACCTGGCTTTCTGCCTGGTTGTAAACAGGAATGCACAAAAGCAACATATTTTAAGAGACATAAGGATTTAGAAAACTTCATATTCTATCCTGACAGAAATTAAGTCTTTGTAGAGTCAAAAATGTTGCTAATGCTAGAGCATGTCCAGGAGAGGGCCATAAAAATCATCAGAGGGCTGTAACACCTCTCCTATAAAGAAAGGCTGAGTGCATGGGGTTGTTTAGCCTGGAGAAGAGAAAGCTCTGGGGAGACATTACCATGGCTATTCAATATATAATGGGGGCTTATGAGGAAGACAGAGAAAGACTTTTTGGCAGGATCTGTAGTGACAGAACAAAGGGCAATGGTTTTAAAATAAAAGACAGCAGGTTTCAATTGGACATAAGGAAGAATTTTTTTTTTACTATGAGTATGGTGAGACACTGAAACAGGTTGCCCAGAGAAGCTTTGGATGGCTCATCATCAGAAATGTTCAAGGTCAGGTTGGACAGGACTTTGAGCCATCTGATCTAGTTCAAGATGTCCCTGCCCATGGTGGTGGGGGAATGAACACTAGGCCTTTTACATGTTTCTTCCAACCCAAACCATTCTGTGATTTTAGGATTCCAATTCATAAAAAAAAGAAAAAAAAAAAACAAAAACCAAAACCCGATATCAACAACAACAACAAAAAACAGTTCTGGGGTTCATCCACACTTGACATACTGAATTGTGCCTCACAACAAATCGTCTCCAGTGACTGACTCCAGCAACATCATAACCTTTGATCCAACAAATCCTCCCCTAAAACTGAAGATGCAGTTAGAGCTAGTTTCTCAAATTTGTCTAATCTGACTATGGTTTTCAAAAACTGAACTTGCTATATATTAGCTTATTACTGGCTTGATGGTCTACATAGCCTTACCTTAGAGCAGAAAAAGAAAAAGCAATGCTTTCATCAACAAAACTCAGTAAAGAAGGAAATCACAATCTAGCAAAGACATTAACTTAAAAAAAAAAAAAAATTAAACACAAATCTTGCCTTGGCCCTCTTGTCCTTCCCCACAATCTCATTTTCTGTAGGACCAGAAACAAGATGCTTCATGCATGCTGTGATCTCACACACCTCAGACCATGCAGTGATCAAGTGCACTACGAAATATGACTGAACAGGCAGCACTTGCAAGCAGGGTGCAGTATGCCAGCAGAGATTGCACTTCTGGAGTAATACAGACACAAACTTTCCCAGAAATACAGACACAAATCAGAAACTTGATCTCAGTTTAAGGTTTCTTCCCAAGCTCATGTTAAAAACTCATTTCAGCATTAAACACGAAGTCAGTGGCAGGATTTCATGTTGAGAAAGCAGCCAGGTACATTTGAGAACAATCAGTCATTATACCACCAAGTAAGAACTAAGGAATAAAGTAAAAAAATTAAGTAGTGAGCAGCGTATTTTGGGCTCTGAACTCATTATACAGTACAGAGCCATACCTACCAGGCATTTCAGAATTCCAGTGTGTAAATAAAACAGATTCACCATTAGCCCACTTGAAAGTTCCCTTTTCTTCTACATCTGAAAGTCCAATCCAAAAGTATCTTTCTGTTCTCAGCCCAACCAGGCTAGTCAGATAGGCTTGTTCATACCTGTTCCAAAGAACACAACTGTTAAATTAATACCGTTAAATTAATTTTTAAAATTACTAAAGGCTTGTTATTTTCACAGGACTAGTGCTGTACCTCCTTGAAAGCACAGCTCGGATGGATTTACTTCAACAAAGCACATAACAAAACACTACATAACAGGTATTTTGTAAGCCTCAATAACAGAGTATTTTGCCTTCTCTTCAGATGTCCAGTAAAGAAAGTGACATAATCAGATTGAAATGAAATTGGTGGGAAAGAAGACACCTGACATGACCTGTGTGTTATACCACTGTATTTTTTTGAGATTTTCTAGTAGCCTTGTGTTTTACATACTTCTTGCTATAGCCAAATCCAAAACTGGAAAAGGAATCTCAGCATTATTGTTGAAATATACAAAAATTGAGGCTAGAGTAGTATAATACTAAATTATCAAACTAAGAATCACTACAAATTAGATCCAATGATCATTCAAGAAAAGTTATGTTTAGGAAACAAACCTACGTAGAGGTAACACCTGTCACAGTTCTTTATGGTGTTTAAACAAACAGCTCTTAAGAAATCAAAGTAAGTCAGTCTCCCCTTAACAATGTGTAGTCGGAAGGCCACATTGTTAAACCATTTTTATGACAGCTGCAGTGCTACCTATATTTAGAGAGCTACCATTCCTGACAGCTAGAGTTTTCAAAGTCAAAAATACCTATTTTGATTAAATAGAAACAAATTAGAGAAAGGGAAAAGCACTGAGGTAACTGCAAGCAAAATAAGCTGTTCTTATCCCTTTCATTTTCCCAACATTCCATGTGCACCAGTTGTTCACAGATTTAGCACACACAGAACCCTGGCTGAATTATGATGGATTTTCAGGTACCTTTTGAAAGGAATTCAGAGACGTATCTCTTAATATAATAATCAAAATTGGATCCTGCATCTCTCACTCAACTAAAACCCATCTTCAAGCCACTGCAATTAACAAAATAGGAAATATAATTCTATCTTTTCCCTTGACATAACCATCTACACCAATACCGATTTCACAGTCATCACCTATTTTTACTATAAACTGAATTCCTGGATTTGACTTCCATGCAAAAACTGTGAGAAGCTCTGCATCTACAGATAGCTGTCCTTTCAAGCAAGATGTTTGTCTGGATCAGAGTACAATACTCAGATGATGCCAGATGTTAAATCCTCATGTGATCCCCTAATGCAAGTAGCCTTTTACATACCTGTCTTCAATAGTTGCTAAAAAGGCCTGATGCCTTCCACAGGTTTGATTCGCTTCAGAAAATGATACAAATGTATTTCCAATGAAGTAACAATAAAAGCCATATCTTTTCCAACCCTGTCAAAATAAACATTAAATGATCACATATGTTGTAGCTTTTCTAAACTTCCTGAAAATAAAAAGTAAAATATGCCACTATCAGCTAACAATTAGACAAAGGAACAACTGAAACAGACAGATTGGAAACAAGCAGGATCAAAGCTTTTTAACATATTATTTTTCACATATTATGATTTTTAATCAGTGCATTCTATTTACAAAGGCAGAAGAGGCTTTCCTGTGTACCTTTAGTGCTCAGCATAGGATTATAACTAGCACACAGGCATTGTGCAATCATGAGAATAGTCTTGAGAAGCAAATTTCAGCTTTGCTTTTCAGAAATGGAATGACACCTCAAACAAGTTTGTTTATTATTAACTAACATTAAAACACTCTTCTAATATTTTGTCATTCAAATGTCATTAATTCTGAAATATGCTCTGAAGTTTGCTGTGACCAGCCACAATTCACACAAATTGTCTTCTGATGGTTTTCAATTTCTCACCTATGAAAGACTTTTGTCTATGAGCATCTACTTAGCTCTCCAGGCAACAATAGTATCCAAAAGCATTAGGAGCTCTCTATCTTTTTCAGCAGTTGAATATTTGGAAGCTTCCCAGGTACTCTTACAAATACCAGGAATAAATATCAAAGACTTCCACTGCACCTGTGTAAAGGAGACTTGGGAGAAAAGGCAATTTCTTCATGGAAGACAAAAAGCCAGTAAGATTCCCTATGACATAAGAAATTACAGTAGGTTTTTCGGAATTACTGAGTGTTATGTTACCAGAAGGCAAACATTACCAAATAAACAATAGATCCGCTGGCAGTTTAGAAGGAGCACAATGGATTAATTTTGTTCAGGCATTCATAACAAACTCTTCAAAGTAGAGAGCACTGCCAGAGACCACAGCAAAGCCTAGAGAATAGTATGTAGGCAAGCACACCCTTCCTGCTACAAATAATTTTAAAGAAAATTGTAGGCAGAGCTGAAGAGCAACTGCTGGTACAGGTCAATTCCATAGGAAGGCTTGAGTCCCAGCCAAGGAAAAACGGCTGGCTGCAGGGACTACAGGTTTGAGTTTTGGATTAAGTTTTGAAAAAAGGGAGCATCAAGAGCCAAATGACAGTCCCGGCCTAGATTTATTCATATGTTAATGAATGCCTATCCCACCGGCCCTAGAAATTAGTAGGCCAGATGTTCTGATAATGACAACACAGAACCCATTTTTCCTGTTTAATCTAAGATGTAGGTGTCATTTTCACCTCTTAACCATTCCTAGCAGCCTATTCAGATCAGACTACTTTTTCTTCACTTACCCTCTGGCAGCCCATGTCAATAATTTCCTCTTCTGCAGGACCTTCTGACATGGGTTTCCTTTTACAGATGTAGCCAATTCTCTTTTCGCAAGAATGGTCTGCCCAAAATCCATCCTGAACGTAAGAACATCAGGTTTGATTAGTTAAGGTTAGTCAAGTGGGATCTAATCTTCAAAAAAGGTGCTTTATGCTTTTAAGTATTTAATGATTTTTTTGTTAGCTTTAAAAGAAGCAAAACCTGCATCTAAGTTCAGTACTTAACTCGAACCTCATTCCAACCTATTTTTACTGGCTGATTTGCCAATGACTTACACCTTCGATATTTTTAATTATCACAAAGATGAAAAATAGCATTTCGCAACATCACACACAGACTGACTTTCACACCAGCTATTATCTCAGTTTCTGTAGTACATCTGGTCAGCAATCACTGCCACTTCCAAAAGGCAGCCTTTCAAAGCAGCCTTTTAAGTGTAGGCATACAGGCACTCAGTAAAGGCTTCTACTAATGCCACTGCCAACTAATTTTCTTATAGCTCTACATGAGCAGTGCAAATGCAAGCATAACATCTCATCCACCTAGACCTGAGATCTATAACTTTGCCTAGAACAAAAAAGTTAAGGCTTCTGTTTTCTTCTAAAGATAATATAAAGACAATACTTCTCACCAACACATTAAAAACTATTAGTGCAATTATTAAAGCTAGGTTTGTATCTCATATTCAGCCACAGCAGAAAAAATTCAAACATACCAAAAATGCCTTGGTAGCTTACTGAAGAAAAGCATTTGCATGTCCATGTACTTAACAGTGAAATTAAAAGTCTTTTCAAAAAAACCCACGTGCACAAACTGAAATCCAGAAAAATGGTTACTGAGGGGCAAGGAAAGCCACCACTTGCCTGCTTCTCAGGGAAAACAACAAAAACAACAGAGATCCTTCCTCAAAAAAATAAAAGACTCTAAAATAGGCTGCTTCAAACAGTAATATCCCCTACTTTGTCGCTCTTGCATAGAAAAGCCCAACTGATAAACAGAATTATAAGGTAATTAATTCAATAACTACATTACCTTTCCTTTCATAACAACACAGTCCTCTTGCCTGTTGTTTGCATGAGTGGGTTCTCCACGAAGCCACTTGGTATAGGTGACAGGTGTCCCATCGCTCCATTCAAAATACATCTGAACCTTTAGGTCATTCAGCCCAATCCACAGCTCATCAGATGGCTCTAAAACATACAGTCAACAAGGCTGACAGCAGTCGTTTTACACAATGTGAATTTTTATCTTTATAGAACTCAAAATAATTTATTCTCAGGAAGTTTAAAAGGCAGTCAGGAAATTCAGGCTCCCCGTTTCAAAAAGAGGGCAGATCATTCCTCATATACACACTCCAGTCAGTATTATAAATCATTTATTTCTAGTCTGCCATCCAGCCTATGGTAAAGGCAGCACGTGTTTCCTTTTGTCCACTGCACTATGACTTAGATCACACTGACCAGCTACATGCACAGTCCTTTCCTTAGATAGCAGTCTATCCAAACACAGTATGAACTATTTGGTTGCTATGAGCCACTGGAATAGGTTGCCAAGGGAGGTTGTGAATGCTCCATCCCTGGCAGTGTTCAAGACCAGGTTGGACAAAGCCTTGGATGAGATGGTTTAGTGTGAGGTGTCCCTGCCCATGGCAGGGGGGTTGGAACTAGATGATCTTAAGGCCCTTTCCTACCCTAACCATACTATAATTCTATGATTCTATGATTTTTCACTGACAAGGAAACTACTAAGAGGGTTTTTTCCAATGATTATTACCTTGCATTTTTACAACCCATCTACAGCACTCAGAGCTTTTTCCTGTTCAGTTTATTATAATAGTTCTTGCCTTCTTCTGTAAGTCTTCCTCTAACATCCTCTATCCAGACTGACCACAGTCAACCTGACAATGAAATCAGTCACGGAAATGAAAAATGGGATTGTGAGCCCACCCAAAAAACTTCAGCTGCAGGAATGGGTCTCGTAATGGAACTGGAACAACTTGTTTTCTGTTGCTGCTGTGACGAGCAACAGAAGGGCTTGTAAAAGACTTAAAAGACATAACCCTGAGGCAATCCTTTCTGATTAACACATTTCAGATGAAGTTCTCCTAGATACCCCCATAATTTCAAACGTCCATCTGCTAGTTACAGGAACATGGAGACTTCCCATTTTGACCAACCAAGCTGCTGCAAAAATCACCCTGCCAACCTGACACTCCTCTTTCCCTTCCTTCTCTCCCGTCTTTACTATACCTAAGTATGATCAGCCATCATAGCTCATACATACTGTTCCTACCATCTCTCCCTTAATAAGAAGAGCTCAGATTCACAGGACATCAAGCTCCATTTTCAAACAGGCACCTTTATCTCTTCCTCCAGACTGCTCTTCATGTTCAGAAGTCCCCCACCATCACATCTCAGTACCCCTGCCTTAAACCCTGCTCTGCAAGCAAAATTGAAACCTGTTCCAGTTCCACTGCCCATCATGCTTTCATTCCTTCCTTAGCTACCTCCAGCCATGCTATTTTTATTTTTTTTTGTTTAGTTATATGTTAAAATCTTGCTGTCTGTGTTTATTGAGCACTTAATAAAGGCCTCATCCATAGCCAGAACCTACTTTAGTGGGCTCACACCACAGTAATATGAGCAATAAACAGCTTTCTTCAACAAGGTTATTAAATCAAAGTCTTCCACATAAGCCATGCAAATCAGAAATGGCCAAGAGCCATTTCTGGCTCTGTGAAGCCCCTTCCTACATAACATTTTCTCCCTAAAGAAGAAATGCTGTCATGGCATTTTGCAGTCACCTCTAAAGCTAAGACTAAATACTAAGATTTTTTTTTTCCCCCAGCCACTCGTAAATAAGCTGTTTTCTACTCTCTCAGACATGAAATGAGCCACAGTTGTGCCGTATCACATGCTGGACTTCTGTGTAAACATCCAGAATGCACTTCTTTATTCTTCTTCATGTTCCTCTCTAAAGTTCTCCTTTGTGGGTAACGACAATGAAAGTTCAACTATTATGACAATACTCATCTCCTTGTACCCCTTCTTCCATTGTTTTATCATGGGACTGTGAAATGTTTGGCACAAAGATAGGCTTTTGTTCCTTCTGTAAGGCAGAGTTCTGATGCAAACAAGATTTTCTAGGCACTGCAATACATGGTGTTCTCATCTCAGTGGTGAACAAGGGTAATCTGATACTGTCATAAACTGCCTTAAAAGGCTTCTTTAGTTGTTCCAGTTTTACTCCTCTGAAAAGAATGCTTTCAAAATAGGCCGTTGCAGTAAGTATTCCGTATGTGAGAAGCCTGGTTTCCTTCAGGACTATTTGCGCTTCAGAAACATTCACTTTTATGAAAACAGTGCAGCGCAGTCAGTTCAGAAAAGGTCTTTGAAGAAGGCATTAAAGTATGAAAAAATCTGTTTCCACGGAGTAAGGCAAAAATGCAACTTATTTCCTTTAGAAAATGAAGGAAGAGCGTAACTTCTTTCAAATGTCCTACTGTCTCATCAGGAGGTCCCACCTTTCTTAACAATATCCTTTGAAAGAGTAAAAGTTTCATGTTCATGAAAAAACAACAAATCACTCTTTCAGGAATGTGAAGACAAGCACAAGTTGCTGTGGAGTTGGCTAGGATACAAACTAAAACATATCAGCTATTTTATGTTTTCCACACCAAGACTGCTGTTAACACTGAAGCTCAAAGCAGCTTACTGCACTTTCTCTAAATCCCACTTACCTGGCACTAAAAGCACATATAAGATCAGTTACCGCAAAAATGGATATATAAGTGTGAACATGCTGCTCACATCAAAAGCAATAACTGATCCTGCATGCAAAATCAGGTTCATGTACAGCAATGGCAACCACAAAACTGCCTCAGTGTCAGCGTGGTTTCACCTCCTGGAATGAACACACAGCGTCCATAGCCTAACTTGCCTTGCAAGAACTGGATCGTGTGCTCAGAATCTAAGCACCTAAATACCATATTTAATTTGTTGCACATCTGAAACCATATACTGGGACAGACAGCTTCCTTTTTTTAGAAGAAACACAGGCAGCATGACTTGGAGAATAAGGGCATGGCAGTGCTGCTAACAGGACCCAGATCTTCCCAAACTGTCTCTGACCAACAGACTTTGCTTCCCCTCATCTGTCTCTGCAGACCAATAGTAAAAATCCTTCCAGCTTCTGAAAAAGTTGAAAATTGTTTTAATCTGTAAAGAAAGAGGTAGAAGCAGACCCTAAAAGACACAAGTTTGGGTTTGATGCAATTCACAACAGTGACCACAGCTTTTCTGTGTCAGTAGAGTTTGCTCAGTTTTTGTGATCTTACTGTATGTTGTTTTCTTTCAAAGATTCTTTTTAATTTAAAATTTAACTCCTCCTGCAATCACTGATCAGGACAATTATTTTTACTTTTTTTTAAACTATCTCTTCCTTTTATTAAAAGGCAAAATGCATTGAAAACTCTTTATTTTCTCAGTATAAACACATATATGTTATTGTAACAAAATACTCACGGTACCCAAGCTGTGAAATAACAAAGCTGTACTCTTCAACATTATGGATGCTTGCCAGATCCCCATCCTCCTTCCTGCAAGATGTTAAGGCATCTTTCCATATTTTGAGGTCCCTGTGAATTATGTAACAGTGACCAGCATATGATATCCATTGATCAGGACATCTAATAGGCACATTAGTCTCTGAAAAGAAAAATTGCCATTAAGAGTTTCAGAATTCTACTCATAACTAAAGACTTAAAACCACATAAGGAAAGATTTAGCAGCATAGCTGAAAAATACATACAGGGATAATAATCTGACCACAAAAGTAAAACTTATGATACTTACAGATTTCTTTTACACACTACAGTTGCAAATGCTTGCACCTTGTGAAAAGCCAGAATTAATTACCTTAAAACACAGGTTTGACCTTTAGATGCATACATAAATGCTAAAATGTAGTTTGCAGAGCACTGCTTTACCACTTTTCTCCACTCATGTTAGCCTTTCTCTCATTCTTCCTTGCTGTATAGCTATATGTTAAGAACCTGGGCTTACAAAACATTTCTGAGGGCATTTTCTCCCACAAACCTTGGGCATTTTATGGATTAGCCCCATTTACTAGACTAGCAAAATAAAAATAAATGGCTCTACAGGATCATGAGAGAACACAAGTTAGAAAACTGCTTTTAAGAATCCTTTTTAAAAGCTTCATTGAGAAAATTATACTAAGTAAAAGATTTATGCTTAAAATTCACTTTTAAAAGTTCAGCAGAACAGCACCAGAGTACTGCCAGCAACCACACAGCTGTTGAGCAAACAATTCAGCCTTGAGAGGAGTGCCACCAGAATGGACAATAAACAGAATATTGCTGTTGTCGAAACAAATTATGATTCTTGCAGCACTTTATTTGAAATCAGCAGATGGGTTTAGCAAACATCAGTATACAGAGTATAACAAGGTAGCAGGCTTGCTAAGAAGTCTTTTGGCAAAAAGTACTTGTGTATGGCAGGGAAGGAGAAGCAATGTATTTGTGCATGACAGTGGGATATATTGTGTAGAAATAATTAAGTACAAATACAAAGCTATGACCAGTCAGGCCCAGGTTGCAAGCACATATCCTCTTTCAGCTGGAGTATGCTGATGATGCCCCTCTACTCTGCTCTCCTGAGACATCGCTTGGAGTACTGTCCACAGTTCTGGTGTCCTCAACATAAAAAGGACATGGAACTGTTGGAACAAGTCCAGAGGAGGGCCACGAGGACGATCAAGGGACTGGAGCACCTCCCGTATGAAGACAGCCTGGAAAAGAGAAGGCTGATGGAGACCTCATAGCAGCCTTCCAGTATCTGAAGGGGGCCTACAAGGATCCTGGAGGACTCTTCATTAGGGACATTAGTGATAGGACAAGGGGTAACAGGTTAAAACTTAAACAAGGGAAGTTTAGATTGGACAAGGAAGAAATTCTTTACTGTAAGGGTGGTGAGGCACTGGAATGGCTTGCCCAGGGCAGTTGTGAATGCTCCATCCCTCGTGGTGTTCAAGGCCAGGTTGGACAGCCTTGGGTGGCATGGTTTAGTGTGAGGTGTCCCTGTCCATGGCAGGGGGCTTGGAACTAGATGATCTTAGGGTCCTTTCCAGCCCTAACTATTCTATGATTCTATAATTCTATGATTAGTAGTTACCTAGTGTCACAATACAGATTCCTAGCACAGCTGTAAATAGTATCTGCTGCCTGCAGACCTGCCTCAAAAAAGTGCTAGCATGTTCTCCTCACAAAGTAAATCTGAACTTTACATCCCCAGGATAAGGGGCTCAGAGCCTTGTCAGAGCCATGTTAATCTTGCCACAGGAGAGTAAGAACTGGACTAGAGAGTGGGGGAATCTCTGAAAAACAATCTCAATGTATGTAGTGGTGTTGGGAGAAACAGGAGAGGGCAGAGGCGGCAAATGCTGTGAGAGGTTAGTCCAATGCTTCAGCCAGCTGCCTAATTCGTCTTGTGTCTGGTCTCAGCTCTGAGCATATGCGTGCTCAGAGCTAGGCATATTTGCACCTCCAATACACATAGTTCACCCTTCTGCAAACTGTAGACACTGAATAGAACAGATGTCAGCAGTTCAGACATAGCTACAGTCACAGAGGTATTTATTCCCCAGTGAGTCCATGAGACTTTTTCAGACCAAAGGAGACTGTGAGACTACTACTGTAAACACTAAAGCAGCTATGGCAGGGTTGGAGAATCTTTTGCTTATAAATCCACTAACAGCAGGGAATTTGTTGCAGGCTACCAAGAAAAGCAGTTGACAGCCTAGTTTCTTTGGTGCAGGTCTTATCAAACGACATAGCTGATGATTTCTCAGTAAGAGAAAGTCTTCAGCTCTTCATTTCCAGTACTCAGCAAAAAAATTTACTCTGTGCTTACCCATTCTCCTTTTAAAGAAAATACTTTGCAACACAAAGCCATATATACAGTCTATCATCTCTTTTATCCTAATGGAAACGAGTACTACTCCCTGAACTTCATTTGGTTTAAGCAAAAGAATCAATACAAATTACAATAAATAATATGTAACAAACAAAATCATATTAATGTGCAAAAAAATTTATCCCAAATGTCAAGCTGATGAATTTACCGTGGAATAGATCAAGATACAGAAATGAAGTTTGGAAGCACAGGACAGTTATTCTTCAAATAGCAAGCAAATATTTTTGTAAACTGTAAGCATGGCTTCCTGAATGCTGAAGATCTCGCAGTGATGGACTTGCGTGTCTGAATGGGTGAAAGCACTAGTTGAAGTTTTTATCATGATTCAGGCATTTGGATTGGCATTCAGATTTCTCTCTCTCATACCTACCCTTTGTGGTCTCATGAGAGCTCACAGAGGAGTCACAACAGTGACAGTAAGAGCACCTATCTCCTCTAATTGAACGTTTTATGAGGTGTTTTGAAACAATACTTTGAGATTGCTACACCTGGTTGGATTGGGATGAAATCCATTTTGGTAGTGACTTGGTGGAGGTATAGAGGCAGACAGCCATTCCTTAGAAAATTAAGTTAAAAAATAAGCTAGTTTTGAAGGTTAAAATAACAGGCTCCTATTAATCCACCCTGATGTATTGCACGGCCAATGCTTTGAAGTCCTGTGGTTCCACATCATTTAGATGTGTACAATGACGTGGCCCCCTGCTGGAAAAAGCACTTCTGTTACTAAGAGAAAACCTTGTACAGCTGCTGGCTTTGTGGAAGTCTTCATCTGCAACAGAAATAAATATCCTGTAAAGACTTTTCTCTACCTTGTTTTGGACACAAGCATGATTATATTCTATCGTGAAATACATATTCCTGTCTCACAGCCCTCACATACTTACTGCCTTGTGACACTAAATTGTAACTTCAAGAGTTACAATTTCAAAGGATTGCCTCTGTTCAACGTGAAGTGCACAACTAAGCGCACATATGGATTTGTGATTCATTTATTTCTTGACTCAGGAACCCTCATCAGGAAAACATCATCTGCCATGAGTTTCCTTTACATCATTAGAAGCTGAGGGCACTTAACACCTTGCGTGATCACATGCTTATTCCTTTTATGACTTCCCCCCATGGGACGTTTTGGAAAATATTTTATGAAGTGAATCACTTCCAAACTCTGGTTAATCTGTCACCATGATTACTCAGCAATTTCTGCATAATTGAAAACTTTTGTTTCGTTTCTGTTTGTCCTCCAAATTACTGGCAAACTGGGGAGTGGAGAAAGGGGAAAGAATAAAAAGCATACTGCAAAAGAAAGAAATGGCCATTAGACCACCCAAAGCTGAAATTAAATCTAAACAAGATAGCAGCTAGTATTGAATCAATAGCATATTTATAGGCACCAGTGTCTAAGAACTGATGTTTGATACCTGAAAAGCTGAGCTGTAGCAAACTGAACAATCTAAAACAACCTATATAAATTAAAGTATCTGGTTGTTGTGAGCTGTATGTAGATACTAACAAAACCTTACAGCTTAATTTAGGAAATAATTAGAATATGCTTTAAAGTCCTTCTCACCTAGGCAACAAATTGCTTGATTCCAAGAGTAAAGTTTTAATTATTAATTATTTGTTCAAATATTTAATTAATGGTATAATACTCATTCCTGCATAGTTTGGTTTTGTTTGGGATTTTTTTTTTTTTTCTGTTAGCAATAAAGCAAAATGAAATAGGCGGAAGTCTCAGTCCTAAATGTTTTTGACTGGACTGGTTACATACTAGCAAAAGCAGAAAGACAATTAGAAAACATGTTTTTTGAGCCAAATGCTGAACACTGAGTTTCCAAAATAGTTGGTCTGCAAATAATGCATATAAGTATTTGAACTGGAAATCCTGGAATAGTTTCTTTCTCTGCTTCCAAAGCCTACAGAAAATAATGTCAGTGAATTTAAGAGATACTTGTATGTCCTGGCAAGAAAAAGAAACTCAGAAAGAGGAAAAAGAAGAGGTGATGAAACAAAAGAATAAGTTATAAGGTTTTTATAGTACACAGAGAGATAACAAGGATGCAGGTCTAAATAAAACTATAAAAACTTATCCCTGTTTTGTCTTTCCTATTTACATTAGGCCAGTGCCAGAATAATATTTCTTCTGAAAAAGTCTGCATATATATATATAAATAATTTCATAAATAAGTTCAGTTTTATATATATATACAAATAAATAATTTTATGTATCTCCATATAAATATGTCTATTTGTAAAAGAGATAGATATACAACATTATTAGCTGTCAAAAGAATTTTTTTTTCATTCTCCTAATCCACTACCAACTTGCACTGGCAAACTGACTCTATTTCGTAAGCAGTAAAAATGACAAGAAGAAGAAACAGATCAGTTTCACTGAGTACATGTGGCTTTAGATAATTACACTTTTTTTAAAGAAAACATTAAATTA
Organism: Pezoporus occidentalis; assembly: GCF_034315485.1. Classification (NCBI taxonomy): domain Eukaryota; kingdom Metazoa; phylum Chordata; class Aves; order Psittaciformes; family Psittacidae; genus Pezoporus; species Pezoporus occidentalis. Next base: position 4,686,234 of record NW_026915725.1, read on the forward strand.
TTGATCTTTTGATTTTATGTACAAAGTCTGAAAGATATGCTTGTTTTTGAAAATGAGAACTCCACCATTTCTGCAATTTAGAACTCAAAAGCTACTGAAGAAAGACTGCTACACAGGAAGTAGGGAGGCCAGAACAAAAAGGAAGTACACAACGTTCACTTTTACAGGGAACTTTGGTCAAGCCATAGTCTACAGAGACCTTTAGTTAGTTTTACCACATATAAGAACAAAAACTTACTAGAATTATAAAAAAAAACACTGGTCATTCATCATTTGCTGGGGATTTATTACCAAACCTACCTGTAGGAATAATAAAAGATTCTAAAGTAGCGTTTCCTCGTTTACAAATATAGCCAAGCTTCTGATCGCATTCCCGATTCTCCCACTTAGCACCTTTGCCAGGATTTAGTGCTGCACAAATTTTTCCAGGTTCTGGAGAAGGATGTCCTTAAAAAAGAAAAAAAAACAAAAACGAACAAACAAGCAAAGCTTCAACAACAACAAAGTGTAAGCACATGATGGTTATCCTCCTAATTACTCTCTAATCTGTTCCATGCTTTAGTTTTAACATACATTAACATATAGGTAACTGTGATTCTCCACAGTCCCCTAGACTGAACAGTGCAGTTCATTCCCTTAAAAGATATTTTTTCACAGCAACCACAAGTTGAGATATTTTTCTACTTCACAGTTTAACAGCCTCTTCACAGATTCAAAGTCTTGATGGACGGTGTTACAGTGCACCTATTTACTTTGCTTTGTTCGGTTTCCTCGCTAAACAGAAGACTGTCTAAACTCCAGAGCACAGTCTTTAGGTGAAAAAGCTGTTCAGTGAGCTCGTCAAATTCGGTACGTAATAAAGCAGTAAAGGCAGAAAAATAATAAGTAATTATTTTGCTAATATGAACATCTCATCCACTTGTCTAAACAAGACGACAATAGCAGGATATTTGGATATTTACAGTTGAAGATTAGCATTAGCACTAAAGAAACATCTAGAAGAAACAGAAGCTGTAGAGCAGAACATATTTTTGCAATAAAGTGGATGAACACCTCAAGATCTGGTCTAATGTGACTGAACTTAACATGGATTTTCTTTCATTTCTCAACAAGTGCCACACTTTACTCCATAACAAGCATTATGGAGTAAGTACTGCTCAGCAATAAACACAGCAAAATAGTACCTTGTATAGTGTGCAAGATTGTTCACTGAAAATTATCTTATATCATTATCATTTCATTATGATTACATTATGATTACAGTTAGTCCTGTATTTGCAGTCATATCTTCTTCCCATAGGAGAAAAATATATGTTTACTTCAAAAATAGAGATTTAAATTGTTTTAATGCACAACAAAAGTTAAGCTATTAGGAGTTAGCTATCCAAAATGCCTAACCAGCATAATTTTAGTTTAAACGTTGAAAGCTTAGTTCCCATGTTTTTTTGCCATTTATTTTGGGCTAATGAGATGGAAGAATATGAAGCTTCCACAAATTTAAAATATACTAGTAGAAGATCAGCCAGCTCTTGCACATCCAGGGTGATGAGAATGAGATAGAGGTAGGCTGACAAAAATAAAGTCATGAAGGAGATAGCACAAATAGAAAATAGGTTACAGGGTTATAAGCGTATTATCTTTGAATGAAATTAAGGAACATGAGGAGTTAAAGATAAATGGAGCCCATCTTAGTTACATCAAAGCCCACCTAACTCTTTACAGGACAACAGAGAGCTGTCTGCAGTTTTAACAACCATGAACAGCTCCCCTTACTACTTTCGCTTCACCTCAGTTTTCCCCCGCTCTTCATTACATGCAGATCCCTATCAGTACACTTGTATGACAGACCTACAAATACCTTCATAGCAACTTGCAGTTCAGCCCATCTGTTTGCTTCATGTGCTCAGTCCATTGGAGAGCTATTTATAAAGTAGCTTTATTCACTCTTCAGAGCTTGCCTATTCAAGAAGTTTGTCCACCTAAAGTATGCTTTTGGCCTTATCTACACAAGGAAGCCACTGGGAGATATGATGAAGCATATGTTTATAGTTACTGCATATTAAATACATGTGGCATGTTCAATGAAGAGAAAGAAGAGTATTTACATTGCACAACTTCAGACATCTACTGTAAACTAGTCTCCAAAGGCTTCCTGAATAGCAAACGCAAGGAAACAAAGGTCCTGCAAAAAGACACCTTATCACAGGTACTCTGAATAGTAAACCAGAAAAACAGCTCTTCTTTACTGTGTACGCAGATGGGATAGAGACTAGCTTTTAAATAATGGCACCAGAGTGCAACACTGCCACTACAGGTGTGCTGTGTGTGGTTTTGCTTCGAAGTAGACTAGCCTAACATGTTCAGTTTGATACGTGATACTGCTATGGCTAGGTAAATCCCAAATTAAAACGAAAATCTAACCTTTAAGCAAATAATCAAAACAAATGGGAAAGCAATTGAAAAAAAAAAATCTCAGAAATCAAGACACCTATAGCATCAGATTTATTCATACAGAAATAAAGTAAATTAAGAAGATATACAAATGAAGTGTAAATAGATGACTTCTAAGACTTTCCTCTGCATTTTGAGGCGACAATTTGCATTGTGAATAATAAATTAAGCCTAGTGTGTATCCCAAGCATAAGGGCACTGTTACTCACAGTGGTAACAGCCACACCCAGAATCTTTAAACTTCAAAACAAACTTGATAAGTGCAGGAGAATACAGTACTAGAAAAGAAATATGTTAACCAATGACCAAATCTTTGCCTTTTAAACTGACTAGCAGTATATTTAACCTTACCTGGAACCCAATTTAAGTATCGAAAAGGTGCACCACCAACCCATTGCCATCCACTGTTGAAATTCAAACTGTTAAGACCAAACCAGAGAGCGGAACTCAGTCTGCCAGTCAAACCTAACAGAGACAAAAAAAGATACTGCAAGAACACAGCAAGAGCAAACATCTTCTCCAAACTTGAGAGCTGAATTCTGGCTAAACCGTCTGCTATTCCTTTTCCCAGTACAGGTTTTAGCTTTTTAGTTAAGGTGGCTACGCTAAACCCGCAAAGCATTTTACATGGGTCACTCTAGTTTTACAGTTTCCACATACAGTGATCATAAATATAAAACAAATATTTTTCTTCCATATTTATTAAATCGATAAAAGTTGAACAAAGGTCTCAAAACCAAAAATCAGCTTTATAACATGAAGCATGAAAAGTTTCCTATTGTGCATTTTCTTTTCCAATAAAATTAACAGTGAGTTTCAACTTTACATAGAATAAAGTAAAAAAACTGTTTGCATTTTATTAAACCACATTAAAATGCGATAATTCCAAACACCAAACACATCTTGTACATTAAAATGCAGTAATTCCAAACACCAAACATTTCTTGCACATTTTTCAGACTCATGATTTCACTTCTTTAGCCAATGATAAGTCAGGCTTCCAAAACCAGTTCCAACTTACCACCCTAATTCTGAAAAGCACCTAGAAATACCATGCTTATGTATAGTCCTGCTGCATTACCTCTAGTCATTAACCCATTGTCTATCTCTGCCTTTTGTTTAAGACTTGGAAGCCCAGCTGCCTGACTGCTGATTTTTTTTAATTAAATGTGTTTCTGCATAGATCAAGAAAATCACTGTGCAATGTGTATCATTTATTTCTGCTTCTACTGATGGCATCATACCAGTATGTAGTTTTGTTCTATATATTTTAGTTTGGCACCATGTTAGTAAGCAGTACTTGAAGCATGCAAAGGTTGAAAGAAAGGTAGTTAAGCACTGCAAAGGACTGGAATGTCATACCAGAGCCTGATCTGGCCCCAGAACATGAATGTGTTCCAGTACTTCTTCCATACAAACAAGTTGTGGCTAAGACAATCAAGAACTGAGCATGACAAAAAATCCTGGTACTGCCAGGGTAGCTGTAGAATGAAAAACTGATTTTCACATGCATTTGGCAGCTATATCTAATAGTTTCCAACTAAAACACACCTATTAATATTTCACTTCTATATGTTACTGCCAGATTTCTTCCTTGAGCATTAATTTCAACAATAATTTTATCACACTCAGTAAAATGCTTTGACCAAATCCTTAAATTGAAAACAAAATTTTAGACATAACAGACTGTTCATAGCATTAAAAAAAATCATTTATAGTTCATCTAAATTGGAGAAATACGGATTTGATGGATGGACTACTAGATGGATAAGGAATTGGCTGGATGTCTGCATCATCCAAAGAGTTACAATAAACGGCTCAGTGTCCAAATGGAAACAAGTTGTATAAATCTAGGGTCTCTTATTGGAGCTGACAGTATTAAATATCTTCATCACTGACATAGTGGGACGGAGTGCACCCTCAGCAAGTTTGCAGATGACACTGAGCTGATGGTTTGCTCCATCCTTGGCAGTGTTCAAGGCCGGGTTGGACAGAGCCTTAGGTGACATGGTTTAGTGGGAGGTGTCCCTGCCCATGGCAGGGGGGTTGGAATTTGATAATCTTAAGGTCCTTTCCAACCCTAGCTATTCTATGATTCTATGAATGATTCACTTGAGGCAAGGGATGGCATTCAGAGGGTCTTTAACAGACTTTATGTGTGGGCACATGTAAATCTCATGAAATTCAACACGGCCAAGTGCAAGGTCCTACACGTGGCCCAGGCAATCCCCAATATCAATATGGACTGGGGGATGAATGGATTGAGAGCAGCTCTGCAGTTCATGACTTGGAGGTACTGGTGGATGGACATGAGCCATCAATGTGTGCCGATAGCCCTGAAAGCCAGGCACAGCCTGGACTGCATGGAAGAAGCATGACGAGCAGATCAAGGGAAGTTATTGGAATCATAGAATAGGGTTGGAAATGACCTTAAGATCATCTAGTTCCAAGCCCCCTGCCATGGGCACCTGACACTAAACCATGTCACCCAAGGCTCTGTCCAACCTGGCCTTGAACACCGCCAGGGATGGAGCATTCACAACTGCCCTGGGCAACTCATTCCAGTGCCTCACCACCCTTACAGTAAAGAACTTCCCCCTTATATCCAATCTAAACTTCCCAATTCTCCCCCTTTACTCCACTTTGGAGACCCCACCTGTAGTATTGTGTCCAGTCCTCAGGTTCCCAGTACAAGAAAGGTACAGACCTGTTACAGCAGGTCCAGAGGAGGGAAAGAAAAATATCATCAGAGGGCTGGAACATCCCTCCTGTGAAGAATGGCTGAGAGAGTTGGGGTTGTTCAGCTGAAGAAGAAATGGCTCCATCTAAATGTTATCCATGGCCTTTCAGTATCTACAGGGGACTTACAAAAATACTTTTAAGACTTTTTAGCAATCCCTGTAGTGACAGGACAAGGGGCAATGGTTTTAAATTGAAGGAAGGCAGACTTAGATTGGACATTAGGAATAAATTCTTTCCTGTGAGGGTGGTGAGACACTGGAACAAGTTGCTCAGAGAGGTTGTGGATTCCCACCACTGGAAGTGCTGAAGGCCAAGTTGGAATGGGCTTTGAGTCATCTCTTCTAGTGCAAGATGTCCCTCCTTATGGCAGGGAGGGTGGATTAGATAATCTTTAAATGTCCCTTCCAACTCAAACCATTCTCTAATTCTCTGATTACATCATAAAGCTTACGACATAAACAGTTTTGAATTGAATATGTTACATCATCCAACTGGTGTATCATATCCAAAACATTTTCTAATCTGTTTAATAGATGAATTAGTGGACTATTTCATCTGTACACAGACTAAGAAGGTGCTGAAGAGGGGACTGCCTCATTGTAGAATCTAGTTTTATTCAAGTACAAATTCAGGAAAGAATTTCCTCTGAGAAGTTTGGAAATTACTTAAAAAAAAAAAAAACACTGACAGAGATTGAAGATAAGAAAAGCTATTTGTGAGTCCTTCTGTCTATTAGTTCTTTTTCTTTCTTTTCATATTATAGCACATAGTGATGATACAATGGTTTTAATGAGGTGGGCCAAATATGCTGACTAGTACACAAAACACATAGAGCAAAATCTTGGTACCTGCATTTTTGTTTTACAAACTTTTGCATTTTCCTGCATTCCAACATGCATTTTTTATTACTTACATTACTTAATTGCTGGGGGGGTTGTGTAACTGTAGCTTTCTGGCAATACGTAATCAGGATAAAATAATCATTATCTGTCCAATTTTCATAGCTGAATCATTCAAGATAACAATTTAAATCTACGAACTACCAGAACTGAACAAATATCAATTTTCAAGATGGTACATGTCATGTAAGTGTCACTTTTACATGAATGCACTTCTTTAAAAAAAAAAAATGATGGGTCGTATTACCCTACCTGCCAGGTATGTTTGTTCATGCAATTCTGTGATGCTTAATAACTCTGCCTTCTGTTGTTGACAACTTTTTCTTGCCTGGTGCCACTTCAGAGCTGCTTCAGAGTTTATCTGGTACTGGACATTTGTTAAAGGATCTGTATTCCACAATAAATCAACACTATTAACTGTAGGGAGAAAAAGAAATGCTTTAAGTGATCATGAAGATCGAGCTAGAAAAAATACAGAATGAATTACATAGCAAAAATACACAAAACCTAAACACTGCTATAGAAAACTGGTTTGAAAGGAACCCTGAGGCTCTCTAGTAAATCCAGGGCAGAGCTAAAACATGACAGCCCTGTTGGACCCGTGTAATGAAACAAGGTTACCGTTTTCTCTAGTGTAACAAAGCTGCTGTTTAAGGTAGAAGCTAAGTGGCTAAAGCCACACTAAAAAAGTTGATTTGTCCCTGTGGAGAAAAAGACTAAAAACATCAAGACGCATGCCAGCTAAGATATATATCAAGCAGACCACTTCCCCCCCCCCCCCCCATTTTTTTTACTGATTTGAGGTACTATTTAAAGTGGCTGTGGGTCTTCTTACTAGAGGTAATCAGACCCAGGCACGGAATGCGAAACTTACGTTATCAGCATCCATCCACACTTTCATGCAGTTCCTGATTTGTCTTATGCACGTATCTGACATAACATCATGCTTTCTTCTCTGCCATGTGAGCTAAGAGTGATCTCCAGGATTACCCGACCTTAGCACATTTAGGCAATGCCAAATCAGTGGAAACATTATGCAGCATTAGAAGCAGCCTCAGAAGATACCACACTCCTTTCCACTGCTGTAACCTCTCCTGGCTCATCTCAATTGAATCCCCACAACAAGCAGCAGAAATCAGTGTGATCTTGCTCTGCCAGAAATGGAACCTACAGAAGGCCCCAGGAGCGAGCTAAATATCACATAAAGAGATTAAAGTTGCATGACAAAAGCAGAATATAGCAGAGGTCGCTGTATGTCTGCTGACAATAGGAAAACAACTGAAATTCCTGCAGCCTGTATCAGAGTTTTTCAAGTTGCAAGCTGTGAAAAAATTGAGAGAAAGAGGTCTTTTCCTTTTCCGAATTCAGAGAGCTCAGAAAACTTAAGTGTGCAAATAAGAGGAAAACAGCATAATAAACAAAACTCAAGACAAAGGATGATACATGTTAAATGTCAGCAGGTCAGTAACCAGTTCCACTTTTTCCTGTATTAATTCTGATAGTGTATAGATAATATGCAGTGCTTCTTTTCTATATTACTCCTATGACAAAAAAATCAAATATAACCTACTGTAATAATGGTATTTGACTAAAAATGGATACTTTCATCCCAGTATCATTATCCACAAACCAACTTCTGTCCAAAATGTTTTATGACTATCAGAAGGCAAAATTTCTTTGCTACTCTATGTTCTACAAGACCATAAATTCCTGTGGACAAGCACAGCCTAGGATGAAAAGGAGATTGCAAAAATAGTACAATCTATAATTCAATAAAGAAAACTGTTTCTGACTTGAAATAAAGGGGTTTAGAAATCTTGTACGTTAATACAAGTCTCGGGCATTCATCCAACCTTCCATCTCACTCCCCTAGTCTTATAATTTACAGCTGACTTGCATATGGTGCTCTCCTTTTGCTCTTTCTAAACCTTGCTCTTTCTAAACCTTGGAAAATTTGGTTTAAAGATATTTGAGTTCTATGAGATCAAATGCCTTCACGAGGCAGGATTTTTGAAAATCTACATGATATTGCTTAAAGCTTAGCATCCCCAGTAAAGCCAGAAGATAAATCACTTTTCTGGAACAATATATGTTAGTATCTAAATTAATGTTAAACTACACCTGTCCTTAGTACATGACTGGAGATAGAAATAAAAACTGAACTTTGTCCTTACACAGATGAATTGGGTACACATTCTTTGTGGACACTCAAATTAGTGAGAACTAGCTATTTCCACTACAATTACTATCAAATTCCTGGAAGTAAAATATAGTAAGTTGGAAAAATTCACCCACGTCTTTGAAACTCCTCCATCTTTAAAGCAAAGCAAGGCAAAAATGCTTTGAATTTCAGGTATAGCCCTTGACAGACAAGTTCAAACTTACAGGAAAAGCATAAAGTGCTGACCAATGCAGACATTTATGACATTTATAATTTTTCAAATTATAATGACATTTATGACATTTATAATTTTTCAAATTATAATGACAACGTGATTATCATATCAAAATATATTATTTCTCCTGAACTGGCAAATGGAAGGTTCTTGAGAGACTTTCATTTCAAAAATGCAAGCTGAAATCTGGCCTTTGACTAGCAGTGACAATAAAGTGTTCTTGTTTGTTTAGTTATCCATCCAACGCAAGCTGGACTCCCAGTCCAATATCCTCAGAAACAGCATGAATAGAATCATGGCAAACAAAAACTGAATCCAAATCTTGTTAAATAGTGTACAAAATAACTGCCATTGCTTCCTCTCTGAGCATACAGTAGGGAAGGAATCTCATTATAGACACATTACAGTTTATTATATACAGTCTTTACAACTGTATATAATGCTGCCAATAGTAAAAAAGTCCAAATTATACTAAATTTCCTTCACATGCTTATTTTCACTTAGATAACTTTTCTCAAAGTGTTCCTTTTTTATTTTTCCTAGAAAAGTTTGTGACATCCAAAGTCAGGTTATGAGTTCCAGGCAAATCAGAAGAAACAAACACAATTAACCCCATATAACTTAGTTGATCAGTTCACCAGGTATTTGAACCAGACATAAAACCACAACAAAACCCCTTAAAAACATCTTGAAACAGAAGCATGGGGAAAAATCCTGTCATAAAAAAATGAATTCAGTATTTTTGAATTAATACAAAAATGTAAAGTGGTAAATGCTCCATCCCTGGCTGCATTCAAGGCCAAGTTGAACACAGCCTTGGGCAATATGGTCTAGGGTGAGGTGTCCCTGCCCTTTGCAGGGGGGTTGGGACTAGGTGGTCTTAAGGTCCTTTCCAACCCTAAACAATCTATGATTCTATGATTCTATGTAGATTTGTCCAATAATTAACATACCAGGCTAAGACTATTTAAATATTTCCGCATTCTCTGCACTTCTTATTTCCTTCCTAGTTTTATGCAAGTTTTATGCATAACTTATTAGGCTTTCTAAATTCTTCACAGAAATTCTAGCTCATTTGTCAAGAAAAAGGCCTTAATGGCCTTTTGCCTGCTTGAATACATCTATAGGCACACTCACTTTCCTGAAGGTCTTACAGTATGCAACCTGTTTTCTTCTGCAACACCCAGTTTTGTACTGCAGTGCAACATACAGCTCAAAAAGACACAGTGCAACCCCCAAAAAAACAGTACTTCCTAGGCTACTAAAAATTGTGTGATGTACCAAGATTTCTCAGTTTGTTACAGTGGGATTTAGGTTTCTACTGTCATTGTGTCAGCATCTCTTTTTAAAGCACTGAATAAAACGTCAGACTCATGATTATGTTACCTCCACTGGTCAGATTTCTTCACCTCCATTGAGTATAATAACTGTTGTAAGTATAGTCTTATGCCTTCTTCATTTCAGAAAACATTTGAGAATGAAAAGAAAAGCAACTGATTCAATTATGATAATTTCAGTGTATGTCCAGGCCCTGGGATGAACACCTTGCAACACACTGATGATTTTCATATCAGCACCTTTGCTCCCCCAGACAGTTTAAGAAACAGCAAACACTTCAATCTTATTAAAGAACCTCACATACAAAGACTTAAGCATTCTATGTTTAAAGGTGCTGTTAAGGTTTATTAACTTATCACTCTCTCATGCAGTGTATTCCTCTTTCATAGGGCTGACTAAAACTTCTGCTACCACAGCCTGTCTCTCATTAAAATATATGACTCAAACTTGAATATTTTATAGCCAGTACTGAAGAATCAGGAAGGAAACATGCAGACAATCAGCATAAAGCAGCTTTTTCCAAAAACAATCACAGCCATCTGAATGGATTTCCTTGAATTATGCCAAGGAATTAAACAACATTTTAATTACGCCTCCTATTTGCCACACTCAACAAATGCTAGACAGGTAGCATGTAAGTTAATTTTGCATATACTCTATAAATAGGATTGGTACTCCCAACATGGGTTTAATATCTTAAAAGTAATACTGGCAGATTAAAAACAAAAACCAAAAACAAAACCAAAAAAAACCCCAGCCACGCAGTTTTTATTTGTGTAAAATAAAAAATGCAACATTCATGGAAATCAGGACACTAATCCTTCATCATCAAACCAGTTAGGATCAACATGAACTGTTTTCCTCACATCAAAGGAAAGACATATTTTTCTCCTTAGCTCTGACTGCAGTCAGCTGGAGCTTTACCACAAAACATAGTAATAAAGAAGAAGGGACGGGGAAGTGCTACCTCTCTCAGCATGACAGAAGAAGAAGCAGCAGCTTGCAGACAAAATGCTTAGTGCCTATCTTACAGAAGTTCAGAGAAACTGTATTTTATACTCAAACCTGGCAATTTAGAATATAAATACTTCTCACTGATTTTAAATACGGAACTACAATGAAGCACACAGATTTCAGAAATACTGTGATAAGAAAAAAGTTCATGTAAGCTCCTTCATGTTTAAAAGGCAAGTTATTTTACAAAGTAGTCTTCATTTTCAGTTAAACTATGTTCTAGCTTCCAATACTGCTGCACAAATTTCTGCATGGCTTTTGCCTGTGCTAATGTCACATCTTTACATCTAATTAACTTTCTATTTAAGTAAATGGTGTAGTTACAGATTCCAGCATACAATTAACACACACACAGATGTATTTGGTCATTCCTTTTATGCTGAGCCCTGTATTTGCATATTTAAGTAATTCCTAAAAGGATAACAGGCTGAATGGAGACAGAAAACTGCACCATTTCAAACTGTATTTTGTACAGTAAAGCACATGATAAGAACACCAATGAATAACAGCACAGCAAAATGATGAACACACAAAACTTACATTTCAATGGGCAAAATCCATACATCTTGTCAACATCAAAGTCTGAAGTGGTTCCACACCAGAACCAGCCATCTGATCTGCCAGCATTTGTGCAGTCAGCATACCATTTATCACCAAATTTAAAAGGGAATACACAAGGTGCTCCATTGGCATTTCCCTTCACTGTGTAGGTATCTAAGGAGACACAGCAATTTAAAAATGTATGAGCAGTAATAAGCATGTGACATATACCAGTTCAGCTTTATGATACTATTATAGCATATTATAGCAAGCAGAACTTGCTAGCTTAGTATACAAACTGTACTAGAAATGGGAATTTGACAACTATACTCTCTAAACTGATACCCATGTCCACAATGAGACAACTTTTTACTGCTTAAGGAAACCTGAACTGGACTGGAACTGGGCCAAGACAAGTACATTCCCACACTAAATTTTGTATGCATAACAATCAAAAGTACAAAATCCACACAGTTGAGCAATTTTCTTTTTAAGCACAAACAACTGCTAATATTTTTGTTAATAACTGACTCAGTTGCTGACCACTGTAGACAGGGAAGGGCATGTACACATAAACTTGAAAGATACATACCACTAAGCGCTATACTATACCCAAATAAAATGTCCATTTATTGCTTTGGCAGAAATATGACTCCATGAAACTTATCAAAGTAACTAAATCAGTTTTCTGTGTGTGCACATATGTACATGCATTCATGAGAGGACGTACAGAGAACACTACTTGACAGGGACTACTAGAAAGTTGACGTATCAAGGTCAGTGCCTCATAGATCTGCTGGAAAACAAAGGAGGAAGGATGGCAGATGACCACTCCACACACCCCCTGCCTCCTTTCAAATGGTTTGCTTGGCTACGGTTCTTTTATTCTGGATTTAGACCAAGGATAGTACTGTAATCAGCCATTGTGTAAACCACAAAAAATGCATCCATACCTCCCCCGTGACCATTTTTTGTTTATCAAAGAATAATAAATGGGAAGCCAAATGTTTTCCCACATACTTATCATAAATATATGTATATATGTATGTATCTCACACATAACTTTTTCAAATTTAACTACTTAAAGTATATGATTTCTTTAACAATTCAGCACCAACTCTGAGACTCTCTTCAAACACTTACGAAGGCATCTTTTATATGCTGGAGCTGAAGATGCCAAGAGTTAACTGAATCCTCACAGCATTATTAATATTTTTTCCCCAAAGAAAAAAAAACATAATCACAGACTATACACTTACACTACATCTTTCTGTACATAAGTATTAAAAGCTATCATTAACTGTTGTGTAATAAAATAATAAATACACATGTTCTAAATAACCACAGACTTTTTTACCCTCTCCAAATGAATAACTACCATGAATGGTTAATTATCTATCAGACCTTTGACAACTTGGACAAGAAAGCAAACTGAACCCCTCAGAAAACTTATAACACACACTCAGGTATTGCTGATTTCACCAGAAGACACATTCACTGATCATTAATGAGATGAAGCAAATTCACCTACACTTCTAGATATTTTAAATAGATACACAGAGAAATGAGTTTGAAATACAGAAATTAATTCACAGAACTTTACCTTCGTAGCCTCGAGAACACAGATCGTCTGTGGTTCCGTAGACTTTCCACCTACTCCATAAACCAGATCCCTTGTACAGCATAATATTCCTTTCCTGTCTGTTTCCATAGTTGAAAAACAAATCTTCCCCTTGGATTGCAAAGAGAGTCTCATTTCTGCATTCCCATCGCTGAAGTTCACTAGCCTTGTCACAAGGATACAGAGTGATCGGAACCCAGTCTTTCTTCGAAGGCACTCCCAAGCACAATTTGAATGCTACGCTCATAAGCTGGTGATCTGAGACCCACCTGAATTTTTGTGACTCATTTTCTTGAACGCAAGGAGCAGTAGTCACTGAATTAGAACTTAGAGCTAGTACACAGCGCTTGTGTTCTTCATTATATATTAAAAAGATGCTAGTATCTGCAAGACAAAAACCACAGGAATCATTTGGTTTGAAGTAATCTTGCCTACTATCTAAATGAAATATGAACCTGGACATTACTCATGGGGTTAAAATCTGTTCAGCAAAAGGAGATATGGCAGCCCTGTGGCCTACACCTTTTAAATTAACCACAGAATGCCCCTAGCTCAGATGTGAGGCCATTTCAAATACTTTGCTTCAGTGGAAGTATGCACATTCAAAAGTGCAAGGCAGCAGAGATGCAGATCTAGTGTCTCCTGTAGCATTAAAACACAGGTTAAAGTGAAGAGAAAAAAAAGCACTCATGGTGTTATTCCAAGCTGTACCCATGGGAGTTACTGAAACAGGGGAGTGCATACACCATGCACTGCAGATCCTGACTATGAGTACTCCAAGCAGCACTGGCTCCTTGTTCCTGGCTCCCAGATATGAGGAGATGACAACAGCCACTAAGCTCTTCAGGCTCCATTTCCTCACCTTGAGGAGTTCTGTTCCCATGCACTCTGCTAAAATCCTCAAAGTCTTAACTGACGGGAAGGATAATTTTTTAAATCTTATACACAAGCTACCTGTAGGGCTAGAACAGCATATTCATTTTTCACTCTGCTGCAGTTGTCAGCGATTTCTTTTTCCTTTCTTCCATTTCTCCAGTTTGAATGAAACAATGACAATAATGGGATTGGCCATTATCAGGTATGCCTCTATATAACTTAGAAAAATCTCCGAGGCTCTTCACAGCTCCCAAGGTTGTTCCTCCCCCCATGTTTCACAGCACACATTTTCATGTATTCAAGGTTTATTTCAAAATCATAATCATTAGAAAAGTTTTCAGCACCTGGTACATTTGGATGTGCTATGGAGTGCAACATTTCTGAGCGCTGGTCTTGCCCAAAGACTGAGAAATTCTACTCTCCGATCCCCCTGAGACACATTTTAGCACACTAACTTAATAGTTCTCTCTGATACTGATTTACAGAATGTCACGGGATGCCCAAGGTCTTGAAACTGTATTTTAACTGGGCTATAAGCTAGGAAAGAGGAATACTAATTTATATGACTCTGGGGATTGAAGTTAATTAAGAAATATTTTGGTGTATGATTACCAAATTAAACAAATTATATAATAGTGAAATATTTAAGGAGAAAACAACAGGTTAACCACAGAAAATCTTCCCTGCTGAGGCTCCAGTGTGGAAATAATCATACTTCTATGCAGAACAACAACCACCTAGGAATAAATAACCTCTCTCTCACAGAATGAGCTGACCTAGACTTATCTCATCCCTGGTTCAGTTTCCTTCTCCTGTCCTTTGGCTTCCAACCCACTGGGAGGTAGTACAAAACTGATGAGCACCGGGGACAGAAATTGCTCCTTTTTGCCAATCTGTTTTACTCACAGACAATAAAAGGAAATGTATAATTATCATTCCTGGTGATAATTTTTTTATTCCTCTTTTCTACCAGCATTTAGCACAATGTTGCTGTAAACTGATATATGCAATGCTTGCAATTCTCCTTTTCCTGAAATCTTATTTAAAGTTCCTGGGTAAAAGAGACATCAGGCGTGTGTAGAAAACACTTCCTGACCGTTCAAACTCCTAAAATTGTATTTGTCGGCTAAAATAACACTCCTTATTTTATTCAGCTTATCGTGTTAAGGAGAGGATGCTATGCATGTGAGAAAGGTAACCTAAAGTCAAAAGCCTGGATTGCTACACTCAAGCCTGAAAAGGAGTAGAGTTTTGGCTTCAGAAACAAGATTAGAAAGGTGAAAAAAAAAAGTCGCTGCAGGTGTGGGGTGAAGACAAATCTTTAGCCCTCTGCTATTCTGACTGCATATTTACTAAGTGCTAGCAATGTAGAAACACAACACGGATTCTTATACAAGGGCCTCAGCACACACAGGGCTCTGACAGGGACTATTATAAAGGTAAGCAGCTAAACGGGCAACATAGCCAAGCAAGCACTGAGAATAAGTTGGCACCAAAACATAACAGAACAGGAGGCAGCAGGCTACAGGAGCAGCTGTGGCTGGGAATATAATTGCAGAATTTCCTTCCCCTCAGAGTTGCTCCTGTCTCATCCATAACCGTACAGCAGACCTGTAGCCTGGTCCTCTATTCCTCTAGTTTACAGCTTCATTTCTGTGTTTGCTTTGCCTGCTTGGACACAAAAGGGGACTCCCATACAACACTTTCTGTGTGAGTTATTAGGTAGTCTAGAAGAATATGAAACAAGCCAGGTATTTGTGCAACACATCTTATGCCCTGCCAACTCTTCTCTCTAAACACCTATCGCTCCTGTCAACATGATGAGCTGTATCTGTAAAATGGGCTGAGCAGAATTACTCATATAACCATCAACTGTGTTTCACTGTTATGTAGCAGCATTTTTTATAGGGCTCCCATAGCAAGGTGCCATTCCTCACTGTAGATAAGCTGTAGGTGGTACAATTAAAGAAAGGTCCACTACAGTGTGATCATTGAAACCTACCCCTGGAAGGAGGTTCTTTAAAATGCAAAGGCACACGCCAGGCATAGGAGCCAACTTACCTCACTATTATAAGCCATTCAGGGACATCTAGAATCTTTTCCCTCAAATGTCCCAAGTAGGTCTTGTGAGAATTTTTCTCGCAGGCTTTCATTATTCTCCACCCACCACAATGTGACTATTTGCCTATCTTTCGCCTCAGCTTATGTCTGAAGAATTGTGCCAAGTACTGCAAAAATCTCTCTGGTCAAGTATCTTTCCCATACATTTCCAGTATGCCAAGGTAGCTTCCCATTCTGCAACATTTGCAAACTATCACAGACTGTGCAAGTGTAAATCAAGCAGTAACTCATGAAGCGGCTGAAGCATTACCACTGTTAAACACTAATGGAGAGCACCAGAAGAGCACACCAAAACCCAGAAACAAGAGGGGGAGCAATGAGGCAGCAAGCAGGTAAGTTGAGTGTCTTCTCCATGGAGAAATGGAGAATGGCCTACAATTGCTGCTAATTACACAAAGCAAGGAAGGCAGTGTCATGAAGTTTTGTTTTAGTAGATCTCAAACTGGGGAGTGGATGATGTTTTGAGTGAGAGTTTTTGTTAAGGGTAAATGCAAAACTTCCACTGAAAAAATAGCAGTGTGCTGGAAATGATGGTAATTTCAGAGTGAGCAAGCACAAGCTCCAGGTTTCACCAAGAAACACAGCTTTCACCTGTTTTCACAGCTCTAAATATACCAATTCCTCAGCTACCTTAACATCACCCCAGGAAAGCCATCTGCCAAAACCAGGTCCCCAGACTCATAGAGGACCAGAGGACTGGAGGAAAGGGAAGCCCAAACACCAAGCCCTTCCACAAACCTCAGTGGTGAGGAGCTACCTGGGGGAAAGCTGGGTGATGGTGTTAAATTGATCAGGGACTGAGTCCCCAGAGCAGTGGGGTAAACTGAGGCACTGCTCGTGACAGCCCTGTTTGGCATCCACAATGCCATGGGCACCCAAAAGGCCACCTCCTTGGGTGCCTTTGCTCACCGGGCACCTCAGGGTGCGGGTGAAGAGAGGCAGGCAGCTGAGGGAGGGCTCGAGGGGAGGCCCCCCTCAGGCAGCACCGAGGGGGTTAAAATGGCCGCGGCTTGTCTACCTGCACGGACTCTTCCCACTCCACCGCCCTCAGTCCCCAGGTCAGGCTGGGCTAAGTGCCTGCCGCGACCCCGTTCTGTTCTCGGCACGTCTCCTCCGGCACAGCCCCTGCGGGCACTTACCCAGCAGCGGAAAAGCCCGGGGGAGAAGTGCGAGGAGAAGCAGGAGCAGGGAGGGAGCCATCGCCGCAGCTTCGCCCGCGCCGCCCCGCCGCTGAGCAGAGGGCTTCCCGCCGGGCAGGTCCTCCGCACTTGTGAAGGGCTGGTGGATCAGGGGAAAGCTCTGGGCTCGAAATGATAAGGAAATATCCTGTCACATGGGGTGTTTTGAAATAACAGGAATTCGCTGTTCAAACTTTGCTTTCCTAAGCTGATTCCCCCCCCCCCCCCCCCAGCGGAGGGAAGAGCCTCCTTCCAGGAACATGCAGGTGATAAAGTGGTGATAGCTGAGAGGAGGGCTGTTTTTCTCGTTGTTGCCGTTGGTGGTTTGGGTTTGTTTTTTATCCCCTTTACGACCCTGCCAGCGATGCACGTGGGTCAGTGGTTTTCCAAGAACCCGTGCCAAGTGAGCAGGACATCTCCCTTCTTTCCTCCTGAGGGGAAGCCAAGTCTCAAACGGAACCCCTGCTCGAACGACCGGGTTTCTCCCGAGTGCGAGGGCTGCAGAAGTAGCAGATACCTACTTTGGGGAATCCGGGACTTTGCTTCCTCCATCTCCCCCCTCAGCTCCCCCGTCACACTGGCGAGCAGGTGGCTCCAGAGCAGGGAGGCTGCCGGGGCCGGAAGGGAACGCATGGGGCGCAGCCCGTGTTCGGGGCAGCGGGGCTAAGCGAGAGCCGGGGCGGGGGATGCACGGGCTTGAAATCTCTTAACGAGGCGTTTTCTGAGCTCAAATAAAGGAAATCAAACAGATTTTTGTTTATTTATTTATCATTTATTCTCGTGGCTGCGGTGGCTGTATCTGCTGTTAACTGCATAAAAATCTTGCTTGTGAATCGGTGTGAGCACAAACAGAACCTTGCTTGTTCGCTGGGTTTTCACAAACTGAAGCACCTAGGTGGGCGGAAAAGGTGCCTGCACAGCACAGTCTGCCTTGAGTTTCTTACAGCCTTTTGCTGTGCTGGGTAAGGGACCTCCTCGTGTGCTTTTTTTTTTTTTGTGGGGAGCAGCAACTTGTTCCTTAGAGGCTGTTACCAGTATACACTCCAAAGGGTCCCAAATGGGTTTAAATCATAAGTCATACTGCTGTTTTACATATAGAGGCTTTTGTAATATATGGGACTTGAGCATAGTGATACAGCATACCTGACTATGCAAAGCATCAAACTTACCATTTTTAATAATAAATAAACAGTAAAGCATGTTGTAACAGCACCTCTCTCTGTACTATCATGCACTCAGAAGTCTCTGGTAAATGTTAATAAACTCCAAAAGCCTCCCTGCTGGACGTTCTGGGTGAAAAAGTAGAACACATCCAGGGAAACATCGAAGTGAGATTAGTATGGAAGGATTGAGAGGGTACTTCAACAGCATTTATTATTAGAGGAGAAGAACTGATGAAGTCCAAGCTCGTTTGAAGTCAATTATGAGAGTCACATTAACATCAGAAGGGATTCCAGCCAGGCACTTCAGCTGTGCTAGGCCCTCTTGTAGACTACGTGCAGGGAGTGAAGAGGAAGTGCTTCATAATTTCTTCTGACATCTGTGGACCCATGTAAAGGTCAGGAACAGCCTGGCCCGGGGACAGTAGGTGGGAAGTATTTCAGCCACAATCGGCAATGTTCTGTATTAGTTATGTTGATGAATTCTCATCTGGGAAACTTCACCTCTTGCTGCACGATACGGTAGATATTTATTATTCACTATTTGCAATGGCCCTTAATGCTGAACAACTAAAAGATCCAAGTGCTCACACTGAGGAAATTACAGCTAACAGTCATTGTACAATTCAGAAATGAAGAATTCCTCCATACCCTAGCACTACCCCCTTCAAAAGATTCAAATTGTGTATGAAAAGTGATTTTAGACATGGAAGAAAAAAGTATTTCCTAAGTCACCTTAATATTTGTTTACATATTTATTTTACTCGCAGTTAACAGCTGGAAGCCCAGGAAAGCATCTAGTGCTGTAAGGAACAAGTCAGAAGATAGAGAATAATTTTGCTGTCCCAACAGAATACTTCTGTTTGTAAGATAGTCACTGAAAGTTTGGGAATTCATGGTATTCTTTTGACCCAAGATAAACAGAAGGGAGACACTGTATGAAGTTCAGTCTGAATGTAAGTACAACTGCTACAAAAGTCTTTAGATAAAACCCAGATGAGTCAAAAGGCAAAGAGGGCTGTACATAAGTGCATATGCGTTTCACACGAATAGGCAGAAAAACGGAAGCAAGTAGATGAGTAGTTATACCTATTTGGCAGTCAGTGGCTGTACCAGGAATGAACCATACTCTGAAGTAACAGGAGCTGTATTAGACCATTCTTGGAGAGTCTCAAAACTGAACTGGACAGGGAGCTGAGCAAATTTCAAGTTAGCCCTGCCGGGGGGGGGGGGGGGGGGGGGCTACTAGATGACTTCCAGAGGTACCTTTCAACTAAAATGAGACATCAGAAGAGCTGCATCCAAGGCAAGCATTCCAGCCTTTCTTGGGATCTGTGCCTCATCAAATTAGCTCCCTTCCTGATCTGAAAACTGCCATTTTCTCATTGTCCTTTGCACATACTAGAGATACTGGCTCTTCAAAACCATTTTGATATATACACACCTGCCTGAAGCAGCACAGGTCTCGATAAGCTTGTTCCTATAACCTCCACATCTCATCTGCAGCGTACTCCTCAACTATTATGTCTGGATCTGGCTTGCTGTGTGGGAATCATCACACAAATGCATGAATCAAATTCTGATCTGATCTAGTCCAAGAGATTTTTGCTCTTTTGAGACAAAAGGGTTCAGCAAATTCTCAGGCTGCAGAGATTTGTAGGCAAATAGTTACCAGAAGTCCAATCTGTTAAATAACTAATGGCAGGATACATGCCCTATTTAGACATATGTTTTCATCTCTCCCTGGATAGCAAGCCAGCTGCCATTTACGTTTGGAACAGGAAGGCCTAAATTCCTTTGAAACAGGTCAGACCCTCTCTGCTTCTGGCACATCCAGTACTTGCAATTGGTGACTCTTCCTAGCAAAATACCCTGAAATCCTGAAGTCACAGTGGCCCTTGACTTTGATAGTGAACAGAAGCATGCAAAGTTCAGTCTAAATGAAATCATATCCCAACCTGAAACATAATACGCCTGTTTTGTTTGTGTTGAAGTAAAACAACTGAATTAGTTCTTTCACATTTGCAGCGAAGATGGGTTTTGATGTTTTTATCTGTATCTCTCAGAAGGCATTCAGTAGTTTTCTATACATTTGTAATGTTTGCATGGTCATACATTATAAACACAGACTCAAGAACAAAATGCACATTGTTTGCATCCTTACTATTATCACAATAACAATACTATATTAAGAAGCTCCATAAACAAGACACTGAGCAGGGGAAAAAAATGAATTGGAGAATTGACGAAGCGAATATTTCCTTTTTATGCAAATCAGATTCCTGTGAAATGTTATTCAAAAAAATATTTTGAAGTTTCTAATTTCTAAAAACCAAATATAATGAAATGTTTTAGGAAGGAAAACAATCAAGGCTTCAATGTCTGTCACTGGAGTACCTTTACCTAGCAAAAGTCCCTTGAGGATACCATTAATATCATGTAGAATATTCACTTTAAATCCAACTAATGCAGTCTTCAATCTGTGCTTTAAATAAAAAATAAAAAAAAAATTAAAAATTTCAGCATTCTGCCTTTACTACAAAGCAAGTATGTTGTTGACCCTTGCATATACTTTAACTGCTTCATGGCTATACATAGCTATTGGAATGTACGTATACATACACAATTTCTAACACTTCAAGTCCAGTTCATGCTCAAACCACACTATGAAAATAAAGAAAAATGTCCACACCCTTGCATTTCTCGTTGCTTACAGCTACAATGAGTGTCACCTGCATAGTTAAAGCCATGGTAAATACAGCCCAAAGTTTTCAGATGCTCATGACGAGTAAAGAAATTCTACGTTTCTGCTTTCTGTACCATAGAGGAGACTCAAATGGCAAAGGAGGGAAGATATTTGGCTGTAGAACACCCGGTGTGCCTATGCATATCCTGTCACGTGCCTTTTATCAGTTTTAAATTGATTTTTCCGTGGTATTCTACTACATCATGTTTCTGAAATACAGCTAGGTATTGGATTGTGGGGTGGGGACTGTTCCATATAAAATGCATACAAGAGTCCTTAATTATAAGGTATTCACATCTTAAAATCAACATATTTTGTTAGGGGCTACTTGATGAACACAGCCAAGACTTACTTTCTTTGAGTGAAAGGGCTTCTCCTTAATGCTTGACGTCCCAAACTGCTTGTGAGATGGCAGGTTGTAAATGCTTTCTCTCTTGATACAGATATTACACTCTTATTCTGTGAACACTAAGGTAGTTTATATGCAACAAGCAAAGGATTTTTGATGCTGGAATGAGTTACCCATAACAGTACAGTGTTTCATTAGTCATCCTAGACTATTTAAACAACATTGTCGCATTATTGCATTATTTTCGGGAGTTAGCTTTCTAGAAGATTGTATTGGTGAAAAGATATAATTAGACACTGTACTGGTTTTGGCTGGGATGGTGTTAATTTTCTTCCTGGCAGCTCAGATGGGGCTATGTTTTGGATTTAGGACCAAAACCTACTAAGTGAAACATCCCTGTGTTGATAACACAAGGCTGTTCCAAAGGGCGCTTCCACACTTTGTGGTGTCATGCTCAGCAATAACGGCTGAGGAAAGGAGGAGTAAGAGGTGATGTTTGGAGTTATGGTGTCTGTCTTCCCAAGGCCCTGCTTACCTTGGGAAGTAGCTGAACACCTTCCTTTTGGTGGGAAGTAGTGAATTAAGTCCTTATTTTGCTTTCCTTGCACATGCAGCTTTTTTCTTTACCTATTTAACTGTCTTTATCTCAACCCACAAATTTTCTTACTTCTATTGTTCTGATTCTCTCCCCCGTCTCGCTGCAGGGGAGTGAGTAAGCAGCTGCATGGGGCTTTGCAGCTGGCTGGAGTTAAACCACGACATAGGCTAAAACATTATTTATGATAATCATTTCAAGAACTTTACTATTCTATACATTCTAACTAGTATGTAGGAATTGGAGAATTTAGCTTTATTTAAACCATAATCTTTCAGGGGTCAAAACGAATTAAAGGCTAAGAGGAAAAACACAGAAATCATGAATCTTCTCCAAGAATTTTCAATGTCAGACAAACTAAATGTAACTATAAAACTGAGGAAAAATTAGAGCGCTGTTGCATATGAACTAAAAAAAAGCAAGACACAAGCCTATGGGTACTGACCAGCAGTCACCAGACCTGTTTTCAAATGTAACTAAGGCTGAAACAGGTATCTTTCCTCCATACAGGAGCTGTATGGAGAAGGGTTATGAAAACTTTCAGCACTTTTTCATCTCCTCTCTTGCTTTGCAAGGCTTAAGCTCATTCTGTTGACTTGTGCAGGCACACAGAAATGACAATAGGAAGAGTGAACCAAACAGTGCGTAAGAATCCAGTTCAAAACTGGTTTTACAATACCAGCATCACAATACCACCACAATCAAGAAATTTTGGCCACTGGTGAGGAAACAAAAAACCACAACCTAAAGCACTACCAAAAATGTTTGCTTTAAATCCCACCAAAAAATCTCCTCTAAATACCCAAATGTGTTCAGATCACACAACTCCTAAGGCAGCAGTTCAATCATCCCACCCTCCCTTCGCTGTTGGTGGAGAGATACAGAGGAACACTTTGGATCTCATACCTTCCATGAACATGTCAGATGTTCCTTCTTACCTAACTTGAGCCTGAGACTGCAGTCATCACTAGGATACATGTGCTAAGAAAAGCAATAGAATAAATACTAAATCCGAACAGCCATTTTGGTTTTCTCAAGGCAGCACCTCAAGCCTTTGTCGTGAAGCCCTACATGCTCTTCTTTTTTAAAAAATAAAACATTTTTTAATTACTTTTTTACCCTTCAGTTGTCCAGCATAAAGCAAATGTGATTAACATTTTTTCTGTCATCTGCCTACAAGCTATGTCAGGTATCTGTTATACAGGAAAAAAATTGCTTACCAGTAATTTGGGAGGCAAGTACCTTAGTTCACTCCCAGAATGGAATTGCTCTCAAACATGAAATCCATGTTACAATTCCCCTCTAGCCAGGATGCAGAAAGGGAATTCCACTGGAGTAATCATTGGTTGCTCTTCACAGTCTATTCAGCTTTCACTCCCATTTTGTAATAACAAAGCACTCCTAAGTGATAACTGTGGGAATTTTGTTGTTTTAATTACAATGCTCTCTGCATGGCAAAGAGCTGTACACAACCAGAGCAGTGGGACCCGTGATGCTGTTATCTGCACAACAAATGATTATAAAGCTCTGGGCTGCCATTTCTTGGTTTTCCAGGGACTGTAAGTCTACTTCTCAATTAACAAAATGAATACACATCTTAATCCCCCTCCTAACTTTACAAGTACACCAGTGATCTCTAAGTTTTCTTCAGGTGCAATAATAACCAACTATGCGGATATTGTTGTAGAGTCCAAGGTCAGCAAAATTTGTAACTCAGTGGGAGTTGAGAAGAGCACACCTTGGCATTAATGTAATGCCATAACATATGGATAACTGTTAACTACCCTTGAGCTGTATACTCAGTTCTAGTTATTTGTCATAGTTAAAAAGAGACACAGCAGAAATGTGGCAGTTCACAGGTGAAATAGTGTTTAATAAGGAATGAAAGTATTTTCTTCCCAGGAAATAGGGGGTTTTAGGAATGAAAGGCAAGAGCAGAGAAGAGGGTTATTTGGGGGTTTCTTTGTTTTAACTTTATTTCAAATAATACAATTTTGGCTGAAATTACAGGCCACACTCCTTAAACTCCTTAACCACAGCTTTGACCCTGTCTCACAGGAACAGGAATGCTATGGCATTCCTACAGGTATTAACGAGGGTACTATTCTGTTGGATAGTAGTTGAGCAACACAGCAGTATTCTTTATTATAAATAAGAGTCTACATCCATGATCTATAAGTCTATGCCATCATGAGTATTAGTCCGTGATGGCTACAGGAGCGAAGTACTGCACAGATATGACAGAGGAGTTGTATTTGAAAGAAGGAAACAGTTTTCAGTTCAATTTCCCAAAGAACTATGAAATGAAACAAAAACATGAGTAAAAAGAAAGGCACATATTTTTATAAAAAAATCGATACTACCCCTAATATTAGTCAGATTATTATTATAGGAGTTTAAACATATGCTGACCTCAAGTTCCAGAAGTGTTATCCATGGTATAGAGTTTATCCATGGGCAGAATATTAGATTTTTGGAAGGAAATATACCTAATTTCACTAACTGCACTGAGAGTTGCAGTCACATCTACGATATCATGTTCAAACCTCCTGTCTGATTCAGTGCAGTCCTGTGCTGGCTGGAATTTCTTTCACCATTTTTGTAGAATTTAAAAATCTTTTTTTCACCAGCAAATTAACCCAGTAAAATTGAAATATTATTAAATATTATGTAAGCTAAGCAGTCACTGAGTACATATGATTGCATTTTCAGTATAGTAGAGGGAAAGATGAAATTTTGTTTTGCAAAACATTAAATTTCATTCTAATTTCAACAACAAGATTTTGGGGGGTTGGGGGTAATATTTCCTGCAGAACAGAATAAAATTTCCACTCCTCAGTTCCATCCTTGCCAGAACAGACCAAGCTTCTCTCCCAGTGACTTCCCTTCAGGCCAGCACCAGAACTGTAAGGTGGCCCTCTGCCACCTTGTGTTTTGCTCATTAATGAGCTGGGTTTGTCCCCCCTGAGAATGACCAAGTTTGATAATGATGTTTTTACTTGACATGGTTTAGTCACCAAATAATGTCATTTTGATTAGTCCAAAACTATTTATTCATTCAGGCTCACCAGGTTTTTTGCAAAGTGATTGTCATGCTGGATTCACAAGACAGGGTGACTCATTAGACCACAGCAGGTGCATTAGATCTGGGCACGTGTACAGCAACGGATGCCTCCCACAGTGGATTTCAGATCTGTGCAGCACATGTCCTGTCACTGCAGCATTGTCCAGGAACACTGCCAGTCCTAATGAGCACACAGTTCTGCATCAAGCCACTCCCAAGCACCTAACTTAGTGATCCCGTGTTTCACTTTATTCCTGCCTTCACTCCCTTGCCTTTACAATGAGATACTTACTACCTCCCTCGACTTAACAGAGCAGCAAATGTAGTGATGTGTACATTGGGTATTGAATATAATGGAATTTATGATCCAGAAAGTGGCTGAGACAGTCTCAAAGCTATTTTGCTTTCCACCCTATTTCCAGTGAAATAAAACCCGTGTAACAATTTTTTAGATTGTGGTCTGAAGAGGTATGTGTTAAGGAGGATGACCTGCAAGACAGCGATAGAGGAAGGGAGGCTGGTATCACCTGGAGTAGCTGTGATGGAGGGAGCACACCTGCCAGGGGGTGAAGAGGAGCAAGGATGATGCTGTCTTTTGCTGTGAGAAAGCACATGCTGAAACAAGAGGCTGGGACTGCTGTAAAAGACATCTCAGGGCTTAATTTTTACCTGGATCTCAGAAGGCTGCTGGAGTTGCAGTAACCAGCCTCACTTTTATCTGTCTGCTCCTCCATAGCTGAACTTCAGAGCAGCACTGCTGCAAGAGATAAACACCTTACCACCTCCTCTCAATACAGTGTCTCCTGCACTAGGTCTTAGGGGGAGAAAGATAAAGAGAAGACGGAAGCGCTCTCTTCTTCTTACGAAGTTTTGATAACTTGAGGGGTGTGCCTACATCTGCAAGTCACCGTTTCTGCAAAATCCAACACCCTTGTCTTGAGTTTTGAGAAGTTTGGCAAGAGCTCCAGAGAACTGTAGCAACATGTTAACATCACAAGCAGCACTAGACTGCCCCAAAGACCCCACCGTCTGAAAAACTGCTCAGTGAACCAGGAATGAAATGATCGACTCTGGCCAGAAGTGTCCTCAAGTAAGGCATCGCTTGAGCTCTTCTATGGGTAGCATTATCAGCAGAAATACCCTGGCATGGAAAAGCAGAGAGACTGAACCACCTCTTTCCTACTGGGAAGAGTTACAAAGAGTCAGAAAATCTCACAGTGCCTCAAAGCCAAGCTGTACCTGTTGTACACGAAAGGAAAACAGCCAATTTCACTGTTACTTGTGCAGCTGGTTTCCCATTATATTTTAAAATGTTGAGATTTAAGTGAAATGTCTCGTACCGCTGTGTAACAGACTCAACAGGCGTTTCCTTGAGAATATTTATGCATATTGACTTTGTCAAATCTGAAAGGGAAGTAGTCCAGATTTCTGGGATCTATGCCAAGAGATTTTGAATCCAGGGAAGCAGCGCTCTCACAATGTGCAAACAGGGCTAAAACCCAGACTCCTGGAATTTAACCTCAGCTACCAGTTTTCTGCATGTTTCTCATTTCACCAGGTTAAGGTATGCTGACATGTAGGTTGATCAATACTTCTAAGACAATGACCACTCATAAGCGAGATTGTAATGTTCCTCATGATAAAACTTGTTGCAGAATGAACAATAAAGTACAGCCATGAAAGCTTTCCTCAGAACAGCAGGAAGCCAAATTCCTACATGGTTCTGAAAAGACCGAAAGACCAAATGACAGCAGCCAGTCAAGGCCCTGCCTGAAAAATGTCCTTCCCCTCAAAACAGTTCAGAGTACAGGACTACTGTCTGTGATTACTAAATCTTTTTTAGTGCCAGCAGTGCGGATCAGCCTTCATATATGTGAACATCGACATCACCACAGGGCTAAGGAGCCTCATGCACTCTCCCTTTGTCTGCTGCAGAACAGCCCTGTGCCTCTTCCCTGGCCAGACAGCAATGGTGCTGTTACCAGCTGCTGTTCCCTCCTGTTTTCATGCAGATACAGGTTGTTTATGGGTGACCTGGACTCCAGCTTCTGCAGGCATTTCCATAGGTGGACAAGACATTCCCTACGTAAGTCAAAACCAAAACCAAACCAAACCCCCAAACCACACATGGTGAAGAACATCCAGTAAAGATGCTTAGAGGAAAGACAGAATAATCCAAACGCAGAGAGGGTTTAGGATTAGTTACTTGCCTTTCCTGCTGCCCTGGTTAGAAGCAAGAGATCAGCCACAGTTGTGGCTGGATTATTTTGATGCCCATTTCAGTGGGAGTTAAGCATCCAAATTACTTTGAAAATGTGAATGCCTGCTGTTACTTAGTCATTAGTGTGAAGTCTCAAAACTGATTAAATGGTAGTTAAATCAGACAAATTCACATGGAAACAGCTACACTGATAGGTTAAGGATTGTTTTGTGATAGACTAGGTTCTCCCCTTTTTTGGACACTCTTTTTGTTAAGACCATTGTCTTTTCTGTGATTTGCCATCTCCACCATTTCACGAAAGAAACTTCTTAATATTCCAAAGCACTTCTGTCATTTCAAGCACTGTTGAGAGTCCTTAGGTAAAACATACTGACTTTTTATTGACTAGTAGTTGCTGTGCTATCTGCATTTAAACCGCGTATTTTACCTCCGCTTGCAATTCCAGAAATTAGATCTCTGCATCATTCAGTCAGTACAAGAGGTGCTCACAGTCTGTTTCTGAAGGCACACAGCAACTGTGCCATTTGTTATTTCAGCCTGTACAGCATGTAACTGCTCAGGCAGGCCTGTTGTGACAGCCTGCCAAGCAATCAAGACAGCAATGATACGGCCCCTTCATTCCCTCTTAATTTCATGCTGACATTGTCATCTTATCTAAGCTTTCTGTAGAGCAATGGGTTTGAAATCATCAGCAACTTAAAATATCTATATTTTCTGAGTACAGCTTCCTTCTGCAGTATCAAAACATGCTATTTGCTGTTTCTTCCTAAAATAAAAATACTGACTTCAGCCCTGTGCTGCATGGAGGATTTATACAGGCTATTCATCATGGGAGCCCTGGCAGCTCTTCCTGCCTGTTATCTATGACCAGAAGTGAGCTGATGTATCAGTTTTTACAGGAAACCAAATCAGCAAATATCACACAGGCAGCAAAGCAGGATATAGTAAAGCATGCTCCATATATACATCCCATGCTTCCTTTACGCTCTTAAAGCTGAGACTCAAGTGACAAACAGCAAATGTAGCTGTAGTGGGGAAAGAAAGCTGAAGGGCTTTATAAATCATAAACACTGATTTTCTCTGCAAACTACTCAATACAAACATAAGCAACTGAAGATGAACACTGAAGTGCTCAGGATGTTGCGTGCCATAGGAGTCAGAACACTGTCCAAAGAGACTTGCCTATATGTCTCCTTAATTTTTGTTTGTTTTAATAAGTCTCCTGGGTGAGGTACTTAACTGCTGCACCCAAAGCAGGAAATGTCTGAAAGTCTCTTGACATTAAAGAAAACGCCATAATTCAGATTTCTCTGGCTTACTTCACATCTTTTATAAAGCAAAGAGGTTATTTTTTTATACAGACTTAAA
Source organism: Pezoporus occidentalis (assembly GCF_034315485.1). NCBI lineage: Eukaryota > Metazoa > Chordata > Aves > Psittaciformes > Psittacidae > Pezoporus > Pezoporus occidentalis. The sequence goes on from NW_026915725.1 coordinate 4,714,913, forward strand.
ATACTGCTCTGTTTACAGACAACTGAGGGTTTCTATAGATGAATCCTCCTTATAGAAAGTATGCCTGTTCTTCTAGAAATAAAGCTTTATTATTGCAGAATCATTTATTTGTGCGAAGTCTTCTTCCTTCTTTGTCTCTCCTGGTTGCATCATCCACCTCAAGTGTTAATTTGCTTTTCTCCTTCATTCTCTCCACCACTCTTAAGTCCTTGAGACTCTACCCCACATGTCATACCCAACTCGAGTGAAACCAATGCTTGATGAGTTTGGCAGTGAAGCACTAAGAAAAGAGATTAAATTCATTTCATCACAGTCTCTTGCTTGTCATTGGTGTCCCAAAGGACAACATTACTCAGAAAGATTCACTACCATATTTTGTGTTACACCACGGCGGCCCATGCTGTTCTGTAACGCAAACAAGTATTAAAAATAAATAAAATAGCCCCAATACCTGTAGTGACCTATGGATAACAAGTCTGCTTTAGCTGAGAAACTTGAAGCATTTCTGGCTAAACATGACAGGTTGGATGTGCAGTGAAGATCCATTTTATGGCACAACAGCCTTTACAGTTTTGCCCTGGGAGTCATAATCAGTGAACACTCAAATGAAGCAAAGATTGCCGTCCATACAAAGCATATGTTAGAAGTGACATCTTTATCAATATCTGCTCTCAAAGAAGCTAACGACCCTCCATTACCGCCTTTCTCAAATGAAACACAAACTCTTTAGTCTTAAACTGCTGATGCAGATCTTATGCAGGCCTAAATACTCTGCGGACATTGCTACAGCTGTCCTGTAGGATCCCAGGGCTTAGGAGGGAATCACAAAAGAGAGACTTTTCCGTAGACTGTCTTGATAACAAAGATTCTTCAGCCTACAGGATTTACTGTTATGGAATGTGCAGCAGGGCTGCCGATAAAAACCAGCTTGGCAGCAATGGAGCAGGAGGTCATAGTCCTTGAGGAAGCAGGGGAGCATTCAAAATTTACAATTGGACACGTAAGAGGTCAACGCTATTTTTCCTGACCTCCGCCTATACATGAAACACTATTGCAAGTGTCTTAATAACAGCTTTGCTGCTAGTAAGGATACAGAAACTCAACTCTGCCGGCATCTACTACCCATCATCTAGGACCTTCAGTCGTCCATTTAGGACAAGCGAGTGTGAGTGCCACACTCAGCCTGGAGCACCCTCTTAAAATACTGATGTGGAGTAACACATCTGGTGTCATCCCTATGCATAACAGTAATCCAGGATAGGGAGAAACCCAAGAGCACGGGTATTTGGTTCTGGATTCATTGGAACACATCCAAGGAATGCCTGGCCCTTATCTTGCTCTTCATCAGAAACATGAACTGAAAAGTAGCTCTTACCAGAGCTCTTACCAGAGCTGCCACTCATTTGACACAACTCATGTGTCTTCCAGGAAAAAAAAAAAGAGAGGAGTTCCAAGATCACAAACTGAATATAGGCAGCACCGGCATTGTATAGGTAAGACAAGAGGCTGTAAGAGGCTAACTGACATTATTATACAAAATGCCAGTGATAAAGGGGACATTACCACTTTCAAGACCCACTCTGATCCAGCACATGTTCAAACTCTTTAAACAAAGCAATTCTCTGAACTTGCAAAGGGGGAACTGCAGAGTACCTACCCATCAGTGTTCTGAAACATTTTAAAAACCAAATTTAGTAAAGAAAACAGCCAGAAAAAAATCAAGTGACCCTAAACTGCAATGCTGACAATAAGATTCCTGACAGACCACGGCAGGATTCTGCAGCAAACCTTCAACAGTGAACCGTTATTTCCAAATACTGAGGCGAGCTGCACATCACACAGCTGGCTGCAGCCTAAAAACTTTGCTGGGAACTGAGACCACTAAGGTTGAGCTTTGTTAGGATAAAAATAGAAGGAAAATGCAAACATAGGAAGGAGTAAGAGGCAAGACAAAAAACAGGAGAAGAATGTCAGGATCACCAAGGTTTTGTGTGCAATAGTTATTGATTTATTTGAAAAAGAGCCAATACAAATGGGAGAGGGAAAAGACTATTTTTTTCCACCTAATACTAAAATAACAAGATTTAAAAAGAGTTGGTGAAAGAGCCCTGTTAAAGAGAGTGTTTTGAGGACAGGATGGGCCCTCCCAGCATGATTACAAATGTGCTGCACTTGGGCCCCATTGCTGACTCCAGAGTTCATGAAAGTGATTCTCTTTTAGCTGGGAGTTGTCTTCATATAAACTGTATTTAAAAAAAAAATCCTAAAAACTATCAAAATAATAATAGAAAAACATGAGGCAGGAACAGGTTAATAACACAAATACCATGATAAAAACACACAATCAACTGGATTATGCTTAAGTGGAAACTCTTACAAGGCCTATTACAAATTCCACTTCTTAGTAAGGTCAGCTAATTAGGCAGACAGACATTTCCGTCAGAATATTGTGTTCAGCACAACACACCACTTTAAAAACAACTTCCAGAGGAAAGCATTTACTGTGAAACACTTTGAACTATTCCATTTGCTCTACCTAAACAATTAAAATCATTAGAATAGCTTCCTCCTGAGGAAAGTATGAGAAAGGAATGAAGAGCTGATGGTGAGATTTTGGTTGTTATCTTTAGAACTGTTCCATAACAGAACTTTTTCCTAGCAGTTTATTCTCAAAAATGAGGCCAGGACATGTCAACAAAAACGATCCCAGCAGCACTGACTGGTTCTTGGAAAAGCTTAGAGTCTTCATCTACCTGTGTGATAAAAATTGCAGCCATTCAGTAATGCTTAAAAAGTCATCATTTCTGACTACCTGGAATTTGTGGGCTCACAGTAATTCACTGTAGGATAAAGAAAATGCTTCCCTTTCAAAGCGGTCCAAGGTGTTCTGGAAGTACACCCTTACGTGTCACAGATTTAGAAACTCTTTTTTTCCCCAGGAAGTTGTAGAAACAAGCTGTGCTCTTGAAGGACATGCTCTCACTTCGGAAGATATAAATTAACACCTGAGAAACGCAACACGTAAACGCAGCTTTCTCCTACATTCTTCTCGCCCCCCCCCCCCCCTTAATCATATGAAGTTCTTAGTGACAAACCAGAGTCCAAAGAATGTACAAAAGTCTCTAGTAGAGACAAACAAGACTGCAGGAGCTGTTATGTGCATAGTCTAGTTGGAACGACAGCTGCAATCACCTCTGGGATTTTACAAGCATATTCCAATTCTTAAAAGCAATACACATTGAATGGTGAACCGCTCCTAAGTTTATGAGGGACTTGCCACACACACTAAAGTAATTGCCTTCCTGGATCCTGTAGTGGATAAAAATTGCAAATAGGATGTAACTCTCAGCTTGTATCATTAAACCGTTTCGAACTAAACTTTGGACCACAAGAACAGAGGTGCTCTCTTCCTAGGTTGAAATGTGGCCAACTCCCTTTTGAAACTGTACCACTGAGAAACAACAAATCAAGTGAATGAGAAAATGATGGTCCAAAGTTAATGGCAGGGTCCTTTGTGAAGAAAACACCATAGCCCAAAGCAACATTTCAGAGACTTGGAAAATACAAAGGCCAATTATAGCAGTTGTGAGACTGCACCAGTGGTGAGGGAAGGAGATGGTGCTTCAGAGATGGAAGAGCAGGAGTGCCTGCATTTCAGAAAACAACTTAAAGACTCCACAAGACACATCTATGTTATTGAAGAACAATCTACAGTCTGGACATATATAAGGTATATTACTTTATGTATAATGTCTAAATACAGAAATATGTATATAGAAAATTATTATTTACTGCAGTTAGATTTGTGAGCATGCTAACTGCAAGGATCAAGTATGAGAAAGCATATAAAAGAAGCAGATAACCATTAGGAAACATATAGTATGCAGAATTGATTGAATATATATATATGCACACACACACACTTAGAGGAGAGCTGGGATTTGGATTCTTTGCACTGCTGCTGAACTACAGGATCCCACTGATTGCTGCTCAGCTCAGAGCTGTTTACAGATGTGCAATTAATTTCTTGCTACCAACTATCTATCCTGAATAAACCCAAGCAACAGATCTGGTGTCAGCTTGAGCCTCATGGATAGATGAATTCAAGGGAGTCTAGTTCTTGGAAGAGACAAAATTAGGTATTGGTTTGAGCAATGGAGGCAAATAGCTGCCCCCTGAAGTAATCAGTGGGACTCTGAAACCTTGGAAGGAGCAGCTAACATTCACAGGAAGCTTTGATTATCTGCAAGATAAGTGCTGTAGAACAGAAAATGTATCTGTGTTGAAAGGCAGCAAGTTCACCAAGATAAATTACTAAGTTAGATTGCCTACTTTGCCAATAAGAGAGCAAAAGCAGTTTTAAAGATTACTAATGCTGAATCCTACTTGAGTGTCATTATCCACACAATCAAATATAAACCACGATTCCACAGAAGCTGCAAGGAACTTGTTACAAAGTGAAATTGTGGATTCTGTTAAAGCAAAACATGCTTTACTATTTGTTTTTCCTCACTGTACCAGGAGGAAAGAGAGCAAACACAGCCCTAATGAGAGTCTTTTAGATAACACCTATGGTTTGTTTTCTCCAAAAAACACCTATTTGAACTTTTTAGTAGTCTGTTTCAGGGAGGTGGTTGGTACTGATTCTGTGTTCTACACAGTTGCAGAGAACCAAGACTGCTCTGTCCTCGGCTGAGTTGATACTTCCATTTGTTCTTATATAAACCACTGTGTTTTTATGTAAATCATCATACCTCAAGCAACATGTTTTTTGCTGCAGGGTGTACATAAATGAGCTCTACAATTCTTCGGCATCAGCCTAGAGAGTATGTCACCAGGGGAGCAAAGACTAATTTGGAGACATTTTTGCTGGTCTAAAAGTCATTAAACCCAAGGGCTCTAAATGTTCACAGCCCTTGGGGAAGCACAGTAAATTGGGACAGTCTGACATAGACACTTGAAAGTAATCATGTCTGTAGAGCCCACAAATACCTAAGGATTCATGAGTCAACAGGGGTGAGGCATCATGGCTGGCTAGAAATAGATGCCAGTGTGATTTCAGTAGCAGTCAGGGCAGACTTGTTTGCTTATTTGTAAATCAAGCTTAGAAAATGCTATAGAATATACTGTATAAAATTGAGTGGCCCAGGCACGGATACATTGAAGGGTTCCATTTCTTGATATGTGTGCTTTGACAGCCAGAAAGTGGTACATAGAGAAACCGACCAGTCAAATGACATAAACACCAACCTGCATTGATTGTAGAAATCAAAGGTTCATGCGTAAGGACTCAAAACTCATGCTTAACAGTGTTAAGCAAAGTCAAAGCAATATATATGGTGCTACAATCACTACATTTCTTATATTGTGTATCAACTCAAGAGACTGTACTCTAAAGATGCTCTCAATCTACAACTGGAAGTACCCATTTATCTTCTTCCCCCATATTATTTTCTGTATTATTGGATATTGCCCATGTATACTGCCAACAGTGACGTGAATTTTAAGAAGTGCAAAAGAGCCTGAACCACAGGAAGTGTCTCCAGGTTCTCTCACAATGGCTTCTTTCTCACTTAAAACACAGACCATGATCAGATCAACCAAAACAGCCCTGACTTAAAACAATCCAGATAATTTAAATTTACAAATACTGGGAGAGATCAAAGCGTTTATCCTGCAACAGGGTAGTGTAAGATTTTGAAACCCAGCTGCAGCAATGAGATAATGCGTTAGTCCCCAGCTTCGCAATGCAATATTAAGTGCCTGCCATGAAGGCAGATAACATGGGAACCACTTCATTGAAAGTTTAAGTGAAGGTCATTTGTTTGATCCCCTTAAACACAGACTGATGCTTATTTTACCTGTTGCCCAGATCCATGGCATTAGGTCTTAAAATAAGCCTTGAAGACTATGATGGAGCAAACTCTCACAGTATTTTCATCATAGGCCTCTCAACAGAAACATTTTCTCTGTCCAAAAGAAAAGGTCAGTAAAGAAAACTCAATATAAATTCTCCCTCGCTGTTCCAAATCAGAGACATTAAATGTTTAATTTCTACACTATCTGTAGGACTTTTAATTCCGTCATCTGAATTGATACTCTTTTGAAACACAGAAATTATCATACTGAATGAACCCACAGTCCCCAAAATCACCCACCCTAAGCATGTAGCTCACATTTTTGGGAAGAACAGGCCAAACTGGTAATCTGCTGCCCACTGCTCCCGAAGCCCCATGATGATCTCAGATGCTCACATTGATTTGAGCAAGAAACCCATGAAGTTTAGCATTGTTTTAAGCACATATCATCCATCTGCCAAGACCACCACGTTTCAGCTGTGGCAGTATCTTATACAGTAATGTAGATACACAGAGCAGGCTGTAGCCTGATCTTCAGTTCATTTCACAAAGAGCAGACAACCAAGTTTAATGCTACTTTGCATTAACTGTGATCAGAAATGGAATTAACTGTCAAATAATTGTGTGAGTTAACTGTTAAGCTGCCAGTAGTATCTGCTTATTGATCTGTGTATATACACATTAGACAGTACAGTTACAGTTGTTTTCATTGTTCTTTACCACCCCTTTAAAATACCCATGCTGTATTTCTCACCAAAAAAGAACATGCAGCGTACTTGAAATAAGATGTACAATGTACTACTTGGATTTTAGCTAAAGGAAGTTAAAGACAGCTTAAAAACCTTTACAAGTACAAATAATATAATTATGTGTATGCCATCACATAAAAGAACAAAAATTCCCCAAAATTCCAGAACCCAAACCTCACCCCTACCTCTCCTGTAATCAGAAAATGTGAGCTAAATGCTTCTAACACACCATGCCTATTGCTGCTCCAAGTCCCTCCAGCAAATGAAGTCCTTTTCTGATTAGTCTTCCATGAAATTTATAAATTAACTTTGCAACATAATGAACTAAATACTCCAACTTTAATATTTTGCATTCATACCAAAAGCAATTAACAGTTTTTACAAATAGTGTTATTTACTAAAACAGTTCTTGTACAACAGTGCAGTATATCTAAATATATACATATGCCAACATCAAAGGGAGCATCAAACCAAACAAAACCAAAAATGCACTTTGCTACTGAGTACACTTTATTAAAACCAAAGCACACTGCAGCAGGCTTCTTTTCTTTTTCATGACAGAGACAAAAATTATTTGGATTTCCAGAAACACATGCAGGAGAGAACAAAAGCTCCCACCACCTTTTGCGAAGGCAGCAGCATGAAAAGTGAACCTTAGAGCTGCAATTTTACATGGTAGCAAATGGAATGTTTTTAAAACACAAAACATCCTAATTTAAGAAACAAGGCTTCAGAAAAGTACATCATTTTTACACATTGGAGAAAAAAGTTCAAAGGTCAAGGCCCTTCCATATTCTACTGTGGTGCTGGATAGTATGCGCACATGAAGGTTAATATTCTTCACTGCAGCTGAAAATGAGAAAGGACTAGCTGCAGTGGAGCTGGTCAGCTTTACTAAGGCTGAATAACAGAGTAAAAAATGATTCTGCCTGCTCTTAGCAATGGAGGCTTTTGTAACTTGTACTTTACCTTTTTAGTTAAAAATAATCTCCTTGAGTTCTTAACTGGAAAAATTATGCTCCCATGTTCTTCAAAACCAACACACGCATCTTCTCCAAGGGAAGCTGCAGTTACGCAGTTCAAAGTGCCAGTGTAGCTGCTGTAATTAGAAATGTTCTTTTTCATCCCGTCTGTGAAACCCAGCAGGCAAGGAATAAGGTAAGACCTTTATATGTAAAGACTGCACAGATATTTGTTTAAATATAAGTGAAAAATAAGGTAAGTCATATTAGAGAAAATACTAAACAAAGTGGAGAATGAGGTATTAAGCAGTTCTCCAGTGTAAATCTGATGTTCCTGCCATCTAGATGAAATCAGAGAACTATAATAGCAGCCTAGATTTGATCAGCAAAATATATACACTATTAAATGCAAATTTCTCTCCTTTGTTAATCTAAGCATTTCCACCCTGGCAGAATTCTCTGAAGTTCCAGTTACTCAAATTCAGTTTCCCCACCTCAAAATTCATGAACAATAGCTGTACCATGAGGGCAAAAATGCTGCTCCACACCTGCTGAGAAGCATGCTGCAATTCTTCTGGTTTGTTCCTTTTAACCGTTGCTTTACTGCTGTCTATTATCCTTTGGCCAGTAATGTTAAATGCACATCTACACGGGTACCAAAGAAAGATGGGGAAATCTGTTGCCACTGTTCCTCCATCTGCACACTGGAACACACTGCCACGGCATCAGCGTAGCAACTTCTAACCACTGCCTCAGTGTTTTACCTGGGATGCATTACAATAAATCTTGACAACTTTGTTATGAGATGATACACATGGGTAAACAGGCTTTGTTTATAGAAGTAAAATGCACAGAAGGCACTTTCCAGCATTTGCCTCAGTTCATGACAATCAACCACCAAAATACCCCTTCTAAAGTTAATGAACATTTTTGTATGCCTTAATGAAAGGGTTAAACAACAAAGGGTTATACAAAATAGTATGAAAACATTTTAGCCTTTCATTGACAAGGTTGCATGTAAAGAAACAAGACATTCAATAATTCCGTCTTCTACTGAAACACAAATAACATATTTCCAGGAATTCTTAACTTTCAAACAGATTAACTTTCTGGCACTTCATTTATTTGCTGAAAAGCTTTTCCATACAGTAGCTGAACATGTGCTTTCACCCTTTCACCCATGTTTCAGTGTTCAATACTATAGTAAGACAGAACATACATGAACTTGGTCAAAACAATGCATAAATGAGGAATCTCACAATAAATCACAACAGAGAAGCACCAGAAATGACATCTCCAGGTTCATGATACCAAACTGGCAGAGAGGAGGTGAACTGAAATGTAATTGCTAAATTATCAGTTACAGAGGATACAAGAGGATGAGTGAAGGAATTAGTGCAATGACAGCATCTAGCAAGGCAGGAGGAGGCATCAGTTCAGAGTATCTAGCATAAGGGACACAAACAACTGAGAAGACAAATAATCTTTTCTGATAAATGAGAAAAATCAACATGAAGTTATACAGCTCCAAATTCAATTTAATCTGAAAATTGCATCTGAAATGGAAAATGTGGGATGCAACAGAAACACAAAGACCCTGAACCTAAAATTCTAGGGATCTACTGCACAAATTGTGGACAATGAAAACTGATTCTAAGTCAACTAAAATTCACAATTTGTTACAGGAGATACTTTAGAGCAGTGAGTTAGGGTTGTTCAGCCTGGAGAAGGGGAGGCTCAGGGGAGACCTTTGAGCAGCTTCCAGTACCTAAAGGGGGCCTAGAAGAAGTCTGAAGAGGGACTTCTCTTACAAGGGCATGTAGTGATAGCACAAGGGGGGATGGCTTTAAACTGACAGAGAGGAGATTTAGATTAGATACTATGAAAAAATTCTTCACTCTGAGGGTGGTGAGGCACCGGCACAGGTTGCTCAAAGAAGCTGTGGCTGCCCCATCCCTCCTGGCAGTGCTCAAGGCCAGGCTGGATGGGGCTTTGAGCAACCTGGTCTAGTGGAAGGTGTCCCTGCCCATGGCAGAGGGGTTGAACTAGATGATTTTTAAGGTCCCTTCCAACCCCAACTATTCTATGATTCTATGACTAATAAAGACAAGAAGGAAAATAAGAAGTGTCCGTCTTTTCTTTTTTTTTCCAGAGCTTTCAGTATACTGAATTTATAGTGGCATCACATTAGACAGTGTTATTCGGTCACGATGAACACAAATGAAAGGTGATTTTCGTTTTCTTAAAGACGGATAAATGCCCAAAATAAGCAAGTTGAAAAAGCAGAAGAACTTAAGATTACACATAAGTTTTCAGCTTTCAAAGGAGGAACCAGGAATAAGCATTCCTGTGTGTTAAGGAAAGAAGACTTCCAAAATTTTAAAAACAAAGACAAATTAGTAACAAAAAGTATTTCTGTTGAGTCATTTCTGCACAGAAGTTCCATAGGTCTTTATTACGGAACATGTGACACAACATGTGAAAACCTAAGACTGCAAACAGTCAGTGCCAACTGGATGATTTTGGTGCTTCAAGCTTCTCCTTGAATCGGGGTGTAAGAACTACAGATTAAACAGTCATGTTCACTTTTGTGTAAAGCCGTCACCTCTATACACATTGTTTCTCTGCTTTTGCAATCGGATACCCAAAGCATACAGAGAACATTATCTAAATGATGCTACATGCTCTTTCTTAAGAAAATCACCTCTTCAATTTATTAAAAATTACCTATGACACAATACCTTGGAATTATTTTTTTTTTTTAGTATTTCCTTTCAGATTCCACAGACTTTTGTGATGGCACCAAGCACTGAAGTAATGACAGTTTGTAAGGGTGCTTCAGTATTCTGGAGGAAAAAAATAATATGTGAAACCATTAGTACCAAACTAGCCAGCTGGCTAGAACATCCCCAGCTGGAACACGTCAGCTCTGGGCATGTTTTGTAGCCACCCCACTTGGAAGTTATGCAAAGCAGTCATTTGAAAGCATTAACAGGCAAAATACCTGTGTCTATTAAAATAGTGAAACAAAGGCATGTCAGGTAACTGTGCAGGAGTGTATGGGATAACTGAAATCAGCTTACAGTATAATGTACAATTGCAAACTTTAAGTCCAGAAGTATCACACTAAAACAGAGTACACAAAAGTGAACAATTTCCGACATACATACTAACAAGTCTGAAAACACAGATCTTGTGGTGAAGCCATCTAGTATTGCTCTAAGTGGAGTCAGAGTTGCTGGAAAAGATAAGAGGAAAGCAGGATGTATTAACAGACTGAATACAAATGCAAAGCAACAACAGTCTTTGTACAAGAAACTGTGATCAAGCATATCTAAAACACCGTCTTCTGTTATCGTGGGGTTTTTTGCAGCACCTCAGCTACAGAAAGAAAATAGCATGCCTTAAAGAGCCACCTGGCTAAATTACTGAGAAATGCAAGGATTTAAAAAAAGACTAATGCACATTGCTGCAGAAGAGGGTTCAAAGTAACCGGAAAGTGAATGAAAATAAGATAACTGTTCACACTACAGAAGGGCTAATAAACTCAAATGGTACAACTGGAAATTGAAACAGATGTTTAAGGCAGAAGTGTGTGTGTAGAACAGTAAACAGAACAAATTGCTAAGCAAGGCCACAAGAGATAAAATAAAGCCCTGAAGGTTTGTTTAGCAAAGTATTTTAAATGTCCATAAATTCTTCATGTTCTAATTAAGAAAACTTGAATAGTGTTACTCATGTTGTGTATCCCAGTTTAAAACTGCATCACTTCTCTTCCAGCTCAACTCCTCTGTCTTTGGTGTAATCTCTACCAACAAACACAGAATATAGTTCTGGTTCTCACTGTAGAAAACAACTTGGAAAAAATAAATTATGTGCTTCTTATGATAAAATGCAAGATCCTGATCTGTTGCATGGTCCCATGATATGTTTAGCAGCCTCTGAATAGTAGTTTTAAGTTATTAATTATATCTGAAGCAGAATCATAATTTGCTGTTATCCCCCCAAATCAATTGTTAGTTAATTAGTTTACTTTGGTAGATAAGCCATCTAATAGGCATGATACTCTTGTGTTCAGTTCAAGAAGTAATGAAACCTAGACTCAGATACATTTGTAAATTCATATGTAGACTTTAGCTCGTAAGTGTAACCATGATATGCAAAATTACTGATTTTCCTGCATTGGAAAAAGACACCACATATGTCATAAAACTAGACAAAACTATGAAACATGGTTGTCAGTTCATGATTAAAATAAAATAGTAAAGTAAATTATTTTTAGACATTGTGTTAAATATATTCACATGATCACGACAGCTATACGACATGGCCACTATTGCAAGCACACACTATATGTACATAACATATATGCCACAACAGTTTGCAAGTGTTGAGTTTTCACAAAGTAGCCAATTTTACCAGACATAAATAATCTTGTACCAATTTTTAGGCATTTTAAAAGGAATTAAATGTCCTAAATATATCCGTTCCTCTGCAAAATTAAGAAGAAAAAAAATCCTAAAAAGTCAGTGCAAATTGAACTTGTTCACCAAGATAGATTCTTATTAAGCTGAGGATAAACAAAGTTTAATAGATTAAAGGAAGAAACTCATAGAACTGCCAACTGCCTTTAGCAGAAGTTAAAGAAGACTAGGAATCAGAAGTCCTGGATCCTATAGCAGAGCCTTCTGTGAGTAGCTATGCTGTGGTTGCTGAGGTGGCTGAGGCTGTGGTTGCTGTGGAGGTGCTTGTTGACTGCCTGCTGTCTGTGGCAGAGATGTGGATGGTAAGTTATAGTTTGGCACCTGGGACATATTAGTTCCAGTGTTCTGATAAGCAGTGACATCAACAGTAGCAGGTGGTGGACTATACACTGAAGCCTGGTTAGAGTAAGTATTTCCAGCCACAGAGCCAACCATTGCACTGGGAAAAAAAGAAGTAAAAAGTTGAATTGGCAAACAATGTACCAACAGAACACAACACTTTATTGCATCCTCCACTGTTCTACACGCACACACAAAACTCTCCTAACTCTGGACACCTTGCATATTTAAAACTGTAGCCAGTGAATATTCCAATTAAAACTCAAAGACACTCCTCAGATTTAAACACACCTAACACACCTCCCCCACTGAGTTAAAACTAGACTGAATCTACTTTATTTTATTTTAATGTGGAATGTGGAATCACATCTATCTTCCATTCTGCTCATGAAAACAAACCAAAACTCAGCTGTTTCAAATAGTGAACCAAGTCAAGTGAAACATGCAGAAACTGGCTTTATCAATGTATGTCTTACCACTCAAAACATGTAACTTCTGGGGACAGAGACTAACCAATGCTTTAATAACTCAAGATGGATGTCTCTCCCAACTTTATAAAATAAAATTAGTTTATACAGACAGCAATAATTAATAACCCCCAACCTAATTTTTCTTAAGGTCAACTCAAAACTTTTTCATATTATGGGTAGTTTAGCCAAAGCTTAGCATCTTTGGGCATCCACGCAAAACACAGCCACTTGTAGCTCCTTTACATGGGGAAGCCATGTAACTTCCAGTAAGTATTCATAGCCCAATCGCTTCCTTTCCAAACTGAGCAGAATTCTCCCCATGTTTCTACAGTCAAATATTTGAGAACAATACAATACATACTATCTCAGAAATTATGCAAAGCCAGCCAGAGCAGCAGATATCATCATCATTAAATGTCTATTAAAAGTTATCATAAAAAGTCATGTCTATAGCACTTTCTCTATTTTTTCTTTTATATAAAAGAAATAGATATAAATCATATATTCCTCATGTACAAAATAAAAACCTAGAGAAAATCATTAAAAAAAAAAAAGAAGGTAAAATTTGAAGTTTGTCAGGAATTTTTACCAAATTCACAACACCACCAAAAAGCACACTGGAAATAATTGCACTGAAGTTTCTGTCAGTTCCATTTAAAATTATACTTCTAGAAGAAAAAAAAAAAAATCTCCTTTAAATATTTCCTGTCGCTCTGTATGTTTAAATTCATCTAAACTTGAATAGGAAAATATTTAAGATTACTTTGTGTAGGATGCCTGTGCAGGCTGACCAGGCAGTACTGAGCTGGCAGATGGAGTAACTGTGCCTTGGCTAAGAGAAGACAGCTGCTCAGGAGGAAGGTTGTAGCCTTGAATATGGCCCATCTGTGCACTCCCTGCCACCAAATACGCATTGCTTTGAGGTTGCCCAGGATAAACCTAGGAAGTTAAATAAAGGAATATTAAAAACAAAATACAAGAAAATTTGGTATTCAATATCTGACTTTAGAACTCAAAATACAGACTCTCAAACCTTTCTATTTCAGACGTTTTAATAGACAGCAACTGATTGTCTCCAATTAAGTGTCACAATGCAAAAAAAACAATTATCAGATTTTCAAAGGACATTATTTACATTTCTAATCTCAGGCTTCAGTACCAGAAAGGTCGAACAGTTTACTGGAAAACTTGTATTCCAAATTTTATTTTAATGACTAACGCTCATGCTAACTACTTTTGAATGAAAATACCAAAGAATTTAAATCATGTAACAAATAACAGCCCAGAGGAGAATACTTTTTTGATGCCCAGATGACTTTCATAAGGTATAATCACTAAAATGGAAAGTCAGTAATGTATTGGTTTTGTGTCGTTACTTAACCTGTCATATCACGTAACTGTTGAGATTGCCATTACAGAATTGTTTGAGTGGGACAGAAGAGAAAATTTGAACTGAATATAAGGTAATGTTTTACAACTAGAGGACTAGCTTGTTAGCAGATGAGTCAACTAAATCAAGATTGAATTTGTAAACTGAATTTAATAGTGAATTATTTGGTTTAACACGAATTACCAGAAGAATTATCAAGTTTCATGCACAACTTACATGTGTTCATGTAAGTTTATGATATACAGCTCTTCTATCTTAAACTCCATGAATTGCAGGTGACATTCATAGAAGCAAAGGCATGAGACTTCTTAACTTCTCAGAACTTTATACTGGCTCATCTTCACCATAAAATCCAGTTTTTCACTTTAAGAATCCCCAGAAACATGCCCATTTAAAAAATATTAAAATTATTTGATAGGGTCACGATATGATTGCTTATCACAACAACATTTGAATGGAAGACAATATTCCTCTTAATGACACTGAAAAAACATATATTATCTTCTTTAAAAGCCACTGAACGTACATATTTGTTGGAAGCTACTAGATTATTGGAAAAAAACAAAACAAACAAACCCAAAGCCATTTGAAATGTTATATATTCCTATAAACAGGAAAAGACTACAGGAAGTGTGTATTAGACTATGGAATTAAATGTTTAAGTGTTTAAAAGACCTTTGAAAAATACCATAGTATATGAATAAGCCAAAAGACCTACCCAGAGATAAGAGTCAATTATATGGAAATGCTGCCATGAAAGAACTATAATTCTTAACTTCAATAATTTGAACGCTAAATGCTCTCTACTGATATTTCAAAAAAAGGAAACTAAAAGAAGAAGTTGAATTTACAGTGGCATAATCTTAACCAGGAATTGTTCTCCTTTGGTTCTTTTTTTCTTTTTTGACCCACCATGCAAAGCTCTGGCAGCTTTCATTTTTAATTTTATGTGCACCTCAAAGCACAGGAGGGGTTTTTTCCTTGATCAAAAAGTACTGAACAGAAAAGAACCTGCAAAAGGAGAGTATCCAAAGCTTGCAGCTGAAAACAAACAGTATTTTATTGGGGGGGTTGTTTTTTTTGCTGGGGTTTGGTTTTGTTTTTTTTTTTACATATTGTATTGAGAGAAAACACTGCTCTTTCATTTGAGATCATCTCTGAGAGTGCAAGATTATTTTAACCCAGCATTAAGGTAACAAAGATAATAAAATGAGGTTTCCAACTCAGGGAGTGAGGGGAGTGAGAATACAAGGACAGAAATAGGAAAAACTATTACTTGCAATCAACATGCTCCACCATACTTTATATATCAGTATATATTTATTTTAGTAATGTAGAGAAGTATAGTGTAAAAAAAATATTTGAGCAAGTTTTGTAAAAACCTTAGCTCATGAAAAACTGTTTATCAGTAACAATTTAAGAAATCAACCATAGCTCAGTAAGTACTTGATAGCCTAAATGGCCATTGGAAGTTACATACATACCTGAGAGCCAGAAGCGCCAGATGACTGCATGTAATACTGTTGGTTTTGTAGTTTTGCATACATGGAATACATAGGGTCTTCATTCATCAATTTGTTATACAAAGAAAGAGCCTCCATTGCTTTAACATTGAGCTCTGAAAGTTCTGAATGTTTCCTAGAAAACACATTTTGCAGTTTATTCTACAATTTAGATAACTTCAGTACAGAGCAGACAATACGAGGAACTTTCCACGAGGTGGGATATGCAACATATTCTTACTGCCTGTGAAGTGATGCCTGACAAGTGCCAGAATGTCAAATGGTACAATACTATAAAATATCATGTGACTATGGAAAAAAAAACCCTCATGCCTCATCCCAGATGAGAAGCTACTAATAAATATGCCTGTTTTCTTTTCCAGTGTTCTTAGAAACTAACATATGATTAAGCAGCAACACTTCTAAGACTGAATCTTAACATGAATCAAAATACATGACATTTTTTACCTGTCTATATCTTCCAACTTTTCATCTATGAGAGGTCCCATCTGGTGGCACATTGCTAGAATTGAAAGACATTAAAATCTATCAGAGTAATAAAGATTTCCACACTGTAGAGTCAAAAAGCAGCTTTTTTAAAAAAATTATCGGATAGAAAATGTGTGGATGCTAATTCTTTACGCTAAGAAAGTTATAGTAACAGAGGTAGTGTCACAAACAACGTAAGGATGAGATACAGCTGAAGTTTTCAGTAGTGGTATGGTTTTAAAAGTACATTTAAAAAACAAAATACAACTAGGGCAAAACAAAACATTTAACATCTGGGGAGCATAAAGCTGAAACTGTTTTGCGTAAAAAAGTTCAGGTAAATCTGAAAGGCAAGCTCTTCTTCAAGAAGGAAAATCTGCCACTGCAACCTAGACCATGTGCTCAACTAACATTGCTACAGAAAGACTATATATGAAAACAATGAAAGGGGAAACAGGTTCCAATGATTCAAATAATGTGCACATCAAAGACACTTACAGCACTTTGCTATCTCACTGGAATCCTAATAGGGGTAAGGGGACTTTTTCAAACCACTAACACATGCAAAACAAAAACCAAACAAGAACACAAAAATTTACCAGAAGTAGAATGGAAAAGCATAAAAATAAACAAAAATGCACCCCTTGCCAACTTTCAGCACAATTACATGGGGTTCATGTAATTGCCAAGCAAACCACAGTTAACTAGCAAAAAGAAAGAGTCTGCCAAATGTGAAACAGGGTAGCTGGAAGGGGATGCTACAGTCTAACCCAACTCCAGAATGCAAGATGTGACCACTTATTCAAGCAATGAAATATTTACTAATCAAGATATGCGTTTAATCCCAAGCACCATTCAACATTAAAACTGAGAGATAAGAAAAGGCATCAAAGTTGATCTAAATGCATTATAAGCAGCTGTGAAACACTGTCTTCACTCCCAGTCTTCCCAAATTAAGAGATGCAGAAGGTCCTGAAAGCCTCTGGCCATGACTGGTCAAAGAGCACCACTGATGTGTTCCTTGGAGGCAATTCCAGGTAAAAAAGGACATGTATAAAAGGCACCTATCTGCTTCTTTGAACCTGGGATCAATAATACATTGGCAGAAACACTGGGAAAAGATGTAAAACCCAGTGTAAGTTATGCCTATTTTTATGTGGAACAGAGTATGTCAAAGGCATGAGAAGGATTGATTAGATTTCTGTACGCTAACATGATGATTGCACTGCTGCCAACCACAAACCCTCGGCTCTGCAAAGTGTTGGGATGAGCTCGCCAATGTAAAGATGTTTGTGACTGGACAACTGGATGGCAGAAGAAAATGAAGTGGTTTGATCAGCACCTGCCACCACTGATATGAACAAAAGATCCAACACACATCTATAACAAAATGCCCAGAATCTATGCCAAAAATAGTAGCTGCCCAAGGCCTACTTGAGTGTAAATACAGTCATGCATATGCCATTGTAGAACTATGTGCAGCCATGTGTTTGCCAAGTACTGTTGTAGGTAGCTGGGAAGCTATCATATGACTACACTACAGCTTTCAGATTCCAGGAGCAGTCACATGGTTTAATATAAAATTCATCATTGTTCTAAGGATCTCACAATGTGTTTTGAAAGGAGATCCTAATGTAAGCCATATCTGGAGGTTGGTTGACAGGCATACCTTTAATTTCTTTACCTCTGTCTTGGACCAGATATAGGCAATCTGCTTCTTAGACAACAGCCTCTGTAGCTATATTTGGTACTATTGGAAAGAATAAAACCATTCATGTTTCTTTTTACCCTTCTTTAGCTTTAGTGGAACTAGAATACATGCAGACATGTCACTGATGTGCAGTACCTAAAAAGGGAATTTTTTTTTTACAGGTATGATGAACCAGGTGGGTGTGGAAAGACAGGTATTATCCAAAAGCTTTCAAAGCATATGCACTTTTTTCTGACTTACTTCTAGACAGGTAGGTCTGGAATGTGCCATTTTCTTTAAAAAATTCTTGTCCTCTCTGAATTGTCAATAAAATAAAAAATTGTTGATAAAAAGCCAACGTTGTCTTATAATAAGTTTCTTTAGTTCCTTCTCCAAAGTTCGCTCGCAAAAATTTTGATACATCTATCAACCCAGGTAAAATGGTCTACAAGGCCTCTTTGAAGAGGTAGTCTGAATAATTTGAGCTTAAAGAACTAGTCTATTTTGTAGCACTCTAAAGAATTTGTTAATATTAAAGTCCTACAGAAATACACGATGTGAAAAGCACATGTGGGATACCCACAGGCCTATTTAAGCCTCAGTAGTATTTCTGCTTCCTCTCATGGAATCTTCCTCACACTCCTTTTGCAACTCATGCTGTGCTACTTTATGAAGGGGAAAAAAAAAGGAAAAATAAAGGATAAATAAGACTGAAAAGCATTCCCAGCTCTTGAAAAAAAAAAAAAAAAGAACAGAGAATACATATTTTTAGAGAGGAGTGGACTTTTTTTATTTTAAAACTTTGCACTTTAGTCTCTTAGATATGGGAAACAGGAAGTCAGAAGATAATTACAGCTCAAGCCCTTCTGCATGCTTGTAGCGTGAACATGAAGCTGAAATAGTTTCAGCTTAGTTTCAATTAGGTTTGATAGAGGTAATTAGTATTATTAGTAATTAGTATTATATAATTACAGAGATGAAAACAACAACAACAAAAAAAACAGTAACATCTTCTTACCCTCAAGATGAAGCAATTCTGGGAGGTCTGGCTGGTCATCAGATGGATCCGCACTTTGTAACATCTGCAAGAGTTGGTCCATTTTGTCCTAGAACACAAATTGTGTAATTAGGGCATATGTGGGTGTGGGAGAATTAACACTTTCAGCACAGTAAATTAGAGCAGCTATTTACAAAAGCCATTTTGACCTCTTGGGCTTTGGACTTAACTTCAAGAAAATACAAACCATGCATGCTACTCTACAGGAATGCAGATGCCCAAACAAGGGAAAGCCAAATGATAAAAACTGTTACCATTTCTTATCACAAGTGGATAAAAGCACAAGCAGAACGTGCAGAATACTCATTTCTAGGAGTCCTTCTAAATAGTATTTTCTGAGCAGTTTCTATTTTTCCCTTTCCCACTATTACAGATGCAATGTCACCACCTAGTGGGATTAGTGGAAATGTTTTGACAGAACGCATTGAGAGAATAATTTAAAAAGAAATGGGTACTTAAAACTAAATTCACTGAAAAACTATCCTGCATTCTGTAAGTGTATGAGGCCTATCTGCACATGAGCAATATCATCACTAACATATATGAAAGGTTTTTTTTAAGATGACATTTGGATAGTTTGCATGGTTGACTTCAGAGTAAGCCATCCTTCGTTAACCAGTTGAAATGCAACCCATTTATAAAAGTACCAAAGGGTAGAAAATTAATACGCATAAACTCTTTCAAAATTATGTCTTGGAGTAAACTATACTGCTTAACCAAACATTACATCTAAATGATTGAAAAAAAGTCATTTTTTAGCTGAGTGCTATTAAGTAAATAGCTTTTAACAGGCCAGAGTTATATAGAATCATAGAATCAACTAGGCTGGAAAAGGCAGTATCAAAGTGGAAACTAAAACCAAGTTTTTTCTTCCTTAATCCCATAAAAAGCAGGAAGAAGCCAGATGAACTACTTTCTTAAAAGAGTATGGTAATTTTAAAAAGAAGACAATAAAACATAAACCAACATGGAACCACAAAAGACAAAAGGAAGGCACCTCAAGGCGGGCCTGAGATAAGCTATTTCAGCAGATCACAAACTAATATCTGTTGGGAGGAAGGGTATTTGAGGCAGGAGTTAAACAGGACTTTAGGAAGGCAGTAACTCATCCTTCATTCAAAAAACAATTACTGAACCTAGTTGAGAAAGAAAGGGAACAATTCTAAAGACAGCAATTCTAAGCCCTCTGGTAGGGAAAGGGGAAAGATTAAAAGGAAAAAAAAGGTAGAAAAAAAGGCGGCAGAGGAAAACATCCTGGGCTCAGAGGGGAACCTTGCAGAATCACTGTGGAGAGATTGTGCAAATCTTGCTAAGTATAACTTACACAGAACAAAAAGCTCACAGTTTTCAGAGAAGGAAAGAGATCTTTCAGACTGGGGGAAGACAGTGGTGGTTACAGTGGAACTAAATCTAAAACAGTATTCAAGATGGGTATCTCCAAGGTATCTTGAAGTACTTAAAACAAACTTGAATGCAAATGTGTTACTCCACACCAAGCTTCTAGTTTGGAGGTGAACAGCTGTACAATCCTAGAGTAGGGCCCTAAATGGAATACAGTTTCCATATTCAGTTTCAGAAACTCCTAAGAACTTCAAAACACATGAACAAACTAGAATACTGCACTTTTTTTTTTTAATTAGTAACTTTCCCTTCCTATTCATTTTCTTTTGTTTATGTTCTCCTGATATTTCAAATTGGTTTTGAAATACATGATGAAAGGGTTAAACATCACATATTTAAATGTACCAGCAGTTGAAAATCAGTACTTTTATCATGCTTACTTCATCAATATAAACTGGTTCAGGCTCAGGTTCTATAGTCTCTACTTGAACTTCATCACTGAACTGCACCGTTTTCTTCTCAGCTTTCACTGTAAGATGAAATAGACAAGCAGTTTACTATAAAATAAAAATAAACAGAACAATGGCACAAGTATACAGCTAGCGTGTTGCTTAAGTTCTTCATATTTCAAATATCTACTGTGAGAATTTAAGAAAAAAATAGTATTTTGTTGACATTTGAAGGCAAAAACCTTCTCCACATACTTAATTTTTTAAAACAAATCTGTAAATTGCTTAACAGACATCAGTTCAGACAGGTTCAATTGAAACATGTCTTAGCAAGTAAATGTCTGTATTGCAGTCTCCCTGCACATAACATACTTGTTATTAAGTATCAAGAAAATAAATTAAGAAAGAGTAATTGGAAAAAATAGAGCTAATAAATCAGGATTAAGAGAACACTGCTAAAATCATCTATGACAAACCAGAGCCTTCTTTTCTCCAGAGCAAAGTATAGAATTGAAAGTTCTCAAATTCTGCTCTTCTTTCTTCATCAAATAGTACCTGCAAAAGCATCTTACTCTCCTGTAGTGGAGGCCACAATAAAAAAAAAAAACACAACCTACATATTTGGAAAAAAAGCCAAGTACTACTTTTATCATACTACTCTTATCAGTTTGTCTTAACATAGAACCGATGACCCCTACAGCATGTAATTCTGCTCATACCTATGGCACACTCGTATTGAAATCACAAGAGATTAATCTTGCAAACCCATCAGATTTACGGAAATCAGGTCTAGAATCTTAAAACCTTGTCGCATATTTAGTATTTGTATTAAATATTTACAGTAGGTTAGATGATAAAAATACATAGAAGATAAGCAGTGCAGAAGAAACCCTCTTTCCATTATGCACACATATATACCTACAGGATGGAGGTTTCTTGAATTGTCTGAACTGTGGTAACCTGACTCCAGTGACTATGTGCCCAGGGGCTTTCGGGTTTTCCTTGATTAGGTAGGTACCCTTGCAACTAAGCAAAAAGGCAATTTGGAAAAAAACTGCTGTTGCCTGCATCTCTCTAGATTTCAGTGGAGTTCTTAAGTAAGTCTCAAAGAAGCTACCGACAAAGCCAGCAGCAGACAGGACCATATTTTTCAGCAAATGCCAGCTTGGGCAACCTTGGTCTGACACAAACGTATGACTGTTGTTTGTGAGAGCAAAGCAAAGGCTTCTCAGTTTTGAGTATCATCTTAACTTGCAGCTGAACTCTATCATAAGGGAAGGTAAATCACTACAGAAGTATCCTGTGGGCCATGGCAAGGCTCAATATAGATACATAAATGTAATGTTACTTACTCATTTCTGGCTCAGCAGAAAGATCAGCTGTTACAAAGTTAGATGGAAACAATCCTATACCCTGATGAGTTTCACCTTTCCACCAATTTGGATCACTAAAGATAAAAAAATAATTAAAGCACCCACATATTAATAATACTCACATGAATCTTCCTAATAATTGCCTTGTATAAGGCATTTTTATTACTTGTACATAAATACAATTTGTATTCATGCAGAAATATTTATACAAGAATCTTTATGCAATTACATTTGCATGTAAAAAAATCTAGGAGATAACTAAATAAAGTATTTAATGTTTAAACATATTTTATCGCAATGGTATTCTAATGCATTCTTCTACGTAGGAGATATCCTAGCCAATTGATTTTTACAGTCTACTGTACTTCTAGTAAGCATCCTATATAAATTACCTGTCATCAAGGATAGTTATAAGTTCTCCAGCTTTAAAAGTTAATTCGTTGTCTTCAGCAGCCTCAAAATCATAGATTGCACGAACTTTTCGGCCTTCATGTTTGTGATTTGTCAAAAGGCTTGAGGTGCTCGGATACAAAGAGGAAAGTGTTGCTTGCTGTTGCCTTTGCTCTTTCAGTGACAGTTCAATAGCTACAAAAGAAGAGGCATTAACATGAAAATTCCCTATAAAAATAGTTTGAATTATATGAAAATTTAGCTCTGTGAAAACTTCTAATATATTGCCATTCCTGTTGCACCATGATCAACTTCTGCCTTTCACTTAGAAATAATGGTAAAAAACAAAAAAGATTGTTTACAACTAGAGAGCACAATCTGCCCAGAGATTTACTGAGGTTTTCAACATGCACAGGTTGAATAAATAGTACGTAAGTATGAACAGGATAACTCAGTGAAGTCATCCATTTTTTATTATTAAAATGCTGTTATTACCTTGAACTGATGTAAAGTATCAACATCCTTACTAATATATACATGATGTTGAACTTTCCACATCACTTGAAATATTAAAAAGATACAACTGCTCAGGCACACACTGTTTCTCTGTTAGATCAGGAGTTTGTAGCTTAGATACACAGAATCGCACAGATTTGTTAAAGTTGGAAGACACCTTGGAAGGTCATCTTGTTCAACCCCTGATCATGCAGGATCACCTGCAGCTGGCTGCCCAGGACCATGTCCAGATGGCTTCTGAATAGCTCCAAGGGTGGATACTCCACAACCTCCCTGAACAACCTCTGCCAGTGCTAAGCCCAAAGCCGTAATACATTCAAGGGCTAACACTTGATGCCTTTACATTGCTGAAGTTTGACATCAAAAACCAGTATCTCAACCAAAAAGATCAAACCAAAAGAGATAACTCTTCACACATGTCTCGTTAAGGATCATTAAATGACCATTAAATATACTTTAGTACAATAAATCAAAAGAAACCACCCTAGTTTTTTTTATTGGGACTGCAGTGAGACATTTGTAATTCACGCTTAGAGCAATCAAAGCCTCAAAGTATACCACAGAAGCAGTATTCAAAGGAATAAAAGTTTAGAGTACCCAAAATACTTTCATACAACTTATACTATAATCCGTATTTTGTCCATCCATCAAATGTTTAAATTGCAAGTGAATGTGCTTCACTTGCCCCAGAGAAAGGGAAAGGAATGGAAATCATAACCACAATCCATAAATATACTATTCATATAGGAATACCACAATCCATAAATACACTATTCATATAGGAAGCAAAACATTTGTTCCTGGTTTATTTGACATTTACCAATATATTCATTAGGTCAGCAAGTAAATGCACTCACCTTTAGCTAAATCCTCCTCTTCCTTTTTGTTGGCTACTGCACCAGGATCTTTGGCAACTAGAGCTGGACTTGCTTTTGCCTGTTCAGCAGCCTGGCCAAAGTGAAAGATGTAAAAATTAACTCAACAAAAAACTGACAATGCATTATGTTCACCATTTTGATCTGTATTCATCTGCAATGTAAAATTCTAAGGTAAGTCATAGCATTTTGAGATGATCTTTTGAGGTCCCTTCCAACCCTTGGGATTTCACCCTTCAAAGGAATGTTCTATTAAGACAAGACAGTTTTTATGTTTGACAAACACAAAATTCAAGACTGCAAACTATAAAATACGGAACTGAGACTAAAGAGAATTTGTGATGCCCTTTAAGAACACCCACAGAATTTAATATACCTGTGAACCAATAGCTGGAAAAGTAACTCCTTGCTCTTTAAGATTTTTTATCATAGCAGATATTAAACTAAGCTGTGGGTCATTCTTGAATTCATCAGTCCATTCCACCATAAGGGCTTTCAGCTTTTCACAAACTTTTGGATGACCCTGCAAGAACAGTAGAAACTAGTTACATAATGTAGGAATCTGTTCTAAATTACTTCATATAAAATAATTTCATGTTACTCTCAATATAAACTACATAAATACTTTATTTTCAAGTCAACTGTATCATTAAAGGATATCTTTGTTAGAAATAGAGACTAGTACACCAGCATTGTGTTTGTACAATACATACTAGGCCCAAAATAAAATAAAACAAGGTTATATATAAGCTCTGCATTATCTCCATTTCACCACATCTGTATTTAGCATTTCATTGCTGTTATTTAACATGAAAATGAATTTGTATACTTACAAATTAACACACCACGCACCACCTCCCACAGACAGAATATGTAAGTAGTGTCAAGTGGCATTCAGGAAGTTCTTTCTCACAGCCACAGTCTTCCCAGTAACCTTGTATCCTCCTCCCCAGCTCCCAGATTTCCAGTCTTCCAAAACTAGTTTCCATTCCACTTTCATATTACCCCAATTCTCTGTCTGATTTCACTTTTCTATGAATTGTATAAACCAATGCAATACATTACCTTATTCAACACATTGCTTACTTCACTGGCAAAATCTCTTGAACAGACTTCTAGATGAAAGATTTTACCACAGTTTGATACACAAGCTCCTAGAAGCTAAAGAAAGAAAGATTAAAACTCAGAGAATATATTTTGCAATATAATTGTTCACAAAGTGAAAGCATTACATTAAAAAGAACCTACTGTTAATGCTTGCATAGCAACATGGGGATCTTTATGGTTCACTCTCTTCATAATAGAACGGAGACAGTCCTTAGGCCTGAAAAACACAAGACAGATTTTAAAAGATGTAATGGAATGAACATTTCCTACTGTACACCTGATAACACTTACAAACAATAACATTGTCAGTAAATTATTTAGTAGCATATAAGTGCAACATTAAAAACAATAGATTTACACTTCTAGTAGTTGCACCCAGTTCTACCTGTAAGATTGCTAACTTTCTTACTTATCAAAATGTGTCAGTAAGTTACATTACCTTTTGTAGTTACAGCTAAATACTGTAAATATTCTAGAAACGCATAAAATCCCTTGCAGTTAGAGGACTGTAATTCTCTGTACTGCATGCACCCGCTCCTCCATATTTCACATACATATGTAAGGATATTTGCTTACATATTGATCACCGACACCCTTTTGTTAGGTTGATGAGGTTTTTTTATATTACCACCACTGTGTTCCTCAGAGTCTCTTCTCATCTACAGAGTATCATTCATAAAGAATATATGCAATAAACCAGGAAGCCCTAAAAGACCCTATTAGAACATTCTACATCAGTTTCAAAACCATTGAATACAGAATTCTAAGTATTATCTACACTGTGGTAGATAGTGCGAAAAACAAATTTAAGAAATAATTTGAATGGGAGTTTCAGACACAGTATAGCATACTAAAATCTGTGTGATTTTCTGTTGTTCTGTTGTCTTTAAAGGTAGTAGAAGGCTGAGAGAGGCTGGGGTAGGAACTGTGACTGGCGTAAAAGCATTACCTGTTGAATAGATCTGAAAAGGTACCCTGAAAGAGGGTAAGTAAGGAAAAAGGAAAAGAGGAGGTGTATTTAAACTAAGAGATTTGATGTATTTCTGGAATATTTATGGTACCTTTTTGGGGTGGGGGAGTAAAGGCTACCAAAATTGTTTTTCTATTCAACTGATATCCAAGAACTAACATGAAACTCAGGTATAAGTTACACCACAGCTTGGCTATACTATATTTGGCAGTGTCTACATTTTACAGAAATGTCCACCTCATATTTAGTAGTACTAATTTTAGAAAATGCTATCACACAGCAAGACTACTTATCACTCAGTGTATACCTTCATATAACCAACTATTAAAAATAAAGGCTATAAGGCAAGCACTGCCTTTTATCTATTAATTATCCATGCATTATCATGCATTCACTTTAACTGAGAAAGAATACAGGCCAAAATTTTCAGAAATAACTGATTTTTTTAACCATTAATTTAATAGTAGGATTACCCATGTGATACAAGTGTGAGCACAAAAAAGCACATGTCCATTAATTGTTAAACCAGTATTTATAAAGGTAGGGTGCAGGTTCAAGAGCTTAGCAGTTCAGGAACAGCACCATTAGCCTGACATTTTTATTAAGGAATCCCAAGTCTTATTAAAAAGTAATAAAGTTTCAAGAAAGCCTCAAAGGCAAATAATGTTCCATACATGTCAAGTAAAATTTTGAAGAGGCAAAAAACCACGTAAACCCCTCAGTAATTCATAAGAATACCTTATCTATTTGCTCACATATTTAACAGAAATTATCACTATTTGAGTGTTACTGTTCTAACATGCTCCAACAGTAAAAAAAAAATAATCTTTTCCTTGTATCTACACCAAAAAAAAACAACAACCCAGGCTTACTGATGTTTAGTCACACAGACTAAGAATCCCTATTCTAGACAAATCTGTAATCCTTATTTTTACTTCAAATTAATCCATCATACAATTTAGCTTGTAAAAGAAAGTGAAAAGCATTATACAGAAATTTGAGGGAAGGCACATGCCCCATGAGAACAGAATTCTATGTGTTTCTTAGACACCTCTCCAGACGCTATACAAATATTGGTCCACAGTTCAGCTCCAACAGTTCTACAATCAAAATTTCAGAGGCAGCACAGTCAGCAGGAATAACAAATCAGTAAATGGAAAATAGGGAAAGATACAATAGAAGTTACAGCATTATATACAAATATATCCAAAAACTATTCACAACATATTTCAGTTTTAGAGTAAAAAAATACTGTATTTGATTGTGTTTTATTTAGCAAAGACAAAATTAACAGCAATTGAAATTTAAAATACTACTCTGCACAAAGCATTTAATACATTTTCAGAAATTTATTGTTCTGTTACAGTCTAAGGTAACTTGACTGTGGGGCTCATGACTACACAGGTGACTAAATTTTCCTCCTTGCTTCTTTAAAAACAAGCTAGTCAAAGAGCTTCCTGGTTAGCCTGTTAGACGTATACTGCAGTGCTACTGAGGTTAAGTAACTTGGGTGAACAAGGAAGGTTGGAAAGAAAGGAAGGTAGCTTGGAAGACTATCAAGCAAGCAGTTTTACTGTTGTCTCTTGTACAAACAGGCACAAAAACAACCAAGAAGAATCATCTAATCAGAATATTGACTCACTGAGGCAGTGATTAATCCAGAAGAAATCAAGACAGTTAGGCAAGCAGCAACATAGACAAACCATTTCCCAGTGACAATTTTTCCCAGCAGAGAGTGCTGCAATTAACATTTCTATTTTCTCAACTGTTGGTGAATTTTCACTGACTTCATTTTTTTTTCCAGCTGTCATTTTTATTAAGTAACTTTTCTGGAGAAAAACTGATGATATAGCTTCAAATATAAAAGTACAAAAGGTATAAATGTACAAAAGGTACAACCATCTCAAAGCAAACAGGGCTAACACTGAACTCACTGAGGAAGGAGTGGTGCTTCATGCTAAAATATACCATATGTGGCCTTTAATTTTCTCTTTTATTATGCTTAATGAATCATTCAGATTTTATAATGTTATTTTACTCAGAGCTGATAAACTATAGATTCAGTTGTGTAAGGATTTCCATTGCAGAAAACCAATACTGTGCAAAAATCTGTATCTTTTCTGTAGTAAGATGATTCAAAATGCCAGTCAAATATGATAAAAATAAAATAAAAAATACACAAGTTTTAATCGTGTTCCCATGCTGAAAAGGCAGCTTGCTCACTACCAATGTTAAAAAAAAGTGGGGTGCAAACAATGTAATATGTAACTGCTGAGCTGTACAAGTTCCTGAAACAAATTCAGAGATTAAAAACAAAGTTTTGATTGTCTTATAGTTAGACAAATCAAAGTGGTTTTTTGAACACTTCTGTTCCTGGCTTTTTTGTTCAAAAAATGTGTAATGCCCTTCGAGACATGGTTTAGTGCTAGTCTTGGCAGCCCTTGGGTAAAGGTTTAAAAATTAATCTTATGAGAAAATGTAGCACCTTTGTGACATAACAGTTAACAACAATTCTTCTGGATGCAAACAAGTTTTTGGCAGACCTAAATAAGACAATGTATCATGTAACACTGTAGGACAAAAAGTCCTTGTTCACGAAGAGTAGTTCTTCTAGTCTACTGTGGCTTTAGGTATAAGATGATCTAAAATGCTGCAGGCATGCAATGGAGCTTACAGACTGGTACACAGAAAACCATTTGCTAGTGACATTGGATTTCTTTGGACTAGCTTTTGTGTAGGTCTGTAACTTCTTCCAGCAACAGCCAGCTTGCATTGGAGCAGAACTGGTTAAAAGATTAAAGCATATCCCAGTTAAGAAGACTAGCATCCTTGCCACAGGAACTTAAACTGCAGGAGGATTTCAGTGTAGCACATCTTATTTAAACTTAAAATGAGGAACCTTGTCTTGCTTTACCTTGCTTTGGAATGACATAATCCATTAAATCAAAGAAAACCCACTATCAGCAAGTTTAACAGATTCTGAATTTAAGCTATGAGTCAACTGACAGCCTATTATTACAAGCAGGGTAAATATTACAAAGGTTAAAGTCACAGACAGGATAAACCCACTGTTTTATTACACATGAAAAAAAAACAAAAAACAACCAACCAACAACCAAACAAAAACACACACACACACACAGTACCCCAAAACCAACCAAATAAAACCCACAAACCATAAGACAAATGCCAGCTGTCCCATAGCAATTTAGCCACACTTTCCTGGAAGATCTCTAGTTTTGTCTGTACACCCAAGCAGCCGCCTCTTGCCAGTTACATACGTTTGAGCACTGTCTAGGCTAAAGTTGCTGTGAGACTAAATCTTGCCTGTGGAAATGTTTTCAGTGATTAAACAGGATACTGAAGCCTTCAATAATATTGTTACAGGCTCAGCATCAATATGCACAAGGAGCAGAAATGCAGTTTGATATATACAGACTAATGTGAAACATTATTATCAACTGTTATTTTAACTACAACTATACACAGCAGCACAGAAGTCTCAATATGCCATGCTATTTATAAACACTCCTCTGGAGACCTTCTCTAATCCCGAGGAATAAGCTTATTTGCAAACCTGTCCTTTGAAACAGAAGTCCCAGATGGGAATTTGCTGTCTGACATGTTACACTGTTTTCCTGCAGGTTTAGAAGGCAATCCAAGTCATTCTCAGAGAAGCCTTTCACTAAACAGCAGCAATGGCAAACTCTTTTTAAGGCTATTCTTTAGCTTTAGAACTGAACTGTTACAGGGAATGCTTCAGATGCATATAAAACATTTACAAAGCCTAGTACTACACTGAATAAAACCACTAGATACACTAAAATAATGTCTTTAAACTGTATTTTTATTTGCTAGCTCAAATTGTGCTTTAACGTTTCATGTCCAAAAAACATGTGCATGCATAAATTCTATGAGAGCTCAGTAAAGAATCAATAATGAAAGCATTAGCAGACCATATTAAGATGTGTTTAATTTAGTATCACATTTTCAAAATGTATATTTATTAAAGTTCTGGTGACAGAAAATATCTTCTTCAAACAAGGGAAAGAAACACAGAGCTTCATTGTTTTCTGTGACAAAGACACTGGTGGCCTGTTGGTGAGAAGGAAAGGGCAGCAGATGCTTTATACCTCAGTCTTAGCAGTTTCCACATACAGTGGAAGCTCACAGTCTCCTTATCACCCAACTGGTGAAACATGGGCTGGATAAAAGGATGGTAAGTTGGGTGATAACTGGCTGGCCTCCTAAACTCCTCAAAGAGTTGCCAGCCAGTGGTGCAAATTCCAGCTAGTGGACAGTAACTAGTGGGGTCCCTTAGGGATCTCTGCCGGGACCAACACTGCTAAATGTCTTCACTAATAACCTGAATTATGGGAGGCAGTGCACCCTCAGCAACTTCACTTTGACAACAGCAAAGTGGAGGGGAGCAATCAGTATACTGGAGGGCAGGGCTAATCTTCAAAGGGACGTGGATGGGCTGAAGAAATGGGCAGACTGGAACGTCATTAAGGTCAACAACAACAAGGACAAGGTGTTATCTTTCAGATCCTCTGCACCAGCAAAGGCCAGCAGCTGACCACCTAAAAAGCAGCTCTGCAGGAAAGGATCTGCAGGTCCTGTTGGGTGACAGGTGTCAGTAGTGCAGCCTGGCAGCAAAGAAAACCAACTTCCTTCTGGGTCAAACAAGTGGTCAGTGCTACCAACAGGGCTGCTAAAGTGATCCTTCCCCTCCATTCTTGTAAGATGGCATCTTGAGTACTTTGTCCAGTTTGGGGCTCCCCAGTGAAAGAAGGGTATTGATGCATTAGAGTAAATCAAATTGAGAGGTGCCAGCATGGTCAGAGGGGAGTCTGACAAGAGATGGAGAACTGCTTTCAGTTTAATAATAGAATACAAAGAAGATGGAGCTGGACCCTTTCTTAGAGCTGCAGTCATAAGACAAGATGCAACAGACAAGTTGGAACAGGGGAAATTGTAATCATATTGCAGGGTTATTTATTTACTTACTTGAAGATAGTAAAATATTGAAACATGTTGCCCATAGAGGTTTTGGAAACTCTGACCCTGCAGGCATTCAAGACTCAACACGGTCCTGAGCAACCTGATCTAATTAGACCTGTTTCAAGCTGGAGGGTTGGACTACATGACCTCTGGAGGTCACTTCCAACCTAGATTATGATTCTATAAGAAAAAGCCCTCCTGAAGTCTCCTAGGTTTACAATGACACTGCTAAAACATACCAGCTAATTTATTCCATTACATTGCCAAAAATTTGCTGTACACAAAACCTGATTTTAACAGATCAGCCAGTATCTCCAAAGGAAGAACTGTAAAATACTTGAGCAGAAAACCCATACATTTTCCTTTTACTTGTAATAAATTTAATTGATCTGTTGCAAAAGACTATATAAGCTAATAAAAATTTCAGTCCTCTCATCTGAGACTGAAATAATAAAATTAAAAAAGCTTGGTGAGGAAATCTCTAAAGTCACTTACCCTGTGCGTGACTGTCCGACTTTGTCGCAGATGTCTAAGATGAGGCCCCAGTCCTCTGCAGTGTTCATCTCACTGGTTGCTTTCTCTGATGAATAAAGATTAAAATATAAATTAAAAAAAAAATAAAATAATTTAACAGATTGTCAACTGAGAGGAACAACCTAATGGCAGAATCTATTCAGCATCCAACTAAAAGTGCCAAAACATGAGAACCAAGCAGTGATACTGTATCCTGCTTATATAGAATCATAGAATAGCTAGGGTGGAAAGGACATTAACACCATCTAGCTCCAACCCCCCTGCCATGGGCACAGACACCTCACACTAAACCATGCCACCCAAGGCTTCGTCCAACCTGGCCTTGAACACTGCCAGGGATGGAACATTCACAACTGCCCTGGGAAACTCATTCCAGTGCCTCATCACCCTCACAGTAAAGAACTTTGTCGTGGCTTAAACCCAGTCAGGTAATTCGTTCGCTCACTTCCCCCCCTTTTCTTGCCCTCCCCCTGCTCTCGGAGGGACGGAGAGGAGAATCGAAAAGAATGCAACTCCCACGGGTTGAGATAAGAACAGTTTAGTAACTAAGGTATAACACAAATCACTACTGCTACCACCAATGATAATAATGATAAAGGAAATAACAAGGGAAGAGAATACATCATCTCACCACCAGCCGACCGATAACTTGCCCCCCCAGCCCGACCAAGCTCCGACCGATACCTCCTCCAACCCTGCAGTCTCCCAGCCCTTCCGGCTAACTCCCAGTTACATCCTGGGCATGACGTGCTGTGGTATGGAATACCTCTTTGGTCAGTTTGGGTCAGGTGTCCTGTCTCAGCTTCCTCCCGGCCTCCCCTCCTCCTTGGCAGAGCATGAGGCTCACAAAGTCCTTGGCCAAACCAAAACATCCTTGTTATCAGCTCTGTTCCCGAACTGAAAGTCAAAACACTGCACTGCACCAGCTACCAAGAAGGGGAAAAATGACTGCTACTGCTGAACCCAGGACAAACTTCCTCCTTATATCCAATCTAAACTTCCCCTGTTTAAGTTTGAACCCATTACCCCTTGTCCTATCACTACAGTCCCTAATGAAGAGTCCCTCTCCAGCATCCTTGTAGCCCCCCTTCAGATACTGGAAGGCTGCTATGAGGTCTCCAAGCAGCCTTCTCCTCTGCAGGCTGAACAGCCCCAACTTTCTCAGCCTGTCTTCATATCAGAGGTGCTCCAGCCCCCTGATCATCCTCATGGCCCTCCTCTGGACTTGCTCCAACAGCTCCATGTCCTCCTTATGTTGAGGACACCAGAACTGTACACAATACTCCAAGTGAGGTCTCACGAGAGCAGAGTAAAGGGGCGGGAACATTGTTTCATTACTCAGAATTTTGGTTTATTTAGTTGGGGATACTTTATAAATACAAGCAAATGAGATGACAGGGAAGAGAAGGCGGCAAAGAAAACCCACAGCAGAACCACACATTATACTTTTCCTACTTGTTTGTTTGGTTTTTGTTTCGTTTTGTTTTTAATATAGCCAGCTCTGGGTAATCTGCAGGCAGATTGTGCCACAAGACACCTGAATTGAATGACTTGCATAGAGAGCCATCACAGACAAAGACATTCTTCTGTATCATAGTCCATGAGAACAGCATCTGCACTGCTGCCAAAGCCAGCCTCATCTCTGAAGCATCATAACAACTTTTTTGAAACACAGATCATGAGCTGCCTATATGGCATTCCCAAAACTGAAAACAACTGGCAAGCACAGTCCAGAGACACACAAAACGCACTGCATGGAGACAGTTTACTTCCATGACTCCACTGTTTCAGTGCCAATTCTGCTGGAGCTGGAGCAACTCCAGCCAAAGTGTGTCTGCACGGTGCTCTCCACAGCCTTAAGATCCCATCAGGCTCAGAGCTGACATCCAGCCTTGCAAACCCACACCGTTCACTCATACATAATGCTGTACTTCAGTTAGCTCATCCTTCAGCAGACAGCTGAACTACCCAATGGAACTGAAACATTGGCCTTTTCCATTATTCTACATAACAGTCAGTCATCTGTACTTCTGGCAACAATTGATCCTTCTTTCCTCACAATGTCAGCAAAGACAAATGGCACGGCAACCTGCTGTGTCTTACAAACCAAAAAGTAAACTAATGCATGCTTAATGTTTTAAGATAACACCCAGCTGGTTTATGCTATTTTAAATAGCTGGCTAAAACTACAATTAAGACTGTAATTGATGACATAGCTGATCCATACGAACCACACCAGTTACAACCTTTTTTTAATTCTCAATGAGAATATTTTACAGATTTATTAGTACAAGTACAAGCCTTCTATGATGGCTACATCTCTTCCTGGAAGTTGAACTCAGTTCTGTATAAAATTTGTCATTTGCTTGCAACACCTTCCCCCTTGTTTGTTGGGATATTTCCTCAGCCAACAAACAGCAGACTGTTTGTTACTAAATCGCAGCCTGAAACCCAGTTTCATTGTGTGCTTTCTGTCTTCTGTAGTAACAAGCATCCATTAATTCCCTCAGATAATAAAATTAATCATAAGACATGAGGAAAATTAATTTGCCTCTAGAGTTTTAGTTACATTCTGTCTCAAACAAGGTCAGTTTTAAAAGTTAATGGCATACTGTGAATGTTAGCAGTACCCTATCTAAGACCGACTGTCCACAAAAATGGCCACTATCACTGTCAAAGCATTAGTGAGTGACTATCACCTTTCACCACTCTGGGAACAGGAGCAACAAAGATGCCTGACAAAATTCCTATGTTGCATCAGCGTTTTGTAGACAGAATTATGACTTAAAGCTACTTAAGTTAAATTACTTACACTAGCATTACTTAAAATCCATTAATGTTCTCTTTTTAATGGAAGGCACACATCTATAGCCAAAAAAAAACTTTATGTACATTCAGTATTTGCTTACTCTAACATCTGGCACCCACCAGCCTTCAGGTACAGCTGACATGTCACTATCAGACTCTATCATCTTAGTACCAGAATAAACTCTGATGGGGAGGGAAAACCAGACATTTGTGTTTAAAGTATCGGGGTAGGTTAGCACAGCAGGTAGAAAATAACTTAAATAAGAAATGTTCTTCATCTTTCACCCCAATAAAAAAATAATTATGCCATAGCAATATGAATATTTACTTCAGACCCTATCCCTCTGTTGTGGTTTAAACCCAGGCAGACAGCTTGTTCACTCACTTCCCCCCTTTCTTGCCCTCCCCCTACTCCTGGAGGGACACAGAGGAGAATCGAAAAGAATGCAACTCCCACAGGTTGAGATAAGAACAGTTTAGTAACTAAGGTATAATACAAACCACTACTGCTACCACCAATGATAATAATGATAAAGGAAATAACAAGGGAAGAGAATACAACATCTCACCACCAGCCGACTGATAACTCGCCCCACCCCCCCCCCACCCCCCCCCCACCCGACCAAGCACCAACCGATACCTCCTCCAACCCTGCAGTCTCCCAGCCCTTCCGGCTAACTCCCAGTTACCTCCTGGGCATGACGTGCTGTGGTATGGAATACCTCTTTGGTCAGTTCGGGTCAGGTGTCCTGTCTCTGCTTCCTCCTGGCTTTCCCTCCTCCCTGGCAGAGCATGAGGCTCACAAAGTCCTTGGCCAGACCAAAACATCACTGTTATCAGCTCTGTTCCCAGGCCGAAAGTCAAAACACTGCACTGCACCAGCTACCAAGAAGGAGAAAAATGACTGCTACTGCTGAACCCAGGACAACCTCCACCTCATCACTGCCACAAAATCTTATTCAACTTAGTGAATGCCAAGCCAGGATCAGATAACATTTCGGACTTTACTAAAACAACTTTTAAAGACAGCACTGGCTCCTTCATTAAATCAGTGTTCTTTAAAACTTACTAATGCCATGTCAAAGACAAAGAAAAGCACGACTACGTGACAGAGGTACACAGGACTGAACCCTGTCTCTAGTTTTCTGAAACAGCACTCTCCCATAAAGCTGGGTCACTCAAATTCAAGATATTGTTTTCCTAGCACAAGCAAGGCCTACAAATTATATTAATGTAGTAATTTTAACCAGTGCAAGCCTGTAAAATCTCACATCACCTCAGATTGTAATCAGTAGTTTTTAAATGTTACTGCTTTTTTTTTCTTTTCCCATTACAGGTCTTCAACCTTAACCTTTATTTTTCTCAGAGTTATTAAAAACTATTTTCTTACAATTAATTCCCCAAAGACAGGCACACAAACTGGTAAACACATATCATTTCAGAGGAAAAGAATACTTGTAACTATGGCTTCTTTGGACAACAAGGATTCTGCACAGTATAAGAATACCTTTTCAAATAACTTCAGCAATTTATTTAGTTCTTAAAACAAAAGTAAGATACACAAATGCATACGATGTATCGCATTTTTCAGCCTCTCTGCAAGGCACAGGGCATGAGATCACCAGGCTTCTCTCTTTATACTTCCGTACTCAGAACATTAACTATACCAAGCCAGACCAATTCCATGTTGGCCAACATTCATTCTCTAATGTATATTATACTGAAAGAAGCAGATGCCTAGGAAAACACAAAAAAAAAAAAAAGGTAAGCATTACTTGTACTTCCCTACAACACAACTTTCAGTGACTAACAATTTGCAGCTTTGTAAGTCCTGAGTCAGAAACAGTGCTTCAACCACACTGTCGTAATCATAAATCACATCTAAAACAATCATTAAGAAAATGTTCTGAAGCAAAATGCATCTCCTCTGATATGAATCTCAGCTGTGTCTGTATCTTCTAAGGTTCTCAGTAAGTTCTAAAACAATCTCCTTCAAATATCTAGATGCTGAAATCATACTTAAAAACTTATTTTCCCTTTCTTTTTCCCTCAAGTAAACCCCTGAATAAAATTTATACAAACCTGAACATCATTTGCCTTCTATAGAAAACACCATTCCTCAGTATAAATGCCATCCAGTCTCACTGAAATACTGTACCAAAAACCCAGGAGACAGCATTATACCTACTGATCAGAAGGCAGGCCAGACTGATCTAAAGATACGAGTTACCTTACTTATACTTTGGTTGTGGAGAAAGTACACGGGCCCTTGCATGGGGTCTTTTAGTATACCTAAATGAATCAGCCTTTCCTTGAGCTATAAAGTCCATTAATTTTGTTGAGGTCCCATTTCCCTCCAATTTACACACACTTGAAGGCTTGGAGTGTCAACAAGATTCTGTTTTCTCCTCTGTTTTTGGACATTACTTAGAAATCATACCCAAATAAAGTTTGTGCTGTGATTTTATTTGAAGTTCCCTGTTACAAACAAAACACAACTGCAGTTGATCATTTTTAGAGCAGAAGAAGCAAACTTCTCTCAGAAGAAAAAATAATAATTTCCCAAAAATTCATAATTGTCTTAACAGAAATTTTTAGTCAGGTGCATAAAGTACTACTGAATAGAAAAAGCATAGTACATGCTGAAAGAATCCACTGCCAGGCTTACTGGTAAGGAAATAAAAATATTGCTGCACATTTTCCATGCAAATATGTGCCAGTCACTTGAGTTCTCTGCCTCAGTTCTGCATCTTAACAATAGCATTTTACTCTC
This sequence comes from Pezoporus occidentalis, assembly GCF_034315485.1. NCBI lineage: Eukaryota > Metazoa > Chordata > Aves > Psittaciformes > Psittacidae > Pezoporus > Pezoporus occidentalis. The sequence continues at coordinate 4,752,043 of NW_026915725.1, forward strand.
TTATTAGAATTTTGCAAGAGTAAAGACTCTCATTAATGTTCGGATACTGCAGTAAAAAACATAGGATACTGCAGTAAATAACATGATGCATTTCTTAGAGCAGAAACAGGTAGAAGACCCATTGCTAACAACATTTTTAGAGGGAAGTTTTGGTACATTTGAGCGTCCTAAGCTTTAGATTTTACAGAAGTTTATTTTTTAAAAACTCCAATCATAGAACTGAGCTTTTTTTCAGCCACAAAGTCTCAAAGATATTAAAACTACATAGAACTTCAAGAAATGACAAAAACAGATCAAACACTCCCAAAACCAACACTTGAAATGTACATGATTTGAAGCAGTTAAAACAAATATGAGTAAAAAATGTCAGAATAGTATACTAAACTATGGCTTTTAACCATTCTAGTTGGTATTTGCTGTTACTCCATCCATGGACACAATTTAATTTCCTCAGTTGCACATCTCTAAAATGAAATACTGAAGTTCTCAGTAACTGAAGTGACAAAGAGTGGCAACAGAAAGTCTTCAAAAGAATGGATACAGAAAGTCTTCATTCACAAGCTAAAATTACAACCAGTTTCCAGCATGATAGAAAAGACAAAAAATAAAAACAAAAGCAAGGAAAAAAAAACCACAACACCCACCCACCCACCCCCCCCAAAAGAAAAAATCTATTATATCAATGTAAACACCACAGAATGGACAAAAAAAATTAACACTCCCCTCAGCCTTCTCTTCTCCTCTCCTACCGCAAGTCTTGGTTTTCTGCCAAGGCTAAATAAATAACTTTTCCCCCCTCTCTATATAAATGCAAATACTAAAATTCCAAAGCATTGTAAAAACATAAATGTAACTACTTCATCTCTTCAATATAGTTTAAATAGTGCTGAAAGACTGAAACAGATTGAAAATTTTTCTTTCTTTTTGCAGTCACTCACTAAGAAATTCCAATTACATACCATTCCACATCACTGAAGTTAAAAGTAATTAAATTTGTTCTTTTTGTCTGTCAAATAAAATGAACAAATGCATCTGTTGGCCCATTCTACAAAAACCCCTGCTTTAGTATTAACCACTCTGCATTTCACTAGCATGCTCAGAACTGTACAGAAGAATATGTCCAACCAGGGTCCATTCAGACAACATTGAGTATAATCTCTGACAGGCAGTGCCACCACAGAAAGGAACTAGAATTTCCTGTTGAACCATTAATTTTAAAGCTGTTAAGCAATTTCTTCAGTTTAACTGTATCCCCATTTCCAGTATTCCTAAAAAGTCCTTATGGGAGCACTTACAGAAAGTGTCCTTTAAGAGTCCCACTAGCTGATCCAAGGCAAAGCAAGCAGCAGTGACCAAGCTGACATGAGGCCAGCTCAACCTATTTCTTCAGAAGACCTCATTCATCTCACCATGCATGGGGCAACCTGGCCAAGATAGACATCACGCAACTCAGTAAAGCTAAGCAGAATGAAGACAAAAGGATTCAAGATGTGCTGAAAACAGGAAGACAAGCCAGGCAAAAATAATGCAGATGTTCAGACATCTTACACAAACCCTAACAAATCCATGGAATTCAAACGATCTTTCACCCAGAAATATTACAACAGAGCAGGAAGTGGGCGCATTAGAGATATATGAAAACAATGATGATTACTCTGTAAACAAGATGTATCACAGGCATGTCATAAATGGTGCCAGAACCTATTTGCAGAGCCCCATTGAAAAGCCACAGTAGCATTTCAGAAGGAAGACTGATCATCAAGTTGGCTGGGAGTGTTGATCTGCTGGAGGATAGCAAAACTCTGCAGAGGGATTTGGACAGGCTGGATCAATGGGCTGTGGCCAATGGTATGAGGTTTAGCAAGGCAAAGTGCTGGATCCTGCATTTTGGCCGCAGCAATCCCCTGCAATGGTACAGGTTTGGGGAAGAGTGACTGGAAAGGTTCTCAGTGGAAAAGGACGTGGGGGTGCATATTGACAGCCACCGAGCATGAGCCAGCTTGTGCCCAGGTGGCCAAGAAGGCCAACAGTATCCTGGCCTGTATCAGAAATAGTGTGTTTAGGAGTACCACGGCAGTGATCATCCCCCTGCACTCGGCACTTGTGAGGCTGCATCTCACCTGTGTTCAGATCTGGGCCCCTCACTACAGAGAAACATTGAGGTGGTGGAGCAGGTCCAGAGAAGGGCCACTAAGCTGGTGAAGGCTCTGGAGCACAATGAGGGACAGCTGAGGGAACTGAGGTTGTTTAATCTGGAGAAGCGAAGGTTCTGGGGAACCTTATTCCTCTCTACAAATGCCTGACAGGAGGCTATAGAGAGGTGGAGGCTAGTCTCTTCTCCCAAGTAACAAGTGATAGGACAAGAGGTAATGGCCTCAAGCTGTGCCAGGGGAGGTTCAGACTGGATATTAGGAAAAATTTCTTCACCAAGAGGGTGCTCAGGCATTGGAACAGGCTGTCCAGGGAAGTGCTGGAATCACCATCCCTGGAAGTGTTCAAAAAACTGTTTAGATGAGGCCCCCAGTGACCTGGATTTGTGGTGGATTTGGCAGCCCTTGGGGTAATTTGGCAGCCCTTGGGGTAATTGGCAGCCCATACCCATTGGGGTAATGGTTGGACTTGATCTTAAAGGTCCTTTCCAACCTAATTGATTCTATGATTCTATGAAATATACAGTGTTATATTTATCAGCTAGAGGAACAGATTTTACATGTTGGAGAACAACTTTGATTCTTCTGAGTATTTGTATTATAACGCACACTGTCACAGCTGAAATGAGGGGAAACACTTAAAATGACAGCTCTTCCCAGGGAAGAATGAAAAAGAATTACCAGGAAAGTACAGTCTACAGAAACTATGGAATGCACTATGTTGGCCTCAAATTGCCCAGCTGAAGTCAGAGTCTGGTGATTAATTTTCAGAAAGACATACTGAAAAGGATCTGGTTTTTGGCTTTTATATGGAAGAGGTATTCCACTCTTTTTTATCCTGTCGGTGTTGCCATTTTTCACTGAGAACATACACCAAAGGTATCTTTAGAGAAAAGTTCTTGTTTTTCATAAACATTTATAAATAACTGAAAAAAGGGGTGGCTATAGCTTCTTCCCACACATTTTCTATTCAGCCTCCCTGCTAGCTCACAGTTAATGCCCTTCTATCTAGAACAATACCGAGAAAAGCAGTAGGCTAACTTGGGCCAAAAACTGCCAGACTCATGACAAGCTGAACCAAAACCTTGGAATACATCTTCCATTGCAGCCAGAAGTTAACTCACAGTCTGTAGTCTCCATAATTATCTGGGGTCAATCTCCTCTGCAACTATTTTCCCCCCTTTTGGGAAACCTGGCCTAAACAGAAAAAGGATGGTCTTAGGGAGACATGTAACTGGATGGTTTTAGAAATGTTGGCTAACCAAGGGAATAAAGCTAAAGAATAATGAGTTTAAATAGTGAAAGTATTTCATCACATGAAAATGGGAATCATAGTCAAAACATTTCTTACATCCTAGTAACATCAGACTGTACACTGATGTACACTGACATGTACAATCATATGTAATTCATTCATACTATTAAATATCCAAAGAGTTGTAAGTATAAAATGATCACTAACTACTGTAGTTAATAAAATGTGTGAAAAATCATTGCAAGTCATATCAGGTTGACAGTTCTACTATATTACTAAAATACTTGCTTAATTTCCTACTACTGTAAATAATAAGCTCAAATCTTTCGTTTCTTCCCACTCCTGTGGTTCCTCAAACCATTACACATTGCAAACTAGACTAAGGGCAAGTACTGCCTTCATTCCTTACAATCACAGAGTCACAGAATGGTTGAGGTTGGAAGGGATCATCTAGTCCAACCTCCCTGCTCAAGCAGGGTCACCTAGACCACATTACTCAGGCTTGCGTAGAGACACTTCTTGAATATCTCCAGAGAACTAGACTCCAAAACCTATCTGGGCAGAACCTACTCGAATGCTCAGTCACTCTCACAGTAAAGTTCTCCCTCATGTTCAGGTGGAACTGCCTGTGCTTTAGTTTATGTCTATAGCCTCTTGTCCTACCACCTGGCACCACCGAGAAGAGTCTGGCCCCATCCTCTTGACACTCTCCCTTCAGATACTTAAGCACACTGAGCAGATCCACTCTGAGGCTTCTCTTCTGTAGGCTGAACAGGCCTAGCTCCTTCAGCCTTTCCTCATGAGAGGTTCTCCAGACCCTTAATCATTCTCTTAGTCCTTTGCTGAACCCACCCCAGCAGTTCCTTGTCTTTCTTGAACTGGGGAGCCCACAACTGGACACAGTACTCCAGATGCAGCTTCACCAGAGCAGAGCAGAAAAGCTAGGGGAGATAACCTCCCTTGACCTGCTGGTCACACTCTTCCCAATGCAGTCCAAGACATCATTGGCCTCCTCAGACAGGAGGGTACATTGCTGCCTCCTGTGGTCCACCAGGAACCCCAGGTCCTTCGCAGACCTATTCTGCAGCAGGTCAGCCCCCAGCCTTTACTTTCCAGGAACTGAGGTGAGGCTGACTGGCCTGTAACTACCAGGGTCCTTCTTCTTGCCCTGTTGAAGACTGGGGTGATGTTTTCTTCCAGTCTTCAGGCACCTCTCCCGATTGCCATGACCTTTCACATATGATCATGAGCAGCCTAGCAATGATGTCCACCACCTCCTCAGCAATTGTGGATGCATCCCATCAGTGCCTATAGACTTGTGGATGTCAAGCTCATCTAAATGATCTCTAACAAAATCCTCCTTAACCAAGGAAAAGACTTCCTTTCTCCAGACTTTCTCCCAGTTTCTTGGATCAAGGATTCCTGAGGGGTGGCCCTGACACTGAAGACAATGTTTGACATTAAGTCAGAATGACTACATTAACTCCATACTTACGGATTTTATTCTTGAGATAATATCTAAATGACACTTTAGAACTGCTTTAGCAGGGAGTCCTTCATCAAACCTAGCCTAATCACTGCTACATTACTAATTAGCCTGTCATGACAGATTAGCAAACAGTCTCTTAGTTCTTACAGCACATTTCACCATTACTGTGGCTGCATTAAACTTACAGACAAACCTGCATTTCTCAGGAACAATTCTCTGGGAATTTTATGATTAAGGTTGTGAAATCTGGCAGAAGCAGACTTCACATCAAACTAATAAGAACACAACTGATTCTAACCCCTTAAATGAAGGCTTAGTCTCTTAATTATAATCTCAGTGGTACAGTGTCTTCAAGATTTTTTCTTTTGTTAGATTCCAATACTATGTTCCTTACTTGGACACACTGTCACAGGTTCTCAGACTTGATTATGAAAACCCCCACGAACTTGTGTCACCAATGATTAACATCCCTTCCTGTGAAATAGTCTTAAATATGATAAAAAGAGGGTTCAGAAAACAAAACAAAGCATTTGGGCTTCACCCAGAGATCTGGATTCTTTGAAGATGACAATAGCTGACCTCAAATTTCTGAGCATCTTAAAGCATTCTTTAATATTATTAGTTTAACAGTAGTCTTAAACAACATTATTTTACCAACCACACCCTAAGAAGAGATGCACCCTCAAAATCTCTGTACAAAGTTGACACTAAATGGCTGACACTATTATGGCAACGTTCCACAGCAGAAGCACACTAACAGGACTAGCCAAATGCCGATGACTGGCCAGCCAAACAGGGAAATTTCTCCTTCTGAGCTCAGAGATACTTATGCTCTTCAAAATAACAGAAAACAATTTAGTTCCAGATGTGTTCTCTGCAATCTATCATCCGAAATGGTTCCAAAATAATTTCCAGCTATCACACAGTACTGATTAGCTGTCACGTAGACAAGAATGCCCAGCTATCACAGCAATACTATCAACTACACCAATGTCCAAATCCACATGAAATTAAGAATAGCTTTTGACTGCCTTCCTGCTGCAGGAATCCAACTTTCAAAAGAAAACTTTCTTGCTGGGCAAGAACAAAAGCAGAGCACTCAACTTTCACTCTGAGAAAAGAACTGAAAAATAACACTACTGCTTGGCAACTTTTGGAAGTTTCCCGAGAACATGAGACCTTACTCACAGCTGACGTTATCTTATGAAGCCTGCCAAGAAGTTCATCCAGATAATAGCACATTCCCAAGGGGCCTTGGGGAAGAAGGGCCCAGGGACACTTTCCAGGAGACTTCATCATTCCCATCTCCCTGGCACAAGTCCAGTTAAGTGATGGATAAAGGCAGCAGGCTCCTGAAAGAAGGTTGCCACCAACTGAACAGCCTGCTGCTCCTTCCATCTCCCTCAGGACGTCATGAGGGAGGCCATCAGAAAGATGTGTTTACTGGTGAAAATTAGGTCACTGCCCACTGCTTTTCCAAGAGCAATTTCAGACTGAGTGGTTATTTCCCTGTGCTCATACAGGATACAGAATAATGCTTCTGAAAAATATCTACTGGTCATTGTACTAGGCAAGCACAGTAGGTAAGGTGTTGCCATCCTCTGCACCTGGAAAATAGCAAATCACTGAAGTAGCAGTTGGGTGCTACTCCTTGCATTAGAAAATTTACAGTGCTGACAAGCACATCTACCAGACGCAGCTCTAGAGAAACCCATTCAAGCAGTTTGATTTTCACTGCAAGACTGACTTAGGAAGAAGTGAAGGTTTGCCAGAACCTCAGCTATCACTTTTTAATCTTATTAGTTCAGATCATTCTCACATATAATATTACCAATGTTTCAATCTTCTAATGGACCATGGAAAATTGGCAAGCAGTGAAACCTCTTCCTCATTTTCAACTGCCAAATTACATTAGAAGACAGCAAAACAGTTAGGAAAAAAATAAGTCACCATCAACTTTGCCACCAAGAAAATTATAAATACAAGGGCAGTATTCAGTAGAGAAGTGCTCTTAAATGTTCAGAATGAGAAGAGCAATTATGCTTTATTAAGGTACAACAAAGAATTCCTGGTAACATACATACAGAATTTGTGTCACAGGCTCTCATTTATGCACTAACCCCTTCCTTTAAAAAGAAGATACACACTTTCCAATTAGTTTTGAGTAGGGTTTGTGGTTTTTTTAAGATCTGGAAGAATGAAACTGGAGCCCAGACTTCTGAAGTTGAAACAACATTAAGAAAGAAACAATGTCTTTGTAGTTGAAAGCTACAGCAAGTAAAAGGCTACTAAAGAAATTTGTGCCAAGGAACATATATAGTGTTACACACTGCTGCAAAAAAAAAGTAATCTAAGATGGGTGCGGAGGGTACTTAACCTACACAGGTGAAAAAGTCCATTACACTGTTTACCACACAAAGCTTTTATCACTCACAGTAAAACAAACGCCAGCAGCAGGTTGGAGACAAATCCTATCACACAATCACAAATCAGACGTGCAAAATTAATTTTCAAATGCCTCGCTGTTATTTTACCTTTGGACACATCACCATTAAGCACAACCTTTGTCAAGTAAAACCCAGGCATTCCCTCTCCATCTACTTTGGCCTTGGAATAAGCAAAGTGAGGATGAAACCTGCCCATAACACGTCAAGTTTCAAGAAAGCTCCCACAGGAATTCACTTTAAAGAGCAGAATACAAGACTCGTTGACAATGTTCTCATGCCTGTCTGTGAAGAATTGTAGACGGTTCATTTTACTTTCCATCTCCCAGCAACACTTCAGCACAAGCATTTCTCAGTACTTGTTTTGTTGTGCCGTAATGCTGCTTCTGCTAGGCAGGCCAGCTTGTCTCCCACAAGCCCCCCCGTTCTCGCCCCGTTGGCTCGCCGACCCACGCCGCCAGGCAGGGCCCGCAACAGCCCCCGTCCTGTCACCGACCAGGCCGCAGCCACTACCGTGCCCTGCCAGGAGGCGCCCGCCCGCTGCTGCCTCTCGCTCGCCGCCACACGCGAGGCCGGGCGGGCACCAGAGAGCCTGGGGCCGAGCGGTACGGCAGCCGGCGGGGGGCTAGAGGCAGGAGCGAGGTTGGAGGGAGGCCCGGCCGCTGGGTTACCTCAGCGGGAGGCCGGAGCAGAGGGCCAGGCCGGGACGGGCGCAGCGGGAGCCACTCACCCACATCCTGGTCGAAAGGGTTGGTGGCGAAGAGCGGCATCGCGGGGCGGGGGGGAGCGGCGCTGCCACCCCTCCCGGCAGCGCGACGGCGGAGAGAGAAGCTCTCAGCAGCGACAGCAACTCCTCCTCCTGCCCGAGGTACCTCCGCCACTGCCTCCTCCTCCCAGGGCCGGGGAGCCAGCCCCCCGCGCGCAGCACGCTGGGACACTGAAGTGGTCCCGCTGCCGCCGCCGATTGGGCCCCGCTACCCGGCTCCGGCTCCAGCCCTCAGCTTGCCCCGAGGCGGCGGTGGGCGGGAGGGTCCTGGAGTCCCGTCCCGCAGGTCCCCGCGGCTCGAGAGGTGCCTGGCCCTCGCCGCGCTCGGCAGGTGCGCGGATGGGCTCCCTGCCTGGCCTGGCCTTGCCTGGTGCCCTGCTCCCGGAGGCACGGCCACTGCGAACCCAGCCCGGGCATGGCTATGGCGGTTCAAAGCGGTGGTTATTTTGTCTAGTTCTGCTGAGCTTTTCTGTGCCTCCCTAGGCAGGAGGTGAGTCGGTTTCGAGTCCAGATACGTTTGCTTCCTGTAGAAAATTTTCAGAGCTTCCCTATGCATCAGGCTGACAGAGTCTTTTAATTATTGATGCTGTCATGCTTCTGAAGTAGGTAGCCTGACCACAAAGGTGCAGAGTGGTGGTTATGATGGCATCTTTCACAGTATGGCATGGGAGCCTGACCACTTCTCCATGATTAGATGCTGCTGCAGTCAGTAGCTATCAGCTGTTCACAGGGCCTTGACTATTCTGTGGCCTTTGGTTGTATCTTGCTACTTTGTTTTGTATGACTATCTTGTTGGCTCCAGTGGGGTGTGCCCCATAACAATTTGACTTACTGAATATGACATGTTCTGCCTATTTCGGCTGTCACACAAAAAAAAACAGTAATTGTCCCAAAGGACTTTTAATACTATATAGTTACTCTTAACTAGTTGGATCACTAATCAACCAAAAGAGAGCACATGCATGCAAGTGAGGCGCATCTCAAAGAGCAATATGGGCACACCAGAAGAGAGCAAACAAGAAATAAAAAAGGTGCTACTGCTATTTGCAGTGCAGAAGCACTAGGTGCAATCAATAGCACTAACCATGCTCAATAATGAATGTAATTGCATGCATCAGGCAGAGTTCTGACACATCCAATGAAAACTGAACACCAAGCCTCTTCCCACAGGGATTTACAGTCACTAGCCACTTCCTTACTTTACTAAATTTTTTTCTACTGCCTCTGGTTTTGCTTCTTTCCTTTTCTACAGCAACAGTTTTCAGCAGCTGATGCAGGTCAGCAGTGATCTATTGCTTAGGACTATTTTTATGGAATTGCGTGTTTTATTTGGATTCTGCCTCAGTTCAACGGCATCTGCTAGATACTCTCAGAGGATGCTTTACCTCCTCACCATTCATCAGCCCCCATTATGTTCACAAAAAACATATGGTAGATGTTCTCGGAGCCTGTTTTATCCCTTCCTTTTCCATCCCTTCTCAATAGGTTAAAAAAGGAATTGTAAGAACCCTTTCAAAACAGGCAGAGCTTTCGTGCAGTAGTCCTGCAGTAAGAGCAAATAAAAGATGTGGGGAACTAGGGTTTTGGACTGTCTTCAGCCTGAAAGGGTTCCCACCCAATTTTACTTCCCAGGCAATACCCTACTCAACATTTTGAAAAAGGTGAGTCTGTACTCAAGGAGCATTGTGGAACTCTGTAGTTGTCCTGGGTTCAGCAGTAGCAGTCATTTTTCTCCTTCTTAGTAGCTGGTGCGGTGCTGTGGTTTTGACTTTCATCCTGGGAACAGCACTGATAACACCGATGTTTTTTAGTTGCTGCTCAGTAATGTTTAGTCTGACCAAGGACTTTCTGAGTCTCATGCTCTGCCAGGGAGGAGGGGAAGCCGGGAGGAAGCAGAGATGGCACCTGACCCAAACTGACCAAAGGGGTATTCCATACCACACCATGTCATGCCCAGTATGTAAACTGGGGGCAGTTACCTGGAAGGGTTAGATCACTGCTCGGTCAGGCTGCGTATTGGTTGATGGGTGGTGAGCAGTTGTATTCTCTTCCCTTGTTATTTCCCTTATCATTATTATTACTAGTGGTAGCAGCAGTGGTTTGTGTTATACCTTAGTTACTGGACTGTTCTCATCTCAACCCATGGGAGTTGCATTCTATTGATTCTCCTCCCTATCCCTCCGGGAGAGAGGGGAGGAAGGGGAGGGGAGTGAGCGAGCTAGCTGCATGCCTGACTGAGTTTAAACCATGACAGTAGTCATGGCTCAAGTTTCTGTAACAATCTTTTTTTCTGTTTAACACAGTGTGAAGTACAGGAGTCCTTTGAATACTCTGTATTATATCGCGTCTTCCTCTTGTCCCATAGCTCAAGCATTATTTCATAGCACAGCAAAGTGTAGTGGTTAGAGCACTCATCCACCAAGTGCGGGGTTTGGCCTCTCAGACACAGGTGACTATTGAAACCAGCTTTTCTACTTTACGTGTGAGTTGTACGAGTATACTATTTAAAAAAAGGTGTGTTAAGCTTCCTTTGTTGGATGTAGTTCAGAATGTTTTTATTATTTCCTACTGCATTTGAAATGGGACTTTGGTTGCCTAAGTTAGCTATCTAAAAGTAAGGAATCTAGTTCAAAGGTGCAGTGCATCTAATTTCAGGGTAACTACAGCTGATAGAGAATGTAGCAACTCTGCACTCCCTGCGCCCACAACTATGTGCTGCCACCACATTTCTCATATTAGATTTGGAATTTGATCCAATTCATTTGTGGCTGCACAGTCAGCTGATCCAGCTGAAAACTACCTCACTGCAGAAAGTTCCCTGTTGGATCATGTCAGTTATCTGACTCACCTTGCCATTAAACCGCAGCAAGTGAAGAGGCAGGAAGGCATGGCTGGGGACTGTACTTCACTGGCCTGGGTCAAGAAAAACTGGCCTGGCCTGGGGATAGCTCATCTGTTCTATTTCAGACCTCATTCTGAAGATGGCCTCTGCAACAGATTTGACTTTGTTGATTTCCTAAAGGAGCTTTAACCAACAGTTGTCTGACTTAGGGTTTGTCTCCAGACAGCCTTATAGCAAGTTTTAAGTAGGGTGGTTTTTAGCAATATGTGCTACTTTTGTCCAAAGTAAACAGCCTCACATGATCAGTAAGGACGCTTCTTTCTTTGCACACTTCATTTTTTACCATAATACCATTGTTCAGATATTGCTGAGAGATAAAAGACATGTATTCAACTGCCAGTGCAACTCACTTCCTGGATTTTAAAAAGTGTGACATACTTTTAAATTTGCTTAAGTAACTTTAATTTTGTTGATCATTTATATATATATATTTATTTTAATTATGACAAGGGTTTACCCCTACCAAGCTTAGTTACAGACTGATGATATACAATGATTCATTTTAATATAGTCTTCTGGTAGGAAAGAGTACTTAGATACAGAAGCTTATAAATTACAGTCTTCTAGGGAAGTTCTAATATTTTTTACAGTCCCTCAGCTGACACATATCTGCATTAGACAACCATATTTCTTAAGAGGAAGACAAAAACATTATGGCCATGGAGGGGAAGGCCACTGCACTTCCAGTTCACTGCTGGACTACTACACTTGGCATAACCATTTTTTTTAGGACATATTAGTTTGGTACCTGCTGTGCTGTAAAGATAAGGTGTATAACTCCAAAAAGTCAGGCCAGTACACTTCTAACGAGGGAGATATAAAGACCAATGTTGTCTCAGGGATCAGGACACTGACCTCTATTTTAACTGCTTTTTCATTATAGTTGTACAGTGCTTTCAAAACTGGAAGCTGGGCAGAAAAGAAAATCAAAGGAAAACAGGAAGGTTCAGAACAGAGAAAGTGCCAGCAGTCCATTTAATCACAGCTTTTGTCTTTGACAGGGCAAGTACAAGATGTTTTGGATTGCATACAAGATGCTGTAATGCATAATAATACAATGATATGACTGAGAAAAAATTTATCCCAGTCACAGGTCACATGTAAATGTTCTAAGTACTGGACTATAGTGATTTACTTCCCATCTATAATCTTACTGTACGTATCCTAGAATTTTGTAAGTCTCCAAGTTACATGGCTTACTTACAGTATTCATAATCTTTAGTATACAAAGAGATTATATGAAACATCAGTACAGTAAGTCTGATGTCCTCTGTTATACAAGAAGTCAGTCTAAAAATATTTAATTGCCCCTTTTGGCCTTAATATTTATGAAGTATGCAGGTAGAATTATATGAAGTATATAGCTGGAATTCTCTCAAATCCATGTAACTTTAGAACTAGGCAAGTATTCAAATAATAAACTTTATAGAACAATTCATTTTGCCCTTACCACATTAAAAATTGTAATGTGCAGCTTTCTAGTTGATATTTGCATATATAGATGTCAGTAGAATGGGTTTGTATCTTCCTCAGTCTTTCTGTATTCAAGGCAGCACTTGCAAACTAACTCACATGAAGTAATACTTCATATGTTTAGACTGCAGTTTTGTTAAATGATTTTGGATAACAAGTCAAACACAAAAATAGGCTTATACCATTTGCTTTAGTAAGCTCACAGTGATGTATGGTGATAGAGCTGTAAGAAGCAGATAATCTGGAAGCTGCTGGAACTTCTGGGTGCCTGTCCTTCCCTGGGGATGCTGGCAGGAGCATCCCGCTTGCCAGCTTCCTGACGCTGCCATGGGGAACCACTTGTCCTAGTGCTTTTTTTGGCATGAACACCTGTTCTCAACATGGCCAAACTGACTGCACCCAATATGGTCACTTTTTCTTGCTGATAACTCAGACCAGTTTTCAACCAATGATGAAGTTAAAATTAATCTTTTCACTCTCCACCACTTTTCTAAGAAGGAAAATAGAAATACTTCCACTGACCTTACTGGGAGTTAGATTGGAACACTACTCCCTTGATAAAGAGTCTTTCTTAACTCAAGTCCTTGAAATAAGACTAAATAACAAGCAAAGATTGCGTACGCTCTGAAACTAATAATGGAAACAGTCTCTTCCACAGAGATTGTAGTGCTCATAGAAACGAGCTACCACTGACTGAAGTATACTGAAAATCAGAAGGTATTTTTAGTATTATTGAAGTGTTTTGTGAAACCCTGTGAAAAATATGCTTGATATCTATTGGCAAGGTTGGAAATCTTATTTACAAAAAAGATGACATTATTACATAATATTGGGAAGGGGGTTTAAGAATATCTTACACTAGCATTTTATTTTAACATGTACTTAATTTTATTCACATGAACAATGCCATTTAAGTCAATGGTACTAATTTTAAGTTTTGAGCTTTTTGCATATGTATCTGTAGAATTAGAACATGAGAGTGGAGTTAACTTCCTGACATGGCCAGTCTGCTCAGTGTGCAAAGGTGCTGGCTGCACAGATGACAGTCTGTGGGACTGGTCTATACATAAATCTATCCAAGTTAGCAAATGTAACATAATATCAGGTTGCTTAAACTGCGCTATAGCGCAAAATATCCCATAAATAAAATAATTATTGTACAGAGTCGAATTAGTCTATTATAGCAGAAAGCACATTGAGTTTGGGTAAACCAAACCAGATAAGCAGTACAGTCATCTCCCTTTAACATGTGCATGTCCTTCATTATTTTAGTTTGGGTTATAGTTCTGCTTCTGAAGAGGCTTAAATAGACAATACATAAGGGCGTCCCAAACTGGTGCTTCTCAGAACGTAAAATATATATACCAGTGCTTTTCAGATATATAGAATCAGGAGTTCTCATACAAAGACTTCTAAATATTCACACCAGACTTTCTGTATTTTTGCAACAGAAATATAAACTTGCACTTTGGCCTGTGTTCATGGCCCTTGTTTTGCATTGCTGATGACTGAACTATACAGTCAGGGGCTTAATATGAATCACTTTATCTTGCAGTGGTAGTGCAAAACTCCAGCTGCTTCAAATGTGCCAGACACAGAGACATACTCTAGTTCTTCCAGCAAGATTTATTCAACCCACTCTATATCATGTCTTTTGAATGCATTTTCTGCCCTGTTCCTATAGTAAATAAAATGATAACCACACCTGAATGAATGCACAAAAGTGTGTAAACAATGTGTTGTTCAATTCAGACACAGCTAAATTTTGTTTACTTGCATTTATCCTTGAATACCTCACTGATTACTACATATCATAAACCTAAAATAGTGTGCAAGTACTATATATAAGTCTGTTGTCTGAATACTTTGTTCTTGCAAAGTGTGTTGGGAACATTAAGTGAAGACATGGCAGAAGAACAGGCAAAATTCAAATCCTTATTTTTTTTACACATTTACCTTCCTCAGGATTTTAAATCATCATTTGTCATTTAACTGTTCTGAAGTATAAAGGCAATCTCATGATTCTGCAGGGCTCATAATAAGTAATTCTTGCAGTATTTCATAACCTTCCCCTGGGATAGTGGAGCTGATAGGTCATTATATAATTTTCAGCACACTACAACTTTTCATTTCATAGAAATGTTCCCATATTGGATAGGTAAATTTTGTAACAACAACAAAATCATTACAGAACCCTGCGTGAGAACATAATTCTCCTAAAAGCTTTACCTTGTATTTCTGGAATTAGGTTGGAAATAAACCGCATTCAGATTTCAAACGTATTGAATAGCTACTTGTGCAATGGGCACCTAGAAGATAAAGATATGTCGATAATATCAATCATGAAGCAGGCCAGGAAAACAGCTTCTTTCTGCAATAACAGTATAGCAATGTTGATGGTTTGGAATTAGAGTGAATAAAGGAGAACTGCCTGTGAAAGTTGAGAATGAATATGAAACTTAATGATGTGCTCACCTACAATACAAAAGACCTTGATCTGACTGCCTTAGAATTTATTGGGAAGGTTGGTTTCAGACTGTACTTAAGTAACAGCAAAGTTGAGCTAAATTGATGAGCCAGTCATAACTGATTTTAAAAAGATGATTTAGGTAATGCAATAAATGTATAGGCCTATTTAGTTCCACTGATTACATTTCTATATGTAGACAAAATCTGTCCTATGAATCATAAGGTGCTAGCCAAAGCTGAAGTATCAGCTGAACTAATTTTGCCACTATAGAAGCACAGTATGTCTAATTAAGCACAGATACTGTACTTAATGCTTTGGAAATAGCTGACATTTTATCAAATCTAAATAAAAATCTTATCGTGATTCAGAAAATACAGATTAGTAAACCACAGATGTATACATGGTAAATGATTAAAAGAATAACAACAGAAAACTTATGTAAAGGAAATTACATTTCAACCAATATATTGCAATTCCTGGAACATGTAACTACAAAACCAGATTAAAACAAAATTATCTACAGAACAAACACATTTTGGAAAAGCTGATGAAAATGATCACACAGGAACTACCAAGGGTATGAATTAGTTGTGGATTAAGGAACAAAATATTCCCATGGATCAAAACATGGGAAACAGAAGCTAAGAGCAGGTTTTCTTTATTATGGCAAAAAGAAAGCAGTTGGGTGTTTATGAAGGTTCTGTAATAAGCTTTGTGCTTAATACATTCATAAGTGGTTGGGAAATGCAGACAAGTGTGGGACGGCAAAACTTGCAAATGAACCAAAATGTTTAGTTTATTCGAATCCAAAAAGGATTATGAGGATATTTAGAGATTTCTCATCAATTGGGTGAATGGGTATTGTGACGGCAATAGAAATTGCATGCTTTTACATAAAAAACACAATGTTTAAGCAAAGCCATTGAGCTACTTATCCTAACTAATAAATTCTTAATTGACTAAATCAATTGAAGAGAAATCATCATTACAGATAATTTGTGCATCCAAAATCAGTAAATTTGAGCAAATAAATAGTGGGAAGGAAAGTAATACAGAATCCTAATGAGAATATATCAAACTTCAAAAGATTCTGTGCAAAAGCATGGAAAACATCCAAGGAGGGATTTAAAAATGGACAATGTTCACTTCAGAAAGCAAGAAGGATTTGTTTCCTCAAATCTGCTTTTGAAGAATCTCAAGAGACAAACGTAAAGGATATCTAAAAGTATTAAAAAAAAATCACAACTAATACTAAGAACTGGGATCAGGTCATGCCTTCCTCCATGTATCATGATCTAAAATTAGAAAGTCTTCATCAGTTGTCATAAGTTGGCAAATTCAAATGAGACAAAAAACACTTTACACATACTAGATAGTTTATTTCTGATACCCATTCCAACAAACACTGCGTTGGCAAAGCCAAGAAGCCAGAAAGGTTTAAAAAGTGAAATTCGAGTGGGAAAAAGGTGTTAAGATAGCAGAAATGCCCAGCATTAAAATAGTAAATATAGAAAGTATTTTGAAAGCTACGGAGTTTCAACCATTTTACAGCTGTTGTGTTGAGATGAAATTTAGGCTCAGATTATCCCATATTTGCTCACTACATAGTTTCTTGCACTTTCCTCTGAAGCCCCAGGTTGGCAAAACTTCTGAATTACATCATTCAATCCTGTGTGTAAATTCTTTTGTCTGGATTTTCTAACTATACGATTCCCAAACTAGGTTGTTTAAGACTACCTGAACATGAAAAGCATCTGTGTATATATAATATTGGTACTTTGTGTAATTTTACTAGCATATACATGGTGCTGTTTTGCCAACTACTCATTTTGCTGTTGCCAGTGGGTGTGTATTTTGAGGATGACAGCTGAACATCTGCTTGTGTGCTCTGGTGAGGAGAGGGGGAGAGACCAAGTTTTTGTATGGCACATCTACTGTCTTTTAGCTTTGCCCATAAACCAAGACCATCTCGGTGTTTTTAACACCGAGATGACCTACTCCACTCTAAAGTAGGTAGATTTTGACTCTTGAAATCTTTTAGGACTGAAAAAGTAGCACTTCAAAGACATATCCTGACCCATTTTTGGAATTCATCTGTTTGTATATGTTGGTGTTTGAGGTGTTTGGGCTGAGTGGTCATGGTCACCATGCTTAGCTGTGGAAATGGGGAGCCCGAGGATACATGTACGCTGCCCAAAGTAGTGAACAGCATCCCAAGGCTACCGCAGTCAGAGCCAGATGTCAGGATGGTGGATGCAGCCTGCACCTTTGAAGAGCCACATCACAACAGTGTAGCTCAGGCTTAGGCTGCCAATCCTTTCATAGCCGGTCCCAGTAATGCTCCCTGTGCATGTGCACGGGCAGCAGGCTTAAGAGACAACATGCATATTCAAATGTTATCCTTCAGTCCGCCAGCTGGGATCTCTTCGGGACCTAGGAAGACATTTCCCCCCATCTCGGGGTGGGCCTTAGTCCTCCGTGCTAACTGACCGTGTTATTTTAGGGGACCTAACAGACTGGAAGGTGTCCTGTCCTCGAGGTCGCCCTGGCAGGTAACTGTTGGCCCTCTGTCCCTGCAGGTGGGGGCTTGGACATATCCCTACCACTCGGTCTCCAGCCATACTCCCGTATGTTCAACCTCAGACGCACATGTCTGTGTTTCCAAGAGCTGCGGTATTTTCTGTGTCTTTCCTGACCGTGGGCTACACCTGCCGCGTTTACCTGTTGGTCACCAGCAAGGCAGGAAACGCGGCACCAACCCACAAGGCGCTTCCTCGATTCATCAACAACACCGTGACTCCTGGGGATCCCGTGTGAGGGCCGGGGCCAGGGCCCTGCCCGCCGTGGAGCCCCTGCGGGGAGGAGAAGGGAGGAGCGCTGCGCCATGTGAGCGGCTGGCGGCAGGCAGCGG
Source organism: Pezoporus occidentalis (assembly GCF_034315485.1). NCBI lineage: Eukaryota > Metazoa > Chordata > Aves > Psittaciformes > Psittacidae > Pezoporus > Pezoporus occidentalis. The sequence continues at coordinate 4,769,903 of NW_026915725.1, forward strand.
CCCCCGAGGAAGACAGATGGGGTGAGGGACAGCGCGAAGTCCGGCTGTCAGCGCGGCCTCAGCCCCGCCGCGGAGGGAGCCCCTCCTCCCCGCGGGTGTGCGCCTTGCTGCCTGGACGGCGAGACCATGGCGTCCAGCGAGGAGGACGGAGGCGGTAACGGCGCGGTGGAGGAGAAGGAGAGCGGCAAGAGGAGGAGGCTGGGAGCTCTGGCCACGGCCTGGCTCATCTTCTACAACATCGCCATGACCGCGGGGTAAGCGGCCGCGAGGACGCCGGGGCCGGCAGCTCGGCGCCTCAGTGGCAGCTCGAGGCGGCGGGAGCCGGGTGCGCGGGGGGCTGAGGCGAGGTGGGGTCCAGGGCAGCCCCGGCGGGCCCAGCCGGGCCGGGGGCGCGGGGGAGCCTCGGGGAGCGGGGCTAGCCCTCGCCTGTCGGGCATTGCCTAATACGGTGCAGCGCTGCCAGCCGCCAGCGCGTCACCCCGAGCCCGCCACAGAGGTTAAGTATAGCCGGGACTGGAATGCCGGGCGGGGGAGCTGCGCGGGCCGCGTCCCACGGCACCGCCGCCCGCTTCCGGGCCGGCCCCCGCGCTTCGCCGGGAGCGGGGACGCCAAAGTGCCCCTCGGTGTCCCGGAGGGTCCGGGCGCGGAGGAGCGCTGGGGCTGTGCCGGGCTGATCCGGGTGGGCTGATCCGAGTGTGAGCTCACGCCCCGGGCTGCCGTGCGGGGCGACTCCTTCAGGTCCGTGAGTCCTGGGTCAGGGAGGGCAGAGTCCGCACCGGCTCCTTGCGGGGCAGATGTTCCGCCGCCGGGCAAACAGGGATGGGCAGCGGGGAGAGGTGTACAGCCCCGGGGCTCGCCTTAGCTTGTGCTGCTTGCAGCCGTGCTCTGCTGTGGGGAAAGTGAGTACTGACTGGTAAGAGCACTCAGGTTTATGCTGTTTGTGCTTGAAGCACATATTTTCACTTGAAAATTTGTCCGGGTCACGATCTCTTGAGGGGGGAAAAAACCCCAAGCTACTGATTTCCACACGCATAAAAGAAAACTAAGAACAAACAGTTTTATAACTTGCAGGGTGACATTCATCACAAGAACATTTTTACCTTAGTTACCAGTGGGTGAACTCTGCCCTTTGAATCTCGTAGAGCAAAACTGATACGCTGCAGTTGAAGCAAGAGTTGAAGCATTAATGCAGAAAGCCAGGAATACAATCGTAATCTGCTCACTAGCATCTGTGTGTCTTGAGCATGTACTCAAGTCCGTTCGTACACTGCAGCAGCGCCTGACTTTTGAAAAGTGCATTTACCCAATTCTTTTTCTAGCTGGCACGTTAATGTTACCTCATTGAATTCCCAGCCTCGTGTTCCATGTGTGAATTTGCTAATTAACGCTGACTCTTGCCACTGACTTTTATATATCTGTAGAAGATTATCGAACCATATTTGTTTTGACCTTAGGTGCTGGTTCAGAATCTCCCACTTCGTCTCTCCCATCTTCCAGTAATATCAAAAGGGATTAAGACATGCACAATTACGTATTTTATGTGGAAACAGAGAAATAAGAGATAAAAACAAATTCTTATCATCTTTTATGGATACAATTTAGAAGAAAAATAAACATTTGAAATAGAGCAATATTTGGCAGGGGCACTGCATGGGATAAATAAGTAATAAGCACAGTGTTTGTCCAGAGAGTGTAATGCAGCAAAGCATTTCTAGAATCTTAACAAACTAATATACAACTGCACGTTAACAATGACTCTAATAAAAACTGTGGCTTATCTTTCTTTCTAACAAAGGTTTAAGGGATGAAAAGGACAGATCAGTAGCAGTGACAGATCAGTACCCAATTTTACTGAAAGTCCCAAACAGAAATGCTGCGTTCATTATGGGAAGTGTTTTCCATTTCCCAGTGATGTGCTCTGAGTACAAGAGCTTTCCTGAGACCCAAAGTCAAAGACACTGGCAAATAAATAAATCAATTAACAGAAATCCATGTCCAAATAAAAATTTATTTAAGAAAAACGTATTTGCAGTCTTAGCTTCTGAGTGTAGTCCAAGATTACTTCTGTTTGCTACCCTTTTGCTACAGAATGAGATGCAGAAAATGCCTTGTTAGGTTAGATGTATTATGACTTCCTGGGCTGGGGCTGGGACAAGAGCTGTTGCTGACACCATTCATACTGCCAGCTGCATGTAAACTCAGTGTCACCTTCCTCTTGTCAAGCACTTCACTAGAAAACATGGCAGCTTTATTGTGACGGACTAACACTGGTATTCCAATAATTCCTTGTTTCCACAGTAGTGGGTTGCAAACTCATATTAATGCACTCAGATTTAAAATCTGTTATAAAATCTTGGTAACACTTGTGGGGGCAAATTTTGGAGCTCGGGCAGATCAGATTCATGGGCTTATAGTAGAAAGGATCAGGGAGAGGAATGGTTCCTTCCACGTGGGGAAGCCTGACTTAACTCTATGTGAGTTTGAAATGCTGTCATGAAGTGCTAGAATGGACCATGCCAAGTGACAGCGTAGCAGAGGCCACCGTGCGTAAGCATTAAGGGGCTGATACTGAAGCACATGCCATCTGAGGTGAACAGAGGGCTGTCACGATCCATGCGACTCTCATGCCGTTACAGCATAGCAGGTCTGACTGCAGATCAGTATTTCCTTGTGCCCTGTTTCTGGTACTAGCTTAATACTTTATGATTAGAGAAGGGTATGAGAACAGGAGATGTGTTAAATATTTATCCAAATGTTTATATAAACAGTTATCTGAACATTTATGTGCTCTCTCAATCTGTCTCTGAGTATTTCTCAGCATCCTTGCTGTAGCTTTGTGTAGAGTGAAAGCAATGAGTAACGGCTCGTAATATCATCAGACAAGAAGTTAAGATAGAGTTATTTTAATTTTTGTATCTTTAACTCTTTAACTCTTAAAATAGCCATCCATAGCTGCGGATATGCCTGTAACTGTATATTTAAGAATTTTTTGTACTTTCTTTGTCTGTGTGCATCGAAACCTGAAATTTCAAGGCATCTAGCTAGCATGATGTTTGTAAGAATGTGCTATAGCTCTGCATTGAGGATGGAATCTATAGTGTGCCATTTTGAAAATCTTAATTATATGAACATGAGTTAATTATGTGGAAGGAATTGCATATGCCTCAGGTTATTGGTCTGGGTCTGTCTGGGGTGGGTGGTGGGGATCAACTCACCACAGTTTAGAAGGCTGGTGTTTTTTTTGGTCTCAGTTTTTATCTGAGATTTCAATGTAAGTTTTCTACTAAATTCCATTTGATCAAAATATACTGTTAATTTCTTTCTTTCACATTGGAAAGGCTATCAGTTGGTGTCATTGATTAGTTTTCTTCCAAAAAAAATAATTTGCAAGCACCACAAATGTGCTAGTTAAAGCCAGGAGCACAGAGCGCTCATCTTTCAGCACTTTGGAGTCTGGTTTTCAAAGATGAGTTCTCAACACTTTTGAAAACTGAATCATAATGTTAACTTTAGTTGTACAGTCACAAACAGAAGTATTCAGATCACTAGTAGTTCTGACAATTGTGAGTTGGGGTGTCATGAAAAATGTTAAAATGGTGTGTGTAGGTTCCAGTTTGTACAGTTTCCTTGTATGTACCTATGACCCGTAACAGTAGATTCAGCGCCGTGTTCGTCGCATATTTTCCAATAACTAATTTACAGTAGAAATGAATGAGGATTTAATAGTAAAAATATGTAGTCACTGCTAGTGAAAACTCTGATGGATCCATGGTTTTTGGGGGATTCTCATCATCATTTCAAGTTAATCCTCTGAAGGTAAACAAGTCATTCTCTGTCCTTCTCCAGTTAAAGAGATGAGTGTAATGTTTACGTAACATTATATAATATTTATGTCTAAAGATATTTTTAATGAACTTCTAAGAACGTTGACAAGCAAAGAACCAAAGATATTATGTGAAGAAAATATTCTACTAAATTATTTATGCTGGATGGATATTTTTAGAATTCTAATTTGAAATGTATCCATTCTCTTTCTTTTGTAGGTGGCTGGTATTAGGTATTGCCATGGTGCGGTTTTATATACAGAAAGGAACACATAGAGGCTTATTCAGAAGTGTTCAAAAGACACTTAAATTTTTCCAGACATTTGCTTTGCTTGAGGTAAATCTTAAACATAAGTTTGCTTTACTGGATACTGCATATCATAAGCAAAACACATTTTTAACCTGGATTTAATATCAAAATATTATATTAGTACTTAAAGTCTGTTTAGATTTATTATTTAATGAAGGTTGGGGGGGGGGGGCAAGGTAAATTGAAACAAATGGGCACATTTTTTCAAATTGAATTATAATATTTCTTTAAAACAAATACTGCCTGGGAACTGCTTTGGTTTGAGAGTCTTTAACTCAAAAGGCAAAATCTCTGAAGGCATTCCAGTCAGCAGATCAACCTTCTTGTGTAGTAGATAGCTCGTGTCCACCTCCATTCCTTATACTGGACTCATTATCCTTATGTGCCTTTCCTGCTTCTGCTTGTTTCCAGACTTGATCATGTATAATCCATTCCAACAGGGTCTGTGCAGTTGTGCAAAGTATTCTTTAAATAATATGACTTTTGCTAACAATGCTCTAGTGGTCTCAGTTTATGGTATGTCTGTGAATGAAACTGTTGGGTGTATTGAGCGCTTACAGTTCTTTCCCAGGCACAACAAAGAGTGCCTATCTGAGTTTTAACATTTTTTCCTCAATCTGTCTACAACATGTACTGTGTTCAAGCATAAATGTTAAAATCACGTGGCCAGCTCTATATAGGCTGTTATACTGTTAAACTTTCATAGCAAGTAATTCTACTCAAATCTGTCAAAATAATGAAAAGCACTCTACTTGCTAATCATTACTGACAATACAATAAAAATACAATACAATATAAAGAAAATACAATAAATCCGAAGCTTCATTGCTGCCATTGGAAAAATTATAATAACGTTATTAATCTGTAATACACAGCATTTTAAAATTGCTATGCTTTCAGCATCCCTTATGTGACTCCCTCCACATTGTCCTGTAAAATTATTCTTTGAATAAGATAATGGAAGGGAAGCTTACTAGTTCAAAAAGTAAATGCTTTGTAAGTATTAAAGTATGTAATATATACAGCTAATTAGGAAAATCTCTTTTATGTGTTTGCACACAGATACTGAGCCCGTCACAGCACTGGTTGCCAGGGCTCTGATGTGTATTTCTTTTAAAGATTGCTAGTTGAAAACAATAAAAAACAGTTCTTAAGAATTAAACCTAGGTTTATATTAACATCAAAAGACCATGTTTATAGTGTAGATAGTGACATACTGTACATCAGTAACCTCTTATTTTTATTTACAGGTAGTCCACTGTGCAGTTGGTGAGTTCTTTGTTTAGTTTCTCTTGGAACTACTTAAAATGTGAATTTTGGAGCAGAGATAACATGTTTCTCTTTTTAAGGAATAGTTCGCACGTCTGTGCTTGTGACTGGGGTCCAAGTGAGTTCAAGAATCTTCATGGTGTGGTTCATTGCACACAGTATAAAACAGGTATGTGCTTGAGCAAGTCATGTTTTGATTGGTTTTAAGAAGAAGCTATTAATACAGTTCTCATTTCATAAGGAAGGCCAATTTAAAAGTTAATTACATTCCTACAGAGAATACTTACATACTTGAGTCTGATTTTGGAAGTTGGGGTTACAGGATTTTATGTGCTTCTACCCAAGAGACTGAGCCTGGGTCTCAGCTGTGAGTCAGCACTGTCTTCACCATTGTGCTGGCTGTGGTCTACCTAAGCGAGATCAATGACTACTATGACTATTTACCAAAAAAATCTATCACATTGTAAACAGTTCCCTTTCAAAAACTTTAATTAGCACTTACTGAGTTAATCTAAATAAAAACATGCCTTAAATTAAATTTTCCTGGATAAATGTGGTTGGAATTTTGCGGTATATTTTAGGAACCTTCTCAAGATTTTAACGTTATGATTATATTAACATTTGATGGCATGCATACTGCATTTTTTTTCATTAAAGTTATATCAGGCTGTCCAGCATGCCACAGTGACACTTAAGGTCTTGTATAAATAAATTATGATAGTTTATTTGCTTGGCTGTAGGTGATTATTGTAAGTCTCGTGATTCATTAGCAGAATAAAACAAGCAGACTGCTTACAGCTAGTAGATAGGACATCAGTTCAGTTTATGAAGTCTGCTTTCTGTGAAAGGCATGTAAGAACTAAGTGATGGATTTTGAATCTGTGCTCCTTAATTTCCTTGAAATTAAAAAGCTGAGCCATTAAACTGTCTCACCAGCAGATGGCATATGCCCTTCTGTTGATGGAATATTATAGCATCTGCCTCAGTTGTCAAATCCCTTTGTTTCAGTTCAGAGAAGACTTGTTTTCTGCACTTCATCTTTTCCTTTACTGTTGCTTTTCTTAACAAGGAATAGGCTTTTCATGTTTTGTTTTTTTTTAAGCTAAGTATTTTCATTTTTTGCATAAAGGAAAATGTCTCAAAGATTAACAAGTTTTTTATATTGAATGTTTACATGAATGCTGAAATATAGCACTGCATTTTGCCATTTTGTTATTATCGACAGTGGATTAAATCTTCAGCAGCATATCCAGTCATTTCATTTGTTTCCTCTGTCTTCAGTACAGTAGGTGAATCTGTGTCCAAGAAAAAATACATCTGAATATATGTCTGATTGTATTTCATGAATTTATTGCTTAGCAGGCATGAATGTTCAGGGTCACCTTAGGTGCTGAGAGGCATGTTAGTGATAATAGCCAGACCCAGATCTCTCTACTTGGCTGGAGCTTTGCAAGGCAACAGATAGGAATTCTCTGCATACTTATTTAAAGCTCTTCTGCTTGGATTTAGCACTGTGACATGAATCCAAGTTTGGGTTATCAATGTTTGTCTCTAATCGCATGATGTTAAGAACAACCTAATTCTGTCTTTACCTTTTCTTTTTTGTTTGGACATCTTTGCACTTCAGTGTTGCTGTTTGAGAGTTTGGTGGTATTTTTATACCACTGTCTCTTTTGTAATGTTGGCAAGATCCTTTCACTAAAAGTGAACCTTCTTTGACTCACACATTGAGGGTGCGATTTTATGAGCTGATGAGCATTTATAGTTCTTCTTGACTTTTGACAGAGTTGTGGATTTTCAGCATTTTTGAGATGTATTTTATGCATCTTTGTCACCGTGTTGCATTTTATTTAAAACAATAATTACCCTTTTTTGAAATCTTAACAAAGCTTGTATTACTTTATTTTATTTCACAGACATCCCTGGAGCTTTTCAGCCTTCAGGCATGGAAGTGTATTACAAAATTCCTCCCCTTTTAAAGAAAAGAAAATTACTTGCGTGTAATTCTTCTTCTCAGAAGGTAGTGTTTGTAATAGATCCCCATGTGCCTTCTTCATATTTGGGAACTTCTGTTTATTTATTCCTTAGAGTGAAAAAGAGCCAATGTTTTGAAACAGCAGAAGGATGTGCTACCTACCGATGAGGCAGTTTAATGACTCAGAACATAATCTTAAATGGAATTGTTGAGTGAGTTTACCCAAAGCTCCTGATGTACCAACTAATCTTCATTTAGTGATCTGTGTTCAAGCTCCTTAACTATCTTACAGCTCCCTGAAGTCTGCCAAATTCCATCTCCTGTGGCCAAGTTCCAGTTAGTAGATTATACTGAGCGGTTCCTTTTGTCTAAATTTTCCTGGAGACATGCATTATCTGGTGGGGAAGAAGAAAGATAAAAAGTAAGAGAAACTCCAGGAGACAGAGTAGTGAAAGGCAGAATGGGTGAAAACTGACTGTGAAAGGAGCATATCTTCTGTAGCATTGTTTTCTTTTTTGTGGTTTTGAGGAGTACGAAAACAATCAAATCAACCAGAAATAAAAAGAGAGAGACAGATAGCATAGTGAAAATGAAGGTAGAAAATAAAGAGGAGGAGTATGCATAATTACAGAAGTACGTATTTTGATATTTGCATAATGGATAAAGATTGCTCAGTTTGTGAAATGCTTGTATATTAGTAAATATATATGCTAAAGAACGGTACATGATAATGGTTTCAGCATATCACTATATGCCAAAATATTCTTTCTTTACAAGATATTAGTTCTGTTCCATGTATCTTAAACAGAAGTCTGTTACAGTTTGCACAGAAAAGAAGCTTAAGGATGAAGGAAGTGTTGGTTCTTTATACTTCTGCAGATCCAGAATGAGGAGAGCGTTATTCTTTTTCTGGTCGTATGGACTGTGACAGAGATTACTCGATATTCCTTCTACACATTCAACCTGCTCAACCATTTGCCATACTTCATTAAATGGGCCAGGTGGAGATGTCTTGCACTTCAGTTTCCTGTGGTTCTGTGCATGTTAGTTTCACGCATGCTGAGCTAATACACGGCAGAGCAGATGTTTGAGCTTTGGTTATGTGTCAGCAGAGTGAAGTTGGTTGCTTTCTGTACTTGGGATTGTTGTTACTTGGTTTAAAATGTTAATATTTTAGCTGAAATTTCGGGGTGTGATTTGTTCTTTGCTTTCTGTGTCTCATGGTCTGAACTCTGTTTTCATTTACTTCTTTTTTTTTCTTCTATCTTTGGAGCTATCTTTTAATTTACATTATGACTCCTTAAGATGCTTTTGAATACAATACCCCAGATTAAGTACCTGTACAGTCTTCGTGGATTTCAGATCTTTGAAAATGTGGGAGTTATTGTCACTCAATATGTATGCGTATTATTACTGTATGAAAAGTTCTGCTTTATCAGAGCTTTTTTCTAGTATCCATGTAATGAAGCTAAATACTGATTTAGTTCGGCCCGCATAGAAAGTGTGTTCCATATCAAAACTGCTTTGATGTTGAAGCATACTTATGGTTGGTCACTAGATCACATGTATTACAGAGACTGCATGTTTATCAGGAGACTTAACTGGAAGAGTAGTAGTATCTGTAGTCATTACTTGAAAAATATCTGTAAGACAGACAGACTTACACTGTTACAAGGAAAATCTCTAACCTACATTCAGCATGATTGGTTCTTATTTAAAAGAGTGTTTGTCTATTTTCCTTTATTTTTATTTTCTAGATAATGCAGTTCTAATGCTTCTAATGCACTTCTTCGATATGTCTGATATTTATGTCCATTCCTATAATACATTGTCTTTTTTTGCTAATAGGCTTCGCTATGTTTAAGCACTAAATGGTAAACTTAAAAATAATCAGGTCTGGTTTCATTAATATTTTATTATGTAGGCTTCAGAAACGAGATATGCATTCAGAAAGTACTACATTGACAGATACACTGTTTGCCCTCAAGTCAATATGTCTTTGAGTGACAGATTTTTTTGCTTCCTTATAATGGACAATAGGGAAAATTGACATTATCCTGGCGAGAAATGTGGTGAAATATCCTATATACAAAACATTTGAGAGTGTATTATCTTTTCATAGAGTCCAAAATATCCCATCGAGATTTATAGATAATCAAACTGCACAACTGGGTATAAAGTCAGTACTCCAAGGGAGCTGGATATTTCTGATCTTTAGCTTATAATTGTGAAAGATATCTGTTGTTAACGGAATAAGTATGCTCTAAATTTTTGTTTGGAATGTTCACTTTGGGGTTGTTGGGTTGTTTGTTTTTTTTCACTGCATAAAGACAAACTGTGTGTAGGTCATGCCACCGGTTCTTTTTTATACCTCCCCTGTCTGTTTTCTGACCTGTGAGTCCTCTAAGCCCATTTGCTCCTAGAAGGTTTCATGTCTGGTTGCGGCTGTCTGGATCGAGTACACAACTGTACCTTTCTCTCTGTGTGACAGCTCTCATTGCTGTTCTCTGCATGAATTTGAGAGCTGTTCCTTAAGAGAAACTCCATCTCCATGGTACACTATGCCTAAGGACAGCATAAACCCCATTGGTTATGGTTTTCATTTTATCACCACCTATGTGGCCTATGGCATTCAAACCACATTTTCTTTATACTGAAAACCTTCAACTTTCATTTGAGTATCTTTTTCCCATTTTAAAATGGATCTGATAAGTTTCTGGCACTCTCATTTTCTTTTGTTTTTTTTTTGTGTGTTTTTTTCCATTTCCATTAGTGGTAAATAAGAGTAGTATTTGGATTTCCCATGTGTCAGTGGGTAAAACAGGCTTCTAATGTTTCTCAACATTTTCATTATCTTCAAAGAGATAACAATACATAGACCCAGTGTGTGTGTACTGTGACAAAGATATATAAGATCATCTGAATTTGGAATCCGGTCCTGGTCAGAATCCTGTCAGTGACAACAGCAGCAAGACCAGAATATTTTTTAAAAGGACATTATTGCAGACTACACATTTGTGGACTCTTTACTTTTTGATATTAGACATACAAATGTTCTGATACTTCACTGTTTTTAAATAAAAGAACTGAGGAATGCATTCTCTGTAAACCTAAGTGGTGCTATCCAGAGTAACTGAAACTGGTATTCTGTGCCAAGTCAGGATGTGCACCTTGACTTTGGTGCAGGATCTACTGTAATACATTGCTGTGCCACTAATAATAGCTAGAGGAAATTTTAAATTCATGGGGTGTTTCTCACAAGTTGTTTTTTGTTTCTGGGTTGTTTTTTTTTTGTTTTGTTTTTAATGCAGATACAACTTTTTTATCGTTTTGTATCCTGCTGGAGTTGCAGGTGAACTGCTAACCATATATGCTGCTTTACCCTATGTGAAGAAAACAGGAATGTTTTCACTGAGACTTCCCAACAAATACAATGTCTCTTTTGACTACTATTACTTCCTTATTGTTGTCATGTTCTCCTATGTGCCATGTAAGTATTACTTGACTATAGTAATGCTAACAACATAATAATCAATTATCATCAATTCTGGAAACAGTTCCTGTAGTTAAAGTTGCTGAGCACTGCCTACTATAAAAGCCTGCTTTCTGTTGTTCCAAGCTTTGCTGTGCTTTAACTGGGTAGACTAAGATTTTCTGTCCTGTTACCTTCCTCAGAACATAAACTACCTTAAAAAAATCAGTGAAAATACTGAAAACATTCCTAAGACTTGGACAAAGTAAAAAAACTGTTTGCTTACACACAGAAATGCCCATACCTGTGTTGCTGAGAATTTCTAGTGCCTCTGACACTTTGAAGCGATGGCTTAAAAGCTGTGCAAGTTGTGCCAAAGATTTGCCTTGTTTTTATTGCCATTAATATCCATTTACTTGTCACCTCTGAAAATCACCATTTGGGAATGCTTGGGAAAAACCTGAATCAATATTCTCCAAGATTTCGTTTACACAGAAATGCACCCCCCAAACCTCTTTGAACATATTTCAGTCCCTGTTTTAATCAGATTGTCCTTGTACTTCTGGATGCCAGAAGTCACAGATCCATCGGCTATAATCAGAGCTAAGATTAGAGAGGCTATGTCTTTCACCTCCAGTGTTATTTCCACTGGTACCTAAGCAGTATTGACAAGGAGAAAGCAACCTGATTCAAATATAGCACCATGAACAGGGCTAGACCAAACTGGGAAAACAGAATATTTTAGATAATCTAGACAGCGAAGCTAGAAAGAAGATGAGAGATTAGGGAGAGGCATTAAGAAGCAGGAAGATTGAAGTTTCAAGGGTCTGTGATCTGCATCCATAAAAGGTATTAATTTAAGAAGTTGACCTTGAATGTAGACTTTCACAGTATGCACTCACACTGATTTTTTCGTCACAAGAAATCATAAAGGCCATTGGGAGAGATTTATGTGAGTAAAAGATGTCCTAAGCTATCATAACATACAGTTTTGCAATTGTGTATATAACTGCATGCTTCAGGAATAAATCTAATTTTTTGTTCATTAAATATAAGGATCAAATCTATCAGCAGGACAGTAATGTAATAGATTATAGAGGGCCTGGAGGCTTCTAATGTTTCTCAACATTTTCAGACTTCACAAATAGAGTAAATCTGTATCCTCCTTAGTCTTGATGAAAATAATGCTTATCTTAGCACATATTTGAAGACTTCAGGCGTTGCCAGAAAGTGGTTAAGTCCTGTTTATACAAAGAAAATGTTGGAGGGAAGTTCCTTGAACATGGGGTGTACATTCTGCAGTGTGCCATAATTTTTCCCCAGTTCTTCATTATGCAAACTTTTATTTTTCTGTTATTTGAGCTGTGATTTTTGTAATCTCATTTTTTTTCTTTTATGCTTTGATCAAGTGTTTCCACAACTCTACTTCCACATGCTGCGGCAAAGAAGAAGGGTGCTTCATGGAGAAGTGATTGTGGAAAAGGACGATTGAATCAAGCCGTGTAACTATGGTGCTTTTAATGGAAAAAAAGAAAAGAGGGTAAAAAACCAAAACTTCCTGGGATTTTTCTGAGTCCAAGTTTTAAAACATGGAGCAAGAATAAACAACTGTGCATCAAATAGCATGGACTGTATTACTTTTACAGTTAATACATCTTCAGACATTTTCATCCTTGGTTTCACTTTGATTTTTAATTGTTCATTTCTTCAGACAAATTATTTTCTTGTTTTCAATAGGTTGACAAATAGCTTTAAGAATTGGAATGGTGGGCTGCTGTGCTTTTTGTTCTGAAAGTTCTGTTATGACCTGTAGTCATCATGAAAAACAAGAGAGTTGATAAGTTATACTGAAAGTCAGTCTTCTGGAAAACAGAACATCAATTAGGTAATGATTTTTTTCACAGACTGAGTGGCTTAAATGGTATTTAAGCTTTATATTAAATACCTTTCCAATTATAAGTATTGTTAGCATATTGTTCAACATTCTTTTGATTACAGGATCACACTATAGAACTCTAGAATGACTTTTCAAAGGAGATGAATTCTCGATTGTCAGTGCAAATTTAGATCTGTCTGTATTTTCACTTGTAATAGTAAAGATATGTAGAATAACAGATACAATATTAACTGGTTAAAAGTTTGTGCTGAGGAGCAGATTTGATATGCCTACCTTTCTCTGATCAGCGACTGGAATGGGATTTGTTTGCAGAGGAAAACTGATTGTCAGTATGTTTTCTGTTCTACATTTAATTCTGTATGCAGAAAAAATACAGTCTTGCATTTAGAAACTATAACTATAGTGTGATATTTAAATTCTTATAAATGGCTAAGTGGGATAAAATATATTTGAAATAGCATCTTAAAATATCAGTTGTGCTTTAACTCATCCCATTGTGCAATTTTAATTGCTCCCTTCCCATTAATTGTTTATACTGTGTTGACCTAATTCTATTTAATGCCTTCAATAATCTGCAAGAGGGATCTACAGTATATTAATAAAAGTTGCAGATGATATTACACTGTATGACACCTGAGTGGGAGAAGTTCGATGAACTGGACTCAGCCTGAGAGATTCAAATAAAATGTAATGTGTTTGAGGAAACTTGGATACTTAATGAGAGAGAGAGAGAGAGAGAAGATTTAAATGTAATCATGTAGTAAGAAGCCTTGATAATGTCAGCAACAAAGTTGCTTCTGGCATCGCTAATATCAAAAGAAGAGTATATATGCAGAAGAGCTGCATCAGGCGTCTGTTAATCAGAACACTCCTTGTGATTGCCAAGGTCATTTCTGGAGCATGGTATTACATTTGGGTATGTCAAGGATGAGGAACTGAATCAGTCTTCTGAAAAGTCAGAGAACAGTAATAAAATTAGTTGAAGTGAGAAAAGTCAGAAAGATTGAACCTTGAGAATGTATAATTTTTTGTTATATGACAAATATATGTAAAGGAAGAGGCTTTCTAAGTGTGAAGGTGTAACTAGAACTGATTATATAAATTTGAAACAAGGTAAATAGCCAGTGAATATCAGGAGAAAGATCCTGCCAGTGAGCAACGAGCTGGGTTATGGAATGACACAGTAGAGCTTATCAATGCATACAGTTTCTTGGAAGGTTTTAAGTTAGATGTGATGCAGTAGTGGAAAGTAATCTTCCTTTGGCAAGAGTTTGAACTACATACTTGAATAGGCAGTTTCCATTTCTAGCTTCAATGATTCTGTGATAATACTGCTTTTTTGAAAATTGTAGATTTAACTTTTCCTGGTGTATGAGGTAACTTGATGAAAAAGCAAGGATTTAGTACATCCCTAGCTTTCAAATTCCATTTTGTGCCTTAAATTTGTGGTATTTATGCATGTCTTCACTATGTGTAAATTAGTTTTCTTTTAAATGACAGGTTCGTACTGGACTTGAGACAGAATAGTTGTATTTCTTACAATTTTAAAAGGTGTAATCTTTGTATTTTTAAGATTAAATTTCACGCAAGGTGCTATCATTTAACTTATTACTTCTCTGTTTTATATGCAGCTAAAATGATTAAGAGTTTGAAGTATAAACTGCAACACTGTATCACAAAATAGTTGTTACACATGTTCATGCTAGCAGCATATTTGTCCAGAGTTCTTAGAGTACTGTTTTACAAACTTCACTTGCTGTTTTTTTTCCATGAGGAACATCGTGGCAGTTTTTAGAAATATTTCTCAGCAAGTGGAATAGTGTGATGAAGTACGAATACCTAATATTAGATTAAGTTCTGTGTCTCCTTTCTAACTGTCAGGGCAGCTCACTGAAGACCATAGCTATCAATTAATTGAAAATGCTTTGGATACTTTAAGGATGTGATTTTGAAATCCTTGACTGGATGAGTGTATCCCACAGATACTATTCCTGTAATAAAAGGAATACCTGTGCTATAACACTCTATTATGGTGGGTTTTTTTTTTCATTGTGGCCTTAGGATATTGTCATTTTTCAGTCAAGGAGCTGTTTTTGTATCCTTTTGCACCCATCACATGAAAAAACCACAGCACTGTTTGCTAAAATCTTGGGTTTGCACTTTCATAAAGCAACAGTGTAAAAGGTAGTGATACAATTTTGAAAGTGATTTACAGCAACAGAAAAATCTTGCTAAATGATAAATGAATATAAATAAAGCTAAAAATTACTTACAGTACTGCATTCAGCATTTCATAGACCAGAGAGGTTGCCATGTAGATTACCTTACATGGCATGTACTTAGAAACAAAACAAAACAACACATTCTTTTCTTCCTCTTCTTTTTTTGATTAAAGCCTTTTGAAGCCTCAGTGTGCACCTTATCTTTCAATATCTTCTCATATATAGTCTGAATTGCAGGTAAAATCCTTTTACTGTTGACTTCAGATGGGCCAGGGTTTTATGATAGGTAGCTTAAATAAACTTCAATATAACATCATGAAACATTTAATCAGCTTGTTAAATGGACATAAAAAGTATGATTTTCATATGGTGCTCTCTTTCCAACTTCTTTTTGACACCTGTCTTTTTTAGTCTTCCTCTCTGCAATATTTCTAGTTTTCTAAAGCATTAAAATCCTCCTGCTTATGAAAGATTAGGAATGTATTCAGATATCAGCATCTTTAATGTTTTGAGGTAGTCTTTAACAAATTGTTCGTATAAAGGTGCTTTCTTACTTGTGCTAGATATGCCTTCTGGAATGGATTAATACAGAAGCTTTTTTTAATAATAGTACATAGGAATAGGATTTTGGAAGGAGATTCCTATTCATCAGGTGACATATCCCAGTAGTGGTAATAACATACACACACCATCCTTTTTATAAAGCCCAGCTGGAAGCAGTTGGATTTCTTGTGGTTCCCCCCCAACACTTACATGATCTTCCCACCATGAAAGGCTGTCCTGGGACAGATTGGGTGAATCACCTTGTTTCACAGCATTGCCCAGGATGTCTAGAGGCCACATGGCCTCCCAGCATGGACAGTGCAGAGGAATATGATGCTGAGAAATTGTATCTTCCACATTAGCTGCCAAGAGGATCACTGAGGCCATTGTGAACAGTAGCTGTGAACATCATTACTCTCACCTCTCACTACGCAGAATGTGAGAAGGGAAGAAGCTCAGTGTGCTTTTATACCTTTTGCCTAGGGAACTCATGAGATCAGCTGGGAGAATCTCTGTGCACGCAGGGTGTGTTGCAGAAAAGTCTTTTCTGCTCGCTCAGCTCTCTCATTACTATCTGTCTGTAAGCCTGTATTTTTTGAAATACTGGTATGCCAAGATAGCTGTGCCACACTGCTCTCAATTGTATAGTTCAAAAATAACAACCTGGGAGAAATGGTGCAGTGTGCTGCTTCTGATTCCTATTGAACGTAACGTTTAGCTAGGTTCATGTTAATGGACAGGTTGCAATGGCTAGTTACAGGGAGGTCTGTGGAGACCTTTTCTGTGACCAGAGGGAATCTACCTTTTCTTATCCAGAAAGAAATATGTGCATTTCAAATCTAGGTCTAGCTACTGCTCTGACTGTGGAAATTGCAGTCTTCACAGCAACTTACTTTAGTGCATATTTGCATATTTATATTATTGCTAAATAAACTCGAAAACAAATTACAGTCATTACAGTAAGTTATAATTTAAGGTAGTTGCTACACTAACAGTTTTTGTGAATTCAGCTCTTACTTAATCTGCCTTAAAGGAATAAAAAAAAAAAAGGAAGTTAATACAAATGAGTGTTCTGCAACTAGGCAGGAGGGCTTCATAAATCAGAATTTTCAGGCAGGCAGACTGGCTGCAGTTGTTTATAAAGGATTGGTTAAATGTGGTTTTGAACAAAAAGGTTGAAAGCTTTTCTGAAAATTAAATTTCATTTCATTATGTGTATTTTACAATGTGCTCAGAGATACTGTATTATTTATTACCAGTTTACAATTTGAATTCATGCTGAACATACACTTTTTATAGATGATTAACTGTAGCCCATTAAAATGTTTCATTCTGTGTTTGTTACAATGACGATTTAAGAAACAAACACCTAATGTTTCTGCAGAGCTCTCTGTTCTCTTACTCAAGTGAGTTGAAGTACTGCTGGTGCCTATGAAGCTCTGCAAGTCTGTTAAACTGGCAGATTTATATTTTCCAAGGATAGAGCCTTACACTTGCTTTCATGATGGCACACCTAAACAGTGAGTGATGCTCTGGTTCAGTATCTGGTACCACTTGTCCCTGATGCCATTCCAGGGCTCTCGAGTGCCTTCAGTAAGACTGAAGGCTTTACAGAGGTCAGTAAGTGATTCATCCTTAGGATTTACCAGATTTGGAAGACCTGTCTTGTGAACTCTTAGCCCACAGAAGTGAGTAAGTCTGACAAATGGACTTAAGGCTATAGCAAGACAAACTGTGGCAAAACTGGCTAGAGTTGGGTAACTCTAGCCCTCTCATAGGAGCTAGCTGTCAAGTTCAGGCCTGCAACTGGTAGTGGCTTTTGTGTTGTAAAATGGACAATACTTTCTGTGCCATGTTGTGTCAGCTGAAACATGTCGTCTTTTTATTCACAGCTCTCTTGCTGCTTTGTTCAGTCTTGAATGTATCTTATGTCCTTTAAGTTGATGGCTTTGTAAAAGTGTAAGTACAGAAATATTCATCGAAGCATATCATGTATAGAATTGTACTTAAAGATTCTTGGTCATGTAAATGCGCCGCCACTGCTCATTGTTGTCATTTTTTCTGAGATGCGTTGTCGATAGCAGTTTACACAGACAGGAAAGCAACACAATATGATAATTTTAATAACTTATTTATTTGCAAATATTGTAAGATTTGTTGGGTTACAGATTCAGATATTTGTTTTAGAGATTGTTAATAATGTAGCACTGTAGAAATTCATCAATTAAAAGATATATTCTAAACTATGTTCTATTTGATTTTGATTTTTATTTGTTTTGTAGTGTGTAGACATCAGTACATACAAATGTTCACCATTTTATACCAAACTGGTTTTACAAATACTATACTTTTTTATCTGGAATTATTTCAAATATTAATCTTGAGGTCCCGTGTATCATATTTACTATCAGCCAGTCTTCCATTTTATATTTCTTTAAATATATTCCATTAAAAAGCGGTAGGTTTGTGTAGTAATACCGGTTTATCAAACCAGAGGGAAAAATACAGGGCATCAAAGAGAATGCGTAACATCTGTCAGCATGTATGAAGAGAATTGCGTTACAGTGGTCCTGAAATAGGTATTACAGTAGTGGATATTTCTGTGTTTTGGAGCAGGACTTTTTTTGGTATTAACCTTTTGAGGAGGTGTGGAGGCAGTAAACATCCTCTGGCTGTCCTCTGCTACATGACTACAAGACTTAACAATGACATTGCAGGGATGAGGATTTTGTTGCCATGACAGTGTGATATAGCAATATGTGAACACTCACACCTACTTCTTTTGAATTAGGAATCAAGTGGTTGTACCCCCAAGGAGCTTGACTGCCTACAAAGGCTAAATCCTGTTAGTCAGATGCACTATAACAGAGTCAGTCGTAGATCTCCTAATCTGAACGTCACAGAAGTGGTCTTCTGATCTAAATTTACAGGATGGGATTTATTTGCCTTGGTCCTTGCCAGCTTCACACCAGTCAGGTTTCTACAGAAGATGGTGGAAGAATATCCACTGATCTCAGCAGGAGTATGATGGGACATAGACATTCACGTACTCTCTTCTGTGTAAATCTGGATTTACCAGGAAAAGAGTAAACTCTAGCACTGTGGGAGAGAGCACATACTTGTTGTGCATTAGCTGCTGCATGGTAGCACCCAACAGGGCTCCCTGTGGAACATGCCAAAAGTCTACGAAATCTCCAGCATTACACTAATATTGCATTGTACTAATCTGAATTCAGCAGAGTCACAGAAACTCCCTTGACATATCTGCAGGAGTATCTTTTATTTCTGAAATTAACCTAGGCCCAATGACACATCCCATTAAAAATAGGCAGGGTTAGATCAGCCCTCACAGCTGCTTGGACATTCCTAGCTTGGAATGCTGCTGCCACTGAGCAACTTTGATTTTCATATGTAGTCTCTTGGCGGTCTGTGTTCATACCACTGTCATAAAATGGCACTTTGCCTGCCCTTAAGTGGCTGTGCCACGTTCTAGATGATAATTTCTCAGTTGCTTCAGAGCCTTGCTATTTTACATGTTAGCAGTAGCCCACAGCTGGAAAAACACTGCATTGTGGTATTCCTAAATTGGTGGAATGGCTACATTCCTTAGAAATAACTTCATTCTCCCAATGATTGCAGGATGAAGATTAAATACTCAAGACTAGTATTTTTTATGATGTGATTGATTGCCTCCTGAATAATGTCTGTTATGCATGAACAGTTATTAGGGGTTTGTTTGTTTGTTCTACCTATATCATTACTTACAAATTACTTACATCATTGCCTACTCAGTATGAAGCCAGTGGGAATTTGTGGTTGGCATATATGTGAGTTCCTTGAGTTTATGGCAAATTTGTAATCCACTTCCTTGATCATTAGCTTCAACTCTTGTCTGCAAATTTTTGTGGAAAATATGCAGTGATTTCACCTCCTGTCTGAAGTGAGCATTATACTTCAGGTTATCTTTCTCAATGCATTCAATATTTAAGCATGATTCCCTTTTTGTCTGTTTTCCTTCTGACCTGTGTAGGCTAGTGCCATAGAAGGAGCAATCACAAGATCTCTTGTAAATAACACCAGGTTCTTGTTAGTTCTCGTTTTGCTCCCCAGCTCCTTAGAACACTCGCTACAATCCTTGAGCTTAGTTAAACAGCACTAAGTTGGAGATAACTTAGTCACCTTCCTGTGCTCTGTAAAGTATCAGAGGACAGAGTATGAAGAAGACAGAAAGCCGGCAGAGAACAGCGAAGCTAACATTTTATGTTAGACAAAGAGTGGGTGGCTTTACTCGTGTGCTGAGGGTAGTACGTCGGGTATATGTTCAGAGAACTGAAAAGGAGACTATTTCTGAATCAGTCACTCCTGGATGTGCTTGTGACTGGAACAAGCTTGCTATTTAGCCCTTGGTATTGAGAAGACACATGAGACGAGCTTCACTGATGAGTGGTACCATTTATATATCTGCTCTTGCTTTTCATCTCTGAGCACGCTATGTGCCTGCAATTGCACGGTTTGCAGGTGCTGCTTTCTACATGTTAAGAGAATTAGCACCTTCCCCCAGTGTTTTAATGTAGTTCAGTTCTGAGATGCCAAGAACTTCTTGGAAAAAAATAGTGCTGTAGACTGAGCTGATTCCATCTTGAGAGCCTGAATGTTTCAAGCAGTAGAAGTATATCTATTCAGGGTTTTGGGTGCCCTCCGTAAATAGTTCTGGCAGCTAATTTAGTCCTGCCTCCCATCTTTCTGATGTCATTTTTTTCCAGCACAGACTGTATCTTCTAATTCATTCTGCGCTATGAAATCTCATTACACAAAGTAAAACATGTATGAAAAAGAAATAAGAGGTATGCAGGTGGGCCAGCATGCTTAAAATATGGGACCTGTCCTTCCTGACTGGTTTTGTTTTGGTGGGAATCACAAGGGGGAGAAGCAAAGCTGTTGATCGCTAACAGTGGTTTTAAAGTTTCCTGGCTGTGAACCAGTTTGAGGGAAATCTGCTCAGGGATGGGGTTTGTAAATGCTTGCTGAGAAGTCGGTCATTCACAAGTTCTTTTTCCCAGTGTATATTGGAGTGCTCTTATTGCTTTAAAATGATTGCATGTACTTTAGAGATGATGCTTAAACCTTCAGGGTGTCTTGTGCTGGTCCTAAGATTTCTGTCAGCGGGCTTTAACCTTTCTTTTATTCAGTTATATTCCCATTACAGGCCTATAGCATCCCTCCAGCGATGATCTTTCTTCAGCATGTATTTCATATTTCCCTGAGAGGCTGTGACTGTTGTACTTAAACATGTTCAGAGCCTAAGTAATATTACTTACTATTTCTTCTGGTTGAAAAAGGCTATTACCCTTGTTTTGGTGATGGTGAGCATGGAGGGTTTTTGATCAAGGAATGCTTAGTTTCAGAGCTCTGAGATCTACAGTGAAACCTGGAAACCTTAAATTGGAGGAAGGAGTAAAATTGCTTCATTATCGACTAGAAAATCCAAGACCTGTAACAGGTGTCTATTGAATGAGATAATTAGGCATGCTTTAAAGTCAGCTGCAGCCAAGCTGTTATTTCAGTATTGCTCTCTCAGAAACCCCAGGCAGAGGATTAGTGGTCTCATGATGATAGCAAATGCCTTAAGAGCACCACCCAGGCTAACCAGTGTTATTTCCCGTTGTCACTCTTCTTCCATGGGAAACTGAGAAATAGTTACTGTGTAAGTACACTGAGCTGTTATTCTTTAGGTATACTATTTACCAAGAGGTTTCATCTGCAAATAATGCCTCTTGAGATGGTGCATGGGAAGGATCTGATAATTCAGAAAAGCCTTTAAAGAGATCAGGTTTTCAAATGTCACAGCTGGGTAGGTTTGCAGTTCACAGTAGGTTTGGATGATAGGGATCGTGGGACCAGATGCTCTGCTGCTGTGCCTCAATGGCATTATGCTGGCTTATACAAATCTAAAGACCTGACTCTTAAAAAGGCTTTTCTAAGAAGAACAGTTACAAATTTGAAAATGTTGTCCATGAGAAATGTTGGTATTTTTCTATTTTAATTTGGGCAAACGCTAGAAATACCAGCATTCCTTTCAGAAAACCAGAGCTGGAAACAGGAGGGATTTTTGTTCTGAACCTGTTCTAGATTAAACCTTTTCTGAATGTTTTAATACTGTGAAACTCTCAAACCCACATTATTTTCCTAGGAAATCGCTGGCTAGCTCAGTTGCCAAGTCCTGCGAGTGAGGATGTGGGTCTAGGGAGCAAGGTGTAAGAAGGTGAATGAAGAGCCGTCTTGCCTCCCCCAGCTGTGAGCGGCTGGCAGAGGCTTCGACACCAGGCAGCTGCTGCATGGGACTGCAGCCCTGCAGAATGAGGTCAGTAGGTGGAGAGGCAGCTGCCAGGGGCAGGCTTTAGAGATACCAGCGAAAGAAGCTGTGGAAGGAGCAATACAGAGTGGAGCTTGCCAAGGGGGAAGCAGGGAGTGGCCACAGCGAGCAAGGCACCAAAAAGAACAGTCCTCAGTTGCTTCATGCATGGTTGTTAAATCGAGAGGGACTTTTTAGGTCTTCTGCCCTGCAGAAAAAAGAGGTAATGTTCCTGGAGGAGAAGGGGCAAATGAATTCATTAATCCCAGATTTGAGAAAAATACAGTCTCGTTCAGTGAGATTCCGCTATTAATTTTACCCCACTATGTCACATTGTGTAAGCTTTTATCCTGACTCAGTCTGTTTCTTTCCAATATAAGCAATGAGATGGAAACATCTTCTGATACGTTGTGACATCTGTTTTCTTTCCTGGTGCCTTTGACTTGGAATTTCGAGACCTGTGGCAGGAACTTGAACCAGGAAACAGCTAACTCCTCCTCCTAAAGGCAGCCGTGCCCGCCTTTGTACTGCACCCTTCCAAAGGAATGTTTGGCTGTTCTGTGCATCAGGACGTTAACCCTGGTTCACCTTAGCTCTGTGGTGAGAAAATCCTTTAGGGTCTGTCTGAAACGCCTACACAGCCTGTGGGAATCCCTGGAATAGTCAGAGCTTTGCTAGCAAGCCAGCAATTTGAGATCTGTCTCTGCTGAGGATTTGGTTTCAGTCTTGAGTAGCCTCCTCTCCCCCAATACAGGGGGACAGATCTGCAAAGGAAACCTGGTCACTGCTGTGAATCTGGACTATTGCAGTGGTTCCTTGCTCTCAGTCTGGGAGTGTAGATGGAGTTAAAAGAATGGCTGTTCTAACAGTTCACCCATCTCATTTTTTTACCACTATGCCCTCTGGGAAGTGTGACTGGCTGGAAGAACTGTATCTTGTGCTCAAAGGCGTAGAAAGAGGCTTAATGTTGTGACAGACAAGAAATTGGCTGGGAAAAACGAAGGATGAAGTGACAGCAATAACTGTTTAGAGAATATGAACGTGGGATTTAACAACAGTACACAGTAAAAACAAGCTAATTCCACAGTATAAATGCTGATCTTGCATATCGGAGGTAAACCGAGAAGGTTTCTACTTTTCGCAGGTTTTCCAACACTTGAAGTGAACCAGATGGTCATTTTGTGTGGTGCCCTGAAAGTTAAGCTGACAGTTTACACCAACCTGTACATGGCCTTTTATAAAACACATCACGTGTATTTCTCTTGTCTGTATTGATTTAAGTTTTCTAAACTACATCTCTCCAGATCATTCTGTGGAAAGCTGAAATAAATCCAGGCGCTCTCATTTCACTGTAGCAGGCCTTACTTGGTTTAAGGCTATGGCAAAGGCAATTTTTCCTCTGCGTTATGTGTGAGTCCCTTCTGACACTGAGAACATTCTATTGTCTTCACAAAGGATTGATGCTGTTTATTGGACATAAAACTAAAGAGGGCACTAAAACCAATGATAATAATACAGTATCTGCAGACAAATAGCTTTTCTGAAACAAAACAACAAAATGAGTTATTGCTGGAAGTGCCAATTAATGCTTTTAAAATGCTTTAATTGCACAGTATCTATTTCAGAATATTGAAATGCAGAGGTAATTTGGGCTAAAAGAAGATGTGATTCACAGTCAAGATGTAAGCTGTGACTTGACAAGGGGTTTAATAGCTGCCTTAGGCAGATCAGAGTGTGCGATAATGAGCATCTAGCAGAAAAACATGTCGTGGAACTGAACTTTAGAGTTTGACAGAGTAAGCAGTCAGTAACTAGCTGGTAATGCTCCTTCAACAGCACAAAGAGGCAGAAGTGGTCACTCTTGGCAGCAGTGACTGCTGCAAGCTTTGAGCTAGTTACAAAGTACTCATTCTCAAAAGAAATACATGCATTCATATATAGTCATAGTAGTCATATATATGCACATACATCAATGTATAAATAAGAAATCTGGTTTTGTGGAATACAGTTCAGTGAAATGACAGAGAAGTAAGTTCATGATAAAGCCTTCACCAGTTTGCTGTGCTCCATTGTCTGCCCATGTCCCCTGCCAAGTCCTTGCTGGGAAGCTGTGAAAAGAAAATGATTTGCTGGCTTAGGCTTAGACTTGACTCTGTTCCCTCCATTGCTACTGTACTCTTCTCTGCAGGGGATCACTTTACATATTCTTAATTGCAGAGACAGCTCATGGCATTGGCACAGTTGCACTGAGAAATGGGTTTTAATGAAGTGCAGTTCTCTTATTCCACTGGAACTTCACCATCCACAAGCTGAATGATAGCATCCTGTCAAGATAATGCTGACAACTTTGTCACCAAGAGAACAGATTTATTTGGCATCAATGCATTTTATGGCAAGACTGAGCTTTAAAAATGCCTTGCCGTGTTGTTTTATATTTACCTGTATTTTTCTGTTTGAGATTATTGCTGCTTGGAAGTAAAATGAAAGGGAAGTTACTGGCTGGACATTAAGATTCCTCTTACCTAGCTCTAGAATTTTGTGATGCAGATGTTTGCAGCTAGGACAGATACCCAAGTTTCTCTTTAGAGTCAGGAGAGAGAAATGGGCACTTGGAGGGCTCAGTCTATTTAACCTTTTGTAGACATCTCCTTTGAGTTAAGTCCCACTCTAGCCTTTTTGTATGAAAGATAGCATACTGTACCTGGTTCTGCAAACAGTGTTCCTACAGGTACACTGGTAAAGGCCTCCTGACTCCACTGTTCATAGGCTTCCTCAGCAGAAGAATGGTTGTATCCCTGAGGCATAACTTGAGAAACTCACCAAACAGATCACTTTCCAGGATGTAGAAGTTCCACTTGGAGAAAATGGAGGGAAACATTGCAGGTGATCTCTAAAGGGGGAATTCCATCGCATATTTTTGAAGATTTTGTCTACATATGGATCAACCCAGCTGTGAATTTCAGCCACATTAGAAAGAGGTGGTAATGTCTCCAGGACATCATATTCCTAAAAGATTTTTAGAAAATTGGGGCTTGAATAGGGAAAGATAGAGCCAAATGAATGAACTGGGGTGCACACGCTGGCTTCCCTACCAACAACCTCTGGACAAGCCACTGCACCCTACTGCCTCCCTCTACCTGGTACTTTGGGCATGAGAAAGAGCACAGTGATTTCAGGAATGTAAGGGCAGAAACTGGGGCTGCTAAGGCATAAAGGCAACAGAGAACAGCTGGGTCTGGTGAAATGCTGGGTGGATAAAAATCCAAGGGAATCCAGGCCTAAGACTGACTGTCCTGTGCATGTCATTCCTAATCGTGCATAATGTTGTTACTGCATAATACCCTTAACTTTTGTAAGTGGAAGAAGGACCTGGAAAATTCGAGTGAATAAGATGGACACACTGTTAAGAAATTAGACCAAACAATTGCTTGTCTTCACCTGAAGCATCCTTTTCTGCAATCCCCAATTTCCTACTGCAAAATCCTCGTAGTATCTCCCTGAAACACAAGTCTAAAGAAAATTGCACTCTGTCTACGCTTCTGTTGAGCTAACAGAAAAGAGGTCATCTCTGCTGTCTGGGTATTGTCCAAATGCTACACTTAATGAGTCTGCTTAAACATTTAGATGAGAGAAAAAGGTATATAAAGGCTGTTCCCTCAAGCAATTTATCACAGGAGCTATGGAAAGGTCAACAGCAGAAATACTGCGAAATGTGTAACACAAATTCAGTGAGGAAATGTGAGGCTGAATGTCCACAGGCAAAAGAACTGTGTTTCCCCCACTTGTCAGGATGCTTATAAAGAACCTGAACAACTGCTTAAAATCAGCATGTGCTTGTCAATATTGTGGCTAGTAACTTAAACCTCCCCAGTCTTTGAGTTAGTCTTGAGTGGGTATTCAGAGCATCTCCTATGCATTAGTCCCTAGCATGCTCCCTTCATTCCCTGCACTGTTCTGCTTAGTCCTCCTCTCTGGCCTGTCTTATTGACCAGCTTCTCAGCCCTTCTATTTGAGTCTCTGTGACTTGGGTGCACCACTTTTTCCTTATCTCTGAAAGGAAATAATCTGGTTCCCTTTTCTAGCTGAGTGCCGTTTGTTATTCAGAAATCACAGAATTGTTTAGGTTAGAAAAGACCTTTAAGATCACATCTAACTGTAAACCTAACATTGTCATGTCCACTAAAATGATGTCCCCAAGTGCCACATCTACATGTCTTTTAAGTACCTCTAGGGACAGTGACTGCTGATGAATGATGGAAAGTGGCTTGCTAAGCACTTACACCAGCTCCCTCAATATCCTTAGATGGATCCCATCCAGCCCCCTAGACATATGTGTGAGTGGTGCAGCAGGTGCCGACCATTTCCCCTTGGCTTATGGTTTTTTTTGCTTCCTGTCCTTGTCTTCCAACTCAGCAGGCTCAGTAGCCAGAGAACAACCAGTCTTACTGTTAAAGATGGAGACAGACAAGGCATTAAGTACCTCAGACTTTTCATCATCCTTTGTTACTATGTATCCTCTCCCCCATTGGATAAAGGATGGTGATTCTCCTTAGCCCTCCTTTTGTTGATAATGTATTTACAGAAACATTTGTTATTGGCTATTACAGCAGCAGGCAGATTAAGTTCTAGTTGGGCTTTGGCCCTTCTAATTCTCTCCCTGCAAAACATCACAACATCCTTGTGATCCTCCTGACTTGGCTGCCCCTTCTTCCAAAGGCCGTAAACTCTCCTTTTTAACCTGAGTTCCAGCTAAAGCTCTCTGTTCAGCCAGACCAGTATTCAGTCTGCCTCTTCATCCTGGCTGGGTGGTCTGTAACAGACTCCCACCATGATACCTGCTTTCTTGGCCTTCCCTCTGATTCTTACCCATAAACATTCAAATCCACAGTCACTATCATTAAACTGTAGACGATGAAAACATTCCCTAGCATACAGGGCTGGGCCACTGCCTCTCCTCCCTTACCTCGCCCTTCTGAAGTGTTCATAGCCATCCATTGCAGCACTCCAGCTGTGCGAGTCATCCCACCATGTTTCCATGATGGCAACCATGTCATAGTTCTCCTGCTGCGCAATGGCTTCCAGATCCTCCTGTTGCCCACACTGCTGGTATTGGTGTAGTGCACTTCAGCTGGACTACCGATCTCACTGCTTTTTTGCGAGGAGAGACCCTAATTCCTGTGTGACCATTGTCGGGCACTTCCATTGTTTCTAACCTATCAATAACCCTTGTGTGTCTGCTGGCAGATGGATCTCTATCCCCTGCATCCTCTGAGACATAAGACTAAAGCACCTCGCTAGCACATTGTCCCTCAAACACTGTCATGCTGCCCTTGGGCTTATCTCTAGTGAACCAGGGTTGATCCTTTCCCCGCCTTCAAGTCATTATGCTGGGATGAGAAACAGGTTCACAATGCATTTACTCACTGTTATATCTGCATATAAATTCATCTCCCCGTGACTACAAAGGCTTTTGTGATGTACATTTTCAGTTTGATCTGCTGTTTTCTCATTGTATTTTAATGATTTTTAGTGCCCTAGTTTTAAGACCAGTTGTTAAATAAGGAGGTAATGCCTGTCTGTTGAACACGAATCTGAAGCCATAGTCCCAGTCCCAATCTGGTCTCTGCAATCTGGTACTGCTTTACTCATGAGTCTGGCAATTTCAGTACTGGTTTCAGGAAGGTTTTAGACTGTGGCTTGCACTATCTTGAAAAGCATCTGAAATTACCATAATTGTGAGGTAGTGTATTACTTAGCATTAGCATAGCTGCTACATGGAGTCCAACAGATAAGCATGAGATTACGTGTCTTGCATTGTCACAGTGCTATTTCTAAGTAGTGGGAATAATAATCCAGATGTGATATATAGTTAGCATAAATAAATTCATTTCATGCTATATTGAGCACTCTGCATAAAACACTAGACTCTTTTCTCTATATTTTTAATGGTAACAGTATTTCTTGTTATTTTATTTCTCTCCTTTTTCTGCTTACTCAGAATTAAACTTTCTGTTTGCCATTTCTAGACCTTTACTGTGTCCATCATTCTTTTATCTGTGTGTTTGCTTTCTATCTCCATAGCCTCTTTTCTTTTACTTTTTAATGAGCCTGGGGTTTTGACCTGTTTCCACCCCAGAAGAGGTGCAGTAGTCTATTCCATAAAAATGAATTTTCAAGACATTACTGGCCTTTTGTACGGAGCTCTTGAGCACCCCCCATGGCAGCCATTCTGTCTGTGCTCAGCAGTACAAGGTTTTCTCTTTGAGATCTCAGATTAGCTCAAAAGCCAGCATCAAGCTGATACAAACCTTTACTTAACAGGGGTTCCAGTATCCAGATTGATGTTCTGCTCACATCATTCCCTTTTGAAAGATTCTTTTGCGCTGGATGGACTGTGAATGGTACCTTAAATTCTGCTCTGCAGGCTTTTACAGAATGTTTTTCCCTACAAATGTAACAGTTCTGGCCAAAGTCTGGGTACTTAATACACACACATCTAGCATGATCTTTCAGGTTGCTGCAGGTGCACAGTGATTCTTACTGTGATTTTGAGTCTCTGGCCTGTAGAAATCCTGGAATTTTCCTCTAGCTTTCAGTGACTTAAGGTTTGGTTACTCTCTGTACTGTAATACTGTTCTTCCTTTTAACTCTTGCAATCAGACCAGGTTCTGTTTTGCTAATGCAAAATAATCTCTGCCTTTTCACAGGTTAAATGAGGACTGTTGATTAGATTTTTCCCCCCCTTGATTTTGATATCTGATCCCTCTTACAATTTGTTCTGACACAGTGATTATAATAACAGTACATGATGTATTTTGAGTTAAGACAAGTTGCAGCTCTGCCATACATGACTCAGATTGGTTTCTCCTTTAAAGCTGATACCTTTGAAGAGTGCTTTCTTTCTCCTGGATGTGATATACCCCATCAGTATCTTTCGTGCTTCCTTATCACTGGCTCAGACTTCAATACTTGCCTATGCAAACACAAATAGATGAAAATCTAATCTGTCTCCTAGTAATATTTAGAAAAATACCCACCTTAGGGCCATCTGTCCGGTTGCTTTCCCAGCAAACATAATGGTCACTTGAGCTTTTTCCCCTTGTCTGATACATTTCTGGAAAATGTCGCCTTGCAGTTTTAACTGTCTCCCAACAAAACACTTTATTCACTGCTGCTTTCTTTTTTAAAACCTTCGTTCTGTGTTTGAATCTACTTTTGTATATTCTCTCAGTCCTTGCATCAAGAAGCATTCTTTGCTTTGGAAGCTTCTGAAGAATTCATAGTTTCAGCTTTTAAGCACAGTGAGTCATTATTATAACAAAAGGTAAAAATAAAGACAATGTGAAGAAATAGTACATGAGGGAGGGAGAGAAATCCGTGTAGCCCACTCTCAGCCTGCCTGCAGACAGCCGATTCAGACAGAATTGCTCCAAGCTGCCACGTTTCAGTCACTGTCATGGCCCCTTGTCCTAATGTGCGTGGCACACACAGCCTATAATCACCTGCACTCTAGGGAAAATGATCTGGTAAGTCAGAAATATATTACAGAAATATTCTGGACACTAAAGCACAGTAATATAGCCCTCTGCACTAGGAAAGGTGTAGACAATTATTTCAGGTATTGGCAAAAGAAGTAATATGATAGTTGTAAAATAGGAAACCTTTCTCAGAAGGAGATATTCAGTTGTTTGTAAAAATACTAATTGGAAGGGGGTGGGGGGGAAGCATCAAAATTGAGCTGTAAGGTGATTAAGAAGAGGGTCCGTGCTTCTGGAGACTGATGCTTCTTCTCCATTCTGGTGGCAGGTGGATGTGTATATGCAAAACAGAGGTAAGCCCCTTGACTCACCTTAACTCAAGAAAATTGCATGGCTGCCCTAATAGCTGCTCCCAAATTGTGCTCTTCTGCATTTGCAGGATGAACCTGAGGAGTGACTTATGTGTTATTAGCAGCAATAAATATCTATTGGACAGGTTGTTATTGAAAGCTTTGAGACAATAGAGATGAAAGAGATGAACAGATATTGTCCCAGTTAAGAATCACAGCTATTTGGAAAGCTGTACCACTTTGAGCAAGAGAGACCTATGGAAAGCTCTTCGGGGATAACTGACAGCAGGAGATGAAACAATTGAATGATGTGAAAGGCAGCCTCTATAGGTGAAATACAGAGGATAACATGTCTGGGAGGTGGGGTACTTTGGGTTTTTTTCTCCTCTTTCAATAGCTGGCAACAATGGCAGCAGCAGCAGGAGGTACCTGAGAGTGAATGAGAGTGAGGGAGCCTGGGATAATCAGCAAATGGCAGTAAATAAGAAAAAGGACTTGAAAAGGTTCTGGGCCTGAGCAGCTCTAAGAACAGTGAATAGAGACAACAAAAGCAAGAGTGCATTTTGAAAGAAAACACAAATGTGCTCTTCCTCCTGGCTGCATCTGAACCCTTTCTCAACTGATAGATCAAAGCATAAAGCAAAGATGTGTTTCATCTTTCATGTGGCTGTGCTCTTCTGTAATAAGCCTGAGCAAACAGGTTATTTACCCGCCTTCCAGCGAAGCCACATTTTTTCAGTCAGGAATCTTCTCATGCCCCATTCTCCAGCCGATTGAAGCAGAGGGTTGATTTTCGCCTGACACAGACAGAGCTGCAACACTTTCCATTGGTGGGTTGATAGCGGCTCACTTCAGAAGTGAATTTTGTCGTATTAAAAAATGTTTAGTTTTTGAGTAGGAGGAAGACAAATATTTTTCGTCAAGCCAAGAGCTCAGTGTAAACTATCGCAATTCCTTGAAGCTGGCAACAACTTTTGGTGATGTCTGAACTCACAGACTTTGCAAACAGAGTCAGATTTGGGTCATAGGCTTCAGGTAAATATCCCTCCCTGCCCTTGGATAAACAACTTCACAGCTGCATTGTCCTACTTGTTTAGTTGGCCGCTCTTTTAAACTGGGTTTTGTCAAGGGAAATAATATGTTAGGTGCCTTGTAAAGCACCTAACAAACAGCTTGCTTAGTCAAGGATGGGTTTTTGCCTTGTTTCCTGCCACTGGCAATCTCAGAAGCAGCTTGGGTCTGTAGGTCAGGGATTTTTGTTCTGACTTAATGACTGTACTTCTAAAATCTTTCCTGTTTAGCAAATTACTTTTTTTGTCTTCGTGTCATTGTCTTTTTAGCACCTCCTTAACTGGAGACTAATTTGAGGCACAACAGCAGCAGCATTAAAGAAATTGGCAGCAGTGTGGAGATCTGACCTGACAGCACAACTCCCTTCTCACTGTAGTGACTGCAGGTTGTTCACATCTAAAAACCTTGTCCTCATTCACAAAAATATAACCCCCTTAATTACGACCTCCAGACAGCTGCTCTCTGTGCAGATCCAGATCAAGACATGAATACTCTTTCTGATACATCCGTCCTCTGTCGGAATATAATGTCATGGAAAATGAAATATGACAATCAAATGTGCCAGTGACCATGAGGTGAATAGTAAGTCTTCCCTCTGCTCCCCATATGTTCTGCGGTTGTAGTACTGAGTCTGGCAGAGCTGCTGCATTTGCTCATTTCCTTTACTCTGAGCCAAGATTCCCAGTAGTGTCAGGGCAATTTTAGAAGCAAGATGTACTCAACTGAACTTCATCTATGAAGAGAAGAACAGGTGCTTATAGCTGAGCTCTCAAGTCCATATATTACCTTCTTGGCTTTTTTTTTCTGTCTGAAACAGAGCAATTTGTGAATATGGGCTTTTGGCCAGTCCTCAGATTTCTGGAAGCCATCTACTCCTGAATATTCTGGGGAAAACTAAAAGGCAGAGGAGAAGATAGAAACACATCTGCAATGCACAGAATAACTGAAGTAGATAATATAATTGTCGAGCAATATGCAGAATGCCTTCTGGCATAAGAATACCCTCTCTCAGGTCCACTAACTCAGTGGACTTAATAACTTCTCTATGCTTTGCTGTATTGCATGATTTCAAGTTATATCTTGGGAAGGAACAGGGCTGAGTGCATCCACCAGTGTAAAGAAGGGATAAGGAAAGGGTATGTGGAATTGGGAAGGAAGGAGCTAGAGGTTGTGGGAGGCTACACGAGGAGAATGTGTGGACACCCTGACATACAATCTGAGAGTTTAGCCTAAAGATTTTGAAGTTTACAGCCTGCAAACTGAAGATGTGTCAGCTGACATGCTCCAACTGAATCGGAAACAGCAGAGACCCTGTATTGCTGCCCAGATCAGCAGAGGCATAAATCAGCATGAGTCTGGCTGGAGCATCTGAATGGATACCCACACCGCCAAGTAGTGCCCTGCAACAGGAGTAAGTCTGTGGAGTGAAACAGTTGGCACTGAGGATCCGATGTCCACACTATTCAAGGCAGGGGGGAGGAGAGGGATGGAGGAGGTTACTACTGCCATTAGTGGTTGGAGCACATTAGGTACAGTCCAAAAGCATGTCTTCTGGTTTAATTTAAGCTGAAAGCAATTCAGCTTGTGCACCCTGAGAGATCTCCACAAAGCAAACAAAAATAGGGTTGGTACAGCAACTGACTTTAAAAACATGCTCTCTGAGTGAAAAATGCTAGCGCAGATGCGCACTCTCCCCACCTCTTTAACAGTGTGTAACAGTACAGCTGAGTGGAAATCATTCCTGTGGGTAGGAGGAGGTTTGGTGACACGTGAGCTGGAACTCGTGGGAAACAAAGCAGTATTTATTGCAGAGTTCTTTATTTAGGGTGTGGAAGACTTCCTCGTGCAGCCTTTAACAAACTGTATAATGGCACAGCCCAACAACACTGGGAAACATTGCTCACCTGTGCCAGTGCCTCTGGTCTCTGGCACCGTAGGTCTCTGGTCCCCCTACTGGGTCCGGGTGTGATACTGCTCAACCAGTAACATAAACCTGTTGATATTTCCTCAGATAATTAATCACTCAGGATTTCATCAGTACTTAATCGAGATACGTAAGGCACCCTTATGAAGACTATGAGATTTCTTACACTTGGAGGCCTTCTCCCTTTCTAAGGCACTTATATTTTCTAGGAATAGTCTTGGTGATAAAATAAGTCACCTAACCCTCTGCCAACAGCGAACACGATGACTGACACATGGCATCTTTCACGCTAGGAATGTTGAAATCTATGTGTGGAATCCTGTCCTGAGTCCTGGCTGTGCTGTCAATATGATGCCGTAGCTTTTCTACCCGGGTGTTCTCAGTGTGAGGGTTCAATGCCCTTTGCAACTGCTTTGAAAAGGATCTCTGTGTAGGGTTGTCTGACCTGGCTGGCATGCCTAAGTATTAGGTAGAGAGTTATGGTGCTCAAATGCCACGCCACAGGGAACAGCGGCAGAAGGGACTGTACAAGTCCTTTGGTTCGGGTCTTGCAGCAAGTCACAGGCACCTCTCCTCATCCCTCCTAACAGCAATGTGCCAACAGCTCCATCCTCCAGTGCACCAGCGTGCTCTTTGGTACTGTGGAGATCCAAGCAATAGAGTACGGAAAGGTAAGTAAGTGACATGAGCTTTGTTTTTAGTATTCCTACTGGGTTAACATAAGCAAGACTTGACTGTGCATGCCTAGAAGCATGCCTAGCACCACACATCTAACATGCATCTAACCAAGCACAGAAACAGTAGAAATGATCAGACAAAGGAATGAGATGTTGCTTGATGGGAGTCAATGATGACGTCAAGTCTATGTTACAGTCTCCATTATTTTCTAGTAACAGCTTTGGGATATTTACTTCTCTGTGTTGTCCAAGAGGATCTTTGCTTTATTTCTTATTTACATTCCTCACTAATATATATCCTAACTGTATGCAGGAACTGGGTGGAAAAATGTTCCCAGCTCAGTTTTCAGAATCACCTTCTGTAGCCATTGCCAAATTCGTTTGGGATTTTTCTCAACCAGCAAGTAACTAGTCCCAGCTCAGTAAGATGTGATATGATGATGTTAGAGAAATTGTTAGTGTAGCACTGCAAAGTTCCTGAAATATAAAGATGGCATTTTAGATCAAATCAGAAATAAGGTAGAACATGAGTGTGAACGTCCTTCCTGAATTTGTCAGTCTGATCATGTACTGATTGAGTGTCCATCATGCTGTAATTACAAAAAGGGAGTTCAGGAGGCAAAAGAACAGGCTCTACAAGAGCCTAGAGATTGCTCCATTATGTCAAAGAGAAACATGATTCTTAGTAAGCGTAAATTTCACTCTTCCTACTTCTTTGTGCAAACAGGCAGGACTGATGCCATGGCTGCTGGCAAGGGAAGCTCTGAGTCAAAGGGGGGGAGACTTGAATATTTCAGTGTAAAATACAGTTCAAAAGCAGAAATGCTTATACACAATTGAAATATAAGGCCTGAGCTCTGTACCTCAGTCACGGGCCATTAATTAACATCTCAGTGCCACTCTAAATTACCAGCATACTGCAAAAGGAGAATGATATATTCTTTTTGGCAGTTCAACAGCAATTTGAAGAAGAAAAAGCTGCTAGCAATTTTTAGATGACAGACTGAAGACTAGGATTATTTAATGCTAACAGGGAAGCCAAAAGTGACGTGCAGATGTCAGAGAGAAGACTAAGTAGTTAATATTAATACAAGTAGTTTATGGAACACTCTTCAAAACCACCTGAGGAGCAGACAGCTCAGCTGTTCCTTCAGCCAGCTGCCAGCCAAACACATCTTCAGCTTCTATACCACAAAGTTCCTTATTCAGATGAACCTATAAACTGTATAGAAAAGGAATTAGAAAAGTAAAATTAAACTTTTTTCTTTTATGAAACTTGAACTTCTGTGGAGCAGATATCCAAGTTCTTACATGAAAATGTCGTAAGTATGAAATGAAAATATCATTTTGTTACTAGAGAAGACAGTATTTCTGTAGCCAACAGCAAGCAAGTGGAACAAGAGGGTTACTGAAGAGAATAGTGTCATTCAGTTTTGATGGGAACCCTGGTCTTTTGAGTGCCTGTGCACATCTGCCCAGCAACATCAGTAGTTTTCTATTTAAAGTGAAGCACTGGTCCACTGAACCTGACTCAAAGATAACCGCAGCCTGTTTCATAAAACTGGAAAATTAATCACTGTGAAATGTATTGGAAAACAGTGCAGTTATTCATGTGCCTCAGCGGATTCCTTATTAGGTAAAACAAGCTTTTGATTGTTCTCCCAAGGCATAGAGTACCTCAATATGCTGCAAAATAGGCTGTTATAAAACGAGCCTGCACGACTTGCATACCTCAATGGCCACTTCTGTGACAAATGCAAATTACTATGTAGAATCCAAGGCTTAAGCCTAACTGTTGAAATGACAATGGCTTAGTCACTAACTAGCTTCTTTAGATGTATGCCTTACCATACATTGCCAGCTGGTCCTGGGCTGACTGGGATCCAGTGAGATTTGTAGAGGGCGGGGACCAGCGGCTGCCCTTGTGATGAGTTCCCTAGAAAGACACAATGCAAATTCTTCCCAGCAGATGGAAAAGAAGCCAGAATCTGATCAAAGTCTTCCTATGGAAAAGGAAAGCACCACACACTAAAATAGAAGGATTAGAAGCTCATAAAACAAAAGGGTGGCTTAGGGTTCCACATATATCATGTTGCAAATGGTCTTTCACAGTTGGCTCTGCTCCTTGGAACTACTGAATCATTTCCTACTTGGACACGTTTGGAAATGTCAGCTTTTTCCAATTCAATTCTATCTATCTGGTTGCATCAACTGAAGCTTCAGAGTGTCTCAGTGACAAAGTGGTAAAGATAGTTTACAGAAGAATATCAATGAATTCAATACCCTTGTAG
The DNA here is from genome assembly GCF_034315485.1 of Pezoporus occidentalis. Classification (NCBI taxonomy): domain Eukaryota; kingdom Metazoa; phylum Chordata; class Aves; order Psittaciformes; family Psittacidae; genus Pezoporus; species Pezoporus occidentalis. The sequence goes on from NW_026915725.1 coordinate 4,805,558, forward strand.
AATTAAGCTTGTTTAAATAGCTCTGACCCCCACCCTGAACAATGCTAGAACAAAAACTAGAGGCTGGTGCTTTATCAGGAAGAAAGGGTCCCTTTTTAAATCTAGATTACTTTTCAGTAAGTAATCCAGGCTTCGGTAACTTCTTAAACCTTGAGAAGTTGTTTTAATGGGAGGGGATATATTAACACTTATTATCTCCAGTTCAAAAGTGATTATTAAAGTTGGTATCTGAGCCACTTCCTTGGGCTCTCAGGATTAAAGCCTGCAGCATTTTTATATTAATTTCAAATTATACTGAGATATTCTATAGATTGTATTCTACTATGAAGTCGATAAAACAAATCTGTAATTTCAGTTAAAGTATTAATGAGGAAAATTTGTTGTGTATAACACAAAAGCTACAGTTGTACCTAGACGTAGAAATGTTTTATTAGGCATAAAGAGCCAGCTTCCAAGGCAAGAGATTGATAGGTGGAAACTCTCCTAAATGTCATGAAACAGAAGATCTGTCTTTTGTCTGATGTTAGTGTAGGAGGGAGAGATTGTTGTAGAAAGAATCTGGCAAAGTTACTTAAGAACCCAAATGCATGGGGCAAAGCTAAGGAGCAGTGTTTCTGTGTGTGCAAGGATGTTCCTCCCAGAAGCCAGGGCTCTTTTGCTGTCCCCTCCTGTCCAACTACAGGTGACATTGGTTAGACACCCTATTCATGACTTATGAAGTAGAAAAGTATTTCTGTCCTTGGGAGTTATGGAAATAACTGGATGCAGGAGATCAGGCTGCTCTCTGCCTCTACCCTTGAGGAATGGGGTAGTAAGACTTTTTATGCTGACTTAACCATATGTCCAGGAGGATTCATTTGGACTCTGCAGTCTTGCTATCAGCTACCAGCTCAAAGAAGATTAGTGTGATGGTCATGTTTCAAGGCATATCATTGATTGGCAGCTATTGATTACTTTGTCATGGATCTGAAAAATTACAAGACCCCCTGATTTTATGTGTCTCCAGCCTGTCTGCAGACTAGTGCTAGGAGAAAGAATTAAAAGGGATGGTAAGACTGCTTTACACACATCCTTATATCTGGTCTAAATGCAGGCTCCCTGTCTCAAGATGTGATCTGCTGATATTTCATTTAACTAACATCTCAGATGGTGTAAAGTCAACACCAGACAGTGCAAACTGCAGCAAAATCCCTGTGCAAGGTGGCAGAGCCACCACAGCCAGCAGCACCTGCACAGGCATCAGCTCTCCTGAGCCTCAGCTCTTAACTTACATGTCCATGTTACGTGGGCAGCATACAGAACAGGATGTGCCTGATGATTTTGGAGTGCAGGCAATTACTCTTTAAAGCCTTGTCAGTACCCCTGTGGTTTGTGCACCCCCTGGGGCACTGCTGCATGCCTGCTTGTGCCACAGATACCCCCTATGGTCCTCCCAGGCCACCCCCAGCAGCTGGTGGATGGACTTCATGTACGGGCAAACAGCTAGCCTGTCACCTCCTACCTCCCTCCCCTTCCCTGCAAACACCAGCCAAAGAGCTGTACAGTGGCTAATGCTGCTGTGCAATATACCTGGGATGTGAGCTGCTCTTTGAGCACTGGAATTTTGAGTATTTGGTTAACACTGCTAACAGGCTAATGGGAAAATACCTTGATAAATATAAGAAGTCAAAATAAGCTCCAAGTGCATTATTTCTAGCGTTTATGTTTTTAAATAAAGTTACTCCAACATCACGTTTCTAGAGGATCTCTACATGGTGAGGGGACTGTTTCACCAGGCAAAGGATTAACTCTGATGGCTGGCTGCAGTGGCAGTGAAAAGAACTTTGCCACAAAGCAGCATCCATGAACACATATTTTCTGACATTACATTTATTCTCTATCCATATTGTGTTTGCTGCTTGCAGACATTCATTTGTAAAGATTTTCTTTTCCCTTCCTGAGAAAATTGCATTTTTATGAGTAAAACAATCAGTGAAGGTGGCCAGGGTGCCACTATCCCCTTTAAACCATCAAAAATAAAACATAACCTGAAATTCTACGATGCACAGATCATTTTGGTTTGCTATCTATTATTTATATTCATTGTCAATAGTTCATCAGTTCTGGTCTATTTCCTCAGGTCAAAAAGCTTGTTTTTCATGCATACAGCTATGCAGTATGAAAAGCAGTGTAATCAATGACCTCAATATAGTGAAAACAACCCACTTACAATGACCTGTTTGCATACAGTCTAGAAGTTGAAAACTTACGTCCCATTTATATGAAAACAATAAAAACCCCAGCAATGTTTCAGGGAAATGAAGTCTATTCTCAAATAGAAATGAATTCTTTCTTACTGCTCTGGACGAGGTATTTGAATAAATTCTTGCAAATGACAAATACACTGGCAGAAATCGGGATGAGTTTGTAAGCAGTTTGCAAAGAAGAAAAAATGCATTCTTCTGATAACATACCCCTCTTCATAAACATTGCAGCTAGTCCTGCCTAACCAGGAGCTGTTTGTGAGCATTTCTCAAAGTGATGAATGGTATCTCACCATTTCCTTCTCTCTTTCTTATGAACTGTTATAATGACAGCAGCTTTTATCATAACTCTATTTACGGGAGTCCCTTGCTTTCTTCCTTCTTTTACTATAAAAGCTCTCAAAGGAAGCCTTTGTATGTCAGGAGAAGCCAAATGAATATAATATGCAGCACCTATAAATAGTTCCTTCAAATTAGACTCTTCCACAAAACCTTGAAATGATATTTCTTTCCTTTTTTTCCCTACTGCTGGTAAAAGATACAATTTCGTACAACATTTTTTCCTTTATAAAACATCAATTTTATTGTTCCGATTTTGGCTATTTTCCAATGCTTTTATGCAGCCACAGGTGGAAGATGGGCAGCTCTCTGTTACTGTATTTTGAATTTGTGTAAAAATGAGTTTGTTAGAAATGCAGCGTGTAGTATCGGCAAATTAATTACCAAGGGCAATGGAAAACTGCCCTAAAGACAGGTATTGGAAAAAATGGATTTTTTGCAAGCTGTGGTTTGGCCTGTTTTTTTTTTTTTTCAAACTTTTTGAAAATAGCTTCCAGATATAAATCAAATTAACTAGAAAAGGGCTCATCAGCTGAGGAGCATTCAGACAGCGATATTTAAATCAATGACTGGTACGAGGATGATAAATGAGGAAATGTTAGTCAGTGTTTGCACACTGTAAGGATCACGTGGTGAAATTACCAGATATTTAATGCAAATGATATTACAGAGTATTACTCTTTTTCACACAATGCCCAACTGAAGTGTGGAATTCAATTCTACATGGCAGGTGAGCTCATGAGGAGTTTAGACAAATTCCTAGCAGAGAAACCCCTTAGTCTTTTTAACAAGCCAGTCCCAAGATCACCAGTAACTCAGAGATTTCACAGTGCTGAGGGGTTACACTTAGGGAAAGCCTACTGGCTATCCCCTTCTCTTTACGCTTTTCCTTTTGGACATGGTTGGAGAGGTATTGATCTTAAAGGGCTCTTAGTCATTGCCCTGGTTTTCACCTAGTGCCACCTTGTACTCATGGGGGCAGTGTGTACGTATGTTAGCTCTGCCCCCCCCCCCCCCCCCCTTCCCCGTTCTCCTCTTGCCTTCAGGGCAGCCTGGTGTAAACTTCTGGTCCCAGCACATGAGCATGGCTGTGAAATCTGTAGGAAAACATGAACATTGCTTGTTGATTGAGGGTAAAGGCCATTGAGTTGTTAGTAATGTAAATATCAGTCACTGCCAGGAAGCACCAGTGCCAGCTGTGCCACATCACTCCTACCTGACACGTGTGCCACTCCCCGTCTGCTGCAGCTGGGATGAAGACGGCCCAGGGCTCTGCTCCGGCAGAGGCTGGGGCTCTTCTGCCTGATCTTGATTTGTTTGGGGCTTTCCTCTAAGGACCAAGCAGTACAGAATGGTTTAAAAATGATCCCCATGAACTATACAGTCTCTTGGCAGTTGTTTTCCCCTGCTAAAGAAAGAAGAAACAGCTCATACTAGCAAACACAGCTTTTCAAAACCTGCACAGGAACACACCAATTCTTCCAAAATAGTTCAGCTTTCTTATCTCTGATTTCATTAACACTGAGGATATTAATTGTATTTTTTAACTCAGCAATTCTAGGGACTGATAATAAAAGCACAGCTTCTCAGAATCTCATGACTCCCATGACTGAGCAGTGGGGAACACACTAAATATCACAAGATGCATAACTAAATCACAGGCCTCCTTCAGTTTCTTGAGATTTTGTCTTGCAAATATTTTCCTGTTCTCCAAAGCAGCTAATAATTTAATCCCTGCCAGCAATCATTCCTAATCTAATCTAATCTAATCTAATCTAATCTAATTTAATTTGGGGCTTGCAATGGAGCCAAGGCATGACCAAACTGTTTGCTTCTTAATTCTATGGCAGTATAATCCATAGCTATACGGTGGGCAAATTACTGATCCCAGCTCATGTGTAAATATGAAATTTATTTGCATAGAGCATAGATTAAAGTATTGAACAGCTACTCAAAGAATGTCTCCTTTGTTCAACTTCAGGATAGCATGCACATCAGAGAAATCCTGCAAAAACTATGATTTCAAACTAATAGGGCTCCTCAACATGTTTTGAGAAAGGTAATAGATGGAGAATCATGAAACAAGCTCTTCGTGCAGCCAAGCTCACTATGTGTCCTGAGACAGCGGCATCTACATTAATTGCTAGTTCCACTTCCCTGTAACAGTTACTTCTTAAAGAGAAATTTATGAGATGAAAATAGCTTTGATTGTTTTGCATGATGGGAATTCTTTTAACACTTCCGCTTCTGTAACTCAATCCAATGATTCAAATACAACAAAGTTCCTGAAATGGGTTCCCTGGAGGGGTTTAGAAACAGTTTTCTTGCCCTGCTTTAACTGTCTTCATTTTTTTTTGCAGCTTAAGGCTTTTTTTTATACTGTTGCCAGCCCTTTTTTAAGGAGTTTAGCTCCCCTTTGCTCAGGAAGACATTCCAGCTGTAATGCCGCCCAGGAAGGTCTCTTGCTCGGCAGGGCTGCGTTTGTACTCACCACGCTTTGCAGATCTCAGCGCTCTTTGTGCCTGAGCCCGTGAGCTCTGTTTGAGGGCTTTATCTGCTATAATCACCTTGCACATTTACGGCTTAGTACAATAAGACCTCGGGCAGCTTGTTTTCTTGAAGCAGCACGCTCAGGCTGACAGAATGCGAGTTCCGTGATTTGCTCCTCTCTCAGCTTTCTGCAACATTTCAGCACCCAGCCTTTCATGGAATATTTTTTCCCCTCATGAATGTAAATAAAAATTTAAGCCAATATGCTTTCCAAGGCTCCGATAACTGGGGGAAGAATAACTTTGAGGGAAATGGGCTTTCAACAACTGAATTGCCAAAGAGACCATACACTGTGATCTTCTTAATGTAAACACAGTGAGTAACAAGCCTGGTGGTGCTGTGCATGCTGGTGCCATCCAGATTCAAAGTACCAGAGCCCTTCACAGAAAATGGATGAATTACTCTGGTGGGGGTAGGATTTTTCTGAATATTTCCTACCAACTAATTCTGCTCTCCAGGGAATTTAACAGCAAAACTCCTTTTGGTTTCAATGGTAGAGTGCTTGGAAAATCCCACCCTGCTCTAAGGAAGAGGGTGGTGAGAGAGATATCGTGGCAGCCATTTTCTACATGAAGAGGAAGATAAAGGCAAGTTTTGGATCAAATTGCAAGGGAAATTGAAGTAGGCAGTGTGAACATAGAAGGGTGTCCACTGGTAAAATAGTTCATGTCAATAAGGCCATGAGTGCAGGCACTGTACGAAGTCTCTAAATTATTCTTCCCACATAATTAATTATGCAAGGACAATTAAAAATGTAGAGTTATCAAGCCTAGTCCATGTTAAAATGTGACTTGATTCAACCTTGCATCTTCAGTAGTTGTGTACCAGGCTATGTAAGAAATACAATTATTATAATCATAGAATCATCATAGAATGGCTTGGGTTGGAAGGGATCATCCAGTTCCAAACCCCCTGCCACCAGCAAGGACACCTTCCACTAGATCAGATTGCTCAAAGCCCCATCCAACCTGGCCTCGAACACTTCCAGGGACATTTCTACCAAGACATTGTTTTTGTGTTATTTTCGTATCACTAATACCCATTTAAAAGCTTGCCCCATCTCATCTTGAATAAAGACAACAATCTATGTTTTCAAATGAGTACAGGAATGTTTTTAATTCCCCTAAGTCTATCTCATTATGAGGGGAGAGGGCTTTAGGAGGGCTTTATCTCACCTGTAGCTGAAACAGTCTCTAGTATTTTTTTATATGTGAAGTAATAAATCTGACCTTAAAAATGTTCACTTTTGGATGAGATAAATTTCTCCCCAGAAGTGAGTGCTTTACTTTTATGTATAAATGAAGCCATGGTGAATGGTTCAGATGTGGATGTATATATGTAACAGGACTGTATCTGATTTTATGAAACCCAGTTATGGTGTCCCAGCTGTGTGATATTTTTTAAAGACCTTTTAAATAAATAGATGTAATGAGGATGATGTTTTGCATGAAAAATGTATAATTTAATATTCCTTTTGAAACCAGAAGCCCTTACGAGGTTTTGTATTTATAAATGGAAAAACCAGCTTGTTTGTACATCATTTATTTATTTTACACCCTGCCTAGGAAAACACAGTATCTATAGGTTATTTGAAAACAAGATGTGAATGGGTAGCTAAGTTTATATTTAATAACTTACCCAACATATTCTCTGTACTTAAATATAAGAGAAGTGACTAAATATGGAATCAGGAATCTAGCAGAAGCTTCCAAATGTATACAATCTTAACCTTCTGATTACAGAACAGATCAAGTACAGCCAAAGAGGGACTTCTGACACTTTTTTGTTACACTACTTTGACCCAGGAGTGCAGATGCTATAGTCTGAAAAAAATTATTCCTGTTTGCTATAACCAAAACAACCCAAAAGGGATCTGATCCTCATGTGCCCCACATCTATGTGGATGAGTTACTCTGGTGGGGGCAGGATTTTCTGAGTATTTCCTACCAACTAATTCTGCTCTCCAGGAAATTTAACAGCAAAACTCCTTTTGATTTCATTGGTAGAGTGCTTGGAAAATCCCACTCCACTGTAAGGAAGAGGGTGTATAGAGATAACCCCACTCAGTGTGTCACCAACCAGAGCCTGGGGAAAACACTTCCCCACTGTCCACCCCAACAGCTGCTGCAGGATGTGGTATTAGGATGATGCCTCTGTGGGGGAAACAAGTGGGCAGTTCAAAGCACCACCACTCGCTTCACGTCAAGCTCAGGACCTCAGCCAGCCCTGTGTCCAGGGCACAGATTCACACTAGAGCCCTACCAATGCAATTCTCCATTCACAGCTCCCTGGCTCACACCTCCTTCCCCAGTTTCTTGCACCTTCTCATCACTCATTAGGAGTGTACTCCCGTAGTCATGCATTCCTGCTTTTGTTCAGTCTGAAATAGTTTTGTGCTCATTAAAAAAGGTCCTGCACTCTCATTATGAGCCTAGGTAAAATATATCCTCAAGAAATGTAAAATCTCAGTAAATGTTAAAACAGTATCTATAACTGGGCTACTGACCACTCATTACAGAACAAAACGTTGACTTTACAGCACTGTGTTGCAGCTTTGCAAACCATACAGTGTCTGAACAAAGAAATCAGTATGTCACAATTTTGAACTACCAGATATCATCTTCCTTCAGATCTAGACATGCATCACTGGATCAGACAAGAAACGGGCCCCATGACAACCACTGGTTCCTGTCTTACTGGGCTCAGAAAGCTATATGCAAATACCTTGTACAGCAGCTCTTTCAGATACCAGCCACTACATGTTTTTCACCTTAGCTAGACACTAATGTCCCACAGAAATGAAAACAAGCAATTTAGTGCTGCTAATCTGGTTTATTAAGGTTGAGAAAGGAACTTGTTCCATCTCCTAAAATGTGGACTGAATCTGTGGTCTCAGACTCATCCCTGGTGAAAGGACCAGTGGGGTTTCTCCTTCTCCGTCTCTCCCCCCCAAATTACTGCACCATACATATTACTGAAGAGTGAGTCACACAAGAAGGGAAAAGGTGAGCAGAGGCTGAAGCAGGAAAGATCCAGGCAGTGAGGTTTGGGACAGTTCAGAGAGGCTCTACGGTGTCACCTTGCTGCTGTCTGTGTTACCCTGTGGTCAGCTGTCAGCAGGGTTCAGTCATTTCATGACCATTCTCAACAGTTATCAATAAAATCACATACTGCTTGCTTGTTAAATTCTCAGTTTGCTCTTAAGCACAGCCTGAGTACATCTGGGAAGCCCGAATGAATTTTCTCCAGCTGCAGGTTTCAAGTGACGATTCCTTGCTTTAGAATCGCCTTTTTACACATGCTCAGCTATTTGGTCAAATGCATACTCATGCGGTATGCAAACACAACATTAAAGGCAGAGGATTTTAAATGTTGATGCTTAAAATGCACATCTCTCCAGCATATGATAATGGTACTTTAAGCATCAGCATTTCCCTCCACTGAAAATGCCTTCCTCTTCCCTCTCCTCCTCCCCTAGGGCTCCATACACCCTTGCATGCCAGCAAGCTTTCCCCCAGGCCTCAGCCCCTGCAGCCCCCTGTGCACCCCCTCACCACCCTGGGGCCTCCGTCCTCCCCTGCTCACTTCTGCTTTCCCCTTAGGGTTGTCCTCCCAAACACTGACATGTTTTCAGATTCCTTCAGATCTGAAGGTGAAGTCAAGAGTGCTGAACACAGACACCTCCAAAATGGTTTATGTAAACCGTACCTTAATAAGCTTAGTCTGTTTAGAGGGACTTGTTAGTCTGGGGGCATTTCCAACAGCACCTCACACAGTAGGTCTCTAAATAACTACTACGGGTGTTACAGCCCTCAAGGTTAAAAATAAGGTTGATCAATCTGCATGTGCTGCAGAAAAGTCTCACCTGGGAGCCAGGTACTGAGTGCCTGTTATGAAAATAATGCTACATATTAAGAGTATATATTGATCCCTTCTGTTCAGATGGCACCCTGAGTTCAGATGGCTACAGTGGGTTTTCCCCTCTCCCAGATCTTAATTCTCTCCTGCCAGGCCACTGAAAGGACTGGATATTAATAAACCAAAATGTGCTTTCTGTGAAAGTACAGTAATTGAGAGGGAGACAATACATAAGTGGCTATCTGAGGACCATAAGAAAGATTCTGCCTTACCCAGCACAGAGACTTTGTGACAATGGCAGTATATCTGCAGAGGCTAATGAAAGTGAGCCAGGAGTGCGATACGATCAGCAAGGCCTGTCACTGAGGCACACGCTATCAGCATATTTACTGAAATGGAGAATGTAACATTTAAAATAGCTGTTATTTTTAATTAATTCATGAATCACAGAGGAGATTATATTTACATAGCAAAGGATCCCACTGTGGTGGTGAAGTTCTGTGCCTAGTGCTGCGTGTTTGAGGACAGAGAGCTAAGACCAAGTGATGATCTGCTGCGAGAGGGATCCCCCCCTTGGGCACTGCCTTTTGCACCCCTGGCCATATCACAGGACGTTGAGGTTTGTCACTTGCTCCCCGTGCCAGAGAGGGGCTGTGCTGTTCTGTGCCTGCTAGGGGTGGCTCCAGTCCCTCTGCCCCACCACATCTGCCCCACAGCAGGACAGCAATGTGATGCACCGGCTGAGGTGTCTCTCCCCAGGTCAGCAGACATGAATGAATACCATCAAGCATTTGCCCATTTTGGATGCCAGTCTACCACAGGTATCATTCACACATGAGATTACTTCAGAACGGAGAAAAAACCCACAACCCCAGTTTACAAGTAGACTTCCCAAACACCTGCATATCTTGCTGGCTCATGAACCGGAAACATGCTATAGTGTTTCTTGCTTGGAGGTAAAGCTTTTCAGTGCTGGTTTATAAATGGTTCAAAGCCTTACAAGACAAATGGAAATAAAGGATTGTCTGCATTTTTTTTCCCTTGGTTTCACTGAGGGTCTTGAACCAGGAAGGCTGCCCTGCTGCTAAAAGAGGTAGGTTTTGGCATGTCTTACTTTCCTACGTCATTTCTCTTCCCAGGGTGTGCTGAAGGTTCGGTGACTGCCTTGCTTTTCCCCATCACCGCACAGTGCTCCCTCCCTGTGTAAACACTGATGTTTCATTGCAGAGACACATTAAGCTTTCAGAGGATTCAGGAAGGTGCTTCACCAGAAGCACGAGACTGGCCCCAGTTTAAGAAACATATTGCTGTGCTTAAAGCTGCAGCTGAGCTGAAGGACCTCTCTGAGCTGGTCCCTGGCTCTCAAGCACCCTCACCAGTAACTTCCTACACAGCCCCATAACCTTTGGGACACGGTGTCTTCTCCAGATTATCCCTGCTTCTCAGCGAGGCATCCCACAGTCACTAACCTTATCCTGCTGTCCTCACTGCAGATCCCCATGTCCCTCTCTTTGGCAAGGCTGCTGCAGACAGGGCAGGCGGATTCGGGCACACCGGCACCCATCTGGTACCTCTCTTGCACCACAGCCTTGTCAGCATTAACTTCACAATGCTGCAAACAGTTTAAGAAGTAAACAGTGCAAAGCGTTCGACACTGTCCCACACGACATCCTTGTCTCTAAATTGGAGAGACATCGATTTGATAGGTGGACCACTCTGTGGATAAAGAACTGGCTGGATGGCCGCACGCAAAGAGCTGTGGTCAATGGCTCAATGTCCGGCTGGAGACCAGTAACAAGTGGTGTCCCTCGGGGATCGGTGTTGGGACCGGTCTTGTTCAACATCTTTGTCACTGACATGGACAGTGGGATTGAGTGCGCCCTCAGCAAGTTTGCCGATGACACCAAGCTGTGTGGCTCGGTTGATACGCTGGAGGGAAGGAATGCCGTCCAGAGGGAGCTTGACACGCTTGTGAGGTGGCCAATGCCAACATTATGAAGTTTAACCATGCCAAGTGCAAGGTCCTACACCTGAGTCAGAGCAATCCCAGGCACAGCAACAGGTTGGGCAGAGAAGAGATTCAGAGCAGCCCTAAAGAGAAGGACTTGGGGGTGTTGGTCAATGAGAAAATAAATATGATCCAGCTTCAGTGTGCGCTCGCAGCCCAGAAAGCCAACCGTATCCTGGGCTGCATCAAAAGGAGCGTGACCAGCAGGTCGAAGGAGGTGATCCTGCCCCTCTACTCTGCTCTTGTGAGACCTCACCTGGAGTATTGTGTGCAGTTCTGGTGTCCTCAGCATAAAAAGGACATGGAATTGTTGGAACAAGTCCAGAGGAGGGCCATGAGGATGATCAGGGGACTGGAGCACCTCCCGTATGAAGACAGGCTGAGAAAGTTGGGGCTGTTCAGCCTGGAGAAGAGAAGGCTGCATGGAGACCTCATAGCAGCCTTCCAGTATCTGAAGGGGGGCTACAAGGATGCTGGGGAGGGACTCTTCATTAGAGACTGTAGTGACAAGACAAGGGGTAACGGGTTAAAACTTAAACAGGGGAAGTTTAGATTGGATATAAGGAAGAAATTCTTTCCTGTTAGGGTGGTGAGGCACTGGAATGAGCTGCCCAGGGAAGTTGAGAATGCTCCACCCCTGGCAGTGTTCAAGGCCAGGTTGGACAGAGCCTTGGGTGACATGGTTTAGTGTGAGGTGTCTCCCCATGGCAGGGGGGTTGGAACTAGACGATCTTAGGGTCCTTTCCATCCCTAACTATTCTATGATTCTAAATATTAATGGTTAATGGCATTTTCTCAGTTTAAAGACAGAGGCCCTGTCTCCCTTTCTCCAAACCCTGCAAATCCATGAGTTTATGGTACTCTGGATCACTTCTGTTTTCTTCAGTACCAAAGAAGCAGTCTATCCCTACACATCAGCATATGATGCTTCCTTATTTTTTTTTATGTACTGTACTCTGTGAATTTCAAGAAAGGAAACGTAAGAATGCCAAAAAAAAAAACACCCCAGGCTCTAGCTGTTTTCAGTGCACTGTGATCCCAAGAAGCCGGTTTGGAGCTTGGCTGTCAGACCACCATCCTGGATCAAACTCAATAGATAATCTTCCCATCCTAAGATTAGGCCCTCATACAGATGACTCTTTTTTCTTCTTCCAAGTATCCCCTGCTTTGGTTTGTTTGCATTATGCATTTACATTTTGCTAAACTGTGGCTCTGATTTCCCATAAGCATAAATGATGCTGACTGACCACCACAGCCCTTCACATGTATCATTAAGGAAGACTCTGAACTCCACTATGGCCTCTCATTTCTATTGCTGAGCGTTTAATGCACACACTTCAATAAACATGTGATCCCAAATTGGATTTTTCTACAGATAAGCAGCTGGACACACTGTGCCACACTCACTGTCAGAAAGAAATGTTTAGCTTGCCATAATTGCCTCAACCATCAACCACAGTGCCTGATGAGAACCCTTCCATTATGTGACATCCCTGGAGGCATATTCCCCCTTCAGCCATGCAGGCATCTAAAGAACCTCAGGGAGCTGTACCATCAGTCTGCATGCTGATCTATGACAAATAAATGTTGCTCAAACAGTTTCTGTCAGTGCTGATTTACTTGCTTTGTTTCTTTGCTTGGGGTTTTAATAACAGTATTAAAAGTCTTTGCTCCCAGTGTATTTGACATTGTGCCATTGGTCCATTAGGATTTGGTTGAGTGTTGTGCATTATTTTTACTTTGCATTCACAGTGTGCTCTGTAATAGCTCACTCTGAATTCTAGCAACGGATGCTGTGAATTTGTATTAACAGCAGTGCTGATTTGTGCAATGCGTAGTAAAACTCTTTGCAAAAGAATACTTAGAGCTTCATGTCCTTTAGCATAGGAGATCACAGTTTCCAAACAGCAACAGAGGCTTTTCTTAGCAAATTGTTCCTGGACTAATCATAATGGGAAGGATTTCAGCTTGGATGGAAATCATTGACACAAGCTGCTGTTGAAGCCAAAAGTTTACGTGGCTTCAAAAAGCAATTAGACACAATTATGGAAGAAAAAAATCCATGAAAGTCGACTAAACACACAGATAACTCTGATTCAGAAATTCCCTGAGCCCTTGGTTGCTGAAGGCTAAGAAAGGATCCTAGGGACAGATCACTGTACAGCTCTTCTCTAAGAGTCTCCTATTAGGCACTGCCTGAAGAACACACTGTTCTAGTCTGACTTAATATGGCCTTTCTTATGGTGTCACGTTAAGAAGTCACGCTGAGAGCACTTACGAAGAGAGAATGAGGAAAAAAGACCCACAAAATATCCCCCTTCAGGTTAACAACTTGCAAGTGTTAAGATTTTCAGCATTTAAATCCTCCTTTGTATCTAATTAGAATTCAGGTCCTCATAACCCCCATCAGCTTCCTTAGGAAGAGCATACACACTGGACTGCACTATAATCATAGGCATTTCGGTGCCCACGGTGCCCTTAATTGGCTGAAGCCTTGCACAGCGTCTGGCATAAAAGCACTGATTTGCTGTAGTCTGTTTACACAAACTGGCCTCAAGTTTGTATAAACTACAAGATGCATTTTTGGCAATGAGTGTTTTAAAGTCTGCCATGGGGTAGGGTCACAATTGCTAAGGAGGAAAAGCTCGTTACTCGGTTAAACTAAGCAGAGGAATCTGGCAAAGCACAGAGAATACGTTACTCTGACAAAATTATAGGCAGTTTACAGCAGTGAAAAATCATTAATTTCGAGGCAAGTCCTACCACAAGTGTCACATCTTAGGAGATGCTCAGCACCATGAAGCTTTCTCCATATGCCTTGACCTTCTCTGGAGAGTGAACATGCCTCCTTAAACAAGTGGTCACTGGCATACTTGATGGACGTATTGAAACTGGGGTAAACAAACATACCTGTCCTGAAAAAAAACTCAAAGACATTAAGGTAAGACTGAAAAAGTAGCAACAGCCACACAAGGTGATTATTTGGTTTGGATTTGACTATTCTTTTTTTTTAGTGGGGTACAGGAATGCACTGGGTTTTGTCATTTTTCTGTTGTGAAATGATCTGGACAATTTGATGTCCTGGGGCTTGGCAGACAGCACCTCAGTTCTTGCTGTTTATCGTTATTTAAACCATCTTGCTCAAAACTGTGGGTGGAAATAAATAAAAAAAAATCTGTGAAATGCAATGAACCAATGACTTTCTCCCAGTTGAAAGACATGTGGTTTAGTTTTGTGGGTTTGTTGGATTTTTTTTCCCTTGGCTTTGTTTTTTCCCCCTCTTCTTTTTGCTAAAAGCACTGGCATTGACAACTACACTAAAAATACCCAAATAGTAGTCTTACACCACCTTCTCACTCTGGGCACTCTTGTGCTTTGCCACAATTCAGGACTCTGCTTTCCCTGTATGTTTTCAGCACCTTTCTTTTCTTCCTAATTATGCCAGTCCTCTCCCTTCCTATTTGCAATAACTAATATCCCCGTGACAGCCATTGCTGAGATGAGAAGGCAGCATTAGGAAAGCATTTAGTGAACATTAATTGCTTCTTAATATGATTTAGCTGCTGGAAATAAGAAAGCTAAGCTAGCTCCATGTGACCAGCAGCCCTACAGGCACTGCCACCAGACTCCATTGGAGATTCAATCCTGTCAACCTGGGGGGGCAGCAGCCATTCACGGATGACACCCAAGGCTACATTTTACTTTTCCAAATTAGCAGCTAAGTAGGGTTGTAGGAGCACAGCAACAAAGTCATCATGACACCACCTGGCTGATTAGTGATCTCTTCCTTCTCTGCGATCCAGCAATTATCAGTTCCCACTGGCTTCACAAGCTAATGGGAATCAGCGGCTGGAGGATGCTGCCAAGATGCAGCAGCTTCCAGCTGTCAGGAGGAGGATGGGATGGGACACAGTCTCAGTGTACTCTCTTCGGTCTCTGCCTTTTCCTGTGTGGCATCTTTGGCACCTGTGCCTTTACCATTTTGACCCTCTACATTATCCTATGTGACACCGTCACTTCAACATGGCAACACGACGCAAGCGAAACTTGGTCTTTCAATCTAGCATTCCTAAATTTGAATCCCGATTTACCATTGATTCTTAACTTGCCCTTTAGTTAGATCACTTAATCTCTTTACTAAGTTGCTCTGCCAGGAATTTAAGGCTGGTAACACGTTAGAGGTATTGTGACAATCAATCAATAAGTGTCTGTAAAGTTGTTGGTAAACAACAAGCACCGAGTGCCAAGTCCAATTTAAACAGATATGGTTTATAAACTTCCCATTTTCTTTGCAAGAACTTTAACACGACACAAAGATTAACCTTCTGATATGGAAAAAAAAATATCTCTGCTGATATTATATACTGGTGCTGGCAGCAGACCTCTAACTTGAAATACGATGTTCTTACTGACATCACTAAATTTCCCATGGATTAGCTGACAGTGATGCTTCAGGACTCATGGGAAAAGTGTACTGAAGACAGAAATAACAGCAAGGGGAAAAAATAGTTTTCTTGTCTGTAATTCCACATCTTCGTCTATTCAGAGCTGAAATAGAATACCACCAGACTTCCCCAAATGAAAGATTTATTATTTTATATGAAGTATTTAATGGGTGTTATGAAACAGTTGATAGTATCCACTAACATAAGCAGAAGCCTTCAAATTTTACAGAAGTAACAGTGCAATTGAAATTTCTAGTATCTGATACCTAGCGAACATATACATACCTTGAAAAGCATCACCGTTGGCCCCTACATGTTCATGTACCATGTCAGGTGGATTTATAGGATAAGCCTGAAGCTGAAGTAAGTTTTTTTGGGAAATGGTGATGAAACACCTTCATGTTCAAGACATCTAGGATTCACGATAACCTCAAAACAGCAAACTTCAGGACTTCTAAAGTCTTATCTCTGGCTTTGGTTCTTGATTACAACTAAGTACTTGAAAGCCAAGAGGACAACTGAGCTGTGTTCAGGGGGATTGTGCACTGAGCCAGTCCACTACCTGCCACCCCACACAGAGACCAGCCCACAGTGGCTTCTAGCTGCCTCCCACCAGCACCCACAGCACTGCTAACCAGTGAGGTAACAAATGCCCTAAAAAAGAATTAGGCATTTCCTGGCATACCCAATCACAGCTGGGGCTGTGCTGCTCCTCTGATGCACCATAGGCATGCTGCTTCCCATCCTTGTCTCTAACCACTTACCAGTCATGATATCAAGACCCTTGTTACTTCATTTATACAGCTGCAGCAGTGCTCGCTCTTTGTGGCCTTCCAGCCCTTGTTTGAGAGCATAAGAGGAGCAGCCCCAGGGCTTAAGAGAACGCTTGCAGGCACAGAAAATAGGATAGTGAAGAATCTGAAAAAAAACAAGATATTAGCTGGCTACAAGTGAAAGGCTGTTATCAAGTATAGCACCTCTACTACTTGCTCTGTTAATAAAGGAGGCTTAATGGCACGTTGTCACCTTACTAGGTTTCTCATAGCACTAGGTGGTCTTGTGAAAACCCCGTTAAATGCACTACTAGGTAAAAAAAGATGCAGAAATATTTATTTACCAAACCCACTGCAAACGCATTCTATAAAACCCCAAATAACGCACTGGGTGTTATTTATAAATAGAGACCTATTAAAGCTGCAGCGACCCAAGTGCACCAGCCGCAGGGCAGGGCAGGGCAGGCACCCCCAGGAACCTGCCCCATCGGCGGCGGCGCTCCTTGCCCGAGGGTAAAGTTTGCCGAGAAACCCTCCCCGTTCTCCCGACCCTGCCCTGCCCCTCAGCGCGGCCGCCCCAGCGGGCAGGGCCCCGAGCAGCGGCCGCGGTGGGAGGGAAGGCGGGAGGCGGGCGGGGGGGGGGCTGTCAGCGGCGGCGCAGGGCTGCGGGCGAGGGGCGGAGCGGAGAGACCCTGTGTCTACCATGACCGCCTCCCCCTCCTCGCAGCCTCCCTTAAATACTATGGGGCGGCCGTAGCTGTGGTGGGTGTTGTTGCCGAGCGCACCATGCGGGCTGTCATCGCCTTGGCCGCGGCGTTGGGCAGCTTGCTGCTCGGCGGCTGTCTCCTGCGGCTGGGTGGCCAGCAGCCCCTCCGCGCCAGGTAGGGCGGCTGGGGGCTCCTCTCCCGTGGCGGTGGGGCTGCAGGGAGGGAGAGCCTGGCGCCGGCTGGGGAAGAAGGAGTGGGACGTGGTGAGTCCCTCGCCGGGAGAGGGGCGCGGCGGAGTCTGGTGCTGTGGCAGCCCGGCGCAGGCTGGGCTCGGCTCGGTTGTTGGCGGCGTGTGAAGGGCTGGCGGGGAGGAGAGCGGCGCCGCTCCCATCTGGTAATGTTTAATCACTGCTTTTGACAACTTTGTTTTCCTGTCTTGCTTGCCAGGGGCTGGGAGCAGGACGCGGGGGTAGCTGCTGTCACGCCGAAAGTGGTGCGAGCCCTCCGGCCGCCCCTAACGCCCCTTCCGCGGACCGAGAACAGGTACTGGCTGACCGCCACCAGCCGCTGGTAGCGGGGTCCGTGAGAAAGGGTCCGCAGAGGCAGAACCCTGCCTGCGCTCCGACTCGTCCTGCCTTTTGTGTTGACGGCTTGATCAGGGAGAGTGTTAAGAGGCTTACCAGGCTAAGAACATGAAAATTCACTCAAACTGCAGTAAATTATTTGCTCATAGGCCCTTTTAATGACAGGTTTTGCTCCAGTGTTGGTTTTGAGCCCAATAAAATGTTGCGTTTAGCAGTTTTGTTAACGTACGATGCAAAAAGTGCTTGCTGTATGTCATCTTCCAGGTATCTTTTATTACTCTTTCCAGGAAGGTGGAGCTGGAGCTGTATAATACTGTTACCGTTTCTGTAATGAGTACTTAGTTAGAAATACCCATTTCTCTTTTAAAATCCATAGGATGAAGACAAATGAGCCCTTTTTCATGTTGTGTAGCATCTTACTTTGTGGGAGCCCTTCCACCTGGTTCCACGTCTTGGTCTTAGATCAGTGTTGATCTTTGCTTTACTGCCTCTTATTTTATACTGTGACGTTAAATATGAAAACAGTTGTTAGAATTAGCTGTGAAACAAGTTATGTCTCACATGCAGGCTTCACTATAATGACTGTGTTTTCATGCTCTTGATTCTTCACACACCGTAGGAAAACTAATAGTGCAGAAGAGGGTGGTGTCATCCTCACATGAGATATTACTATCTAAGAAGTAGCTTGTAAATATTTTTGTTACTCTTTTACTTAATATGGCTTCATTACCATTGCAGTTTCAGTGATTATCATATGTTTTCAATGATATCATATGTTAATACATATTATGGGTAAAGCCACATGATGAAAATTAGATGTAACTGTGATGTCCTGGTTATATTGAAGTCAATGGTGAGCCTTACCTGAGGCTGCCATCTCACCTGACCTAGCTGAATTTGAGGTTGAAACAGCACATGCTTTCCCTAAATGGATGCAAGTGGCATTAGTTGTAGTAGCCATTGCTGTGTACCCTAACAATAGGTTTCTTATGTGTTACCAGTGAGTCACCCTTGTGCTCCCGGCCTCAAAATGTAGAACTTTCACAAGCTGTAAGTTTATAATGTCTTTCAAAATTAGACTGAAACAACAGGAACATGTGCAGAATTCTGACTGCTGTTACGTGCTCCTAGGCTGCTTCTCTTTCCTGTGCTCATTTTTTCCCATTCTACCTCTGTTTTCCACTCCTTACAATTTATTGGGTTTGCAGTATGTACCCTGTTCTGCTTTGCTTTTTGTAGCTGTCGCTCCATCCTCCTCTTCAGCCTGTTTTGTGTTATGTCTGTGGTTTCTCTGTGCCCCATGTTCTACGACCCTTCTTTTCTCCTGCTTGTTTCTGAGCTGCAGTCTCCTTCCACTCCGCTCTGTGCTAAACCATGGAGTCAAACTGACTGAAAATGCTGGCAGACAGCATTTCGGAGAGCAGTCTAGGTACTTTCCATCTGCTGTTTAGTACACTCGCAACTGGAGCAAAGAAAGGGTAAGCAACACATACTGAAGTGGGCTGAAAATCCATGGCATGTATGGGTCGGTTTTTAATCTCTGTAATAAGTGAGCATGAGATTTTAAATACATGTTTTTTCTTTAATTTACTTGGAGGATTTAGGCACCAATTTAGCGCTAGTTTTGATCAACCTGAAATTGTATTTCTTTGTGATTAAGTGACTGCAAAAGTGTGACAAGTAAATTGCTCACCAATGAAAGTTTCATTTCATTCCATCTCCTGTAACTATAGTGTCTTTGGAAGGGATGGCTTGCTGGCTGAATCCAAGAGAGGATGTTCTTTCTCGCCCTAGTGGCTATGCTCAGTAAGCTGGCCTGACAGGAGTTCCTGGTGCATGTTTGGTGTATGAGGAAGGAGAGTGAGCTGCTGGACTGAACAGGAGCTGTTACTTAATCCAGAGAGCAGCTGGACTGGGCAGGGAGCCGTGCTGAAGGGGTTTGATCCAGGCAACAGCTGGATTGGGCCTGGCTTAGGGCCATGCTGGAGAGATTTGATCCAGAAAACATCTGGACTCATTCAGGAGGTTCAGACCCATCCCTCAGTGTTGGAGATGGATGGTCTGGTCAATAGGAATTAGATTCCAGTTTGCAGTGTGAGTCTGCTGCGCTATTCACGAGTATAGCAAAAGCACAGAAGAGTCCCTTGTTGAAATAGGTTGTACAGGGGTTAGTGAATTTTTGAATCGGATGAGGCTATATGAGTATGTTGATCCATGAAACTAGGACAATCTCTTGGTGCAAGTATGGGTCTCCTACAGTATCCCGATAGTTTGATCAGCATTGCTGTGTTGCTGACACCAATGTCCTTTACTGCGTCAGAGTAAGAGGATATGTGTGGATGTTTGATTAGATTCTGATCTCTTCAGCAGTTTGATGCATTTGTCTGGAAAGGTAAGATTTTCTCACCAACTTCAGTGGAAAAGTTAAAAAAAAAAAGGGCACTACCCTGCTTTAACTGTAAGTAATCTAGACAATCTTCAGAATTTCAAGCTAATCTTTCTTCTTATCACAATTCCCTGTGCTGTTGGAGGCATATTTGTAACCAGACATCTCCTGAAGAATCTCCAAAGCCCTATTATTCTGTTGGCTTGCAATATTGAAAGTTAATCTGTTCTTTTACTTCGAGTAATTCTTCTAAAGGGATGAAACTGAAAGATGAAAGAATGAAAAACAGGGGATTGGTTCAGACTGTCACAGACATTTAGGCAGCTGTCATGCACAGCAATGTTTAATTAGGTAGTGACCAGCCACCTAAAGTTCTCTGAAGATCTGTGCCTTAGTAAATGACCTTGAAGATGTGGCTGGTCTCTTGCAGGACATTTCTTACCACTTTTTCTTGTTAAGGGTTAGGTCACTCGAACAATGTGACTGCCTCTACAGTGTAACTTCCAGGTTCTCTTGTGGGTTTACTTTGCAGCCTGCAGTGCCTGTTAGTAGGGTTTCTTCCTAAAAGAAAAAAAAGGTCAGTGTTAGTAAGATTTCTCTAGTAGTCCCCAGATTTATTCATGGAACCAGTAGCATTCACACCGCAATACTATGGTTCTCTGGAAAATCTTCATGTCGCTGCCTCATAGCATCTTCTCAGTTGCTAAGCTGTAACTGAAAGTACAGCTTAAACTTGCTCAAGCCAACAGTACAACCAAAAGTAGTCTTGCACTTGTCCCACCTTTAGACCATTGGTCCTCCCCTCACAGCTGTGTTTTTGCTGGAATATTTGTTTGTGTAGTCACAGCATTAATAGCAAAATAGGGGGCTCAGTACTGCTCGTGCTTATCAGAGAAGGTGATAGCAGTAAGAGGAACTAGGTAGTCTTTGTTATGAGGCCTAGGGTGTACTATGTTAAGCTTGTGCAGAAATTTTAGCTCCTTTTGCACTGTCCAGGGATATATAGCAGATAAATAATGCCAGGTCCTACAAAGGAAGTGAAAACAGTTTTCTCAAGCACTATTTCTATATACTTCGTGCACAACTAATAACAAGGCAGCAGTATACCCTGAAGAGCTGACCATCATTACTATTATTCTGTTAGTGTCACTAATTTTAAGGCATTTACTTACTATTTCCCTAACTTACACTCTTCCTTTGCAGGTCCAAGGCAAGCACAGTGTAGAGACTGTTGGGGTAATTGAACAGTGGGAGGAAGTGATTGAGGAGCTATGAGTAAACAAGTTAGCATTAATACAGTGTTTTCCATAGTATTTGTTTCTCCAATTCCTCTCTCAGCAGCAGATCTTTATGCAGACCTAGGGAATAAACATCTATACTTAATTAACTGTGCTACAGAGACCTGTACATTCTGTCTCCTGTCAAAATACTGCATTCTGGCAGTCAGAAAGTGAAGAGACAGACTTAACCACAATTATGAACAGTAGTTTAGTATACTGTAGCATAATTTGCTAGAGCTTAGATTAGTCAGTACTGGTGCCCACTTCACTATTGTTACCCTTTTCAGTATTTTTTCCTTTCATTCCCAAGTGATGCATGTAGATGTTTTTTAGGAGTGCAGTTCAAACACGGGCCTCATGTATTAGTTCTGTCAAAATGAATAGGTGTTCAACTGAAAGCTGCTGCCAGGACACATTTGTGTTTTGACAGTGGTGAAAGGTTTCTCAGCCTCCTTCTGTTTACTTGGTCCAAGTGAAACTGCTCTGTCATTCTGTCTCTTGCGTACTGTTGTAACATCATTTTAGTGTAAGTACCTGTTCTCTTCATTTTACCCACCACGAGACTCTGCATGTTGCTTGTCATGTTACCTGTCATGCGGTTTATGGATTTTAGAAATAAAAACTGTCTGATGTATAACTCTGAATGCATTGGAAGGTCTTCCTTCAAAATGCAGCTTGTCTTAAAGACCTGATTTAGCATTCCTTAGATAAGCAAAACCTCCGTGGTAACTTGAACAAGGACAGTAGAATCAGTCTCTTTCACAGTTACTGTGATTAATGTTACAAGAGAAACTCTTACTTCTGTGGTTTGATAAAGCCATTTTAATAGTCCATTTCACCAAGCATTTAAATTGTGTATTGCCTTATTAATCAAGGTGTTTTGAACCTTAAAAATGTCACTATATTCTTATCATCTGATTAATTTGAAATAGTGTCAGAGGTAGCGCTTTAGAACACCCTTCCTAGGAAAGTATGGGTTACTGGCTTTTAATTGTATTCAACTAATAGACTATGAGATTCAAATATAAATTAGTCTCTTCAAGGGAGAGATTTAGACAGAAGGTGTTCACAGTCTGGATAGTGTTGTTCAGCGCCACTTTGCTAGAAGGATATAAATGTGCAGTTTTGCGTGCAGAAGTTACCCTTTTTTAGCTGGAGATCCTCAGCTGGAGGAGGGATCAGAGGTCCTGTGCTGCTTCAAGGCAGACAAGAGCAGAAAGCTTAGGAAAAGTGCAACAACTGCTTTTGCTGGGCATGGAGTGAATGGAGTCAATGAGTGAGGCTTTTCCATGTGTTCAGTGTGGACTTAACTCTTGCTGAAATTAGGGGTGAAATTCTTGCTTTTAGTGCTGTCAGACAATCCAGTTCTGAGCTCTTTTGAAAATCTCACCCTGTGTTCTTTGAGTTGTTTCCAGCTGCTTTTATGGGAATTCTGGAGGATTGGCCTTTCAGTCCTGGGCATGTCTTTATGTTACAGTATAATTCACAGCACTCGATGTTGTTTTTCCATTTTTACCTGTCCCTGTACCCCCCTTCATACTTTTTTCATCTATCTTCTGTCCATCCATTTTCCTACTCTGGTAACTGTTTGGGGTCTAGTTTGGTTTTGCTTTCAAAGAGCTTCTCTTTCCTTTCCCTCCCTACATCACTGCTCCCCCAGTGTACTTGTCTGTTTGGTGATTCCTTGCACTAAGGCTCCCTATAGTCTCAGGGCTGCATGCTACAGGTATAGCAAAAGAGGCCATGTAGTTCCTCTATTTCTTATTCTAAGGGTGGGTGCAATAGTCGTCTTAAAGAATTTTACAGGTAAAGGAGCTGCTGTCTTCCTGAGAGCAAGATATAGAATAACAACTTGCTGATAAATATGGCACATGGTCTTAATCTACTGTGGATTTATTAAAGTACAGATGGTGTACTTTCAGAGTTCCTAGAATTACCATAGGAAGTATGTGGTCCTCAAGCTGTTCCTATATGATTAAAAAAAACCCGTTTTTCAGATTCTGGCCAGTGATACTGGCTTTGAGAACATCTAAACCCTAAGAGAAATGCAGCAGAAATTTCACTGTTTTGTCAGTTTTATGAGTTCAAGACAACAGAATATAGCAAGGTTTCCACTTCAAGTTCTCATCCAGAGTTTGTAAAATTAGTTGAATTTAGCCTGATATCTGCGTTGCTGGGCACGTTACCTGATTTCATTGCAGAAATTTTAGCGCAGTTCTAAGTATTGAACAAAGACTGTCATGCACTAGGTCAGGTAAATTCATTTAGTGATAAATGTTGCCTAGCATAATTGTCATAAGTGTTCAGAAATCTAATCTGAGCCTGCTGTCTGCACAACTGTGCAATGAATAATGCAGTAGAAGTCTGGACTGCGCCCTGCACACCCCTTTTCTCTGCATGTGGAAATCTTTCACTCATGAGAAGCAGAGGCTACTCTGACAGTGAAACAGAAATTCAGAAGTTTAACTTCTACTCGGGTGAGTCATTGCTTTGCATGTCTTGCAAATAATTTGTTTTGGTTTTGTGTCCTTTTACACCATATAAATAGAGTGTTGAGTAAATTTTGTGTGGAAAAAGCTGCAGAAGCAGCATTTTGCTGATCTATCTTGTGCCTGCATTGTATGGATAAAGAACTTAAAGTTCATGTTTGGTTTTCCCCACAGCTGTGCCATTTTCACTATCTACTTGTTATGGAAAGGGAAGACTCCTTATTCCTTTTTTTATTCCCTTGATTGCTGTAAAAGTGATTGGCAGGATATAATGATGAAATGGAACAGGAATTTATTTTGATCGTTCTTTATCTGACTTCTTCCTTTTTTGAAATTTTCAGGTCTTGAAAATGTGTGCGTAAAAAGCAATTGTATATTGAAAAAAGAGGCAACTTCCTTCAATTGATCTCAGTGCTGTGAATTTAAAAAGACTAAAAGGCTGTTGAGTAAAGCTTGTATTTGGTTGAGAGAATATTTATTCACTGCCCCAGTGATCTGAGGACATAAATTAATAGTAAGCTGTAAGGACCTTGTAATGATTCTCTGTATGGTGTTGAAACCTGCATGTGAAATAACATTGGTTGTCTGACGATGCTCTGAACGTACCTCACAGTGATCTGATCAAACCTAACCTCCTGATCTTCCTGGCAGGTTTCATGCGTTAAAGGAGGTCTCCTCTGTCCAGCTTCTTGATTTTTAGTTGTAATGAAAAACTGACCTGCAGCAGTAACATGTGCTTGGCTTACGATAGCAACAATTCTCTTTTTTTCAAGGTGCTGCTTATGCACCTAAGCTTCGCCTGTAGCCATTTCCCTTACTTTAAGCTGCAGCTGCAGACGAATCATCTGAGTTTGCTGAGTTAAAGAAGCAAGAGGGAGGAAACATGATTTAGTGCTAACTAAACTTGCTCAGGAACTGGTGTTAGGTTGTTTAGTGAAAGGGCCCATCTGGTTCTTCTGTGTAGACAGAACCATTCAGACCCAGCTGCAATAAACCTGTGTTCGTTCATAAATAGTGTAAGCAGAATATTTGCTGGCACTTGCTATATGAGATCTGCAGAATTGTTTGCTCTGAACCGTGTGCTCTGAGAGCCTTCTGTCCTCATGTTTGTATGTCATTCCTTGAAAAGGAATTAGATGAGGAGCTGTACGCAAGACTGGCGAAGGAGCTCTCGGTAGGTAGTGCCAACTGTTGCTAAGTATTGCAGTCACTGCAGAACTGAAAGGACGGAGGTTTACATTGTGTTGTCTTACCATTACCCTCAACAAGGAGCATGCAGGCTGCTTGTTTCCTTAGGGGCACTGAATGTATACTGGGAAGAAGATCTTCATGATGGAAATAAAGTGAGGGAGCTTCTGTAGCCTGTATTCTGGGTGAATTGTTCCTATGGAGTGACTGACCCATTAAAAAATCCATGGGTGATGGAAAGAGAAGGACAGGTGCTTTGTTCCTTTTCCTCCCCTGTCATAGCTATGAGCATGCCACTCAGTTCAGTAGCAAAATTAACAAGCATTTATTCTGCTCTCTCTTCTTCAGTCAGCCTTTTTCTTATTTGAATTATTTAAGATGTTTTGAGAAAGCTCAAGGGGGACCTTACCAATACCTGAAGGGAGGCTGCAAAGAGAATAGAGCCACATTGTTCTCAGCAGTGGCCAGTGACAGGACCAGAGGCAATGTTCACAACCTGAAACACAGGAGTTTCCCTCTGAACATCAGGGAAGACTATTTCACTGTGAGGGTGCCTGAGCACTGGCACAGGTTGCCCAGGGAGGTTGTGGAGTCTCCCTCTATGGAGACACTCAAAAGCCATCTGGAGATGGTTGTGGGAAACTGACTCTAGGTGCCCCTGGTTGAGCAGGAGGTTGGACCAGATGACCTCTAGAAGTTCTTCCCAACCTCAGCCACTCTATGATTCCGTGACTTGAAATGGCATCTTTCCCAACTAAACTTCAAAATCGGCTTGCCAGAAATCTTGTTTAGTGGTCAGCATGTTTTAACAGGTGAAGGCAATGGCGTTTTGGTCCTTGTTGGTAAAATGAATCGTGGTTCAGCAGCACAGCACATTGTGTACAAACCAGGAAGACCCTTTCTCTTTGTGTATGAGTGCCTCTGTACAGAGATGGCTCGGTTGTTCTGTGTTGCTAAGAACAGCACAGGTTCTGTTCACTGCTGCAGCTCATGCCCAGGAGTGAATGACACAGCATCTGTCTTCTGTATTTCTGTTTCTGGTTTGGACAAATAGGTTGCAATATTCAAGTGGTCTATAAGTAGTGAATCAGTAGAAAGAACCCAAAAGGAAAGGGGAGGGGAGGAAGAGCGAAGGGTGAAGAGGAGCAAGAAAAATAAAAAAGAACTTCACAATAAAAGACAACACCCACAGCAGAAGGCTGGTGATAGAAGAGGGTGATTGTGTGAGACTGAACCTCGATACAGGGTGAATCGAGGTGAATGGAATAAGACACCGGTATCTTGGTCATTCACTAATTTCCAGCTCAATCTTCTACTAGGGCTGCCAGGGCAAGGGGACCACACAGGAGCTTGGCAAAAATAAGGCAACAAGATTTAAAGATTTAAAGTCTGGCACTTGCCTTGGCTCCTTTTACAAATGTTTATCCTCACTGTGTAAATAAACAATAAGAGAGGGAGGAAGTATTAAGCTTAAGAAGTTAAGGTCCAAGTGGAAAGATCCATTTCACCTGTGGTGTTTCCTGTATATATTATATTGGCTCAGAATATTGCATTTCATCAACAAGTTTAGGGAATTGCATCTGCTAAATATTTTACTGGTGAATATTTTAAATATCTGCAAAACATAATCGTTCAGAGACTTCCCACTTCATTTCTCTTTCTAATTACATTTTCTGATTACAGTGTGAAGCAGAAAATATAATTCACACTATGAAATAGGGTTACTTTGACGAATCAAACATTTTTATCATCACTAGCAGCAAACTCCCCTTTTATACAAGAGCTTCACAATAAGTCAATAAGATTTCTTTGGTAATGTTTTCAGCTAAATCAGTGGTTATTAATCATACTGATATAGCAAAAAATGTGACAGCATTGTCAGGGACTGTTCTGTCTTGTAAAGTTTGTTCCTTTTTTGTTTTTCTCCTCCTCCTCTCCCCCCCCCCCCCAACAGAACAGCTGTTAATAAAAATGGAATTTACCAGTTCGAACAGGCTTCAAAATGTAAGGCAATTCAGGACAACATTTTGTCATCATCTACCAAGAAGAAAAGGTAGGTGTTTGCTGTGCTTTCTGCTTTGTTTGTTTTAAGTAGGAGGGTAGAAGATTGCCCTCTTTCACATAATTCTTGGTGATATTAATGTGGAGCTATACAACAGGAAACTGAAATTATATAACTAATGTTTGCCTGCATTTTTTTCTTTCACATGAATTAGATTTAGTCAAGGTTGTATTTTATTTTTCTTATTTTCACAATATAAGCAAGATTTCTCCTTGCCAGTTAGCAACATTTTATTCCAAGATATTCACAAAAGGCTGTACAGAATTTGTGAGGTATAATTTCATTCTTGAGTGTCTTTTTCCTGATTGGTGAACACTCCTGCTATGAGCAACCCCCGTTAATGGGTTCTTTTCAGTGT
The DNA here is from genome assembly GCF_034315485.1 of Pezoporus occidentalis. Taxonomy (NCBI): domain Eukaryota; kingdom Metazoa; phylum Chordata; class Aves; order Psittaciformes; family Psittacidae; genus Pezoporus; species Pezoporus occidentalis. Next base: position 4,832,828 of record NW_026915725.1, read on the forward strand.
ATTCACTAGAGTAGGTATGAAAATGTACTAGCATAAAAACTTGCTAATTAATTTTACTCATTATAATGAATGGTTCACAGGCAAAAAATACTCAATTTTGGCTACATTGAAAAAAAAAAAAAATCCCAGATTAATTTTGGATTTTAACCTTCTGTTCTGCCTTTTCCCAACATGGAAAAAAGACCTTTGATATCAGCCCTGCACACATTCCTTGCCACTTTCTAAAGTGAAAGTGGGAGAGGCAGCACATTGCTTTTGACATGTAACATTTTGTCTATATGGATGCACCAGTAAATAAAACATTGTAAATGAGAAAGGCTTCCCATTAAGACTGGGTTCTAGCTTAAAATTAATTATTTGACATGATTGCTTTAAAATTGGAAGATTTAAAGCTTCCCCCCCCCCCCCCCCCCCCATTTGTGAAGAGAAGTGGAATGCAAAAAAGCTCTCCTAGAAATAATTCTGTGCTTTTCCCCATTCAAAGGACAGGAGATGTCAAATTTTATCACAATTTTAAAACTTCTCTGTCTTTTCTGCCCCCTCCTTTCACCTGTTTGTAAGTCACCATATTCTCAGCATTCTGTCTTTACTCTTAATTATTTATTTTTTCTCCTCTGTAACCTTTCCTTCCACCAACATTCCACATCATCAGCAACACTGTTATTGAAGTTTTACTCTTTTGTAAGGTGTTAGACCACTATGTTACTGATGCACTGCTGGTGAGAGCCAAAACAGAGACTGACAAACAGAGGTCAAAGAACACAGTTGACTTTAAAATTCAGTGATTAACAGCAAGAGAGGGACAACCAGTCACAGTAGTGCCTCCAAAATCCAGCTATAGCAATATAAATGCTGTTATTTATTCCATGCGGTACAAAATTGTACAGGCTGCAGCAATGCAGATGAGCTCTTCATACCTAGAACGTTTTGGAGCTGAGACTGTAGGAGAAACTCTACCAAGTGTGAGACCTCTATTCTGTGACTAAAGAGAAAGGAGCTGCACCATTTAACAAGGCAGAAGATGAGCTAGGCAGATAAGAAGAGAAACATGCTTGGAACGAAGGAGGAAGGGATTGCTTTGTGCCATGAATATTGCAACTCATTGCCTTTCACTGAGAGGAGCTTCAGGGATCTGTGTTGCTTTTTTGTGACCCACAGGCACGGTATATAAATGTTTTATATTGCAGTTCTAGACTTTCAGGGACATTCTGGATACTCCTTCCTTTTAAGTTGGCAGAAAGGGAAAAAATAGCTAGTTTAAAGGTTGTCAAATGATTTGATAGTAAAAAACGCAATGTAAGTGGGTACTTATTATTACAGCAGGTATGTGCTGGTGGTGATAAAGAGCCTGAAATGCTGAGTTTTGCTGGCAATTTTCCATTTTTATTCTAGAGCAAGCCCTGTGCACACTCTCCTGAGGGCTTTAAAAACTAATAGCTGTTTTGGTACTATTAAAGTGTCCAAAGGCAAAAGGGACCGTCCTTTTCTCTTGCATTTCCTGTAGTTATTTCTCTTTTTATTTGCTTCTTTCTTGAACATGAGCTGCCAAGTAGGAATATCTCATTTTTTCACTCTTGCTGCTCAATTTTCCTTCTAATTCAAATAGCCATTTCCTCTTTTCCCTCTGCCACCCCTCCCCCTCTCCCCCAGTAGTTGTTTAGTTATAGCAAGTAACAGTCGGGCTGCATCTGTCTTCCTGTTCTGACATTTTAACTATTGTCTCCCTACTTTCTAAACACTTCCGTCCTTGCTGTTGTCCTTTAGATATCTGCCAGAAATTAGAAGGTACTTACACTTCGTCAGTGCCTCAGCTGTGCATAATGATTCTACCTTAGCCACTGCAGTTAATATAGAAGGTCACTATGTACCTGACAAGTGCTATAGACAAAAAAACCCTTCCAGGTGTTATTTGTCAGCAAGGCTCTTACAGGATGAATTTCCTACAACAGCAAGTTATTATAATGGCTGTGGTGCAAGTGGTAGACAAAACCAGAACAAAATGTGTTTCATTCACTATTCTCAGCACTGTCATTGTTGTCTTGTCCACGTATTTTCATAGTTCAATTTACCTGAGCTTTTTTATCTTGGTAATAAACCCCTTTTAGTGAATAAGTGCTGTAAGCACCTGGGTGCCAGAGGAAATACAGGTATTGTTCCAGCTCTTTAAAATGGAACAGTGAAGAAGAGGACTGTCTGGGTTACAGCAGAGCCATGAAATGATACCCTGATGGCCTTCTGGACTGTCCTCGATTGGAGGAATGACTCCCCAAGGCTCCCTTAAAGCAGGAATGCTAAAATAGGCTTTCTGAGAGGAAAACAAAGCTTTCTGGGCTGTAAACCCAGCTGCAGCAAATCCCAGAGCTTCACTCTGAGTCTTTAAAAAAAATTAATCAATGGGAATATTGTCTGTTAAAGTAGAGCTCATTGCGTGGAAGCCTTATATTGGGGTGAGCAGATGTGGTGGCTGCCTTGCAGACCTGTCATGGCTGGGAGCTGTCCCCTGGCCCCCAGCACATGCTACTGGGATGTCTCTGCCAGAGCTGGCAAAGATGAGTTCTGACAGTCCATCATGCCTTTGTAAGTCTCAAAAGGAGCAAAACTGGATGTGTAGGGTGAGCAGAGATGGTGGTCTGCCTTTTAAAAACCTGCATGTGGTGCTTTTCTACATGAGCTGCTGAGCTTAGAAACCTCTTGCTGAGCAAGAGTGATTCCACCCAGTAGATAGTAGTGGAAAGGCAGCAATGTTCTTGCATTATTGGTATTTTTACCATAGGTGCAGCTTCTGTTACAGGAAGGTCCTTACAGTTTGTGACAGTGAGTGCCTGTGTTTCTCACAAAGCCTCAGAACTAGCATTATGGGTGATGCTTTGATTTTTCTCCTTACCAAATGTTTCCCTGTAAGTTGCTAATAACTTGTCAGTGCATGCAGTTTCTTTCTGAGCTGATGGTATTTTTTCTTTCTGAGTCTGATCTTCATCTTATCAATGTCTTTAGGGTGGAATTTACTTTTTCTGTTTTTTTTTGTTTTTTTTTTTTTCTCTTGGGTAATTATAGTCTAAGTAACTCTTCATGCTCTGTTATCCTATTCATTTTTGGAATTTATCCAAAAGTCCCAGCATCTAAGAGTTATTTATCATTTACCCTTAAGGAATAAAACTAGATAAGTGATTAAATATTAGCGTAGGCTATTTTGGTCCTGTGCTTCTATCCCATCTTCCCCCACACACACACTCCCTTCCTGCCCTGTGCTGGTACTAACACTTCCCTGACCCCATGGTGAGCCAATTTAGGTAGCAGCTTCAGCAAGAAAGCAGTTCCATTTTTCTCTGGCTGCAGTTCCAAGGCTGCTAATACAACACACCAGCATGCAGCTGCCAAAATAAGAAGGCCTTGTTCCCAGTTTCTCCGCTCCCATCACTCCTTGCTTATAGTGGCAGTGTTCTTAAGTGGTGTCTTTCCTGATCTCATTTAACACACTAAAGAAAATGTATTTCCATATTTTTATTTTTATTTTTTTTCTTCTGAGGTTGTTGATTTTGGTGGTTTTTTTTTTTTTTTGGCATGGTAGCAACTCAGTGTCCTATGAAGGACTTTGACAAGTGTAAAAGCTGGTAGAAACAAAACCAAGGTGGAGTCAAGTAAGTACCAGCAGTGAGTGGCACAAGGGATGGAACAGATTCAGAGTTGGACTGGAAGGACGAAGCATGTGCTGTACCAGGTCAGATCAGCTACAGCTGCAATGAAACTAGTTTTGCTTTTCTGTCACTTCTGCCCATTTATTCCTTCTCTCTGAGCAGTGCAAGGGCTCAATAAAATCAGTTTAGTCACAATCATCTAGTTCTGTTAAGAGTCTGCCAAGTCTGGAGAATGAAAATCATACATGTCACAGGAGCAAACTTGAGACAAAGACCAGTTCTAATGTCATATTCCTCTTAATAGTTTCATTTCTTTTCCTATGTGGAAATAGGACATGATTTTACTCAGGGGTAGATAAGTTACCTTTAGCAGCTGCAGTACTTTTATGAAGCAAACAAAAAAAGGGATCTGTTCTTTCAAATGTTTGCCATAAAGCTGTGGTACTAAAAGCATGTTGAACACAGAGAATGAAATTTTCGGGTTGACCTCTCCTGCTGCAAGCCCGCTACAACCTTTTTAATATTCCTTTTTAGCAATTTTTATGCTACATTTAAAAACCAGTGAGATTTCTTGCTATGTGTAACTCTTGTAAAACTATTCAAAATACTCACTTGTAAGGTACAGCTTAAATAAACTCATGATCTTAGTGCTGGTTTTGGGCCAGCACTAAGTCATTTTTGCTAAAATAATAGAAAGTAGATCTTTTCTGAAGAGGTGAGTCCCATAGAATTAGTAGTCATTGCATCTATGTCATCTCTTCTTCCCATTCCCCAAGTCCTTTTCAAAACTATTGTTAGGATCCGGGCACAAATGGAAGAAGTAATAACATTGAACCTATAGGGGAAGAAATGTCTCCATTCTTTTAACTTATGTCGTCTGAAGTATTAAACATAATGACAAATATGAGTCTCTTGAAAGGTTTTAAAGGGAAGTGAAAGCTCTTTGGTTACATGTAACAATATAACCAAAGTCCTGGTTGTTGTAAAACAATAGATTGTTTTGTTTAAGAGATAATTTGAAGGAAATTTACATCTGTAAATATGGGTCTGTGTTCTTAGATTATTGGACTGGGCTTTAAGGAGTCTATAAGGTAAATGGAGGAAAAGGCATAAGAAGTGTCATGTTTTATCTTGGCTTGCAAGAGCCACATTTCAAAACATTTTTGAAGTCTTGAAACACCAAGTGTAAGAAGGTTTTTGAATTATTTTGAACTTCTGCACTTGAGATGATTTCAAATAACTTGAAGGTATTAATGATCAAATATTGAAGTTTGAAACCAGTGTACTTTGGAAAGTTTCTGAAAAGTTCATTAGGGCATCACTATTAAGAAGAGATTTTTAATAGGTTGTGTTAATTAAATGAGGATAGTACTGTTACAAATTACAAAAACAAAATGGGTCATAGAGTTCTAAAAGCAGCCTATTATATATGCACTGTGCACATTATTATTAATACATTCATCATTTGAATGTTTTAGGGACTGTTTCTAAATATACATACAGCTATAGTGTTTGATGTTGTTGCTGTTGCCTTTTTTAGATATACAGAAGACTATTATCTTCACATAGTCACAAAACTGCAGAACTGCACCTGGATAAGGAGACCAGAAGAATCTATGAAATTCAGGTAATTTTCATTGTCACTTAGAAAAACAGTTTACCCTAGATTTGTATAACAAGCCATAATTTTAAATCTTCCCTTCTGAAAACATAATTTTGTGTTGCTTTTAGACTGCATTTGTAGCTGTACATTTCTATTAACCTTTTGCTGTTGAGGCTCTTCTTATTTATTTGAATTGAACTGTGCAAACTGAGTAGGATAAATGAAGCAAATTCACCCATTCACTGCAAATGAAGCAATTTCACCCACCTCCACTGTAACAAATAGTTAACTAACTTGGGTAGAATGGATTAAAATACTCCTATCATAAAGCCTACAATATTTAAAAAAAATCAGTAATGTGATTTTGTCCATCTGAGCTGGCACTCTGGTAAAAGACTGTGTAATGAAGCAGTGTATTTCTTACCCCAAGGCTATTGCTTCTATTACAGAAATGCCCAAAGCACTCATTAGATTTGATGCTGCATGCTAGGTTTGAAACCCCTGAGCATGTAAGCACGTGATTACATCTGTCCTTTTTCAAGATGGCACATAAATACATGCTCAGTAGGGACGGTGGTCTCTGAAAAGCTTCCCCTATCATTTGGAAGTGCATCATGCTGATTTTAGAGAGCAGCTTCACTGTGCCAACCCTGTTTTCTCCAGGGTGAATTTCTCTTGAATTACGTTATTACATGGAACAGAATTAAAGATTCTGTCATGATCATTAAAAATAAACAAACTGACCTGTCTTCCACCTCTGGAGTTAACCAGCATTGAAAACTGAATATCCATGCCCAGCAGGATACCTCTGGAAGAAGTAATTTTGGGGTGTGTGCGCGAAGCTTTCTGTGTAACAGAAATTGCTGTGTTTGTTGTGTATTGTAACTGACTAATTGTGTTTCCAAAAGCTGAGGTAGGAGAATACACATGGTTAAGGTTTAAGAAACTTTCAGTTAACTTGGACAGGCTTTAACTGTGCACAGGGATATCAGAGTGTGATAAGGAGCTGTAGAAGCAGCCCGTTCTGCTTAAGAACAGGCAGGTGTCCTGTACAGAGTTGACAAGAGGTGAAGCTGCTCTCATCTGCTCTTCACCCTGCTGCATTTAGGCTTATTGTTGTCCAGTCTTTTTAACTTTTCCTTCTGAACAGACCAGCCACCACTTGCAAGCATTTTGTTCATATGGACACAACCCATGCTGCAATTCTAATGGCAATACTGCATATTCTTCTGTCCCTATGATATTTGATCTGCTTTGATACCATCCAAAATTTCTGTTGCTATGACCAAGGACTGGTACTTCAGATTAGAGCATTGCAGATGATTGTTTTACAAAAGATGTGTGCTTTTGCATCAGTCTTTTATTTTTCCATTGTCTCAAACTCCTGTCTGTTGTTTTTTAGAAATAGGATATTAAAATCTTACAATTATCCCTGGTCCCATACCCTACTGGAGACTTTCAAGGCTCTTAGCAGTTGGTCAATAAAAATATCATTAAAGAAAGAGAGAAACAAATTCAGTATAAAATTTACTGTCTAAATCTGTATACACTCCATGCTTTATCAGATTTTATCTTAAGCACAAGAGCCTGAAACTAGCTTAGTGAGGGCACTCTAGCTGAGAAATGATGCATTGACAGAGCTCTATGGGGTACAGAGCTTCTAGAAATGCGGTGTAATAAATGAGTTAATAATCCCTTGGCAGTACATTTCTTCTTTTTTCTAACTTTGCCTAGTGTCAGTAATGCATAATAATTGTGTGTTACAAGTATTACTCAGTTCTAAAAATCTCATTGAGTAGGTAGATAAATACACCCATTTTGCAGAAGAGGAAATTAATCTCGGAGGGGCTGTGCAGCAGGAATTGAGTAATACAGCTAGCCACCTTCAGGAGCAGAGCTTGAAGCTGCCTGTGTCATACTACTCACCTGCCAGTGCCAGCAGAAGTCTGCCTGCTGACTAGACTGCAGAGAACATGCTTGACCTCTTTCCCTCTTTGACCATCTGTTAAATGGAGTGAGCACTTTCATGCTTCACAGGTGTGGTGTCAATTTTATGACATCTCTGTATTATCCTGAAGTTCTGAAGAACAGGCATGCATATTTATGAGGGATTTAATGTCTTATGCTTCAGGGCATAAACTAACCTCTAATTAATAAGGTTCAAAACCAGCTTTCTGTGGGACAGTGAATTTTTCAGAGAACCTTTCTTGCGTTTTCCAACAGTCTTTGCTGTTGGCTACTGTCATCCTGGTAGTGGAGTGAGGGAATATACGATCTGAGCCAGTAACTCTTGTGTTCCTCGAAGACAGCACTGTGTGCCAATGAGTACACATTGATTCTCTTTGTAAACCATGCTCCCAGCAGATCCAGGCCAAATAAAAGAATATGAATTAAAACTGCAATGCAGGAAAGAAATATTTGTCGTTGTTTTTGCCAGAAGCATTACAACCGACAGCCATGCATGGCACAAACCACAATGCTTTTACTAACAGAGTGCAGGATTCCAGGTTGACCCTCTACTGTCTAGCTCAGCTTTGCCATGCAGCTGTGCAAACTATGTACATTTGTTGGCAGAGAGCTGCCCTTTTCCTTTCCCAAATGGCTTCCTCTAAAGATCCTCTGCTGTGCAGGCTCACACGCACTTGGCTGTATTGCTGTCTGGCAGTGGTCAGTGGTTCTTGACAGCTCTATAACATTTAGCCATGCGGTTCTCAAAATCAAGAAGAATCATGAGGCGAGTACAAGCCATGATTTTCTCTTTAATACATCCCATATCCACAGTCACTCTTCTCTGGTTGATTTTTATTTTTTTATTTTTTGTCCAGTCTCTCTGTCAGGGAACCAGGCTCCTGACCCTTCGCTTATTTCAGTATCTGTAACTCTGACATCAGCACTGCCAGATTTAGGCTGTCCTCAAAGGAGAAAGTGCAAGCACTGGATGCACTGCTCTTGCAATCCTAGTCAAGATTTATTGTGCCCCACAGTAGTGTTGGTCAGCTATCGCTAAAGAGGTTTTATCTAACTTCACAACACTAGCAGAACAGAACACAACAGAAGGGTGTATAAATGGCATCCTACTAACAGTGGTTTAGGGAAAGCCTTCTCTGATGTTTACTGCTACTGACATATAGAGAACTAGTTAAGTATTTTGTTATGCAGACCTTTCCTTTATGAAATTTAGCTGTGCTTGTTGGTTTTGTGTGTTTTGTTTTTTTTTTCTCCATTTCTCTTCTTTATGGCTCTACGATCATCAAGCATCTCCGTATTACCTCTTTGTTTCTAAGCCCACCTGAGTTCTCCCTCCCTTTTCAGATTCACATCAGCTTTAACTTGTTTTAGGCAAAGCAAGTCCTCAGATCTCTTGGTTATAAGACAGTAAGAGAGGATTGGTAGAAACTCTGAAGGGGGGGGGAAGTAATCTCACAGCTGCCTAGAAGTGTCATTCTCAAAGCTCCAGGAAAAAAAGCTGTGCTGAGTAGCTTCCTCTGCAAAGGCCCTTCTAGCTACATATAGTGGAGTCTCAGGTTCCCTAGGTAACCTGAATATTAATTATTATATTAGTATTCTTCAAAGGTTTTCCACTTAAAAGAAATGTTTCATTAGTGCAAGAAATTACAGAGCCCAATTAGGTGCAAACTGTAATCGTTTTGTTGTTTTGTTTTTTTTTTTTACACCTCCACATCCCTTTGCTGTACAGATTTCTAAACTCAGTTTATTCTCATTTGAGCTGCACACCCATGGTGGCAAATAATCTGCAGGTTTTCCAAATAGTTGCAACTCCTGTTTTTGCTGGAAGCTAAGAAATAGCTACAACAGCCTTCAAAATTACTGTGGGGGGAGGGAGGGAGGCTATGGAGAAAGGCTAAGCAGATGCTGTGTTTCAGTGAAGCCTCTGGGCATTGTATTTCTGTGCTGTCTTGCTGAGCTTGGAGCCTGGCAAAGCAGCGAAACAGTTCTTCAGGAGTGGTATCAGACTGAAATAGCCCTGTGTAAACTGTGGATAATGGCCTCTCTGCCCACAGAAATACCATCCTGACAACCCTTATTTGCGTCTGATAATGAAGAGAGAAGGAGATTCCTGCAGTTTAGCTGGCACACTGCTCCACCCTACCAAAATATCTTAAACTTTTTTTTTTAAAAAGAATACAATACTACTTAAAACCCCCTGGATCTTGAAAAGAATAGTTCAAAGATCAACCCATTTTCCTAGCCCTGTAATTTCCCTCCTGCTTTTTATTCCACTTGACCTCTATTAGCCTTTTCCCACTTTAATATCTCTTCTGAAAAGTGTGTGTTAAACATTCCTGCAGATTATAAAATCCCACTCCTTGAAGAGATTAATTTGTAGTGTGTTACACTGTGGTATATAAATAACAGTGCTGCTCACAACATCTGTGTACTGCAGTGAACCACAGTTGAAACCCTTCAAGGTCAATTTATGCTTTCATAAGCTTACACGACTGCATAATCAATAGCTTTCCTAACACTAAACAGGTCAATAATTCTACTCTACTGTCTGAAATCTTTCATTGGAGTATGCAAGAAAACATGCAGAACTCCGAGATTACAGTCTGACTTAAGAGTACATTTGCTCCATAGGTTTGACAGATCATATGTAAAATCAGGAGTATATATTCAGAGACATTTTTCTATTTCAGAAAAAAGGTGGGGTTGAGAGATAGTAATTGGGGACAGTTTGGAGAAATAGTTGAATTTTTAATTGCTCTACAGACTATATACTTCCTGAAGGTTGGAGGATTCCTATGAGGGGAACCTAATATGGAATCAGACTGAATTAATTATGTCTTCATGGCAGACTCTTTAAATAGTCTTTGGTTTGGCAATTTTATTACACTTTTTACATATGCAGTCTTGATTTCAGATTCAACCCTGTTGGCTTTCACTGCTTTAGACATTTATGATGGTACTTCATTTATGGACGGTTTAAGAGCTGTTGGAGCAGCATTCTCCTTCAACACATTCTGTTTCAGACACGAGATTTAACCACTCTTTTCTAAAAGATTGTGATAATATGCCTCATTGCACACTGATGCTATTGACTTGGATTGACAAGAGCCTGCCTGACCCATATGGTTGTCTAGAGCCCCCAGTGCAGTACAGTAAGATAATTGCTTGCTCATTATAAGGTTTTACAGCAGTGGGCATACATGAAAGGTAGTTTCACTATTTGTGGTCACACCCTTGACTGCTGTTACACAGTGGGATATTTTGTAGGTGCTTCTCTGTACTGACAAGACAGTCTCTTTAACATGAAACCTCAAAGTCCTTGTTGTCTTCACATGTACAGTACAATAACTCACATGAGCTAATGGTTGCAAACACCCAAGTTAGGTGAAGTATTAATGCAAGCTATTAGTCAAGCATAGACTTTATCTGGTTATTAATAATTCTCAGACTTTTGTTGCTTGGAATACTTTGCCCTTTATTCAAATGATATTACAAACTGTGCTGTGAGATACACTTAGCATGAGGCTTACAGGAGTTACAGCTTTAAATATTTGCTATTCTTACTTTGGATTTGGTTATCCCTTTTATGTGGTGTTTATGTGTCTTGGGTAACTGAAGATCCACAGAGAGATATGTCTGGGTGAGCATTGCTGGTGTGGATAATGTGCAAGTGCATTATAATAGCACTGGTATTTCTTTTTGCCAACAGTTGCTTGTACAGATGTTAGTAAAAGGTGAGTTAGAGTCAAATGGACTGAGACCATTACTGAAAGAAGTTTAAAAGTCTCAAACTGTTGAAATTCTGTACCTGTTTCATTGTGCTTCCTAGCTTTAAACTAAGCAAATTTAGAGCAAATTATGATTATTTGCCTCATTGTCCCAAGTGTGGCCTTTGATGACAGTTGAGCATTTACTATTTAGAGGAATGTTCTGTGTGTTTTGATACTTCTGCAGTGTCCATCCCCATCCACTGTTCCCCTCCTCCCACCTTAATTTAGTCCAATGTATAATGACAATGAACTAGTTCACACTATCCTCAACAATGAAGAATGCCCTCTGGCCCCAGGTGTGCAGACACTGGCATCACACTGAAGTGTAGTTTACACAGAAGAAATGCTATCAAGTTCACACAGTTTTGTCAGGTTCTGCAGGCTCCCATTCTCCTGGGGGTACTGCAGCCCCTTGAGGATCATGGTTAATTGCGCTAGCCCAGTGCTCCAGCTTTAGGCTGGAGCAGACAGTTCTAGTGCTATATTCTCTTTCCTGTGTCCCAGAGTAGGAGACTGTGTAAAGTTTTGGTGCAGAAGCAAGTGCGTTTTCACACCAGATATATATCTGAATAAAATATTTTTAAAAATCTAGAGCAAAATGACTTTGGCTAAGCATTCCTAATTAAAGAATGTGTTCTGAAAAAAGAATCCTACTTATTGCAGAAGGGTGAATCAAAGGTCATCTTGGTGCTTGTATCAGTAGTTTGGAGGAGAGGGGAGTTTTTAAACTCTGTACAAACTTATTCCGTAAGGATAGATTTCACCCTTCTAGGTTCTTCCCATTTCATTCAGGATAAGGGCAGTTCTGGTCTTTGGATCACCTGAGAAACTGCTAGCCCTAGACTGACTGCTTTGGCCCTTATGGCTGGTTCAAATTGAGTTGTCGAAAGGAAGATGTTGAGATGCTTGCAATCTCTTGCAGATGTGTGCACGCTGTGTCTTGTCAGCGGGCACATACAGCCTGTACACAAGCACTGAACCAGCTAAAATGCTTCTTAGCTACAGAGCTACTACAGGAGCTGCAAAAAAACTACATCAGCATATTTAGATCCTGCAGGTACTTTCTGACTTCTGCTAGAGTGGACTATGTAGAAGCAGGGAATGGTTGGGTTTGGAAGGGCCAGTAAACATCATTTAGTTCCAACCCCCCTGCCATGGGCAGCGACACACCTCACGCTAGACCAGCTTGTTCAAAGACCCATCCAACCCGACCTTGAACACTGCCAGGGCGGGGGCAGCCACAGCTTCTCTGGACAACCTGTGCCAGTGTCTCATCCCCCTTGAATTTCTTCCTAATATCTAATCTAAAATCTCCTCTCTCGCAGTTTAAAGCCATTCCCCCTTGTTCTATCACTATATGCCCTTGTAAACAGTCCCTCTCCAGACTTCTTGTAGGTCCCCTTTACGTATTGAGAGGCTTTTCTAAGGTCTCCCAGAGCCTTCTCTTCTCCAGGCTGAACAAGCTGAACTCTCTCACCCTGCCTCCATAGCAGAGGCGCTCCAGCCCTCTGATTATCTTTGTAGTCCTCCTCTGAACTTGTATGATACATGTCTTAATCTTATGAAGTACATGTTCTTAAGGGTGTCATTACCTCATGAAAAAGACCACATATGACATTAATACTATGATGACAATTGCAGTAACAGATTGCTTGAACTGCCTTGTCTCTACCTCTTCGTTATCCTTTGCTGTCAGTTGTAGACGTACCATATGTGCAAAATCCTATATGAACAGAGAGTTAAATATATTGTTAGTGGGTATTGCTTTCTACAGGTTACATGCATTCCTGCTGAAGTTCTGTACATAAATGCTTTGGTACAGTGAGACTCTGTGTCATGATTTGATCTAAGTAGGAGGTTTCTATTGTTACTTCCAAATTTTTAGCATGTATGCTCTTAGGTAAGATCAGAAAAGGTATCATTAATCAGTATCTATTCTCTTGTTTTCACTGTGTTTCTGAATTAGCCTGGCTTTGTTTTACTTGTGCAGTGGATCCATAATATTAATTTAAACAGTTATTTTCTTATTAATTCTGATATCCATTTTTCTTCCAGACTATTTCTGCTTTTATTGAAGAACTCATTCTTGTGGAATGAGTAATAAAAAGCAAACCCATATCATCTGTATTAATGACTGTTATCTGTCATCAGTTTGCTTTTTCAGGTTCTGGTTGCCATCACACACAGAACTAAAGCTGAGCAAGAATATTTTGGTGTTATTCCTTCTCCTCTGAACCTCCTGTGATTTACACATAATATTTAGGCCTTTTAGCTACTTCTAGCTTTAAGAAAAGAATCAAAGAAAGCAAAATTATGAGGCTTGTGATCCCTCATCTCCATGTGATTGCCAGAGAGCAGTGAGGGATGGCTGCTCCTTGAGGGTCAGGGAATGGGGTCCCAGCACAATAACCTGCTGGCAGAGCAGACTCTGGCAGCCAGGCTCCTTGCACCCTAACAAGGAGTGAGGCAGCCCTAGACATGGGCATGTGCCATAGGATGGGATGGGCACAGCTGGAAACTGTCCCTGCTGTGGTGTTGCTGGGCAGGGACTGATGGCTCTGGAGGGCTGAAATGGGGCCCAGTGTCATGAGCAGGATGGGGGTGGCCCCTGGGGTTGGACAGGGGTAGTGAGGCTTGATGGTGCCCTCAGGGCATGACAGTGATGCCTGAATCTTCTTATTACTGCAGTACATATTAAGGTTAGAAAGAGCTGCTTATAGGAAAAAGTGTACAAAAAAAGCAAGTAGACCCTAGTCAAGAGTGGTTCAATAACATCCAGTGTTTTCATACTTAATCATTGCACTCTCCTGCCTCATTGCTCCATTTGTATTTTTCTATATGCTTAAAATAGTATGCTGTATGCTCAGTTGTTTTCACCATGTGTGTACCTCCTTACTCACAAGAGCATAGTCTTGGTTGCATCCCCACCCTTGTACCTAGCGGTTTTAATTGACCACAGACCTGCCCTGCTCATTAGAGCTTTGAGCAAGGCAGTGGAAATCACTGCATTCAGGGAGTGGAGATCACCGCATTCAGGGAGCGGAGCTGCATATGGCTTGTGGAAATCTGAGCCCTACTGTTTCCACCCTCAGGAGATGTATTTCCTGTTAACATTTCCTGGTAACTCTCCTGGTATGATTATTTCAGATCTGTGTCACCGCAGCACTCAGTTGTTGCCAGTGTTCCTCACACATCTGGGAACTTTGAGGAGTTTCAGACCTCAGTATTCAAAATGGGTTAATATGTACAGTAAGCAGTTTGACAACTGAAATGGTAATCTTTCATTTGGTATTTTATGCATGAATCAAATCAACTTTCCCACCTTTTATTTCCTCCGTTTTTGACCATTATTTCAAGAGAAGTGAGGTTGAGAGTTATCCCAGACCTGTTCATTATCTTCCTTGTCTTCCAGGAAACATAATCTTTGGGTTCTTCCATGTGCTGGACTATGTCTTATCTCCATCAGAAATAGAATGATATTATTATAAGAATATTTGCCCTGTGTACGTTGTTGATAAAGTTGAATGAAGCAACTTCTCTTACCTGTGTCTTACCCTATTAAAGTCAGCTTATCCAGAATTTGGCCTGTATTGTTTAAGTAGTTCCAACGGGTTGCTTTGCCTTACTCATGGAAAAAGTGTGAAACAAAGCTTTTCTATTCCTCTGGCTCCAACTGTAAATATATCTGTATTTTTTCTTCACAATTAACCTTCAGTGTTAGGACAGAATTCCGTGCTCTGTTATCTTCTAAATTCCAAGCAATTATGTTATCAATGAATTTCCTTCTCTAAATGGTTAGTAGTTTTCTTAATATCTCACCTAATGTCCTGACAATTGATAGATAATGTCTGGCCATGAGTATTTCAGCCTTACAGTCTGAAAATTAGATCAGGTAGCAGCAGAAAGAACATTGTTCCCTAAAGCAAAATGAATTACAGCATTTCATGTCTGATTTCAAAGGTATGATGGGGCTTTTCATTGCATCTTACTGTTAATAACATAGGATATTTGCACACATAATATTTTTGTAAGTTTGGAGGCAGCAGGAATTGTAAGATGGGTGATAGCCTTCACTCCTACATAAAATTGGAGTGATTCACTTGCAGTCTTACCTACTTAAGCTAGCTGTTTTGGAGAGCAGCTTTGCTGTCTGTCTCTACCATGAAGATATCTGTCTTCCTTATTTTCAAGTTGTGATGTGATCTATTTATTATCTGTGATACTGTGCACAGAAAAAGTGTGCTGAACAGGTGTGATAATGAATTATTAATTAGTTGGCCTGTGACTGTTTAACTGTTCGCTAAGTACTATAGGCAGTACTTCCTTTAATCTGCTTGGTTCTTTCTTCAGCCTTCTAATTTCCTACAATCACTCATTCTATGTGGATGGAAAACACATTGTTAATTCTTTGGTGGCTGAAGCAAGTAATAGTAAGGAGAAGACCAATTACAACTTTTTCTGGATGGGAAAGAGAGACCAAGAGAGAAAAACAGGATAAGAGAAGGGGTTCTTGGTCTGATTATTTCTGAACGTTTGCTGTGAAAAGGACTTGCTTTAAAAAGCAAGCCAAGGGTTCATATAGCATTTTGTTGCTTAGTTAATTAGAACTGTTTTTCATTGATCTACTTCTCTAACAACATTTCCCTGCTTATTTGTCTGTCTTTGAGCAGGTTTTCTTTGGGTTTTTTGCAGATCAGAATTAGCTTCCTGCTGTGATGCAGTTCACAATTTTATTGCTTCTCAAAACAACAGCCCACTGGGAAGTAACATGAGTTATGAAGTGGACAGTAAAAAGACCATCCTCATTACAGAGGACATTTTTAAGATGCTGCCTGTGGTAAGAACTGTATTTATAAGAGATAAAGAACCTGTTATAAGGTATAAGATAAGGTATAAGAGCCTGTTATTATAATTGCAGTATCATATATATTTTGGGTTAGTAAATGAACTGCTTTCTTTGATTCCTCTGGAAGAGGCCATTCACCCCCATATACACTTACTCATTCACCTCGTAAGACCTATTTTTTAACTGCCTTCTGCAGTGATGGATGGACAGGGTACCATAGAGCACATTGTAGGCAGAGTTGCTAAAGAACACAAGTTGCATCCTGATTTGGCAGCCAGCTGAATTCAGCAGTGAATACTTTGAGCATGTTTGCCTTGCTTTTCTCATTCCCATTTTCAAAGGCATTTCAGTATGGAACAACATTTCATATTCCTCATATTCCCATGGCATTTCTGGTGCTGGCTTGGGCATATAACTTAGGAAAGCTATTTTGGTGGTAAACCTGATATAGAACAGAACAGAATAGAATAGACTATTTCAGTTGAAAGGAACCTACAACAATCATCTAGTCCAACTGTCTGACCAGTTCAGGGCTGACCCAAGTTAAAGCATGTTGTTAAGGGATTGTCCAAATAGCTCTCAAACACTGACAGGTATGGGACATTGACCATCTCTCTAGGGAGCCTGTTCCAGTGCTTGACTACCCTCTTGGTAAAGAAATACTTCCTAATTTCCTAATTCCTAAACCTCCCTGGTATAGCTTTGAACCATTCCCATGTGTCCTATCACTGGACACCAGAGAGAAGAGCTCAGCACCTCCCTCTCCACATCCCCTCCTCAGGAAGCTGTGGAGGGCAAAGAGGTTGTCCCCAGCCTCCTTTTCTCCAGACTAGACAATCCCAAAGTCCTCAGCTGCTCCTCACACGACATTGCTTCCAGCCCTTTCACCAGCTTTGTTGCCCCCTGGGGTGGAGCCTTTGCAGCCAGAAACACCGGTTGAGCAAAGGAATGCAGTTTTGTAGATTGGGACTTCCAGTCCTGATCTACAAGGGACTCACAGTCCCTTACAGACATACAAGCTCTGAAAATGAGACAAAGATGGGCACAGATACGTACTTAATTTCTCAAAAGTAAGAGCACTTGGGAGCCCTCTTACCCATTGTGAATTTGTGAGATGCCAGCTACCATGAGTCTAGTCCTTTCTAATGCCACTGTGAATCACTAAAAACTTCATTGCAATAGAGGTTACTGTGGCTCCAAATTTAAACTGAGTGGAAGAAAAAAGTGGCATATTTTATCTGAACGTATACTTGCTAAGTTAGTCAGAGTTGTTTGGCCTTTGTGTTCTCCTACTGTCTTTTCAGAATTGAGCAAAACATTTGAACATGTTGTTGATGTCTGCCACTTTCCCCACACCTCTTGCCTTGTTCGTAACAGTGTCACTTCCTGATTCTCTTCCAGTAAGCTGCTGAGAGAAGGAGGAAGGATAATGCTTTCTGTAAGCAAATTTTGACTCAATTTTACAAGTGAGTTCAGTTTCTGCAGTGAAAGTAGCTCATCTATTGGCCTCTCTGAATGTCAGTGCTTCCACAGCAGGAGAGGCTGAACAAGATGCATGAGGTGTTTCTGAGGCCCTGGGATAACAGCCAACTATATTAATGTCAAATGAAATAGCCAGCGATTTACATTCATTTGCTAGGTTGTGATCTGTGCTGGTTCACAAGTGGCTGCACTTAGCCCCCATTCAGCTTCCCCCCTGCAAGACAGCAATCTCCAACAAGGAGAGGAGTAGAGGGTGAGCAGCCACAAACAGTAACTTCTTCAGTTAGCTATCACGTTTGCCATGGCTTAAACCAGGGCACATGACTGTCCTTAACAGCATCTTCAAGTTCCCCTAAACTGGTTATTTTATAGCAAGTGTAATTGTGTGATGACAAAGTAATGCACATTTGCAAAGTTACCTTCTGTTAGCTGTTAAAGACAATGACTGTGACAACCCCCAGTCTGTTACAGTGCAAAGGAAAATGGGTAAATTCAACCTGTCTTCAGTACAGCTTAGGTCCTTAGCTTGTAAACATTCAGTCCGCTACTGGGTAACTTTTGTGTTGTGTCTTTAAAGACGTTAATCTAGTTTTAACAATCCTGTGTTACTCCTTCAAAGTTCTGACGATAGATGTAGCAGTTCTCAGTCTGTTGGTGCCTATTTTTGGCCCTTGGTTGTCCAGGCATGGCAACCCTGTGTGCTAAATGGTGAATGCTTTTACTGGGATTTACCAGATTAAACCTACAAGGATGAATGACTAAAGGTGCAAAGAAACAATCACAAGATTTATAAGGTATTGGCTGTGTCTTTTTATTTGTTGCAGTCCTCTCCTCTTTCAGTCTATCCGTTCAAGACCTGTGCCGTGGTTGGAAATGGGGGCATTCTGAAAAATTCCAGCTGTGGAGCTGAAATCGATCGTTCTGACTTTGTGTTTAGGTAAGAGCTGCTCTTTCTTACTGAAGTGTGTCTAGTGTTCCTGAAAACTTGGTAGGCTTGGAAGCATGCCAGTGCAAGTTTGTAGCAAGATCTTGCCCATTCTTTATTGCTGTCTCCCTAAGGATACTCCTTATGCTTTGTAGATTTCAGACCACTGCTTCTTAAGTAGAGAGAGGACTATAGGGATACATGTATGATCTATGATTGCAGAGATTTTTTTTTTTTTAATCAAGAGAATAAAGAAAACCCTGAAACTGAAATAAGACTGGCATTAAATGTCACATGTTTACCTTTGGTTATAAACCCTTTGTTAAACAGCACCCTTATGTTGGCTCACTAATACAGTTATTTAACTGCCCCAGTATTTGTCTCACCTTCTGTTAGCCATCTAAAAATTTAGTAATCTAATTGAAATAGATTATTTTGCCTCCCTCTGTAGGTTGTGGAGAAACCCAAGCACACTCAGAGAGTAGTTTGGTGCACTCTCTTAGTATGTGACTCACACTTTGTAGTTCATGCAGAGGAACAGTGTAACAGCATGCGGGTTCTCTCTGTGATGTCCAGTCACTCAGTTTGCTGGATTTTGTTTCCTTTCCTACTTCTGGCTAATATTTGGGCTTTTAAAATTAAAAAAACAAAACCAAAACAAAGTAAAACATGAAAAAAAGCCAACCTTTCCAGTTATGTAACTGTCTTCATAAAAATGGTATAGTAAGATGCTAAATTTACTGACTGGTTTGAAAAAAATGCTTTCTTTACCTTTTAGGGAAACCACTGTTTCTGCAATTGGGCAAGTTATTCCATTGTTGTTGTAGAAGACATAATAGAAGACTTGCAGAAGAAATGCATTGTTTAGGCAAGAGGGGCAATTATACCTTAGCACCTAACATAGGGCATTGATAGACTGGTGCCTTCTGGGATTTTAGCTTTGCTCCTGATTTGTGAGATGATTTGTGAAAATGAGCTCCCTGTGCCCTATTTTAACCATCTGTACAGTAGATTAAATATTTTTACTGGAAGTGCTGTAAGCCTTATTTAATATTTGTAAAGTGCTTAGAGATCTCTGGGAGCTGACGTGAAAGTGTCATTGCTCAAGAGAGGAATTTGCAAATATTAGCTATACAGCATTTCTGGTATGCATTTGTTAAAGTAAATGTTTCTCAATTTCAGGTGTAACCTCCCTCCAACCGTGGGAAGCATTAGCAAAGATGTTGGCAATAAAACAAACCTTGTGACTGTTAATCCGAGTATCATAGCTCAGAAGTAAGTGCTACTGCAAATCTGTTTTGGTGCAATATTGTATAATTGTTTGACATGATTTAGATTTTGTTGGAAATCCGTTGGGATACCAGCATAGAGAGCAGTGCATGCAGATTACTTCATTAAGCTTTAGTTTCCATGTAAAATATGTACCAATGTAAATGGAAATCTGTTAAACCTGGCCTTTTATGGAACAGGAAGGAGTCAGCAATGCCCACGTTAGCAAGTGGTTTGGTTAGCACCAGTCCACAATTTATGACAGAATAAAACTGATAATTGCAAGCCCAAGCCTCTTCTTTTCCCCCTGTGACCCTTATGACCTCCAGCATAAGAAAGGAATTGTAATCGTAAATCAGGAAAGCTTGGAAATGTGTGTCTGACTCCGTTGGTAGGACTGTAAACACAGGTTAGAACCTGTTCTGATGAAGGCTGTTTCCTGAATGGAGGTCCAATTTCTGTGATCCGTTTTCTCAATCTGTAAAATCTACTCACGCACTTTTTTCTCAGCAAAGTTCTTTTTTTGCACTTTCTTGATGAAAAGAAAATCTAATAAGGCCAGGCTGAGTAATCTGACATCTTCAGCAGGCTGGAACTGCGGCTTATCTATGAAAAGGACTGCTGTGGCATGTTATTTACTGCTTACTGATCTTACTGTATCTTATTGTCTGTCATAGCTATATTTGTCAAATACACGACATCAGAGCTTTTTATTTTTTCCTTTAAAGGAAGAAGGGGAAATTACAGTGAGCATAGAAATGGCTAACAAGCATTTGTTATTGATTCAAGGATAGAAAGTGATTTTTGCAGTCAGTACTAACTACCTTAATGCTTACCCAGGACTTTTTGACTTAAATGAAAATGAGTTATTGCTTCCCCAAAACCAGATTTAGCTTACTGATGTTAGAAGGGCTGCACAACAATATGGGGCAGGAAAATTTTGTCCAGTGATTCAGCATCGTTGGTGGCTACTGACCTGGTGCATCATTTGTCTGGGCTTGATCAATGTGTTCTGCCACAGCTGCCCTCGTTTTTTAACCTAATGTAGTCACATCACGGTTCATAGCAGTTACAATGAAGGAAACAGGAGCTGTATCTGCGTAAGGATGAAATGAGATTGAGAGGACTTTAAGATTTAAAAATCTAAAAAAATAATTGAATACTCAGAGAACACTGTAAATGCCTTTGAAAGAGGAGCAGGAAGGAACTTGGCACCATTTAGCAGAACTAAGTTTTTTTTCTTGTCTCAGAAGACCTATTCTGACTTTATTCACTCTAATTTCTAATTCTGTGTTTGAGTACTGGGTTAGTCTGCTGTTATTGTTAAGGTTAATCAGCTTTTGAACTGTGCCTGTCAGGGTGTACAATGTAGGTGAACTCTCCTGGGGGAGAGAAGCACAGTTCTTGTGTGTCCAAATGGAGCTGGGCTACACTGCACCTCACAGGGGCAGAGCTGAAAAAGAAAACAAGACTAAGTTGAGGTTTTCAGGTTTCTAGCTATGGAAGAACAGATCTGAATTGTGTCCTGAAGGCTCTTTATGTACTTTACACTGAGTCAAAATAGAGAAGATTCTTGTAGTAAAGGCCAGAAGCTCACCCTTCAGCCACTCTTCCTAGACACATGCTCAGGCGTTTCTTGCTTGCTTTGGCTGTGTGGCTGTTGCATGCACAGGGGGCTGGGGTCAACAGGAGGGCCTGAGATGTCTTCATTTTGCTTCAGAATCTGATGGTAATGTATCGTGGTTTAAGCCCAGTCAGTAACTCAGAATCATGCAGCTGCTCACTCACTCTCCCCCTTTCCTCCTCCCCCAGCTCCTGGAGGGATGGGGAGGAGAATCTAAAGAATGTAACTCCCATGGATTGAGATAAGAACAGTCCAGTAACTAAGGTATAACACAAACCACTACTGCTGCCACCAATTGTAAGCGGCGAGGAGAAGCAGACAGGCCAACCCAATATGGGTGATAAGCAAACTTCTCTCCAAGGCTTACCAAATTTCCTTGCCGTTTTATCATCATCAAGCATCGAGTCAAATAACTCATCACCAAACTTTCGCCACTCACTCTCCTCAAATACTGTATTAGGATCTACAAAAAATCCCTTATCCTTCCCTACAGCCACTAGACCTGCTAGCTGCTTTAGAGTCTCAGGCTCAATTCCCCGCTTTTATAAAAAGCACTGTAATAAGTCCAGGGCTACCTCTCGGTCCATTTTCATGGCCGGCCTTTTCCGGATCGTCTTCTTCTGGGTCGACCTGTAACCTTGGTCTCCGGATCGGCCTCCCGACGCAGCAGTGTCTGGTTCGCCCCAGCGGCGGATTCCTTTCAGTTAGTCCAAGCACCCGGGTCCGTCACGCCACCGCAGCAGCATTGCCCGCGCTCCCCGGCCGCTGCCGCCAGCGCTGCTTACTCGCCGTTCTGGGTCCCTGATACTCAGGGCCCTGTAATCCGGGTCCCCGCCAACCGGGGCCCTGTAATCCGGGTCCCCAGCAGCCGGGGCCCTTTAGTCCACATCCCTGTTTGGGCACCATTTGTAAGCGGCGAGGAGAAGCAGACAGGCCAACCCAATATGGGTGATAAGCAAACTTCTACTTTATTTGTGATGCAGTTCACTTATATAGGAGTGGTATTCAGCCACTCCTTCTAGGCACAACAGTATTGGTTAGACCCACACGGCTTCCTCCACATTCTCCTCCCACCTCCGGTTTCCAGTTACCTGTGGGGCCCACCCCTTGCCTTGCTCGCACAGACCTCCAAGGCTCCATGGCCTTGCTCTTAGAGCCATTCTGCAACAACCAATAATAATAATAAGGGAAATAACAACGGAAGAGAATACAACCACTCATCACCTGCTGACTGATACCCAGCCTGACCCGAGCAGTGATCTAACCCTTCTGGGTAGCTGCCTCCAGTTTATATACTGGGCATGACGTGCTGTGGTGTGGAATACTTTTTTGGCTAGTTTGGGTCAGGTGCCCTGTCTTTGCTTCCTCCCGGCTTCCCCTGCTCCCTGGCAGAGCATGAGACTCAGAAAGTCCTTGGTCAGAGTAAACATTACTGAGCAGCAACTAAAAGCATTGGTGTTATCAGCGCTGTTCCCAGGCTGAAAGTCAAAAACACAGCACTGCACCAGCTACTAAGAAGGGGAAAAATGACTGCTACTGCTGAACCCAGGACATAATGGCACTTTTTGGGGAAGCAGAGCTGTAAGTATAAACCCCCTCAGCCTGAGAAGAAGTATCACTCCTTGCAGGAATTCAGTTGTTCAAGAGGTAACTGCCAAGTCTTCCGTGAGGGTTTTGAATGGAGATGGTGGTAGCTGCTGTCCCCTGCCTTGAAGTGCTCAATAGGAAGAGGGTTTGAACCTATTCAAGTTGTGAAGAGAAATGAAACCAATTTTTCCAGCTTCTGCTGAAGCCATTTGTGAAAAGTGGGCTCTGGTAGTCCTTAAAAGGTGAAAGTACATGGCTCAGATAGATAGACAAATACCTACAAAAGCAGACTCAGTGCTTTGAATCCTAAAAGGGATTCAAGTGCCGTATATTCACGTGATTCAGACAACTCAGATCTATAGAGGAAACTAGGTGAGTGACCCCCTTGTGTCTTGTATCACTTCTTGGGTAACTCTAGAGGTTCACTATTCAATGTTTGGGAGCATGGGAATTAGTCAGTTGTGAGAACTGAAGTCTCCTTGCTAGTTGTTGGGATCCGAAGCATCTGAGAATAAATCCTTTTTATTTGTGAAGTTAGATCTCTAACTCCATCTGTTCCCTTTGTAGTCTAAGGGGATAAATAGATATGCTTATATTTTCAGCTATTTTAAAAGTATATGAAAAGCAGTTAAGACTGTGAAACTTGAGTACACACTACTCTTTAGCACTCCAAGACTGCTCATATGTGTACTTGCATCCATTTCCAAATGGGGCTGACACCCAGGTTTTGAAGAGAGGTTATTATATACCTCTTGACGTAAGAAACACATTTCACAAGCACATGCAGTATATATCATACTGTGCATAGTATAAAAATACATAGTGCATGTATTTTTAAACACAGGAAATAAAAATGCCTTTTTTTTTCCATTCTTCTTTGAAGTTTCTTGAATTGATTAATTCTGTAAACAGGTCCTGGTCTTACTAGCTGTGAATTTGATCTGCTTCACTAACTCCCATGTTGCCAATTCAATCCTATGGTGTGTGTTCTTATTATAAAATAAAGACTGATTTTCATAACTGCACATATGACAACATACAACAGATTGGTATAAATTGACTGTATAGACAGGCTGAACTGGTGCAGCAGAGTTCATAACTCATATATGCAACTATTCCAACATTCCATTCAGTCTTTTCCTGAAATGTTGTACTTTGCAGGTACAACAAACTAAATGAAAAGAAGGCTGAATTTCTGGAGAACATTGCAGTCTATGGAGATGCTTTGCTTTTATTGCCAGCGTTTTCCTTCAGAAGCAACACAGCCACTTCTTTTAAAGTGTATCACACTCTGCAAGAGTTCAAAGCAACCCAGAGGGCAATATTTTTTCACCCCAGTTACCTGAAAAGTCTTGCCCAGTTCTGGAGAACTAAGGGTGTAAAAGCCTACCGGTTGTCATCTGGTTTTATGATCACTAGTGCTGCTCTTGAGCTCTGTGAGAATGTGAAGCTCTATGGTTTCTGGCCTTTCTCAAAATCCATGGAGAAGATGCCAATCAGCCATCACTATTATGACAACCAGCTGCCTAAACCAGGTTTCCATGCAATGCCCAAAGAGTACAACCAGATTCTTCAGCTTCATGGCAAAGGCATTTTGAAGTTGCAGTTTGGTAAATGTGAATCAGACTAAAAAGGTAGGTCACATTCTTACCACATAAAATGTCTTTATTTAAGTAATGTGTCAAGAGAAAATTTGTTTTGTGAACTGTGGGTCTGTTCTTCCTTAGGAAGACATTTCTACCTTACACTCAATGAAAGTTGTGTTCGTAAGTAAGTGAAAGGTCTAGAGTTTTCTGAATAAATGTACTACAGAGTAATGTTTTCTAATTGTAAACTTTAGGTAGGGAGCATGGTAAATACACATTGCTACCATAATTCAGTCGTTTGATACTGTTTCCTCATCTCAGATATGTGTCTCTAGCAACCTGTGTCTGATTTGGGATCAGTTCCCATGAACCAGCTTCCTTCGTGAATTGCTCTATTAAAGGCAATATCACATACCATAAAGTACAAGAGAAAATACCTAATCCTGGCACAGCCTTTCAAGATGTATAGAGGCCAGAGTAAGGATTAAGATTGCCCATGAATGAGTACCAGGCATATGCACCCTTGCTCCCTCTTGTTAGGTAAAGATAAGTTTAGAGCAGTGTGTTCTCACAGCCCTGGATGCAGCACAGCTTCTGGACAGCAGTGAGGAAGTTGCCACACACTACAGCAGATCTTGCTGAGGATTTTACCTTGAGGCAGCTCAGAATCTGGAAGTTACAAATACAGGAAGAAATGCCATTCCCTTTCTTCTGTACTTTCTAAATGTCCCATCCCCCTTGGATCTCTATTGCCTCAGAGAAGGGCAGCCCAGAGTCTGGACTCTGATTTTAAACCAGTTTACTGTGTGCAGATTATACTTTGAAAATATTTGTCTGCATGTTTTCAATCTTGATTTGCCCAGTTCACAAAATAACATCAATTTGTATAAATACTTCCATCTTTCAAACTAACTCAAATTCCAGCTCACAATACTGTTGTCAGATGTGTCTTTTACAGACCTGTATTTTTCCACGGGATTCAAATTGGTATAACAGTAGGTGTTATGTGTGGTAGAACTACAATTGTATACAATATGCTTTAACTGGACTGATGTAATCTCACAACTCTATTACTCAAGTTAAATAAATGAAAATAGCATTTCAAGCCAGAAATTTTAAGTTCAAAAGCTTTTCTTCTGGCTATGTGAAATTTGTTTGAAAATCTCCTTTGATGGTATTTAGAAAATGTGTTACCAAAGATACATTCACACTTGGTTCATCGTCAGAGACCAAGTTTTAAGCTAGCAGATTGCTAGTACCAAGAAGGCACAGTTTTATTCAGTTTTAGTTTGTCGTGGTTTAAACTCTGTCAACCACGCAGTCTCGCTTGCTTACTCCCCCCTTCTTCCCTCCCCCCAACTCCCAGAGGGACAGGGAGGAGAATCGAAAGAATGTAACTCCCATGGATTGAGATAAGAACAGCCCAGTAACTAAGGTATAACACAAATCACTACTGATACCACCAATAATAATAATGATAAGGGAAATAACAATGGAAGAGAATATGATACCACCCACCGACCGGGCCCGACCTGAGCTGTGAGTGCCCTTCCAGGTAACTGCCCCCAGTTCTACATCCTGGGCATGATGTGCTGTGGTATGGAATACCTCTTTGACTAGTTTGGGTCAGGTGTCCTGTCTCTGCTTCCTTCTGGCTTCCCCTCCTCCCTGGCAAAGCATGAGGCTTAGAAAGTCCTTGGTCAGACTAAACATTTGAGCAGTAACTAAAAACATTGGTGTTATCAGCGCTGTTCCCAGGCCGAAAATCAAAAACACAGCACTGCACCAGCCACTAAGAAGGAGAAAAAATGACTGCTGCTGCTGAACCCAGGACCCAGTTTTATTTGAAGAATAAACTACTTTCATACATTATTAGAATGATATCAAACATGTAAGAAGGAACCTTAGAAGCAATCTAGTGAATCCGCTCTCCTAGTCCATGACAGGAGTTTACCAAGGAGGAGATGTATGTGTATGCAGTTTCACATGTCTAAGGTATGCTTTTTCACTTGTGAAAAGTTGCAGCATACTGGAAAGGTTAAGAAATACATAATGCATTTTTCCTAGTAGCTAAGCTGTTTATACCCTCCAGTTTCCATTGTATTTATTCTTCCTGTAATATAAATGGCTGGAGACATACCATGTAATTTTAATTGTAGCAACTACACCAGCTAAGAAAATGAAAGGCAGCTCCTTAGGAATATTTAATTTGGGGAGAAGCAGATAGAAGCCACAAAAATGTTTAAGCATCTGTATGGGTTAATTAAACATTGTCCATGCTTGACAGACTGAAAATCACTTCTGTTGCCAAATTTGTAAAAGAAAAAAAACACCAGAAGGGTAAGATGTGCTGCCCTAATTTACATTTATACAAAGAAAAGTGAGTCCTTTAAAACCAAAGGAATTAAATGCTTTCAGTATGAGCTACCATTCTGCTACTATTATCGGCTATTAGAGATAATTGAAATTCTATAATGAGTATACTTTACTGAAGATGACCTTTTCTAAAAATTGAACAATCTCCTTGTTCTTTTCAATTTCCCTTTTATGTTCTTCTCTCTGCTTTGTGCTCTTCCCTGTTAGTGGGTAGCTGAAGAAGATTCCTTACACCACTGGGTGCCCACAGAAGTCTCAGGCAGACCCATTAGTGGAACATGAAAGTTTGGTGCTATAAATAAAAAGTGAAGGAAGCTGCTTTGCTTCAAGCACCTATATTGCAAGCGGGTAGCAGGCTCTGGAACATCACAGGGAGAGCGTAACTGCATCCCAGTGAATCATTTTGGTAGTATTGCTCCTAAGCACTATCTTTGCCATTGTAAAGGTGAACTTTTGGAGTTCATGAGAGTCCAGCAGAGATGGTGCTGAACAACATGAGAACTCCATTTGCCTTCATATCAGCTCCTGCCCCTCTACAGTTACGCTCAACAGACATGTCCGTATCTCCTCTGCTAAAGTAAATGCGTACCTATCACAGATGGTAAAATGCAAAGTGAGACATCAGCAGAATCTTAAAATGTAATTAAAATAATGATCTTTATTATTTTTTATTACATTACCAAATCAGTTTTGCTATGGCCCTGCAGCTGAAGGAAGTCTTGTTTGAGCATTGGTTTAACCTGATAAGCCTGAAGGGCATGTCATTAGCTTCAAGTAAACATACGTTCAAGGAGGGGAAATGGCCTGATTCATATTTAAAAATAGACAGAAAAATCTGATTACACAAATTGTCAGATGATAAATTAATCCAACTGGCAAAAATCTGATTGCCCAGAAGCCTGGTTAAAATGCAGGTTTTGTCTGACCAAGAATCCATCAAGTTTTCTGTTTGCTACAAAGAGACAGGAGGGAAGATGAGTATGTGTTGCTTTGACATACAACACAGTAACATTAAGCAGCTGCTCAAAGGAGTCAGTCAACAGAGAAAAAAGCACCCAGACATGGAAAGGAAGAATGAAACTGAGATTCAGTGAGCCTGGGAGAGAGAATAGTGTTCGATCGTCCGAGCGGAAGGACTGAAAGAGGAGAGGCTGAGCAGAGGTGTGCTGGTGGTTAAGGAGTGAGAACTGCTGAACCTTCGACCGAGTGCAAGTGTATCTTACCTGGAAAGTAAAAATTGGGTCTGGGCTTTTTAATTCCAACCAGATGATTAAAAGACATCTGTTTCTGACAGAGCAGCAGTGAAGCCCTCCACTCAAGCTGGAGTTAGCATGGCAGCATCCTGTAAATTAGGGTGCTTCCTGCTTAATTCCTCAGGAATTAACATCAAAGAGAATCATTTTGTTCCAGACTCTATCAGCATGTTATCTTTCTTAATCTTGAAAGTTGCTGCAATCCAAATAAGTCATAAATACTGTTAGAAATAACCCATTTATAAATATAATTGTTATAAATAACCCATCTATGTAGCTGTAGGATACCAACATCAGCTTAAGTTCTGCTGAAATTCTTTCATGCTTCTGGTGCCTCAGTGTAGCTAGAGAAATATGACCTGTCCCACAGTTAATTTTTAATTACCTTGAGAAAAACGATACCACATTTTAAAAATAAGGACACCTCTGGGTTCCTGTCAAGCAGCCAAATCTCAGGCTGTCCTTGACTTGGGCAAATATTATCCAGCAGGAAATTATTAGATGTATACAACATTGAATGAAAGGTCTTCTGCTTTAGTGCCCATGCAGTATAGCTTTTAAGCATGTCCTTTTGCCGCTAATTTTAAGTGTGAAGAATACTGTCAGTAATGCAAAAAGTTGCGTGTGGTTTAGTTACAATCCACCAGAATAGAAAAATATAGATTAAAGCAAATTTGAGTTTATATTTATTTTTGAATCAAATAAAAAAGTCTTTAGAGATCTAGAAGGGTTTGGTTTTGGTTTGGTTTTCCACAGCAGAACTTGCCTATTGAAGAAATGGAATAATTTCAATCACTAGCTATTTCAAAATAAGATTAAGGTAATGAATTTAGAACATATCCATAGATTAGCAGTGGATGTGTCCCATGAAGATACTGGTTAGACCCAGCCTTGGTTATCTTAGGAAGTCTGAAGGGGTAAGTGTGCACAGGGGGTGTTCTAATGAAGGAGCCCTCCTTTAGAAAGAGCAGACACTAAAGCTAAATCGGGCACTAGCAGTCCAGTTTACCCAGGAGAATTTTGTGAGTCTGTGGTGCTGTATAATAAATGTCACAGACTCCCAGTCTAAAATAAGGATGAAAAAGCAGATGCAGAAGATGAAAGGCACACAGAGAAGACTAAGCTCTTAGCTTATTTTGAATATAATAAGCTATTTTGCTGGTGTACAAGAAATATCAATAACATATTTTACTGTTTTAATTCCAGGGTGATGATCCTAAGGAGACAGTTTGTGTGTATCTCAGCAGTTCAGTGTTGGATTTGAGCTGATGTGGTTTTGTGAGCATTAAGATGCATTGTTACAATAGAGAAACATTTTACACTTGGGGAGAAAAGAGAGTGACTTTTTTTCACACAGTGACTGCTACATTTCTGAATTTCAAGTAATCATTTCTTTAAATGCAAAATAACATTTATTTGGGAAATTCTGAAACTCCTGTCTATTGTTTTAGTTGCTTCAAAGCACAATCTCAGGATGGTGGCAATATGTGACCTTTAATGTATTCTGCTTCTTAAAGGATCATTAAAATATTTTGACATGAGATCTCTGGTTTTGTTAGTATCATATAATACAGGCAATAGTCTCTGTATGGTAGCGGCATGAGTTGGCAGTGGAAATTTTCAGTTAAGAACTTGATCCAATAAAAACTAACATTTGTCTACATGAGAAAGGTGATGGGAAGAGCTACAGTGGAGTAATTAATTCTGAGCCATGTCATTCTTAGTTTGTTCCAGGGTGCACAGATTCAAAAATCACCCAGGTTGGAGATAGTCAAGTTGTTTATGGGTTTTCATTTTGTGGGAAATAGATAATGGTGTGGCTTTAAGGGGATCTCTCATATGAGCGATGTTAATTTTGTGAGCAAGCGTTTGAAGGACGAATTTGTATAATTGCTTTTAAATCCATCTTCTTGCTTGTGTTTCTATCTAAGGTCCAGTTCAGCTGCAAATGAGAACAGTGAACTAGGTTCTATGCTGCAATCCCTGGAGTCTTGGTAGGACATGACTTTGCACACGTTCCTGCAATCCCAGCTCTCTATCTCGGCTGACATACAAGATGGACCATTCATTAGAAAAATGATAGGTACCAAACCCATCATTTCTCCTATTGCTTTTTCACCAACCATAGCTCGGACCAATATGTGACTACAGATAAGGAAACTGCATTAAGCATTATTAGAAGAATGTTGCTTATACAGTTGACCCCAAGTTCTTCTTCTGTACCAGAACATATGAGAACAGACCCTACAGTCCCTGAATTTAAAACCCATGCAGTTCTTGTGCTTTAAGTTTTCAGATGGTCCAAGAATACCCAGGGAGCAACATCCTGTGACTAGAGAAAGTGACGTATCAGCCCAGTGGAAAGAATCACATTAACATTTACAGGAGCTACCATGAGCAATTGTTGCCCTAGCTGTGGCTGCTTGTATGTTATTGCTGATATGTTTTCCTGCAGAAGAAAAACCCAACTAAACAAAAAATTGTGATAACAGCTACTGTAACCTCAGTTTCAGTAGCTTTTCTGAGAGTCTTTTGAAAGATCAGTTCAAACATAGTGTCCTTCTTCTTCTTTTTACAGATACTGTCATATATTTTGTTTACTAAAACTCATTTTGCCACCGTAGCATTAATTCCCCAATCAACTGGTTTAAAGAGCATTGAATATTCCACTCATTGAGGATTATATCTGTAAAACAAAAATCCTACTTGAATCAAACCTTATAAGGTTAAAAAATGTTTTAAAGTGATACTTCATAAAAGCATTTCTGTGTTGCAGTATTTGCAAGCTTAACTTGCAGCAGTTTTATAATAACATAAATAGTCCTGAAAGTTTTAGAATCAATCAGTATGGGTGCCGGTCTTTTAGTTGAGACACGTTCAGCATCGTGATCCATTTCCAAGGTAATGATATCGGAATCCAATACTACTCCTATCCAAGGAGAAGCATCCGTAATTCCTGGCTGTAACCACCAGCAATAAAGTAATTTTTTTTTAAATAAGGTTTTTAAAAAGTTGATGGTGTTTTGGGGCATTGAATGGCACTGCTAATACATGGGTGGACCTCTGAATATCAATAGGGCTCTTAATGGAAACAAAGTCGATGAGTACATCTGTGTTACCAGCTGGTGACTGAAAGAGGCGAGCACAAGGGTTTGATTTACTGTGATCTGTTATGGTTCCATCACCACACATCCACATTTTATCTTCACCAGCAGTGAAATTTGTGCCAGTTTCTGGCCATAGGCATCTGCTGCTCATGTGTAGAGAGCTGGCAGCTGCAAGACCCTGCATCCATGTTGTGAGTGATTAGGCGTGATTGCCTACTGCAAGTCCTAGTTGTAGATCAAAAATAAATGCGCTCCCAGAAGAGCTCCTCCTACACCATGGGATACCTATCACTCACATAGGCTATCCCAGAGTGTTGGTAGCTGGAAGCTGTGCAATGTGACATAGTTGTTCTTTGGGTGATGCAAACAATTTGAGGAGAACCACATCCTATTTTATCCAGAGAGACAAAGATGCCCCTCTGTCTAGGCAAGGACTGTGACTTGTTCCAGTCTAGCACAGTGCAATGAGATGGCTGTGTAGAAGCTACATGGTTTGATTTGGAAAAATTCATACATCTTTTAGAGTCTGAGGATCCTTCATTGTATCCAGAACAATAGTAAAAGTGCTTTGTGTGCACGTAGAGATGATGCAAAGGGTGTCATTCGTTGCTCAGATTAAATTCAATGAGCTACTCAGTGGCTGAAGCGGCAAAACCTGTTTGTGTGTAAGCAGAAGATGTAGAGAGGAGAAAATGAAATGTATTTGCAATGGAGAAGCAGTTTCTTTCAGTAGCGTTTATTAGTTAGTTTTGAGTGTACTCCATTATCTCAGTGAATACATCTGTACAGAGTACCATGACACATCATGAAGTCATTGTGTGTCTGGACCATTTCTGTGCAGCCATGTTATTTATAACATACATGTACTAGTTACTGGAAAGGTTATTGGAGTACATTTTTAAAAAGGTTTAGCTAAAGGAAAAAACTATTCTAGTTTCCTTAACAGAAAGAGGTCTTAATTGAAGGAGTGTGATGTCACACTCACAAATGAGAGCAAATGGAAGGCTCTGTAACGTGGACAGACACTATGACTTTTTAGCGCTATTTAAACTTGTCATTGACCTGAAGACCTGAATCTCTGTGCTCTCAGAGCTCTCAGTGATTTGTGTGGTGCACAGGGCTAACAAGAAATGTGTGGAGGAATTGTTAACATTTCCTACCCTTTCCCACAAATACTCTTAACTCCTCGTAAAATTAAAATATGCTCTATTAGACTTTAAATTAAGAACCTGTTTTTAATGTAGCTTTCTCGGGCCTTGCTCCAGACGTGAAGTTCCAATTAGATGCTAGTTGCATCCACTTCACTCCACAGGAGTGCAGACCTTGTATTGGGCTTTATTACAGCTATTGCTGCTGTGTGCTTGGTGGCTAGGTCATGTTAATTTGTGCACAGACCGGGCAACCTAATAGTGGTGTTTCTGCGTGACAGGTTATAGTGAGATTGATCAAGACTTGGTGAAGTACACTCACTGTAGGAAAGGGTGTTTTTCCAGGTAGCCAAATAAATTCTTTATTTGACATCTACGATTTCTCATTGATTTTACATCTGTGCCAAGTTAATGATGAGTAAATGGATCTCGAATCCATTCTCTAGCTGGGAATGTGTATGACACTTGCAAGACTCAGCCAAGTGCAGCTTTCATGAAGGATTCATGACCAAAGGTTAGGAAGGGCCTTTCAGTTCCCTCTACTTCACATGAGGAATAATAATTTTAGGGTTTGTGGGCCTCCAATCTGTCACATGCTGTGGAAAGAATATTGAGATTAAATAGTTTTCTAAACATAGAAACACTGACAACGTGCTAATAGTTCCAGTGTACCTTTGCAGAGGCTGACAGTGTCCTTGCACATGACTGCTTTACAGCATCGTTAGATTAACGCCTGCTTGGCTGCTTTTATTCATTTTTCTCCTCTGAATCTTTAATCTTCCTTTAGGATCTAGTGCTGCCTCAAGCTGGTTATTTCTCTTCCCTCCATAGGGCGTTATGTAGTCCTGTTTAGTGTTTGTTAGGGAGTTTGTATGGCTATGAATCAAATGCTGCTATGCTTGCAGCATAGTAAAGCATACTTTAAATGATTCAGTTTACAGCTCAAGGAAAGCACAGCATGGTGAGATACTCACATTGCATAACTGGAGGTGCTAAAATTGGGCTGTAGCTCCATAGTGGCTTTAGCTGTAATGGCTGGCTCACAGTCCAATCCTCATTCTTGCTCGGCACCACTTCCTTCATGCCGTCTTTGGCTCCTGTCTGATCCTACACTGAGCTGTTTTGGCACACTGAGCTGGGAAAAAACTGACATGGTGGAAAATCGGTGCATGCCAACAGAGCCAGGGGAATTTCAGAGTCAAAGCCAAGGAGGTGGTGAGAGCATACAGGTGGGGCTGTATGGACATATTTAGGTGTCATTTGTTCTCTGACAGCTCTTGGATAGGCCCAACAGTCCCCTGAAACCTTGGTCAAGTCCAGAAGGTGTCATCTCTGGGGAGAGAAGGGCTCCTGCAAGGGGAAATCATATCATGGTGGCTGCTCTGGTGGGCAGGAGCCCCGTCTCTTCCTGTGGTGACAGAAACCAGTTAGGAACTCTATGTACCTGCACTGTTAATGATTGCTCCCTCTTCTCTCTTTCCCATTACAGTTATTTTAACAAGCTGTTCACCATCAGCAGGTTCAGGAATTATAACTGTAAAAGAAAAACACCTTTTGTCTGTAAATATTGTTTCTCAGGTCACTAACAGTAAACTTGCATACACCTGCTCATTATTCAGCATGCCTGTGCTTTCAGTCTGCTAATCCCAGCATGTCCAACAGCATCTGCAGAGAACAGAGCTGCGCAGGGTCTGGTGATTTTGAGACCAGTTAATCTCACTTGGATTCTCTGTACAGTAGTGAGATTTCTGACATATTGCCGTGCATGAGTCAGGGTGAAATTCTCTGTCCTGTGTGATTCAGGAAAATAAACCAATCATTTAGGTGGCCTGGCACCTTCTGTGGGCTCCACAAGTTACTAGTAAAATATTCCTGTTGTTATGTATTATTTGATTTTATCCTGTGCAGGTATCTGGATTGGTTAAGTAGTCTGGGTTAATTGATCACTTAGACCTTAGGCCTGCACAGACTGTAGTGAAGCTACAGCCTGAGTTGGCAGTCTAGGTTTAAAAACCCTAGGTTTGACCTGGAGATCTTTCTGTGTCCTGTTATTCACTCTCATGTGACAAATCTGGGGAGTGAGATCCTGAACATCTGTGCAGTAGCCTCTCCAGAGACTCTCAGGTCCACAAAGCACACATCCACTTACATGTATATATAGGAGTCTGCGAGAGTTCAAGCCCAAAGAATATTTTGGCAAGTGCTTTATTCTGAAAGAGCTTTATTTCAGACAGCTGATAGCCACTTGTTGCACGCTCCAGAGCAGCAGACTTTGTATACAAGAAGTTTTTAGTATATATATATATTCATGGCTAGGTAATCCTTCATCTTGTGGTACTTCAGCAGCTGATCTCTTTCATCTCTAGGTCTGCTAGCCGAGAACAGTGACAAAGGGATATGTATTTACACATATAAAGCCTGGCCCTCTTGATTTTGAATTCAGTCATTTTAGGCAGGAACATCATCCTTC
Organism: Pezoporus occidentalis; assembly: GCF_034315485.1. Taxonomy (NCBI): domain Eukaryota; kingdom Metazoa; phylum Chordata; class Aves; order Psittaciformes; family Psittacidae; genus Pezoporus; species Pezoporus occidentalis. Next base: position 4,867,477 of record NW_026915725.1, read on the forward strand.
TCTGAGTTTCTGAATTTCAAAGGCTGCTGATCTCTCAGGGTACTGTGAAAAAATCATTTTGGCCTTTCAGCCACAGCACAAATGACTGGGCAGATTTATATCTATTAAGCTTTGTTCCAGATTTTCATAAAGTATTTCTTAATTGGCTCTAAATTATCATACTGGTCTAGTAGAGCATGAAACAATCTGCAGCATGCCACTAAACAGAGGAGCTATTGCAGTTGCTTAGTGGTCTCCTTTCATAAAGTAGCATTTCAGAATACATCCTATCTAGGGAACACTGGCTCACCCGAGGAATGACCCTGGGGCCAGCTGGGGTAGCAGCCTGTCAGTGCGCTCTCGGTGTCCAGCAAGTTGAAGCACTGTGACGAGAGCTTAACACAATGGGAGTCCACCAGCTTGGGGTCGCTGTAGACCGAGGAGTAACCTTCATACTGTGATGTATAATTGGCTGAGCTCACATTCCTCTGTGTGTGAGCAATAGCTGCTGTTTGGTGGTGGGTGTTGGCAAATACTGGTTTAAGGATGAAAACAGCCTAGCTGTTAAATACAAGAAGGAGTGACATCCTCATGTCATCAGGTAAACAGTCAAGTCTGTGTTTTGCTAAAACCTGGCAGAGCTTCAGCAATGCATTGGTGTTTGTTGCTGCACCTAGTACTGCTGTGCCCTGTCTTCTTTTTTATCCCTCTTTTCTCCAGTAAGGGAGAAAACTTAATTGCATGGTGGAAGTATTTAATGATACCACCATGAATTCATGGTATCATAGCAAGGTGCCATTAAATGAATCATGCTCATGGTTGTGACAGGATAGTCTAGTCTAAGACAATATTGCTGGTTTTAAATTCCTCACTATCCACTTTAATCCCTGACAAGAGGAGGTTCTTCGCAACAAATTTGTAGTTCAACAACCTGCTGGGCTTCTCAGCTCTTGGCTTGGCTGTGAGCTGAGTCCCTAAGGACACCTCCTTGGTGTATTTATTGGAAAGTGCTTATGGTACAAACCCAGTCTTAAATTCTTGTGAAACAGAAGTTTAGCAGCTGCTATTTCATCATGTTTCATATGCACATTTTATATAGTAGCTTCATATATATTCTTTATGTTGATTTTTTGTTTTTAGATTCTAATTAAAATTATTTAAAATACTCATATTTTGTGCTACCAGAGTAAACTGTGGGGGAAGTTACATAATGTCACCTAAAAAAAACAGTGATACACCAAAAAATCATTTTTAAGGGTATCATCTGACTGATTTATTGATGGGTACTTTTGTATCAAATTTGTCATCTGTCAAAATGTATCTAAAGTGTAATTTAGACATTTGATTCTTAGATGAACCTTTCTAAGGTGGTCTAAGAGGCCACATCTGCTTCTGATTTACTTCCAGACTTGCAAGCAAGAAGGTGGGAGAATGGAGAGGTCCTACACAGAGCTGCTCCTAAAGGATAGCAAATGCATGGTTTTGTTTCAGACTGTTCCATGTGTCAAAAATGTATTTCCATGAAGTTTCCATGATAGCTTTTGCCCAGAGGTTTCATTGTCTCTTAAAATGCTTGCATTAATCTTGGTTCCATTCTTTTCAATGCAATTGTGGAAGCAGAGCTTATCCCCCCTTGGAGCTGGTATAATTGTGCTCCTCCACACGCGCCAGGCTCTGTGTGAAGCTGCTAGTGTAGGCTCTGCTACTGCTGTTCCCAAAAAGGTTCTCTCAGATTCTGTCAACGCTGAACTTATTTAGGTTTTCAGATGTGATCTTGCTATTGTCTGAGTAGAATGTGTGCAGTGTAACATAGAAGTGTCTCTGTGCAGGATTTAGGAGGAGGCATGGAAAGCCCCTCAAGCGTGTGTGTGCTTTATTACAGAAAATCAAGATGAATTTGTATTGTTGAGTCATCTGTTATGGCTGATTTAAGTTGTACTTTGTTTTCATGTTTTAAGTGCCTAATGATTTTTTGGTCAAGGAGGCAATGGTTTCACTGTTACAATGCATACTTAGAATTCTGCACTTGTTACCTGTTCAGTAATAGAATATTTTTGCAGTTTCTGTTTGGAAATAAAGACTTATTAGGCATAATTGTGATTTATTTTCTTCTTTTTTGAATTCCTGAGACTTAACAATCAGAAACATGGCTTCTGAGGCACAGCACCATCGAAAATGCATTAGTCTGATTCCTTTACAGCAGTGCTGGCAACTGACAGTAGAAATATGGGTGGTTCCTTAAAATTGTACAAGGAAAAAAGAAAGCTATGCTTAAAACAGGTATGGGGGAGGTGTGCATGTATAAATATGTATTGCTTAAACAATGCTTTCATGTAATTGCAGTCTTTTCTGTTCCACACAGTTAACTGTCTTCTTCTTTTGCTACTCCTAATGATTTGAAATCATTTTTTAATTATTTATTGAAGACAAATCAAACAAGGAAGAGAAGCAAACAAGAAAAGTAGCCATTAAATTCAAAAAACAGCTCTAAAAATAGCCAAATACTTTGAAAGCAGTGATTAACTGAAAATAGTAAACCACTGATACAGAAGTTTTTCATACAAATACTGACCATGGGTATGTGTCTAGCAGATATGTATCTAGTAGACCTCTGGACATGCTTTAGTGGATTATATGGATTTTTTCTTCGTATAGGTTTTGGTCACATACACAGGTACTTGTAGTGAACAGATTTCAAACAGATGAATTTCAGAGAAATTTCTCCTCTGAGTGTTTACTCTTGGCCAGAAGGCGGCCGTATAGCTTCTGTGCTGCTTACCGTGACTTCTCCAAGTAGAACTTGACTGTCTCCTCCAATCAGGGCAAACAAGTACATGCAGCTGTTTTGTGATGTGGACTGTTGTCCTTTAGGGCCCTCTAGGGACTGAACTGCAATTGCCAATTTTTATTACAGCCAGAACCGAGATTAGAACTGAAAGGTTTTATTTGCCTCATGGACAAACAAGTGGCTTCTGGCCAAAGATTAAGATCTGGATCTTTGTGGCCTCCCTTCTTCCCGTATAGTACTGGTCTTTCATAGAAGATCAAACCCAAGGGTTTTCTTTTGTTTGTTGTGCTGACAGCTGGAATTGCATATGAGTGATGCAGATGCAAATGTGCCCTCATAATCAGAGCAGTTTCTAAAGCAGAAGTGTGATTTCTGCTGTGGAAAGGAAGTGACTTTGAATAAGATTAAGCATCTAAAATATTTAGCTGATAAACAGCTAAATGTTGAAGGAACAGCACTGGCTGGTGATTAGGGCTGCTTGGCCCAGATACAGAGTAAGTGAGTGCTGCTTCAGACAAAGCATTGCCTTTTCCTCATCCCCTGCTTGAAAGGGGAGGAGTCTGGGAAAAGCTGGCTGGACAAGAGGAGAGCAGAAGGGTTATGCATTGAGGTTATGCTTGTCAAACAGCTGTAGTACCTCTGATCTCACTCAGCACAAACCTTTCTCCTGGGAGCATAGCATCTCCCATGAAGATGGCACTCCTGCCATGGGAAACACATGGCTGCTGCTGTTAGAAGGGCTTAAGAAGGAATTTTACCAGGAGCAACAAGATTGTTCAAGGCCAGGTTAGGTTTCCTCCTGCCTCAAAATACTGTTAGGCAAAAAGTGTCATGTGAAGATCATACAACATAAGGACACTGGGTTCATCCAGGAGAAAAGAATGGACAAAGCCTGGTCCACAAGCTGACAGCCATGGCAGTGGGTGAGGGGAGCTGGGGTCATGGCCTCAGCCACATGTGCTGAGGAAGATCATCAGCTCTTTAAAAAGAGAGGGGAGAGAGGTCGCCTCCTCCTCAATGATCCCAGTGTGCCCATGTTCTGGTGTCTGGATATGTCTGGTGCTTGAGATGCACGTCTCAGTTTTAGCTTGTTTCTTCCATCCTGTATCAAGTGTCTGCTTCATCCTCACTCTGCGGCCAGAGCCAATTAATAGCAGATAGGACTGGTGAAGTCTCATGGCCTGTGCAGACTGATAGATGAAACCATCTGCTTAATGGAGACACCATAATGAAAGTATTAACTTTTACGTATATAAATGCAGATGAAACTCTTTTATCATGTAAGTGAGAAAAGAGAGAGCACAGCAAGTGCTGAATTTAAGTTGCTGTCTGGTTTCACAGCGCAGGGAAACAAAGCTGAATTGGTGCAGAGTCTCATGTGCTGCCACTGTCAGTGGAGGCAGAAATGCTGGATGTGCTGGGAAAATAATGTAAATATTAGAAATGGGATAACTTCCATCTTCAAAATTATTATTAGGTATTTTAAGAGACTTTTAGGGGGAAACCAATCTGGTTGATTGAATTTTAAGCGCAGTGCTGCTTGTGCAACTCCAAACCTGCAGGGGCATGACTTCTTTTTGTTTAGCTTTTATTCTGCTCTGTGAGGACAATAACTGCTCTTGTATTATGTGTGGAGTTTTAACAGTGTAAAAACACCCAGTAACAGCCCTTCAGTTTGAATAGCCCCTCTAAAACAGATCCTTCACCTTTAACAATGTGCATTGTGCAAAACCTGCCATGAGCCCAGGAGCAGGCTGCAGTCCCATTTTCTCTGCTCAGGCGTAGCTCCTGCCTCCTGGCTGCCACCAACTCCCACCAGACCCCCCGGCAGCTGGGTGCCTAGGACTCCTGCCAGGCAATTGGGAACCGTGGGTCTGAATCACCTATAGGAGAGGAAGGAGTTCAGCTCTGTGGTTTGCTGCCTTGGTAATGTGCTTGGCAGCAGAAGGAAATAGCCTGTAACTCATCACACCAACCAATCTTCAATTCAAGGTAGGGCGCCTTTTACTACGAAGTAGCATAGGATGCTATTTCATAATCAGGGTGACTACTTCTGTATAAATTTCTCCATCACGAATACCTAAGCTTACTAGGTCAGTCCCATTATTCCTGTCCTACCCTTTCTCTATCTACACTGAAAGTTTTTTAACAGTGTGTTAATCATAGAGCTCTGAACTCTGTTGGCCCTATTCCCTCTGCTATAATATAGATAATAATTTCTAGGATGAAATCTCTTTTTCTGAATATATTTAACATCTTTCAGAAGAGTCTAAAATAGAAACTCTGAGAACATTATCTTAGAGCACTTTTCAAGTTCATCTTACTTGCAGTCCATTTAAGTGAAGTGACAACTGAGGTGTGACATGAAGTAATTATACTGATTGTGTTGTATGTGCTCCACAGGAGCTAAATGATTTGCTGAAGATATTAATTTCAAAACCCAGACAGCAAGAGATCAGCTGAGATGGAAGATCACTGCAAAGTGACCTCAGACCAGGGGAAAAGAAAAACAAGAGCTGGGGATGTGGCCCAGCACAGGAGTTCAGTGCTGTGTAGTCTAGCAGTGACCTGAAGTAGATGCATTTTGGCACCAAAGGTGGTCTCCATGTAACTGAATGCAGATGTCAACATTGTAGTTCAAAGTCATCACTGTAAATTCCCTTTATGATCTATGGAGAGAAGTGGAGAATAATTAATCCGGCTTATTTTTGGTAACCTACATTAGCATATGATAAATCATGCCATAGATTCCCTGGTTTATAGAGAGTGTGGGCTGAGTAGCTGGGCCATGGTGTCTGTAGTTCAGTGCTTCACCATAAGGGACAGTGTTGGTGAAAGGCAGGTGCAACCTCAGACCAAGCTACCATCTACCTTATCCCTACAAAGTCATGGACTTGTCTATGGCCTGATCATTACGCCTGGGGCATTACACTTCATGACTAGGGAAATAGTAGCTAAGTAGCAGACTATCACTTAGAGATAACATATAATGAGATCAGGTTAATAAGGATTCTCTGAAATAATCTGTACCTTTACAAATAACAGACATAGCAAACTTCGTTTATTTGATCTCTGAACAATTTTCACAGTCGCAAGAAATTAATCAGAATGTAAAAGCTCTTTATCAAATGCTGTTGAAATCAGTGCTGGATTTGTGTACTTGAACTGTTGCTCAGCCCTGAATAGATATATTAAAAGTAGTTTAATCCGATTGGTTTTAGCTTAGTTCTGCAGTCTAGCAGTGCAAGTAAAACTGCTTTCACTTAGGGATTGTCACTGCTTTGCTTGAATAAGTTCATTAGCAAGGCATAAAGTAACTGTGAGCCTGAGGGGCTTTGGGGCCCAGGGGCTAGATCTTCCTGAGAGAACAAAAATTGGAGGCAAGTAATAGCCAGTACTCAGTGTAATACAACACTAATGAAGAGGATGTCATGAAGCTTGACAGGGTAGCATATCCTTGAATCTAGATATCCATGCTCACAGAAAGAGGTAGGCAGTAGCAAGAGCATAATTCTGTGCTAACAAGGAGCTCAACACTCAATCTGTTCCACATGGCTTCGTCTGCCATTTGCCAGAAAAAAAATGACAAGCTACTTCAGTTTCACTGAAGTGATGACTTTTGACCAAGACACAATGTTTTGGCACATCCACACAAACCCAAGTCTGTAACCATCATGGTCATCGCTGCTACTGACTCATAGACTTCATGGACAAACACAGACAGTCACTGAACTGAAGGCCCTCAGCCTCTGAGCACGTCTAAGGATCCCTGATCACTTATGGTTTTGATCGCTAAAGCTCAGCCTGTACAGAAGAGGAGACTGGCTATACAGACTGCCTTAAGCTGACCATCTGGGCTAATACAGCCTTCTTTTGGAGGCAGCGGGCTGTTGAAAACAGGCCCTTTATCCCATCCACCACAGTGCTGTTATGCCTCCACTAACAACAGAGAGACAACTTGAACAAGAAGTTTAGTTTTCTGACAGCCAAAGTAAATGAAAGGGTCACCTTGCTCACTGATTATGATTGTATCTTTGCATGGCACTGTTAACTGCATCAGTACTCCAGCCTCTGTAGCACAGGCATCATCCTCGGGTCTTCTGTGATGGTAAGAAGGGGTGCTAACCAATTTGTGGCCATCAGGAATCTTTTCTTTCTTTTATTTCCACACAGCTGGAAATAAGGCAAGACTTTGCAGTTCAGAGGGAAGGATACCTTTGTAGGGATCTTTTATTCCTAATATCTCTGTAGGAGAGTAGAAAGCAGTCCCTTGATTTCTCTATGGCCAAGCTCATCTGTTACTCCCTCGTCAAAATGGGAACAGCAATGCTTGGTCCTCTCCCAGTAGTGTTAAGGGGGTAAATACACCTCATCTGAAGACCTGATTATGTTCTGTATGGTGGAGACCATGTATGAACTGCAGACAGACAGCTTTTCCGCTCTCTAAAAACTGCAGTTTATCTCTTGCTGCTGCTTCAGCTTGGTTGGCCATGACATAAAGCGTAACTAGACAGATTAGATGTATAGTAGCACTATTATGATATTTGAATTACAAAGACAGAAAACAAATCAAAAGAACAAGGAGAGAATTTAACATTTTTGATCAGCCTTTCTCCTTCACTTTCTTCCTATATAATTTAAACTGGAGCTGTTTTTCCATCCCCAAGAAGTGAAAATACATTTGCAAAACTAATAAATGAGAATCTATTTGCAAAGATATTTATTTATGCGCCTGGCACTTGAGGGTGTTTAGAGGGTAATCTCAAACTGTGAGCTCTGCACTGTGTAAATTTAGAAGCTATTTTTTCTAAATGTCAAGTATTTATTACATGAAAAAAACATTTGGAGTGTGGAGCAGGTCCCTAATGATATACAGTGCATTTGGGGAAGGACTTCTTGGATGAACAGAAGTAATATTTGAGAGATGAAAAGCAAATCATGTGTTTGAAATTGCTTTGTGTACACAGAAAGGAAGCTGAACAAAGGTAGAAGGCCAGCCCGGTATTTTGCTTTGTCTCATGCATAAAATAGTGGTTTTCCAAGCCTATACCAATCTCTTTTCTGAGTCCTGTGGCACTTCTACCTCCTCTGCTTAAATGCTGCTGTCTCCCTTTCGCCCCCTTAACAGCTCCAGCAGGCTCTGTTCAGACCGCAGGCAAATAAACCCTGCAGAATTTATTCATGTAGGATTTTACCCACATGATACCTTACCTTAACGTTAATGTATCTCGAAGTGTGGAGTAGTGAAGTGCAGCTCTCCAACTGGAGACTGATGATACGGAATACAAAGGACTTTATCTATTGTGAGAAGCCTGTGATGCCTGTTGTTTTGCTTGGAAATACCAGCCAGCCTGGAAGGCTGCAGCACAATGAGAACCATCACAAGCAAGGGATGCCTCACCTACTTGCTCTTCCTGATCAGAGCACACACCCCCTCTACATCAGGCACCTCCTTTTCCATGAAGGTCAAAGTTTGTGGATAGACACCCTGTGTTTTATTAGTCCATCTAATAAAGTTGGGGGAACTTGAAAGGCTTTCATCTGAAAGCTGCTCTCATGTCCGAAATAGACGCCATGAACTTCAAGCAATTGCTCTGAGTTTGATTAGGTACATAGGAGCTTCACTACCTAAAGGAAAGAGTGACTAGATAATTTATGGGTTAAAGGAGAGAAATGCTAAGACCATTTCTTGCAAAGGACAGAGAGAGACAAGTACTTTACAGCCTGTGTGGAATGTGAAGAGGTTAGTGGTGAGGACGATGTAGCAATTGCATGTACTGAATTCAAGCTAGGAAGGAAAAAAAAACAACCTGAAAGTCCATTTCAAACGTGCAGAACTTCAAAAGGGAGCTTCAAATGTGAGCAGCAATAAAGATAGAAAAAAAGAAAGTAGAAACTAAAAGATTGAAAATGCTGGTAAGGCCAAAAAGACTTATCTTAAAAGATACCGTGTCTGACAGCTGCCGACTGGCTTGTGGAAAGCATCTTACAAAGAGAAAAACCCTCACAAAAATCTCAGCCTAATTAAAAAAGACAGTGAAGGGAACTATTAGAACTTGACAAAAGTCATTTCCAAATGGGAAAACCAGGAAAATCTGGCAAGTGAAATGTAGATCTCCAGTGAGATGGGTCAAATACCAGTTCAATGCAAGCTGCTAACAGAAACCACTTTCAGACACATCCAAACCACGATGTCTTCCAGAAATTCAGCCAAGTGAGACAGTCAAGAGGTAGAATTACACAGCAAAGGCTATAGGAAAAGTACTTGCTTGAGCACATCTCATTAAGAACAAAGTGATAGATCCTGCTGTGACAGATGAAGAACAATCTCAAACCGAAGAGATTTTGAAGCAAACCAGTAAAATTGACCAGTGAGAAGACAGGATGACAATCATCAAGTGGCTCTGGAGTAACTCAGCATGAAACTGCTAACTTGTTACTTGAAATATGGCTGGTGTCAGAGGAACAGCCAATAGCCATTATAACTTCCTTCTTTAAGAAAGGCTCCAGGGTGATGCTGAAATCTATAGAGAAATAAATCTGTAAGAAAAAAGGCTTTATCAGGAGGAGCTGTAAGAGCAGCTGTGCTGGGCAGGATTCCACAAGCATTTTTACCCAAGGAAGTCATGCCTCATGAATCTGGCAAAAAGATCTATAGCATTTCACAAGCTTTGTGGGTAAAGGTGATGCAGGCGGAGGATTTTGTCAAAGGCTATTTCAAAAGTGATAACTGAAGGTTCCTAAGAAGTACAAAGGACAGGTTCTCCCGATTTTAAGCTAGGAAGTAGAAGATGGCTGAAAAAGATGAGAGTCTTCACTGTGGAAGGAAGCTGGCACTGGGCTCGCACACATATTTGCACTTTGGACTTTACTCTTCAATATAATCCCCCGTGACCTAGCAAAGGATGACAAAAGTTTTCAGTTGGTACAAAATTAGTAATGGCAATCAGTATTAATGCAAAGCTCAAAGTTGCAGAAGGATACCACAGTCCTGGATGACTGGGCAATCAAACAGTGGATAAAAAATTTATGTCAATGATGATGGAAAAGGGGGGGGGGGGGATGAAAACATCAGCCCAGTGATCAAAAAAGTAGATGGGATATTTTTACCTACTTTGAAGGTAACAGAGCACAAAATAGAAGTCCCCATTATGTCACTCTGTGCTGCTCCAAAGCACGTCTCGAAAACTGCTTGTGTTTTAGTCATCTTGTTTTAAATAGATTACAGCAGAACTAAAATGAGGGGAAGACTGATGAGGATTATTAAGATTTTAGGATTACAGGATAAGCTAGATTTTCTGCAGGATGTGATCCTGTGATCCTTCCTTTCTGCTCAGTCATGACGAGAACCCTTTGCAGTGCTCTGTCCACTTCTGGGCTCCCCAGTAGAAGAGAGATGGATGCACTGGTGCAAGCCCAGACAAAGGCCACAAAGACAACGAAGGGCTTGGAACATCTGACGTACAAGTAGAGGCTGAGAGAGCTGGGACTTTTCAGCCTGCAGAAAAGAAGGCTCAAGAGGTTTGCATCAATGTGTATAAACACCTGATGGAGGGAGTACAGAAGACAAAGCCAGGCCCTCCTCAGTGGTATCCAGTAACAGGACTAGAGGTAATGGACAGGAACTGAAATGTAAGAAATTCTGTTTCAATGTAAGAAGCAACTTTTTCACTTTGAGAGTAACAGAACATGAGCATAAGATTTGGTCAGGATAGAGGCATATCCCACTGCTGCAAGAATTCACCCCTTCAGACCCCTCCTAGATCACAGTCCAATGTTTTTAGCTAAAGCAGCAGGGAAAGAGACTTGTGCTGTGTTTCGCAGGAGCGGTACAGGCATGCACTTCTACAGCCACCTAGCTGCAGGGCACTACGGTCTGATGGGAAAAGGTGGGAGCAGCAAACCTGTCACACTCCAGCAAGCAACACTGGAGAAGGGCTGTCAGAGCAGAAATTCTGTTTGCAATTGCCATCCTCAATTTGCAAAATAAGCTTTAAAACTACAAAATCAGTATTAGAGTAGGTGGGTACAGTAGGTGAATTAGTTTACAGTAGGTGGTAGCCAGGGTGCTTTTACAGTATTTCAATACTAGTTAGGGATGGGTATGGAAACTTCGTCAGCATGTGGAGCACTACAGCCAGCAAAACCATCCTGTATTACTCACTTGACATATAATATAATAAAGCTGGTTATATAAAAGGACAGGGCTTTTCTAGCCTGTACATTTCTTGGACATCCATAAAATCTATAGAGTGTCTTATGTTGGGCTTAAAATCCTGCTCCTCATTTGGAAAAGAGGGACTTTGAACCTGGGTCCTTCCAGGCCCTCGTACATAGCCTCAACCCAGCTGCCAGGTACAGAGACATGCACCCATCTGAACTGCTGCTAAATTCTTTTACTGGAGAGTGGGGTAGAGTTAACCATCTTTACAGCAGCTCCTACAGTGCCATGTTTTGGATTTGTCACGAAAATGGTATTGGTGGCACACTGATGTTTTGGCTGTTGCTGAGGGGTGCTTGCACAGCATCAAGGCTTTCTCTTTGTGTCCCACTCTGCCCTCTCAATGAGTAGGCTGGGCATGGGACACAGTTGAGACAGCTGACCTGACCCGGCCAAAGGGACGTCACACACCATACAACATCACGTTCAATCAGCTCAGTCATCAGGGATAAAGACTGAGGTAAAGGAATAAGAAGGAAGGGTACTGGCTTCCAAGGTGGCCATTGTTCGCACACCAGCTGGGCATGTGTCTGACTGTGGCGGGTGGTGTGTGATTGCCTTGTTTTCTCCTGGGGTTCCCTTCTCTTTCTTCACCCATTAATCTGTCTCTATCTCCAGCCACAAACTTTCTCACTTTGTTTTTCCTGTTTTCTCCCCCATCCCACTGGCGGTGATGGGGGTGAGCAAGCAGTTGTGTGGGTGCTTGGCTGCTGGCTGGTTCAACCCACCATACTTCTTCATCCCCAGCATTTGTTTTTGTTCTCTGCCAAGCTGAAGCATCTTCATGGGCTTCAGAATCACAGTCAGTAGCAGAGAATAACTGCAGGGCTACTCCTGGGGAAAGCTGCATCTCCTCCCTTTGCAGCCACACCATCCTGCATGGTACACTGCAGCCAAGGACCCACCGGAGAGGAGAAACGCTCCGCGCAGGCTGCCTGCCCCTTGCAGTTCCTGTAAACCACCGCAGGGAGACAGCTGCAATACGTCTCTGAAACAGGAACGGGCAGAAAACGCCAGGCTGAGGAGTTTGCATGGAAACTATTGCACACGGCTACACTGTGCAGAGAGCTGGCTGCTGGGGGCTTGCCCTATCTGAAGCAATGCGTTTGATACAGACTGCGACACATAAACTGCTTTTACCTCTGGCCAGTACATGAGACTGGGCTGGGTTGTGAGGGGCCCTGTTGGCAAGAGCATCGCTGCCCTTATTGCAGCAGAAGGGAGCTGTTGAATGAAGGATGCTCTTGCGAGAGAAAGGTCCTGTGGTTAAGGTTGGAGAGGAGGTACTGGATGGACTTCTTTCCTGCTTCCTGGTCAAGGCTGGGAATTTCACTTGAACTGTGCTTTGCACTGGTACCCATCAATGTCTGAGCTTAATTTTCCAGGAACTTGGTGTGAGATCCAGACTAGGAAAGTACCTGGACCTGAAATCAGTAAGTGCCTTAAAAGTGCTAACCAGCCTCACACCAGACCCCTAAGTTCAGCTTCCACTTGTGAGCCTGACCATTGCGCTCCATGGCCCCTTGTGTAAAACAGGGCTGATAATACCCCAGGGCTGCTGTGAAGAACCTTGAAGAACAGCAGAGGATAGCCCAGAGGAAATTAAACATTCAGACTGTTTAAAACAGATAAGTAAACTGTGGGAACACACAAACAGGAGGGCTTAAAATGCTCTAGCAGTGAGCGGCAGTGATTCCTGAAGCGTTGTCGGGGATGTGCACTGAATGAGACAAGGCCCATGAACTTGCAGCTGAATTCTGTGGCATTATGCATGAGCACAAAGGGACCAAATGAAGACTGAAGATGCAATTTTATTTTTTGCACTTCCTAATTCTGCATGCGTGGCTGCACTCAGGCAAACATCTCTTAGAGCAGTTTATTGTATGCAAATGACTTTAAATTTTCAGTAATATCCAGGCTTCATTTCCCTTCCTTGTGGAAAGATTTGCAGTTAAAATCTCCAATACTTACCTGCTGCTAGGACACCAGTGGGATTCTCTATGCAGACACTCAGCTGCTCAACATCTCCAAATGTAGGAATTCATATGCGCTGGGCAGCTCCCATTCCACCACTGGCATAAGCAAGTCCTGGCCAGGAGCGGGTTAACCCCAGCAGGACACGATCTTCACAACCACATGGGTCCTTGGTGACTGCCACCATCAGCCCTATGACAGAGATGTCAGCCACAAGTTTCTTCATGCTTTAAAGGTGACTGAGAGTCTACAGGATATGTTTTAATTGACTAATGGAGAACAGACCAGTCCCAAAGTAACTAGGAACCCACTTTTACACCTGCAAATAAGACTTTTAGCATGAGCCCTGTAAGTGCTCTGATCACAGGCAGCTGGCATGGTAGGATTGGCCCAGTATCCATTTGGAGGTTTCACACTGGGCTGGGATAAGCATTTGCCTATAAGCAGTTTTCTGAAGGTCTCTGCTCCTTGAGTGCTTTCATGGCTTTGCATGAAGCACTCAGACACCTGACATTGTGTGGGGCAGCACCCTGCTGCATGCAGCACAGCAATGCCACCACCCTTCCACTACTGCTGATGGACAGCTTTCCACCATACTGCCATCAGGCCTCATCTGGAGTGTCCTGATCTCTTTAAACCTCACATGTAAACCGAGTTTTCAGAACCTCAGAGCAGTCTTGCAGCTATTTCCTCAACTTAAGGGGAGGGAAGAAGGAAGAAACAGAAGGGAGAGAAGAAAGACAGTGGAAGGAGGGAAAAGTACACTTGCTGTACACTGAAGCAGTCAAACTGAATGGCAGAAGAAATGCATTAGCCACATGTTCCCAGGGGCTTGGAACATGGGGTCTCTGCTAACAGTTTCCATATTTTGCAGGATTATTAAAAAGAAAAGGAAAGGAAAGCAAGCTTCTGGCTCCATAAAGCAAAATAAACTAAATATGAGGACTCAATTATCTGGAGGATTAATAATATTTACTGTGAGTACAGCTCACACATTTGGTGGTAGTTGCTATGTAAGCTCATGGGAGCAGCTTCACGGTGCTCACTGGAGGGTAGAACAAGTGCTCAGCCACTCTGAAGGCTGCCCCATGGTACAGCAGTTCTGAGGCCAGCTGCTGGCTCAGCACTAAGCAGTTTTCAGTGATTTTATATGAGCACAAGGCTGCTGTGCCTAGGTCAAACAGTGAGAAGTTGTCACAGTCACCATCTGCTCTCCTTTCCACCATGAGGGTACTGTCACAGTCGCACAGGCTTTGGAGGTTTCTTGCAGTCTTCCTATCCCCTTGGCAACTAGGTTTTATTTTTATTTATTTTTATTTATCCTTGTATTTACTCCCAGCAATGAAAGCTCTGCCACATGCTTCTCTCTGCTCTGGGTAACCCCAAATACAGAAGATCCAGAAATTACTCCTTTGCTGCACTGTCAGCGCTTGATACATACAGTCAGTTCTTTCATCTACTGGGTGAAGCAATCAAAGGCAACAGAAAGCCGTGAGCCAAATAGCTGGCAGCAGAGGGAGAAGCAATACCTGAAAGACTGTCCCACTTGAGGTAACCTCCAGCAGTCAGTGTGCATTTCAGGCAGCACGCTGCGCCGTGGGTCCCACTGCCCCCTGATCTGACTCTCCCTGCCCACCTGCTGCCAGGTGCCACCATCCAGGGCTCGCACACTGCTTCAGCTGCAAGAAATGGCACTTAGCAGTGGCCCAACCTTTTCAGTGCCCAGATCCAGAAAAAGACTTCAGCAGTCTTCAATAGGTAGAACATCAGCACCTTATCTCACTCTTATCCTGAAGGGTACACACTTGAGCCTATGGTGTTTAAATTTAGCTATTGCACATGCCTAGAGCTGTCACTATCACAGAAAGCATCTCCTGTGCAAGCTTGCTTGTGCTTTTTTATCATTCTGCATGTCAATGGGTGGTAGAAAACCTGGTGTCTGTAACCTCCCCAGCAGGAAGGAGGCTGGGTTCACTCTCACTTTTTAACATGACTGTCTCACCACATTGTAGACCAGGTTGAATCTGCTCTGCTTTGCAGCAAGCAGTGCCTGAAGCTTGGGTCTGGGCACTCTCCTTGGAGTCGCTTCTGGCCTTTCTGTGTGAAAGAGTCACCAGAACAAACAGGACCAGTGCAGGACTTTTCTCTCAGGTGAGCACCTAAAGCACCAAGCTCAAGAAGCACGTATTCCAGCCAAACAGATTTGTATGCTTTGCTGAACATCAGCCCAAGTGCAGCGTAATGGGGAAGAGGAAACTTCCCTCTGACTTGCTGGGAGGTGGAAGTGAGAGGCTGAAGTCCTCTATAAACACTTACTAGAGACAAACAGGGTAAGAACAGCATCACCTCGCCTTGTTTGAAAAGTGAACTGCTTTTCTGCAGCAAAGAACAGCTTCAGCACTTCCCCCGGGAGAGTCAAAGATGAAAACTGCAGTCACGCCTAAGCCCCTGCATGCAGGCTGTGTGACACCCATGTGTCTGAGCCGTAAGAGGGCTGCAGCACACCGCACGCATTCCTCACCTCCCTCTTCAGCATCCTCCCTGCAGATCTCACCTCGTGCGGCAGACAACCGGGGCACAAAAAGTGGAGTCTACTGCCCCCTTACTCCAGTGCCTGCACTGCATCTGGTTGGTCATGCGCTGGAGTAAACGGAAGAGCTTCATAAGGATGAAAAATGCAGGGTTTTCATCCCTGTCAGTGAGGATAACAGTAACTTACCTATAAGACAAGCAAGTTTTTCTTACAGATCCGTTCCCGGGTGCATGTGACAATGTCTGTATATGGAACTATTACCATCACCTTGAACAAAGACCGAATACAATTCACACTTGCCAAACAACTCCAGTTTGAACTTACTGCACAAAAACTGTGTCCAAGTGAAAGCTTACAAAAAACAGGCTTTACAGAAGGAGCAATACAGAACAGAGTAGCAATTTTTGTGGGGTAAGAGCTGTGCTGAGGTTTTGACTATGTGTCAATTTGAGAAATACCTTACTCTGCAGAAGAAAGCTTCCAAGTGCCTAAGTGTTCAACCTTTCATTTCTGCCTGCTAGAAGACTATGGCAGGCCAAACAGGAGTTTTTAGTTCCCCCTTCTGCAGTTCGGCTGATGTTCAGTAGAAAACACAAAGCACAGTGGCTCCCCTGAAAAGGAGAACTCCACTTAAAGGGGTTTAAATCCTGGAATGAAGTCAGCAGCAAGGCAAGTTATTCTCTCTATACATTAATTTTCTCTACATCTAACCCTCACTTCAGCTGAAGACTTCGTTTAACTTCTGTAATACAGACAAGCCTTTGGGAACTAGTCTTTCCTGGAAAATGAAGTCAGCTGTTAACTTATGAAAGCTGCTTTTGCAGATAAGGGTTTGCGTGAACTATTTCACAGCCACTTAACTACTATGTCTTATAGAGCTGAGTCTTAAGGTATTTTGGGAATTCTTAGCTCTTAGTAACTAGATTAACTAGTATATGAAAGCAAGATTAATTTTTATTAGCTTGAAGTATCAGATTTTATTCAAGTGATAAGAAATATCATAATACATTATGCATCTGCCAGTTATAGTCCATTTTAGTTGGTTCCAAAACCTAAGCAGTAAATGAGTAAGACAGTTTATCTAGTTAAACTGAAAAAAACAGCAATCCACACAACCAGTACTAGATGTCAACCGTACAGTAATTCCAGCATTATGATGTTATGGCTTTCCAGAAAGTCATAAAGTTAACAAATTAGAACACATCAATAGCCATTTTCCAAAGATTTATTGAAGTAGCGACAGGTTGCTCATACTGTGCTGGAAAAAGCAGTTTTATTGAATTCAGATACTTAAAAACAGTATTGCAGCACAAGATATTGCTATTTGTAAACTAGACTCCATTGTAAACTCTAATCTTTCAGGGAGAGTCAGTTTGCAAGATCTAAGACCTATTTCCTAGCATAATAATCTTGCGCTCATGGAAAAACTGCAGAAAGGCACTTGAAAGCTGTTTCTTCCTTTAAGACATGGACTTTTTAAATCTTGCTGGTAAGAATTTCTCCTGCACTTATAAGTATGCATCTTCACTTCAGCTTTACTCCAAGTCATCATGATGCTGGGAAGTCTCATTAATAACCTGTTGATAAACAGAGACGCTTGCATTAAGTTTTAGTAGGAAGATTGTTGAGCTTTCTATAGATAGAATTCAAACATCTGGTACCACAGAAGTATGAACGAACGGGTATCAACTCTCACTTCTAGATGAGAAGTTCTAGTTGGCAAAGAGTGCGCACAAACCATTTAAGCTTTGACTTGGTATGAAAGCAGTTCCTTGTCCCAAACAAGTACCACTTTATCGCCACGTTTTCCTTGGGTGATGCGAGAAATCTTTTGAGAACTTGCTAACTCAGCTGAACTCAAGTACTCACTACACAGGTAACTATCAGCCACTTAAGGTTTCACTATCAGATGAATATTGCAATTGTTTCCACAAAAGCCATTTGCTACATTTGTATGTTCAGTCATGCAACTCAGACTGACAGATGCTGTTCTACTCAATACCTACTACCCTACAGAGGCTGCACTGACCAGTAAACAAATTTAAAGAGTATTTTAAGGTAAAACCAGCTGTGATAGAAATAAAGTTGCCACCAACCTGTCCATCTCTAGTTTCGACAGTCTTAATTAGAAGTGTCCTCTTTGAGTGAGTGTCAACCATTGGCTGAGACTCAATGTTAGTTTCTGCAGAACAGAATGCATTATTAGTCATAGTCTAGATGAAGTCCTTCCTCAAAAAAAGATGAGGAGTAACAGATTTTAGTGTCTACTTTCAGAATCCTAATTTATATATGAAGAAGTCTCCTGCTCTGAATAATAAGCTAACCTTCTCCATCTTCTGTCTGTTCCCCTTAAAGCACTTTCAGCAGGCATCTAAACCAATCACCCACTGTGCACTGATATTTAAAAATATCTGTGCCCAGGAACAAAGTTGCTCCACCCACCCAAGCTTAAGTAATGGAAAATAATGTAGTTATATCTAAGAAACACACACAACTGCACTTATACAAGTTCAAATGCTAAAGGAAATTGTCCAGGGCTCTTTTGCTAATAAAACAGCTTACCTCTCAGGTTCAAAGAAGCAAAGGTTGGAATAGGCATGTTAATCCTGAAGGAAAAAAAAAGAAGACATGGATACAGTCAGACATGGCGCATCTAGTCAGACACTAGAGCATCTTCAAGTAACTGCTATTTAGAAAACTGTCTGCATGTGATGTTTACCTGCTCTCTTCACCCTCCAGCAGTTTTCTGTAGGTGGCAATCTCGATATCAAGAGCCATCTTTACATTCAGCAGGTCCTGGTACTCGCGGAGATGGCGAGCCATTTCTTCCTTCATGTTCTGAATCTCATCCTGCAGACGGCCAATAGTGTCTTGGTAGTTAGCAGCTTCGACAGCAAAATTCTCCTCCATTTCATGCATTTGGCGCTCCAGGGATTCATTCTGGAAGAGATAACAAAGTCAAGCCCTGCTGCGGCTCAGCCACTCTTCCCCACCCTCAAGACCTTTAAATTCTCTTTTTTAAAAGCAGTTATGTTAGTATTCTTTCTGAAAATGCCCAGACATGTCCCAAGTTTCTCATTGCCTTATCTTCCTCTTGCAAAGTCAAGGTGGATTATTCTGCTACTTGATCTGAGGTGTGCCATGTATTTGTCCTACCAGGTGGCAAAGCAATCTCTTACAGTAAGCCCAACACATGCAGTACAATTCAGCATGCAGGCAGACCTCAGTGAGGGGATTTGCAGGTTTACTACACACTTTCATCCATTTCAAGCTACCCTTTAAGGCACACAGGTTCTAGCAGCTGCAAGATTTGCACCTCCTTTCCACTGGTCCTCCAGCCTTCTTTATAGCTTCAGCTGTACCTGACACACAAGCCATAAGCACTTCAAGAAAGTGTTACATAAACAGTGAATATTGTAGCAGAAGAATGAACCTGTCACTTATACCTTAAGTAAGACTAGTTGAGTGTATCAATCTAAACAGTGCACAGTAGGGCAAACTGAGCTCACAGCATCCTTTTGAAAAGTATTAATATGCAGCTGTATTGTATGGGCAATCAGCCGCACTCACATTTGTATCAACAATTAAGCTGCAGTGTTAAAGCTGCAAAGGGGAGAGTGTCCCAGCCACTCCTGTCTTCTACTTACGCTTCCCTTAAGGGCATCAACTTCGCAGGTGAGAGACTGAATCTGTCTGCGGTATTCATTAGCTTCTTGTTTGGCCTGGCGCAGGGCATCGTTGTTCCTATTAGCAGCTTCGGAGAGATCTGCAAACTGTGGAAATCCCCAGCTTGGTTAGCATAACCCTTCAACATAAATGGTGTAACAGGCTTTTTTGGAACACAGCATTTGAGGGCAACTGAAGCCTCAACACCCAAAACATTTAAATACTAGCATTACTCTTAAAATTCCTTTCTAATTGTTACATTAGAATTTGTCATCAAACCTTTCATATTTGTTTCCCTGCCCTGTATATTACCCATCTTTTCTCCCATTAATTCACTCCTTTCTCCAGTATTTCATCCAATATACGAAAGACTCTGAGTACAGATCCATGCTGTACACTCTATGCTGTACTTCTACAGGACAAAATGTTTTCAGCTGCACTCTTCCTAGACTAAAGAAGACTGTGCTACAGCTGTGTTCATGTCCAGTAGAGAGACAGAAGGAACACCAAGTTCCCTCTGAGCTACAGCAAAGCTCTTCTGTACAGTTAAGAGCGCCTGATGCATCTGAACAGATTTGACTTACTTTGGACTTGTACCACTCTTCAGCTTCCTGAAGATTCTTAGCAGCAACGCTTTCATACTGTTGGCGAACGTCACGCAGGGCAGCAGTAAGATCAGGCTTAGAAACATCCATATCAATTTGGATGTGCTGTTCCTGGAGTTGGGCCTGCAGTTCTCGAATTTCCTTAGAGAGAAGCAGACACTCAGTGTTACTACATGACAGCATATGGAGCGTACACAGATTGAGACTCTGGGCCAGAACTAGTGAACAGCTTACTTGCTCACTAGGCTGTCAGTACCTTTTTATTCAGCTTACCTCATCATGAAGCTTCTTCAAGAAGACAATCTCCTCTTGCAGGGACTCAACTTTGCGCTCAAGGTCAAGACGTGCCAGAGAGGCATTGTCAACATCCTGACCAGAGAGAAGAACAATTAGCAATCTTACCAAACTAATGTAGAGAAGTCTTTTACAGCAGGCTCAGCAGCATACAGACTGATGTTACACCTGAGCTTTCTGGCAAGACAATATGAAATAAAGAGCTGTGAAAAACCTTTTTTCTACCTCCTAGCCTCAGAGACCACTACGTGCACCTTTATTGTGATTTTGGGAACTATGCAGAATATGAAGTGTATTGCTGAGCATGATCAAGAACATACACTGAGAAAGAGCGAGTCTTGCAATTTGTAAAATTCCATTTTTTTTCCAGTGGGGGCTTAAATTACAACCCATGTGGCTACATGCCTACCAGAGGGCTTAATTTCTTATGGACTCCTTGGCGATCAACTACAGAGTCCTTTGGGTCCACAGACTTATAAAGCTAGTGAAGCACATATAGGAACTGCAAGCATTTACTGTGGTTCCAAGTGGTTTGACAGATCTCCCTTGAGAAAAGGAAGGTATGACCATAAACGCAGAGAGAGTTAGTCATCACTGCCTACACCCTCTCTGTAGCTGCCAAAGACTCCACCTCTGGCTGGATGGAGATAGTCTTAATCAACAGTAAAAATTCATTTAAGGCTTAACAGAAAATATGTCATGAATATTACATGGAAGCTGCCTGAATTAGTTCAAAAACATAATTTAAGACTAAACATTGATTGGTAACTTCTTACATCTTAAACATGCAAGACAATTAGCTTGAAAAGGGGAAAACTGTTACTTTCATACTAGTTAAATACACGGCTTCCTGCTTACATTCACATGGTAATATACCAGGGTTTCACAGCTTACTTTAAAGCTATTTTGGACTGCCCAACACATAAGCATTCCTAATCAGCAGTTCTCACTTTTATGGCACTTTTGAAATAAGGAGTGTTTTCTTTGGACTCTTAGAAAGCCATTCCTTGTATCCCTCTTACTCTGGGGTAAGGTTCTTGCTCCAGAATAATTCTTCCACCTTCTTTACCCAGTAAAACACCCCAGAACTTCCCTATCGTTTTCAGTGTTACACCCACACTCACATAGGCTCTTTTTTTCAATTCAGAGAATTCATTCATTCATTTGTTCTCCTACTGGATATCATTTTGGTAGGAAATTATATGGCTGTGGCCCAACATGTACGCACAGACAACCAAAGAGTTTCCAGTGGATTTTAAAGAAACCTACATCCTATCAATTTTTTTCAGGACAACTGAACAGATAAAGGATTTTTAGGAGCTTATAATAAATTGAAAGCATCTTAAAATGAAGACACTTCAGACTATATGGTGTGTATTTTACTATGTACCTTATCATTAAGTTAGGGAGTAAAGAATCAATGTATCTGTACTTCCCAGATGTACAGAGAAACACAAATTAATAAGCTACCTGTAACCTGAGCAAACCAAGTGTAAAGCATCCATACATGCAACTGGACAAAGCACTAACTTTATCCTAGGAGATTCTTTAATGCCAGCCACAGTTTGCAGGGTTGAGCATCCATGGTTACTTTAGAAAAACCTCATGTTAGCCAGGAGCAGACCTGTCAGTCTTGTCCTAGGTTCAGGACCTATTCCTTGCTGCCAGAGTAACTGGCAAAACTGCAGCAAACAACTTTCTCACCAACTGTGATGCTTATTTTGTCCCAAAGAGAAGATCTCACTGAGCCTTTAGCGTCATTTTATGTAGTACAGCCCTCAGCATATGAATAAAATCATATCTTTGCTCAGGAGAATAAATTAAAATTCACAGTACATATGAGTTGTCAAAGCAAGCAGCTTTGAGAAATATAAAGTTTAAGTTCAAACATTTGTCCACTTTCTTTTAGAATACTGAACTATACAACTGCTTCATCAAGGAAATTTGATGCTATACCAGAATAATAAAGTACCTGCTAAAGTGTTCCAGATTAATGTATACAACTTTCCAGTGCAAGAACCAAGAATATAATTGTTTAATAAAGAGCAGTGCTTTTCTATATTTATTTTTTTTTTTTTAAACTGAGAGTTTGCAGGATGGAAAGTAAAGAATGTTTCAACTTCCGTGTCCTCTGAATTTAATTTCACTTGCAGGACAGTAATACTTATGCTGAAACAGATGTTAAGCCTATCCTTTCATTGTAAGGAAAAATTAAATATAGTGTTGTTCAAATCAAACACACCTGAATGCACCACTTATGTCATGAGTAGATTTACTGTAGTGTTTCTACAATGATTTACAATTCTTATGCATAAGCTACACCTCAGGAGGTTAAGTGGATCCAGTTCTGATTGTACTGCACACACAGATTTGGTAGAGGCTCAGCTCCTGAATAATTTTTCCACAGCCCAGGGGGGAGCTGGATAATGAATGTGGAATATACGCAAAGCAAAGTTGACTTAAAAGCCTAGAGCCTTCACAAAATTTAACTGATTGAAATTGAGGCAGACATGCCTTGAAGTACACCACTTAAGTAGGAAAGATCATTTAAAAGCCAGCCTTAACTCAAAGGACTCTTCAACCAAATTCAGCAAGGAATCAGAACAGATTAGGTTCTTTAAAGCTTAAGTGCTTCTGCATGGGACATTCTGTTGGCTTAGCAGTCGGAAAAAAAAGAAGCTAAAGTTAAGGCAGCATCTTAAACTGTTTTGTTTCAAGCTTCTGTTCCCCCAGCAAAGACTCTCAATTCCCAGACTGCAAACAGCAGTAGGTCTCCCGGTTTCCACATATTACCTCACCAAGACACCTGCTCTCCTTCAGAGACTATAAATATACTGTAGTCAAGAGCCTTAGCCAGGGAAACACAGACACTCAAGTAATGATCAAGTGATGATTTCCTGAATGGTGACACCACTAACGTCTAAGAAGACTTTTGGGATGAAGTCAGCCCATGTCCAGCTGTCTGGAGATAACGACAATCCCTTCCAGGCAGGAGGAATGCTACCAATACTGTTTCTCACCAGCAGTTCTTGGGAAAAGACCTTGTTTTGAGAAAGCACATTCCAAAATAACCTCCTACTCCAAACAAGACTTAATCCAAGTTGAAAGCTGGTTTTGCATATGTGAAATCCTGAGCTTAACACTTTTTGAACACTGTTTGCACAGTTGGTTCTGGCTGTCACATAGGTTTTAGTTTATCCCGGTAACATCACATAACATCGTACAGAAGCGAAGCACTTAAGGCAACTTGTTTCTTATGTTAACATCTTTTACAGAGAATGAATTCTGTGTTCTTAAGGGACATCCATAGGAGGCAGGCTTGCCTGCTGCGACCTCACCCCAAGGAACAAATTGTCTGCTGCTGCATGTCGGCAGGCAACACCCATATGAAAAAACTTAAATTTGGAACGGCTGTCCAGTCATGCACCAACCAAAGTGATTCATTAAAAGGGAGCTCTGGTTTATGTAAAAACTGGACCATACACATGATGGGCACTTTCGGCTACAAACATGCTCACACCATTACACATGTAGTAAGAATTCAGCCCACTGCACCCTCCCCTCCGACACAAAGGGATCTATTATTTCAATCTGCTGCCACCACACTTGCCATAATGCCTCTATCTGCATTCCACGGTGAATCCCATAGAAACCATTAATACCCTTCAGCCAAGCGAGCAGATGGCCCCCCTTTCATTTTTATTGGATCAGAAAGCGATTCCACATCGGAGCGCTTTTTGTAAAACAGGCTAGACTTGGATAAAGCAAGACAATAGTTTTCCTCCCCTCCCTGCAGACCGCAGCATCCCCCTAAAGAAAACAAGGAGGGTCTGCGTGAGAACCGACGGGATTCCTTTGTGCGAGGAAAGCCAACTCCTGCAGTCCCACCCTCCCGTCCCACCACCACCTCGGGCTCTCCTCCAGCTCCCGCCCCTCCTCCAGCCCCCTCGAACCTGTCTGAAGGACTGCAGGGTATTCTCAGCTTCCTCCCTCTGAAGCATCTCCTCTTGCAACCTAGAAGGGGCGAGACAACGGTGAGGAGAGTGTGGGGGTCCCCCCAGCCCCCTCTAAGCCTCCCGCGCCCCCCCCCCCCTCCAGCCCGGCTCGGAACGGTCAGGGTCCCGCCCGGGAGGTGGTTCTGAGCCCTTCCCGCTCTTCCCTCGCACACTCACTTCTCCCTCAGCCTCATGATGTCGTCGGCGAGGTTGTCCCGCTCCACCTCCACGCGTGCCTTGTCGTTGGTGAGCTGGTCCACCTGCCGCCGCAGCTCCCGCATCTCCTCCTCATACAGGTCGCCCAGGCGGGACGTGCCCTTGCCCTTGAGCTGCTCCAGCTCGGCCAGGAGGATCTTGTTCTGCTGCTCGAGGAAGCGCACCTTGTCGATGTAGTTGGCGAAGCGGTCATTGAGCTCCTGCAGCTCCACCTTCTCGTTGGTGCGGTTCGCCTTGAACTCCGTGTTGATGGCGTCGGCCAGGGAGAAGTCCACGGAGTCGTGGAGCCGCATGGGCGGCATGCTGCTCCGCAGCCGCACCGACGTCGTCTTGCTGGCGTACATGCCTCCGGGCGAGGCGGACACGTACCGGGCGGTGCTGGGTCGCAGCGAGCTGCCCAGCGAGTAGCGGGTGCTGGAGGTGATGTAGCGGGTGCCGGTGCTGGGGCGGGTGCCCCCGCCGAACATGCGGCGGTACGACGAGTTCTTAGTGCTGATGCTCATGGCGGCGGCGGTTCGGCTTTGTAATCCGGGACCGGAGCGGAGCTGCTGGGCGGCACGACGGGCGAACAAGGGCGGCGGTGCTGCCCGGGGCCCCTTCTTATGGGGGGCCAACGCCCGCAGCGGGGCCCGCCCCGCCGATGGCCGCCCGCCCGCCTTCCGCCGCCCGCCGCCAATCGCCGCCTCTCCCGCACCGCGCCTCGCCTCGCCTCGCCTCGCCTCGCGGGGAGGGGGCGGCGGCCCCCGGGGCAAGGGGGGATGCGGGGGGGCCGCGGGCTGTTGCGGACACAAAGGCGGGCGGCGGAGCGGGGAGAGGTGGCAGCACACCGCGGCTTCCCGGCGCGGCGGGACCCTAGGGCCGGCAGGTTTCATCTCGGGGCTGCGGGACGTGGCCCGGAGGCGGGGCCGTAGGAGAGCCCCGGCAAGGCGAGGACGGGGTTACAGCAGCGGGCGTTGAGCTCTCCCTTGCTTCTCGCTGCTCCCCCCCGTCCCCCCCCCCCCCCAGAGTTAGCGCGGTGACTCCAGGGAGGGGCAGCAGACTTAATGTTGTGCCGCAGGACAGGCAAAATAAATAATCCAGGATGCATGCATCAAAAAAATCCTCTTTAGGTATGATGTGTATATACATGTATCTTCTTGAGAACTTGTTTCTTTTCTTTCTTAGCTTTCTGAAAGAGTAAGATCAGGGAAGAGTGATGCTAACTATTCACAAAGGGCTGCCAAATGTCTGAAAAATAATGTCTCTGTGTCTTAAGCTTCCCCCACCACAGCAATCTTAGATTCCACTTCTGGGCTGAAAATACAACCCTTACAGCCTAAATGTGTAGCTGGGGGAGCATTTACACAACTAAGGGTTAATTCTGCCATCATTGTAACAATGATCCCAGCAATAACTGATTTTAGTTTGTTTGTTTTTTTTAGTGTGGACAAAACATTATTGAAATAGCTGCCATTAGGATCTGGATGCAGTCCTTCTAATAACTGGGATAGTGGCAGACTTAACAGAGGCTTGTCTCCACACTGTTGTATCCAACAGACTTTTGTCTCTTGTACCCAACAGATAAAATGATAATTATTAATTAGACATGATCTGCAAATATTCTATGCGCATAGCATAAATGGCCACACAAAAATCCCAGTGTTTCAAGAGCAATTTTACTGTCAAGATGGGGCTACCAGTGGTAGAGGAGAATGATGTACAAAGCAATGGCAATGGCATAAAATTTAACAGAAAAAAACCTTATGACTAAGTAGCAGCAGACTGTTTTCAGTTGGGATGTTGAAGTTATTTAAAGGAGATGACAGAATCCCTGTCATTTAGATAATTTAGAACTTGAGTGGCCAAAGCATAACTCATAGAATCATAGGCTCATACGATAGCTAGGGTTACAATGGACCTTAAGATAATCTGGTTCCAACTCCCTTGCCATGGGCAGGGATGCCTTACACTAGACCATGTTGCCCAGAGCTCTGTCCAACCTGGCCTTGAACACTGCCAGGGACAGAGCATTTACCACTTCACCACCCTCACAGTAAACTTTTTCCTTATATCCAACCTGAACTTCCCCTGTTTTAGTTTAAAACCATTTCCCCTTGTCCTACTGCTACAGTCTGCTGAAGAGTCCCTCTCCAGCATCCCTGTAGATGCCCTTCAGATACTGGAAGGTTGCTGTGAGGTCTTCACACTTTGTTGAACTTCATGAGGTTGGCATTGGCCCGCCTCAGAAGTGTGTCAGGATCCCTCTGGATGGCATTCCTTCCCTCCAGCGTATCAATTGGACCACACAGCTTGGTGTCATCGGCAAACTTGCTGAGGGCGCACTCAATCCCACTGTCCTTGTTGCCAACAAAGACGTTGAACAGGATCGGTCCCAACACCGACCCCTGAGGGCCACCACTTGTAACCAGTCCCCATTTTGGACATTGAGCCATTGACCATGACTCTTTGCGTGTGGCCATCCAGCCAGTTCTTTACCCACCAAGTGGTCCATCCTTCAAATTTATGTGTCTCCAGTTTAGAGACAAGGATGTCATGCAGGACAATATCGAACGCTTTGCACTAGTGCAGGTAGACGACATCAACTGCTTTGCCCCATGCATCAGTTCTGTTGTGCTGTCTGACCCTCTCCTAGCTCTTTATTTAAGCCATCAAGTTCGAGCTGTAAGCTTTTGTGAGCCCTGGCAGAAAAGTACACACTCCTACGAGCAGGCAAAAAAGTAAACCACTGCATAACCAACAACCTCACAGAGTAAAGATATTTTACTCAGAAGTACTGATAGTTGTAGTAGATTGTTGTTTTTTTAAAAGGTGTGCTGTATCCAATCTTTTTTTCCTAATGGAGCACAACTCACACTCCACATAACCTTTAACGGTACACACATGCAACAATCAGCCTTCATTCAAAAATTGCTTTGCCCCTAAAATACAAGGAGGTGTTTGTTTTAGCAAATAAATATGACACCACACCCCCATGTTTTAAATGTAGTTTCCATATGTTTATGTCACCACTGCCATATGTACTCTTGGCCACCTGCCTCATTGCTGTTTCTTACTACAAAATTTTTCTAGAAATGTTAAGATATTGTCAGCTGTCAGGACTACAATAAACCTTTAAGTGCCTTTTGCTGGTTGGCACTTACGCAGATGCATAAATGGAGAAAGCTCTAAGTTTCTTGTAAGGCTCTAATAAATTCAACACACATTTGTATCCCAAACCCCAAAGGGGAACAAAAACTGGTCTCTTCAAATGCAAAAAGATCTCCACAGTGCTTGTCAGGAAAGACTCTATCTCAGTGCTATAGGACTCTCAGAGACTGTGGCTGGTCAGGATCTTGACCATGTCTTTCACAAGGGAGACAGCATCACTAAACACCATGTTGGGATTATTCATCAACTGTTATGTGTCACTTGTGGTTTTTTATTGTGATGCCTTCATTTGCAATTCCAGTATGTAGTCAGTCAGCTGCCTGGTCAGCTTGCAGTGTCACACCTCTAACAGAGGTAGCTCAGAGGTAAGCCAATGGCACTCTTAAAAAAAAAGAAATAGGTATTTTTATTGTGAGCCTTTCAGCTCACACTGCAAAATTGATCTTGGCATTTTTTGGCTTTTCTTTACCACAGAATTGATGCATTGGTTCACTGCCAAGAATGACATATGGAATCAAGCCCTAGAAGTGTAGCAAAAAAACTAGGTTGTTGTGTAACTTTCATTAAAAGGAAAAATGTGTGTGCACAGGGAGAGGGTATGGGTGCCTGAATGGCTTTATACTGAGAATCTGTTACACTAAAAATGAAAAGGTCCTTATGACAGTCAGATTTTCTTGCACAAATACTTGTTGGTCTGAAAACATCCATGAAAAAAATTGTCATTCTTTTTTTTTTTTTTTTGAGCTGCCATTTCATTTAAACAGTAAGAAACTAGAGAAATTTAGTCCAAATATTGAATGTGCTTTCCACTGACTATAGACCTTGACTAAGCAGATGTGAGTGCTTTCATTAATCAGATTTATGCACTTTTAGTAAAGTTTCTGCTTCCAGGAGGTGTCAAATGACCCATAAATATTAAATACCCATGAAAAACATTCTGTGATGCAAATGCAATCACTTTTGTTGTCAGTATCATACAGCAACCTTAAGCCTTGGCATGCATGGGGCCATAGACACATTCCTTCACACTTTTCCCCTGCTCCACGAATATTGAACAAACTCAAGGCAAAAGGGACCTACTTTAGCATGAGGGTATGAAAGACTCTTGAGCTGACTGAACAGGGACTCTCCGTAATGCACAGCCACAGCAAGTGCTGTGGTCTATCACTTGAGTGAGTGCTTTCACTTCTGAAAGAGCACTTCCTCCTTCAGCTGTGATATGAAAAGACTAAGACTGCTATGGTTTTGAAAACAGAAAGGTTCCTATTTCTAAAAAATGGATTCTATCTCTAGAACTTCAGTTGGGGCCAGTCCCTCCCTTTAGCTGGGAGCCAGGTATAATTGAGGGGCCCCCAAGAAAGGCCAGTGCATCCAAGGAAGAGCTGGTTTTCCTGAACCCTGAGACTACATCTCCCTGCACACTGCCTGGGAGAAGCTGATTTAGGTTTTTGAATACCACCGGGCTGCAGAACATCTAAATGTGGAGGTGTTGCAGTCTCCCCTTGTGAGTAACTTCTCTGACTAATTATGGTCTTTCTTAGGAAAGAAATCCGCAAATTCTTTTACGAAATGTATTTTTAAAATTATGTTGCCCGCAGTTGTTGCCAGTGTTGCAAACCACATCAAACTGGAGTGACTGGTTGCTGATTTTTACAAGGAAATTACTAGGCTCTATACTCAAAACTAACCAAGTCTCTCTTGGTTATATTATTAAACAAGCCAAGTCTCTCTTGGAAATATAATATTGGCAATATTATATTTCAATGTAAAATTAACTATATGAAACTGGCAGGGGTTTCATCACTAGGGAAGTGTTTTGTACATGACTCATGCCACCCAGTTGCATGGCTTACATTTCCAGAAATTATTATTATCGTGCATAAAGTTTCCCTCTCCTATGGCTTCTAACTGCCAAGATAGGAAGTTTTATGTATCAAAACAGGACATTTCTGTACCAAATCAGGTACTCATTTCCAAAGCCTCTGCCCTGAGTCCCATGGTTGTCTCAAACACCATGCACAGTTCTAGCAACACAGGGAAGATAAGTTTTTTCAGTTCTATCACAGGTATTGCCATTTATTTAATCCACCCCTTAAACAACAACGTAATTATGACAGCCTGTATACTCTGTCTAACTTATTAGCAATAGCACTGACTGCTGAATGTCAGCAATACATTTGGCAATGTCTGGGACAGAGAGCACAAGGTTTTCCGAACTGGCAACAGGTTTGTCATGATTTGAGGCTCGATGCTCAACCTGAAACTCTTTAAGCAAAACTAATTTCCAGAATATACAGTCCCTCAGTGTTGACCTTGGTGCCTAAAAGTAGATAATTGGAAATTTTAGCTCTCCTTGTTTCACAAAATTTGTATTTTGCTAAAGACCAAGAAACTGTTCAAGGATCACAACAGGCACTTTAGTAAGACCATTTAACTTAAATACCAGATTCTTTTCATAGTCAGCTGAAGCTTTCATCAGGATCTGTGTAAAATGTTGTGTAATGTGCAGGGCTTCTTTTAGTCTGGGATCACTGTTTTAAATTTGAGGTCCATCCATTCATTCTCTTTTTTGGAAAAAGCTAAAAGAAGTGATTCTAGTATGTCATTAATAAACCCTGTCAGTTAGACATTTACTACTTCTTTTTGGCTGACATTTTTCAAGGCAAACTCTTTAAAGAGCTACCCTAGCCAAAAAACAATTAAATCTGAGAAGTGATTTCATTCTTCTCTCTCCCCCAGTTCCATCACATACACAAAGCATAAACAGCATAATGTTTTCTTGCCATGATATACCAGGAAATGATGAAGTCCTTTCTGAGGAAGAGGCACAACACAGCAATGGAATCATTAATTGCATGCAGCAATTGTTCCATTCTTCCTCTGAGATGCCCAGGACAAGCAGAATAGTACGAGCTCCTCGAGGGCCAAGTTTTTAGTGGATTCCCCAGTCCAAGTTCTTGTGCCAAATCCTTGGTTCCAATGAGACTCATAAACTGAGCGTACATTGTGTTAGCCATTCTGAGATTAGTTGGCTCCTTACAAAGGGAGGAGGCGGTGGCGCACACACCCCAAAGCTGAGAAGACCAAGTTCCTAAAAGATAAGCTGTTTTTCATGCCAGCTCTCTGCCTAATTTTTTTCTACCCTAATTTTCAATTTTCAGCTCTATGGCTAATTAATCCAATTGGGATTGAGGAGGGAAGATGATCCAGATTTGAGCTGATAGTATGCACAAAATATTGTGGCTACAGGGAATGAATGTAAAATTTATCAAGTACGTATAGAGGAGATAGTGCATATGGCTGGAGAAAGAAAAGAGCAAGTATCTGGAAGAGTGGAGGCATCCATATTTTTTCAGGTGGGAAGGTGTCCTGCTTCCCATTACAAAGACAAATTCACTATCTACCTGAAATTTTCCCTAAGAATTTGGTCATTGGGTGGGAGAGAGCTTGTGTAGGACGACAGGAGGAAGGACCCAGCAACTACGCAGGAGCTTTGTAGATGCTTTAGTTTGCTGACTTAGACTTTTGCCAATGCCTGTGGCTGTTTATTTGACATGGATCAGGCATTTCCCATAAACTCCATGATATGGAAGTTACCAAGCCTGTTATGGAAGTCTGAAGCACACCAGGATGAAACATCATGCAGGTCAGATGTCAGGATCTTTCAAGGACAGAGGCATGGGATACCCTGAATATGGTAATGCCACTGTCCTGCAGTTGTATTCCGAAAATAATCATCTTCTGTGGTATCATGGGAAATCTTGAGATATATCCTGCTGATGAAGGACTATAATTAGTATTATATATAATACTAATAGAATACTAGTAATATAATAGTAATACTACAACAATATAAATGATGCTTGGGCTGGAAATGACAATAGGAATTATGCACAATTAAGTTAGTTCATTACTTGAGTTTAGTTATGATCACTTTTGAATAACTGTGTCCTATACCATAGGAGATGAGTGCTACATCTGACTTGGCACTGTAACTGCGGTAAAGTCATCCTCAGGGACTTATCTGCCATGCAGGGTTCCTGATAGATGGTTCCAACATTTTCCCATTGTATTCCTCTTATGAATTATGTGAAACATATTTGCTAGAGTCTTAAATCAGCCCAGCTCCCTACAGCTGGATACTGACACTGCCAGTCCATACTGGTGTATGTCTTGTGCAAGAAGATTTCTTCAGGAAGAGCTATTTTAGGCTTTCTTGACCCATTTAGGTTAGAATTATTGAGGCTTCTCTCTCCAGACTATCTCAGCAAAAACAATGTTTTACATTCATGGCCCTTTTTCTAAAAAAGGCTTGTTTCAACTTTAGGAAAACCCGAAGCTTTTTGTTCTTACTTGAGGCAATACGTAATTGTGGGAAGGGACACCCAAAGATCTAGCACCGAAAAATGACACTTCAATATTTTAGCTGTGGGTTTGGTTTTCATTTTTTTTTATTTTCAGAATAACTTCTCAATTTATCCTTCATTTCAGTTTATCCTTACAAAATCTCATGACTTCTTCAAATCTGTGCTTTTCTATAGACTATTTTCCAAGAGACTTTCTGGTAGAAAAGAGCTATGTCCCAGCCATCATATTGATGTGTTTGACAGACATCTATAGACATGTTCAAAGTGACAGAATATTTACAGTGCAATCACTTCTGTAACTGCAGTTCAAAAGTGGCATCAAATAGCTGTATATTAGCTTTACAGTAACTCATCTGCAAAGTGGCAGCAATACAGCCAGCGTGGGAGACACATCTATGCTGCCTAGGCACTAAGTGCTCAACTTCTTGGGCAGATTTTATGGTACTTATGGCGTGTATTTGTGGTTTATCTCATTTCAAGATAGTTCAGCAAGTCCACAGTTACAGCTCTGCTGCAGATGCATTGAAGATTTCTTTCTCTCTGGAGGAAACACCCTGCTACTGAAATCCTACCACCATGGTGTTCAGCATAAGAGATCTCATTTCCTGTGTTAACTACTAGCTTAGTCAAAGATTAAACTCATCACATGGAACTGAATAAAAAAACAAACAAACAAACTAATACTGGGCAAGGGCTGGACTCCTTAAAAGACAAGTCTGTGGTGTACAGAAAGCTTTAGGTGATACTAGATGGCCTTGTGAGCAAGAGGCATGAGCAATACCAACATATATCTACAAGTATTTTTTGGTTTGCACACTATAGACTGTGCAAATCATACAGGGATGCTACAGATGAAAGTTTCTGCCTTCAGCAAAAAGGTAAGAGGCACATCCAGGCTCACCATCTGGACTGTTTTTCTCCCCTTTCCCTCTTTATCCCTCCCTCTGAGAGAGCAGCAGGCACCATGCTGTTTCCTCCTGCCCCTGCAAGTGAGCTGGGATCCCCCACGCCATTACCTCATCCTGCCGGAGAGGCTTGATCTGATCCCCTATTCAAGAACACCTGGCTCTGTACCTGCTGTCACCCATCTCCTGTGACGCTTCAGGGGTCTGATTCAAAACACATTCATTGCAGCAGTAATCTTCTGACTGACTGCAGCAGGCCTTATAGAGCTTAGAGTCTGTCTTGTCAGTCCAGTGAAGGTTTTACTTTACTTTTATTTTTATTTTATTTTATTTTATTTTATTTTATTTTATTTTATTTGTTAGTAGCCTTTTTTTATCCTTTGGTTTTTTTTTTTTTTGGTCAAGGACTGGAATGTTTAAGTGCAACAAGAAAGTAATAACATTATATAAACATATGTGTCTCATCCAGCCAGGGTGACCCCTGCAAGCCAAACATAACAAACCGGACAGATTTATTTAGATTTTAACTTATTTAAACCAGAACAGTGAAGATTTAATTAGAGAAGCAATGTCTTTTTGTTCCTTATTCCCTATAGAGTATATGCATAGCTCCAGAACCCGAAAATATGAAGATGAAGAGATTAATGTATTTGAAAAGAGAAAGGTTAAAAATGTTTGTGTCTGATGACTCTTCTAAATAATTTCAGCTAGATAAATTTCCCCTGTATAGAGTTCTTAGAAATGCATTGGGAGAGTCTAACAGCCCTGGTTTGATGTGGGTTTCACTTCTAGTCTTGCAGATGCGTGATGTTATAAATGAAAATCGCAGCCATTGGTAGCCATAATCGCATGGCCCAGCAGGCTTCCCAGAAATGCCACGTCTGTGGCTGACAGCTACCTTTACTGAGCATCACTTCAGCAGAAAACAAGTCTGATAAAATCCCTCCTGAGACATTACATCTAGTATAGAACAATTTTGATAAGCTGCAAAAGGTTTTCAGTTTTATTAGTAGCCTACTGGTCCAATGGTTATGGAAACAATAATTTATGCTAGACATTCTTGGTTTTTTTTCAATTCAATGACTGCATTACATGCCTCACATTCTTTCCTAGCCACAGTGATTTCTGACCCAGAACATGAGGGTCCCTTTTAGACAGCTCAGATATCTGAATACTCTTCCTGATCCTCACTTAGGTGTTTAGTAGGTTATACTGGACAGTCAGACACACAAGAATCATTAGTCATCCATCATCCAAAGTTACATTTGCCTCAATATAAGTTTTGGCTGATCACTGTGAATGTACTTTTAACATCTGGTGCATATCTCCATTTTTTTAATACAGAGCAAATGCTCACAAACACTTCACAGCTACAGGTCTGCTAGCTGCCATTACCTACCCTCTTATGTTGAGGGGTTACATTCAAAGGAAACTTCAAGCAATTTGTACTGCTGCATTATTGTGGCATCAATAAAACCCCGTGACATGCACTGCAGACTGGCAACCTCCTGCTTACAGCTTGGGGCAGGCAGAGGCTATCCTGGCCATGTTAGTCTCTGCTCTGCTGCAGATGGGAGGGCAGGGAGAGGAGTTACATGTAATGGCAGAAGGTTTGAGATGCCTATAAAATGTTTTATGCACGTTTGTTGTATGCATTTGTTGCTGGTGTGAATTATCGAAATACCACAGTGAAAATATTCTCACTTTGAGGACAAGAGTATATGGTCCAGTCACAGTCTGTAATTTTATCTTTCAGTTGCCAAGTACAATGCAGAATCTTAAGGCAGTGGCTTTTTGCATGTTTCTGAGATTTTTGTGGCAGCATTTATGACTGCAACATTTTTAACATTCCTGAAGCATTTTAAGAAGAGAAAATACTGCAGTGGTTTTGTTTGAGTGTTCCTCTTACCACATGTAGCTGTTTCACTGCCTCTGTTTATTAGTTACCAGGGCAACAGTTTCAGATCTAGCATGATTACCTGTATCATACCCCTCATCAGAGATGTGGGCAAAGTTTGGAAACTTCTACAGTGAGGAAATGCTGCTAGTTGCTAGGAGGCAGGAGTTTTCAACATGCTGATATCACATGCTTTAAAAACGTCAAATAATCAGTTTGCTTAAAATATCTTTTACTATAAATATATTGCAGTCAAGAAAATAGCTGTTTCATCAATGCATTATCATAGTTCTATAGATATGCTCATTCAGAGTAAAATAAGATCTTTTTAGTAAAGGCTACCAATAGTTATTTAAAGCCAGCTATACTGTTGAGCCATAACTCAGATATGAAGCAGCCCATACTTGTGTCCTAAAAAATGTAAGAGTTCTGAGATGGGCATTCAACTCTGTTATATTAATCTCCTCTGTTATTCAAATGAAACATTCATTGAGATTTACAGGAATCCTATTAATCCTATATGCACGGAGCGGAGAAAGAAGAAGCTGTCACAATATCCGAATTTCATTAAGTCAAGTCATGAAGATCCAGTTGGGAAATCTTGCAGACGTGACTGCTTTGGGGTCACAAGACAAAGAGTGAGCAACAATTTAGGCTGTGCTGTGTCAGTGACAGCAAGTGTTAGCAAAATTTTCTGAGTGAAGTATGAACAATCATTTTTACAGAGCTCATCCTCTGTAAGAAGAAAGATACAAGTTGCCATTGGCCATGGATCTTGGCACTTACCAGCCATTGCCCCCATCTCTGAAACAAGCAGCAAAGCTTTAATACTATTATATATAAGGTGTGATCCAAAAAGTATGATTGTTAATATTATGCTGTCTTTACATTTAGAAAGGGAAGAGCACTAAAAGTAACTGTAAAGTTTTCATTTTGGTCCTTTTTTCAGCAATTAATAATGAGAACCAGGTTAGGGCAGGCACAGTTATACAGAATTATAAAACTGAATACTGGCAGCTGTTTAAAAATGAGCACTAGGGAAATTTTGGTTTTCCCCGTTCTTTTCAAAAAGCAGCCAATAAAATCCCAACCTAGGTTATGAATTTTATTGTGGCCAGTGTGGAGGCATGCTGATCAGCTTCTCCAGTTTGCTGGTTGAGGAGGTAGGTGGAGGATTTCCCCTGAGCAGGAAATGTTCTGCTGCTACCAGTATAGTACAAACATCTCTGCTACTTTCTCCACAGACTCCACCCTTCCCAAGTGTGAACCTTGGAAGCAGGGAAACAAGAAGGAAAAACAGAGCTCAGCTATGGCTTCCTGTTTCACACAGGGAAGTACTCCTCCTCTGTAGCTTTAATTGCACAAGGTACTGAGCAGCTCTCAGAAAATGAACTACTCCCTGCTGCCTAGAGCTCCCACTCATCACAGTATCTAGCATTGCTGTGCTGTATAGTCATGAAGGAGGTAAAACACATTCATCACTTTACTAATCTAAGTAGTCGAAAAGCTGCCCTTTTCTTTCCCTTCACTTTGCCTCTACATTTTAAAGGGGTCCTACTGAAGTGTATCTTCGTCGCTGATAACTTTGATCTTTGTAGCCACCTTCATCATCTTGAAACCTCTTCTTCAGAGCCATCACTCTCTTTGTCCATGACTGTTTCCTCCACCTGGCACGTTCCTGGTTTTGTTACACCATTAATTCACCCACCTTT
Organism: Pezoporus occidentalis; assembly: GCF_034315485.1. Taxonomy (NCBI): domain Eukaryota; kingdom Metazoa; phylum Chordata; class Aves; order Psittaciformes; family Psittacidae; genus Pezoporus; species Pezoporus occidentalis. The sequence continues at coordinate 4,903,776 of NW_026915725.1, forward strand.
CTCAGTTCTCCATCAGCCATTTGTGCAGGCAGCCTGCCCCACCACTGTTTGCAATGCATGCTGCTCTCCTCTGGTACCTTGGCTGCTGCACCTCCTTTCAGAAATTCCAGCAGTAGACGTTGGACCTCTTGTTTTAAGTCACCTGCTTACTTCCATCACTGACAAATAAGGCAGCAGCTCCAGACTGATGATGATCCACTGGTGAATGACAGAACTGTTTTGAACAAGCTGGTAAGGACCAATATTCTTACTTTTCAATTTTATTTCTAATTCCGTTGGTTTTTGCAGTTGATGCATCCCATATTCTGGAGAAGCATGTTGAAAGGCAGCAGGTTTCTCTCTTTTTTGCCCTTCAGTTTCACCTAAAAATTTTCTCCCCCTCCCCCTGAAAGGTAAGAGGTAAGACCTACTATGACAGCCTGTATGAGGCAGCTTCTAAGAAAAAACAAACATTTCTCAAATCCACCTTATTTCTGACAGGTTTCTAAGTGGCTCCACAGAAATATGATTAACTCCAGAAACAATCACAGAAACACGTTCAGGGTTTCTTTATTTTCTTTTTTTTTTTCTTTTTTTTTTTTTTATGTTTCATCTTCACAATCTGAATCTGCAAACTGAGGCATAGGTGAGCATCTACTTGCATGTGGTGGGCAACTCTCATGATAGTGTGCAAGATACTCTGGTTACTGTATATATATATGCAAATGCATCTGTCTAACATTTGTTTTAAAAACAAGCTACTTTCCATGGGCAACAATGTCTTTGAGTCATCTCTTCCTTTTCAATGTAGCAACAGCAATTTCGTTGTGTTGGGGCAAATGAGAACCATTTCATCAGTTACTTCCTTCCTTCCTGTTCCACCAGTGGTGCAGGCTTTGAAATGACTTCTTGAAAACATCACTGCACATTGAAATCACAAAATGATTGAACACATAAAACTGCTGAGGGCCATTTGCACCAGCTGGACAGCACACACAGCCCTGCCAAGGGATAATCCCCTTTTGCTGCCCTGTGTCCCCCTTCTCTCCCGTGTCCAGGCCAGGTAGAAGCCACACCAATCTATTTCAGGCTGCAGCCTGCCCTTGGGTGCTGCCCTGACCACCGGGCTTGGCCTCCACTCGTAATGCAGGGCCTGAGGAAGGGCAGTGGGGCTGGGAATGTCATTTCTATCTGAAAGGAGCCCTTGACCCCAAAGGATTCATGGCAGAGAGCACGACCTTCTTCTCAGCCCTCACTCCCAGGATGTTACAGCTGCTGACCAGCATCAACCCCACAGACACCTCAGCGGGCATCAAAGCCATCTAAACCAGGGGGTGGCTCCAATCTCCGGGCCTAAACCCACTTTGGGGTTTAAAGAGCAATTAGCAAAGCCGCATTAAGCCGCTGCTCCGGGGCCACACAGTGGGTAAGTGCTGCCGGCCCTGAGGAGGCCGGGCAGAGAGGCGGGAACGAAAGAGCAGCGGAACTGGCGGGCGGCGCTTCGGGAAGCCGCGGGGAGGCCCACGCCGGGTGCCGGCTTCTGGAGAATGGCGCCGCTGCGGGTGCTGGAGCTTTACAGTGGCATCGGGGGGATGCATCAGGCCTTGAAAGGTACCGGCGAGCGCCCGCCGTCAGCGCATCCCTCGGTGCTGCCTGCCGCCGCAGCCCTGCCGGGCGTCCCCGCCTCCTCGGCGCCATCTTTTCGGTGGGATCCCACCCCCCGAAGCGAGGCTTTGGAGGGCGCCGGCTGCTCGATGCGGGGGTTAAGGCCCGTCAGCTCTTCCGTAGCCCAGCGTGTCGCCTCTGCCCCGCTGTCTTGCACAAGCACACTGTGGAAGGAAGCTGTAGGGCGGGAGGCTGGCCTAGGACCCGGAGGCACAACCTACTGCAGGGGCAGGGAAGTGACCTGGTGGCAGTGGGGTTCGTGTTGTCTCACAGGCCTGCTGCCGGGGCTGTGTGGAGGCCAGTTGTAAGGGAGATGTGGTAACTGGGTTTTGTAATGATATGTTTGTGCTAGGGGTCTGTGGCTGTAAACTGAGCAGTGCCCAAAAGCATTCGTAGCCTGCTGTGTGGCTTAGGTATTCAGGTGCATACTGCGACGGAAATCTGGGATCCAGCTGCTCCTGGGGAAGGGTGTGGTTTTGTGTTCATTAGTAGATGCTCTGTCTGAACACTGGCACATTCCTCCTGCAGATAGGATTAGCGTTATGAAGATGTACAGGATGGTAATCAAATTAGCCAGGGTATCCTGTAGACATGCATATGGACCTGTTTTTCATGATATTTAGTTAAGTAAACAGCTGATACGTGATCCAGTGTGAGTCTGGCCATATGAGGTTGGTATAACATTCTGTAAATTGGGAAACTGAATATGGAGTTTGAACTGGTATAGAGAGTTCATGCTAGACTGTGTGGCCAGGTGAGTGTTTGATCTGGTACAAGGAACCCTGGAGCTCAGTTTTCTGAACTGTTAAAAGCATGGCTTGGGTAACCTTCAGCAAGTCCTGTAGCCTCTCTGTGACCTGGCTTCTTCATATAAAAAATTGAATCAGGGCTATTGATTTCCTTTGTGAAGTACCCTGGGCCTTGCTACTTTGAAGTCCAGGTTTCAACCCACATTTGTATAATTTACGAGAATCGCCACAATAATTTTAACTGTAAGTACAATCCTTCAAATACTTCATAAGCATTAGCAGCTGTTCTATTAGACTCTAAAAAAGAGACCATTGGCATAAAACATCAGGTGAGAACTCACCTTGTTTTGTTATTTTTCCCAGGGACCTGTCTAATAATAAAAGGTTATGCTTACAGAGTAGAATCTGTTTATTTACTTAATACATACAATTGGCAGTGAAGCATTTTTTCTACTATCAATTTTTTGCTTGAGTGTGTGTATATGTTTTATGTATTCATAGTATACAAATATACACAACATACCAAAATAGGCACCAGCACTGTTATTGTAAATAATCCTAATCACCTGGTGTAAGGATGCATTTTCCTTATTTGCAGAGACAGAATATTGAGAGCAAACTTTACCTTTGTGTGCAGCTACAGATTTTGGAGTTTTTGTGGAATGAGAAGAGGGTATTATATCTACTATATATGGCTGTAATGGTAGTACTCTGCTTTTCTAGTAGTCTTGTTTCTCAAGTGATGGGGAACTATCTGTGTTTTATTGGCAATTTCCATATTGTCATAGAAAGTAGACTGGTTCCAGAACCTTAGCCTACACATTGGTCCTTCACGCAGCTGTTTGTCCTGGCCAAAACAGACATGTGTGGGGAGGTATGTGGCAACTCTTCACTGAGTATTATCTAGCTATGTTCCTCACGTCGTAATAGATGTTTGATAATGTGCTGCAATAGTTAGCAAATTGTAATGTCAGATGTGATACCATGTGTATGGCCACTTAAGAAGATGTCATTTGCAACATAACAAATACTTGTAAAGATAGGAATATTGAGAATGCAGCCTTAGAAGATTATTAGATACTGTAAACTTGTATCTAAAAGATACATTGATTGAGAGATGTTCCAGTGTATAGTTAACTGTGCACATGAAGGCTTGAGATCATGTATCACCTTTTGTGCAGTTTATAGGGTGAGGGAATTAGCCAGAACCCTTGTATTATTTCCTGAAACGGTAAATTTATTTCCAAGCTTACTGTTTCTGAACTTGCTGAACACAACTGCATCGGCATTAGTGTATGTTCTAATTTCTGTTCTTCAGGGCTTACTTTTGACTGAAGAAATTACAATAGATGAGAATAGTGAGACTAATATTCTTCTGTAGTAGCACCAGCCAAAGCAGATGAAGAGACGGTGTATAAGAAGAGACAAGTTGTTATTTGTGTAAATGACCCTAGATAGTACTAAATGGTTAAATACCAATTAAAATTTGCAAAGTGGATAGATACAATGCTATTTACATTACAGTTAGTATAACTTCTTTTCAAATCTGGGTGTTTATTTTTCTGGGAAGCATATAAGAACTCAGCCCATAGGCATTGTCTTGTCTTGGAAAAAATTCAAAACCATACACTTCTAGATAAAAATCTTGGTTTGGGTGTTGTTGAAACTAATAATTAGGCCATTTGAATAAGAAGGATTCCATGCAGTTTGCACCAAGTTAAGCATTTAATGACAAGTCTTCATACAAAACTGGTTTTGATAAATTGTATTGCATTCAGTAATGCCAGTCTAGTCAGGCATTTTGATCCTTTCTGCTGTTTTCACTTTTTAAGTCTCATAAAAATCTGGATTCAGTTTTCTTACACAGTTTCTAAAGGGACAAAGTGAAGTCATGGGAGTTTAAGTGTTTGCTTTTGTGTGGAAATAGGACAGAAAAAATGTCAATGTTCCTCTGTAACTAGTTTAATAATAGGGTTTATTACATGTTTTTGGCCTGTATGTGGATGTGAAACCATGCTGTTTGGAAATGTCTAAAAAAAAAAAAGGTTTCTTTTATATCATTTAGCAAATGGCAGATTGTTTCGCATCTTCCATTTAAATTAAGTATGGAAATATTAGAAGGCTTTTTTTTTTTCGGTTTGTTTTCCCCATATAAGTAGGAAGCTTGAAAGAAAACCTTCTATTTTGCCAGTGCTTTCATAAAGCAGGTACATGAGAGATGAAGGTTATGTATAATACTTTGTTTTCCTGGTATGCTTTCTAGTGAATCTATATAGCCAAGAAAAATAGGAACATGTAGAAAAGCGAGAGCATAGAATACTTAAGTGGAAGCATCCCAGGAAAGCTACTTGTTCTACAAAAGGCATTCTGCTGCTTTGGCAAGTTCTGTCTCAGTTTTGGTTCCTGGCTGTGTCATATAGCCAGTTTTGTGGCCAGTTGTATTTAACAGATCTAGTCCAACCTTCTACTTTTCTGTGAAATTGGCAGTGTTTTCTATTGGCAAATGGGTGTTTTTGAGGAAATCTGGCACTGTATTTTCTACCTGGAAGCCCTTTTTGGCTGTGATCTTTCCTAAACTTAATTTAGGACAGCATGTGTACTTACACTTGCAGAATGGGGATGTTCATTGTTTTGGCAGCTGTCATTACAGTAGAATGCATTTGGCACCAAGTAGTATGCAATTGGCTTTAGAGATTGACCTTGCCTGCAGTAGGAAATAATTAAATTTTAATAAATTCATGGAAGCTTTTACTCTAAGTACTTCTTCAGTAACAGTACATAAAAGTTACTAATACATAGTTGAATCAGGCACTGTTTGACAGGAAAAAGCAAGCTGTTCTTGATTTAGGTTTCAGTTCAGAATTGAAGAAGACAAATCTTGGGTATTGTCTAGCTCTGTGTTGGTATTTGAGTTGCAGATAATTCAAGATATGCAGAATTTTGAATTTTAGGTATGTAAAAAGATATAATTTAGAAAGTTGAGCTTGGTTAAGATCAGAAGTCAGCTGATCTGTTCATATTCACACTCTTGAAAGATTGAAGCAGATGGGAGTGCATTTCTTCCTTCTTCCCACTCTGTGCCCTAAAGTTTCTGAGAATATAAAGGTTGAAGTTTAGATCATATATGTCTAAACATACAATACTTTATATATGTGTGAATGTATTCTTTATATATCAAGTTCAGAGTTTCTGCAATGAAGTATATTGGTTTAGTTTTAGAAAGCCTATGGCTACAAATTAATTTCCTTAGCAACTTTCCGTGAAACAAACAGCCTGCTCTACCTTATTCCCAACCAAAACAAACTTAAACTGGCTTATTAATTTAGGCAGTGTTCCCATGAAAAATGGGTTCCAGGTCTTTGCCGCAAGCATTTGTAATCTGCCAGGTCACTGAAAAATGTCTCTGTGCATGAAAGGACCTCTTTTAGAAAATACTGTAATTTTGCAGCGATGAAGTTGGTGGCATTTTTCCTCTGCAATTGTTGTGTTTTGATTTTACAGAGTAAGAATTTGAGTCTCTTGTACTCTGTCATTGTGTTTATTGATTTTATTTCATTATCTCTGTGGATTGCACAGCATAATAAACTGGTGTTTGAAATTACACAGAGCATAGCTATCTTAGGAGGAGAGGCAAAAGAGACAAAACTGTCAAGCAGCCTTGGGATTTGGCACAATGCGAAACAAAGATATGGCTGTTCTGAGCAGGTTTTTACACCTAAACTCATTTTGCTGTAATTGTTCTCTAAAATACAGACACCTTTAATACAGGATGGTGCCGCTTGTGTTGACATGTAAGTTTATGTCATTTATATAGCTGACCATGAGCAAATCCTGTACAAATAGAGCAGTGAAAAAAGTCATTAAGTATCCTGCAGGAAGCAACTATCAGTGATAGTTGTGTTTGCTGTAGCCATGGGCAGTTCAGCCTAATCATTTCATCTTAGAGCTGACAACTCAGAAATAAAATCTTTGCTCTGTTTTAAAAGGAAATAGGACTAACAAATCATGTGACTAATCTTCCCTTTTCCATCTGTTTCCATATACCTGATAGAAAAGATTCTGGCTCTGATTTTCCAATATGCTGAAATCTGCCAGGCTGTGCCCTTGGTGTAACACTGTGTTTCATGTGCTCTGTTGACATTGACAATTCTATTACAAAAGTACAATGGTGAATATAAACAGATCTATGTTAATTTTAAGGTCTGCCAGAAACACATAGTAAAGGAATTGATTCTGAAGTGGAAAAAGACAGGTACTGTAATGTGAGAAATTTTATTTTTGGGATCTAAAGATGAGACCCGTAGGGTTTGTTTTTTTCCAAATCGGAAAGCTAATGGATGTATCCTGTTTTCCTTTGTTTCAAATGCCACACCTTACAATCATTACAGCATCATCCCTTTCACTTGAGTGACTGCTACATAGCTAAAATGGCTCATAAGCATTGTGTGTGCAATGAAATAGAGAATTGGGACCCAAAGTTTGCTGCCTTTTTAGGCAACTTGAATAACAGTAAAAGAGTTTCTTCTGTGTGAATCCTAGTGGTTTTAAGCCTCGAGTGGAGAATCATACTTTGTTAATAGGAGGTACAAATTTGAGTTCACCTGCTTTCAGCCAGGAGAGGTTACTACAATTTAGTCTGCCTGAAAATAAGTCCTAACACCTCCCTCAGTAACTTCCCCATCATGTCTGTAGCTTCCATCTGAGCTACAACATCTCATCCAGAAATGTGGTCTTGGTGGTGTTGAGGAATATTGTAAAGCAAGTATCCCAGCAGCTACTTAGTTTCACTTAGAAAAATGTGTGTTAGTTTTTCCTTAGTCTGCATAATATTGTTTAACTTAATTAAACACAGTTAATGTAGTGCAGAGTTTTAATTCTCTTAAGTGGCTTTGTTTTGAAAAATTGACATAGTTTTTCTGAGGAAAAAAAAAAGTCTCCAGAGCTGTGTCTGTTTCTTCTGCTGTGTATTTTGGGGAATTGGTTTAACCTCACTAAGTCAGCAATTCAGGGGCATTTTCATATTTATTAGCTGCTTTTGTGCCTTTTGTCAGCGGAGATAGTTAAACATAGTCTTGATTCTGTTGGTTTTTAGTCTTTTTTTAATGATACATTCCTACAGTCATTTTCAAGTGATAGAGATAATTGCTTTAGCAAAATCAAATATCACAGTTTGACATCAAAGTTATGTACATTTCAGGAGGAGCAGTTCTTTTAAAATGTTTCGTTTTAACATTGTTTGAAATTTACACAAGCTTTTCTTTGTTAGGTTGGATGTGTGAGATCTGCTTGTCTGCTCGAGCTCCTTCATGCGTTTCTAGGGTATTTCCGCACAAATAAGCTTAATCAGCTGTTGGAGTCTGTTCTGTAACAGGAACTCCCAAGTGAGCCACAGTTTTTGAGTGAAAAGCTTTGAAAAAGTTATCAGATCTTTGAACTGGGAAGAGAGGATGTTGGATGGAATAGTTCAGGAAAAGTTCCCGTGCCTTTTACATGCTGGTTAACATCTGTGGTTTAGACTGAGCATTGTATTGCAAGGGATTTAATAAATGGCTGTTAGCTACATACTTGCTTTCAGTAAGTCCAGGCATTGAGGCCTGTGAAATCCCTTGATGCAAATCCCCAGTACTTCTTTCTTTTGTTGTTCGTATGCAGGGAGAGATTGGATTGATGTTAGTAAAAAGGATGAACATCAGAATCTTGAGTTGCGAGAAAAAGTACACTGCCTGCCTTTCCAATTGTCATTTTTAAACCACGTGTTATTTTGCATAATTTGAGTTTCTTTGTTTTTATTTTTGGAATGCCTGGAACATGTAGTAGGGATCAACTTGTCAGGAACTGAAAGAATAAATGAGAAAAGCAGTCTCTTAAACAGTAGTTTTGAAGTTTGTTCCTATTAGGTGCTACAGCTTTGTTTTAGGAAGATAAGGGTGCTGGTTCTTGAATATGCTTGTAAATTGAGACAGTCAGCCTGCTAAGGGATGTTCTCTTCACGCTAGGTGTCAGTGTTAATATACCTGTTCTGTATAATCTCAGGTGTCATTCTTGTCCTCATGGATATACCTGTGTTTAATACTTCAGTTACACTTTATGGTCAAAAAGTCAAGACAGTAACTGCAAATAATGATTTGTATGTTGATCCTATTGAGTAGCCGGTCATCTGTAGGTCTTTTTCTTGTGAAATTCCTATTCTTTTTGTCCTCTATTACATCAAGTAAGCTCAGGAGAACCAGGCTGGTCTTTGTTAAAATGTGTGCTACAATCTTACCAACAACAGATTTCTTTCATCTTGGTTTGAATAAGATGGCCTTGAAAACTTGAAAGGTAGTAGATGGGTGATAACCACATCACTCCAAATTAAATCCACTAGTGACATCACAGTTGTTTTTTCATCCTCTCAAACTGTAAATAATCAGCTGAATAGTAGCAATTCATAAGATGTCGCATGAGTTCCTTTGTTAATGTGTTACTTGAGCATGTTGTGAGACTTCTCAAAGGCATATGGCTATTTGCCTTGTTTCTTTTGGTTTTCAAATGTAATTTATAAATTGCCTGAATTTCATCTGTGGCTTTTTAATGTGACCATAATCTAAATTTCCTGGTGGTTGAAACTGGTGTTGTATATCAGGAAGTACAGTCACTGTTTTCTGCTTGTGGCTATAACAGTGAACGCAGCCGATCTTCCTGGATAAAAAGCCTCAGTGAAGGTATTGTCACACTATTTATTACTGCTAACCACATGATAAAGCAGTGGATTAAATACTGTTCTTTTTATGTCTTTGTCTTCTGCAGGAACTATTGTTCTGTTACTCTATAAATTAACCATTACTTGTTTACATTCTTTTTAGTGTATTTTTCTCTCAGGATTTTATCTGTCGGTAGATTTGTTACACTGTGTTCTCTTCAGTTATGCCTCTAAGTGTCCAGACGTACTTCCTTTGATACCTAGAGATACATTCAAGGCGTTTGGTGTTTTGACTACCTTGAACTCAAAGGAGGCAGCAGTTGGGTTCAAGGCCTGAGATTTTACTTGAACATAAGCACAGTTGATTTCAGGCAACTTCTTAAAGTTGTATTGCACGAGTAGATATACTTCAAACATATTTATTGATGCCATTTTTTTTCACAGTGAGAAGTAGAATACTGCTGAAATAACACATTTATTTTCTATACGTTGTCAGTGGCTGGAGAGCTTCAGTCTGTGGCAGGGAGGCTTGGCAGGCTGACTGTATTCCTATAGCTGAGGATCTTGATGGCCGCAGAGACCAACTGGGTGAAGGAGGGAAAGTTGTAAAGATGTACCCTGTTTGGGGTTTATGTATGGCTGTATCTAGAAATTATAAAGGGCGCAGTTAGCTCCCGTTTTTGGATACATAAGGAAGTATTTGCTGTATGATTAGAAACACAGTGTATTTTTCATATCATTAAAGGCAGCACAGCAGAGTTTGGCCATGTAACTTCCCTTTTATTTTTGAGCATAGCTGCAATGCAGCTGAACAAACACATTTTTTCAAGAATTGCAAAAAGGGGCTGCAATTTTAAAGTTCTTTTTTTAATTTTAGAAAGCTGTGCATCTGCAGAAGTTGTTGCTGCTGTTGATGTGAACACTCTTGCCAATGAAGTTTACAAGTACAACTTTCCCAGCACGCCATTATGGGCAAAGACGATTGAGGTGAGTGGTGAATGTACTTTTTACTCTAGTCTGGCATTTGTCGTAGTAAGTTCTCATCCTTGTTCTTATCAGTAATAAGAGAAACATAAATATTTAGTTTATGTTGTTATGAATATATCAGTTTTACAATAACTTTGATTTCTTGTGCCATGGTTCTTTGTCAGAGTTAGAGAGATACTCACACTGCAGTCTTTTCCTGAAAGTCTTGACTGCTGTATTAAGGAGGTGTATGTGAATATCAAGAGGAATGTCTATCACCAATACAGGAATGACAAAAATCATACTTTTAGATTAAAAGAAAATATTTTCATGTATTTTGAAAGAATTTAATAAAATTACTTGGAGGCATGGCTTTTGTTTTGTAGTTATAGTTCAGCTCAGTAAAACACAAGAAAATATACTGGATGGGACAGTCTTGAAATTTTTTGTAGGCTCAATAGATCAAATGTTTTAGGAGCTGTCTCTTGTCCAAATTATTTGAAGAAGACTGTAGGTAAAATTGGACTCTGTTTTAATAGTTGAGGAGCGAGTTAGGCATGGTGTTTTTCCCTGGGTTTAGTTAGAAATTATTTTATGCTTCTTGATCTTCTTTGAATTTTACAACATGACAAAGATATTTAAGACACCAGCTTATGTAATACTTAAATAGGTGGCTAAAGGTTAAATGCTTATTCAGCACTCAGTAGTAACACTCTGAACAACAGTTTAGTTTTATATGGGGAAAGAAGAATGCTTGACCACGTCTTCTTACAGTAGATAAGCGCAAATTACAGTCAGTAAGATCTTTAGATTTATTTGAAAAAAAAAAACAAAAAAAGGCAGCTTTTTTTCTCTACTTTGTGGGCAGTTATGTTACATTTGCTATATAGATACACCTCAAAATACATAAGGCAGTGATTTCTCTGTCCAGCTCATAGTTATTTGGTCATTATCCTTCTGTCCTTGGCCCCTTAATATATTGCCCTTCTAGTGCTCGTTAAAATTTAGTCGAGAGAAACTTCTAACTGTGTAATTAATTCATGCCACAGGCCTTTCTTCTCTGAACAGACATACTTTTTAAGAGTAGAGCTTTCAGCCATGTAGTACCTTTGAGGGGTTTTTACTGCATAAAAACTAGAATGGAGTAAACTTTACAGGATACATGGGTAGTGAGCTCCTAATAGTTAAAACCCCACAATTTGGACCTATAAAAATGATGATGTTTAACACTTGAGATTCTTTCCTGTTCAGATATTTTGTGTTTTGAGAGGATGTAACTTTTTTTTTTTACCTGTTTTGAATATATTAATACTGGTTTTGAGGTACAATGGCTTCATATATGAAAAATGATACTTTATTTGGAGGAGGGATGGGGAGACATAAGAAGTCAGTTCAGTGTGATCTACTGCAAGAGTCACTACACGCCTCTTCTGAAAGAATGGGTATATAAAAACCTCAAGTTTGCATATAGATACTAACTAACACCCTTAGTGGTTTTGGTTCATTTTCAAAGCAATTAATGCATATTTGCATTGTATGATTTGCCAAGGTAGAAAATATTTGTATTATTAGGTCAAATGGGAGATGAGGTAGTTTTTTTCTGATGAACTATATAATGGGAGTAAGAGGAATAGTTTCTTCTGAAAGATGACTTGAGAGTTTCATGTGGTTTACAGCACTCAACATTCTTCTATTTTTTTCCTTATTCAGGGCATAACACTGAAAGAATTTGACAGATTATGTTTTGATATGATTTTGATGAGTCCTCCGTGTCAGCCATTTACAAGGTAGTTACAGCGCACTAAAGTGCAGTTACTCCAGTATGTACTGTTAAAGGAGAAATATTTTCAAGAGTGACACTATTTGTGGTTCATCTGGGTATCTTTCTCTTGCTAAGCAAAAATGTTGCACCTCTGTTCACCAAGATGTTTACTGAAGTGGGAGAAATGCAGAAATGTGAATCTTAATTATCGATCACAATTCTTGTAATCTGTTTTTATTTATACTTTGAAAAGTGCACATGCGCAAAAATAGTTTATTCTGAGGAATATTCCTATTTTAGCCAAGACTAGGAGGGTAATAATGTCTTTAAAATGATTTTGTGGCTAATGTAGAGAAATATCTTCCTGATTAAGAACTGAACTTACTGAGAGGTTATTTGTCAGATTGGTTTCAAATTCATATCATTTGACAGCAGTGACCAGTGAAGGTAAGATTCAAGTAACTGTACTCATGAAAAGAAGTATCTTTGTGAAAAAGTCTGTGTATGGTGATGAAACTGCTTGTGTAAGAAAGTGCATTTTATTGAGTGCTTTGATATTGAGAAGAAATCTCTCCAAAGTAGTGCTCATCTGTAAAAATGTATTTTTGCAAACCTATGATGTATATAGGAATAATTTCCTTCTTTAAAAAAAAAACAACAACAATACTGTGAAAAGAAAAATGTATGTCTGTCTAATTTAAAGACATGCTGAAGCTCTTCTACCAAGGCTTTCTTTTTTTCAAGAGCTAATGCAGGTATAAGTTAGGGAACACAGTCCTGGAATCATTCTATTATGTCATAATTTTTATAACCTACAGGAGCTGTCCAGATTGATGTTACAAAATTGTTTACAAGGTTGCTCACAAGGGGCTCAGTCCTGCAAAGTAGTGAGCACTGAGGCTTTAAGTCATAGAAGTCATTTAGTATATTCAATGTAAAATAGTGGGGTGTTCCCAGGAACCCAGTGGAGTTCTTTTCTTCTTTCAGAGCGAAGTGTGTTCAAAGGGTTTGCTGGACAAGACCAGAATGCTGAACATTTTGCAGATTTGGGAGTGGGTTTCCTTACTAAATACTTCAATTTTAACCTCCCTATGAGCTAAGGAACTCCAGGGACAGACCTTTCATTACTCAGAGCATTCCTTGGACACTGCCTCTGCGAGCAGCTCCTCTATGTGTGTACATGATGCTTTTGCAGAGTCTGTTTTTGAAACTGAAAGCAAAATGTGTCAGTATTCTATAGAAAAAGGCAAGTCGAGTGTCAGTCTGCTCTGAGTAATATACAGATGTTTCTTGATTCTTTCTTAGAATTGGCCTGCAAGGTGATATATCCGATCCACGGACAAAGAGCTTTCTCTATATCCTTGATATTCTCCCAAGGTATGAATTAACTTCTGCCTCAGTTCTTAAGACCTTTGTAGTAACTAAGTATGTCTTTCATATGTCAGTGAGACAAGTCTGCTATAACATTTTACAAGGGTACAGCTAGTATTGTGTTGTATTACTTGTTTGTTTTCACATGAACATATAATACTTGCATTTTACTATTGCCATTATCATCACATTGGTTACTGTATATGTTTTCATTTGTCTGGTTTGCTTTTTACTGTGTTTCTGTTTAAACTGTGGCTGTATCATAAATTAAGAAAGTGAGTTATTTTCCTTTGAACATCAAACTTGCGCTGACTTTATGTAGAGGCAGGAGTACGTAGTATAGTAGTTTGCTGATGGGCATTGTGGAAAAATGAAAATTATTTGAAATACCAAGTTAAGGCTTTAATTCAATATTTAGTCACCTATTCACTAGGTAGCATTTGAAAATTTGTTTAAATATGTTATTGATGTCACAATCTTCTGTCCCCTTGTTTTCTTTCTTCAATTGTATTATGTCTTTTTGGTGCTACTTTTAGATATCTTAGGTCAGATTATCTATTTTTGGTTATAGTACAATCCCTTGTTTTGAAAGTAATACTGAGGAATTCAAATAGCCCTGCGTTGCTTGAACAGTGCCCTTGTCTTTCTGTTGATCTGTCATTTTTTCCCAGTTAAACCACAGTTCCTAATAGCCATAATTATTTGTATTACTTATGCCTTGTAATGCTTGTAGTCCTTTTGGGGAAGAATTACAAAGCACTGTAAGAACCTTTCCTGGGGAAGTGGAGCAAGCAGTTACTCAGGGAGATTTATCCAGCAGAAATCTCTGCCTCTGGATTGAGATGTTCATTGGGTACCAATTAGCATAAGCCTGAGAATTTCTGTCAGTTACAGTCCAGCAGACACTTACCATTCCTGCAGTCCCCTGTCTGCTGGATCCTGGGACAGCTGTTCTCTAGATAAACACTGGGGTCTCATTGGTTAATCTTGCTCTCAGAACTGAAGGAGGAGAAAAGGAGGTTTGGTTGCCTGTCTCTTTGTTTGGGGCTTTCTTGGTTGGGTTTGTTTTGTTGGGGGGTTTTTTGGTTGGTTTTGGGGTTTGGGTTTGGGTTTTTTTGTTTGTTTGTTTTGTTTTTGAGAGCTTTCTGCACTGAAGGAAACCCTTACCAATAACATCCTTTCGTTCAAACTGCTGTTAACCCTGGGGGAAAATGGTCTTCATCCTTCTTCCAGAAGAAACTTTTTTGCAGCCATCAGATGGGACTACCTTTTTGCCCTTGTAATCTGCAAATGTACAACACAGAAGGGCTGAGTGGCTTGGCTGGGATCACCTAAGAAATCTTTGGCAGAGAACACAAAGCAGAACACAGTATGGATTCTGCAGCCTTGCAAGTTAGACAATAAATAGGTAAAAGGAAAGGTTATTACTATTACTCCCTGGCCTCTGGCAGAGGCACAAAAATTGGGAGGTAACGTGGGCATCTAAAAGTTGTGAAGGATGTCTTTTTTGGAACAGGGAATGTAAGTTGGTCCTCCAGACTGAGCTTTCAAAATGAAAAATTAAAACCAGCAGATAGTGTATAGGTTAATAATTTATATCTTTCTCATAATAATATAGTATATAATATAATAGTATGGAATAATATTACCTTCCGGACCCTTAATGGGATCCTGACCTCAGTATTCCTTTCTGCTAAACTGAGACACAGTTAAGAGGCTGGGGACATTGCTGTTGTGCATGAATGTGGAAATGTTGCTTCCTGGTTGCTGTGGGCTTGGCTGGATAAAGGTCAGAAGCTTTTCTTTCTCAAAACCAAAGCTTTAGACACTGTAGGACATACGTTTTCCATCATGATGATGCAAAAGAGCTGGGCTTGGCTGTGGCACTTTATCTCAATGCCTCACGAGACCCTGTGATGTCTCTTATCTCCCTTGGGCAGGTTGCTTGAACGTCTGTAATACGTTCAAGATGGTGGCTTCTGCAGAGTTTCTCAGTTCCAATAGATATATGTTTTAACAAGATAGTGTTTGTGTAATTTTTGGATATGACATGTTTGCCAGACATTGAGTATGTAGTATTTTAGTCCAAAAAGGGGAAAATTTTAATATAGGAATTACTACTTTGCAGTCTAAATTGGTACAACATGAGTTATTAATTTATGGAAGCTATATGATTTCTCATCCTTGGTTATTGCAGCCATTTCTAATGAAATGTCACAGAAATGAGGCTCACAGATAACCTGGGAAGACAAATATTAGAGATCTGGAAAGGACAGTTTCAAGATCTGGAAAGACCTGTGAAATCCTTGGAGCACCCAGCCAGCAGAGTCTGACCCAGATGGTCTGGATACTGTCTGTTTTTTGTGTCCAAGCCATAACCCAGGAAATCTAATGCTAAAAAAGTTCTGCTTTTACAGGAACATTTGTAGTGTTAATACCTGCCAAGTACTTAAAACACTCTTTGTGTAGTGATTACTTGTCTTGTGACCTGCTGATCCTGCATGAGTTCTTGCATTTGAGGCTATGTTCTGGATTCATTAATTTAATAATAAGGTTTAAAGTAGGTGACAGTAATGTGTGGGTAAGTATACCAGTGGATATGTTCTCCATTCCTCTGCAGGGAATTTGGCTGCTGCTGCTTATTTTCAGTTTAGGGGGTTTGTTTTTTGTTTTGTTTTTTTTTTTTTCAGCATTATTTTGAGTATTTTTAAATTTGATGTAGTATCTTGTACGTTTCCCAATTTCTTGTGAAGCACTTTATATCCTTAATTCGTTTGAATGTCTGTGATTAGTGGCAGTTAAGAACACACTAAAACAAATTCTGCTGTGATTTGTACCAGTGGAAGTCCAAAGTCACTTTCTGGTGGCATTTGTATTCTGTTTTTATGTGCTGTTTTCAGATCCCAGTGTGTGGCAGACATACTATGTCTACGTTAGCTTTATTAGAGAATTGATCGGTGTCAAGGAATGTTCCCAGAGACTTATATCATCTGTGCTTCTAAACTGTTGGAATGGTCACTGGTACAGTTTGGGCATGTTCCTTTCTCCAGAGATTTAATACGCTGGTTTTGGAATGAGCCTATTTCCACTGCACTGATCTTGTTAAACCTCAGATGTCTTCTTTCCCTTCCCCCATCAAAATGAGAAAGTTAAGTGTAGAAAACAGAATATCTGCAGTTTGAGCTCTAAGCACGTTGTATTTTTTTAAAGCAGTTAGATGAATACTGGTTCTGATGTGTTGTCACTAAAGCTGATGTGACATTTTGACATTGGTTTTGGGTTTAAGCACTTTAAAACAAAAGTTTTCTGTTCCATGGCTAAACACCGCAAACAGTTATCTTTCCTATTACAAACTCAATCTGTTGAGTAATAAGATTATACTTTACGAAATGAACAGTGGTAAGCATTTTCAGAAGTACATGCATGGGGTACTGGAGGGTACAGCAGTCCATCTGAACATAAGTGGGTTTTGTTGGGTTTTGTAATTACCGGCAGTCCGTGTTTTTCGTTCAGTTGGGAATTATTTCAGCTAGGCAACCTTGAAAGTTGAGATACTTTAAAGATGCTACACTTTAGCAGCTAGCATGATGTGGAAATACTTTGATCTTTCTTGTAGCTAAACAAATCTGTGAATGAATATAATGTAGTTTACATCTTGTTACTCTGCTTTGTGTTTTTTTGTTTTTTTTTTTCCCGTGTAGACTTCAGAAGCTTCCAAAATACATACTTTTAGAAAACGTTAAAGGATTTGAATCCTCTTCTGCAAGGTAAAGTCTAATTTATGCAGGTTTTAGTTTTTAATAAAGGACATTTTTCTTTAGAAGGGGAAGGTGTGATTTCTATGTCCTAGAATTTAAGTTAACAGCATAAGGTGAGATAGGACAGATAGCGGCTGTATTGTTTTAGTTTAGGAGTGAAGATCTTAGATTGTGAAAGGAATTTGATAAATAACTATTTA
Source organism: Pezoporus occidentalis (assembly GCF_034315485.1). NCBI lineage: Eukaryota > Metazoa > Chordata > Aves > Psittaciformes > Psittacidae > Pezoporus > Pezoporus occidentalis. The sequence goes on from NW_026915725.1 coordinate 4,920,908, forward strand.
TTTCTCTAAGCAGATAAAATGTTGTGGCAATTTGACTCCATTGATTTTATTTGATGATCCTGTGTGCTTTAGAAAGGGTAAATATTAATTTTCAAAGAAAAATAACAATAAATATAGAATTCAGGTTTTGGGGTTTTATCCCTGACCAGGAGCTCATGGTGTCTTGTGTTACAATCACAGCACAGTATAGGGACTTTCTTCAGTACCTTTCTTGATGGTAGGTTACCACTGATTCAGGGTTACCATCCAAGTGTCCAGATATATGGTATGAAGACTGTATATAACCTTTGTCTGAAATGTGGAAAAGTTGTCAATAAGGTTACCTGATGACAGCAGGAGCATTCTCCTCTTTTGTGGGCAAAGTAGGAGTCAGGATCGTGGTCTTCCTTCTCATTTCTGGCTGGAATGGAGTAGGATCTTTCTATAGCATTCCTTAAAGCGCCAAGACAGCAGCCACCATGCATATTGTGCTCCTTAACGAATATGGCAGATAGCTGGGAGGCACGTTCAGCTCTTTTACTGGCTAAGTGTGCAGCAGTCTGCTGTGAGCAGCTGGACACTCTGTTAAAGGTGCAGGATGCTGCTGTAGACCCTGCAAACCTCCAGTCTATGCCTTGCTGCTGGCCAGTGTTTAGAACAAGTTATAGTTCAGAAAACACCCCTGTCAGGATGCTTGCTTTCTCTTAATAACACCTGGGGTGCAATGTGACTTACAGTGCTAGGTACAGCTCATAGCTCTATAGTTCCAGCCTAGTGCAATCTTCATGGAATAGAAAAGATAAGTCTCTTTTAAGAAGATTTTGGTATAGTTTATAAAGTCGCACCTCATTTATCAAAGCCAATTTTTGTCATCCCTTGAGTTGGCCTTTTTGTTAGGCTTAGCTGATGACATACATGTGGACAGAGGGAAGTAGTGAGCTATTTGTAGTGGTTTTAATCTCCTGTTTTATAATTCACAATAAAAAGAATGTTGTGCGCTCTGGTTATTTTGCATGTGGACACACTCTAAGTACTTTTCTAAAAGGGGTATTTTTTGAAGGGCTGTTTGCACTGAAATACCTGTGAGATACCTGTGAATGTGTAATAGTAATTTTTTGCTACAGTAACACTGAACTTCGTATATTGTCTCCTCAAGTTCAGAAGTGGATGACTTCATATCTGAAATTCTCTGCCCAGTTTTTCCCTGATAGTGCTGAATGTCATGGTACCCAAAGTGTTGCATTTAATATGTTTTCATTTAGGGTAAAAAAAGGGTCTAAAGGTTGTATAAAGAGAGTTATTGCTTTTTGACTCTTTTCACCGCCAGAAATGAACTTTTGCGAACACTAGCAACATGTGGATTTACATATCAAGAATTTCTCTTATCTCCAACCTGTGTGAGTACAAAAATTGCTCCAGTATCATTTAACTGTTCAAACTCACTGAGCCCAAGAACATTTGAAAATGATCTGTTGTATTAGAAGAGAGAATCATGCCCAGAACTGAAAATACTCTTGGATGAGAAGGCTATTTGGCATGACTGCTGATTTCTCAGCATTATACTGGCATAATCATACTGCTGTTACTGTTCAGAGTCTAGTCCCATATTGCTGTGCTACCATTTGGTATTTTTTAAGAAGGCATGAATTTACAGTGTGACCAGGAAGGTGGTTTTCCCTGCAGGAGCCTCATTGCTTCTGAAGTGCTGATGCCTGTGGATTTCCCAGCACAGAAAATGTGACTGTGTTATTTGTGGGAGGTGGAGCTTTGTTTGCAGGTTTCCCTGGCAACTGAAAAGAGTTGAGGGAGATTTCAGATTGTGCAAGACTAAATGGAATCAGTGAACTGCTATATATATCTGTGAGAAGCTGACAGAGGTTAGCTTAAAAACCAGTTGTGGTGTATTTGTTTCATTGTTAGCTGTTCAAAAAGGCAAGGAGACACCTTTTTACTTTTTTATAGAAAAAAGTATTACCTGTCCCAAGAAGTGGTGCTGCATGTAATTTTTCTTCTTACCTGTCATGAAAGTTTGTTTACATTCCTCTTCATTTACAAAGTCAAAAGCATGAGGTACAAAGAATAATTGCCCACTTGTTTCCTTGACAAAACCTAGTTCTGGAAGTTGTAAGTGTTTAGGTATTATCAGTTAATACCAATACCTATGAAATCGTAAAATATATTAAGTGTGTAATAGTTCTGTTACTATATATAGTGGCTGATAACTTGTATGATACTATAGACCGCTTTTTGTCTCTTTATCACATGGACTTGTGGATTTTGCTTACAGCTTGGCATTCCCAATTCTAGGCTGCGATACTTTCTAATTGCAAAGCTTCACCAAGAACTATTCTCTTTTCAAGCTCCTGGTCAGGTGAGTCTGTTAGCGTTACTTGAATTTGCTTTGTGTCATGAAGATTGAGGGTTAAATTTTCAGTTTAGTAGTGTGTGTTAATGGTGAAGAGAGAGATAAGTGATATCAACTGAAAAGTGAAATTCTGTCTTATTTTTTCAGCATGGATACTGAGTTTTCTAAGTACTGAAATGCATGCCAGTGGCTTAGATGGGTTTAAACAGTTGTGGGACAATGGCTGATAGTGGGCTAGAAAGCAGTTCATTCTGCTATCCTTTTCACACCCTTGGAAAAGTCTTTTTTCAAAGGGAATTATTTATGGTTGTTCCTGACACCACTGCTGGTAAGTCAGCAAACCTTGGTGCTAATGTGTTTTTTAAATCTTCGTGAAAATAACATCAGTTACTTGCTTTATTCTGAGCATCTGTGAAGGAATTCTTACTCACTGTAGAGTTGGCTGTCAAGTTGTTTATCAAATGCATTTTTTTTTCCTCACAATTTGTTCTTAGATATTGACAAGATTCCCAGATCAGGATCTAGAAGACTTACTCAAAGACAAAGTCACTGACAAAGTGGGTGAAGCTTGTTCTTCCTTGTGTTCTGAAGAGAAGAATCTGGATCGAAACATTGGTCCCAGTTGCAGCAGCAAGAAGAGTTTACCAAAAGGGGCCTTTCTGTTTAAACTTGAAACAGTAGAAGAAATGGAAAGGAAACATGATCAGGACAATGATTCCTCTATTCAAATGCTTAAAGCTTTCTTGGAAGAGGAAAATGAAGAAATGAGTCAATATTTCATACCACCAAAGTCCTTGTTGCGCTATGCTTTCTTATTAGACATTGTTAAACCCACCTGCCGGAGATCCACATGCTTTACAAAAGGGTAAGCTGCAAAGAAAATGTCTTGCTGAATCATGGCCTGAAATTTTAAATGTATTTTTGTTTGTTTCCCTTAAAAACAAGGAGAGTCATTTCATCAAAACCAGCCAGGCCTCTGAAAAATAAATCCTCTTATACAGTGTGCTCACTGGTCTGGTGGAATACTAGCATGAGAATCTGTCTGGCAGGACATCATGTGCCCACTCCAGAAAGGCATTCACAGAAGACAGTGCCATTCGTTGTTGACCTTCACAAAAGCTTAATTACCCCTGCGGAAATATGGTTCCAGTCGAGTGGTATAGTAGTGATTCATTAATGAATTTCTTTATATTGCTCATTGAAGTTACAGTGTCATGCATGACAGATCCATTCCTCATTAAAACTCTCCTCTGTATATTTTATTGATTTCTTGGATTTTTCAGCTGTGTAGGTCAGAATAGCTGTGGATTGCTCATAAGTCCTAAAACCAGTTAGGCTGCTGCATTACAAATCATATTTGATGGGGCAGAACATCAGTGCTTCTCTGTCTAGTAGTTATCTGATTTGTACCTTGCAGTTTAAAGTTTGACAGCTTGAGGTTGGTGAGTTCTGAAATCTCACAGTCAGCTGATAGGAGCTTTTCCACTGGATGCATTTGCATTGGAAAATGCCAGTTGGGGCCTGGAACTTTTGGGGAAATGTTAGGATCAGCTGTTTTCAAATTAGATTGGGTTTTTGTTTTGACTTCTCAGAATGTTTCAACAAAATGACATAGTTGATCACTTAGAGCTGATGACAACTTTTATTTTTAATTCATAGAAATTAGATAGAGCTCCTGCAGATTTTTTTGATTTTTAACTTTTAAAAGAGCTGAGAAGAGAATGTCAAATGTTCAAAATATGTGTAACAGGAAAGCCCTCCCCCCCAGCTCCCATTGATACAAGCCTTTTCTGCCCTCAATCTTTTGAGCTGGGGGGAAGTCAGCATCTCATGGGATCTATTTCTTAACTAGAATAGTCAAATAAAAACCTTAATCCAGAATGATCTCTTCTGTATCTATTGTATGCCTTGAGTGTCATCAAAAATAAATTGGCCACTTGTGGTTTCACTAGAATACGCCATGGTAGTTTGTGGTCATGTTTATCAAAATCACATTGAAGGAGGCTCCTGAGTAGCTAATACGGAGTTTTCTTATATAGCGGTGGGAAGTCTGATGTGGAACGTGAGTGTTGCACTTCTGCTGATGTGAAAGGAGCCAGGCCAGATAGCTGTGGTAGTTCTTGGCTCAAAATGTAGAAATCTGATTTACTGCCTTTGTTCCCCTTTTTTAAGAGGCTTTTCCCCCTTTTTACATCATACCATTTATAGCTTTGCATTAACAGAAGGATTATAATTACAACTCAGACTTCATCCAGATCACTTTCTGAGGCCAAGAGTGAGTTTCTGCTGTATGTGTTCTAGGAGTTCTGGTTTTATGTTTTTCCAAAGTATGAGATTTAGGAAAGAGGACCGTGAATGGAGCGGAACAGCACTCCACGTACTACAGAGAATAGCTCTGCTGAAATGCCTGCCTTGTGTCTTTCCTCTAAGATACTGATCATCAGCTTTGAGAATGGGAGAAAAATTTTTCTCTGATTGGTTTTCAGATATTTCCATCAAGGTTGATGTGATGAGAGTAATCAGGGTATGCCTTTTCCAGTCCTTGCTAATTCACCAATTTTTCATCAGTGCTTTTTGTCTTTCTGCCTTTGTCCTACCAGTCTTCTAAAGGCTTTGGTGGAGTATAGGGCAAAATGTAATAGCTTGTGATGCATGAGGGATTGAGCAGATGAATCTGTATTCCCTTCCAACCTTGGACTTCTAGGAAATTGGAAAATGATTGTTCAGTTCCTTAAGACTACAGACATGGTGGTTTCTTTTAGGAGTATGTTTGTACTGTCTGAAGTTGAGAGAGGAGATTGTCCATTTTAAAAGGACAGAGCAAATGAGAACTACTTCTTTAGATGCGATCATTCTGGACTTTCAAGTGCTTGACACTATTGTCAAAAGAAGCAATACCTTCTAAAATATTGTAGTATTAGAGAAACACTCTAGTGTTGTGAAAATTACCTTTTTGTTAGGCATAATAAAAGACATAGTACACCCAGAAATAATATATCATGTGTATGAAATTAAAAGCTTTTTTTGAAAGCTTGCAAAAATTGGGGGGTGAAAAAAGCTCTTGAGGCAGATGAAAATTGAAGATTGTAATTTCTTAAGGCAGCTTCTGTCATTATAATTGTAATGAAATGTCAGAAAATCAATGCATTGGGTTTTACTGTGGCAAAAATTCCCATCTTTAATCACGTTCTGAGTGTAAGGTAGGAATGTTAATATTTCTGTAGTCAGCAGCTACAATAATAATTAATAACAATAGAGCTAACATTGGCCATCTGCCCACATTTGTGTTAAAAATCCCACCACCCCCACCCCTTGTCTGTTCCCAAACCACTTTTACACCAACTAGATTTTTTTTTTTTCAGGGGGGGTGTGGGGGAATTTCGGGGTGGGGGGGTGGGGGTTCTTTAGTGCAAATTATTTAGACTGGAGTATTTTTTATAACATAGATCCTATTAAAAGATTCTTGTCCCCCAATAAAACCCTAAAATACTACTTTGAAATTTATCCTTATTTATTTATTTTGGCTCAGATATATTAATCTGAAATATGGTAAGATGATGATGATCAGAATTCCTCAGTGCTGTGTGTGTTACAGGGAATTTTCAGAATGCAACTAACCAATTGAAGGTGGTTTTATTCCATATGGTTTTAATCTGCACCAGTGTTTAGGGCCTTTTGTTCTGATCCTAAGGAAGATTTGCAAGCACTTTATTTTAAAACGAATGTTGCTCTCAGTGGTATTGGCAGAACTGTTCATAGGCTTTTCCAGCTAAAGAAGAAATTCTCATGATTGAGCCATGCTGGGTCATTGTGTCTGTGCTGGAAGGGAGAGTATTCCTTTATTCATCATGGAATTAGAAAGGCTTGAAACAAAAATTGTTCTGCGGCCTTGCTTTAGAATGGGCCCCAAGTGGGAGGAAGAGACCTTTATACTTTACAGATGCACAGATGAAACTCAAGAAGAGTGTCTTCAAATGATTGATGTAGACCACACCCCTCTAATGCAGGGGATCTCCTGAAGTTCTTCCACAGTGCAGAAGTCATCAGTTGGCTTGACTCAGTCTTTTTCTGTTCAGAACATTCAAACACTATCGTAGTTAGACCAGCAGAGCATGTTTCTGAAATCCCATAATTATATTTAAATGATAGCCTGGAGGAGATTGAAGGGTAAACATGTTGTTATGCAATTGACCACAAAGCATCCAAAAAGCTATCATATGGTTTTAGAATGCAAGTTTGCTTACTGTTCAATTGGATTTAGGTTTTTTTTCTTTTGTCTCTTTCTTCTGCTCTGCATAAATGCCTGGCCATCTCCCATCCCTCTGTGGAAAATCCACATACAACCAAATGTTAAACCCAAGTGAACCCTTTCACTCCTAATGGAGTGATATAAAAGCTGGAGGCTCACACCTAGTGGTCCTCCTTCAAATATGGAGAGCCAGTTTGAGCCTCTAGGACCTTTAATGCATTTTGCCTTAGCGTAAAATTGGTTTGTGCAATGTAGCTCACCCTTTCTGGTGATACTACATTTGAATTCCTTGGCCTTGTATAGTTGCCTGGTTGCCTTATATAAGGCATTAATGTAAATAAACTCTTGTGCATTGATTACAGGCTGATCTCCAAGAGAGCATGGTCAGAGACTACTGCACTCCATGGGATAGCATTGTTAATAACAAGGCCTTTTGCATTATCTATCCAGGAGGCTTTTTATTAATCAGAGCAAAACAACCTTAGCAACCTCCCTGCATCTTTGTAGTTGTCAGAACTATGAGGTCTGATGAAAATACTCATTTGTTCTTGTTGTTTTTAAGGTATGGGCACTATGTAGAAGGGACAGGCTCAGTTCTGCAGACAGCATTAGATGTACAGGTAAGAATGTGTATACTCTCACAGAATCATAGAATGGTTTGGATTTGAAAAGACATTGAAGATCATCTAGTTCTTTTTTTAAAACTTGAGACTTATTTTAAAGCTTGGGTTTTTTTCAGCCCTCTGCTTTCTTATTCTTAATATTATAACAAAAAAGCTTTTTAAACTGCACTTTGTGGCATCTGAGTTTCCAATTGATTTACTTTGTGTCCTTAAACAGCAGTTTATTTAGATAAAAATTATGTTTGCACCTTTCTGTATGGAGAATGAGCTCCTATTATTTTATTATCTGTGGTATCATACAGAGGTTTCACAGGGTATGTGAAGGTATTAAAAATGGCTAATTCTATGGATAAACTACAGTACAGTATCATGAATCCAGGGCCATTTTCTGTGCACGTATGATCCAGTAAATAGTCAAATTGTTTGAATAGTCAACACGTTTGAATTTCAAATGTATTATTTATCTGGGAACACACAGTATTTTGAAAAGTTCTACTGTTGATACCAAGTTCACCACAAAGTAAGCTTAGCACTTCTGTGCTTTTTACTCATATATGGCATGTCTAAGCTTAAGAAGAATGCAGCTCTGGAATTCAGAATAATCTTAAAGTGAATGTATTAAAACAGCTGCATCCATACATCTCAATTTGTGTAGATGGTGTCCTATTGAGGTATGTTAAGTCACTATCCTGTCATTAACAAATGTTTCTAGTCCTTTTATTGCCTCATGAAGCATTGGTGTAGCATGCAACTGGAGGAAGAAATGATGAATGCCCTCATGGCAACATTGATTTATTTCTTGCAAGTCCGTAAGATGAGATGTTGGCTGCGAAAATACACCACCCGTAGTACTTTCAAGCAAAACATGTTTTTTGTTTTTGGTCAAACTGTGATAGTTAAAGAAATACTCTGTTAAGATGTGACTTAAATTTTACATATTTGGCCTGCATTGGTGATATCTGTTGTTTTGGATATTCTTCATAGCTTGAGTCAGCATTTGAACATATTGAGGAGTTACCAGAAGAAGAGAAACTTATGAAATTGTCAACACTAAAACTTAGATACTTCACCCCAAGAGAAATAGCAAATCTTCATGGATTCCCTTCAGAATTTGGTACGTGCTGCAAAGTACTTATTTCTACATCATTCTTTAGAAATGCCAATGCACTTTTTTTACTGCGGAGTAACCTATGCTTACATTTTGCTTCCCTCCCCCATGCCGTGCCTCCCTGCCCCGACTGTTCAGTTCTTATGATTCTTGTTATTTAGCCTACCCTGAATTTCTCTGAATTTGCAGTAGGTTTTTATATTTTATAAGAGGCAAATTCTGTGGTTAGGTTTATCTTCATAAACTAAGAAAAAAGTTTTGGCATGAGAAATGCTCTATTACTGAACGGCATGAAGGAATACCTTTGTTTAAAGTTCAAACTATTTACTCAGCAGCCAGCATTACTGACAACTGGTAAATCAACATATTCTGCCAGTTTTAGCAATTCTATTAGTGGTTCTCAGTGTTTGAGCTGCTTGCTTTCTCCCTTCCGCACATTTGCAGCTGCTGACAGAAAGGGAAATTCAGAAGATACAGATACTTCTTTGTTCAAGAATAGCCAAACTGTTCAGTTAATGATCTTTTAAGTCATCTCTATTTTCTAGAAAAGGCAGTCGTAGCCCTTGGTCACTTCATTGTCTAACTGGTATTGTGAAGACGAAGGAGTCAAAGAACGAGACTCAGCAGTACCCACTCATTGGACGCAGGTCAACCAGAATTAAGCCTGAAATAAATTCACCAGAACTGTAAAGAAAAGCAAGCAAGAAAGTGTAGCTGTTACTAGCTGCTGCGGACCTTGGCCTGCTGCCATCCCATCAGTGCGATTGTCTCTCAGCAAAACAAGCATCCATAGAATAAGACACCACTGACCTTGAGTAGTTTGTTATGCTTTTCTTTGACTTCCGTGATGACCTAGGGCTTTGAGGAGTGCTAATAGTCCTTACACATTTCTTTCTTTTGCAGTTTTAGCTTGTCTTCTCATTCATTCCTTACATTTATATTCAAAATTGCTACATTCAAAGAATGTTAGCAACGTTGCAATTAGAATTACCAGCACTAAGCTTATTTGTTTCAGAATATTTGCAGGACTGTGCAGTGTTGAGTTATATGCCAACATAAAGGATTTTTTCATTGACTCTCTTCTTTAATAGATCTGTTCTTTTTGCAGACAGCCTGTTTTTTTGTTTTGTTGTTTGTTTGTTTTTTTTTAGCACAGCTCTGTTCTATGTTGATTTAGGCTGAGGAAAAGAAATGAGCTAAACAGGGCTGGATTGGGCTTGTATAGGTTTATCATAGAATCATAGAATAGTTGGGGTTGAAAAGGACCTTAAGATCATCTAGTTCCAGCCCCTGTGCCATGGGCAGGAACACCTCACACTAAACCATGTCACCCAAGGCTCTGTCAAACCTGGCCTTGAACACCGCCAGGGATGGAGCATTCACAACTTCCCTGAACAACCCATTCCAGTGCTTCACCACCCTTATAGGAAAGAACTTCCTCCTTATATCCAATCTAAAGTTTGAACCCGTTTCCCCTTGTCCTATCACTACAGTCCCTAATGAAGAGTCCCTCCCCAGCATCCTTATAAGCCCCCTTCAGATACTGGAAGGCTGCTGGGAGGTCTCCATGCAGCCTTCTCCAGGCTGAACAGCCCCAGCTTTCTCAGCCTGTCTTCAGAGGAGGTGCTCCAGTCCCCTGGTCATCCTCGTGGCCCTCCTCTGGACTTGGTCCAACAGCTCCATGTCCTTTTTGTGTTGAGGACACCAGAACTCCACACAGCACTCCAAGTGAGGTCTCACGAGAGCAGAGTAGAGGGGCAGGATCAGGATCACCTCCTTCGAACTGCTGGTCACGCTCCTTTAGATGCAGCCCAGGATACGGTTGGCTTTCTGGGCTGCGAGCGCACACTGAAGCCGGCTCATGTTCATTTTCTCATCAACCAACACCCCCAAGTCCTTCTCCGCAGGGCTGCTCTGAATCCCTTCTCTGCCCAACCTGTAGCTGTGCCTGGGATTGCTCTGACCCAGGTGTAGGACCTTGCACTTGGCATGGTTAGACTTCAGAATGCTGGCATCAGCCCACCTCACAAACGTGTCAAGGTCCCTCTGGATGGCATTCCTTCCCTCCAGCGTATCGACTGAACCACACAGCTTGGTGTCATCGGCAAACTTGCTGAGGGCACACTCAATCCCACTGTCCATGGCACTGACAATCATGCTGTTCAAGATCTCTTTTGAGCACAAAGTTGCTTATTTTATTTATTTTAATGCAGCTTGTGTTTTCCAAATGTTAGATCAGTCTTTGCAACATCACTTAGAGGTGTGGTAGAGTTCATATTGCTTGTATTTTACAGAGGGGGGGACCGAGACACTGGAGAAATTTATGTTTGGAAGACTCCATTAATTTAGGGTGATGAGTTTGTGAAACCTGACCTTTACTATTTCAGAGTGCTTAGAATGATTCCGTGCTTTCTCTGTTCAGGGCTTATCTTTAAGGACAGCTGTGAGGTTCAATATATTTGCAAACCAGAGCTGAACTCTAAAGACAAGTCATGCTCCTGAATTTGAAGAGCGTCCAGAGCATCCGTCTATGAAGTGCTGATTTAGCAAATTTGTCTTTTGTGACCCAGGAACTGAGGAGGGAAGGATGGGGTTAGATTCCACCTCTGAGGGTAGTACCCTTCTGCCTGAATCATAGGACCTTCTTTACAGTTCTGGCTGTTCTCCGCCTCTCTATACTACTTCTCCAGCTTTCAGAACACATAAAACAAGCTTTTCCCATCTAGTGGTTTCCACTCACATATGCTCCTGATTCAGAGGCAGACCAAGCTTTTCCCAGTGCACTGACTCACAAGTCTGACTTTTTTTCCTTTGTGCTTAATCTAAGACATTTCCTACTTTGTGCTTAAAAACCCCAAGATGTTACTCAGCTTTAGGCTGATTGAAATCTTTGGTGGATTTATGTACTATAATCTCAGGTACTGTAATCTTCTGAGGGTTTGCAAACTATGGGGTGGGCTTTTGGAGAGTTGCTAGATTTATGGCTGCACAAAGGATGTTTCCCTGACAGCATTTCTTCCATGTTAAATTTCAAGTCATTATTGTGAAGTGTGGTATTTTCAGAGAGAAATATGCTGTAATTTATGTCTCCATGTTCTGTAGTGACAGCAACATTTAGGCTGAAATTTTCAACAACAGAAATCTTGGAGGTGTACCCACTGCAAGTATATTGTTGATCTAAGAGCTAAGAATGAGAAAACTATAAGTGGAAAATGAAGGGAACATCAGGAAGCTTTGTAACAGATACTGTTTCTAGATGCAGCTAAAGTATTCTCAGAAGGAACATGATTGTCTCTAAATGGTTCTGTATTTTAACAAACTGATGGTCTTTTCCAGTATGTGAGATACAGAGTTAAAATTATTGTCTGCTCTTAACAGATTTATTTGTGCTTTTAACATCTAAATGTGTAAATAGTAATTGCACTGCAGGTCAATGAAATACTGCAGTCATTTGTCTTAGTTGCTGCTGTAGGTCCCATAGCAATACCATTAAAAGTGATCAGAGCATTCTTGCACCTGGGACCTGCTTTCATGAGGGGGGATGTCAGGATGCCTTTTCCATTTTTCCCATTTGTGATGTGTGTAAGCTATTAGGAAACAAATGGCAGCCCCATGGAAAACCAGCCCAGTGTGGTAGTGTGCATTGCAAAGACCACTACATCATCAAGTAACATGCGTAACTTAAATGATACAGTGAGAGCTGTGCAGGAAGTGCCAGTGTAGTGTGAGTTGTTAAATCTGACCTTCTGATACAGGCTACTCTTGAGCCAAGAAGATAGAAGGTGTGAGACAGTGTGTGCAGGCAGATGGAGGAGCCTTGAGGAGAAGGAAATGGGAGCTCTGAAAATCAGTTTAGGCTTTCAGTTTCCAAGAGGCAGAAGGAGAAACTGAAATTTTCAGGGTTCTGGTAAGCTTCTTGGGCTATAAGTAAGTCACGTGTGTATGCATAAATACATACGTATTTTGATGTACTCTTTTAGAATGTGTAGATTCTTTACCTTATTCAGTGATGTAACATGAAAAACTTCGTCTAAGGAAGTGTGTGTGTGGGAGTGCAAGTGATTGTTCCAAAGCAGGAACGGTTGGCCAAATGTGGGTGCCAGGAAGCGGGGCAGAGTGGATGGAGCTGGCGGAAGATGTGTTTATCGAAGTAGTCCATGTTTGAGGCATTAATAACTGGCACAGAAGGATGGAACAACGCCTCCCAGACACCTCCTCCTCAACTTTCCACCCCTGGCTCAGCAACTGTCCAACCATGTTCTCTCCTGAGCGATCCCTGGAAGAGGACTTTTTCTGAAGTGCTGTGCAGATTTCAGGACACACGTATCACTACTTGCGCACAGTGTGCTTATGCATCAAAGCTAAACTGGGTGGTGATTATCTGGAGTCAGATTTAAGTGTTTCTTCTTGGGAAATGATCGAATAATTGAATGTGATCAAGTTTCAACAGCTTGGTAAATGACCCTAGCAGTTGAATCCCCACTGCTGTTCATCTTTCACTCAGGTTGAAGCTAAAGGCACTTTAACTCACAGCTGGAGTAAGCCAAGAGTGCAAGCAATGACAATTACAGATGAACAGCTTCTTCATACTTGGAAGTTTGTTCACCTTTGACCGTGTGCTCAATACACAGCAGAGCCCTTCCTTTCACAGTAGTCGGACCATTTTAATTATTTTCTGGGCTTCCCTTCTTTTTGCCAGCCCATGCACTTACCATGTGAAGGACTTTTCTGATGCTGTCTGTATTTCTGAGTGCATTTGTCAGGGTTAGCATTGAATTACATGGAAAATTGTTCAGCTGCTTCACCAGTCACTGGATAAGCCTTGCTTGTAGCTTCTACTGGTACATTGCACTGTGAGACTCATTGGATTTGTTTGCCTCGGTTGGTTAGAGGGACTCAGAAGGGAAGTACAATATAAAGCTCATTGAAAAATGCAGTTTAGTTCATCTGCAGAATCATCACATTTTCTTTCTGCCACGGCCACAGTCTTCTATGGGTGTTGGGCTGTGTTTGAGGTGCTGCTGCCCCTCCCTGCAACTGCTGGATGTTTTGTACTATACGAAGAGGAGCTCAGCATTAGTTACACAATAGAGCAATGTTCTGAGGCTTCTTGTTAAACCTGAGAGCTAGCAGTGCTGCTAATGGAAGAACTGATCCACATCATAGAACTGTAATTCCCTCAAATCCCATGAGCTGGTTGGGATTTGATTTTGTAACTTCGTGAATGGTAGTGGCGGGGGAGGGGGTGAGCCCTGCTGCAGTCTGTGATCACTGCATTAAGATCTGCTCCCTGAACAAAGGAGTAGACTAAAAGCTAGGAGCAAACCCAGACTAATGGTGTTGCACTCTGTTTTTGTTGTAGGCTTTCCTGACAAAGTGACAGTAAAGCAATGCTACCGTCTTCTGGGAAACAGTCTCAATGTACATGTGGTGGCAAAACTCATCTCCATTCTACTTGGATAATTTAGACCCTGAATCTGATGAGTACAGACTGGTGACAGAAAATATTTCCATCTTTCAAGACAAAGCTGATGGCAGCTGAACAAAAATCACGTATACCAAAATATCTGTTCTGACACTTTGAACAATTCTGATATATTTTTAACACCTTGCTTTTATGGTGGATTTGCATTGTAGGGGTTTTATTTAAATGGAAATTTACAGGACTTGATTGCTTTATTTAAAGTTCCTTTCTAGTTTGCAGAATGAAAAAGAGCAGCATTTACATGTACCTCAGTGAAAATGGATAAGACTAAACCATCTTTGCAGTACAGTGTAAAAAGGCTTTAAGTGTCAAAGCTGTTTTAATTAAGTGCAAAGACCAAGTTCTATGTATAAAATGTCTTCATCTGTAAATATCAGTGATCCAATCTCAAAAGATTTATTGTATATATGATCTGGAATTTTGATGTGGTGTTTTGTAGCTAATGAAATGGTAAAATTTGATATTTTGTATATGATTTTTAAGAAGACTCAGTGTCAACCTCTCTAAATACTTGCAGGATTCTGGAGCCTAACTGTATTTGTCTGCAATGATTTGTTTAAGTGCAGCTGAATAAAATATTTCAGGATTATCACAACCTTGACAATAACTTGCCTGTTTCTGTTCTCACTTATATTATTCAGGATTCATTGCTCTTTAACAAGGACCTATACATAAAATACATAAATAAATAAATGAATTAAAAACTCCATGTGTGATCATGGAGAACAGAGATACTGCAGGTGTTCTCACCTGAGAAAGACTATGAGCTTGGTATCATTTTGTGCCGTGGTTGGTCTTGTGCTCACTTCTTGTGCATTTCTTCTTCAGACTTGATTTGCATGCTGGACTGTTAAACCAGGAACCAGGAAAAGCTTGGGTTGACCTACTTCTATCTGTTACTCTCCAAGAGCATTTGGGCCTCCTGGGAAGTTTCAGCTATAAAAGAGAAATGGGAATGGATTCTCTTAAAAGAGCTCTGGACTAGGCTCTAGAGAAGGATGAGTTTTGCTTTATCTTTACCCAGTCTCTTATAGTACTTAACGGCAAAATAGTACTAATGTTTTAGGCTGTGCCTACTAGAAAACTGCAAAAGAACACGTGTGGTTTTAACAGTGTCATGAACCAAAGTTATCTGTTTATGTGGTGGTTATTGTGTAGATTTATCAGCCAGATCAATAACTAGCTTCTGTATGGTCTTGCTCTTCGGAGAGACACAGTAAAAGGAAGATCTGATGCTATCTAATATGATCCAAACATTGAAATGAAAACAGAGGAGGTCAATTTTATGTATAAATTGGGATTATTTTCTGCTGAACCATGTAAGTAGTCTGTTCATTTTGCCTCACCATAATAATATTTGGTAAAATGTTCCCATTAACAATTAGTTTTCAATTCCTTAATGTGTAAAACATGCTTTAATGATCTGCATACCACTTGTAAGTAAGCAGTATTAAAGTGTAAGTTGAAAGTTCCCTAGCTGCTTCTAAAACATATTGACAGTGAATTTTAATTCATTGTCCTGTGCTTTTGTCCATGCGTTGTGCTGTTGTAACTCCAACCTTTTTAAACTACAACCTGGCATTTGGAAGCAAAGCACATTGATGGTGCTGATATATTTTGTGATACCTAGGCAGTAATCAGTAGTTCTGATTAGTTCAAATGTTTGCCCTGTATATATTTTTTGAAAGAAACTAATCCCGTTCTGTTTGTAAGTATGACACTTAGAAATGGGATTCTACTCAGTATTTGAGTGTCATTTTGACTGTTTATTGATCTTGCTTACCATGTGGCACTACTCATTAATTGTACATGTGTTGTATGTAAGATGAAGCATAGGGAGGAGGAGAAGACTGGACAAGTCCATGGAACTAAAATCCTTTGAGAGTGCTGAGTAAGTAGACTTCTGGCTGAAGAAGTTCCCAAGCTGCAAATAAATGGAGGCTAAGAGAGTACCTAGGAGAGGTACTGTATGTGCTTGCCTCTTCCTCTACCCATTTACTAACTCTCTGCTCCTGGCCACTGTTGAAGATAGGGTACTGACCTAGATGGATCTTTTTGTAACCCAGGTTGATCACTCTTACCTCCTTATATTTGTATGGTGACAGAATGCCAATGTTTGTAATCACAGCATCAATACACAGCAAGTTATTTATGGACTTGGCTCAGATCTAAACCTCTTGATAAAGCCAACAGCACAGAACAGAATGAATCTGAGGGAGGCTGTGCAGACATGTCCATTCATGGCTTTAGGGTTATTAGTGGTAAAGGGTGACTATGCAAATGGAAGTCTCTAAAAATAACTCTAGTGTATGTTAAAGCAATTGGAATGTGCTAATAGGGCTGGAATAATCAATAGAAAAGAACAAAGCCAATGTAGCTGCCTGGAAACTCTTCATGAACCTAATTTCAAAAAAGAATGAATCAGAAAATGGGAAGCATCAAAGTAGTTGATTGTTTGTAGAAACAACTTGTAGGAATTAAAATCAGAAAGGCAGAGGAACCAAAATATTAGTGTAATGAAACTAAAACCCTAATATATGTTGTAACTGCCTTCATTGTGATAAAGGAGCCCAGGGAGAACTGGGACAGTAGATCAATTCCAGCTGAAGGAGCTAACTAGATCAGAATTCATGTATTTGTTATTTGCTGTTAAAAACAGAAACTGTAGATTTCCTGGCCGGTTAGTTTAACTTCATGAGCAGGTAACTTTAACTCCATCAGCCGTGTTGAGGGAGCAAAATCTTGGGCAGGTGTCAGTGAGCAGTATGCTGAGAAGTAAAAGACATCCTTAAGGAATGGTGTGGGAATTGGAGTTGTGCAATGGCTGTATCCCCTGGGGAAGCTGTTGTGGCCATAAAACTCTCCAGGTGCACTTAAAGAGAAGGAAAGAAGAGATGATGGGTGCTTGTAAGTAAGGGACAGAAAGGGCAATGTTATTTTTCCGAGCCACTGTCGTGGTTTAAACCCAGTCAGGTAATTCGTTCACTCACTTCCCCCCCTTTCTTGCCCTCCCCCTGCTCCCGGAGGGACAGAGAGGAGAATCGAAAAGAATGCAACTCCCATGGGTTGAGATAAGAACAGTTTAGTAACTAAGGTATAACACAAATCACTACTGCTACCACCAGTGATAATAATGATAAAGGAAATAACAAGGGAAGAGAGTACAACACCTCAGCACCAGCCAACCGATAACTTGCCCCCCTCAGACTGACCAAGCTCTGACCGATGCCTCCTCCAACCCTGCAGTCTCCCAGCCCTTCCGGGTAACTCCCAGTTACATCCTGGGCATGACGTGCTGTGGTATGGAATACCTCTTTGGTCAGTTTGGGTCAGGTGTCCTGTCTCTGCTTCCTCCCGGCTTCCCCTCCTCCCTGGCAGAGCATGAGGCTCACAAAGTCCTTGGCCAAACCAAAACATCCTTGTTATCAGCTCTGTTCCCAGGCCGAAAGTCAAAACACAGCACTGCACCAGCTACCAAGAAGGAGAAAAATGACTGCTACTGCTGAACCCAGGACAGCCACCCTTGTTTGATGTAAACCTTGTGGTTCCTGATCCTCTGTACAGGGGCTAATAATCAACTTAATGCTTGGTTGTCTTAGAGCCATAGGGACACACAGAAAGTGCTAAATTCGATGCGGACCATTGTTTACCCAGCAATTTGCACATTTGTACCATGGAGGTAACAGCTGTGCTTCATATATTATGTGTCACTTCTGAATGCTGGAATATTATTAGAGGAAAGATGAAAGAGGATGCAGTGAAGTGAGGATGGAAGTACTGGGAGACATGACCTCAGCTCAGGGAAAACTCAGGTAAATGTGCACTACTCAGGATTAAACCAGCAGCAGGGCTGGATTTATAATTATTTCCAAAGATTTGAGTCATAACATTGAATAGCAGGGATTTTTTTGCATCTATAGAACAAAATAATGGAGTATTTGTTAGTCTGCCATTAAAAACTTTGCCAGGTTGGGATTCACATCAATATGCTCTTCCCCCATATAAAACGGGAGCATTGTCAAGGACTCATGTTCTGCATATGAGGTGATTTCCTAGGTGCAAGTAAAGCTTACTAAATTTTTTGGCCATAACCGGAGTCAACTCTTGTCTTTTACAGCAATTACTTGCCTTTGCAAGCACATACTGCTGGAGAGCCACCATTTAATTTCACACAGCTACACAAGATGGTGGTGGTAAATCATAGTCCATGCTAGTACAGGATGAACTTCAACCAGAATTGGCTAGACACAAATGCTCCGTTACTTCCTGCCAAATCTGCGCACAACCTACACTCCTAAGAGGTGTTTCTTCAGCCATCATGTCAGTGAGGTAACGAATGATCTGTCCCAGGAGGAGGGTTTTGTGCCAGCTCTTCTTGTTACAAAGAACAGTGCCTATTCTTCTGCCAGACATTTGCAGGGTTTCCATTCTGTTCTTCCAAAAATGATGTCTCAATCCAATGTACTTCGGTAAAATTAAAAGGTGTGGACCTATTTTTCCTCCTTAAGATGGTTCATAGATTTCCCAACTTGGCCAGCCTAAGGTGCATCCATTAGGAATAAAAAATAAGTTAACTAAAATCTAGCAGGTCTAATGAAATGGAAAATAGTGTGTCATGCAAAGTCTGCATAGATGTCCATATCTCTCTGTGCATAGTCAAAGTCACCTGGTCTTCAGGTCAACTATTTTCTAAGCTATAAAGCCTGCATGAAGAGAAGGTGGATTTCTTCTTCCTCATTGCAGTAGCTTTCTCCCCATTCTCAGTGGCTTCTTGCTCATTGGTCATTTAGTATATTGGAGATAATTAGTTGAAAACAGAAGCTTGAATCCAAGACTGACAGGCAGCAGAGAGGGGCAGTGTGTGTTCAGTGTGTAATAGAGACAAGAAAGAAAAGGGAGGGTTTTGTGAGTCACAGCCAAAGTCCAGGCTGAAACTGGTCAGCATACACTCGACTTTGTGAAAGAAAGTCCCTGAAGTATGCATACAGTCAACAGTCTGCTAAGAAGTGCAGGTTTAGTTGGCACATAGTTTCTTCCAGTTGAGACTTAGCAGTTATAAAAACAAGATAAAACATAGTGAAAAAAATCCCTAACAGACATCAGAACTGACATGAAGAATGCAGTGACCAGTAGTTTAACAGACAGTACCAGGATGCCCAGAGGCAGAAGGTGTCCTCTCGACTAGACAGAAACATTGATAATTTGGATGTGCTGTCTTACTCCAGAACAGTTTTCAGAGCAAAAAACATAATAGTAAATGAAGAAATATGCAGGTTAGTTTATCAGTTGATGTAAAATATCACAGCTCATTTGGATTGAATGGACCAAGGGTAGTTTTCAACAGCTGAGGATACAATTCTCTGTTTTCACGTAAACACTATCCCCTGTAATGGTAAAAGACAACACATGGAAATTCCTCCTCATGTTCTGGCAGCAGCGCAGCAGATAGTCTTCTGGAGCCACAGGCTGCTGTGGAGCTGATGAATGTCCAGAGAGCTGAGCTGATGCTACTGCAGTAAAAGGTGTATGGGACAGGGTGTCTGCCATGGGTTCAGGAGGAGCTTCACACTGCCCTTCCGGATCTCTAGGCAGCAGCAGTAACTGTGTGTGTATGTGTGTGTGTGCGTGTGTGTGTGTAACTAATGCAGTACACCTGCACCACAGGGTGTGTGATCACAACCAAGATGGTCAGCAGGGCCACGCTGTTCTGAATTCTGAGATGTTTCAAATAATACATTTAATAAAATGTAATGAAAGTCTAGATTTTCTGCAAGCAACATGGTGGGATGCAGCTGATACAGTCTTCAACATTGTAGTTATTCACAGTAAAGATCAAGTTACTATCTGCAGCAGCACCACAAACATGAGCTGTCCTGGCTTCACCCCCATTTTCACAGTCCACAGCAGTCCCTTTGTTGAGGTGACATGAATATTTTCTGTTGCTGCATCCATTCTCTGCAAGGGTGCATTGGCCTTGTAACACTCCTGTGTGTGAAAACTAAATTTGTTCAGTCCCCCAGCTCCAGGGCTTCTCTTGCGTATCTGCGGGACACCTGTAGGAGACAACTGCAAACTGGATGAGGCAGGAAGACTGGGCAGGGTTAGGAAGTGCAGGAGCTCCGTGGCCTCCAGGAAGGTCTGGGGCATAAAGGATCAGTGAATGGTGGCTACTGTTATTTTCCAGTGGGACCAGTTACAGCTGTTTCTCCTCTTTTCTTCCCAGTAAAGATTTGAAATATGAGCAGTCTGAAGAGTTGTCTACTGGTAAAAAGTAAAATCTAAAAGAATGGTTGTGGGCCTGGAGGCACAGGTAAGGTAACTCCTAGCATGGGGAAGGAAAAGATGATACACAAAGCTCCCCTGAGCAGGGGGAGGAAAGCACAGCAAGTTCTTGTGCAAGGGGAACATGGAAGCTCTGGCAAAAGCAAAGGGGAGGTGGGCATGGACTCTCATTCCAGCAGCAACAGCCTGGGCCTCAGAGATAAGTGCCAGCAAGCATCTGGTGGGACACTTTTGTGAAGGCTGTGAGGTACTGCTGAAGGGTGGAGAAAAATATATATTGAGATTCAAATTTTGGCTGTCGGAACATAGTGATTTGCATTTTTCAATCACTTTTGAGCCTCCTTTGAATTCTTCCTTGGTCTTCTGCATTGTCTATTGCTGGCCTTGAATTTGGGAGCCCTAGTGTGTGCAGTGAAGACAGCCTACACATGCCAAACTAACTGCAGTGTGTGATGGTTTCCTCAGCATCTGGGGACCGAGTCATCCTTGATTCAGAGCAACCATATTTGGTTAAAATTGTAGTTTGCTGTTGTAATCCATGGGATGCTGTTTGGTACTGCGAAGTTGTTTGTGTCATCTGCCAAATAAATCACTGCCTGGAAGCTTCTCTTTCAATACAAGTATTCTTTGCCAGCCACTGTGGGTTTTTTATGTGGAGGGGTGTTTTTTTGGGTAACAGTCTAGGTCCTTTAGTGCTGCCAAATAATCTTCCCTTCACCCATGTGGTACAGCATGTGAGGAGAGCAAGCCATTGCTGCAGATTCCCTATTACTGCAGCAAGCTAGCTGCAGAGTCCAAGGTACTCAGGGGTGTTCAGCTGTACAGAGGTCAGAGACATCATGATAAAATACAGGCAGATTTCAATTAATGGCCTTTTGAAGCTTCTGAAACCAAAAGAGACAGATGCATTCAGTATCTAGAGGATTTGCACGCTGTCAATCTGTAATTGAGATACTCGAGATAAAGTTCACCCTCGCAAGACAAGACAGCAGAATGGGCACCTTGTGAATAAAGAACTGTGTGAGAGCAAAGGGCACTTGGGCTCACAACAGCACAATTCAGCACTAGCAGTTTCACTTCAAGAGCAGGACAGCTGGAGGAGAGCAATGCTTTGGGCTGCTCCTGCTCCTGGGCTTTTAGTTGCATTATTATTACTTTCTGGACTGAGCTGTGAATCAAACCATCGCAAAAATACGAGGCAGAAGAGAACCACTTATGAGGACCAGTAAGTACCATTGCTTGCAAAAGCATTTGTCAGATGATGGCTTCTGAGTGCCAGTAATGGGAACAGAATGGCTTTATTGCAGCTCTTTTTTACATGCTCTTTGGCAGATATGTGTAACTAAATGATCTCTTTGTTTTTTTCCAAAATACAACAGGCCTCGTTTGTCCTCCGAGCAGGGTAATTTAGTGTTCCATGCTGGCTCCAGCAAAAACATTGAGTTTAGAACGGGACCTCTGGGGAAAATAAAGCTCAATGAAGAAGATCTTGCAGAACTCTTTAGCCAGGTGATATCATTACTTTTGCTTAATATGTTTTTGGTTTCACTTTTGCACATTAATATGTTAATTGTCTTCAGAATTTGTCCTAGTAAATGCTTGATGTGTTTTCTATGATTGTTATTTTCTATTATCTACATTGATAGTCCAGTACGAAAGTAAGCTATTGCAGACTTGTAATCATTCCAGTACTGAAAATAATTAAAAGATTAAGTTGTGTGTGTAACACAGGTCTATCTATTTAAGTGTACTTTATAACAGTAAAGTTAAGCAAGAACAAAACTTTCCTAAGCTTTTGAAAACCCAAAGCTTGTTTACATTTGCAAGCTTTTGAAAAAGCCAGGCTTGTTCCACTTTATCTTGCTTGTTTAAATTTAGGTGAGAGAAAGTAACACAGAGATTCAAGAACTCAAAAAAGCCAGCGGTGCCTCTCAGAACACATCTCAGCAGGTCTCTCTGCTGACCTCCAGGGTAAGCCGTATCTTTGTGTTACCCTCCAGCATTCCCAATTTTCTGTTCCACAGATTAACATCATTGCCTGTTTCATTTTAGTATTTCTAGACCTGAGGGAACAGACATTCCATTCCATAGGTGAAATGAGCTATAGGGGGTTGCGGTGGAAAGACCTGTGCAATAGTTTTGTCTCTTCCTTGCTGCTGAAGGTTTTTCTCCAGCAGAAGATTTTGAAACCTTTGTCTGACCTGGCTCAAGTGTCTTTTGTTTCAGTGTTGCCACAAGTTCCTCATAGGAAAATACTGTATAACCTAAGAGATCTACCGTTAGGGAATTGTGCAAATACGTATCCATCATATTCCTTGATTCAGTTCCAGCTTGCTGTTTGTGGTTATAGGCCACTGAGTTATTGTAAGCCTTTCCTTGGCTTTTGGTATGTTGTCTCAGACCTCCATCCTTCATGTGCAGGTGAGCACCTGAACAGTCCAGCTGCAATATTCACGTTCTCAGCGCCGAGCATCTGAATGGATATTCACAAGACTGAGTCTTGGCTTTTTGAGGCCAAACTAGGATATATTCAGGCTGTCATTTTCTGCACAGCCAAACCCACCCAAATCCCAGTGAATGGGGCCTGATTTCGTAGAATCATAGAATAGTTATGGTTGGAAAGGACCTTAAGATCGCCTAGTTCCAACTCCTCTGCCATGGGCATGGATTTGAACCTGATTGTCAGGTTGCTGTTTTCACATACGAGCTATTCTCTCAAAAGAAATCATTTTATTTGACTTCCAGCATCCAACAGGTACCTCTGTGGTCACTCTCATACCAAGCACAATGTATTTGCATTTCTCTTGCAGATTGCGAGTCTTGATAACCAACTTCAAAGCTTAGAGCAGGTAAGTAAATGGGAAGCAAACTAAATATCAAAAAAAAAAAAAAACCCAACCCCTAGTCAATAAAGTGCTGATTAAATGCAATGATTAAATAGCTAAATTATTTCCTTCCTCTCATGAGTTACTCAGGAAAACTGTTTTTTGGTAACAGAAGGTAAAAAAAAAAAACTAAGATTTGTGGAGGAGGTGAAATTTCTTCTTACAAAACATAAACTGTGTAGGAGCCTGCATTTTTTAAAGGAAAAACAGTTGTAGACTCCAGAACAACAATGGGATCCCAAGGACAAGTAAACTCTTCCTTCACTGATCTGTCAATATGAAGACTGAGAATACAAACTGGATTTTATATTGTGCTGGAGATAGCTAATTTTCAACTGTGACTTGCTTTTTAACTGGGCTTCTGATAAGCCACAGCTAGAGCTGCCAATAGAACCAGTTGTCAGATGAGTTACCCATAGAATCAAAAAGATGAGATGTCCCTCCATCTAGTCTCACAGTCTGCCACTGCTAAAGAGCAGTCTCTATTAATATTTACTTGCTACAGGCCTTTTCTCATCTTAATGAGAAGCTCAAAACCTTTACAAATCAACCTTGCTGAAAAGTAAAAAGAAGGCAGGGAGGACACAAAGAATGAAAACAAGAATAGAAGTTTGTCTTGAAAATAAATGCTAATAGAACCCCAAATAATCAGGAACCTCATTTTCTGCTCTTTTCCTGGGTTTCAGGCTATCCAGAGGAAAGCCTGCAGTAGTAACCCCTGTGAGAACTCTGGGACCTGCATAAACTCTCTGGATGGTTTCTTTTGCCTCTGTCCCAACAACTGGCAGGTGAGTCTTTAGCCTTACTCTTTGAATATGGAGTGTATATTTTAACTATAAGGATACTTGGCTCAGGGTAATTTTGGTGAAGCATAGCATCTTAAGGTTGCTCAGGACAGAGTGAGTTGTACTGAACAGCAAAGTAGCAGTATCACACTCATTGTTTGGTTGAAGGACAACACGTTTAACTTCTCAACAATACCGATATATACCAAAAAATATGAGGTCTGAACCATCGGGACAGACCCTGCACTGTTATATGTGTGTGATGGCCCATGAAGTCAGTGATGCTTAGCAGTTTCCACAGCAGGGAATTAGCCTTTGGTTTTTGCTGAGCAGTGAACTGAGCTGCATGCCTTGCTGTTGATCTTTCACAAGGGTAGAGAGGGAATGGGGGAAGAGGAGGATATTTATTCAAGCTCAGACAAGCAGGACAAATAGGGGTGTAAGTAATCAACCCCATTATGAGTTTTTAAACCCAAAGACTTCACTGGCAAAGGCTTTAACGGTGCTGTTATATGCACTAGAGATGGAAAAGTTGTACCTTCCTCACAGTCTGTCAACTTGAAAGCTGTTCCAGCAAGATCTAGGTCAAAATTGCTTTCAGTCTTAATCAAGCAGCCTGAAACAAAGTTTTCTGAGCCCTTTGCTAGCGAGGTTGGGGGAGGGAGGATGACAGTACTGTGCTGTCCATATGCTTTCTACAAGCATCTGAAATATTTTATCCCCCAGCTGGCTGATAACCAGGGTCACAGAAACACAGCTGAAAAATAGAGTTTTGTTATAATGTATCATAAGGCAAGCTGTGTTGATAGCAGCCCATGGTTTGTGTATCTTTAGAAACTATATTAAACATTGGCTCCATGGTTTGCTTCATTTCTCATTTATTTGGAAAATAAACTGGTTTTCCATTTCATCTTAGGGCCTCCTGTGTTCGGTGGATGTTAATGAATGCCAGATTTATGCTGGAACAGCATTAGCCTGCCAGAATGGAGCCACTTGTGTGAACACACCAGGCAGCTACAGGTAACTTTCCAAAACTATAGACACAAAAATCCTATGTAAAATACTCTGCTATTTTCTGTACCCCGTATCACACCTGCAGCACAAGTTTTAGGAATAAGTCTGTTTAATACCTATGCACTGTAATCCCTTGCAGTCTGAGAGAATATAAAATCCTTAGTAAACCATACACCAAACCTGCTGCAGACACAGAAGGCCCCCTGAAGCCACTGCCTGCTGTGACACAAGAAGAGCAGCAAGAATTAGGTTTATCACAGCAGTGCTAGGGAAGAAGGCTGCAAACTGGAGGCTGGCTCCAGTGACCGGTCCCTCTGCTGTAGGTGTAGATGCTTTAATAGAAATTTGCTGGGATATAGATGGGGTGGTGAGATGTTGCATGTTGGTCAGTCATCAGCACTCGTCAACATGCCCACCTAGCACAGCCACATTGTCATCTCTCTGTTAGCTCCTACCCCTTGAGACTAACAGGCGTGAGGAAATGAAGGAGGTCAACACTTTTGGCCCAGCAAAGGCTTTCTGTTGTTGGAAGCCTCCTGAATATATCGGTACCCTTGGTCACTGGCATTCCCAGCAGACTGCATAACCCTGAGAAATGCCTTCACTCCTCAAGAGAGGCAGGCATTGCAGAGACTGCAGCAGAGCAAGCAACACACAATGCTGCCAGGGTGAAAGGGAGGAGGAATGCTGTGTGCAGCTGGCTGGACAGAAGGGTGCCTGGGCTGCCTGTGCGCGGGCCCCATAGGCATGAGGTTCCTGAACCGTATCCTCTGGCTGTGCTCAACTCCTTAGGAAACATGCTCTTGTTTACAGGGCAAACCAACCTGAGTGTTCTGTGTCTTATTTACCAAAACATCAAATAATCTGGTAAATAACTAACTTTCAGATGTAATATAAAGCTATTCCTGTGCAATGGGAAGAAGCAGTCTGGAGAGTATGCCACAGCTTTCTGCAAGGAGTTTTGACTCCTGCTGCAGCATGAAAATCTTAGCCCCCACAAATATTTGCTTGGCATCACACAGGCTTATAGTGCTTTGTCAGCTCTTGGAAGAGCCTCATGCAAAGGAAGTTCTCCTGCAGTGCTCCTCACACTTCAGTGTTAGCGCAGAGCCTGCTGAGGTGTCACTGGTATGTGATCCTTCCTGTCAGCTTTTCTTTGATTTTAAACGATTGCCTGCAGCTGTCCCCAACACTGACATTTGCCAAGGAAATTACACACAAAGCAGCTTGCCTTTACCTATTGTTTCTTACTGAGCTCAGGGATGTGAGCTCAGGTGTGTGAGTAAATCAGGATTTGTGAGGACAAACCCACTGCCTTTCTCATGAATGTGGTCATTGTGTTAGTACAGTCATGACTCCCCTAAGTTTTTTCCCCAACGTAATCCTTGTCCTCCTTGGTGCTTGCTGAATCAGTGCCTCCTGAAATGAGCAAAGACCTCTTCATCAGTCGTCCAAATCTTAATATTACTGCTTTTTCATTGCACCCTCAGGATTATTGATTGGTCCTTTCTCCAGTCCCACTGTACTGTCTTCAGAGCCTCCCTTCACAGTCTCCCTTCACAATCTCCCATACTTATTTCTGAGTACTCCCCAGATGCTAAATCCAAACCCAGGTACAAGGTGATACAGCTCTTTTCAACAACTGTGAGAACATTGTTGCTAGATTTTCCGGGACCCAGCAACCCAGGTATCCCCACTCCTGCTGTAGTGTAGTTACATTCACCAGTGTGAGGAAGGAAAAGGGTGATATTTAACTTCTCATCAGATAACACCAGGGGAAGGGCAGTTCTGGATTAGGTACTGTGAAATGGAGCATAGTACAGTCTTCACTCCCTCTTCAGATTCTTCACCTGCATGTTTCAAGCTGTAATGCAGGAAAGCATTGAAGTATGAGGAAAAAGAATAGGTATCCAAGAAACGCCTTCCTGAAAAAGGAAGATATTTAAGGAGACATTGCATCAGTTGGGTGAAAGGTTGTGAGAGCCCCCAAGTGTATCACATTTTTGTGTCAGAATCCAAATAACAGGGGCCTCACCACAATGTGCTGTCAGCGATGGGAAAGAACAGGAGCAGTGCCAAGCAGCAGTGCACCACAATCTGGCTGAAGCTCCCTGCAGTGTGACTTACTTCTTCAAGCTGTTCTCTGAGCAACTTCAGAGGGGTAACAGGTTAATCTTTGTCAGACCAGGCAGGAGTGAGTGGCATTGTCCTCCTCCTTTGAAGCCAGTCAGATTGCCTTGCTGTGTCCTTTGGAGTTGAACACGAAGCTCTGAATGTACTTTGAACATGCAAAGGTGATCTGGTTCTCTGACCTGTTACCTCTGTGCTTGCTCAGGTTGAAATACTGCACTATAGTGGTCTATCTGGTCTATCTGGCATCTCTTAAATGCCGTCTCACAGTACTGCAGACTGCAGTTAAGCATTAAGCTGTTGTGGGTTTTTGAAACCTAAGTTTATGTGGGTTGCTTGTCCTGGGTGCAGTGTTTAGTTACCTGCAATTACTTTATCAAACTAGTGTTTCAGCTGAGCATGTGACACTGGCAGGGACAGTAGCAGCCTGTTAAGATATTGCTCCAAGGTCCTGACCAGGTGCACTCAAATACCTTTTATTCAAATTCTGCAGATAAATGCTTTTACAGGATATTTTTCCTTAGCCAGCTTAAAAGTGATCCAATAAAGCTGTTTACCTGCCATAAATCTGTGCGAGAAGCAAACATCAGCAGATGTTGCAGCATATAACTTGCACCCAGAAAAGTGTCTCACTGTCGTTTTAATAAAAAGCTGGTGAACTGGAGGAGGCTTCCTATAGGTTTGTGTCCCTTTCAGTTGTATTTCAGAGCCTCAGTCTGTGTGAAAATAAAGGGCCACAGAAAAGAGAAATGTTTACCTGATGGCATAGAAGTTCCCAATTTCAGTTCCACCTCATATGTACAGTGCTGTGTCTAAAGTGTGCCCCTATAAATGACAACATGATCTGCAAACCAGACCACCCCAGTAGAATGCCTCCCTTCAGCCCACTACTTTGCTCTTCCTACCCCATGAACCCCAAATGCTTCCTCCTGCCCACCATGCTTGCCTGAGAGCTGAGCTACTGCTGAGACAGCAGCTGCCACATGTTGAGGTGTGAGCGTGAAGGAATCCCGCTCGCTGGGACAGCCCAGACATGGCATTTCTGCGTATTGCTAGGGGTAAAGGGTTAGGCATTTGGCATCGTAAGTGTCATAAACTGAAACACAAAGTTTAGGTGCTTTGTGACTGAAGTGGGGATTTCCAGGCTCGTATTCTGTTGAAGGCTCATGTTAGACATTTCTAAAGGTTGTGGAATCACTCATAGGATCGGACAGTCATGGGTATGCACAAGCCCTACATGATTCTTGAGTCTCTGCTGAGCAGGAGCCTTGCTTCTGTGCACGGTTATTAGTGGGGCTGTCAGTATAGCTCAACAGACAGATTTCATGAGGAATACCACATAAAGAGAGGATGTAGGAAAGGATCTGGTTCAAGACCATCTTAAAAACCTGAACGTGCCCAAGTCCATGGGACCTGATGAAATCCACCCATGGGTCCTAAAGGAGCTGTTGAATGAAGTTGCTAAGCCACTGGCCATCATATTTGAAAAATCATGGCAGGCCTGACAACTGGAAAAAGGGAAATATAACCCCCATTTTCAAGAAGGGGAAAATGGGTGACCCAGGGAATTACAGAGCAGTCAGTCTCACCTCTGTGCCTGGCAAAATCCTGGAGCAGATTCTCCTGGAAGGCATGCTAAGGCACATGAAAATCAACAAGGTGCTTGGTGACAGCCAGCATGGCTTCACTAAGGGGAAATCCTGCCTGGCCAATTTGGTGGCCTTCTATGATGGGGCTACAGAACCGATGGACAGGGGTAGAGCAGTTGATGTCATCTACCTGGACTTGTGCAAAGCGTTCGACACTGTCCCACATGACATCCTTGTCTCTAAATTGGAGAGACATCAATTTGATGGATGGACGACTCGGTGGATAAAGAACTGGCTGGATGGCCACACGCAAAGAGTTGTGGTCAATGGCTCAATGTCCAGCTGGAGACCAGTAACGAGTGGTGTCCCTCAGGGATCGGTGTTGGGACCAGTCTTGTTCAACATCTTCATCGCTGACATGGACAGTGGGATTGAGTGCACCCTCAGCAAGTTTGCCGATGACACCAAGCTGTGTGGTTCGGTTGATACCCTGGAGGGAAGGAATGCCATCCAGAGGGACCTCGACACACTTGTGAGGTGGGCTGATGCCAACCTCATGCAGTTTAACCATGCCAAGTGCAATGTCCTACACCTGGGTCAGAGCAATCCCAGGCACAGCTACAGGTTGGGCAGAGAAGAGATTCAGAGCAGCCCTGCGGAGAAGGACTTGGGGGTGTTGGTCGATGAGAAACTGAACATGAGCTGGCTTCAGCATGCGCTCGCAGCCCAGAAAGCCAACCGTATCCTGGGCTGCATCAAGAGGAGCGTGACCAGCAGGTCAAAGGAGGTGATCCTGATCCTGCCCCTCTACTCTGCTCTCGTGAGACCTCATTTGGAGTGTTGTGTGCAGTTCTGGTGTCCTCAACACAAAAAGAACATGGAACTGTTGGACCAAGTCCAGAGGAGGGCCACGAGGATGATCAGGGGACTGGAGCACCTCTCGTATGAAGACAGGCTGAGAAAGCTGGGGCTGTTCAGCCTGGAGAAGGCTGCATGGAGACCTCATAGCAGCCTTCCAGTATCTGAAGGGGGCTTATAAGGATTCTGGGCAGGGACTCTTCATTAGAGACTGTAGTGACAAGACAAGGGGTAACAGGTTAAAACTTAAACAGGGGAAGTTTAGCTTGGATATAAGGAAGAAATTCTTTCCTGTGAGGGTGGTGAGGCAGTGGAATGGGTTGCCCCCGGAAGCTGTGAATGCTCCATCGCTGGCAGTGTTCAAGGCCAGGTTGGACAGATCCTTGGGTGACATGGTTTAGTGTGAGGTGTCCCTGCCCATGGCAGGGTGGTTGGAACTAGACGATCTTAAGGTCCTTTCCAACCCCAACTATTCTATGATTCTATGATTCAATTCTATGATAAATGGAAGAGTGGGGAATTGTCTCTTACTACGGCAATATATGATCTTTAACAGCTATATGAAGACCTCATTTTGATTTTTCTGCCTGCTTTCGCCATTAGCTGCTCCTGTACTCCAGAAACCTATGGGCCTCACTGTGCATCGAAGTTTGATGACTGCCTGGGAGACTCTGAGACACTCTGTGGGCACGGCATCTGCATAGATGTAGACAGGGATCAGCCCAACAAGGTAAGGAGCAACACGTAAGTCTCCTTTTACAGCACAGCATGAATAAACTAATGCTGAGCATCATAGAACTGTGTAGCACATACAGCAGCTGAAAACCAGCAGGAAATGCCACTGTACAACATAACCTAACATTTCTAACATTGTCCTAAAGACAGCAGAAAGGATTGAAAATGCCTTGTGTCTTGTTAGAAGTACTTGTCACAGTATCAGATCTACTACTAATCGTAAAGA
Organism: Pezoporus occidentalis; assembly: GCF_034315485.1. Classification (NCBI taxonomy): domain Eukaryota; kingdom Metazoa; phylum Chordata; class Aves; order Psittaciformes; family Psittacidae; genus Pezoporus; species Pezoporus occidentalis. Next base: position 4,951,221 of record NW_026915725.1, read on the forward strand.
GCTTGGGAGTATAATTTGAATAAGTCAAAATCTTATTTGAAGAATAATATCTTTACTGGTCATTATTTGAGGTGTTCTAAATTGAGAGAATATTTTATTACTTAAATGATTAAGAAGGACAGACATAATAAATCTTGTTTTTCCTTGGAAAAGTCATACCTGTGGAACACTCTTTGTGGCCTGGGATCTGCAGCGGCTGCATAGCAGCTGCATGGCTGCTGCTTATCTTTGGCGCTCCTCACTGTCAGCTGGACTTGATCCCAAATTTCAGGCCCAAGTTCTCCAAGCGTCTGTGCTGGGTGGACGATAGCATACACTTGTGAATAGTCTTCTGGAGCAAGCCAGCTCATTCTTTTTGGGACAGAATCTGGGTACAGGATGTTCACTCCAAAGGGACATATGGAACATGCCAGCTTTGGTTCTTTCCACTCACAGCAGCCCTCCAAAACTACCCTGCCAAGACTTTTCTCCTTAACACTCCTATACACTCAAGCACTATTCCAGATACACCACATATTCTTTGTACTGTGCTATAAAATGACTTCTTTGGTCAATTTGTAAAAGTGTTCACAACTCATCACTTGTTTTCTGCCTATTTTTTGTGGAAGAAGCTTTTCAAAAGGGTTCAGTGTTGGCTTAGCAGTGTCTGCTCCTGTGACAGTCAACAATAAAGCTCCCATTAGCTTTAACTGGACCAAAGCAAGATAAATGCTGAAATCTGGCCATTAGTACAATTTACGAGAGAGAAAAATCTTTTCCTCAAATAAAACGCGTATTTGAAATTTAATGTCAGTGCTGCACACTGCACAGAATGCTGAACAGTTTTCCTTAAAGAAAACAGACGAGCTGATTTCAGGTTGCTTACACTGATCTGTTTACCCTGGTTAAAAAGCAAGCTGATGACTTTTAATTATGTTTATGTACAGTTCATAATTGCTGTTCATTTTCTCTGGGAGCTTTGGGGTAAATTGCAGGTTTCTTTTCTGAACATAATGAATGAGCCTGTTGTTGCTTCTGTAATCTAAATAGATAAATTCAGAGGAAGAAACTGACTGAGAAAACTACCAAAGCAACTTGTAAAAGAGAATGTGCAAACCTGTAATGCTCTGAAAGCTTTCCTGCTATAGTTTAAAAGACATTTTATAAATTGAATTCCTCCTGCGTTTTTCTTGTCTGTTCTAACTGTCTTAAATATGTAATGTGATGTTTACTGTGGCAGCCCAAGTACCGCTGTATCTGTGACACTGGCTGGATGTCCCCTCCTGGCAGCCCTGCCTGCAGTGCTGATATAGATGAATGCAGCCTCCCTAATCCACCATGTTCGCAGAATCCACTTGTGCAGTGCCACAACACACCAGGCTCCTACTCCTGTGGTCCCTGCCCCACAGGTATCGTGTCCTTTCATACTCTCAGGTGGGTAGAGGGTGGCTGTAGGGAGTACTGCCTCTATGTCATAAGCACAGGCACAGGATCCAGATGATAGTAACTCCGTGAAATGCTTTGGTCTGTATTCTAAAGAATAAATGTCTACAGGTTCTGTCTTATCTAGGCAACACAGGCAGTCTATCCTAATGTATGATTTATCCCATCCTAAACTAAGCATATGAATAGGTCTGGTGTACCCTCATGTGCAGAGGTACCTTCATGTTCATCATGTCCTATTACCTACATGTAATATGTCCGCAGCACTTTTGTAACTTTATGCTCACTGCCTTAAGGCAATATAAAAACCTAATTGTCCCCTCAAGCTGTACAACTTGTGATTCCTCTTCCTGAGTTGAGTAGGTGGTGGGTATAGGAGGAGTATTTGAAGCATTTAACCAGAGTTACGATAAAGCTTTGATGCAAATTGTACATGTGTGCACTAGACCAGAACAGTCTCCTCTTTAGGTTAAAGTGTGGAATATCCAGGTTACATTAAAAATAAAACATTCCTGCACGCACATATCCATCCCGTTGTGTTTGTGACCTATTTTTCAGACCAGTATTAATTTTCATCAGTTACGAGAAGGACAGGTCTGCTCTTGGGTTAGTGAAGTGTCAGTCACAGTTTTATGCTCTTTGAAAAGATCTGGTCAAAGCAGAAAATGAGAAGGCCACGCATTTTCTATTTTAACGTCTTTCCTGTGCTGCTTCTTAGGCTGGCAAGGAAATGGCTACAGTTGCCAAGATATTGATGAATGTGAAAACAATAATGGAGGCTGCTCAACAGCACCGATGGTTCAATGTATCAACACAATGGGATCCTTTCACTGTGGGGTCTGTCCACCAGGTAAAATGGATATTTTTTTGGCTGATGAAACTATAGAAAGACCTAAAAGATGAAGATTCAACACATTTGAACTTGTCTTATGGTAAAGTTAAGAAGCTGAAGATCGATTTTATGTAAAGAAGTATCACATACACAAAGCAATACTGTAATGTAGAATGCAGAGTACACGTATATTCAGACTGTTTCAGGTATTAGTTGAAATTTTGTAGAGTATGTCTGTAACAATGATCCCCTGAAATCCATTTCTTTTGTACTAGGTAGCCCTTTTCTGTGTAAGCATTCATTTGATGAAGTACTTCCTTTGTAAGATTATTAATGGGAAACAAAGACTGCATAACTATGATAGTAATTTTGTTGTCTGTATTAATTGAAAGGTTATCCTGTGTGCCATAAATCAGCCGTATTGTCTGTCTCAAAAAACCCTTGATATTTCACGCTCTGAATGCTGTCTAGGAAGGTAGCATGTCTGTTACAGTACAAGTCATGCAGTGGAAGTCATGACTTACATCTTTATAATATGTAGTTTATGATTGAAATATTTTATGAAATGCATGCAACCAACACTAGAGAGACTAGCAGGAAAACTGACCTTCCAATTGCTATTTAAATGGCAGTGGACTGTAGGTAGCGAAGACTCAGTTACTGAGTGCTGCAGGGTTATCACCATGCTAGAAATATGGCCTTGGATGAGTTTTGATGTGGTGGTGCAGCGGATCTCATCTCTGGCAGTGCAGAGCCTGTGCTCCAGTGCTTCTCTCCTGCGGAGCCTCCCAGGAGGAGCTGTGTGTTGTGTTTGAGACCTGAGGGCAGTTCTGATGCGCAGTGGGAAGCCTGGAGGTAGTCGTGGTTGGCAGATGCATAGGGAGGGCAGCACATGGTGACTGAAAGAGCAGAGCTTCTATGGACTTACTGAACTCAGCTATGTTTGTCTAGCACTAATACAACTGTTTTCTAAAATCATGGGAGGATTTAGTTGCAATCAGAATCCATCCATGCAATGGAGGAAAAACAGGTTTTACTTCAGTGGGTATCTCCACCCTTTTAGCTGCAGAAGACTATGATTTTACACCACAAATTAGTCTTTTGCTCACCGGATGATTGCTTTGATGTCGATTCTCAGAGAGCACAGTTTGTTACAGACTAACTATTATTTACTTCTGAACAGGTTATGAGGGAGATGGACAAACATGTACACAGGTTGATATCTGCTCAATAAATAATGGAGGGTGCCATCCTTTGGCTACTTGTACCTCAGGTCCAGGTACGATGATCTCTTACAGACTGTAAGTAATACCAATGTGAACCCCAAGGAGGGTTTGGTTAGGCTGAATCCACTTTGTAACAACATATTTAGATTGCAGCCCCTTCTCCACAGTCAGTTTTGCCTCATCAAAATGAGTTTACAGGCAGTTTAGCTAAAGCCAGCAGGCCTTTTAACCAACACTGACAGAAACAGATTTAGGCTCCATCAAAGTGCAGGTTTAATCATAAAAATGTGGAGACCTTCGCCTTACCTCTTTGATGGGGTATTCCAATTTCAGCTGCTTTTACTATTCTTCTCCTTTCTATTAATATCCTTTGACTACTCCCAATACTTCTGATGAAGTTGACCTCGGACTCTCAGGTGCCCACAGCAAAACAACACTAAGGTATTTCCATGGCCAAACTGGACAGTGGCCAGGGAATGTGTCAAAAGATAAAATAAGTTAGAATTATATTATTAAAACTCTGCTTCAAAATGTCAAGGACCTTTACTGTCATTGGTATTGTTGTTGTAACAAGAACTGAATTACTTTCTGTATGTTGTCTCATTTCCCAAGGGTCAATACCATTTTGTTCCTGCACATCTGGGTACACTGGAAGTGGATATGGGCCAAATGGGTGCTCCCCTCTCAGTGATATCTGTCAGCTGCAAAACCCTTGTGCAAATGGGCAGTGCTTGGTAAGTACTTGGCTCCTGACTATTAGTGACAACGTTATGTAGTTTTAACCAGCAACAACAGGGAGCCTGGTGAGACTGAAAGCTGAGTGCGCACTTAACTAAGTGTAATGAGGCAAGGTCAGTGGGGAGTGGGAGATCAGCAGATATACCTGGAGAAAACAAAGTGAGTTTCAGGGCATACAAGCAATTTCTTTGTGTTTGAAGTAGATGCAGCAATCTTGGCGCTAGCAACTTGAGAGACTGCAGCTGGTACTCCAAGCTAATGATGGGATGCTGGTGCTGGTAGGGAAGAACTGATGAGTGGCAGTCCCCTGTGGGACAGGGAAGTAATTTACCACCTTGTATCACAGAGGAGTTACCCATGACAACAAAACCAATAAACGGTTGACCTCAGACTGTCAATATCCAGTACAGTTAGTTATGTGTGCCTAGGCTGATGAGAGCCCTCCTGGAGTCTCAGGCTGTATATAGGGGTATGGAAAGGGTACTTCATGGGGATTGGTTGTACTCCTGCTGGTAGCCAAGTGTTTTGGACCTTAACTAACTGGCGGTGTGAATTCATTCTCATGCACAGCAACCATTTAGTTTGTTCATATGGACACTGTGAAGGCCTTTTGGCTTCCTCAGCGATGTGTGGTGTGCTCAGGAAAGTCTGTGCTGCAGACCTAGGGATTTTGATAATTCTGTTCTGGAGGACATTTATGATGATTTTGGAGAAATGTTCACAGGTGATCTAATCTAATTTACTTTTTCTGACTATTCAGAAACTATTTATTTTAGTCAGTCTATTAAAAACCATTATGTCTTCCCCTAAATTTACCCTAACATACAACTGTAGGCAGTCATGGCTATGAACTACTCCGTAAAGATAACAACACAGTCAGATACTTCAGTAAAGGGACTACAAGAACATATGAAATGGAGAAACAGCAGAGCTACATTTGGCCAGTGTAATGACAGATGAAATGTAACATGCATGAAATAACAGAAAACACATTTTCACCTTCTAAAGCAGCATTCAGAGCACTAAATACACATCAAAATCGTCTTCCATCACATTGAAAATCTCTGTTCAGGACACAAAGGACATGAACAGAGAACACAGAAGGAAATAGAGAATATACAACATTGGTTGTATGTCATCAAAGGCGGGATTGTTAGCATGTACCTTGGAATACATTGTTCTTTACTTGTAAAAAATGTGCCTGTAAAACAAGAAGTATAAGGGAAGAGGAGACGTGAAATGAAAACAGTTAAGTATACAGAAAAACCTGATTATAAGGAAAAGTAGTAAAGGTTGAGACAAAGAAATGGAAGAGACACACAGAATAAAGAATAATGCAGAGAAGGCAACAGAATTGTTTCCATTGAATATTCCTCAGGGTGAAAATGAAAGTTAACAGCCCACATAACTGCAGTGCAGACTTCCCAGGAAACAGGCTTGAGATAAATGACTTATAAACCACTGTTATCTTGACTTGCTATTTATAAGGTTTAGATAATATGATTGACTTGTTTCTAGGGTGATTGTTTCAATGCCAAGCAAACAGTTCTCTGAATGGCTAAATGAATACAGATTCTGGCTTTTTAGAAAGTAATTTGAAAGAGCCCTGCAAAGAAATAACTTAATAGAAAAAGAAAGAGCTAGATAATCTGATTTAGCTTTAGGTTTATTTTGGAACTCACCAGTGACTATCAAGGCCATTAAATTCCAAAGATTTTATTTCTTTGCTCTGATATCTCCACATAAAGTAAGGATAAATACCAATCTTTCTGCCAACTCATTCTCATCGAGTTTATTGTATTTGATTATATCTGTAGGCAATGATCTCTGGATATTTCTGCCTGTGTAATGTGGGCTGGACAGGCCCTAACTGTACAGAGAATATTGACGAATGTGTTAGCAACCCATGCCAGAATGGGGGGACCTGCACCGATGAGGTCAATGGCTACTCCTGCGAGTGCACCAGTGCCTGGACAGGACCACAGTGCCAGACCGCCCAACAAGGTACAGCCAGACTTTCCCCCCCCAGGAGAAATGGACCACCAGACTGCAGATAGTAGATGCTTGATACATATGATTAATATGTGAATAAGAACCAAGTTATGATGGGAAAAAAAAACAGCCTTCTTCTCAGTGGATTACAGGTCCCAAGCCAAAGTTCCTTGATGTCAGTTTTCCATAAGTTTTGTTTATAGCTGCTTTGTTTAGCTGTAGGAGTGTAACAATTGATCTGCAGGCCCACTGGCCTTGACTAGATGCCAGATATACCAAAATCAGATCTCTGTTCCTGAGAAAGTGGTCTGGTAAGCTGGTTGAGAAAGAAGATCAGAGACCTCATAGCAGCCTTCCCGTGTCTGAAGGGAGCCTATAAGGATGCTGGGGAGGGACTCTTCATTAACCACTGTAGTGGTAGGGCAAGGGATAATGGGTTCAAACTTAAACAAGGTAAGTTTATATTGGATATAAAGAGGAAGTTCTTTATGGTGAGGATGGTGAGGCACTGGAATGGGTTGCCCAAAGAAATGGTAAATGCTTCATCCCTGGGAGTGTTCAAAGCCAGGCTGGACAGAGCTGTGGGCAACATGGTCTAGTGTGAGGTGTCCCTGCCCAAGGCAGGGGGTTTGGGACTTGATGATCTTAAGGTCCTTTCCAACCTTACCTATTCTATAATTCTATGATTCTAAGATCCGATACAAGTAGAACAGATTTACAAGAGAATACATTAATATTTATTTTATGCATACTATTTCATTTGTTTTGAAGCTGAGATGTCCTGACATTCTTAGTCAAGAGGGAAAGTCAGGAACAGTTTCCAAACATAAATTTAATGAAAGAAATATTGTGAATGAAAATGCAAGACCGAGTTTTATAGAGTGACTGAAAGGTTCTGTCTTTAACATTTCTTCTCAGTATCACTTTTTCTGTTTGTCTGGGATTTTTTTTCCATTAATTTTAATTAAACAAGGTCAGAATAGCATTTCAGTGAGAATCCCTGTGGCAACCATCTATCAGATGGCTTGTATTTATTGCAGGTTGCTGTGAAGAAAGCAGATTAAATTTTCACAGAATCTAGACTGTAAAACTTGCACTGAGCCCCTGTGAAATATGGTCTATTTTAGAGCAGCCTTCTGAATCTAAAGGGGGCCTACAAGGATGCCAGAGAGGGACTCTTCAGCCAGGACTGTAGCAATAGGACAAGGGGTAATGGGTTTAAACTTAAACAGGGAAAGTTAAGTTTAGATATAAGGAATAAGTCCTTTACTATGGTGAGGCACTGGAATGGGTTGCCCAAAGAAGTGGTAAGTGCTCCATCCCTGGCAGTGTTCAAGGCCAGGTTGGACAGAACCTTGGGTGACACGGTCTAGGATGAAGTGTCCCTGCCCACGGCAGGGGGGGGTTGGAACTAGATGATCTTAAGGTCCTTTCCAACCCAAACCATTCTATGATTCTATGATTCTATGCTACTTCAGGCTTTTTCCTATTTTCCTTAAATATATAACTAATAATATTTTATTATCAAGCACATATAAAAATATGTATATATATATTTAACCATTCATAATAGGAGGGATATAAAACCAAGTTTTATCCAGTGAGAAAGTATCAACTTTTGGTTTAGTTCCTCATCAGGGGAAAAAATAATACATTTTATGACATGTTAATTCTGGATGTGGTTGAGAAACGGTGAGATGTTTGAGGTGGACACTTAGATTCTTTTTACCACTCACTGAAACAAAATACTTCAGTTTGTTGAGAATCAAGTGTTTCTTTAGCATCAGTTCAACCTTTAACTGGAGCTGCTTGCTGTACACCATAGCTATATGTGCATTGTATTTTGAGTGCTTTATAGACATATTTTTCTGTAGGTTTGGGATTTCTAGTTCACAGCTCCCATTCACTGAATGACTCAGTGAGAAAAGAGACAACAGCATTTCATGAGAGGTATCATCAGACCCAGAAATCTGACCAAAAAAAGTAAATGGGACAATAAAACACCTGAAGGATAACTTCAATGATGGACCATTACTGAGAAAGACAATTTTGGATCATGTTAGCTTCAAAATATCATTTCACTGTAGGTGAAAAATGTAAAGACTCTGGAGAAATTTTAAGGAATTTAAAGAATTCTGAGAAAAATTAAATAAATCTGGAGGTAGCCTTCTGGAAACAAATTTGTTTATGGACATTTTCCTAGATAGAATCAACATCTCTTGGCAGTATCCATATATTCCAGCTGCAAATCTTTGCTCTTTTTCCAGGAACTACTTTTCTCTCAGGGAATAATTTTGCTTAGTATTTTGTGATGTCATTCCACTTTAGAGGAAATTCTGGAATCTTTTATAGATGTATCTTTCACCCTTGTTTTAGATGTGTATGAAGCTAGAAAGTTAGGAGTTTGAGTCTGTATAGTGATAGCATGAATTAATTAGTTTAATTTTCCGTCTTTTTCTGCAGTTTGTGGAGGATATCTCTCAGGCTCCAGGGGGACTTTCAGTTATCCTAACAACCCAAACAGCCAACAGTACAACAGTGGAGTCAGCTGTGCTTGGGTTATCCAAACTAACTCCAACAAGGTAAAATAGAGCTGAGGTTAAAGAAACCCTTACTCTGCAGGACCCCATAGCTCATCAGAGCAAACACGACCACCTTCATGCCACATGTTCCAATATTGTCATCCAATCCCCTCAGAATAAATAGCTTTGCAAAAAGAGTAAGTTTCAGATCCCTACAAGCCATCAGGCTCCTTACCTAAAGAATTTGCCTGGGTTACCTTTTCAGGCTTTTTCCTATGCAACTGAAGGTTAGAATTTCTTCACCTACCACCAGCTAGAGAAGGTGCCATTAGTTTATGATGCGATCTGTGAATAGCTGCATGAGAAGCGCTCTGCTCTGATGGGCTCCACGGTTGGTTTGTAAGCTAAGTGACCCCACAGAAATTTTATGTTTCTGATTTCTGAGCCCCAGAAATGTGGAATTCATATTATCAATGCCTTTGTGTAGTAACAGCGTTTGAATACATTTAAGGATTAATTTTTAAATGTTGCACTTCAATGTTCATTCTGATTCTGATCTGCAACTAACAGGTCTACTTGGGTATAAATAACAGCTATAAAATATGTTATTTCACACTTTAGCACTTAGATTTCTTACTTGGGATCTAAATCTTTGATCTATTTTTGACATTTCATGGAATGAAGTAAGTAGCTTCATAAACCAGTGGTTGCTAGTGGTTTATACAGCATTATATATATGTATAATATATATGGATATACAATGTGTATCCTCAGCTTTAAGACTGAGAGCCACTCCTGTCTTCAGCAGAGCTATCTTAACACACATCAGTGAGGAATCTGAACATATATATAAAAAGCTGTGAATGTCAACTAAGTATCCAGAGTAGGCTTGGGATACACTGTTTTATGTGTGAAAAAAAAAAAAAAGATAATTTAACTTTTTTAACTGCCTTGACAATACTTTAACCATAGAAGGAATGAGAAATATTACTTATCTGATGAGAAAACTTCCATGGGAAACCTGAAATAATGTATTTTATGCATATTTCAAGCCTTTCTCATGGCTTGAAATAGATACATAGCTATATTTCACACATACAACAAACACAGGCAAATGGTCTCAATTATTAGTTTATAGAAATGATACTCCTTCCAGACAACTTCTCTGTCCTAATTCTTTCCTTTTGACCCTTAAGGTTCTGTAATATCTTCTTCTGTCCTGGAACTTCTCAGGAAATGGCATAATGGCTCCAAAGCGTGTAGATTCTCACAGCTGCGTGAACACATGTATCTGCTCTTTACAGGGTGTCTCAGCAGATGAAAAAAAAAGAGAGTTTTCTTGTTTTGTTAATTCCCATTAGATTCTGCGTATTGCTTTCCCATTCTTCCATCTGGAGTCAAGTAATGAGTGTAACTCTGACTTCCTTCAAATACACGATGGGCCTTCAGCGTCAGTGCACATGCTGGGGAAATACTGTGGCTCCTCACCTCCTGCAGAACTTTTCAGTTCCCACAACTCCCTGTATATTTGGTTCTACTCAGACCACACTGTTACAGCTGGAGGTTTTACTGTTCAGTGGGAATCTCGAGATCCTGGTAAGTTTGATGAAATGCTTAGTAATTTAGCATTTTTGCAGCTTTGAAGCAAAATGAATGACTTGTTTCCTCTGATTAGGAAGCATTAGGAGAGGTAGGACAGTATTTTACTAGGGAGTGGAGCTGAAATGTCACTTTAAAACATTTAAACTCCAAATTTTTTTCTTATTACATCTATATAAATCAGCTTTGCCTGGAATTATTTTTTTGGTTTTTAATGAAAACAGTTTTGTGCTAGGATAAAACATGGAAACTAATTGTGAAGTACAGAAATTCAGATTAATTTTCTAAATCCAATCCAAAACACGGTGCTTTTGATCGTTCTTCTAAAGACATTTCCATCATAACTGGGAACCGTTACGCTTTTATAACTGAGATGCAGAATTAATTGTAAAATTAAAAAAAAAAAAGTAACTTGGTTTGTTCGGTTTGATATTTGGTTTTGAATTTATTTTGAATCCCAAGTGATACTTTGTTTTGACACTACTGGGGAATTCATCTGACCTGACACATGGTGTTCTGCTTTTCTGTTAGAATGTGGTGGTGAGTTGACGGGTACTTACGGCTCAATAAGCTCTCCAGGATACCCTGGTAACTATCCTGTAAACAGGGACTGTTTCTGGACCATCTCAACCAGTCCTGGCCTCCTCATCACATTTGCTTTTGGCACACTAAGCCTAGAACACCATGAAAACTGCAGTTATGACTATTTAGAGGTAAAGTGTAATTGTGGATTATGACAACATTTTATGGCTATGTTATTGCAAAACAAGATATTTCAAAACTTTTGTACATACAGACAGGAAAATTCAGTCCTGGGTTGAAATGATCATTTGTACTTATTTCAGCCATAAATGCACAATCAGATACGGGCAATATAACAGAAGGAGGGTGAGAGCCTGCTTCACTGAAGACAGTGGAATCTTGTGACTAAAGGTGACAGGATTCAGGCAAAATACCTGTAGGAAGCTTTCACTTTCTTACAAAGTTCAGTTTCCAAACTCCTTGTCAGATGTCAGCCCACAGAGTATTACCATGCTAAGGTAAACTATTATGAAAAGGAATCTAATAGTAATAGATTCAGTCTGTGACTTGATGTGTGAGCTTAAGGCATTTTGCCAAGTGTAATGGCTACAGGACTCACCAGTATCCAGTCATGGAAATGAGAAGCTGTTCTAGAATAGCATGTTCTCCAAAACTGCAGTGCAGACCATGATTTCAGGAAAGCAGTTCAACAGCAGATCTCCTGATACTTTCTCTTTTCACAAAACTCCTCCTAGGAACACAATCGCTGCTATGCTGGTGGGTCTATTTCTGGGTTCCCCTGTGTTTGGCGGAAACTTCCTATGAGCTTTCCCTCCATTTATCATCTACAATATCTCCTAGGCCCCCTGAGATAACTTTAAGAGTGTTACTACTGTTTACAGTTGGGACAAATCTAATAACCCTAAATGCTGTTTTATCATTCTGTCTAGATTAGAGATGGTCTTCTTCCACAAGACCCTGTCCTTGTTAAATACTGTAGCACTGGGACTCCACCTCCACTCCAAACCACTGGTCCATATGCATGGATTCACTTTCACTCTGATGACTTTGTTACTGATAAAGGCTTTCACATTCTCTATACAACATCTCCTGGTAAGTAAAATTCAGCGTTAAAGGATGATCTGTGACTTTTCTAAGATATAGCCAATAACACATGAATGGATGCAATGAACACTTGCTATTTCATAATACAGAAATCCTCTTTGATTTGCAGCCTTTGTACACAGGCAGCCTAAACTGAAAGAGTTACCATACTTGTGAATATTTCAACTGATTTATTCTTTTTTTTAATATAGCAGATCCAAGTTGTGGAGGAAATTACACGGACAGTGAAGGGGTTATCACATCCCCTTTCTGGCCTAACCCTTATATCAGCAACCGACAATGTATCTACATTATCCGACAACCAGAGGATGAAAAAATATACCTCAACTTCACCCATATGGAGCTGGAGAGTCACACTGATTGTTCATCGAATTATATTGAGGTGACTTCTCTCAATGGGTTGATATGAGAGGTTGATTGCATGTGTGTACAAAACCATGCTGCATCATTTCCGTCACAAGGGCCACTACAGAAATAGGTGTAGTTTTAACTATAGCAATTTTTTGGGTTCATAAGTCACCGGGGCTAAAAAAGCATGACTGTATATCTGGAATGAAGCAAAGGAAAGTGAACAAGAAAATCTGGCTAGGTTAACACTAATTCTTAATTGGCTATATATGATTAAGGTGGAGTTTGGACCTTTGCTAAATGCATGCCAAACACAAGAAAATAGAAACAATACCATAGCCACTATGCAGTGTTTTCTGGAGTCATGGTGTTATTCAGAAAATCCTGTTCTGGCACAAAAGGGAAGCGCATGATATATGTATGTACGTATACATACAAACATATACATACATACACACACACACACATACATATGTAAAACCAGGAGTTTATTGTTAGCATAATTGAAATCTTACAAGTCTAATTCAAGAATTGTTATCAATCTAAATCTAATTATAAAAAATAATAGTACAGTTAGAATGTTTATATGGAAAATATGATAATTAGAATAGTCATGTTGATACTAACTGGGATCCACTTGAGGTGATATTTATGTTTGCTTTCACACCTAGCTCTCTCTTCACTGGTCTGCAGCTTCATGTTATACCTGGATTTGCTACCATAGGGTGCCTTTTTGGGTTTCTTTGGTTTGTTTTTTTGGTTGTTTTTTTTTCTTTTTTTCTCTGTTATTCCTATAGCCGGTTTTGTCCGGTTCCAGGTCTAAATTTCTTTAACTGATGGTAGGAGAGGTTTGGCATGGGCTCGCAGGGGCCATGGGGCTTCCTGGAGAGGCACAACAGGGCCTTCTGACCTGGCCAGTGAGCAGGACAGCCCCGGACATCAGGCGCCTTCCTGGGGATGGGGATGGACCAAGGCCACATGGGTATGCGGGCACGGGGGTGAGCCTGGCTTATCAGAGCCTGTGGCCAGGAAGGGCTATTGGAGCTGGAGACTCCCCTGCTGCAGGGTCGCTGAGGTGGGGACTCATGGCCCTGGGGGGTCAGCATGAGTTCCTGGCTTTGGGCAGGGTGCAGGGGTCCTGGGGGAGGCAAGGCTGTGACAGTGAGTCCTGGTGGTGCCCCCGGGGCCTGACAGGCTCTTTATGTTGGTGGCCTGTGACCCTTCTCCTGTCATCCTGTCCCTGTTCTCCTCTGGTTTGTGCCCTGACTCAAAGCTGTCAATGCCTGCTGTCGTACCTGTACTTCTCCATACTGTCATAATACCTCATCCTACATGGAATGACTGCTGGGTACTCCTGCTTGTATAAAGCTGTGGCTGTACCACACAGAGGTAAAACTGTTAGTGAAGGTGCTGCAGCAACTGAAGCAGGTGGGAGAATCATAGAATCATATACTCAGCTAGGTTGGAAAAGACCTTTAAGATCATCAAGTCCAACTGTTACCCCACAGCTGCTAAGTCCACCACTAAACCATGTCACTAGGGACCCCATGTACATGTTTTTTCATTTCCAGGGATCATGATTCCACCACTTCCCTGGGCAGCCTGTTCCAGTACCTGACTACCCTTTCAGTGAAGAACGTTTTCCTAATATCCAATCTAAATTTCCCCTGACACAGCTTGAGACTGTCACCTCTCATCCTATCGTTTGTTACCTGGGAGAGGAGACCAGCCACCTCCCCTGTCCATCCTCCTTTCAGATAGCTGTAGAGAGGAATAAGGTCCCCTCTGAGGCTTCCCTTCTCCACGCTAATCAGCCCCAGTTCCCTCAGCCGTTCCTCTCCAGACCTGTGCTCTAAAAGAAAACCCTGCAGCCCAGAGCAGAGCTGGGTCCCCCGCTGCTGGCTACGCAGTTAAGTGGCAGCACAGGTTTGGTTTTGTGTTTAATCTCTTCTTGATCAAGTCAGGAATAGGCTCCTGTGAGCTCCATGTACTTAATCTGTTTGTAAAAAATGTTACTGTACTGACATCGTTCCCTTCCCTCCTCCTCCAGTGCAGACACTTTGGTTGGAATGAAGTGTAATTAATTTCTGGAATGAGAGGGGAAGTGTGTTTAATGAAAACAGACAGCTTTTGTTTGCTTGGCCTAGTACTCCTCTTGCCTAATTGCTGGCAGAACAGCAGCTAAATTCACAGCAGCCAGAGAGACAAACCCATTTCTGTTGAATGCAATTGGTTTGTATTAGTTCAGCAAGGCATTTACCTCACTGTTTGCGGATCAGTCACAAGCCATTCAGTGTCCCTGTGTTTCTGTCCTTCACGTCTTCCTGCCCTCTCACTCAGTGGCTCAGCCCAGAGCAAAGAAACAGGACCGACATTTTCTGACAAGGACAGTCAGTGTCACTAAAGCACTGAGTTCTTTTATCAAGGCCTGATTTTCCACGTATGTGCATTTTGTAATGAGGTTCAGCTAGAGAGGTAGCTTTTTGGTGCTTCAGGTACTTTAAAGGTCACTCTCGGACAACTGTTTTGTCATTTTGAAAAGGCACAGATTTTTCCCGGCCCTGGTGATACAGGAAACCTGCAGAGTTTCCACAGGGACCAGACACAGCTCACGGGCACTTGTTTAGGGAGGGATGCTTACTCTCTTACTAAGGAAGGAACAGCCTGGGACCAGAGATCTGCAATAAGAAACTAGAGACAATAAAACTTATCTAAGTAAGACTGAGATGTGGTGCTGCAGAGGTAAGGTGTTAGCCAAGACAGCTTCTTTTCCATGCCATTCTTCTAGCTGGCAATAGGAGACATTACTGACATACTTTAATGAACCTGTTATTTTTAACAGTACTCACTGGGCTTTATAAACCAAAAATGTAAGGAGAATAAGATCAAGAAAAAAAATATAAACTCCTGTGAACCATAGTTCTGGAAAATTTCACTGCTGTCCAAAGACTTTCTAAATACTCCGGCACAAATTCTGATCCCAGTTGCTGTGCTGTAAATCAGAATAATTCTGTCACCTTAAACTCAAATTCCAGGGAAATTAAATATATCTGTTAGTCAGAAAGCCGTCTCACCAGCTTGAGATTGCCAAAGCTGGGCAAGCAGGCCTGCCACTGCCACCTGTTCACCAGAGGCTTCCCTGCCTTCTTTCAACTTACGGAGGAATACAGCTAAGGAATGAGGGGGCCCTGAAAACTGGATGTCCCTGTCTTTGCCAATGGTTTCACTGGAATGATTTTTTTTGGATAAATAGCACATAGGTGCATTTAAAAGCGGCTCCAGCTACATGAGCTACCACCACTTTTACAGCAGAAAAGAGCTCTTTTATTTTCAGGAGAATCTTTGGGAGAAAAAATGCATTTATTTGCTTGGGTAAATAGCAGAGGACCTGGCTTTTTTTGACTTCATCTTGTTGGCTGCCCACTTGGAATTAGATGGGCACCTCAGAGAGTGTTCCATGCTCCTTGGCTATACCAGTGCTTTGCCTGGTCCCTTGGATGCACTTATTCTTACAGGCTGTGGGTTCAGAGCCTGAAGTTCAGATATGCAAATGCCTCTTTCCCTTCTAGTACTTTTGATAATCAAGGTTTCTAATCAACTTCTGCGAAAACACATAAGATACATGTCTCTTTCGATTAGCAAATTAATTGAGGTCAGTAGAGTGGCAGGGCAGAAGGTAAAAGCTGGAAGTGATTCCCTTCATTACCATTATTATGCATTGGACCCGTCAGATAAAGTAATAGAAAGATGTCAGTATACCTCTTTACTGCTTTGGGGACTCAGAGCTGCATCTCCTGTAAGTGAGCTGTCTGGCTGCATTGCTGTAAGGGTGTGATTGGACATGTTCTGGAGAAGTGACACTGAAAAATCACTAGAAGCTTCATGGTGAAAGCAAGAAAATCACAAATCATACCCCCCCCCCCCCCCCTTTTTTTTTTTTCTAGCAGGATTTAGTGCTGGCAAAATTTTCATAGCTATCGCTGGTGAGCACTCTGCCTGGCTCTTTCATGCTAAAGGTGTCACTTTTGGCAGCAGTGTTAAAGCTGTGGTTCACAGAGAAGACCTGTTTCATCTTTGTGTCCTGTGATAGTAACGTGTGTGTCTTCTGTGCTGATCATCCAATCTTTCTTTTGAGCTCTTGTAAATCTTGTACTTGTGCCAATTACTATGATGGTTCTTTTTCTCTCTTACAGATTAGTAAATTAGTTGCTCCTTTTGTTGTTTAGTATCCTTAGTGAGATTATAATTTTGTCTGGATATCAGATCCCAATGCTTTTCTGGTCTGATGTTCTTTTTTTATTTTCGATGACTAGGTTCGAGATGGTGACAATGAGATGTCTTCTCTTATTAGCAAATTCTGTCATAGTACACTCATGTCTCCAATCACTTCTACCAGCAACAGTCTTTGGATCAAGTTCAAGTCCGATGCTTCTGTGCAAAGGGCTAGCTTCAGGGCCGTTTATCGAGTTGGTAAGAGGAACTGGTGACTTGCACAATGAATTGATCTGTAATTTGGACATTTTCAGCCATTTCAGTGTTATGTTATCCATATAATGGGTTTAAGACAAAATTCAGAAGAAAGAAAATCAAAAAATAGGGTCAATTTATTTATTGATTGCCACTTTTGGAAATGCTAAGATGATGTCTGAAGTAGGTCTGTTGTAGGCACTCCTAGCATGCTTGCTGGGATGTGCACCCCTCATTGCTTCTATTAATGATAAATCACTTACTGCTGACATACCAAAGAGGATAGAGCTATAAATCTGACTAAATATTTTTACTTTATATCTTCCTATATTTCAGTTCTTAATCACCAACAAATCTATCTGTGTTTTTGAAAGGAGTCAAATCCATTAGTTACCATGGTATGGTCAGATTGATGGTATCTGTAGGTACATGTTTATGCTATACATATAGCAATATGCTATTTTAAATACATTTTAATACTAGTTTGATGATTGGTAGTAGATGCTGTGAGAAGATAGGTTTTTAGAGGTGGTTTTCTTTTAATTTCATAGTGATATTTATAGACATCATGTTATACATTCCTTGAAACCATTCTTCACAAGTACTTATTCTTAGTGTCTCTTGGCAGCCTGTGGAGGCTCCTTGTCTGGAGCAGGCACCATCCATTCACCTTACTACCCCAGGGTGTCCCCTCACCCAAAGACCTGTGAGTGGATCATCTCCCAGCCAGCTAGCAAAGTGGTGATTTTTAACTTTATTGACTTTGACATTCGGAATACAACCACCTGTGACTCGGACTACATTGAGGTAAAGAATAATACATATATACTATGAATAGTAGATAGATTCCTGTCTGTATATTCATTCTCATAGTCCTTTCCACCAAAGCTGAACTGCTTGACAATTATAAAAGTTATAAAAGCTCTTCCAGGTTCATAATGGGATCCTAAACCTTTTCTTCATTCTCTGAAGATCGTATGACCACTTTCATAATCAGAGACAAGTATGAGGTGTTTTTAAATAGACAGACCTGGTTTTGGAGGTTTATGTGCTGCTTACTGTTGATGGTGTAAGATCTCGGCTTTTATTCATGTGACATGCTTTGGGTGGGAGAGTGCTTCTCTGGCAGTCGTAAGGTCGCATTGTATGTGCATATAGCAGAAACCATGCTGAGGAAAGTGTAGGGTTTGACTTACTAAGGGTCTCCTTCATATGGTCCTTACAAATTCATTTGTGCTTAAAACTTTAATATAATAGAAGTTTGTATGGGATGTTTCTAATGCATTGTTCTTCAGGTCAGAGATGGTAACAGCACAGATGCTCCTCTTCTGGAAAAATATTGTGGTACAGCTGTACCATCTACAGTGCAATCTACGAGGAACAATCTCTATATCAAATTCAGAGCTTCTTCTTTTTCCAGCCTTGGATTCAGAGCTGAATACTGGCCATTAGATACAGGTAAGGATTTTTTTTTATTGTTTTTCTGTGTTGGGACTCACCAGATTTTCCTGTACACTGAAAACATCTGGCCATCAAGTTTTATGATGGTGTGATGGGAGATAAACTGTGAATCAATTACCGTGTAGTATGCATTGAGGGGAAAAACAAGACTATGAAATTTCTAGAAAGAGAATAAATTTTATAAGTGCCTAACTTTTTTATAAATGTGTCATTTAACCTGATATTTTAAATCCCTACAGTATGTGGAGAGATGCTTACTGAGCCGGAAGGAACTATTACAAGTCCTAGTCATCCAGATGTCTACCCACATGGTATTAACTGTACCTGGATTATCAACATTGAGCCCAGCTACCTTATCCGCCTGACTTTCACTTCATTTAACTTGGCGTTTGATTATGATTGCAAAAGTGAATATCTTGAAATATATGACAACATCACTGTGGAAATACTGGGAAGGTGAATATGTCTATTAGCCTACTGAGCTGAATTACTGTAGAGGGAGTGCTGTTCTGTATGTCTCGACATCCAAGGTCAAAGCAGCTTGCCTTCTTTGATCATGGAATGAGAAGCACATTTATTAAATATTATACTGAAACTAACTTGGGTCAAAAGGGCAGCTTTTTTAAGGACAGGTTTCAATATCTGTCATTGTCCAGTGCCATTAACATTTTGATTTATGGGAAATAAATTCATAAGCATTAATGTATATGTGCCCAAGGAAAGACGTGATGTGAAAAACTTGCAGAAGTGAAAGATTATTAAAAGATTATGCACTTGGATCTCAGCAAAATCTAAACCAAAATCTGCATTTTATAGGAATTTGGTTTCACTTTCTCCTGATGTGTGATTTTCTCTTAGGAAAGAATCTTTTCTTTTTTTCCCCTTCTCCAGTTGGGGTATACACAGGGTTTTCTTGCCACTCTAGAATTCAAGAACATCTTTACTACTTGGGAGTGATATTCAGATGCAGCTACAGACTGTAAAGTAGTTGGCTGACATGGCAGTATTTTGGAAAATAAAAAGCAAACAACTCTCATAATGCAGAGTGTTTTGCACCCTTAGTCTTTGGCCAGCCACTCTGACTCCTACAAAAGAAGAGAATGTGTTGTAGGTACAGCATAGAATAATTTCAATATGAGTTTGGTAACTTGATGAACTGTTTCTTCTCTGATTTTGCCCAAAGTTAGACTTGTACCCTTCCTTGTACATGTGCTATCTAGTCCCATGATACAGGGTATATGGCTGGGATCTGTGCCATACAAAGAAGAAATTTGTGTATGTGTAGCTGTTCTAACTTCCCAGGAAAGCTGAGTCCCCTTCCAATAATACAGACGTTTCATAAAGTACTGCTATTCTATCTGGGGCATATTTTTGCTGCAGGTACTGTGGAAGATCAATTCCACCATCGCTCACTAGTGGTGGCAACATCATGACTTTGTACTTCGTGACCGATCACAGTACTGCATCTGAGGTTTTTTCAGCTAATTATATCTCCCTGGATGCATCAAAAGGTAATATCTCAGTCTGTTTGTTATGCAAATTCAATGTTTTCATCTGTCACTGTAAATAGCCACTATGTGAAGCAGAAACATTATTTTATGTGTTAACAGAAGACTGCTTGATGCCTCTTCTACCCTTTCTTATTTATCCTGCTTTATTCACAAGCTTTTTCCTCCCTAGAAAAGGAGAAAGCAATTTCTATAAGCAAAACTGCTATTTTCTTTAAAAAGCCAGTAAGAGCTGACATGGCAGAACTACATTAATTTAGGCAAAATGTTTTCTGAATTTGCTTTGTCCGTTCTGAGCTGAGTATGTGTGGTCTAGGAAGCTTTGCTACTGTGGACAACTCACTTGCATGGGAGACTTTCAGGTGCCACAAAATTGATTTAGTCGCTGCTAAGATTTGATATTGATGATGGGCAGAAAAGGTCATATAGGATGAAATTTGATAGAGCAGAAAAATTACCCGAAAGCACAAGCTGTCTTTCTTTTCATTACAACAGAATCCAATGTTTTTATGTCCCCTAGAGTTCAAGGCTCCTGTTATGCCTTAAATCTGTTCTGAGTATTGACTTTTAAGGGGAAAAAGACTACTGAAGAGAAAAGAGCCATTCATTTCCTTAGTTCTCTGCACTTGAAAAAGCAATCTCTTGGTAAAAGACTGTAACTACCAGTTTCGTAGACCCAATAGCCGTGGGTCTGCTATTGCTCCACTCATTGCTGCACGCAGATCTGTAGTAGAAGAGGGACAGGTTCTACTAGCAGAATTAAACTTCAGAAGATGCAGAGTAAGACAATGAAAAAAAAGTAGCTGGGTTACTTGTGTATTCATCATTAATCAGTTTCTAGGTGGTTTGTGTGTATGAGTGCAGACTATGAGCAATTTATTAGATGAATACCTGATACTCATCGTACTTATCTGTGCAGCCATAAACTACCAACAGCTGCTCCTTGTTTGCCCTTAGTTTCTTCAATAATTTTTTCTACTTTCTGAGTTTCTCCAACTTGTTTAAAACCAGAAAAATTGTGAAATATAACAGCTTTCTTGGTGACACCTTGGAAAATTTGGCTATTATTTAATCTCTCAAGCATGTGTGTATGTGAGACTAGTACAGATTTTGCTACTATGTGTTTATTCATTATCAGATATCTTACAAATCCAAGTAACCAATTTTTTCAGCTGCATTCATTCATTGAGTTGTCTGGCATGAAAACCAAAAAGCCAGTAAAATCAGTTAAGATTTAATGAGAACTGTTCCAAGGAGGGAATTTCTGTTTGTTAGAAAGTAATCGACCAAACCCCAAGTTCTACTTTTAAAAAATCTTTCCAAGAAAGACTCTGTAGTTTAAAACCTGAGTTCTTACTAGTGGGAAATTGTGGAATTGACAGCCTTATAAAATTTTTTATGATCTTGTTTTTGCAGCTGCAAACTAACTTCTGCAAATATATTTTTCCTTTTACCTCAGATTAATATTTCATAGGTAGATTTGGTTCCTTCCTAACTGTTCTTGTAGCAGCTCTTCTCACAACTCATCAAGATCAAAATATTCTTTATTCAACATTAATCTCTATTTCTGTCTCTGTGTAACCTCATCTGTTTCTCTTCTTGTTAGTTACCTTAGTGCTGTCCAGCTTTGCTGCTCTGTCTCCTCTCTTCCATATCCCCCTTCTTTACCACCACCATGGTGACCGGATTTTCTCATCTTTCATCCAAAACAATGCTGTATGCATCATGCAAGGTTCTAGCTGCACCAACACTGTCCCTGGAATTTTTTCAAACCATGCCTTAAAAATGCAAGTCTTTTCTCTTTAATGTTGTCAACAATTAGAAACTGTATAAAATGTTTATCTGAAATTAGAACAATATAACATCTTTATCCAAACTCTAAACAACATGCATGATTTTGTTTTCCCATAATTAACATATATATCTCTACTACTCTTCAGTTAAACAGTTCTAACTCTCAATTACTCTCATTCAGACCTAGAACTATGATCTGTAGAATAAATGCTTTTTCATTTCAGCCACATAGTTTGTGTAAGTATGGCGAAGAAGCAGGTAACTAATGAAACTGAGAGTAATAAACTTATGGAGAGGTTGAAACTGTGATCTATTTTCTTTACAGAGATTTGTTTCTTTTGGTGTCAGCACAAGCATAGCAGTATTATGAAGTTGCCATAAATACTGGACTGTTAACATTTGTTTGTTTTCAATTAAGAATAAAGTGTTTTGAAGCTTCTATGGCCTGAGAGAAGGCAGGCAGATGTGTGTATTTGGACTTTGCTGTGAGAAGCAACTCCCCACTTCCCTGAAATTGTATCAAGTTTAGTTTTCCCACTGAGAGATGTTTAGGCCTGATATTCATCTTATGTGTATCCAGTTACACTAAGGTAGCAATTTGCTGAACATCATCATATCTGAGACTTTTACCAAAGCTATACAGAGTTTGCTTGTTTTTTTCTTTACATCTGCTGCCTATTTTCATTTTTCTGCTAAGGAAAATATGGTACTAATAATGTTTCTTGTGCAGTAAGACTCTTTCATATTTTTGAGCTATGATTTCTTAGGCAGCTAGAGTGTAACCAATATCAGAACTGGTCAAAGCTGTTCTGGTTCATATTAGACATTTCAATAGGTTTTGCCTAGGGTTGTTTTACAGAGAATGAACTATTGACAAAACTGACAAGATTATTTAAGAAAATAAAAAAAAAATAGGGGTTAAAAAAAAAGGATAAGTAGGAGTGAAAAAATATTTTTATGTAAAACAAAGCTATTTTTTTTTCTCCCTGCATCTTAGCAAACACTGCTTTTGTTAACATAGTTTATCTGTGATATATTAATTAGTTGAAAACTAGCCTAAAAATAATGGCAAAGCTCTATTTTCTGCCAAAAAAATCTGAATGCCTCAAGATGCAGTCATGGCCATGATCCATGAAGTGCAAACAATAGTTTTAACACTGCCAAGCAGTAGTCATGCATAGCTTATATGGCAGCAAGACAAATGGAGTCCTTCAGTCAACATGACCATGTGATACACAGCTGTTTAAGTGTATATTGCCCACTGAAACTATCTATGCCTCAAATTCTTAGTTCTTGTCTGTCTGTCTGTCTTTTAAAGGATGAAGTCACATGGAAAGGAAGGTAATATTCTGAGTTATTTCCTAGAGTCCAGCTCTCAAATACCAGGTAGATGAATACCACAACAGCCACCTAAGTGTGAGCCTTTGAAAGGGCTCAGGGTTTTGAAAGGTCCAGGCAACAATTTTCCAATAATAATAGCACTAGAGTCAGTGTATGTGTTTTATTGTCCTCAGCTTCTTCCCCTCAGCAAGTAAGTGGGAATTTATTTGTTTTGCTTTGAATTAAGGTTTTGGAGGGAATATTTTTTTCTTTTTCTTTTTTTTTTTTCATTTGTTTGTTTCATTAAAGAGGCTTCATTTCATCCTTTCTCCTGAGAAAATTCAACCTTAGCAAGGTTTTTAACAGACTGCCTTATTGATAGAGTTTTTATTCCTGGTCTTTCTTTGGCTTTGGTGAAAGATTAGATTTTTCCTCCTTTTCATGGTGAGTTGTGATTCCTATTATTTCTCAAAAAGGGTGACTTGGTTTTAAATAGCTTAATTG
This sequence comes from Pezoporus occidentalis, assembly GCF_034315485.1. Lineage (NCBI taxonomy): Eukaryota > Metazoa > Chordata > Aves > Psittaciformes > Psittacidae > Pezoporus > Pezoporus occidentalis. Next base: position 4,974,601 of record NW_026915725.1, read on the forward strand.
TGTGGTGTATGTTAGCTGACAGTGACTGACTGGAAAAGTCAGACTTTGAGAAGGATGGGGAAAGACAGGAAAACATTTGTGAACCCATGACCTTAAAAGTGCACCTGAAAGCAATGTATAGATTTGTTAACTTATTGATACTGAGTGCAAGTTGAGATCACAGTTGCCATCTTGTTGACTGAACCCAGCGAGGATGCTGTCTCGCTTTTCTCTTCATCTGAATGGGCAATGACAAGAATGGAAAGTAATGTCTGATAAATATGTGTGTGCAGAGATACAGGGCATAGCTGAATGGGGCTGAGCTAAGACAGAAGAAAATGTGGAAGTCCTGCATGCATCTTGGGCATCTACTCAGCTCATCCCAAGTCTCAGGAAAAAAGCTCAATCACCTGGCCATTGACCACTTGTTAGGCCACTGTAACTTGATTATGTTTGACTAGGGTATTAGTCTGCTTATTTATGCCTGTCTGTGTGTACATGACTCTATAGTATGGGTGTTCATGTGTAAAATAGCAGAAGAGGGTCAGATAAGCTTTTTGAACAGCTGTACCCAGTGTTTCCAAGGAGTTTGGATCTGAAATGCTACAAAGGAACTTTGTGTGCTTTCTTGGTAAAAATTAAGCCTGTTAGTATCTGCCAGCAGCAGTAACAGAAGGCCCTGAAGTGCAGACCTGCTTTTCCATTGCCTGTGGAGAGGCATATATATCATGTGCTAGTTTCTTCCTTTTTCCTTCTAAAGGTGCATAGTATTACATGAAGATCTAATTGTTAGGGATCCCAGTTTTCCTTTGGCAGAATGAGACTGAAAGAAAACTCCCACTTTACATACTAAACTGTAGTTTTATTTTGGATGAATTAGATTTGTGGCAGCTTATGGGAAAAACCATGGATATAGTTTTCTGCAGTATGCATGATTACACAAGTGAGTGGTACAAAACCTGGCATTTTTCTCTGCTGTTGGTGATTACAGTGGGTTACTGCCATTTATGGCATTTTTTTCAGAAGAGCACACACAGTCAGTATCAAAACCAAGAAGCAGACTGGATAGCTTTCAAAACCTCACACACTGGCAAAGCAAGATGTGTGATTGTCCTCGACAGTTGCCACCACTTTCTGCTTTTCATGAGCTGTGGTAAATGTCTTCAAACTAAACTGAATTCATTTTTTTCCAAGCATATAATAACCACATTATGGCATTAGACTGCATTCTGAACTTTGGCAAATGAGTCAAAGTACTTTTTTCTGCTAACTTTGCTAACAGTTTTCGCTGGAAGAACTGTTACTGCCCAAACACACTCGCAAATGCTGTATTAGTGAGGTGAGTGAAAAAGGGGAATGTCAGCTTTCCTGCTGGGAGTAGAACATAATAGATGAATCCAGTTACCAGAAGAGAGTTGGCTGTCAAAAACCATGGGTTCATTTATGCTTTTCCTAATCCTCATAGCAGTGTATGCTCTGTCTACACTTGGATTTATTTCACTGTAGTCAGAAGTCTGATATTTCTCAGTCAGTCATTGTTCTACCGTCTGTATTTATCCCTTAGCTCATAAAGAAGATTCTTATGTGAAGCGTAGAGTAATATGCAGCATCCAGTTTAAAAAAACACATGTGGGATATGAGTTTCTGTATGGATTGTTCCCAAGGAAGCAAACTGGTGAGGGAGGGATCCTGGACAATTTTGTGGAAATTGTTCTTAAAGGCGTTGATAAAAATATCGTGGCTTCTACGTTACTCATTTTACCCTAAAGACCCTTATCTAGTACATCAATGGTAATATTCTCCAGGCTGAAAGCTAATATTCATGGTCTCAGCCTCTGAGTGGATAAGGAACAGCTGTATTGGAACAGCTCTAACCACTGTGTGTGCATGAGTCAGGCACTTACCTTTCCAAAATCAGAAAGAAATAATTTGTTAAAAATAAGTAATCTAATAAACATGTTTTCATTTTAATTTTGCATTTGTGTAGTGAGCTGTTGGGAAAAAACTTGGGTCAGATTTCTAACCCTGCAGGCAGGTTACTCAAGAAATCATATGACTTAAGGATCTGGGGTTTGGTGATGAGCCCTACATGTCATGAAACACCACAGGAGCTGGCAGCACAACGAGGGACTTATAAGGATTTCTAAAGCATCACAAGGTTTTTAAGACAACCAGGACTACCCTAATTGTTATACGCATACATTAGAGTGTATCTGTGACGGAACACATAAATGATAAAAATCCTAGATCGAGGTTTTAATAAATCATAATTTTAGGTAAACTAGGGCATGAAACCTTTTTGACTTGTCTATACCAAAGTACAACCCAATGGCAGAAAATTATTGACCTGTTTCTGTGTCATGATTCTTTCTTCTCCTTGTGAGGAATTAGGAACTTGAGTCTGGTAGCTAGCTTTGGGGCTATTTATCTCACAGAAAACATTTTCAACAGAGGCCTTTCAGATGACCAAGAACACAGAAATATACCATTACAAAGACACCTATAAGAGCCAAAGCATTTTAGTAGTTAAAATGAATGGAGAATAGGCATGGAAATGACCAACCCTAGACATGGAGGGCCTGAACTGTAACTTCATTCTCTCCCCCAAGTTATTACTCTTATTGAAGTGTTAAGCACAAGTATTACTAAACTGCAGCTGTGCTGTGTGAGAAAGATTTCAGAGATCTGGGCCAACCAGCTTAAAATGAGTATAATCATATTTTTCTTGCTTTTTCAGTTGTGTTTGATAATTAGTCCAATCCTGCTTATTTGATAGATAGTATTTAAGAAATCTACTTTCACTTATATTTACAACCTGTAGAACCTGAAGCAGGGGAACAGAAGATCAGAATGAGTCTCTAGGGCCATCAGATCCAGCACACAATTTTGTGTGTATATTTTTGTGTTGGTCAAGACACCCCTTTTTCTCTGCTTACCTGGGTTTTAGGTCAAAGCCAATTTAGGCAGCTGGGACTACTCTTACATTGCCTATTTAGACACAGTGTTCTGGTAAAAGCTCAACAACTGAAATATAAGAGATCCATGTAAACAGCTGTATTCTGGTTTTAGTTTATAGTGATGACATTCAGCAGTAAGATGTGTCCAGGAAGAGTTATAATGCACAGGAGCGCAGGATGTTTGCTCTTCTGTCTGTTGGAAATAGAAATTTCCTGTTAATCTAAGATACCTGTTACATTAATCTGTACTTCTTTTCTTTTCAAAGTGTGCTCACACAACTACAGTACTGAAACTGGTGTGCTAACATCTCCAAACTATCCCAATAACTACCCTGTCCAGACAGAGTGTATATACACCATCACCGTGGAAATAAACAGACAGATTGTTCTGAACTTCACCGACTTCACCTTGGAAGGGAATAAGCGCTGTACACAAGATTATGTAGAAATCAGGCAAGCCTAATTATTTATTTTGTCCTTATTATCAGTAACCTTGGAAGTTGTCCAAATCCACTTAGGAATGCTCAGAAGCTAATTTTTAAGTATAGACCTGTGCTGTCAGTGTGGCAAAAGAACAGGGAACCTTCAAGGCTACCTTTTCCTCCTCTCATTCTGTTCCTCTGTTGGCTTTTCCACTGTTTAAATTCCAGTTCTCAGAGCAAGCAGAATATGTGTACTGTGTTCCCATGTACTGCATCTGGTTGGTTTCCTTAGTGGAGAAATAATGTTTTATTGCCTGTTTTGTGACATGTTCTCCATGATATTTGAAAAGTCATGGCAGGCAGGTGAAATCCCTGGTGACTGGAGAAGTGGAAACATTGCATCCATTTTTAAAAAAGGTAGAAAGGAGGACCCTGGAAACTACTAACTTCTCAGGTCACCTCTGCGCCTGGGAAGATCAGGGAACAGATCTTGGCAGTGTCTGCGCACCCATTTTCGTCCTCATAAGCCAGTTCTCTAAAGGAACCATGTCTGCAGAATGCCAGTGTGTTTTTTCACTCTGTGCATGCCATGAGTTTCCACAGCCTTGTAAAGCACCACAATAAAACTTATTCTGAATATTATACCAGATATTCTATACGAGTTATTCTTCGGTAAACAGTGTTTTATTTTTTAGAAGCAAACAAAAAGCTGCTTGCAGAACTTGCAGTATTGAGATTCTGGATTCCTGCTGAATTCCTCTTAAATTAGAGTAGATTGTTTTCAGCTGTACATGCAAACTGGAGAAAGTTATGAAAAACTGAAAAGCTTTTTCAGTATTTTCTAAGTAAAGTGTTTTTTAATTTTAAAATAATAATCTGAGATTAAATTTAATCTAACTTTATTCTAACAGTTAATACCTTAATTATAACAGGCTTGGGGTTCTTTTATCTTTTTCACCTCAAGAACTGAAAATATTCATTTATTGCATTAATCTAGTGCTGTTTTCAGTGTGAAGAGCACAGCAGCATTAAACAGGTTTTTAAGACATGGCCAGAACATTGCTACGTGCAACCTTGCACGTGGCTTCTACCCTAACTGGGTTTTCAGAATGTCTCATCAAATCTGGTCCTGTTGAATGGAGCAGCTAGATAAGTCTTAGGTGAAGTGCCACTCTGGTTTCTTGTCCTGAGGTGTCCTCTGATAAATTGCATTCAGTTAACTAAGAAAACTGTTCATCTGACCGGAGCTGCAGAGGCCGAGATGCAAGCTGGGGAGGTTCTGGCACAGATCTTCAACTGCCAGTAACCTGAGACACTTTCAAGCAGTTTAAGCAGAAAGGATGACAAGAAATCAGAGTGGCAAGGTCTAAATAGAAATTTCTCTCAAAACCAGGTATAAACGTGCGAAAAAGTAATTGCAAGTATTTCTGTCCACTTAAAAAGCATTATATCAAGATCACTCTCATATAAACATATAAATGTGTTTATTATTGTCCTATGACTGTATGGTATTTATAATATGAAAGTACTTAAAGATAAGCTTCAAAAAGTTCTTTACTGTGAGGGTTGTGAGGCACTGGCACAGGCTGCCCAAGGAAGCTGTGGCTGCCCCATCCCTGGCAGTGTTCAAGGCCAGGTTGAATGGGGCTTTGAGCAACCTGGTCTAGTGGAAGGTGTCCCTGCCCATGGCAAAGGATTGAACTGGATGAGCTTTAAGGTCTCTTCCAACTGTAAGCATTCTATGATCTTGTCAAAGCAACTGATAATCAGGTTGTCATCATCTTTTTTAATCCCATGAGACATGTAGCAAACCAGAACATTAGATGTGCATCCTCATTATAGTACTAGGGAATATTACTTCATTTAAAAATTGGAAATGAGTGGTTGTAGAAACAATTTTGAACGCTAAGAAAGTATTTAAAACATGCATCATGTCAGTTCTGAGAAAGGGGTTCCTATTTGTGTGGTGGCAAATAAGCATTTTTTTAATATGTCAGGTCATCTGATTTCATGACAGACTAAACAGTGAGAAGTGAGCAAAGTCTTATTTATTCAAATTAGAAGATTAACTTTGGTTACACTAATGACTGTTACCTCATAGAATATAGAGGAAGTCCTGCCTCTGCAGCATCAAGTCTACTTGAGACACTTCTTGAGTCCGTCATTATATTGACAGACTCTGGACAGGCTGCTGAGATGAGAGGGTGGACGTATCCAGCAAGTAGGTGCTTGCAGTGGGACTTCTTACTGTGAGTAGCAGGGCTCATCCAGTATTTGGTAGCTGTATTTTTGTGGAAGATGAAGAGCAATGATTGGTCTTTCCCGGGCCTGAAAGAATCCCAAGATTTTTGATTTGTTAACATTTCTCATGGTTTCCCTCTTTGAAAGTTATTTCTTCTCTACCATTCTAGAGATGGAGGCTATGAAACTTCTCCTTCTCTTGGAAGATACTGTAGCACAGACCTGCCTCCTCTTATAATCTCTCATAGTAACAAGCTGTGGATAAAGTTTGTAAGTGACAGATTTGGCACAAGAAGGGGATTTTCAGCAGAGTGGGACGGTACATCATCAGGTAAAAAGACCACATCAAATATAAAATCATTTTACACATCTCATTTTTGATCCCACATATGTATTTAATTTCTCACGTTTCCCCCCACATCTTTTCTGCTTCCCATCTTCTAAAATCTATCTGCTAATTGCATAGCAAAGTATAGTCATGTTAAGATCAAGGATACAACTTTCTTGATCCTTAGGCTTTCTTTTTCTCCACAGGGAAAGATATACTATTCCCTAGATATAGTGTACCATCAATGTTCTTGTATGTTTAAGAGAGCAGTAACCAAGAATTTATTGGAGAGGTTTCTATTTGAAGATAAACTATGTATCAGGAGCACTCTTCAAATTAGATAGTTAATATTTCTAGGTGCTATGTGCTGTCTTCTGCTCAAAACACCATTGGCTAGATGCACCTTTTGGAAGCATCACTGAAGATGTTCAGGGCATGTGAAGGAGATCAGTAGCGTGACTCTTGCACAACATGTCTGATCCTCTGCTTTTCTAGGTGTTTAAGGTTGATTTGGTTTCTTTGCCATTTCCAGGTTGTGGTGGAACTTTGATAACAGCCTCTGGTATCTTGATGTCTCCCAACTACCCTATGCCGTATTACCACAATTCAGAGTGCTACTGGTTGCTCAGAGGAAACCGGGGAACCCCATTCGAAATCCAGTTTGAACAGTTCCATCTAGAGCATCACCCACAGTGTGACTTTGATTACCTTGCGGTATGTACCTTGTGACAATTGGCTCCATAAATGCATATACGGTTAAAAGCATGTAGGAAGATATGGAACTTCACCACATACAAAATGATGTATATGTGGTGAGAACAGTAAGAGGTAAGGCAGCAGTGTCTGTGTAGCTGCTGGTAAGAAAAGAGTTTATGTCCAGATAGAAAAGGCCACTGAAACAAGAATCTGCCTATATATTTTAAATTTCCTGTGTTTTGGGCCAAGGCCCTAGCATGCTGTCTTGCTAAATTACAAGGAAAAAAGCACAACAGTGTCAGTAACCCTATTGTTAATCCCAAATTTCATATCTGAATTGTTGCATAAATAATTTGAATATTTTTAATAGATTTGAAATGGACTGCAGTTTACCCCTTTTGGTGGATAAGCCCCTAAAAATCTACCACTATTTGGCTACTGGTTTCCTGTTTTTCTACTGATCTGCTTGTTTCTGAAACACCTGTCAGGCTTCCTCTGAGCAGAAATAGAATTCAGCCTCTGCTATACAGTGTAACAATGCACTCAGCAGACATTTGTCAGGGGGAAATTACTTGTGTTTGTAATGCTGTCAGCTTTATTAAATTCTCTTTTTGTTGTTGCTTTAGGTGTATGATGGCAACAGCAGTAATGCTAGACAGCTAGGTAAATTCTGTGGGAGTCAGATACCACAACTCATCCGTTCCAGTGGAGAGAACGTGTATGTAAAACTAAGGACAGATAGCAGTCTGCAAGGTGGAGGTTTTTTAGCCACATACAAACAAGGTAAGTAAAAGAAGGTGCGAAGAACCTGTTTCTACAGTTCAGCTTGTTCCTGAAACTGCTTCTTGCAGCCCATGTTGCTGCCTATTTATGAGCAGGGGACAATGCATAGAGCATATTATTGACCCAGATTTTCTTGTCTGCTGCAGTCACAGAACAGAGAGCTAAAAACTATCTGCCCATTTACCTGTGATGGAGATTATCTCCTCCCTGATAGAAAGCTGGTGAGGTGGCTCTACTTCTATTACCTGCACCAGTAGCACTTGCCACTCCAGATTTACTCAGAGTAACAAGTACTAGAAGTCCATAACATAGTAGACTGGACTGCTCTAGCTCTTCTGCCCACCCAGCCTCCTGACTTTTTAACAGAGAAAGCAGATAGAACAAGTTTCTCTGCCCTTCTAGCTGCCTGTGAGGTAGGATGGCAAAGGACACATGAGTTACCCTGAGTCATCCTAGATCATTGTGGGTGCTTGGGATCATTTAGCCTACCTGGAACACTTCAAAAAGTTTATTTTTTTTTTATATTTTATGGTAAGGGTTACATTTTTCTTGCAAACATTTTTTTTGTTAAATATTTCTACCCCAGAAGTATCAGAATAATAGCATTTGGAGAAAAATTCAAGAAGATACATGAAAAATTAAAGCTATTTTGTTCTCACTCATAAGCTTGAATATCATCCCAGTGTTTACTTTTCTGTTTATACTCTCTAGCATATATGCTTAAATGTATGTAGAAACATATGGAACTTCACTACATACAAAATGATTTACAAGCATTTTTGCATACCCTAATTATGACATGCCCAAGTGATAGGCATTGCTGCAGGTTCATTGACGTTGAGTTGTCCTAGTTTTGGACAATAGTAAAAAGATTATGAAAAACCCAAAGCTATTCATCCACACATGGCACATATAATAATTAGAAGAGCTAATGGAGCTTTGGCTCCCTCATTTCTTAAAGATATTACAGTTTCATCTACCATGTACTTTTCATACAGCAAAGTCAAACAGATCTGTTAGAAAAGGGTTCTCCCCCTTCCATTAGTTAAATAGAAAGAGCACTTTCAAAGCACTCAGATGTAGAACTTGAGCTATCTGATAATGTGAGCTACATTTTACATTCATATTTAATTCCTGAAGATGTGTCAGAGAAAGCTTTCAGTGTCTTACGGGAAAGTTAAGATTATATAGGAAGTAGTGGTCTAAAATAAGGATGCTTATATGCCAGATGCATTTATGTGTACATGAAAGAAATGTAATGATGAACTGAAAATCACTGCAAACGAAAACACGAAATCAGGTTAACATTCAAAGGCACCATTGTGTCTGATAATGTTTCTAATAAATCCTGATGGCAGGGGGTAGCAGCTTTTACCCATCTTGCATTCTTCAAAATCCCTTTTGTGCTCTTCATCCTGTCCTTTCAAACAGTTGTATACTTCAGTGTAGCTTTGCAGACAAGCTCCACTCCACCTGACCCTGACCTTCAGCTGTATCCTGAGCATTTTGAAGTCCTAAGGACACAGACCTTGCTGCTTTCTAAATAATTTAGAAAGAATCAAAAACTTTGCAGGAGGTAGGAGTATTGTCCCTAGTGACAGACAGTAGAAGCGTTTTGCAAGCTCATCTCAGCTATCTCTGCTGTTCAAACAATGCAGCTTGGCTGTACAGAGCAAACAGCAAGTCTTACTTCCCACTTCCTGCCAACTTCTTCTCTGTGCATTATAGGTCTGCTCCTGATATTTGCTGTATGCTGTCTCCAGATGAGGGACTGCCCACATCAGTATTTTCTCTGAAAGATGGGTACAGGAAAATGAGACTCACTGACCTAATGCAATTTCATTCTTTATCTAGTTTAGTTTCTTTTTACTCCAGGTGATCATCCAGTTCTTATATTAGGATACTATTGGATGACTCACAAAGAAAATCATGGCTCTTTTTTTAATGAATTTAATCATTGGTTCCAGTTCTTGAAGCTAAAAAATCCAATACAAGTAGCATACTTTCAATTTGTTGCTTTAACCAGGCATTATAATTTTTTTCCCAGTTTGCTGAAATAAACCACTTTAATCCATTAGTCAGTCTTTGTTGAGCACCCTTCCCAAACTGGTGAATCTGCAAGTGTCATAAAAGAAGGACATCATAGAGCTGAAGGATTCATGTTTGGAAAGCCTGGATTTTGGTTGCATCATATGCATACGTTCTTCAATAGGTCACCATTCTCTTTCTTCATGATTTCTCTTCTCTAATCTGTGAATAAAAATATTTCTCATTTAGCGATGCTATCAGTAAGTCCAATTGGTAATTTTTTTGAGGTACTGGGTTAGTAAGCACAGCACAAACACAATTTGTTATCACTTCTTTTTCAGTTTGCCAGAATGTACTGACTGTTAATCGTAGCCATGGCATATTGGAAAGTTTAAATTATCCAAATAACTACCCATTAAATGAGCACTGCAGCTGGACTATCCAAACTACAAAGGGGAACACACTCAACTATAGTTTTATAGCCTTTGATTTGGAAGATGGATCTGATTGTGACCGTGACTTCTTAAAGGTATGCATTATCTTACCTAAATTTGGCCATTAAATCTCAAGTGTTAAATCCAAACTATTTCCTCTGCAATCAATCAGTAGTGTGTGAAGCATTGCCAGAGAGCACTTCATCCTGCCTTAAGACAAGTCTGCAACAGGGAGGATGAATCACTTTGCAGGTGCCTAGATTTGCTACAGAGAATCTAGCTACCACCATAGGTTAGATGCACTGGGTTTTCTGGGTGAAGTGAGATGTCATGACACTTTCATGTAAAGAAGAAGAAATCCTGAGATTAGTAAATGGATTGCAAAAAAGCAATGAACTCAAGTATTTTTCTCTTGTTTTTATCTGAGAAGGAGTGGGGAATGTTTAAAAACTTTAAAATGTGTTATTTCTGCATTTTTAAAGGGAGGGTTGCTTTGACTCATGTTCGTATTTTCCTTTCATAATTTATCTGCTTCTTTAAAGGAACTGAAAGAAATTACATTTACCCACAAACAGAATGAAAAAAAATTAGCCAAATACCCTTTATTCTCATTTCCTCAAAAACTTTATTTCTAGGGCAACTGAAAAGATATTTTCTCTCAGTTTTGTACTTTGTACTGCGGAAAGTAGAGTGTATCTATGATCACTACTGTACTGAAGATTATAATCTCCTGTCCACAAATTTGCTGTTTTGCTGAACTAATCCATCCTTCAAATCTCACCCTTGTACAGGATGGCAGCACTTAGCCCCTGTGCTCTACTTAGGTTTTGCACAAGAGGATTTGATACTTAGAGAAATGTTAGAGAAGACTACTTACAGCCAAAGAGAGGGCTAAGGAATTATGCCTACATTTCTGGGGACGCTTCCTTATACTGGGGTCTTGCAGAAGGTCCACCAACCTGCTGGTGAAGGGCTGGTGAAGGGCTATTCTTTTCCCTCTAGATGTCTTCCCTTGCTCCCTCTACCTCCTTACTATGCCAGACTTCACAAATTGGTAATAAACTGGCAAAAGTGGTGTTCTTCCCGCTTTCTTCTTTTTGTGGTCAGGAATGGAAAAAAAAGAATAGACTTGTGAAGAAAATAAACAAGGGAGTACTGTGTCGAAAACTATTAAACCCTCGTTCATTTCTCTGAGGAGACTGAAAAGGAAACACTGGAGCCAAGTGGAGAGGCCAGTGCTAGTCTCAAGATGCCTAAGCTCTTGATCCATGAAAAGCAGGAGCCCTGCACACAGTAGCCAGCCAGTGAGGAGCAAGAGGCTTGCCAGAAGACGCTATTCTAGACATAAGTCAAGGCTGAAGGAATAGTGCCAGAGGCAAGACCTCATCCAAAGCATTTAAAAGGATGGAAATAAAACGTATCAGAGGGAGTGAGGAGACAGGGAGCACAAAAGTACTTGCACTCTTTGTTTTAATTTTTCAGTGCTTCCAGTCAAAGAAAATACAGGCTCAAAGAGGATATAAAGAGGAAAATGCGAAAAAAACAGTCATGGAAGTGTGTTAAGGAGGCTTTAATTTGCAATTCATGTGACATTACTTACAAATGTTTCTCCAAATACCAATAAGAAATACCACTTGGAAAAGATGTTCTCATTTGGTTGTTGCATGCTGCACAAATATGTGCCATAGTGTAAAAAAGAGAACAAGGTTGAACCAGCCAGGGAATTGAATAGTGTTTGCTTGCACCCTGTGTCTTGCGAAAGGGGAGCATGTTGGCAAGGATCTGAGTGTTCTGTGGTGTAGGGGAAAGGGGGAATCAGCTGGAACAAGTGTGCAGTTCACTTTCTAAGCAGACTGCAGATACTTGGACTTGTCTGTCTGAAATCTATGTGGAGACTGACACCACTGCAAACTGGAAAAAAGGTTAATAAAGAAAACACCCAAACCAGCTTATAGCTCTTCAGCTAAGGTAAATTTAATTTGTGCCACATGCTAGTTTTGAGATTCTTTTATTGCAAAGAGGCCTAAAAGGGGAAAGCTCTGATTCCCTGACTAACACTGGGAAAACAGAGGTATAATCCTGTTCACTGCAGTCCAAGTGGGTGGTGAGTGGACCATGTGCCAGAGCCCTTCTTGGAAGAAATGGGAAGCTGCTGCTCAGGCAGTTTCCATGTATCTGCACTCACAAACCAGAGTGGGCACTGGTGCTGATTGGGTTCTCTTTTTCCCTAGGGGCTTTTAGGTGCCCCTTCTGGGTTTGATGGCAGCAGCTCTCCCACCTCAGCCTGTTGCAGCAGGCAGCAACACTCTACTTGTCTCCTTAGCTCTGTGACAGCCCTGACAGTAGCAGCCTGAGGTGCTCCATGGCAGCTAGCAGATGGCAGGCTTGGTGACAATGTTTGCTGCTACTTGCTGGAAGGCTGGGGATGGGAAGGACATGAGTTAGCTGTTAGGTGGGATAAGGTGATTATCACAGTTGTGGTGGTAGAGGGAGTAAGGGAAAGTGGTATGTGATGGAGATTAAATGTTGCAGGGGTGTCATGACACAGAGCTGATGTGTCTGAGCAGGGTAGGGCAGTTGGAAAGAAAAACAAACCAAAAGACAAAGTAGGAGAAACAGATTTAATGCATGTAGACATACTATTATGATGTTGCAAATGTCTCAAACTAGAGCTCTGATTTTTTTGAGGTCTTTCTGAATTATGGAGGAGAAAATCATGGTGCTTGGTGGGGTCAGCTAGACTGGGCAAGCTGCATTCCTAAATCCTGCTGGTCTTCGCCTGCTGGTCTCGCAGGGTTTGGTCCCAGTCTCCATACTGGAAAAAGGCTTGTTCTTCAGCTTTGAGTTTAATTGTGACTTACTTATACTTCTGACCCAAGAACACATGTAGTATTCAAGAGCAGCATTTTGTCTCATGACTAATCAGTCTGATATACACAGAATATATTAATTTGCTATTTGCTCCCTGGCTTGGTCCAGAGAAATTAAGTCAGAAATTAAACATGTAGAATAGTGACAGAACCAAAACCTTTTTCTACACACAAGTATTCCTAGTGGTTGTCAGTTATCAAAGATATTATCATCACTTAGAGCAAGTAACTGTAGGACAAGAAAAAAGTCAGATGTCTGAAGAGTGCAAGTAAATGCCAGTACAGTGAGTGGCTGCCCCAGACTGAAATGCAGTCACAGCTGTACAATGAGAAGTCAGCTATGCATTGTGCTACCTATTTCCTTTTGTGCTTTGATCATGGGAAGCTTCTTGTGAGCCAGACTGCTGTTTGTAGCAGCTGCCTCGTATTACTCATGGTGAACAGCATTCCCTCTCTGCAGAGAGCCTTGAGTTGCTGTGACTCAATCTGACCTGGGCAGGGCAGGCATCTCTACTGCTTCAGCATGTACAACTGTTTATACCTGTGTCAGGTAGGAAGGAAAATGCCCTTTTGTTCTGACTTGGTGGCAATTTTCTTCCCCTGTGCATAAATGCCAGGAACTGAGAAGGGGCAGTGTGGGAGGGAGGCAAAACTGAGTTTTTTATAATGTCAGTCTCCAGCATGAATCTCCTATGAGCATTTTCTCAACAAATGAGCAGCATACAGTGTTTCATGGCCTGTCAGAAGACGTTGTCTCATTGCTAGTAATGCTCACAGGATGTGTGACATTTTGGAAGGAGTTTTACAGCAAAGTTTCAAGAATATGAGATGAATTGCTTCTGATAAAGACATACAGAAGTGGCAATGATATAATACAAGGCATACCAAATAGCAGACTGTTTCCCAGTGATGCGGCACTAACTGTAATTAGATTGGATGGTCTCCATATTGTGTGCCGTGTCTTGGCTTAATAACCTAACATTAGCCTTTCTAGAGGAGTCATCAGGCTGTAGCAAGTGAGATATTGCAGACAATAACATAAAAATGTCATTCCTTCCTCTACATTCACCAGGTTGTTAGCTGAACATGCATATATTTAACTCCCCATCTTCAATGATGAATTAGCTTCTTATTTAGTATGATAGAATATAATCTCCACAGAGGCAAAGCTTTTTTATAAGTAAAAATGTCACGTTATTGCCCTGAAGATCAGAATCCTGCAGTAGGACTGGAATTTACTCCTTTCATATCCAAGAGAAATATAATTTGAAACCCACTAAATCTTTCTGTCCTTCAGTGACAATCTCCCTCTATGTTCTTCTGCTCACAAAGTTCAGCTGGCCCTTGAAGTCCAGTCTGTTTAGCTTCTGCTTTTAATAAATAGAAGGAAGAAGCATCTGCTTTTAATAAGGAAGACCTTGGCCAGCCTTTTGCAAGACGCCACCAGCCTGATAAGCAGATAGTAAACTTGTGTCACACAGCAAGATAAGTTTTAGAGCTCTCTGAGTCTCACCCCTTCTGTCTGGGCAGCACATTAATCTAGTGACAAGGACAGAATTATCATTAGGTTCATGCAAAAGAACATCTTATGGGGGCAAACAACTGCCTGATAACAACAGTAGCCTCCCTTCTGCTGCAGGGCAAGATTGAGTTCCTCTTTGGAATAAAGCACTTCCTTGCTTGCTTACTGCCAGTGTACTTAAGCAGTCCAGACTCTTTCAGCAATAAGGTTCAGAGTGGTTAAAATACTATTGCACTCATATACGTGGAATATTATCATATGAGTACAGTGATTAATATGGCATCTGCTCCTGAGAACTGTTTAATTTCCTTTTGGTGGTAACAGGATATGTCTTTTTTTTTTTTTCCCCTTTTTAAACTACAGTAGCATTCCAGGGATGTGCCATAATATCCTTTTTCTCCATCTGGGAATACTTCATTAGATAGTTGTTGCTTGCACTCAGCTGCTTGCACTCTTTTTTTATTAGCTGATCATAGGGAAAAATAGCTTACCCTGCTTCTAGTTTTACTCCCTTTTGTACTTGTAATTAGTAAATATGCTTAAACCATATTAGGAGATTAACATTATTACATATTATTTATGAGTATGTCTTTTGAAATTGCTGCAGGAATTCTCAAAGCACAGAGTATAACTTTGCTTGTGGCCGTGCACTGATTTACAAAACGTCACTGGTAGTCCACCACCCTGGGGAAGCAGATGATATATTAAATATACCCATCCAGGTTCTGCACACCGACATCAAATTACAGCCTGCCGGCCAGACTGCAATCGTATCCATTAACCTATTACCATGCAAGCTGGCAGTATGCCAGCCTCTCCCTGAATTCCTTCAGGGTTTTCTAGGCCTCCAAAAGAAGTCATTCAGTGTAAGACTGTAAGGATAAAAGCGACAGTTCTTGGGTTTCTGTGGACAGCTTCACTACTGGTACACAAGGAAATCTTAGCTGTTGCACTGCTTTCAGTGACACATCTGGATGCTTAGAAGAAGAGTGTTGGTCCAAAAAGCTACCCATGCTAGACAAGACTGGCTCAGGGCTCAGATTTTTGTTTCCCCTATTGCCTGCATTGACAGAATCAAAGTACACTTTGGCTTTGCTGTTTGAAAGTTTACTTAAAGCAGGCCTACAATTGCACACAACAAGTCCTACCCATCAAGACAGCTAAATTTGTCTGTGACGAAGGGTTGCATGTTGCCTACATAAACCTCAGATGACAAGAAGCACGAGTGAAGGCAGCACAGACTTTGCTATTACACACACAAAATGAGTCAGACCTTCATGGACTCAGCATTTTCCACACCCTGCCAGCTCAGAGCAATGTGACTTTGCCTGTACCTTCAGGAAAAAGCACTGTATAATGAAGTGACTGTGAAATAGTACCATATGATGGTAGTGTGAATGGCGCCTGTTGGGGAAAGGACTCATCTAAGTTGCAGCTGGATTTTTCTCCCCTCTGTTCCTCTGTATTCCAAATTTTGCTGGAAAGCGTGTCTGTGTGATGAAGTGGCTTATCCCATTCAGCCCAGGCATCACAATACAAAATTACATGGTGGCTGGAGAAACTCAATCTGAATTGGTCAAAGCTTCCCCTCATCAAAAGGAAGCTCCCAGATGACTCAAAGAAAACCACATGTAATTTAAGGAAGGTCTTGTCCTTCCTCTCCCCATGTTCCCATGATTTTCTGAAAGCCTAGGAGGCAGGAATATTCCCCTTTTCTCCCATCTTCATTTGCCAAGACCAAGCTTTAGCTCTCCTTAGTTGCCATGGTTACGTATGATGCAAATTCTTTCACATGAGGGGATTCCCAGAGAAGATCCTGCCCTATCTGGCCCCTGGTGGTGTCCGTGTGAGTTGCTTGCTCCAGCAGTTCATCTCATCTGGGCTGGCAAAGCATGTGAGGAACAGCACTCAGCCCTGCACCTAAGTCAGCAGCACTGCAAACTGCTCAGACCTCCCTGGCCTATTCAGACCATGAGCACCTTCTCCATTGACCTGACTGCTGTGTCCATAGGCACAGCTCCGTCTCTTTGTAAGGAGCTTTTCCTGCAGTAGCAGCCTTCTGCTAAAGAGTAAGTTTGGAAATATTATTGTCCCAAGCTGAAAAGCAGTCCTGCTCCCTTCACCACGAGTGGCTTCTCACTGCAAAGGAACCACCTGAGTTTCTGAAGCGTTGATGAAAGCAGGCACTCTAACAAAGTAGCCACAGCCTTGTGACAAGGCAGGTGTACTCTCATTGCCACAAAGCTGTGGATCCCCAGGCAGCCCCTTGGTCAGCCAAGGCAGGAGAGACAATTCAGGGACAATTTGGATGCTGGCCTTGACACAAAACCTCTGCCTCCAGCTCAGGAGAGGCACAGGGTCAGGAACAGAAAGGCTGGGCACAGCCTGGGTTTGCCCCAGGCTATGTAGCCATATTTGAGGTCAAAGCACCCATAGTGGTTAGCAAAGCATGCTTTTTGGACGCACTCCTGCACTGGACTGTCTTGCTTTCGACTCAGCCTGCTCTGTCTGGCATGCATGCAGGAGACTCCAGGACTGCCCCATTGCAGGTGTCTGAGACCTTCATCCAGACAACATGGCAGTTAGGTGGAGGTGCTCTCCTTGTACAGGCTTCAGGATTTAAAATATCATGCTCAACAAATAAGGTTTTGAGTGCAGGTCTTCAGTTTGACAAACAAGGTGGATGTCTCCTAGGCATTCCTTTCTTAACCAGCAGTTGTTCCCTCCTCCTATATTAAAAACAATCTTAAGATTTCACCCAAAGATACACCCCTGCATTTCTTACATTGTTATAATAAACCCAGAGCCTTGCAAAAGAAAATTATTATTTTCATATCATTTGCAGAAATAAGCCTTTCCTAAAAAGACAGCAATGAGCAGATTTGCCTGCAGTTAGAATCATAGAATCATAGAATAGTTAGGGTTGGAAAGGACCTTAAGATCATCTAGTCCCAACCCCCCAGCCATGGGCAGGGACACCTCACACTAAACCATGTCACCCAAGGCTCTGTCCAACCTGGCCTTGAACACTGCCAGGGATGGAGCATTCACAACTTCCCTGGGCAACCCATTCCAGTGCCTCACCACCCTCACAGTAAAGAACTTCTTCCTTATATCCAATCTAAACTTCCCCTGTTCAAGTTTTAACCCATTACCCCTTGTCTTGTCACTACAGTCTCTAAAAACTTCTTGTTTTCTTTGAGAAGGTACTGAATGGTAATGTATGAGATGAAAAATTAATTTAAAAAAATATCACTGCGGTCCAGTGTGGAATTTAACATTGCTTGAAACTTTCAAAGGGCTCTGAGTATTTCAGGCTCAGGTTATGAGCCAAAACATAGACTCAGATGCAGCTCTTTAGAGCTAGACATTTATGTGTTTCTGTATGTTAGATAAATCCCAGTGAGATTAACCAGTGCGCTTAACTAGTGCGCTTATGTGTAGTGATGCACGATATCAAGCTCCATTGTACTATAGAATAAAATGGTTGCATAGTGAAAGCATGTAATTGTGTGGAGACAAGAAAGTTGCATACGGTGGTCAGAGCAAGTTTTATCAAAGGTCATCTAGGGCATAAACATATTTAAATAATCATATTAAAGCATTATTTAGGCTGAGTTCTTAAGGAGGGCTTTTACTAGTGGCAATTGCAAATACTTCTCATCACAGAAGCACAAACATAATCTTACTGTATTCTCCTGTTTGTGCAGACATAACAAGGCTCCAGAGAGTAAGTCAGTCAGAGTCTTAAGCTGCTTTTGTTTCTATGAAGACTATGCCTCTGTGCTGCTAAATTAGTGTAATGTGCCACATCCTGGAGTTTTGGTTTGTTTGTTGTTTTTTTTTTCCTCTGGCTGACAGACCTGCAGGTTTCTCAGCTTGCATTCTAGTTCTTTTAGAAGGAAATGTGTTGCTTAGAAATGGTTTATTTTTATTTGTGTTAATTCTTGCTGTAATGATTAATGGTGATCTCACTTTGGAGTGCATTCTGTTATTTGGATGATGATTGTATTGTCTGGGTTTTGCTTCATTTTTTTTTCTTGTAACATATTCGTTGCAATGACATAAAAATTTCCTTTCCAAAAACTGACCTGTTCAGGAAGAGCTGCTCAGATACTGGTAATCACTGCCTCTAGAGCTTAGATCAATCAAAACAGTCCCATATCAGGTTTCCCACTTTCCATTAGAGGAAAGAGGTACTTGTGTGTGTCAGAACAGCTCTTCGAGGATGTCCTAGAGGCTCCAGCAATGGGTGGGACACTCACAGCTATGCCAGACCGATCCAGGCACAACCTCCCTTCCTGAGTTTTGCAAACAGGGCCCAGGGCTGGGTTGGTCCCTGTTGCTGCTGGTCCCTGTAAAAAGGCTTTCAGACTGCAAATAATTTGTTTTAAGTATCAAGTTGAGTCAATTATTGATATAATTATGCATAATTATACAGTGATTTGTTCATGGTACAATACAATGAGAAATGTCAGTATTTATAGAATGGAGGTTCCTCCCATATTATACTGAAAGTTTGCCTTTGAAGACCCCATCATCTGGGGTCATCTGGATCTGGTGTATGTGTTATGCCTAACTAATGTATGTAAGCAGCTTTCTTCCCAGAGCAGGTTAGGCTGTGGGGTTTTTTTCTGTAATAATTTTCCTGATGAAAAAAACATGCATTTTCATTGAAATGAAGTCCTCCAGCAGAAAATTGAAATCTTGCCTTAAAAAATTAAAAAAAAAAAAAAATCAGTTTTCTGACAGGAAAACTGAACAGATAGAGTCCTACTACCTGGAAGGCTCCTGCCATTCTCACTTTGCAAGAAAGAATAAGCTTGACAAGGTGCTCAGCTAGAAAAATGGCCCTGTTTCAAGTATGCCTAAATGGAACACATTCAAAGTTTCTTTCCTCCCATTTGTTTGAGAGTGATTTCTTTCCACAGAGCAGAAACTCCATTTTCCAGATGCTCAGTCCTTGAGCCCTTGCTCCAGTTCTGGCAATGAGCTTCTCTGTGGCACAGGTCATGCTGCTTTGCTTTTCTCCTCTGGAGAGAGGTGAGAAGCTGTGGCCTCCAGAGCACCATTACTGGTGTCAGTGGCATATTTCCAGGCTGAAGAGTCAGAAGAGCCAAAATGTAATACTGGTGACCATGGTGTCTCCTCTGGGATTGCTGCCCAAGGCGAGCCCTTGCTGCAGCCTTGGCTAGCCCTGCTGTTTCAGCCACACTCCAATGTACAGCAGATGTTCTTCAGCTGCCGCTTTGCTGCAGAGCAGTCCCACAGCTTGGTTCATCCCTTAGAGAGATAGTACCTCCCCTTCTGACCTTCTGTGTCAGCCTATACGCTTGCTCCTAGGCAGCCTGATAAGGAGTTTCTTGTAACAGTTATTGAGCCCATGCCTAATAATTCAACTGAATGGTACAACATTCCTGCCTGGGCCCAGTGCCGGGCTGCAGCCTCATGAAAAGGAGATCTCTGGATGCTGATGGGTAATTGGTTCAGTTAGAGAGGAGTCTAAGGATTTGATCATGTGCTGCAGCTGTTTGCATAGTTTGTCTGTTAGATTGTCTGCCAAAATGATTACGAAGCCCTTGGATTTTCTGATGGAGGCCAAAAGGTCTGAACAAATAAATAAATTACGAAACAAATATCTACGCAGAATGAGAGCAAGCGCTTTCTTCGCAATAAGGAGGTGGGAGGGAGCCCAGTCCTCCGTTTTTAGAGTCTTATGGGACTGGAATGGCTAATAAATTGTTCCAAAATTCAATTGTCTTGCACAGTCCAAGGGAGTACCTTGCCTCATATAGCCTGGGGAAGAATCTTCCCTTGATTTGCAGCAGTTTAGGATAGCACAGATGACAAAAAGGCACTTAGACAAGAAACATTATCTCAGAGATCAGAAGAGAAACTGTGTCTCTTGAGATCCGTGTTCAGCTTCAGTTTCACTTGCCCAAATTTGTGTGAGAGCAAAATGTGGTTTGAGAAGTTCAGAATGCCCTGTGAAAACACACAGCTGCTCCCTTCATTTAGAAATGAAAGACAGCTCGAAAAACACCGCAGTAATTCTAGTGGTCATGGTTCTGCCTCCCTCAATGAGTTACAGCTGGCCAGGCACTCGAATTTCCTGCGAAGCTCTGCTCTGAACCCAGACCCACGGGGCAGCGCCGCATGAAGGGATTGCCATAGTAACCACTCTTTGTGTCTTGCAAAACTGACGGACTGTTTCAAGGGGAAATTACATAGAAATGTGACATTTGCAGTCATAGCTCTTTGAGTCCATAGCTCTTTAGAATGGTTTCTAATTTGTCATCACTAAAGCTAATGGCTGATCGTTGAATATGAGTCTTAACACAGTAAAAATATTTCTATTCAGAGCACAGATTCATGGTCTCCACATTGAGTCATTCTTCACCATTCATATTTTTCTGGTGTAAGGTTTCCGTGGCTTTAAGCCACAGAAATATGAATAGTATATACCACAAAGCTGTCAAAGGAAGTATTATTAAAAAATCTAATTGAATCTGACTTGATTTAATTTTTCTGAACTTAAGCCATGAAAGAATGTGTAAAGCTCTCAGCCTGGCTTGGAGGAAGGTCATAACTGTAATATTGGTCATGGATCAGCTGATCTGTCTGTCAGATGGTCCTTCAAGCGTTACGTTTGGAAAGAATACAGGTAGATGTTCAACTTCTTAACATCTGTTCTTTATGACAATTTAATGTCTGATATCAAATACATCTGATCAGAGCTTTGCAAGAACTCAACAGTGTGTCTGTAATCAGAAACTTTCAAGCTTTTCTGGTTTCCCCCAGAGAAATCATACCAAAAGGAGCGATAGTTCTCAGGTTCCAATACACTTCTCATGCTCTGAGCCTTTGGTTGTATTAGAGGATTGAAAACCTTAAAGATTCATGGTCAGCAGCCATAAAATAGATCATGAAATATTTCTGCAATTTGCCCCTAACTTCTGGCTGAACTACACTCAGTTCATTTTTTTTATGCAGAAAAGACATTCAAACTAGACTGTCTGCTTGAGGATTTGAAACCATTTGTGTAGATTTCTTGCCCCCAACTATGTCTTAGATCAACAAGATGATTTCTGAAGGTTCTGCAAGACCAGGATCTCGAACAGAAAAGATGAGAGTTTAATTACTCATTCCCATATGTGGGTCTGCTAGAAAAGATGTGCAAAAATTAGTAGCTAGCATGGTTAATCATTATTTACTGTAATATCATACTTCTACGCTATGGGTGTTGAGTGTAAGAGAATTCTTAGTGGAACCAGAGATATTTGGAGAACAGATTTGAATGGAGAGCAAAGACAAATAAACCTTAGCTGTTTCTCTAGAGATTGTAGTTTTGATTCTTTTCTATGGAGAGAACTTTACGGTGATGGCTTCAGAACAAAAAAAAAAAAGTTGTTGTTGAAATTCTGAAAGGAAGCATGCCAAAAAATCACAATGAGAATGTTCAGACATAGCATTTGTGCCGGTAATTTGTGTTAGGACGATGTGATCTGTGAGACAGAAGGTCGGATGAACTGTGGCAAAGTGATAAAAAAGACACAAGGGTTGCTGTTTCACTAAATTTTAAGAACTCTAGTAACGGGAGTCGACATAAATAAAGAACTTCTAACTTTACAACAGCTAGAAGTCTGATATTATAAGTCAAAGGCAATTTAGCTAAAATGTCTCATTTTTACCAGCTTTGCAAAAATTGTACTCCACACCCTGGAAAAATGACACTGAGCAGTGGGGTATTTGGTGAGGAACACTGATGTGGATTCAGTGTGATTTACTGATTTGGACGAAGTCACAAAATTAGAATTTGAAAAGCCCTTTAAACCAGTTTTGAGACAACTAATGTAAAGAGGCTTAAAAAGCCTGTATTAAATGTTTTAATTTAAATGTGAGAATGTTACTAGCTTCAGAAGTCATATATTAGGAACACTAAGGAATACTTAGTAGTTAGGAATATTTCCTCAGCAATCTGGGGGGTTTTCTTGTTGTTGTTTTGTTGGGGCTTTTTAGATCAGTGATGTTTTAAGAGTGGGATGGGGGATTTCTTGCCTGTATTTGGGGAACAGAAAGATTTTCAGGCTGCCAACACACTGTCTGTCAAAATACCATCACATAGACTATGATTAGGTGATCAAACAAAGTGTTTCTAAGTACAAAAATTCAGAACGCAGGGCTCAGTCCAAAGCAGGATAAGGTCATGAAATAATAAATAAACACATGTGAAGTTTGCCTTGTGGTTTTTGAGGCTTTACTTTGGGTTTGGGTTTCAGTTTGTCACCACTCTGGGAGGCCCTGGTGATGCTGACTGCTTGGTTTTCTCTATCACAAGCTCAATCAGTCCTGAAATCATCTGAGTGCAGTCTTAAAGAAATGGAGGGAAACAGAGCTGTCACCAAGGGGTTTGGAGGCACTATCAGGCTCAGTGCATGGTCAAATCAGGCAGACATCCTCTTTTTCTTTCTATTTCGGTTCGTTGCCATTTGCCCTTTATCTTCTTCCCCAACAACCCCCAATACACACCAAAACAGAAACTGCAAACCCTTCCTACTGGACACAGTGTGCAGCCAGGTTTAAAGACATATTGCAATTATATTTGCTCATCATTTCCTACAAATCTCTCCATGATCCCCAGAGCTCATATTGCTGTGCAAAGGTGGCCAGTGTGAGAAGTCTCACTGTTTTTCATTTGACATCCTGTACAAGACATTTAGAATTGGGAGCTGCTCTTTACTTACTCAGATATTTTTTGCTTCATTTCAGCTCTATGATGGGCCTGATCTACAATCCAACCTGATAGGCACTTTTTGTGGACAATCTCTTCCTCTGGCAGGGCGCACTACAGGGACCAGCCTTCATGTGGAGTTTTATTCGGATGGACTGAATGCTAGAAGTGGGTTCCAAATGCTGTGGAATGTTAATGGTAAGTTAGCCAGGTTTCCTCTGGGAAAGGTATGTTTCCTTCTTCCCTGTTTAATGGAGTCACAGCTTATGCTACCCTATGCCATCTAAGTAGAAGTAGCCCATTACAGCTCTAAAAACATTGCATTTCCTCATAATTCCTGACATACTTTCCCAGTGGATGTTTCTGCACATGCACACCTTTGACATCACCTCATCAGGGACTGAAAGCTGTAAGTGAAATATACTTTCATTTGCAGGAGTAGGCACAGGGATGAGTGGCATCTGCAGAATTTCTGTGCTAAACAGGAGATAATGTGCTATTAGAGGGGAACCGTGGGTGACGTGGGCTTTCTAATGGGAAACATTGAGCCCTCAGTTTGCCCCATTCCTATAGACTTGTGTTTTCTGTGCAGGCTTCTCTTCAGTTTTATTTAGTGGTGCTTGTTCTCTTGGGTAGTGCATTCACTTCCAGCTGCCCCTCACCCCTCTTCTCTGCATGAAATAACACTGGCCAAGGCCTTGGGTGTTTTTCTCTTGTTCTTGCATGTCACAAAGACCATCGTGGGCCTTATTAAATAGGCAAGCATGCGTGCTAATTATAAACAAATCTGTTAATGACTGTACAATTGCAAACTATGTTTTCAGTTTCTACATAAGTGAGGCTACAAATGCAACTTTTTCACTCTACTTATTTAACAGCAATATTGGGCTGTAACAAGATTAAATCGTGTGCCATTGTACATCCCATCAAATAGGACCCAACCTTGAAAATAATTAAATCGCCACAGTTGCCTGTCTGCCTAATCAGTTCACACCATTCAGCTTCGGCAGCATTGTTAAGCAGCTGAAATCAGCTGCAGAGGCCCCACTGTGGGTTGCTGAGGTGTATGGCATGCTGTATGTTGTTTGAATAGGAGCTCCTCCATGCTACCACAGACTGCTGGCATTTGTGGGCTCCCAAAGGGCTCTCGTTGGCTAGACAGGGGTGTTTTGTATTCAGTGGAGGTCAAGGAGCATTTCTGGGCAAAGGAGGGACATACGAGGGAGGAGTGAGATGTGTGGCAGGAGCCAGCAGGGGAAGTGCTGCAGCACAAAGGTACATTCTTGTGCTTTGAGGTGATGTCATTCTGGGACTGCACAAAAGAAGAAAAAGTGGAGGCTTTTATGCACAGCCAGATGACATCAGCTCCATACAGTAGCCATGGTGCTGGGCTGACTCGTTTTTCTAAAGCTCCCAAAGCTTTCCAGAATCTGCCTGCCTGGTAACCTCTCTTGGGCTTTCCCCTCACGTCCCCTTCTAAACACTTCCCGGACTCTCCAGCCCTCTCCCACCCCCTGTACTCTTTTTCTGCACTGACACATTCACTTCTCTGCAGCATTGCCCCTCTGCTAAGTCCTGGACTTTAAACTGTGGCCTGACCCTGCACAGGGCTCAGGCTGCTAATGCAGGGCTGAGTCTAAGCAGCAGAGCAATATCTGTGGGTTCAGATAGGCTTGGCTCCTAGGGAATGTCACTGCTGGCTCTGAACATCACAGCTGTGGCTCCCTATAGCCTGTAATATATGTGCAAGTTCTTCCAGAGCTGACTACAGTTGTTGTCTTTTTGTTCATTGCAGGCACCTCCTTTTTTTGTCAGCCTGTGTAATGTGCAGATAGGTATTCCTCTTGCCCTCGATGGCTGCATTGTCTGGGTATATACCATTGCCCTATCCTGGATAAAATTAGATATTTTCCTGTGGTAAGGGTGCTATATTTGCTTCTCCCTTCTGAAAAACTTTCAAATTCACAAAAAAATCCCTCATTGGAGAAAGTCTCCTTGTCTAGGGGAACTCATCAGGAGATGCAGCCTTTGAGTTGGGTATTTCTTAGGCAAATCCCCAAGAGAATCTAAAACTGGATCTGGTAACATCTCACCTGACAAGAAAATAGCAAGGCTATAAATATTGCTGAGAGAAGAGCTTTTACTTCTGCTCAAGTGACAAATGTGCACTCTAGAGTTCAAGCTGCTGTGAACTATTTTTTAGGCTGTCCATGTGCTGGCAGTGGTGAAGCATCTCTGAGATATATATCAAGGACATTCACATGCTTTCGTGATAAAAGAGAGCAGCACTTACATTTGCCACTATGTGCCTGATACTATGTTAACTTCAGACACTCTTTCTGGCAGCTCTGCTTGTAGTTACAGGCTGATTAAAAAAAGCCAAAAGCTTACTTCATTGATAACTAACGTGAGGAGCCCTTCCTGCCACACATGACACAAATTTAAAGTGTTCTGATTTGAAATATTTGCATCTGATCTTTCCAGTTGTTTAGCCACTGTTTTTCGGTTGCTGAGTTGCTGAAGGAAATCCAGTCTTTAGGCTTTCCCAAAAATAGAATTAGTAACTGATTTTAGGAAAACGATGTTATTTATGCTTAAAAGTGTCCTATATAATTTAAATTGGATGGAAAGCTGTAGTGTATAGGATTCAGCTTAAACATGGTTGTGGTTCTGAAATAACGCTGTTCATCTGAGGTAAAGGCCTTTCATTGATGAGGCTGTGGTTTGGCTAAATCACTAATATTTTCTTCTGCAGCCAAAGCCTCAGTAGGAATATTCACTAGAGGAAAGTTTGAATCTGCAAGTTGTCCATTACACTTCTGCTGTTTATCAAGAAGCTTAATATAGGCAAATAAATTTCGGGGCATATATTGGCCCTTTGAGAAAGAACAAACTCTTGGTAACAGTCTGGATGCTGCAGAAGGCGGCACACCAAGTGAACTGCTTTCCTTAAAAAAAAATAAATAAAAAAATCAGGAGGCCAAAAGGACAAAGGTCTCTCAGTGCAAAATTACACCAGTGACAACTGCCACTATCTGGGAAGACACATATTTCCTAGACCCGTCACTTACCTTATTAAGCAATGCGTGTGTGGGAGCTGACTGCTTTTTATATATATCTGCATGTCACTGGAAGCTTACTCATTTTGCTGCTTGATTATCAGTAGACCTTATAAATGTAATTGGCTCTTCTCAGCATAGTCAGAATTTGTGCCCACTATGCTATTTTGTTACATACTAATTCCCCCTCTAAAAAAGAAGCAAAGAACACTATTGAGAAAAGAATTACATAGCCCCAGAGTATTGTACTGTTCATTTCCTTCACCATAATGTTCTTCCTGCTGTGTTTCCTTAGGAAATGTTTGATGGACAGGGTATGGAGAAAGCCACTTAATTCATGAGAAGTTTACATTAATCTGGGTCTGTATTTTCAGAAGATGAAAATTGTTAGAAGGCATACAATAACTAAAGACTGGGGTTTTCAGTATGTATGTCAGGTGAAGTGTGAAATAGTTTCTTAGTTCTGCAGAGAAGCACAACAGAAACAGAGATTAGATTAGGATGCAGAAGTCATTCACAGCAGACATTTGCCAGGCATCGGTTAGGATTGCTGGAGAGAACATTGCATTGCAGGGCAATGAAGGGGCTGAGTCCCAGATTTTCTAATCCTGAATCATAGCTATGTTCTTGATTTTTTGTTCAGCCTTTGAGAAATTGCCATTTGTTCGGTTTTTGAAGTGACTATTCCTTTTCAGTGCCTTTCTGACACATTAAGTCTAAGGAAGCACAGGGTCTGATCTTTTGAAGTCCTGAGCAGTTGTTTTGAGTTGTGGATGCTACCCTGTTCAGAGCTAGCTTTTTGTATTGCAGTCTGGCTATTAAAATCATGGACATGTTCTCTGTGAGAGATAAGAATTAATTCATTTCTGTTTCTTCCACAAGCTGGAACTTCTCCCACCCCTCCAAAATAATATATAAGAATAGAGACCAAAATGTTCTTAAAATGCTTGCTGCTGAACAGTTCAATCAATGTTAGAAAATGTTTTGGGTTTATGCTTTTTTTTAACACTGAACACTGGCAGCTGGGAACTATGGTCATTTACTATCTATCTTGGAGGATTCAGCTCCTGTTTAAATGCCTAAATTTGCCTTTATGTCTCTGCGCTCCAGTAGTCTATCTACTTGTAATAAATCCTACTGCATTCAGACTGAAATATGTTGAAGAAAATACCAGGGTTCAGGAAGCTGCTAAAACAATAACCAAAGCTACAGAAGTGATTAACAAATCAGAAGGAAGAAAAAAAAGCAAAACAAATTCTCACTTGAATTTTTACTCTCTTGCATAAACCCTCACCACAAAAATAATCCCAGTTGCTCCACTTATGAACTCAACTTACTCAAGAGAACAAAAAACTTCAGAATTGAATCAAAGTTATACTTCATGCAAGTATGAGTGTAATACAGGCAAGTATTCATTCTACATGCTTTTTGCAGGCAGAGTCAGTTAACACTTACTGAAATATTTCACCATGAGCACAACAAATGGAACTCTGAATCCTTTTATTTCCCTAACTCTGATTTTACAGAAGCAGTGCCACTTTAAACTTTATGGAGGGATTTTTCTAGCATGTGGCTTAAACATACCCCCGAATAAATCTTAAAACCTTTCAAATAATAGAGGTTTCCACAGATTACTACTTCTCTATTCAGGTATAATTATTTATGATAATAGGGATTCTTCTTTGGTTAATGAACACCATCTGCTAACCAGACAGGCAGTAAGTAATATGGAAAGATCTATAAATCATCCCTTGCACAATCTTCAATGACTACTTCAAGTTTTATCCAGAGGAAAGCAAAGTCACCAAATACATGTTTCCTGAGCTTTCTGTTTGTTGTCTGATTTCCTAGCAACTAACACCATGTCAGGTAGTTGTTTTAAACATTTTTCAAGGGAATTCTGGGACCTTTGCACTACTAAAAGAGTATTTCCCCTCCTTTTTTTCCCTCAGTTTAACTGCTGGGCTGAAGTTTCCAAAATGACTGCACAAAGTGAGCATATGCCACATGCAGCTCTGCTGCGAGAAACTTTTTGGCAATGCAGCTGTCGGTCTGTCAGTCCACATAAAGCAAGATGGTGTGTTTCTGCACTGAGAAAAACTTTTAAAGATGTTTCACTAGGAACATAATGGTTTCAGGTTATCTGCTATTATTTCAGTGAGAGCTGAAGTCGTGCAGCAATTTATAGGTTCTGCATCCGCATTTTTATTTACCCCTAAAGGCCAAATAGTTTTTACTTTGTTGTCATAAACAGCACAAATCCCATTTATTTGAATAGAAGCAAATTGTAATCTGATGTTTGCAGGCAAATGTAAACATTAGGAGAAGGCTTGTAGTCATTTAATGGTGATGTCAGAGATGGAAGAAGTTTAATTAGCTGAGAAGTTTACATTTCCATTTAAACTTGTCCAATTTTAAAATCTTAATAAAGCAGGAAGGCTACTTTTGTAGGAAAATGACATTCCAGGTTAAATCAAAATGTATTTCTTCACTTGCTCAAAGAATAGGAAAAGGTTATCGTACATGAAAATGCATGCTTCAAAAAACCAGCACTGGCATTTCTCCTTGAAGTCTTCCCTTTAAATGCAAAATCCATATGTATATTCATGTATGTATACAAATGAACAGGCATCTGCATCTACTTCTACGTCTTCAGTCTGAACACCATTCGTGTGAATGTAATTTGTTGTTTGCTATATTTTCTAATTATTTTAACTATCTACCAAGGCAGATTTCAAAGCCTAAAATAAGCATCTTAAGGCAGGGAATCTGTCTTCACAGGTAATGCACAAACAGTATGAAAAATACCTGCACTTTATTTTTCCTTCGTGGCTTGTATCTGTGATCCAATCACAGAAATGCATAATGCTACAAGAATTTTGTGGGTAATGAAGACACTGGATAAATCAGGGATCAATTCTAAATTCTCCTTTTTAAAATATTCAAGGCAAAATGTTTGTGAATAGCAATGTTCCAGGAACTGAAATACAAGGTGCAATGTTGGTTAATAGACGTTTGTTTCTCATTTTGAAATGACATTCCTGGGCAATTCCTTTCATTTATTTATTTATTTTCCGTTCTAAGCCTGGAAATCTTTCACATACAATGTTTGTAAGCATTTCAACAAGTTTTTCTATTGTAATTGAGTTTAAAGGCAGGAACATTTGTTTTAATCTCTGAAATTTCTGTAAATATTTTGTTAAAATCATCTAGCATCTCTATTTTAAAGAATGTACAACAGAACCGATCCCTACCTCATCTGTGTAAGAGCAGGAACGTGATGTATAGACTTTCTGCCAGTTGGCCAGAGACTTCAGAGATTATGTTTCTGCTCTGATATGGAGGTTTCTGCTTGCATATGCAGGTCACTCAATATAGTTCAGGTGTGAAGTTCACATATTTGCAAAGATCAGTGAGTCCTTTTTTTACCTGTTAATAGTGAATACTTAGGCACAAACTCAAGGAATTTTGATTTGTTTGCAAACAATTGAAAAATGATTGGCAACATGAGTTCAGCACATTCATTATAAGAACTGAATCACAGAGATCTAGGCTTTACCTCCAATTTACTGGAGCACTTAAGAATCACTTCTCTTGTAACAAAAAGCTTTTCCTGGGAACATTTAGAGTTGGAAGAAAAGGAATGGCACATTAAAGACAGCTTGACATTCTTATTCATGTGCTTCACATGCCCCATCCAGAGAATATTGACTGAGCTCAGAGAAAATATAAACCACTCTGGAGAGGGAGCATGAGTGATCTGAATGCTACCTGCAAGGGTTGCACAGAAAGTAAGGTCTGTGCCTCAAAGCACAGCACACAAACTTTCCACTTGTCTGAGCCATTTTAGGTTTAAATAAAAAACATGTCTTTGTGGCTATCAGGAAATTCTTAGTAGGAGAAGCTGAGTCATAACTGCCTGTTTAGTTTTAAAATGTTCCCAGCTTTCTTCAGGCTGAGATAAATAGCAATTGGCTTTGCTCTTGCCTGATGAAACTCCCCTGCCTTCCCCTTCCCACCCCCTCAGGACTCCAGCCATCAAGTCGGTTGTGAAATTGTTCTGTTTCCCAAGCTGGAGAGGCTGCTTTCCCCTCCTGAGGTCTGTCCTCAGCAGCTGTGTCATTCCTGCTGCTGACAGAAAAGAAAGGGAGTTAAGTCCCCCTGCAAATTCAGCTGTAAGGCTCTCCCCCTGCTGACACCTCTTTTTTTTCTCCAGTTACAAAACCCCAATGACCTGGTTTCTTTTGAGGAAACTCAGGCCATCTTCTGATGGCACTGGGGAAAAAAATGGGGTGGTGGGTGACACTGAAGCTTTCTTCCTCTCTGTCTCTTTGCTGAAATGTTCATGGATATCAAAGTTTTAGGAGTTTAACATTTACCCAGCACTGCTGGCAGGCCTCAAGGAAGTAAGCGTATTACCTTTTTCTGTTTCTCTCTCCAGAGGGACTGAAGGCAGGATTGGTTTCAAATGCACTTAAAAGCTTCTTTTATTTCTTGATTGAGGGTTATGGAGGCCTCCTCAGGGTTATGGAGCATCTTGGGCAGTAAGGTGGGGAAAAAGGGAGAAGAGCTGAGCCTGTACCAATTCATCTGTGAGGTCAACATTGGTTATGTAAAGGTTTTCCTGGGTTATAGCTAACGGTGTTCAACTGTGGGAATTCCTGCGTTTAAAAGGTGGTTTTCTATGAGTACTGGGTGATAGACAGACAGAGATCTGTGTTACCTTGCTGGCATGGCTGGACTTTATTTAGATGACACTGATTTAGTTTAAAATAGCTTATTGCTTTGCTCCCTTGCAGGCCTGCTGCTCTTTCCTCCCATAGATTTGTATTATGCAGTCCTAGAAGTTCTAGGCAAAGCCAGGCAAAGCCAAACTTAAGTTTCCAGTGAGGGGTTGAAAGACCCCATGGTAGATACAATGGCAAATGCTTCTGGGGATGAGCAGTCACTTTTCCATGACCACAAGTTTGTCACAGAAGGTGCTGAGGAAAATATCTGCATTTAATTTAAGATCTTGATTTATAGCTTCCTGAAGAAAAAAAAAAAAAATTGTTAAACAGAGCAGTGGCCAAAGATATCTTGTTGAAATTATGCATAGACTAAATAGAGCTTAGGGGAGTTTCACACATCTGTGTAGATTTAGTTGAGCAGGTGAGAAGGGTAGTTCATTTGGTTTATGTTATAAAATATCTCCTGTAACTGAAAGTTCTGATATGGATGCTATTTATCACTTCTGACATACCCAGAGGCAGTATTTGCTTCTGGGAATACAGAGCTCATGGTTTATTAGATGGTTTTAAGTATTTGGGGGTTTTTTGCTATGTGACAGAACCTTCCCTCTGGAGATGAAGCCAAAGAGATTGATGGAGTGTGGGCTTTACTTACAATGCTTGAGTGACCCCATAAAAGCTGTGTAAGCAAAAGATTAGCTAGTCCCTAAATGAAGCACTTGAGGGCTTGTAATGTAGAGAGGGGGAAAAAATGCTGCTGCAAGGAAGAGCGACACACACACATAAAAGCAGATCAGACCCACAATTCCCTTGTTTTCTGCAGGTGACAGACATAGATCCACCCTCCTGGCTTCTCTAAAGGTGAGGTTTCACCATGAATGCAGCTAAGTTTTCCCTAACACTGGGAAGGGCTTTTGTCCTTCCCACCCTGTTAACACCTGCACCCAGGGATGGGGTCAGGGAAAGTGTCTTCCTTTAAATTCAAGGAAAGGAGAACAGTGCCACATCTCCATAAATCAGTGCCAAAACTGCAGTCTCAGGTGTTCAGCTGCTTTGTGCTGTCCAATCAGGGCCTGCATTTAATCCATTGTTTTGCATATTTTAATTGTTTAAATCTAGCTCGTAATATCCAAGGACTTAATCACCCAAGGGGCTGAGGAGTGAGTTTAGGACAATAATATCTTACCTGAAAAGAAAATACTTAACTTTTCAAACATGCCATATCTTACAATTGCACAGTTACAATTGAATAAAAAGAACATTAAATCTACCAAATGTCAGAAAGCCAGTCTATCCATTGTGACTTGGCAGCTTATGATCACACTCCATGGGTTGAGGGAAATTGCATTGTCTTTCATTTTATGATTTCTAAAGCAGTGGGAAATGGCATTTTTACAACAATAGGGAGCCCTCCCCAGGATAACTTAGTTTGTGTATTAGTTGAGGTCAAGAACAGTTAAGGAAGGATCTGGTTCAGCTTTCTAGAGCTGAGCTAAGCTAGAGGCCAATAATAATAATAAAAAAAGTCTTTTTTTCTTTTTCTTTTTTTCCTCTGAGCCACAGTTTCTTCAGCTTTGAAATCAGATGCTGA
The DNA here is from genome assembly GCF_034315485.1 of Pezoporus occidentalis. Classification (NCBI taxonomy): domain Eukaryota; kingdom Metazoa; phylum Chordata; class Aves; order Psittaciformes; family Psittacidae; genus Pezoporus; species Pezoporus occidentalis. The sequence continues at coordinate 5,006,972 of NW_026915725.1, forward strand.
GGTATGGTGAGAAACATGCCAAACCGTGAGGCGAAGTGCTCACTGCTTGGGAAGTGCCAGCAGGTCTACCCTGCCATTTCTGAGTTCCTTGCTAGACTTCAGTTCCCTGTGATAGAGCAGATCCTCAAACCCATTATACACACTTGTGCATGAAATGGATGCTAATGCCTGTCCTCATTGCAGAGCTGTTGGTGAGATTTTCCAGAGCCTCACTGATGGGCTGCTTTGTTGTCTTGTCAGGTTGTGGAGGAGAACTCTCTGGCCCTTCTGGCTCATTTCACAGCCCTGGCTACCCCAACAGATACCCAAACAATAGGGAATGCATCTGGTACATTCACACAGCACCTGGCAGCAGCATCCAATTGACCATTCACGAATTTAAGGTTGAATATCACCAAGACTGCAACTATGATGTTTTGGAGGTAAGAAAATTAGATTTACTCCTCAAAAAATACATGCTTTACTCCTCAAGAAGTTACATGCTTTTTTGTCTGGAGAAGATAATCCCAAGAACTGACGGAGCAGAACAAAAACTTCTACTGCAATTTCCCATTTCTGCTGTGGTTACAGTTAGATTCCACAGGTGTTGTCACAGAAGCCACAATGTTCTCACTATATTTTGCTTTTATGCCTTTGGAGTCTGTATACCTTAATGAATAATGATGCTAGGCACTGTACACTTCCTAACAAGAGACAAAACTGCCTTGAAAAACTCAGTCTTGTAAAGTCCACTTTTCACAAAGAACTAAGTAATAGGGTGCTGTACCATGGAGATTAAATTTTTTGATGTAAAGGGAGATAATGGATCACTGAGGGGTAACTAAGGTGAGACTTTGTGTAGGACCTTTCAAGGAAAGAGGGAGGTTTATAACTCTGAGCACTGAAAGCTATGAAGATTCCTTTTACACAATAAAAAGAGTAAAGAAGAGGCAGTGTCCTAATCAGCTTAGGGTGGTGGACAAGGAGAAAAAGGACCTCTCTAAGGGTTTACTGACCTTTCAGAGACCCATGAAACTAGATGGTCTTGTTATATACAGTATCTTTGTGCTCATGCTGGGAAGCCTCCAGGTGACCAGTCCCAGCTAACCGATTTGAATAGACTTCCACTGCAGGAAGAAGGGTTAGGAAATAATTTCATGGAAAATTCTTTAGAAGTATAGATTTTCTAGATCACGCTCACTAGATTTGATGTCACTAATGGAGGGACAGTTGTTGGGTCTTTCAATGTTAATACATTGGTGACATTTAAATTTTTTTGTAATGAACACAAAAGATTTATTAAGAGATCTTATATCACTTCACTGGGTCCTTTCTACTCTTCTGCTGGCTGATGTGATGTGTGACTGGCATACAGCTGGACAGCTTTCTGTCCAGCACCTACACATAATCACTGCTGCCTATTCTGACCTTTGTAGCTTTGATTCCTCCTTAATGTGCACTCATCAGCACTATTCCTGGAAGACTTAACTCAGATCCTAAATATACAGTTGCTGATAGATGATTGCTAAGCATTTGTATGAGTAGAAGAGATGTATAACTAAACTCCAGCTTTTCGGTCTGAAGCAGGCTTCCCTAGAAATGGAAATCGACCAAATGGACACTGTGCTTTGGGACTTTTGTAGGATCTGGGAGTAATGAAATTGTTCCATGAATTCTCTAGCAGCAGCACTGACAAGTATGACTGTATGTCACATTCCTGACACCAGTGCCTGTGGGTAGGTGGCCTGTGTTGGCTGGTTTGGGTTTTGATGAAGCCTGCTGTATTGCAGTTTCATTGCTCTTTGTGCCTAAAATGACAAGATTGAAGCTAATCTGCCTGTGAGCTTCAGTTTTGTCTCTGTTGCCCAAAGGAATCCATTAAACAGCTACAAATATAAGTCTGCTATAGTTGACCATTTCTTGACTAGTGCAAGGACAATGCCTACATCTGCACGTGGGCACACAGGTGCTACTATGATCCAGTAAGCGTAGAGATGGCTGGCAACCATCTGCTTGACAATCTTTTGACTAGTGGGGAGGGCTGTCCTAAAACCAGTGAGTGGGTTGCCAGACATGAACTGCTTAAAGAATTTGTTTAAGAGGATTCTGCTGTTTGCTGCTCTGTATCCCTGACCAAGGTATTCGCCTTAGGTTTGGGGTTTTCTTTCTTTACCATTTCAAATTTATTTGCTATGCTTTTAGTTCTTTGCAACCTTACTTATTCATCAGCACAAATGCCCACCTTGTTTGTTTGAACTTCCCTGCCTTCAGGATTGGCATGCCTCTAAGTCGCTTACCTCCTAACCTTGACTCATCCAGTTCCCAACACCTGTCTCTGATCTGCTGATAGAGAATCTAACATAAATCAACTTACTGGGGAAAATTGGTTCATGTCATAGTGCAAGATCAAAGGCTCTGCCTGGCAGCAAACAGCTTCCCCTGCCAAACTGCAGCTGTTTGGTGGAGTTCTATGCACCTTACCACATACATACTTTCTTTCTTTTGTTATAAAATTACACATTCACAGCATGATTGATAAAGTCTGCCCAAAACAGATGATAACTCAGATTTAGTGGGGGAAAAAACCTCAAATGTGGTTAACCATTTTCAGGAGCTGCTCTACATTGTCATCTCCTTTCCTGTAGCTGTCTACATAGGTCCGGGCTAACAACCACACATACAAATGTTTGAAAAGTGCTAGAAAAAAGAGATTCCTGGTGTGCCTTTGCCACAGTGTGTTTCAGTGATCAATAAGATTCCAAACTTCTTTCACTCTCACATTGTTTTCCCAAGAATATCCTGTCTATCAGTTCTTCAGGTTTTAAAATCTGCTTTTTCTCAAAATTATTCTCCTGATTTCACTTTTTTCCTTATCTCTGAATAGTTCTACCACTTCCTGTTTTCTTCCAAGCCAAATAACTTTCCAGTTTTAACAGGAAGTCAAAATCAGTACTAAAGTAGCTTTGCACCCTGCTATTCCTCCCTGTCCCATTAACATTCTCTACTCTCTGAAATAAGAAGCTGTCTTGTAATAAAAGTTCCCCAGTAATCATAAAACCTGCTCACCTGGATGCATTTAGCTTTTGCTTAGAAACACACTCATCCCTTTTTAAGGGCAGAGAATTGTAGGAACATTCTAAGAGATCTTTCCCATTACAGCACCTTTGCCACTAACTTCATATTTGCACCATCACTTCTTGACTATTTCTCTTGCGCATTTTTTCTGAAGCATATTTATTCTTGTAAAACGCAGCAGCTCTCTTCCTTCCCTTCCCTTTGCCAATGCCTCCTAAACAAGCTGTCCCTTCCATGTCAGTATCCCAGAACTGCCATATGTTTCAACAAGACTGTGCAACAATAGTTAAATAAAAATTGTGTGTGTGAAATCCTCAAGTTCTCCATGTGGCTTCTGCGTGCTCAAGTGTTTGACATATTCTTCTTTTATCCTTCTCCTTGTTTCTTTATGACACTTGCACTCATTCTCTCTTCCCTATCAGGTTCTAGTCCATTTACAAACATCCAGAGTCAAAATTTAAATTGTTCTTAAAGATATTTTCTAGAAATGTTTAATGGAAATAGAAGTCATCATTTTGGACACAAGGAAAATCTTTACATTTAAATGGCTTCTATTGAAAATATGTACGTAGAGAAAAATGAGCATGTCTGCTTTCTTGAATTATGACATCTTTCTTTAACATGGACCAGATTTTTGTGATCTATGATTATATTCTGCCACAGCAAGATGTAGCTCTGAGCTGAAAAGGAGGGTACCCTGACAATCTATTTCACTTCCAAGTCTTTATTAGATGCTTTGGGTTTCTCATTTAAATATGAAGAAACATCAAGTATTACCATAATTCTTAAGTCTCTGTCAAAGCCAGTCTCTCTCTTTGCTGGTAGTTATATCTGAGTGGGGATCAGTTTTATTCCCAGAAAATCTGTGTCATGAGGGTGACCAACCGCATAAAAACAGCTTTCTGTTGCTCATAACTCTGGAATGCTGACTGTTAACAATAAATGGAGCTAACAGGGCAGAAGCAAATGATAAGAACAGATTAAAACCCGGGGCTTTATGGCAGTGTCGTGCATCTCCGCTATGCCATCCAACTAAATTTTATCTCTGGATCAGGTACTCTGATCAGAGTAAATGTTTTTATTCTTATTTTTATCTGTTTGCAGCTCAAACGTCCTGTGATTCTTTGTGAACCACACCCTGGAATTCATTCTTTCCATCCATTCTCTTTCCCTCTTCTTTTTTTCATGTGGTAACTATTGGTTTTCCTCTTTGTAGCCAAAAGTAACATTTTATTGTTTTTTGTCATGGAAACACTAACTTGTTTTTGTTCCAGCCCTTGTGAAAGCATCTGATTAATTGAGCTGGCATAAGGGAAAAAAAAAGAAAATACACTCTTAACTGTAGAGATCATGCCTTTGACTGAGCTTTTTATTTTGAAACTGTGCAGAAGGCCATTGCTGCACAGTTAACAATGCAAAAGAGACCCACAAACCTCAGATTTCTATCAGTATTTCTTTCCCATCTCTAATTGTCTTCCAATAGGTCAACTATAAGTGTTCATTTCTGAGGTAATACTAGAAGTCAGCAGTGTTTATGTCAGGGCTGGGTTTGGTCTCCTTGCCCATGGTGCGCAGATGTCCCCAGGGAGGCACCAGGGATGATATGAGAGGCTCGTCCATGGTGCTTATTAGATGCATATTAGGAATTCCTGCTGTTTCCTCTGCCACATTGCTTCTCTGGGCTGGTTTAGATGATTAAGAGCATGTGTTCCTGCTAGATATCATGCTGTGGCTCTGACTCAGGGACTATACCACAAACACATTTTAAAATTCACATTTTGAACAGACTTCTGACAAATGCAGCTGTCACTGAGCCCCACAAGCAGTCAAGCAGTAAGATTTTTCTGAAGGCACTGAGATTGCAGCAGACAAACATGCTTCTTCCCCAGACTGTGACTGCTTCATTACAGATTCTTAGTCTGAGCTGCGATTTCCTCCATACTGACTTCTCTTGAATGCCTCGAGATGATCCATTAGACATATGAACCATTATCCATTCAAGTCATGCAGTCTCCCTACAGAATGCAAAAAAAGTGCTGTCTCAGTCAAAACAAAAATCTTTAAGCTATTAAGCCTGTGTAATCAGCCACTAAAGCAGAACACAGTCTTCTGAGCATCTAACACCCTGTGACATTCATAAAAGTTTAATTCCTCCTTCTTTCTTCTGGGGATGCAAGCTTCAGCTTCTGAGGTCTCACATTACTCTGGAGTCATTGAGTAGTTTTCCTAGTTAAAGAAAAATTCTTTCCATTATACCTCTAACGGCAGAGCAGTGTCAGGCACCATGAGCAGTTAAGTGAGCACACAATCAATCAAGTTGCGTAGCAATGCAGTACACGTAGCCCTGGAGGTGGTGGGACTAGCTCAGCTATTTGTAGGACTTGCGCAGATATTTAGCTTGGACAGAACCCAAACTTCTTCTGAGGTTAAAAAGTATCCGGCAGAGCTTATTAAAATATTGAGTTTCCCCTCATCTAGAAATGATCAGAGGCAAAAGGGCCATATAGGAGGCTGGTTCTTACAGTACTATCATTTCTGAGGGAGATTGCTGGTTTTGACCTTTTTGATGTTTAACAGACTAATAAAATACTGGAGAAGGCTCGAGATGCCACTGGTGGGAAAACCCTGATGGGATTTCTTGCCTTATCTTCCTATTCCCTGCTTTTGTTGTTAGAACTTTCCACTCTCTAGTTTAGCTTTAGGATTTATACATAACATATGCTGATAAAATGAGAATCTATCACTAGTTCAGTTGCTGAAAGACAATAGCACACTCTTTATTCAGGGTATCTCTTTCATAGTTTTCTCATATGAGCTTACTGTGAAGCTGACTTTTGCAGCTGCTGTCCTACCGGGAACACACCAATGGAAGGCAGGAGACTCTTAATATTGGGTTGCCTTTCATTAGCATGCAAGAAGCCAAAAAAATCATCCACTGAAGGCAATAGGCACCAAAATCACTGGATTTGAAAATTGCACTGAGCAGGTGTGTTTTCTTCAGCTTTGAGGAGGAAGATTAAGGAAGATGAGACAGTTCCACCAGTTATAAATGGGCTTAAACTAGAATCCCACACCCCATCTGGAAAACAAGAAACAGGATTAACTAGGCTTTAGCACTGCCACCTAATTCACTTCAACTGGTTTTAAAATGCATTATAAACTACACGATATTGCTGGTGATGTTTGAGAGAGTGGTGGTTTTCTGGTTTATAACTGCCCGAGGCACAGTCTTCTGAGTAGGAAATAATTACTCTTAAAAGTCTTCTCTGGCAAATATGTATGATATACATCCTTGTTTCCCAAGAGTATTATCAAAATATTTAATTATATGTATTTATAATACACATGTATTATTTACTTCACCAAAATCCCATAATTCAGATGTTGATTCTGCCATTGAAGTCAATAAAATTGCAATGTTTTTTGTTTCATCTGAAAAAGTTATAAAATCTAGCCTCAATTTAAAAATCAGTCTTAGCTGTGCCTTTAAACATAAAGGGTGCAAAATATCAGCACATGCTGGTACAGTTTGTTTTCAGAAGCACACAAAAAGTCTTGCTTTATACCGCCACAGAAACAAGGTGCCAACCCTGCAAGAATGGAGCAAAAAGAATGTGACAAAGTCCCCAGAGCAGAAAATTCTTATTTAATGCATGGTTGTTTTGAAATCATCTAGAATTTCATACTTGTGCCAGGTAGTTCAGGTACCAAGTAAACCCACAGAGAAAATTACTAGCTACTTTACATTTCAAAATGTGGAATCACTTTCAGTATTTAGATTAATTTTTTCTCCTATCTAAACTGTTCTCATGTATCCTGCATGGCAGGTGGTGTCTGACAAACTTTGACTGTGTTTCTTCCATTCATTTATAGGTTTATGGTGGCTCTGATTTTCTCTCGCCTAGACTGGCCCAGCTGTGTGTTCCGCGATCAGCACAGAACCCATTGCGGGTCTCTACTACTGGCAATTCAGCCACTGTCCATTTCAAGACAGATCTATCAGTGACAGAGAAAGGTTTTAATGCCTCCTGGCAAGAAAATCCCGGTGGTGAGTATGCTGATTAATACGATGAGAAATTCAAGAAGTCTGAGAATCAAGGATTAGCCATGCTGGCGTTTAAAGTAGGCAAACAGCATAGGGCTGAAAGCTGAAGGAGAGTTTGGGTTTTACTGGATTTGGTAACACTAAGAGATGCTGACAAACAGAGGAGAAAATTGTCTGACTAGCTCAGATCTAGGCCTGTTTATGTATTTTGTAACAGTCTACCTTGGTGGTGTTTCTTCTTTACACAATTAATCAAGACATTCCTATAATCAGAAAAGAACTTCTGCATGCCAGCAGTTCTTCCCACCCACTCACCCACACAGATTCCTTTATTAGCTGAATGCTCTTGGTTTTAAACTGTGAAGTGAAAAATATCTGGGAGCGTGGCTTAACTGGGAGAACTCGGCAGACTCCAAAAATATTTGGAGTGATTAGTAAATACCTGACCTCTATAAGGTCCATCCCACATGTGATTATTTGTTCAAAGCTGTACTGGTAATCAGTAAAAGAGGAGACAGGATTAAAAGGCCTGACCACATATCTCTCTACATGGGAGTTCTTATTAAAAGGCCAATTATCAGAAAATAATTGCAATTAAAAGTAAGTAGAGGCAGATCTTAATTCTTGCAGTTTTGCTTGATTAAGCACACTGATTCATCAGTTTGTCAAGGTTTATACATCTCCTTTCTCACAAGTTTTATGAGAAAGGCACAAGATTTTGTTTTGAATAAAAGAGGTCTACAATGGTCCTTTGAATTAATCCCCTTCTGGCTTATGTTTTCTACTTAGGCCCCCTGAAGCTTTTGCATCCCTTCATGGCACCTTGCCTGTTGTACTCCAACCCCTCTCTAGCCTCTAAAATACTCACTGACCAGAATGAAATAACAGTATAGGATTTATCCTTCCAGCAGACTGCTTCCATCTACAGCAGTCCCAATATCCTTCCCTCACCCTCCTCCATCCCTTTCCAACATACAAAATTCCATTTGTTTGGTTTAGTCCTATTGAAAGCCCTGGCACTTCCCACACAGTATCTATCCTTCCAGGCTATTTAGATATTCATGAGCACTGGAGTTATTCTGGTCAGAAATACCTGAGGGTGGAGTCCTTGGGAAGCCCTCAGCTGTGTGGATAGAGAAGTGGAAACTCGAGGCTTGCCATTATTTTCTGCTCACGCAGAAAATGGAACTCCTGGCTGCCTTGGTATTTTCAGAAATGTTTTTTTCAGCCCTATGCTCAGCTAGGCATAGTCATCGCTTTCTCAGTATGCTAGGTCTGTCACATTCATATGGATGGTATTTTTGATTACTTTTACAATATCTAGGATAGAGGAATACCAGCACAAATGCTTCAGCCTTTACGACATCTACTACTGGACTGGGACTAGAAAGAAATGTTATTCACAAGCATTGTTATTGTATATTCACAAATATTGATAAAGTTATACTTTTCTGATAGTCATTTCCATTGAATTTTGTGGACAGGACACTTGAACAGCTGGATCACTCATCTTTCAAAAGTTTAATATAAAAAAATATAAAGATAGAAGTGTTTGTAGCTTAAAAATAGATGTGGAATCTCACTGAGAGAAGAAGTGCTTGTGATTAAAATTGATTATGTTTTCTTCAGGCTGTGGTGGTATTTTCCAAGCTACGAGTGGGGAAATCCATTCTCCAAACTATCCTCAACATTATGGTAACAACGCAGACTGTTCTTGGCTTATCCAAGTTGACTCCAGCCACCGAGTCCTACTGAATTTCACGGATTTTGACATTGAAGATCGCCATTCCTGTTACTATGACAATGTTGCAGTAAGTAACAATAGATATTTCAAAAGCTTCCTTAATGAGTCTGGTGAAATGCTTGCAAAAGAGGAAGCTTACTATGCAACCTAGGCTGCAGATAGTTTCAGACTGCTAGTTGCATGGTCGTATTTATTCACTGATGATCTAAGGCTTAAATTTACAGCTAAATAGTTATTATCTAGCTCCCTTTGCTTCGCCATTGAAACAGGCTTCACAAATGTATTTCTGTGTTCTTTCAAGTTCCCACTTATATGTGGAAGGATCTTGAAAGCAGTGCATATTGCACCCTGGCACATTTTTCCTTTTGGTGGTATGAGTTGTATTTAGTACTGCAGGAATAACCTCATACATAGATGGCTGGGTTTATGACCTTCTTTCTCATTTTAGTTCAGTTTATGACTGCTTGCTCCAAGCCATAGCCTGGACTGCCACATATATAATAGATTGCACAGTCTTACAAACTCAGGACAGAGGGAGATCTGCATCCAGAGGGAATTGTGGCTGGCTGGTTTTCTTTATGTATTGTACTATTTCTTTATGTATATGTACTGTGTATTCAGGTGCTCCTCAACTGTCTGTTTAACCGCTTCATTAGAGCCACTGCTCTGTTAAAAGCTTCACATTGCTGTTTTGTGAGCTTTTGTTGATGTCACAGAAATTCAACTTGCTGCTCAATCAGTGCATGACAATGAAGAGCTCCCCACATCTCCACTTGGCCTTTTTGGGAACAGGGACATGAAATCCTGACCTTTGATGTCAGATTGCACTTCACTCAGGACAAAGGCATGTGTGATCAGTACCAGTCAGATAAAGCACAGTGGCTGTAGCCCCAGATCCAGCTTCCCTCTCCTTGGTAAACTGTCATTCACAGAGAACTTAATTTGGCAGGAACTGAAACTCTTTTGAAAAGAACATCAGTTTTAACAGCATTGCCCCCTAAAGCTTTTATGTACTGAACCAGAAAAAAAGGAAACGTGTCCCTGTTTTGCTGAGCAGAACTGAAGATTTCATTTGGCCACAAAGCATCTTTGTACAATGACTGTTCATTATTTTTCTGATTCTGAAGCATAGGCAAATATGGGTCTGTCTTTTTTTTAAAATTGTTTAACTACATCAGGGAGGGTCGTTGCAAGTGCAAATCTATTGGAAAAGCTTCCAAGGCTCCTATGATAGAGCACAGGAGTAGGAAATCACATTGCCTGACAGAAACACAGGCCATCTGAAATACCAGCACTGGTATAAATGCCAAAAAGAATCCAGAAATTAAGGGCTAAATTCTGATAAGACTTAATAAACAAGGTTCTCTTTTAAACTTGATTCCAATGGATGTATACATCTATCTAAAAACTTTGCATACCATTCAACTCCATAAGCTCCATGCAGTTACAGGCGTAACTCCCATTACCTTTATGCACCAGATACAGGTGCTGAGTTTTTAACCCTTGAAAGGCATCAGTCCTCAGCTGTCAGAAGAGATGGCTGTTGCAGAGGTCTTTGCCTGAGTGGAGTTTACAGACCATTGCAGTGCAGTGACACCCCTTGTCCTCTATTGCCATATGAGTATCTGTTGTTTGCTTCTGCTTTTCGATTTCTTGGGGGTGGTACAGGAAGAAGTTGCCCATCAACTCCAGATGTGCAAATACAACTGAAGAACAATGTGTGCAGGGAGAGAGATTTAAATTTAATGCAGGCATCAATCACTGCCCCTCAAGTGGAAGGTGGTTTGAAAACTGGTGACAGAGAATGCTGATTTGAAGCCAAGAGATAGCAAAGGGCTCTGAGACTCTGTGCTTGAGATAAAGAAGAGCTTTTCAATGCTAATATAGAGGAATCAGGAGGGCAAGAAAGGAGTGGATGGGGTTTCTTTCTCTAGCTGGTATGCCAGTAAGCACAAAACCACTTGTTACCAACACCTGGAAGTGATTTGTGTTCATCTTATTCCAAGGCTTCCTATATGCCTCACTCACAGGAGAACAGAGTGAGTGGCACAGAGTGCCTGGAAATATGTAAGTAGAAGCCTGTTTGGTGAATGGTCTGGGAATTGCATTCCAAAAGATGTGTAAATGGAAAAAATGGGCTAAGGAAGCAGCTGGGAGTAACACAGTGGTTCCATCCTTTTCTGTTTCTCAAATTTTTACTCAAATTTTTATGGAGTTTATTTGCTCTGTGAGTTCTCTTGAGGCTTCCCTCCACCCTTGAGCGTACCAGTGGCTTTTTCCTTCATTCTTCCCTTTTGGGATCCACTCATTCTTCCCTGTTTTATGACCTAGACTATTTTTTTTTTTTAATATATATTTCTACTGTGAATTACTCTCTATGGGGAACACATGAAAATGTGTGTTTGGTTGGGTTGGGTTTTTTTCCTGTAACATTTTCTATTGTGCATTTGTTATGTGAGTAAAATGGAAGGAGGGAAAATAGTCATGTCTGCTGCTTCTTGGCTATGCTGCAACTCCAAAAAGCCTAGTGCATTTTTCAGCTCAGCTCAATGATCGTAAGTGAATTTGAGCACAGATGCAGGTTCAGCCAAGTGAATTCCAAGCCTGTAACGGTAAACCACGGTGTAACTGCTCCGAGCTCCCTCTAGAGTAAATGGGTGAAGTGCACAGAGAAGAGTCAAGGCCACCAAAAAGCACTTTCTTCACTCACCTAGCTGCATAAATTTAGTTGATTCTTCAGTTTCTGTGCCTCAGTTCTGTACCTTATCTATTCTTATAAGAGATGAACATGTCTTCATTACTAAATGAGGATACATAGCCTTTGCTTTTTCTGATCTCAAATACAACTCGGTTATTCTGTAGAAAGCATAAGGTCTTCGAGAAGAATTTTGTTGTCACTGTCACCATACATAAGGAATAAAGTTTTAATCTCTCCTTCTGTACCAGCACATTTCTAGCTGGAGAGTGTGTCTTACAACAAACAAATCTGTTTCTTTGAAGGAAAATAGAGGGAAAGAACTAGTGAATGAACTAATTCCTGCATTTTTTTCCCCCATGTGTTTAACCAGTATAGTATCAGACGCTACACCAGGAGTACTGGTCAGCAAGAGTTTGACATATTTAAGGACTCAAGATTTGAGCACGTGGCTCAGAAGGCAGTGGTTGTAGCAAGGGAGAAATAGTTTGTTCTTTTCAGTGGCTTTGATTAAGTAAATGTTATTTTTCTTTCCTGTTGCAGTGTAACAAGTAGTGTGCAGGAATATAGAAATGTAAGCCTCTGGGAGCTAGAGAGAAGGTATGACTTCATTTATTCCAGGTGCTGGCAGAGAGGATCTTCCAAGAGAGGACAGCTAGAAAAATGTGGAGTTTTTATAGCTCAGAAGACAAAAACTATCTTCTTTTTGTCATGTGCTTTTGCCAAATGGAGGACACATTTGAACAAGAAGGCAATGAGTCACTCGGTTATGCTTGTTGTGGAAAAGGAAGGGCAAACTGCTTCTCTGCAAAGTGCAAATGAAAACTTGTCTTTTAAGTAAGCAAATGCATCATTTTCCTTTACTCATCCAGCCACAGAAACGCAGTTCTCAGATGTTTCCAAAATCACTTTAAGAAACTGAGGAGAGAGACACAACTCTTTCCTGAGCTAGTGTGTGAATATTGTGGTTTCTGATCTAGATTCAAGACTGAAATCCTCCCTATGAAATAGTTTAAGCTAATAAATAGCAGGTGAGCAAAAAGGATGAAGCCATAAAATATCCATGTGTTACTGTTCCTGCTTAACTTTGTAGTTGACATAACTTCTAAGAGTTGCTGTTGTATCTCACTAATGCTTATGCTGAACTGTTTCTGGAATCCGATTTTTACCAAGTGGAATCGTTTCCAGGTTTCTGAAAGAGGAGACAGTACTATCTTCAGGCAAACTGTGCAGAAACAGCAAATACCTCTGATTTAGAAAATGTTTCTCTGACTTCATGCTCATCTCCCAGTATTACCACAGAAAGACTTCATTATTCCAAAAAGCTCTTGGAATAAAACGTCTTCTTAGTCTCCTGTGTTACTCATCCCAGCTGACTGAGAAAGCTCAACTACTAGAGTCTCACCACAGTCCATGTGTCAATGGTCATATCCTCAGCTGTGCAGAGTGGCGCAGATCCAACAAAACATAAACAAGGAGTTTATGTGTAGCCAGGCACTCTCTCTGCAATCTGTCAATGCAACACTTAGTTCGAGCATTCAGGTAAAATCCTCTCACCACTGTCTAGGGAAAGATAGTACCTAAAATCCTAAGGGTTATTTTGCTAGTCATTATTTCTTTCCACATTCCATGGTTTGTGGTTTTTAACTCCAGTCTGTTGTATATACAGAATATATGTGCAGAGAAAGAATAAACACTGCACACTATGTATTACAGGGCTGATAGTGGCAGGATGCCAAGAGAAGAAGGTTGAATGGATGGATATTTTGGGTCTCTTTACCAGGTACTCATTTTTGCAGACATTGCAGTACACTTAATACTCCATTACAAGGTCCCACACAGGTAGCTAGTGTTATAGGCCCAAGGGCAAACGTTTAATTTATGAATACACCATTGGCCATGTAGAGTATGTCAGTAGATTAAGCAGGGGTTTTGTCCTTTGTTTCTCAGCTTTGAGGTTTATTTGAGGCTGGTCACCTTTATCTCAGCTACTGTTTTTTATATATTTATATATAATATATATATAGCAACACTGCACTGCATGATACAGTTTTAATTAGAAATCTTTAATTCATTGATACTGCACTGCTGGAATTTGAGGCGTTTTGAAGTAAAAGAAGACAATCTCAATAAGAAGTACATTTCTTCTAAACCAATGACATTATTTTGCTCAAAGCAGGCTTTTAGATAGCTTTTAACATCCTAGCACCTGAATATCTTCCAGTCCTCCTACCCATGTTTTTATCCATATTCTCCTCCAATTTGTTATAGATACCTGAGTCACAGATTATAGTAAATTGCATGCTTGCTGTAATGTAGGGCGTTAAGACTGCAACAGGAACTTAATTCAACTGTTGTTGCTGCCCAGTAGCCCAGAGGTTCTTCCTCTGTGGCTCATGCAGCCGTGCTGATGGCTCCAGTGCTCATCACTTCTGCAACCAGGCACAAGGGCTCTGAGACTGACCAATGGCTTCAAACACAGGAGCAACAAATCATGTCTGCTGGAGTGCTAGGGAAGATTGGTGGGAGACTGAGATGTGCTGGTTTTCCCTCTCTGTGGTTTCTGTTATTATAATTTCGATGTTGCTAGAAACTCACTGGTTTTAACTTCACTTTCCTTCTTTTCTTGATTGTGAAACGGGGAGGAAGGAAACAAAATTATCAACTCTACGGGGTGGGGGGAAAGAGAAGGAAGGCATTTGTGGTAAAATTAAAAGTGAAGTTTTGCAAACACCTCTACTTCCTTTCTCATTTTTTTGTTTAACTTTACCCTCTGCTTAAATAACACCTCATGTTTATGTGTGTAATTCAGCACCCTAAAGATATTGTAAAGCATAGATACATGGGCTCTGATCCTGGATGCTGGGTGCTTGTATCTTTAAACTGTAGTCCTAGTGTCTTCTTTTCATCGTTTCCACCGGTGCACTAGTTTCATGTTAGGAGCAGTTTAGTGGTCTTTATTGAGGCAAGGTGTAGGGTTTAACTGAATAAAAGCTACATGTAAACTCATGTTAGCCATTAACAGAAAACAATAAACATATGCGGATATCTGGATTGTTAAAGGAGAGTTGCTTTCGTACCAGATACACACAGGAAGATAGTTACCTGGTGCATTTTTGTTACAAAGGCTACAGTAGCTTCAGCCTGTAATACACGTGTTTTTTTAAAATGGCCACAGACTTAAGATAGGCAGTGTACAGTCTGTTTGCACTGCCCATGCCAGAGCTGTATCAGGATCAAAATGTAAAACCAAAAGGGAGGGAAAGAAATAAAAGTCTTCTCAATATTCCCGTTGAAATGAAATACTTCATTTGTTCTTTTCATAACAGGTATTTGATGGTCCCAGCAGTGAAGCACCACTTCTTAGAAAACTCTGTGGAACTCAGCTTCCTCCTCCTATCACATCCTCCAAGAACCTGATGTACATCCGAATGCATTCTGATGCAACCATCCAGCACAGGGGCTTCAGTGCCCGCTTCACTGAAGGTAATTTTGTCATTTACATTAACACATATTTGTCTACTCACCAGTTTGTTTGTGTTAGTCACAATCTTTTAACACAGCTGATAACGTGAGGTGTTGTTTCTATGCGTACTGCCTACCAATGTGTATCTTAAACAGGACTGAAATTTTCCAAATAGCAGATTAAGGAATTTAAAATCTAAGGATCATCTTAGATTCTTTGACCGAGGAAAAAATGTACTTCTTATAGCGAGGCATCTAGCACAGGTCAGCTGCCTCTTTTTAATACTCTCTAGAGGGTAAGCTATCCATAACTGTCCTGAGACAAATGTGCAACTGGCAGTTTCTATGGACCTAGTGACAAAATAACATTTTATATGTCCATCCATGCGCATGAATCTGAAGAGCTATAAAAGAATTCTGTGTGGTGCTGTTGATGAAGTCCATGAATTCCAGCCTGCAAGCTGTGCCAAGTATCAACTGTTCAATTTGTGAAGGACTAATTGGTATTTTACATGGTTTCCTTTTTAATGAAGAATTGCACCAACTGGGCAAAACTTCCCATGAAATTACATATGATTTTATGATTGGAGATTTTCCTTTTTTTTTTCCACAGTAACTTTGGAAGCACTTTTCCCCTACGATACAGCCACTTAGATTTTGCAGAGACAATCTCTTTCTCTCATTTTCTTAGGATTCTTTTCACTATAAATTAGTACTTTTCCCAGAAATGCTTTTTTCTTTGAAAATATTGTGCAAAAATTAGAATAAAGAAATCAGAAATTTGCATCAGTGAAAACCTCAGGAACCACAGTTATTGAAGTATTAGTTAAGGTTTTTAACTGGGAATTTCTGACTAACAACTATGAATGCTTAATTTTTTAAACGTTCTCAGAGCACATTTACTGGATTAGGCCCTGCACAAAACATGCCTGGTGAGCAAGTTCTTCCTGGCTAGGATGTAAGCAACCCAGCTTTCCTCTTCCTGAGAAAACCCTGCAAGTCTTATCTCCTGCTGGATGTTTTAGGCAACACAGCAGGATAAATGAATCTCAGTCTTTGGTACCTAACAGCTGTGTGTTAAACTCAGATATGGGGGGGTTATGATGAGTCAGTATGGTAAGAAATGAGGCATGGCAGCACTCAGCACTGCTAGCAAAAGTTATGCAGTCAGCCAAGCTCTTGCACGTGTGTAACATTTCACACAATTGCAGTTTTGTTGAAGCAGCTCGCAAGAGGATCATGCCAATGCAATGTGATGCCATCCTTGGGCACTGAAATGTTCTGGAGTTTGGAAAGTTCTGAAGAGTTTCTTATGATTTTTTTTCTTTTTAGTTGCCAACATAGGCAAATTATCAGAGAAATGGGTGTATGAGTGTATTTCAGCCAAGTTATTATGGTCCCAAGATTGCTCTTCTGGGCTATAAGGAGCTGATAAAGATGAGATCTGTTCCGGTCACTCTGGCTTCTCTCACATGGTCAGCCAGGTGTAGCATGGCCTGTGGATCCAGGTCAAGAACGTACACCCAGTGCTGGTGGGACATTGAGCTAGACCTCAAGTCTCTTCTGATAAATTACTATCATGAATTTGATCCTCATTTCACATTGATTTAGCATGTTACATTTTATGCATTCGTCTTCATTACAGAATCTAAGATATGTGTGTATCATACATAAATGTCTCTCTGTGTGTATGTGTTTTGTTCTAAAGCATGCGGAAGTTTCATAGAGTCAGATTCAGTTGGGGGAGCAATTTCCTCTCCTCTGTATCCTTTCAAATACCCAAAAAATCAGAACTGCAGCTGGATTATTCAGGCTCAGGAACCATGTAAGTAAAAACATCTTTTATAGTTAGCTGGGATGACTAACATCCTCACCATTTTTTCTGTAATAACAATACAAAGTCCTCTTTTATTTCTCTAGGAAGTTCTGCATCCTGGTAGCTGGAGAGTGGCTCTCCTAATCTGTCCTAAATCAGATTTTACTGTAAAAGATTTAGTGCATAGTGAGGAAAACAGTTTACAACTCTGTCATCTTAGCTGATTTATTGTTACTCAAGTGTTGCAATTATAAATGAGGTGTTGAATATTATGTGAAGTTGGACTTGTCTGTGAAAAAATCTAAGTAAGAGATTTATATATAATTATAGCACTCGTATTTAGCTGACCTTATTTTGGTCTGGATTTCTCAAGCTAGAGTTGTGTTAGATCAAATCTAAGCTGTTAACATAACAACTACAAAAAAATCCCAACGACAACAAAAAGAGAACAAAAGAAAAAAACAAACAACAAAAACCAAACCCAGTTAACTAATGAGAAAAGGTACAGAGGAATTTCAATTTCAAGGACAAATAAAAATTAAACAAACTGATCTTATCTGCACAGATACCCTCTCAGATGTTCCTGTCATTTTTTACACAGATTTACGATTGATCATAAAGCACCAGATATTTGCTGCCAGATACTGCTACTACCTTTAATACCCAGTGTTACCTTTACTTTGTATAAGAGTCCTAAAAAATATTTATAGTTGGGTAATAATATCCTGGTAACATAATTAAAAATAAACATTTATTTTAAATCGCAACTACTGAACTTCAGTTGTAGATCTGATATTTACCCATTGTTGTTAAGAACATAGAATGTTCCAGCCACATTTATAAGTTTATTTTGAGAAGTTATATAATGGAAATCAATTTGCCAAAGAAAGCACCAACACAAAAATCAAGAGATAGACAATACTTCATTTTTTATTTTCTTTTTAGCATAGTTTCTTATACAAATACATGAAAAGGGCATCAACAAAGCTCTTCCTCACCTACACAACATTTATTTTTAAAGACAATCTTTTCCTGGGTTCAGGTGGAAAACTCATACATAACTGTTGTCTTCCGAATTAAATCAGTATGACCAGAAAAATGCTTTATAAGTAGCAGCCTGTGTATGTAATGGCTTCCCCCACTTACCGCCAGGACCACTACATACCACATGCCAGTCACACAGCATACATACATACATACATACATACATACAGTACGTTACACAACCATATGCAATAGATTTAGCCAATGACAAACCACCGCAGAGTTCCTGCTCTGCTTTTATGGAGGCCAGCAAGTCTCCTGCTCTTTGCCACCCACTGTGTTTATCCTTTTAGCTTTGTATCCTGAGGACCTGCATTGATAGCTGTAATTGATTGACCAGACAGGACACAAAGGAGTGCCAAAAAGGCAGACTAGGCAGCTGAATGCCAGTCAGTGGCACCCTGCTGAATGCAGCGCCTGGATCCATGTCTGTCACTTCATTTTGTTCTGGCTAATTAATTGTAGCGAAAGAGAAGCAAAATATTTGTGTCAAATTCAGGCTTGGCCAATGTGGGAAAAAACTTAGTTATCTTCTAAAGCATGAGATTTTCTGACCTTCTCGAACTGCATAGGAGCTCTATGGCCAGATGAAACTACTGTCACAGAATGGCATTGAGGACAGCCTCTCTTCTTCCAGCTGTGACTTCACCATTGTTCATATCAGACAAGCAAGAGCAACACGAGAGTCAAAATTACCCTGAGTCAGAAATCCTCTTTTTCAGGATGTACCCTGCTGTCCAAGGGTGTGGAAAATCCAATTCTGTACAAATATAGCTGAGGGTCGTTAATGATCCTTTAACCAGTCCAGTTGATGCATTTGGAATGTTACAAAACAATGAAAGAACCAGCTCTTTCTAAGCCTGGAGCAGGGCAGTGTCAATTCACATTTTGTCTGGATCTATGGTATAGATCGCAAAGGGACAGAAGGTCACGGATATGTAGAAAGAAGTTTTGTTTCTGAATGCGTGTAGATTTTTCCATGTTGTGTTTGCTGACATTTTCAGTACATAATGAACCTGTTTAGATATCGGGAAACTTAGATTCATGTGTATGTGTTAAATCCTATGCTTCTAATGTCAATTGTGTTAGAAAGCACTGAAATAGGAAGAGATTTACTAGGACCTTTTCAGGAAGGATTAATGTACTTCCGACAGATTCATTCCATGTATCAGGGAATAAACTATTTCATTTGTTTACATGTAACAATTTCTCTGTGAAATGCCAAACTTCTGTTTAAGTTTTTACTCTTTGCTGTTGCCAGTCAGCCACGTCACACTCTCATTCACTGACCTCGATATTGAAAGCAATAGACAAAACTGCACAATGGATTTTGTGGAAATTTTGGATGGGAATAACTACGAGGCTCCTCTTCAAGGTATTGTACCTTTGCCTTGTTTATTTATATATAGAACTACACCCAAGGTGAGCAGGAGAAGCTCTTCTGTGAGTGTCCTCCTTCTTCATGGATTTTCTCTGATAAAGGAAGCTCCTTTATCAGCAGACTGGGAATGGAGGATAAGTCTTCATTATGAAGAGCACTGTCCTCCCAGGTTCTGACTGTATTCCTACTAGCCTGTAGTTTAGGGTTGACTCCAGCTGCCTTCCTCCTCAGCTGAACAATATTGGGAACCGAGCAATTCAGTTTAAACTGAATTCCCAAATAACTGTACAAAAACATACTGTAACCCACACTCATAAGCACAGCTCACAGTAAACGCAGGTAAAGAAAGCTGCAGATTTCTGGGAACAGAAAACGGATTTTCCTCAGCCCCTGGAAAGTGATTTTCTGCTTGTTCCTGAGTTTTCTACAGCTTTCTCCTGACATAGCTGTTCAGACGCATCACCTTCAAGCGGCAGGAGTCTCGAGAAGCAAAATTCAGTGCTTATATGCTAGGAAGCCTTGAGAGATCCCCGGCCGCAGGGTAGTCCTGACTCCCCTCACATCCCTGGGGTTGCCTCAAATTCCATCCTGTGAAATTTGGAGTATCTGTGACTTGAGTATGCTTTTCATTACTCTACTTCTGTATATGCTCCTTTGTCAGGAGTCAGGCTGCAATCAATTTGAATGGCTTGTAACTAAGAGCAGAATTGGGTTTTGGTCTCCTGTCTTTGGCTTTGACTTGGGAAGAGGACCAGAATACTAGCTGCTATCTTTCTTCTACTGTCAGATGCCTTTCTGCTAGATCATGACTCATATTTTTAATCCCCGTGTTACAATCCATTACAAGAGAACCGGTCTCTTATTTGTTGCTTTTTTTTTTTCAATCAGAACCCAGTGAATGAAATGGAAACTACTGTCAGATACATTTGATAGGATTTTATTTTAATTTTCAATTAGGCTGTAATTTCTGGATAGAGTGAAAACAGGAGCTCAGTAACAGAATAGCCAGTGACCAGGGTGCCTGGAGTGCAGGAGGTCTTTCCTCTGTTAACAAAAATTGCCACCAGACTTGAGTTCTGTGTAAATGAAATGGAGTATTTCATTTTTTATGTAGGTTATATTGACAGTGGCAGTTGTACACAAGAGAAGTTACTCATGGTTGCTGTCAGTCATTGTTAAATTAGCAATAGTAATTACATTCTGAACACCTTTTTTTTTTCTCTCTGGCTTGTTCTCTTTCAGGCCGTTACTGTGGCAGTACTATACCACATCCTGTCACTTCTTTTGGTAATGCTTTGGTGGTGAACTTCATCTCCAACGACAACAATGTTGCTGCCAGCGGTTTCCATGCCACCTATGCTGCATCGTCATCATGTAAGTCCACATGACAGATATTGCTAGCTTATGCCTCTGACTTTTAAGGAAAAGAACAGATCCTGCATCACTTTGTCTCTCTGACATACCCTTTTTGAAAATCCTCTGTTGCCCTTCCTCTTTTTGGCCAAGGTCTCAGCAAGCATGTCAACAAGCTAAAGAACAAGACAACAGAGAAATGCTTTCTTGATTAGCAAATGCTCTGGTTCTGCCAAGGTAGTTTTTTTAATGTCATCCTTCTCAAGCCTCTGCTGTCTCCTTCTTCTTGCAGCCTGTGGGGGTGCTTTCCACATGGACAGAGGAGCTTTCAACAGTCCTGGCTATCCCGAACCATATCCACTCAACACCGAGTGTGTCTGGAGGATTCTCAGTTCCCCTGGCAACCGGCTCCAGCTGTCCTTCATGTAAAAGCATTGCCAGGGGTTATTATTCAGCCCTTTAACAGACCTGAAGGAAGGGTTCTCTGTTTATTAGGAAATGTGATCACCAGATGATAAAGCTGGAACATGTTTTTAGAGTAACTTGGAAAGAGAACACAGCAGTGGTTAGAGGCAGCTTGCAATCGGTGTTCTCCTATGTTAGTCATTGCTTATACTAAGACATATACAGCATTATATAAATAGACAGTTTATTGTTTGAGCAACACAGGATGCTGAAGAAGCCAGTTCTCACTCACTTGTGAACAAGCGGAAATTTAGCATTTCTCTGCCTTTGTAAAGAAAAGAAAATTCCTACTGTTTCCCTAATTACTGAATTCATTGCAGTATTTATTATATAGCTGAGTAATACAGAGGACCAAGATACTCCACAGATTCTAGGGTTAAAATTGATATGAAACTCTTCAAAACTTCTCCAGCAATTACATCAGTGGAGGTATAAGAGGGGCCAGGAAAGTATCTGAAGGAATTTTGTTTCCCCTTCAGCAAAGTAACTTTCCTTTGAAGACTTACAGGAAAAGTTACACGTGATCCACAGAACAATGTGGACTCCTTTAGCAGGGTCGTTAAGTTGTTCTTTAACGGTGATGTGGATTTCTGAGCCTCTCTGTTTCCGGGCATCTAACAGTGGCTGCTGCCAAGAAGTAGAGCACTGACCCTTTGCAGTCAGCTAATCAAGAAAGAGCAAGAAAAGAAAAGTAATTCTGAAACCTGCATTTACATTTAATCAGAACAAAAGGAAAATTTGCCCAGTAACATGCTGACTGCACAAGGTGCAATTTGTGAGGTATAGACCAATTCACTAACGCCATAAAAAGGACATTCTGTTCCTCCTTTTACTCACCAAAGCATAGAAAAAGTACTACAGCCTGAAAGCATTTTCCAAGATATTTGCTACAAAATAATGAATAACTGCTTCTCAGAATCAAAACAGAAATCTAGTGTGAGGCAGAAACTCAATGGAACATGTACTCAGTTATATGAAGTGACACTGAGTAAATGTAAACTCTTTTTTTTCAGTTACACATAGCTGAAAGGCAAGCTGAAAATATGGGAAAGTATGGCGTAATTGTGTTAGAGAGCAATATTTATTTTATTTCATTTAATATCAGGAGTTTATAAAGTTTTGTTGGCACGAGGCATTCATTTTCTTCAGCTCAGTCTGAAC
Organism: Pezoporus occidentalis; assembly: GCF_034315485.1. Lineage (NCBI taxonomy): Eukaryota > Metazoa > Chordata > Aves > Psittaciformes > Psittacidae > Pezoporus > Pezoporus occidentalis. The sequence continues at coordinate 5,029,195 of NW_026915725.1, forward strand.
AGAAATGCCTGTCTTGCAGTTTGAGGGTTAGCTTTAAATTAGATTGAAGGATATCCAGATGAGTGGTTGAAACCATTTCACAGCATGTGTATGCTGAACACATATGGCTATATTCAGGACTGGAGGGGAGGAGCTGTTACCAGAAAATTAGAAAACACAAATATTTGGGGCATTGGTTAGAAGAGATACTCTCTGGAATCTTTACTGTATGTCCACAGCCTTCTTCTGAAAAGTATGTTGGATTGGATCAAAGCACTTCACTTAGAATAACAGATCATGGTTTTTAGAATATATTTATCATTCAGCTTAGTGTAATAACTGCAAATTTATAATTTGATTACTAAATCCTGTTCCTTTTCTAAGGTAAAAATTGATTTAGAAGAGTTCATAGCAAACATTATTATTATTTTGCACACCCCGCTATGTGAAACTCAGAGAGGCCAAAGAAACAGCAATATTTCACAGATCTGGAGAAACCCCTAAGGGATTTCTGAGCTCTGAGGTATTAACTAGAAATTAATGTAGGCTTTTGGCAATTGTTTTCTCACCAGAGAGTGTACTGAAATCTGTATCTGCAGTACTACCAGGTGATGAGAGTGACTTCCCTCTACTGGAGGGGTTTGCTGCTGCCATCTTAACTGTTGCAGCAGGATATCAGCTTCAGGGGGATTAGTGGCTTGGTAGGGCAAACTCTGAGGCATGTGCCAGTTGTATGCCTGCTAATGTTCTTCTACTGCTCTTGAAACAGAGTGTTTCAGGTGGAAGATAGTAGTGGCTGCACCAAAGATTATGTGGAGATTCGTGAAGGGAATGATACAGGCAGGCTGGTAGGACGATTCTGTGGGAACTTCTTGCCTTCAAATTATACGCCTGTCATTGGACACGTCCTGTGGGTCAAATTTGTCTCGGACAGCTCAGGCACTGACACTGGCTTCAGGGCCACATTCTCTCACTGTAAGTAAATGTTATTTAACTGAAAACTAATCTGTTGTAACACTTTTGAAACAATATAAAAAAGTGATCATTTGTTCCTGTAAAATCTATTAGATGTTTGTTGATGTTCGTAAGGCTGTAAATTCACCTAAAAAATATTCTGCGACATGTCTGCTGAATGTAAAGGGATGATCCAAAACACGTAAGACCAGAACTCCTGTGCATGTATGTTAAGTATAACATAACCAGAAGAATTCAGTGTGACGTTCTATCTTTTTAAATTGTCGTAACAGACAGTATTTATTCAGATTGATCGTATTTCCTTTCCAAAAGCAGAAAGTTTCATGGATTATATAAAATGTCCTCTATTTCATTGTCTGCTTTCTAACAGTTTATCACCTGGTTTTCAGATTCTTCCTTCGGCAATATTGGGCTGTGAAGATGCAAAAAAGAGCTATATACTAAAAACTTCTATGGCATCCCTAGTTTACCAGTAGCCTGTTAGAGTTAAAAATATCCCACCATATGTCTTTGCTACCTGTGAGTGAGGAATGGTATTTGATTTTTATGTTTCCATTTCTTAGGCAATTGACAAATTAAGAAAAAAAACCATTTAGTTCCCAGTGTTTCATTTTGCTTTTGAAGTGCAACTCCATTTTCTTTCAAGTGTATTTTCCAGTTTGGATCTAGATGCCAACAATCAGGCAGCAGAACTAGAAGAAAAGCAAACAGTGCCAGCTCATAGATACAAAATTCAAGGGATCATTGCGAAGTCAGTCTGACTTGCTGCATGAGCAGACTGCTGAAGCTAAATATCCACAGGCTAACAACAAGAAAATAATTAGATATGTGTCCTAGGACTGTCTGAGGCACAACTCTATGCCTCACAGTGCTGTCTAATCCTAAGTAAATAGTCAGATCAGCCAAAATGGAAGATGTATTCCAGGCTGGGCCCTGGTGCTTCTTTTGATCCATGTGAATTAGAAGCATTAGTTGTCTCTGTCTTGTTTTACAGTGTATGAAAATGACATTGTGGGAAACAGTGGACAAATAGCTTCACCACAGTGGCCCAGAAGTTACCCTCACAATTCTAATTACCAGTGGAGAATAAGTGTTAATGCTTCACAAGCTATCCATGGCCACATCCGGCAGATGGACATTGAAAACCACGGCAGATGCCAGTATGACAAGCTAAAGGTGATTTCATTGTGAGAAGTTACATTATTTCAATTAACTTCGATAAAAATAATGGCTAGAGAAACCTATGAGAGGAACGGAAGAATTTCCAAGGATCCGGTGTGGTTTACTGCTTTTGCTGTGTCATCTTTTCAATAATTATTAGCTATAGAAGGGTCGCATGCCCTTTATCTCCCTAACAGATATTTCCAATCTGTAAATTTGAAGCTTATTTGATATTTCCAATCTGTAAGTTTGAAACTTAAGTCCACGATGGTACAATCCTGAATATTCAAATCAAAGAATTTCAGGTCAGATGCCAGATTGAACTTTTCTCTGTGCTGATCCAGTTGAGGACAACAGTGATAATAACATCTCAGTGCCTTTAAAAATAAGTTTCTTTTAAAATCCTACAAGAAACAATCCTTTACTTGCACCTTCTTTGATCTCCACATCAGTAATTTGCTGTTTGCCATAGGAAAGTACCTCTTTGGTTGTTTTTCTGTACCCTTCTGTAATACAGTCTAGCTTTTTTTACCAGGCTAAAAAATACAGTGCATGTGGTGCTAACCAAAATGAAACAATAGAGGGAACAAGTTGTTTCTGAATTTAGCTAAACATAAATACCTAGTTAAATAAGGTAAATACCTTCTTCTCTTTCTTTTTTTTTTTTTTATTAACCAGCTAATTCACTAGTTAATACTAGTTCAGTATATTCAGTATAGTCAATTCTTTATTAATTCACCGATATGCAAATCTGATCAAAAATGATCAAAAAGGAAATATAACTCTCCTTCATCTCATGTCAGATTTTCACGGCATTTTCCTTCTTCTAACTCAGCCTGCTTTTCTGTGTCTGTCACTCTGAAAGCAAAATCAGCTAGACATTCAGTCAGTGTGAATCACTGGCCTTTATCCCGGCTCAAGGATGAGATCTTCAGTGTAATATGAATGTTTATTTAACATTTAGAAAAAATAATTATTGCATATTTAACGTATAAAATGTAAAATATGTGTTCATCGGGGAAGGAAAAAAAAACCAAAACCAAAAAGCAACCAAAACCCAAAAGCAATGCCCTTTTTTTTTTTTTTTTTCCTGGAAATCGTATTGCTTTTTCCTCAGCAAGGAACAAGTTTGTATCAGTGGACTTCTTTAATGTGGGATGCCAGTCCATGTCCCCAAAGAGCAGCTCTGTAATGGGGAATGAGCTGAATTTGATGACTTCCATTAAGATCCTGCCTCTTCTGAAAGCATCACAATTAACAATAGTATATAATGGAAAGGGAGATTTTGTTCCTTTTGTTCTGAGAGGTTGCTCTCTAACTGGAATTTGTTGAATGATCTCTCAGTCATTTAAAGAGAGTAATTTTCTCCTTGGAAACTTGCTGAGTATGGGTTGGTTTAAAATCTGCCTGTGTGAAGAATGGCACTGTTGTCCTTTCTGCAGGTTTATGATGGGCCCACCATCCATTATCGTCCTATTGCAACATACTGTGGCGAGGACCCTGCTTCTTTTGCATCCTCTGGCAGTTCAATGACAATCCAGTTCCAGTCAGATTCGTCTGTGGCTGGAAAAGGCTTTCTTCTGGACTGGTATGCAGTGGATGCTTCTGCTGTTACACGCACCATTGCTAGAGGTGGGTTTTCAGTTGTTTACGTGGTTAAAAGTGATACAGCCAGTGATATTCTGAGCTTTACTTAAAATCCAAACCAACATCCCCACAAAAGAAAGCCCTTTTCTTTTGGGGAAGGGGAAAGCTTTCACTGACATTTTAATTAAGCATCTTAATAGCTTTTTAAAACAATGTATAGAGACTCTCAGATATACTGTTTTACAGAGATTAAAAATAAGCATGTTGCTAAAAAGGCTTTTTTCTTTACACAGGTATTTCATGAAAGCTAAACAGTTTATACGCTTTCATGAAGAAGTATCCATCCTGCAATACCATTCTTAAATCACTGGCCATTGTGTTATAGAATCATAGAACGGTTTGGCTTGCAAGGGACTATGGGCAAGAGACCTTTCGCTAGATTAGGTGTATAATTGGTTATATGGGCACCATTCCTTTCTGATATGCAACCTGCGTTAAACTGTGGTAGCTGCTCTTTGGTCTTTTGCTAGATATTCCTAGTGGTAAAATAGGTCACATCATTGCTGCGCCAGGTAGCACAGGAACATCCTTATAGCTCAGGATTTTCAGGTTTTGTATTCCCAGTCCAAACTGAAGTTGAAGAAATGCATTCCTGTGACTACAGGCACATCCTCACTGTGCCCCCATTGTGATTAATTATAGGACTGTCATCTTATATGATACGAGGGAGTGTTCATTTTAAAAAGAAGATGCTTTCAGTTTTGTCTTCTTGTACGTGACAGGTGCATGCGGAGGGGCTGTAACAGCTGAAGAGACACCTTCATTCCTCTTCTCACCGGGCTGGCCCATGAATTATAGAAATTCTGCTGACTGTGTGTGGCTTATCAGAGCTCCTGCATCCACCGTGGAGTTCAGCATCCTTGCCCTCGACATAGAATCTCACAGCTCATGCAACTATGACAAACTTATTATCCGAGATGGTAAGAAGCCGATCTTGCCCTGCCCCATCTACATGTAATAGATACCCAAGGTCCCAATACCTGTAATTTTCATATCCCTTGAGCTTAAGCAATCTAGATAGCAGTGACAACATGCTCTAAATCAGTATTCTTCTTCTGTGCTGTGACATTTTCTAGTTAAAATAAAGTAGCAAGGTCTAGCCAAGTCTAGCAAAATACATGGTGATCTATGGTCTATACAAACATTTCTCAGTCTGGAAGAAGTTAAAGATTTTGAAAAACACCTACTTGAAAGTGTGTGTCACAGCAACCAATAGGCAGATGTGAACTGATTTAACACTAATGTGTTCTTTTGATCTCAGGCGAAACTAGTCTTTCTCCAGTGCTGGCTACTCTGTGTGGACGAGAACCTCCTGGGCCAATAAGATCATCTGGAGAGGCAATGTTCATCCACTTCACATCAGATGCAAGTGTTACTGGAGCTGGATTTAATGCCTCTTATCAGAAAAGTAAGATTTGTTTTTCTTATCCCCCAGATAAATGTCTGCCATGCTGCTAACAATGGGGTAAGGAAAGAAAAGACTTTGGCATTTTTAACAGCTGTCTACAGTCTATCTGATTAATCCCATGGACCAATTATTCACATTTCATGAATATGCATGACAAATGTCTGACTTTGCAAAGGTAAAATTTGCTATTTTACCAGGAATGTAATACAACAAAGCATGATTCAACCAGGCCGGTCACTTTTCAGAAGTAGGAAAAGTGTATGTGTAAGTTTATAACAGCTGAGCTGAAGGGTGAAATAATGCCCAGCTAAAAGAGAGAAATGAATGACTCAAAGCACAGACACAAAACAGAGAGAAACGCAGAAAGCTATGTAAGTTCCAGCAGGAATGTCAGCAATTTCAGTGGCACTCCTCCCACATGCACCCAGGGATGATAACAGATTCCTGAATGGGCTGAGGCTCCAAGGAAGGTGCTAGGGTTACAATAGGTAGCCAAGGGAAGTTTTTCTGACTTGCAGCCTGTGTAGGTGACAGAAGTTTGGTCCGTGGATAGAAGCAATGTACTCAATAGTGTAACAATATGCTCATACCATGGGAGATCCTTGGCATAGCTGCCTGCTCACTCATCTGTTAAGTCTCTGAGAACTCAGTCTCACTTGTCAGGATGTTTGGTGTGTGTCATCTTGCAAGCTACTAGATTGTGTTTGGGAAATCATTCACTGTGTGCATTGCTGTGTGCCCCTCTACTCTTCATACACGTGCTTCAACATTTGCTTTTACCCATTTACATCTTCCTTTTAGGAGACAGGGTTTTTCTCTAAATAAATATGGGAATAGTTGGTGCTAATATTTTTTTCTTTGCTTCAACTCATTTTTCTAAGGTTGCGGAGGCTATTTACATACAGGCAGGGGTGTGATAACATCCCCCAACTACCCTCAAGACTATGCTCCTAATCTGAATTGTTCCTGGCATGTAGCGGTAACCTCTGGATTTATTATTGCCATCCATTTCGAACAGCCTTTCCAGGTTAAGAGTGAAGATACTTCCTGCAGCCTTGGAGACTATGTAGAGGTGAGGTTATTGGCTAGCTCACCAAATCCTCAAAGCTATTAAAGCCACTGAATCTTGTAGATTTCACTGTCAGAAAGGCAGCCCAGGTTGTCAGGTGGTGGGAATACCAAAGAGAAATACCACAGATACTATTTCTCTCTCTCTCTCCCTTTTATATTGCTGTGCCTTAAATAATCAGTAGGTTATTGTCCACATACACACACCCTGGCTGGAAGCTGTAAGATGGTATGTGCTCAAAGTTTACATTCCACCGCTGTTTGCCTGAGTAACATTAGCGATTTCTCTTCTTCTAGCTGAGGAATGGGTTAGATAATGCTGCCCCACCTTTGGTGTCTGGAAGAGGGAATGGGCGGTTTTGTGGAAGCAGCCCCATCTCTACCATGTATACCACAGACAATCAGCTCTTTGTTCACTTCGTTTCTGACAGCAGCAATGAGGGTCAAGGATTCAAACTGAAATATGAGGCTAAAAGTCTAGGTAAGTCTAGGAAATAAAAAATCCTGCTGCTCAATAGATACAGCTTGGAGCTTGTCCTCTTAGAGGAGGCTCTTGTTGTAAGTCTCAACCCTGGTAAAATCAGATGTCTGCAAGATTGTCCTGTTTCCTTCTAAAGAGAGATAGCTCTAGATGACGTGGGGATATTAAAGTTAAACCCCCCCCAAACTTCTGGGAAACCCTTTAGCAGGGGAGTAGCAGCTATAGTTAGGAAGAGATGTTCAAAATTCATACAGGAAAGAAAAACAAAACAAAACATATACCTGGCAACAAGAATATTATTTTGAACATTCAGTACACAGTGCAAGTGCTAAATGATGCCAGGAATGATTTAGGCTAGTGCGTCTAGAAAGGTGGCAACAGTTCTCACAAGATTTACTCTCAGCTGAGAAAATAACATTCCCTGCCAGAGCTAACATTTTTGAAAGAATGAAAAAGATGGAGACTCAGGTTCTAGCAATAAATCAGGGTTTGCAGTTATTCCACTGTACTCATGACACATGATGCTTGGGACACTAGGAGATCTCCTGTTAAACACAACTGAGGCCACCTGTCAATCTACTCAAATTCTTAAATGCTTGTTTTCTGCCAACTTTTCCAACAAAGAGCCAGTCTTAGCATTACTGTCAGGGATTCATGAAGGGAATAAGTGAAGCCATATAATAGCATTTCTACCACTTTGATTTATGAATCTTGACTAAAACCCTGTATTGCTAGAACCCAGTATTGCTAGAACACAGTGGGGGGTTTTGACAAAAAGGTTCTGGTCAAAATAAAGGTATTTCTGTGGGATAAAGGCCCTGAAGAAATCCTCATGTTTGCTCTGACTGGCATTCCTCACACATTCATTATTGTCTCAAACAGAGATTTCAGGTTTTGGAAAGCAGAAGTGGGAAATGATTCACAGAAGTATTGATGGGCTTGACTTGCAGGCTTTCTAGCTCTTGGGAACTGGGGTAGGAACAAGGCAAGAAATATGTTTCCCGCTTGGTTTAGAAGCAATCCAAGGAAGAACTAATAGCTGTTGAATCTGGGGCCCTGAACATTTGAAAATGAGGAGGGCTAGGTAAGCTGGAGCACAAGAATATAGTATTCTACTGTATTAAAATGTTTTCCTATAGTAAGCAGTCAAATGCATTTGGTTTTGATATAACTATATGACACCAGAAAGAAATTATGTTGGAATATAGAGATAACTCACGTAGCTGATGCCTCCCACATTTCCTTAACATGTGCTTTTTATTGGTGATCTTTTCTTTCCCAGCTTGTGGAGGGAATATTTATATCAATGATTTCAACCCCAGTGGATATACATCCTCCCCCAACTATCCAAGCAATTATCCTCCACATGCTGACTGTGTCTGGACCATAAGTGCTCCTAATGGACATGCAGTAGAGCTGCAGTTTGAAGATCAGTTTTACATCGAACCTTCACCAAAGTATACATCCACATTATTTTGCCTGTGCTTCTTCAGAGAACCCATTCTTTCCCTTTTAATTTCTCTAATTCCCCCCAGAGTGCACTTCCAGATTTACAATCAAAAGAAGTGGTTAGGAAATTTTTGAGAGAGATCACTGAATCTATCAGGCCACTGGCATATGTTTTTAGGACTTTGCAGATACTTTGGGTCTTTATATGCCCACCTAAGTAAGACCCCATGTTTGGATTTTAATTCCCTTCATGTGTCTTATATCTGTTCCTTAATTCAATAGTTATCAATGGGATTTAATAGGGAATATCTGCTGAATTTGAATGCTGCCAAAACCAGTAGTTTAATGATGGTCACAATTACTCTTAACAGTGCTGTTCATATCCCTCCCCAGGACTTGCTTCTGTCAGATCTGATCTGATCATAGATTGGGCTTGGAATCAATCTTTCTCCCTGCTTCTAGCACTTCTTTTGATTCAAATATTACATAACTAACATGGATTATGAACTTCTTGATTCTGTCCTGGTCACGCTGAATGGAAAGTGATCTAAATCACTACAGCTTCCTAGCTTTATGCACATACTGAGATGATTTCAAACTATTACCGCCATACATTGAACCGAAAATCTCTCCTCTTCCAGCTGCAGTTCCAGTTACCTAGAACTACGTAATGGTGCTGACTCCACTGCCCCCGTCATTGCCAGGCTCTGTGGAGATTTGATGCCAGGCTTACAGAGATCCTCAGGAGCTGTAATGTACCTGAGGTTCAGGTCTGACAACAGTGCCACACATGTGGGATTCACTGCCAAATACTCCATTGGTAATGCTTGCATTTATCAATTTCTGATTTTAGAGGAGATTTTGGTCTGAAGTGTTAGGCTTTTGTAATAGGGCTTAAATCATGCCTATAAGGTAGACTGACAGATACATGCCTCTTTCAGTTAGAGCTAAGTCATCAGAATCATCATATGGGTTAGCATAAGCATGTTGTGCACCTAGGAACAGTTGAAAATTAGAGAAATAGAAATAGGAAAGTGCTCATAGGTCTGCAGCAGTGGAAACAACAACTGAATAACCTCTTGTCAATGGCAATTATCAAAGGGGCAGTACAAAAAAAAGCCAACATGGATGAAGTAATGTAACATGGTTTGATTTTCAGCATGTAAACTTAGTGTCACTTTCATGAGCAGGATCCTGAAGGGGAATGCAAAGATTAGCTGAGAGCTGGTAGAAGAACAAATCAGGAGCTTCTCTATGTAAACGTAAATAACAATGTTGCTAGACATATGGGGCAACACAACAGTGGGCTGCAAAAGAATTGAACAGTGAGAACCATTATTTGCCAGCTGGGAAAAGAATAACTTTCTGGGAAAGGAAAATTATTTGCTCTCAAACTGAAAAAAAACGAAACCAAAACGAAACAAACCAGGATTAGAAAGCACTAGCAAAGCTTTAAAATGAAATAATGTTGTCTTTGATCAGATTCAGAAATATGCTACCTTTTTATTTTGATAATGTTAATAATCTTCAAAGAATAGCAGCTGTTATGTTCGTATCACTCATATAGGAAATTCAAGGACTTAATTTCTCAAAGGCAAAGTAGTGGGCTGTATTGCTTTACAAAGTTTTTTGCTGATTGTGTTAGATCTCAAGCACTTAAGCCAAAATAGTGTACTATTATATTTCTGAATGTGAAAACTTAAGCAACTTGCATGAGAACAGTGTTAGTATACAAAGCCATAGCCACAGTTTATATTTATCCATAACACATTTACTGTATCTCAGCTGTATGCCAGTCATCTTGGAACAAATCAGAAATCACTCAGCAGACAGCATGAACACAACTGTGCCACAAAAAGATTGTAACTAGTAGACACACAGAATACACTGTAAAATCCATTAGACTCCACCTGGGCATATTATTTGATGTAAGCCTTAGTATTGTGAACTTATGTTTGTAGGTACCACAGAGAAATGAGTTTTCCGAGAGAAAATTAAACAAAAATAGCTGCTTCCTGAATCTTGCAGTGATCACTTACCAAGCACCGCACACAGTGGAATGTGAACAGGAAGGGGCTACATGAAAGAGGCATCTGAACCATAGCTGGGGACTCAAACCAGCAACCAACTTTTGTCAGTTGTAAAAGACTTAGATCCACATTTAGCAAACCAAATTTCTTTGTAATTATCTGATACCTCTTTCCAAGATTTTCTGGTAAACATGAACATGGGTAGAGATTAGATATAGACCTTGAAATCTGTAAGTTTTCAAATTAATAATAGATATGACAGAGAGGAAGGGATGCTTCCAATAGTAAGGGCTGTGCAGGTAAAAAAAAATATCTGAACTAGGACTGGTTGATTTAGAAGGAAAATATAGAAGACTTTTAACTGGAACACAATTCCTGGTTTATTACCACAGGTAGAAAATGAGTCCATTGTGCTTTAGTTTTAAGTCTTGTTTAGAGGAAAATAATCCTTCTGAGGTCCTTCAGTCAGCCAAACAATGTTCTTCCTTTTGCAGCTCCCTGTGGCGGGACTGTGATAGGACAAACCGGCATCATTGAAAGCATAGGGTATCCTGAGCTTCATTATCAAGACAACCTGCTGTGTGAATGGTTTCTGCAGGGTCCCAGGGGCCACTATCTTACCATCAGACTAGAAGACCTAGATATTCAACACTCTTCCAACTGCACAAATGACTTTGTGGAGATCCGAGAATACAATGCTTCTGGTGAGAGAATTATTTCAGTGTTCGTCTTTCCTTTCAGAGTACTACTGCAAAACCTCACCAGAGTTCCTGAAAACATTTCCCTTTGAGTACAAAGTAAGCCTTTTCAATGTACAGTATTTGCTTCTGACTGCCTTGCTTGCTGAAGAAAAATGAGGCAAACAAACCCTTTCTGTTTCCCAGCAATAACTTGATTTTACTCCTGCCTGTCTGGTTTAATAGAAAAGTGATCCCTCTATATAAATATAACATATTAATATAAAATTGTCTTTCTATATGTGATTTTTGCAGGAAATTTGTTGGGCAGGTACTGTGGTAATACTCTTCCTGATGCTGTGGACACCTCTGACACTTTTGCTTATATCAAGTTTGTCACTGATGGATCAGTCAATGCCCGAGGATTCAGACTGCGCTTTGATTCTAGTACTGAAGGTTGGCTTTGTAAGGTTGCAAGTTACTTTCAGGAAGCAACATACACCATAATTGCACTAATATGGCATATATTGTAGATCACTTTTTCTTGGAGTGGTATTTGCTCTTAAATTTAAATTCTGGGATATGTATGGAGCTCTCTGATCACTACTTAGCTGAGCTGAAATGCTGAGAAGCGAGCAGCCTCCCACTATAATTGATGTTGCTGTCAGTGGCAGGTCTCACACAAAAAGCATGCTCTTCCAAACCTTTTCTCTCCAGCAATCAGTCCAGAGATGTCCTACCATCCCTCCCCACATCCCTCTTGATGAGGAGGAAGGTAGAGAAACCCTGTAGTTTTCCTTGATGATATTCTGTCTCTTTGAGGTGAGTAGTGTTCTTAAATCCCCCTAAAAATAAGGTTTAACCAGTAGATTTTAAGCAGAATTACAGAACTGCAGAGACACTGAGGTTGGAAGGGAACTCCAACCCCCTGCTCAAGCAGGGACAGATAGAGGAAGTGTCCCAGAACTGTGGCAAGTTGGGTTTTGAATGTCTCCATGGATAGAGACTCTAAAACCTCTCTGAACAACCTATTTCAGTGTTCAACAACCCTCACAGTGGCAAGTGTTTTCATATGTTCAGATGGAATTTCATGTGTTTTAATTTGGGGCTATTGCCTCTTGCCCTGAGTGCAATGACTTCAAAGAGCTGTTCAAATCAGGACTAAGGACATGGACTTATTCCTGTTTCACACTTCTCTTTCACATTCTTTAGTGTTCATGCAATGCTTGTCCTGCCACAAGATGGCTACTTTTAAAGAAATTCATTGCAGTGATGGTCTTGAAAAATCTCCTGCCAACCCCTCTTAGCTCCTTACAGCTCATTTAAAAGCTCAGCTGAAGCTTCCTTATTCTTGGTGTTTGCTTCTGCAATAAAGTAACAGAGCAGGGAAACAAATGCCAAAAGAATGTTATTCCGCTCCCAATAGAAGATCGATAGAAGAGAAACTGTATTAGCAATCATGGAAGAGAAACTGTATTAGCAAAAAATTAATGCAGGTGGATACACAGATCAGAATATTTTGCAGGAGTCTGTAAGACTAAAAGACTAAATTTCCCACTGCGTTCCATTAAACTACATCTTCATTATAAAAGGAAACCAAATGTGGGCTGGTAAAATTATACCATTAGTCTCACCAAAAAAAAAAAATAAAAATGCACTGTATTCCCAAGGCATTTAGTGCTCTTTTCTTAGAGCAATAATTTGATATTCATACAAAAGTAGGAGGAAAAAAACCCTTAAAAATGAAAAATAAAACAAACAAAAAAACCCCCAACAAAACAAAACCAAACCCAAAAAAACCACATACAACTATACTGAAAAAGTGTTGCTTAAAATCCTTGAAAGCTTTTTCCTTTTTCTCTACCTCTATCAACCAGCAGAGGAAAAACACATCCTTCATCATTACCCAGTCTAAGACCCTGCTCATTCTGTGTATCTCTGCCTAGCCATCTGAAAGGCAGAAATTCTCATTCCTGCCACAGTGAGAGGTTTGTATCATTTGACAGCAAGGCTTGTGGGTGTCGTGGTTTAAACCCAGTCAGGTAACTTGTTCACCCACTCCCCCCCTTCTTTCCCTCCCCATAGGCTCCCCGCAGCCTCACGAAGATGGAGGCGAGGGCGAGGGCCAGCTTCTGAAGCCTGGCATGAGCCCTTCAGAGAACATTAATAATCAGACTAACAGAAGTTCTATGATTAATTTATGGCTGAATGATAAAAGCTGGCAGTAACTTAGCTGTTCAGGCAAACATGGACAAGATAGGCATGTCAAACCAACCTCTCAGCATCTCTTTTTCTTGCATCATTAATGTGTTGTGGGTTTTTTGCTGTAACTCTATTAGCAATGCTTCATTCTAAGTGTCCCAATATTTGGTTATTTCAGAATGTGGTGGGGATTTTACTGCCCCTGTTGGGACATTTACTTCACCCAACTATCCCAACCTATACCCACACAATCGAGTGTGTGAATGGAGAATCACAGTGGGAGAAGGCCGACGTGTGACTCTAACCTTTAATGACATGAAAACTGAAGAACACTGGAGGTGCTCATCAGATTATGTGGCTGTGAGTATCAGGCGTGAAGGCAGAAAATGCTCTTCCTAATCCCTTTATGGAGCCTTAATGGATCTAATAGAGCTGAAATGTCATTTATAGTCTATGTGTGGTTTTAAGACAAATTATTATTTAATCTGGGGAAAACAGGTGGAAAAGTCTACCTCTTTATCACCCCTTATTTACAAAAGGATAGATATGGGTTACTTTATCATGGTTATTTTAGATTTTTGTTTATTTAGTGAAAAAAAAGAAATCAAACCTGGCACACAGAACTGGACATGGTCAATGGTACAAAAGCCTCAAAAATATGATTCCTCTGTGAAACTCAGGAATGGGAGATGCAGTTAAGTTTCCCACTTTTTCAGATTAGCAGTGCAAACATGGGAATTAGCTTTGGTATGGTCAGAAGCTAGGCCATGTACATGTATGACAGGGTGAAGTAGCCCTCCCTTGAGATTCATAGATGTTGTTTGCCTTGTTTTCCTTCACAGATGCTGTAGACAGACCATGCAGAGCTGGCTTTGCTTTGATTAATGAAGTAATGATCTCTTAAAGGAAGATCTATCTTGCTAGCTTTTGTGTCTTCAACACTAATATATTCCAAATCTCAGTGGGGAACATCATTTCTGCCTAGCTCGCACTGCTGAGATCATAGTAGAAAGAAGGAAATTAACTCCTTGGCTAAAAGCTGTATGAAAGAAACTGAGAAAAATACCTCTGGACCATCAAAAAGTGAAATGCTTGAATTAATAAAAAATGCTCACCAGCACTCAATATGTTGGAAGAGTTTTTTATAAAGTTGATGTTGGCTTTAACAAGAATACAAAGATGATCATTTGAATGAATATGATCAGTAGCTGGCATTATTAAGTGGCTGAAGGTCTAAATATCAAGCTAAAATACAGTATTTTTTTCCCAATAAAACTGTTTAATTTTCTTTTTCTTTTTTTTCCCGAGAAAAGAGAAGGAGAGAGGGAGTATGTTTGGGTTTCACCAAAATAAGCAAGATATTTTTAAGTTTTACTTCAGATCCTCATCCACTCCAAGCAATGGAGTTTTGTTCCAAGGTTTTGAGTAGGTTTGGGAACTAGCCTACTGTGAGATATGTCAATGAACCTTGTATTAAAGATGTGAAACACTGTTAATTGATACAAGAGATGCTTATAAGACTGTATTTTGGTCTCATGAGAGTTTATTTTGACACAACAGGTTTACAATGGCCTCAGACAGAACTCTCCCCGGCTGGCCAAGTTGTGTGGGGAAGTAAATCCAGGCACTGAGGTGAAATCCTCTGGAAACACAATGAAAGTAATTTTGGTGACAGATATGTCCCATGCAACCAGAGGCTTCAGTGTGTCATACACATCTAGTGAAAATGCAGGTAGTGTATGTTTTTGAATTAAGTAACTGATCTTTGGTGATTCATTTCACAGCTAAAGTACTGGTACGTGTCAAAAAATAATCTAAACAGATAAAAAAAATCTCTGATACCTTTTTTTCCTCTCTTACATTACTACTGATTTATTGTTTTGTACTTAGTCTTGAGTAATAAAGTGGCCTTATTCCATTAAAAGATCCAAAAAGCATAGTGCCATAGACAAATTGAATAATTCAAGTGCTTCCATATTACTCAGGAGGGTAATTAACTTACTGTAGCTTGTGAAAGATTGCAGCTAACCTACTTTTGCAAGCTCAGCCTCCAGAGAGGAGGCAGCTGACAGAGCCTTACTATTAACACTTTTAAACTTGATTTTCCAATTTCTCCCCAAGCATCCTAATGTAGAACGAGTGTTCCAACTCCCCCAGGAGCATCCTATTATAGCACAAGTGCACTGTGCTTGAGAGTATGTTCCAGAAGAATCTCCTTTTGAGTCTAGAATTAGGTAATGGGTAGGGGCAATACTGAACTGGAGCTGCAGTGGGATTGTATCAGAATGTTAAATATACTTCTTGTATTGATGGTGCTGCTGAAACATTTTATTTGGTACCATATATAATTGTTGTTCTTTGATTTACAAGTCTTTAAAAACTTGTCAATAAATTTCAGGACACTAGGCAAGAATTCCCTTGTACATGTCAATAAATTATAGAAGAAAACAAAATGAAGAAAATGGAAGAACTTTTGACCTAATCAGCACATTCGCTTGCTGACATGAGCAAGCCTCTGAGTAAACAGGGGCAAGATTTCTCCTCTTACAAGAATTATCACTAGTTTTAAATAAATTCTGTTTTGTTTCTGCAGTTTGTGGTGGAACCCTGATGGGATATGCAGGTGGGAATTTCTCTTCTCCTGGTTATGATGGCGTCAAAAATTACACAAGTAAACTGAACTGTGAATGGACCATTGAAAACCCTTCCCACTATAATTCATCCATATATGTGTATTTTGAGGATTTTCACTTGGAACATCACCAGGACTGCCAGTACGACTACCTGGAGTTACGAATAGGTTTGTACATTTACCAGGAGAATGGGTAAAGCCCATCAAGATTCTGCATGTGCAACTCTGTGCCAAATCTTGTTCATATATGTTTGCAGAGAGTGATTGTTGTAGGATCTGTTCATTTGAGAGGATGTTCACATGCATTCATTCCATGTTGCCTCCAAGACCAGGAGTGGGATTTCAGTACTAGATGCATGGATTTGGTCACCCTTTCTTTCAGGGCAGAAAATGGAAAACTGGATAGGTACCTTGGGGGATAAATTATTTTCGTGGTTGCAGTACACACCTGATTCTCTCTTTACAAGGGACAATGTGAATTTCACTTCATCTCCATTAAAAGACGGCAGTCAGAAGTTGGAGTCATCAAATAATTTATTTGGTCCACAGCCCATCCTCTCCCTGCTCCTGAAATATCTCCAGAGACAGCAGGAGTGGAGTAAATTTAATTATTCATAGCCTCTGGGCTGCATACTCACTTCATACCCTATTTTTGTACTCAAAAAGATGATTCTTCAAAAGCAGATCTGTATTTCCCATAAGACTGCATCACAAAACACCAACTACAGCATTTAAAAGGAAAACAATCACAGGATTAATGCACCAGTAATATCTCTGCATATTTGAGCATCTTTAGCTATCCACAGGAACCAGCAACTGGAAATGTCAGATGAAAGTCACTCAGCTAATGCCAAGTGCAGTATGAAAGCTCCAGCTGTTGTCTTTGCTGAGAGGCTGTATCTATCTGTGAGTCCCAGAGAGAGCAAGTTCTAATTTGCCAGGAAATTGTTTCTGAAAGGTGGTGGGTGAGTTGAGAGCAGGAATCTGTTACATCTTTCTTTGCATTCATTGAATGAGAGCTTTTGGTTGTACAGCATTGGTTTGTCCTGTGCACAGCCAAACCATGCATGGCTGCATAACTTACCACTTCCCTGCCACATAAGTGCTGGCACTGGGAAATGATAGAAAGATAACTCAGATAAAGAAATAATAAAATATATCTGTTCTATTATTCTTCAGTTCTCACTGCTCTCACTTTATTGTGAACCTCAGGCCTCCAGGCAATACAGTCAAAAGAAAGAGATAAAAATATAGTTGTCTTTTGGTCTACACAGTTTTTTTATCTAAAGAGTAATGTTCATTTTGGCCATAATAACAGACCTTCAGTTTCACAATCAGTCTCATGTCAAAGGCAAAATGCTCTAATTCATCTGTGTATGCTGACAAGTGATGAGCGCTGAGATGCAAACTGTACAAAATATCACTAAACTCAGGCAGGTGCTGTTTAAGTCTCTCATCAAAACAGGTGTGAATTTGGGGAATGGTCCAATTCAATGGTAAGTTAACTAGGAGACCCCAAAGGAAGCTGAGATGTGTAAAATTTTTTTGAGTTACCCATGCAACACACTTCAAGGTACTGGACAAAAAGAAAAAAAAAGGCAGAATTGTGTGTATTCACTGAGAAATATCTAATCTGGGTAAACAGATATTTCAAATTCCTTTGGGTAAGGATTTATTAAATTATCAGGCATGTGCATGTAGTCTGTAAATGGTAGTACAGCTGAGCATATTGCTGCAGTGAAATGTACTTCTAACTTTTGATTTCTGTGGAAGCCTCTTGATTCTGCCTTTCAGTTTGAACCCAATCTTACAGCACAATCCCACTATTTATTTACATTTTCTGTTTATCAGAAGCCTCCATGTCTGGCCATCTGGCCATTCACGAAAGCAGTGACTGGTGTCACTTTTCACACAGGAGAGACTGAGTGACCTGTTTCACATCTGACACATAGTCAATCCCCTCACAAGAAGTGCAAAAAAGAAAAGTTCACTCCACATTCTAATGCTCAAAGTAGTTATTACTATTCCAAGCCATAATTTACCATGAACGCCTTCTGCTTGTACAGCTTACTATCATTTTTAGTGCATGTTAACAAGACAGGTTTTAGCATTTCTCTGTGTAATTTACATTAACAGAATTTTATTATAT
Source organism: Pezoporus occidentalis (assembly GCF_034315485.1). Classification (NCBI taxonomy): domain Eukaryota; kingdom Metazoa; phylum Chordata; class Aves; order Psittaciformes; family Psittacidae; genus Pezoporus; species Pezoporus occidentalis. The sequence continues at coordinate 5,047,053 of NW_026915725.1, forward strand.
GTCACCATTTATCTCTGTGCTTCAAGGCACTGAAGTGGCTGTGACACTGTATATGACAGAAAGATGAATTTACTCAGCCATGTTAACTGGAATAACTGTGAAAAGGCTTTCAAGAGCACCCAAAGTTTCTCCCTCTTGCTCTACTGCCTTCTTCACAAGAACAGCTTGCCAGTCTGTGTGGACCTAGGAGTTGCTATTGAACAGAAACTTTAAAGTCCAGCAGTATGCTTTTATTAGAGAAACAAATGTAGGAATGGCATTGCCTGAATATCATGAGAAATGCTATTAAGATTATTTACCTTCTCCTGAGAATATATCAGTAATAAAGAGAAACTGATACTTCTACCAATGTGACAGATAAGGCATTACACCAACTTGAGCAAACATACAGTATCACAGATGTGTAGTGGTCTGTGTTGTGCTTTCCTTTTAGGTTTCAATGATTTCAGCAAATGCTGGCGATATGTTAAAAGAGACGCCCACTATTAATACAGCAATGACAGCTTGTTCATGGATGTGAATCCCTGTAACATGCCTATATGGTAGAAACTTAAAATCCCTATTGATTTTAATGAGGGTGTCAAAACCACATAGGCTTAATAAGCTTCCATGACATCAGGTCTTAGGGCATTTCTTCCCACAGTTCTGCCTGAAAATGTCTGCAAGTCTTGGGCATTTTCTCTGGTTTTGGGTCTGATGGGTTATATAAAATGAAAGTGTGCAGGGTGGCAGTAAAGGGAGAGAAGCCTAAGATACTAAAAAAGATCATTACTACAGCTTTAGAGAGAATTTCCTTGACAAGATTTAGATCCCAGCAATGAATTGCAGTGCTCTACCTATACCCATAACAAATAATCTGTTATTAAGCGTGATATGTACTTTTGCCTGTACTTCTTTTGTCAAACCAAAATTAAATGCATGTTTTCCCTGTCTATTCCCTGTCTATGTTATTGTAGCTCCTTTAGGATTCAAAAAGTGTATTTTTGTTTTCTTTCTTTACACAGGGGATGCTGATGGAGAACTAATAGCCAGACTTTGTGGTCAGGCTGCACCATCTGTGCCACTAGTCATAGCTGCCCCCCAGATCTGGGTACACTTTATAAGCGATGAAAACAAAGAAGATAAAGGATTCTTGGCCCATTACACATTTGAAGGTGAATGGCATGATAGGCTGTGGCCTTTGCTGACTGAGGCACTTCCGGGGAATGTTGCCATCTATATGGTGATACTGAAAATACACACTATGGGCTCAACTCTCAAAGAGTTCCTCAAAAGTTACACAGTGCCTGCCCCTATATATATCCATCTAATATGTAATAGCAACTGAACTTTCAGGTTTATTTTCTGCATTACTGTTCCCATTCCCTGAACTGAGTTTGAGTTTTTTGCAATGCAGTGCAACACAGAACAGCTGGTTGCTCCTGGCAATAGGGATGTAACAGGTAAAACCAGCCAAGTCTGACTTACTTCAAATAGGCCTCCAGAGTGCTAGCATGGCTGAAATGCATTCTTCTGCTTGAACCTTTGCGCTCATTTTGAAATCCATTTAAAGCTGTATCAGTGCAAATTACACCACTTTGCCATTTACATTCCAGAACAGCTGTTCTTCCTGTCACAGCTGAATTTAGCCTTGGTGCTTATCTAGACACATCAGCAAGTTTTTGATTTGATTGTGTTGGTCCTAGAGTGGCACTAGTTTGCTTAGGAGTTTGAAATAAATAAATTGGAGATAAGGTGGAAGAGGCAGTTGTGTCAGCTGGCAAAGGTTTTGCAGAGCTATATTAAGTATCAGAATAAATACAAAGTTTCAAGGTCATTAGATCTGTTTACTCACTATTCAGTGGCAAAGATTTTAAAACTTGGATTTTCCCAGATAAATTGTTCATCCTTGCAAGCTGTATAATCTTCCACTTATTCGATTACAGTGTTCAGTTCCTAAACTGTACTGAAATGTTACTTTTTTTCTTCAGCCTGTGGTGGTATACAGTCAGGTGAAAGTGGAGTTATCTCAAGCCCTAACTACCCAGAGCCTTACAGCAATCTGAATCGCTGTTCCTGGTTGTTGGAAGCCCCTGAAGGTGAAACCATCACTGTGAGTAACACAGCATCATGGTTGGGTCTACAGCTGCCAGTGTAAGAAGCACCCTCTGAGTCTTGACACACGTTTGAGACAATTTGGAAAATCAGAAATGTGGAGGAATTAAATATCTCCCCATTGGCCTTACCTAAGAAAGAGGGGAAAACAAAGATAATACAACCAAACTAAATTGTGCTTTTTGAACAGGAGAAGGATCCTGGTCTAATTTGACCTCAAAACATAGCAAAACTTTTCCCTTAAACAACTACTTTCTATGTTTAGGAAACTAAAATAACTCATGTTATTAGATATGCATGGATAGTCTCACTATCATGTGAATTAACATGAAGCTGAAATCTTTCCATTTCTGCAGAAAAGTTACAAGGCACTAGAAAGTTATTTTCATGCCTTAATGGCTAGTCTGGAAGATGATATAATTGCTGGAACAAATTAAATCAATAAGATGCTCCTCTTATTTCCCAATAACTATTAACAGGCTGCCTGAGGTGCTCTTTTGCTCTTTTCTTGAGCCAAACTGTCAAGAGACCAATTTGTGCTTAAATTGGTCCACTGCTTTATAACCAAGCAGTATTAAACTTCAGTCAATTAATTATTTGATGGATCCTTTGGAGAACAGGTCCAATCAGTGATGTTTGTGGTTCAGGTCAGAAAAATATCTGAAAAGCAATTCCATAAAAATTGCAGATTTTCATATGTAATGTCTTTCACTAATTTCCCCATCACGTTTTCTTTATTCACAACAACAAAGGTATTTCTTAGAAATGCAAACCTATAGTCCCAGTTTTTCTGCATGGTAACCTGACCATTGCTTAGGTACTTTTTTCAGAGAATACAGTATTATTTTAGTAGAACACAAAATTTCTATTTAAGCCACAGATTTGTTTAAAGCAGAACTAATCTTAATCAGAATCACATGTAAGTAGATTTCTGTTTTAAAAGGACTTAATAGCAGCCCCTCAGTGAAGGCAGACAAACCTTTTCCAGTATAAGCTGGCAGTTTCTGTTGCTGGTAAGGTTCCAAACTTAAACCATTTGAGCTAAATTTGTATTTGTTTTTTGCCTCAGGCAGAGTTCTTTTGGAAATGAATACACACAGGAAGAAGTAGCATATATTTGCTAAACTTTTCCATAAAGATCCCGATGCTGGAACTGGTAAAAAAATACTTTCTTGCAAGAAGGCCAGGCAGTCATTAGTGTACATCAATATTTCAACATCAACAAATCCAGGAGGCTACTGGATCAGCAAAATAAATCTTTGAACAGGAAATACCACCCATGTGCATATTACTCCAAGGACAAGCAGCATCAGTGTTAGAGGGAGATAGGGTCAGAAGCTGCCTGCACAGACCAGCCTATTTGTGGGATGCATCAAGGCCCATAGGAATGAAACATGAAACTCTTTCTCTCAGATTTAATTGAAATTATCATTATTTTTAGCAACTGTTGGAGTATTCTGATTCAAAATAATAGGAAGAAAAAATCCAAGGCTTTATGCTTACGTAGCTACTCATACTTGAATCTGCAACTTCAGATTTCATGACCAGAAGCCTTGAGAGCAGGAAAGTGGCTCAACATCTGTGCATATTCAAGACCGTTTTGAAGCACATACTTAGCTTCAAACATATGGTGAAGTCTCAGTAACGCCAGGTTTGAACCTGTGCCTTTCTCTTACATTTCCGGTTTCATGCTAAGTGGCTGCTGTTACTTATAGTGGCAAGACACCAAGCAATACTTGCCGGAAAGCATCAATGTGAAGTGAGGGTCAGATTTCCGAGCATACCCAGAAATCATTGTGCTAGGATGGCTACAAGATCTGGCTGGAATTGCTTTAACCCCCACACTGGTGTGGTTAGTGGTAGCTCCTGAATGTTGCTTTTGTGTGTTGCAGCTCACTTTCACAGCCTTCCACATTGAAAATCATTCACTTTGTAAGTGGGACTCTGTTACTATCCTGAATGGTGGATCTCCTGGGTCTCCTGTCATAGGAAAGTATTGTGGAAACTCATCCCCTGGGACTATTCAGTCTGGTTCCAACAAGCTAGTTGTCATCTTTAACTCTGATCGCTCAATTCAAGGAGGTGGCTTTTATGCAACATGGACAGCAGAATCTCTAGGTAAGAAAAAGTACTGATTTTGTCAGGTCTAACTTCGCAGTACATCATGAATAGATAGCACTAGAAGGCTGCTCTAAGTTCTCCCCAGAGCCTTCCCTTCTCCAGGCTGAACAATACCAACTCTCTCAGCCTCTCTTCATTGAGAGGTTCTCCAGCCTCCTTATCATCTGGACTTGCTCCAACAGGTCCACATCCCTCTTGTGTTGGGGGCCCCAGAGCTGAATGCAGTACTGAAAGTGAGGTCTCACGAGAGCACAGTAGAGAATCACCTCCATCGACCTGCTGGCCACACTGCTGGTGATGCAGCCCAGCACATGGTTGGCTTTCTGGGCTGCAAGCACACATGCTGGGGCCTGTTGAGCTTCTTGTCAAGTCTTTTTCCTCAGGGCTTTCTCAATGAAATAGTATTCCTCCTTTTTAATTAAGTTTGTGTTAAAAAACAAAAGAAATACATGCCAGTATCTTCAGCATTCCTGAGAGAAGCCAGCACTAAAAAAGTCAAGTATTAAACCAGTGTTGTCTGATTTCACACAACGAAATCAAATTTGGACTGATTTTGTACTTTTTAAGCCTCCCACTGGCTGTTTCTTGATGCCTATAAATTGATACCATTCCCATTATCCTCCCAGCAGTGGTATCGTATCTATTGTCAGTGACTATGAGACATTTCATTTCTTGAATAACAATTGTTTCACAGATTGATTTGGTTTAAACACTTAAAACTACAAAGAGGTCAGTTTTAAGACAGAGAGGCAGACAGAACTTCTCAAACAGCACATGTGACAACAGCCTAGAGCTATTCCACTTTGGTGGGGATGTTGGTACACTTTTGAAGGCAGTACACATGCAGTATTGAATCGGTATATTTTGAAAAGCTACCTTCCTTCTGTTGGAATTACCATCTCTCTGGATTAAAAAAAAAAACAAAAAAAAACAAACACAAAAAAGGAAAAGCTAGCTCACTTATTGTCATGCAGGAGGTGACCAAAGGCAAGTGTAGGTGTGCTGGCTAGTGGCAGGACAAAATTTGCCTTCCTATCTCAGTAAGGAGCTGGCAATGTGTTCCCTATCGTCACTTCCACCTGCAAACCTGGCTGATGTTGATCGCGTTTCCATCAGTCAGTGATCTAGCAGTATTCTCACAGTCAGTTGATGGAGTGTCTTTCTTAAATATATCAGTAGTCTGTGGTTGCATGAATATACACTGACACTTAAGCAGGTTTTGGCACTGTCCCCTTTTGTCACTGAGATTTCAAGTACAAGGAGGGCCACTCTTCAGTGATGCAGTAGACATTAGCGTACACATGCAGCGTGCATAGGCATCATTCTCTGTGAAAAGATTTCTTTCTTTATATACCTGGCTTCCTTTCCTCAGCTTTCTTGTCATTTGTCCCCTGAGAATCTCTGGGTTTACATTCTGCATGTGTGACCAAAACATGGCCTTATATCTTTCTAAACACAACTGGTATCTCTAACATAGAAGAATGAAAAATAATCTTTCTTTTAGAGCTAATATATTTTTTTAGTTAAGAGGCAAAAAAAAAAAAAAATAAAGAATGTTATAAACCTTTTTTTGCTCTTTACTCGTCCTTTTACTACATCATCTCTGAAATAACAATGGGTTGCTAGTACTCTATGCATAGACCTAGTAAATTATTCTTGGCATGATTTTTGCAAGTATGCTTCAAAGTAACTAAACGTATTATGTATAAGAACATGAGGTGCCACAGAGCTGTAACCAGCTATTGCCCCCTTATAAATGAATCTGTTAACAATTTTAAAAGCATGTTTTTCAACCCTCTCCATAATTTCATTGAAATCCACAGGGCTGCCTGGGCTGGAGGAGAAGTCACCATTTCACCCATGGTAAATGGTTGTAGCTTGAGTAGATTCACATATGGAACTGCAATATTTGCATGTTTCAGAGTGAGACTAAAAAGGATTCTGCAGTAGATGGAAGCTTTTTTATTTCCCTAGGGTGCATTTCTGAATGCTTTCAGTTATGATGTGCATGCTGTGGGGTGTGGAAAGGAACCTGCACAGTATTGGGAGAAGCTCCTCGTTAATGTATTTCTGACCCTTACTCTCTCTCTCTTTCTAAGGAGTACTCACTTCTGACTCTCAGGAGTATATAGATGGACCAAAACAAAAGGGTATGAACTGGCAAGGAGAGGGAAAATTAATTAAAAGAGGGCAAATGCAGTTTGATTGGGTGCTGGGGCTTTCCCCTCTCACTCCTGCAGCCACAGAAGCAAACAGCCATTCCAAGCTGATGCCAACAGGAAATATTTGAACATTTCTCCCACCTCCACCTATTGCTATTTTTTTCCAGGATGTGGTGGAATCATTCATTCAGATAATGGTATGATCAAGTCTCCTCATTGGCCTCAAAACTTCCCCATGAACACCAGATGCACATGGACCATCATTACGCATGAAAGCAAACACTTGGAGGTGAACTTCCACAATAACTTCCAGATTCCAGACAGCAATGGGAGCTGCCAGAGCAGCTATGTGAAGGTAAAATGATCTTGGCATTAGATCAGCAGAGCAGTGCTTTAAGAAGGCATAATTCCAGAATCCTCTTTTGCAATTATCATGGTTAGGATTGCCAAGGCACAAAACATAAACTGATAAAAATGCCATCAGTTTTCTGTTTACCTTGTGAACTGGCTTGTATATACTTTAAATTTTTATCAGTTCTTGAAGTTCCACCTCCAGCAGTGTCTCATCACCTTACATACTGCTCCAAAAATTAAAAATATGAAAAAATTACGTATGACTTCAGAAACAAGATATAATAAAAAAATATAGTGTGAAGAGAAGACCCTTCAGTTATTCCAGTGAGTAAAAAACCCAGGAATTTCACTCTACAGTTCTACAAAACTTCTTTATAAGTGTACAAACTGTCCAAGTTGCACTAATCCTCTTTTTTTTTTTTTTTGGTTCAAAAAACAAAGATAGCATTCTTATCTTTCATAGGTTGTCAAGAGGCACTTGTTTTCAAAGCAATACAATGGAATAGACATGCTTTGAATTTTTCAGTGTCATTTTTTTCTCAGGCATTTGGCATATGTTCAGTGATTTTGTGCTCATTTTCTCCACAGCAGTACAACTCCCACTTGAAATAAAGGGCAAACATAATTTGACAACACGTAGGAAGACTTGAGCAGCTGTACATCTAATCTGTACCTACTAACTGACAAACCACAGTTACACTAATTTTTTAAGGCTGTTGAAAAGAATACTGTTTGATTTGCTTTTTCATAGCCTGCTCCACTGATTAATTGATGTAATATGTTACAATAAACTTCCCTAATATGAAAGTCTTAATGCCACCCAGTAAAGGTGCTTTAATTTCAAATTTCTAAACCGTCCTAAATGACATGGTCAAACTATGTCAACTGGAGATATTCTCCATGCCGAAAAATATGAAAATATTGGTTTTGCCCACCTCCACTTCTGAATTCCCAATCTGAGCTGTATGAAGGTGTCTGGATATGAAAAAGTGCAGAACATGTGTAAGTTTCTTCCACACATTCCAAGCTGAGCAGCCAAAAAAGAGGAATCCAAAATCAATAGTGACTTTGCAAAAACTTGGCCAGGCCATAGACTGTTTATATTAATCCTTTGAGCATCCATTGCCTCAAACACCTGGCCTGATGAATGAGGTGATTCATATGCCTACACTTACAAAATAACCCTTGGCTAACCCTTTCTAGAATGTTTCTTAAGGCTATCACAATTTCACGTGGTTGTTCTAGTTCCACTAGACTTCTTTTGAACACATTATTTTAAAAAACAAACATTATTTGGTTTTAATATATGTTTAATATACATTACCAGTAAAAAACTGTTCAAAAACATTGATGAAAAATGAATTTATTATTAGACTAAATATTTTTTTCTTTTTTGTTAAAACAGACATTTAAAATGTTTGGCAATAAACATCCTGATTCAGGAAATTATTTAATCACTTAGAAACATCAAGCATTCATGCCTATGTTTCATTTTATATGTGTTGAAATCCGATGCTTAAACTGTGAGCCTCCAGTACATGTATAAGTAATTACCTAAAGAGGGTTTCATTTTAATACCTACCTAAACTTGCATGTGCTTCTTGAATGCATGGTTTGATTGAACTTCAATGGACTATTGGTTCAGTTGAAGTAATATTAAATTAAAGAAAAAAAAGTATTTTTCGTTATTGTATTTTTTGTGAATTATTTTGTTAAGCCTCTATATTATTTGCTACTTGTCATTCAAGAACAACTAAATGCAACATAACAAAAATGGGAATAAGTTTTGATTAGCAAGACTAGATATTAAGGATCCAGATCTTCTAGTTTGAGCCTCTATATTACCCTAGCATGACAGCTTTGGTTTTTATTGACTTATAAATAATACAAAGATTGCGTTTAATAATTCATTGTATACATGGGTGTTCATTCATAGCATGTATGGAGATAAGTGAGCAGAGACAAAATGGGGGTAGATAATGATGTGCATAAAATGTTTTTCTCTGGCTCTCTGGATCTATGTTGACTCTGCTATCAGCAGTGATTCAAGCAAATGACCTCCAGATGACCTTCAGAAATCCCCGGCAATCTGTTATGCATTGTGATTCACTTCTTGGAAAACTCTCCTTTGTCTCCCCTGATTGCAGAGTAAATGCAGAGTGACTAGCTCCAATTTAAATCTCTAAGATTCAGTAAGAGATGAATCTGTTGAAAGTCTATGGAAAGAACAATTGCATATGCAGTTCCTGGTGGGTTCCCACAAACTACATGGGCTTTGAAAGCACTAATCCATTTCCATCTGGGTTTGTCAGGTGTGGAGAGGAAATTCTGAAGAAAAAGCAGCTTTGTTAACCACAGGATGTGGAAGTTCAGCTCCGGATCCTGTTGTTGCTCCAAACAATGTGATAACTACAGTATTTCAGTCTCAGGATGCTCCGGGGCCAGGTTTCTCTGCATCTTTCACAAGCAGTAAGTAATATTAAAGTCAGATGTCTGCTTTATTAGTCCATTCTGGATTAGTTTGATCTGTGTGCAGCAATTCAGACCTCAGTCCAACAAGGCATTGAAGCCTCTGCCAGTTTTTGAAACCAAATGCAATGGAGCTGCTGTGTGCTTGTGTTTGACCTGCCAAAGCCCCTCTATGCAGCTATAACTTTGCAGTTATTTGTAGACACCTTTGCCTCTTCAGCGCACTGAAAAGAAATTAAAGGGCTTTAAATTTTAAGAATTCTCTTCCCTGTAGTTGAACTGCTTGGAAGCTAAAGCTATAATCTTCCTAAAAAGGAAAAGGATCTGCTCCTCCTTTAGATTTTTTTTCTTCTTCTTCTTTACAAGGAACATGCTGAAACCGCAATAATTTCTCCTGTGTATGGGGTAGCCCATGCACATCACAAAAACTGCTCTCAGGAGAAGAAATGACTCCTCACCACCTCCTCTGGCCTTTGTTTTGCTTTGCCTTGTTGTATTTGCATTAAATGTAGCCCAAGTGGCTTTTTTTTGGGTGGGCCTCTCTGATTCTTTAACCATGGCATGTGCTTTATGACAGTCAAACCCACCAGAAGTTTAGGAGGTAGTGCTCAATTGCCATCAACTGTTTGGGTTTTTTTGTAGGATGCTGCCAAATGAAACCACTTTCCCTTCACTGGATTCAGATTAAAACAGAGAGAAATAGGTGCTTAGAAGAAGACATTATTGAAGTATACAGAATTCTGAACTGAAACTGCTTTTGTTTTTATAATGTCTCCGCTAATGTTGTCAGTAACAACTAATAACCTCTTAGTGGAGACAAAGACAGGTTTCATATGTCTGCTCCTAATCTTATAGCAGCATTTCGCTCTGCACTGCACTCTTTTAAGCCTGTATTTTAAAATAAAGAGAAACCCCAAGGCCATACAAGTAATTAGAATCAGAAGGAGCTCCATGAAAATGAACAGCTGTGTGTGCTTGAGACATTTAAGGTGGCAAACCTTTCCTTCCTCTGCCTCTAGCCAAACAACACAGAGATGGCTCTACAGCAGACTTCATCCTCCAAGCTGTTGGGCATGAAGCAAGAATGGTACCACTTGGGCTAACACGGGCATTTTCAAATAAGGCTAAAATGATGATGTGCCCCAATAACCTCCCATCCAATTCAGATGCATTTGTAAGTTACTAAGGTGTTTTGAAGTGTGCAGGCTCCAAACCTGTAAGAACAGCAGTGCTGTGTCCTTCTGGTCAGTGGGATGAGGGGCTATGGCCTTGTCTTATCCAAGACACTGTGTGAGGCTGTAGACAGGAAGGCCCTGCATTTCCCCAAAACACTGCTCTGTGTGTGCAAAAGACCTGCTTTTGCTACCATTATATATATTACTCTCTTTTTTGACCAGCCTCTTAAGGAGTGATGAGATCCTTGTGTACATTATTGTTTTTCTCGCTGCAAAACTGAAATGATGTTATCACCTGAATTATAACTGTGTCTTGTTTATTTCTGTTTGCAGAATGTGGAGTAAATTTCACCCGCCCTGCAGGTCGTATTGTCTCTCCTAACTACCCTAGTCAGTATGATAACAACTTGAACTGCAGTTACATCATAGATCAGGGACAACAGTCACTGGTCATCCTGGAGTTTGAGACCTTCCACTTGGAAGGTAAGTGGTTCTTGATAATTTCAGTATGTACTCTGAAGCACAGCTTCTCACTTGTAAACAATACAAGTCTTTTATCATAGAAAATGGTTAGTGGTTAAATTTGCTGGTCCATTCTGAAAATCATTACAGACAAACATTTACAGAGATAATTTCCAGGGGCAGTTTTGTGTCACTGAAGAGCGAAGACAGATTTCACCTACTCAGTATCTTGCAAAAATGAAATTGTGGACTTGCCGTGTTGTTAGAGTATGAGAGTGTGGCCAATTCTGGTCTTTACTCCTGCCTCTTTTTTTTTTTTTTTACCATTGAGTATTACAGTCTTTTTGATCTTAGGCCAGCTGTTTTGCTTTTCAGTGCTTCTGCTTCCATAACAAATAACATGGACATAAATTTGCTCAGGTATTTTACAAGGATGTACATATATATAAATGTGAAACTAGGTGAAAGACCACAGTAACTGAAAACACATAAAAGTTGTTACCCTATATGCATGAACAAAAGTTCCTCTTGAGATTTGAAAACACGGAAGCATTTAGCCAAGAAATAACAGGTATAATATCCTAGTCTTATTGGTGTGAATGATAAAACTTTCCCAACTTTGGTAGGATCAAATTTTTATTGGTGTGATGTGTTGATAGCACAGAGAATCAGCATGTCTGAATTACTTGGGTGGCATCACATATTTTGAGGCCATCTTAATTTTGTTCCCTTGAAGTCACCTAGACAAAGAGATTTTTGAGTAACTTATTACTAAAATGGAGTGTGTAATTTGAATTTTCCTTCAGACTAAGCAATAAAGTCAGAAAATAGGCTGCTTCTATTTTCTTTTTATGTTTTCAAACTGTTTTGAATTTAAAAGTATTCTGGCCCAAACTGAATTTAGGTCTGAGAAAAAGATTTGATTATGATTTTATCTGAAACATTTTTTTCATCCCCTAATTAAAACTGCTACTTTAAGAATAATTTTTTTTTAATTAAATGTAAACCACAGGATTTCTTTACGTAGAAGACCAGCAGACAGGCTAACCATTTCATTGAATCAGATGATGCCAGTTTTGACACCTTTATGAATACGTTACTGAACTCTATTCTGTTTGCGCACTCAGTTAATTTATAAATGGATTCAAGCTTTTATTTTAAAGAAGGTTGAAGCAAAGAGGCAAGTGATACAGACATAATAATAAACATAGAGCTAAATGAATACTAAAAATATTCTACTTCTTGCAGGTCAATTTGCTCCTTTATTGTTATAGGCTTCCTAGGCTAAATAAACTAAAAGTCCTTAGTCACATGGAAGAAAATAACTCTGGATATGAGCTAAAGGACATCTGGCTATAAAAGAGGAAATATAATCAGTTGCACCAGGAGAGGTTTAGATTCGATATTAGGGAAAATTTCATCATCAAGTGAATTGTCAAGCATCGGAACAGGCTTCCCAGGGAAGTGGTTGAGTCACTGTCCCTGGAGGTGTTTAAAAGATGTGTAGATGTGGTGCTTAGCGAGAGGATTTAGTGGTGGACTTGGCAGGGCTAGGTTAATGGCTGCACTCGACGATCTTAAACGTCTTTTCTCAACCTAAACGATTCTATGATTCTATGATCTTACAAACTGCCATGCAGAAGTGAAAACTTACTCAGCAGTCCCACTGAATATGTTTAGCACATGTGTCTAAGTGTTTCCAGCATGAATTCCCTTAATTCTTTTGCAAAGGCAGGAGAATGTTTGGCAACATCTGTTAAAAACATTTCTAGCTATTACATATTCATACTCTGCTGAGACTGTTGCTGAGTATGGCCTTTAAAATTTTAACTCATACTAGTACAGATGTTCTGAATCGGGTTTTTACAGTTTAGCTACATGTCCAATTTACTACCTATTTGACCTCCCAAAAGAAATCCGTTTTTTTTCTGTGGTTGTTTAGTAATGTAATGAATTATACAACATGATGCCTTCAAGGCATACATCTCGTTGCCTTTAACTGGTTCAGAGATCTTTTCCAGAAAATTAGAAGGCAGAAGGTAATCGGCTATAGTGCAGTGACACATTGGTACCAAATTGTATGACTTCATGGGTAAGTCACAGATTTCTGCTGTAGAGTAGTTATGTTTTCAAGTATGATGAGGTACCTGTTCTGATTATAAAGAATGACTCCAAATGAGGCAGTTGACCCACAGGAGTGATACAATGTCAGTATATGGAACCAAACGAACATGACATGCATGTACTAAACATTAAATATGTATTAAGCACTAAATATAGCAAGTAACAGGGCAAAAGAGAACTGGAGGAAAATGCATTTTTTTAACATTGTGATCAAAATTCAATCTAAATTGTCTGCTGGTAGTAAAAAAAAAGTTTTTATCTGACTTTTGGACCCTGAAAATAGACATCTAATTTAGATTATCATCTACCTAGATTTATCTCCTAATTTTGATTTGAATGATTCATGAACTTGCATAGGTTGGCATTTGCTTCTGGTATTACTACCTGCATTGTTTGCTTGGTTATTTTATAAATAACCAAACAAACATGGATGAGTTTATTTACTCAGCACCACTTCTGTGACAGTGATGTCACTTTCCATCTGTCCCCCTCCTTGTATCAAGGGTCTGCACAAATAAAACATATTAGAATTAGTAAAAAAAAAATCCTTATCTCAGTAGACTTACCATCCAAGAAATAATAATTAACATCCACCTTCTATTCGTAAGATTTATTCAGATGAACATCCCTACAAATACACCTCTAGGACAGCTACAGTACTGTATTATGAAATGACTGTAATGCATTTCAAGTATGAGTATAACATCCAATAAAGTCTGAGTTCCAAATAATGGAAAATTAGGGGATAAGTCTGCAATATCTGCTTTTAAAATGCTGTAATATTAATACTCTGTCCACACAAAACAACTGCACAGTGTTGATACCACACTGACCTGGAAAATGTTTTAGTAACTTATTTATCCTTTTTTTCTTTTTTCTTTTTTTTTTTTTTAACATGCAACTGTAATTTTGCAACCTGGGATAAGGTCACAGCTTCATTTTGGAGTCTCCTCTAACCGCTTGCTTAGTTGTTACTAGGCAATTCAGAAAATAGGTTTAGCAATAGATTATTTTGAAAGCGGAGGTATATATATGTGTGTGCATATGTGTAGTGTATATATTTATATATGAAAGACTTGTAATTCCTTGCTTTCAAAATATTACCTTGTGCTATGGAGCTGGTTAATATATTGCACAGTAGTATGTAGCTGCAGAATACTTCCCCTACATTAGTAATTACTAATTGTATTACTATTTATACCAGAAGCTACAGTTGTGAAACAAAATTTTATTATTCTAGATTTTACAGACTTTAAAAAACCCTACATGTTCTGCCTCAATGTATCAATGTTGAGAAGATAAAGAGAGCAGATGATAGATAAAAAAAGGCCTTGAAAGAAAATACACTCAGCAATTCAAAGACAGAGGGATATGTTCATAATGTCAGGCCAAATAATTGATCCATCCAACACTATTTGGAAGAAACATTTTCAAGGCTAGAGAACAAGTGGTACAGTATCCATGTTAGGAAAATCACTATTTCTCAGGTGAAAGTCATAGATATGTGAAAGGGTAGCAAAGAGTTTAAAGATAATAACTGGAAACACTTGAAAATATTTACACCTGGCATGGATGTGAAGACCTAGAGAGATCCAAATTATAAGCATGGATCTAATGAGGGCAGGCAAAATGATGAGGCTGTAAAGAAAGAAGATGCAATGGAAGATTTGAGGGAGGAAAAAAGCTCTCCTATGGTTTCGTTGAGAGACATAAATAAGATTTTAGTCTGAAGAGGCCTGGAAGGCAGAAGTAGACTTATGGGGTCATCAGCGTAGAGCTAGTAGTTTCATCTGTCCTTGCAAATGAGATTATGCAGCGCTAATATGGAGATAAAGAGAGAAAGTCAGGAGAGGAGATGTCTCATTGAATCCTCATAGGTGAATCAGAAGAGAGAATACAGTAATACCAGAAGGATGAGCAAAAGCCCTTAGTAGACAAGGTTTTACAAAGAAAATCAGTGTTAGCTATGTGAAAAGTGCCTGTCAGCTCAGAGGATGTGGGTCTGACATCTGGCTAAGAAACAATCTCTGGAGACCCATAGAAACTGTTCCATTGTAGTGCAAGGGGCAGAAATTTGTCTGGAAAAGATACAAGATGACAGAATTAGAGGAAATAAACCACAGAGGAGAACTGATGATGATGTGCTGACTATGTGTAGAGGCTGGAAGTACAAGAGGAGAGTGAATAGAGGAACCTGAGTCTGGGCATTATTTACAGAATAATGTATTTAGTATGGTCAGAAATTAAGGAAAGTGGAAACAAGAGAATGAGTTACAGGCTAGAGTTTAAACAGCCATCAGTCCCGTCAGGATTCATTGGTCATAAATTATATTGTCCTAGACAATGAGGATTTAAAGCTAGACATTAAGCCTTCTGCTCATAACTTCAACTATCTTATTCTTTCCAGTGCAGCAGTTCAAAACAACTTGTGACTGGTATTGTGGACCTTTGCTTTGCTGAGAAATACCTTTCACTCTATGCCTTTCTCTGAAGTCTTTTCAGAAAAGGACCTGAGTTCCTTTCTCTAATCTTTTCTATTTGGAAATAGCACTTTTCTCTTTTCTTCTTTTATTTTAAATTCTATTAGGTTTTTCCATTGTATTGCATTATTCTCATGATTGGGTAGGACATTAAGAATATTTTTAATGAATTAATTAATTAACCATGCAAGCATCTATCTGATGTGGCTGGTTGTTTTCAGCTTAGATGCTCTTACTAGAGTCAGACAAGCACTATATTTCCATATTAGCATAATTGTAAAGCACGTTAGTATACATTGTCTTAATTAAGAGAGAAGGAATTAACCTTCCAGAGAGGATCTAAAATATATCTGACTGCTGGGATCGCTCTGTTGTTCTTGTAAAACAAGATTATCACCCCATGCCTATTTGTCATCCTATTCAATAGGAGTCATCCTGTTTCCTACAAATCTAGGAAGCAGCTTGTTTGGTCTGGACAATCTGCAGGAATCATTCCGCTGCAACAGTAGGCTCAGCATCTCTCTTGTTAAATTTAGATAATTCCCTGTTAATCCTTTGCAGTTTAAGTAACTGCCCCATTGTTGCTAACAGGTCGCTAAACAAAACCTCAATAAACATGTGCCACCCCAGCTTCCATTATGCTTGTAAAAGATAAACACAAAGAAAACATCAAGTTGTTCTAAAAGCATAACAACTAATGAAGGTCATTTTTCAGGAGACGTGCTGTGTCTTTCATTAACAGCATTAATCCACCTTTCCTGTATAATCCATGTGGGTCCCTTCTGCTCCTTTGCTGGTACCACCCTGAGTACCACCAGCTTCTCCCCATGCTTATGGCTTCCAGCTGGGCAGGGAGGTGGTGACATGGCTCTAAGCTCCCAGGGTGCTGGTGGCTGGTGCTCAGAAGGTCTCTGCCTGAACTCACAGCCCTTGCACTGAACTCACATTTCTTGCACTGAAAGCAGAGCTTGTCCTTCTTTGGGGACATCCCTCTGGCATTCTAGGTCAGCTACTGGCCTTCATGAAAACTGTATGCACTCAGTACATTTCAGACCTCTTGTCTCAGTTGAATCTGGTTGCAAATGGTGAGGTGGCTGGGAAGTCAGGAAGGTAGGGCAGGGAGTTAAAGAATGGCTCATTCCTGCAGAAACCTAACTGCACATGGGAAACTAAAAACCAACGGAGAATAATAGTAGAATATTACATTTCCCATTTCTGTTTCTTAGTGGTTACAAATGGGCAGCTTTGCACTCACCCTAATATCTGCACAGATTTTCTCCTAAAGCAGATTGTTCATGAAAATCGTTTTTTTTTTGCTGTTGCTCAGTTATCTCCAAATCTCCACTGACTGACACAGTTACAGTATTTCATTGGCAAATTACAAGATTAATTTTACATTTTTCTTGTCTTCTGACTCAGGCTGAATAATTCGGATTTAGGTACTGCAAAGTTTGAGGGAACTGAGAGAGAAAGAAATCAGCTCTGAAACAAGTCAGTGTGTGGACTGTTTATTATCTTTTTTTTTTAGTTTTCTCACTCTTAATAATTTAAAATTCCCTGCACTGAGTGATGACTTCTACATTAGAGGAAAGAAATACCTGATATCTGGTTGCCTGTAACAAAAGGTGCATTGCTTTGATCTGCAGAGGTGATCCAGGCTTCTGTTAGATACTCTCATCTCCTCATAGACAGTGTTTACTCAGCTATGAACTGCCATGAACTCAAAGGGCCTGGAGCCTTTTCCAGATGGTAGATCTCTCGAATGAGACCGATCTGATGTCTTGTATACAAGGTCTCTTTGCCTTTTTCTGCCTCAGGTTTTTTGCATGTTAAAAATTGACATTTGCTTCCTCAGCAGGCCAATGAGATTCCATTACTGGAATGGAAACTAATAAAAAATTTAATTCTTATCCTCTGTGAGGTCTAGGTACTTGCAGCTCAGTAAATTTTCACATGCAAAATATGCTGCTAATACTTCTGCATTATATGTCCATGCAGCCCCAGCACTCGTGAGCAGAATTTGTCTTTATGATGGATTAAGCATCTTCAGTGGGACAACGGTTACCCCACATCCTCTCATCACACTCTGTGGTAATGAGCTCCCTGCCCCAGTCAGTGTCTTTGGACCTATGCTGCTCAACTTCTACACCGACTCCCACATTACAGGCTTTGGATTCCAGGCAAGATACAGAGCAATTGGTGAGTAGCCACTGTCCTGTGCTTCAGGTGGTGGAAATATTCCAGCTGGAGAATGTTTAAGTGTAGGAAATGTTGTACCTCATTTTGGGAATACTGTACATGAATAAAGGTGGTTCATATTACCTGTGCATTTGCCCAGAAGAGCCCTCAGGAGCAGGATGTGGGACTGTTTGGTGCATGTTGTCACTGACTGGTGTGTTATCTCACAATTCCAAGACACTACATATGACCAAGTCAGGAACTGAAACACTTTTCCTTTCCTGTAGAAAATAAATGCAACCCATTTTAGCAGAGTTTTCTTGTTTGTTTTGGGTTGAGCTTTTCACAGTGTTTAAGGAGAAACATCACCAGTTTATTTAACTGGGTTTAAATAAAAGATTGTGTCACATACAGGAGAATGGTCTGAATCTTAGTTGTACTAAAACTACATTATACAACATAGGAACCAGAACAAGATCTTTAAAGGTACCCAGCTATATGCCTCCATTTAATGACCCTCTTGCAGTGTCAGGTATTAATGTACGTAAAAACCGGCATCTAGACATATATTTATTTTTGATCAATATTTTCACCAAAACCTTTTGTCATTCATGAGATCTCTTTTGTTTTAAAGTGGAAATATGTATTAGAAAAAGAAGTTTTCAAGTTTAGAATTTACATCTGCACTAATATAAATATCCCAAAAGACTAATTTTCTTTTCAAAACCGATTTTAGTATTTTCTGGGTTGAGCTCATAGAGACAGTCCTTGGACTTTTGAAAGCATCGTTTTCTAACTGCAGAGAAAAGTGTGAGTTCTTAGCTTTGGTATTTCCCTTAATGCATTCCTCATGTTCAAAGCCACAGCAAAAAGCATAAGGCCAAATTCTTTATATAAAATGAATGGCCTTATACAGATAAGACAGAGGGAATGGCACTGAGTAATGACAATGTGCAGTTACTCACGGAAAAGGCCTTCATAACACATTCAAGACTGTTGCTGCTATCTGACTTGTGACTTCTGACATTTAAGAAAGATGACTGCAGCCTTATTAGCTTGTTGTTGTATACAAAGCAGATTCTAGCAATTAACATTCTTCTTCCCTCTAGTTGTATTGTTTGCTGAAAACAAAATGGAAAATGCTTCCCCCTCCTAGAGTAGAATAAAGCTGATTCTTTATCCTCCCAGCTCCTGTCCTTTATCTGCCCGTGGTTCAGGCCGCTAGCCTTTGTGCGGCTGAGGAGCTGTAGCCAGCAGCACCCTGTATGGGACTCCCTTTGTTAAGGTGGTGGCTTGAGCAATGGCATGTTTTTTAAAGCATGAAAAGCTGTGTATGGCTTTGAGCTATTTATCGACAGGACACAGGGAAACGTTTTTTCCTAAGTTAAGATTGTAAAATAAAGGCTGAAGCTAACAATGGTGATTAGAGTTGGTTTTATAATAGTTTTTGTTCCCTCAAGCATTGAAGCTGGGAACAAACATTAGCCACATCCTGGCCTCGTCAGCATCCATGGTGTGAAACCCAGAGAAGCCAAGCCATCCATTTAGTTCATGGCTGCAGTGTTTAACTTGCTCCTCAGCCAGGCAGCAAGCATGCAGTCCTCCACTCATGACAAGTCTCAGCACGAGGTGAGGTGGGGAACAGCCCCAGGGGTTAGTGATACCTGGGGACTCCTCTCTGCCTTTCTGCACAGAGCAAACGCTACAGGAATGTTCCAGCCCTGCTGGGAGGTGGAAAGGTGATGGGGAGCTGCATGCAGTTATCCCAGAAAAGTCAGGAGCAGGCTAAGTGCCAAAATTTCAGAGGCTTCTACTGGGCCAGGGTTTGGGTGAAGGAATGTCTTTGCCATATATCAACCATGTTTCTCATGGCAAGCTAGAATGAGTGCAGAGCTACTCCAGACACATGTCACTCACACTGCTGCATGGCGCACCCACATCATCCTGCTGCTCCCTGCTGCTACTGCAGCACACTTTAAATCAGGCTCAGTTTTTTAGTGCACCAGCACGGAGCTGTTGTCATTTGGTATAGACTAGTAACAGCCTGTTACTTCGATACTGACTGGTTTTCCACTGCAAAGCACAACCTGACAGACATTTTCATGTTTACCAGTTCTAGACATGGCAGTGAAGACTGCTCCTAATCTGCCAAGGGCATTTCTTTCCTTATGGTAAAACTCCTTCAAGAAACAAGAGAATTAGGACCAAACTAGTATTCAGAAACTAATCACTTTTTTTTTTTTTTTCTGTTTCCCTACAGCTTGTGGTGGCATTTTCAGTGGCTCTGTTGGTGTTATCAGCAGTCCAGCCCATTCAGTTCTTGATTATCACAACAACATGAACTGTTCATACGACATCACAGTTGGAAACAACAAAGTAGTGTCCCTCAAGTACGTAATCCAAGTTCAGATTGTCATCAAGGGGAAAGGGAGGTCTCCTATTCCAACTAAAAAGAGCAATTATGGAAAATTTTCTCTCTGTCTTTCCTTTTCCAAGGGGAAAGTGTCACTAAAATGACAAACAGCTACTGAAGGAATCTTTATTAACCTCAGGTTCCCTTTCATCTTCCTCCGTAACTTATGTGCAAAACATCACCACAATTTTAACTTCCCACTTTGGTTATCAAGAGGATTCAGTCAGTTTTTGAGGAGTTACGAGGCTCCTGTGAGTTTATCTAAGAAAAAAAAAATTATTCTTTTAGGAAGCTGGTACTCACTTTATAACCTGAGTAAATACCCATCCAGAAAGAGTATATTGAGTGTATGCTGTCTTGCCTAAAAGAAGGATAAGGCTGCCACAAAATCTTGCCACTGAGAAAGTAAAAGATGGGTACATTCCTCTGTCACATATATGCTGATGGTGAGAGAGAGAATTAAGAGAACATTTCCCAGCTAAGCAGAAGACCCAGCTGGTCTGCACTCTGAGCCTGCGTTTTAAATGCCCCTCACGTGCTCAAGGAAATTGCAGCTTGAGCAATTTGCAGAAGTGACGGAGGGTATGTTTGCACAGGGGAGATCTGCTGCTTCACAGAAAGCTGAAGTATACTGACAGTTTGCCTTGCAAATGGCCCTGGGGGTGAGGGTTGCAGTTTCTGAGGCTGGTTGACTGGAATGTTTTGCCATGCAGTTAGTAGTTCTGCTTGCTTGTTCCTGAAGAGAAATGTTTTGTCTGTGTGTGGCTTTGGCTATTGCTATTACATGGACCTTTCCTCAAACACTACAACCACACATAACACAGGAATAGAAATAAAAATGTGATACCTAAAGCTCCAAATGTATTTTACAGGTTCAACAGCTTCCAGCTTGAAATATCTCCCTCTTGCTACAAAGACTATGTGGCTGTATATGATGGCTCAGACACCCATGCTCCTCTTATCGGGAAATTCTGTGGCTCCACACTGCCTCCGAATATTATGAGCTCCAGTAATAAGTTGTTCCTGGTGTTTAACACAGACTTCTCTGGAGCAGATAGGGGATGGAAAGCATCTTTCAGGGAGACTTTAGGTAAGAGTACGATCAGACTCCTAAACCTAAGAATCTGCTAGTAAGCAATTTCCTTTGGTGAGGAGTGGTTATGGTCTCCCTCACTAGGAGTGCTGGAAACAAAAGAAAGTTTCTTGATTTTGAAAACATTGGTTGAACTAAGATAAACACTAGGCTTTATGGGATCCCTACATTACAGCCTTGGTTCTGAACTGATTCCTTTTATTCTTTGCTAACCTTTTCCCCCCTCTCTGAAGGAACAGGCATTTCTTAGGTGACCAAAGCTTAGCAGCACCCAAAGGCCCTCTCTTTTGGAGGAGATCTGGCAATACCAGAGAATTGTAATTCTTCTATGGGTTGGTGGTGTCCTAAAGATGCCTCCTTTCAATCTATCTTCCATTTCTATTTTCTTGCAGAAAAAGTAAAGTGTTTTAAAAAAAGTAAAGTGTTATGTTCAGCCAGGATTGGGGCTCCCCTGCAGGCACCACTGTGATTTTGTGGGATCAATCTGGTTAGCTGGCTATAACATTAATGGGATCATTCTAAGATGGAACTGGATGTTTAATGTTTTGATGGACACAAGAGTCAGGGCCAAAGCTTGATTGTTGCCTTAAAAAATGTTTTAAACACAGCAGTCTATTTTTAAGATTAAGGTGTAAAAGGAGATTTTTACCTTCTTATAACATCTGAATTGTTTAGGGATGATAAGCAGTAAATGATTATTACATGTAAATTGATTTCATTTCACCACTACTAGTTTCCTGTGTAATTAACTCAATGTTTTTGTGATCTAGAAAGAAGTA
Source organism: Pezoporus occidentalis (assembly GCF_034315485.1). Taxonomy (NCBI): domain Eukaryota; kingdom Metazoa; phylum Chordata; class Aves; order Psittaciformes; family Psittacidae; genus Pezoporus; species Pezoporus occidentalis. The sequence continues at coordinate 5,068,957 of NW_026915725.1, forward strand.
ATTGTCCCATGTACAAAGCTGGCACTCACACAGTTTGGAATGAAAGGCCTTTGTGGCAGAACAAACATAGTCTTCTGCTGAGTCATTGAATCCCCTCCCAACCCCTGGCCAGCCACTTTCTCATTTGATACAGTCTGAGAAAGTATTTACAGATAAAGAAAATAACTGGTTCTACAGCCTTTGCCAGGAAAAATATTCCCACAGAACCTCATGGTCGTTACTATTATTAACTCTTCCTTTGCTTCACTCGAAGTAATTGCTACAAGAATACTTAAGACCACTCTTGTGGACTGTTATTTCAAGTAACATAATGTTGCTTCATTATGTTGCTGTCTTTTAACACTTAGATATCAGTTATCAGAGATTCCCTGCAGCCTGGGTTCCTGTTTCCAGGGTGAGATCACCAGGAACTCTCCAAGCTCTTGCTTTTCCTGTTGGCATATAGTCAATTTTTTTTAGCCACTGACTTTGGGTTTACTTGCGTGACTTGTCAGAGATTCTGCTTAAGCACACAACAGAACAAACGCCAAGCTTGTCAAGTCAGAACTGTGCCTGACAATTTCCTAGAGTGAGGAGAAGCCTTTTATGAAGAAACTTCGACATCTACTAGGCTCAGTTTTGGAGGGTCATTTCTGCAGGCTCCCAAGGAAAAGGAGGTTGTGGTGTTTCATGAGTTCACTCAGGAGCAATGGAGTTGCAAGTTGGAAAGGATGGTCATGTGGACATATGGGTAATGTGATGAAGAGGCCACGGTGGCAAGATGCATGATCATAGAATCATAGAATTGTTTAGGCTGGGAAAGACCTTTAATATCATGGAGTCCAAACATTAACCTAATAGTAGGTCTTCTTTCTTCACTGTAGGAAGCGAACCACACTGACTAAACCACACAGCCACTAGGAATGACTCTGACAGTCCTGTTCTGGTACAGAATGGCCAAAAAGTAGAAAAGTGTATTATAAAAGGAAAACATGAGTCATAGTCCTACAAATGTTTCCAGTTTGGCTTGTCTAAAAAACAGAGCCAGGAAAATCTGTGACACATCTTTGTACTATGAGGTTGGAGATTCTGCTTCAAATGAAAGAGAATAAAACCATGAAGATCTAAAAGACTGTTATTGTAAATGGTACTTTAGAGAAGCTCCCTCCTATCTGTCAAGAGATAAAACCCATGTGGTTTTACAGGGTACAAATGTAATCAGATGACAATTAATAATAATAAATCTCTTGGATAAGGAAGATGGTATCTGTAGAGGAACAAGAGGCCCCATTCTCTGTTGGATGACAGTGAGTGTATTATTCTGTAGTTACTCTAGGGAAGCACAACTGGATAATGTAATTATTGCCCTCTGTTTAATGTTGTGAGTGACCCTGATGATGTATTGGAAAGAAGCGAGGAGAAACAGTACTCTCATGTGTAGCAAAATAAGCTATTTCCTTTCCTCACAAGCTTTTCCAATTTCTTTGCTGATCAGGCTTCTCTCAGGGGTACTGCCAAAATCCAGGGTTAAGCTATTCTTTCACTTGTGAATTTTATTAGTAGGAAGTCCATCTGATAACCATTGTAGTGGGAGGATAGAGAAGCATAGCAAGACTGACAGTAACCAGGCATTCAAAGAGATAAGCCCAGAAATTTCTGTAGAAAAACATGCTGTTTTAATTAAAACAAGTGGTTTGCATCACTGATCCTGCACCCACTAGTGTATTCAAGGTCCCCCCCAGTCAGAAAAAGGAGGCTAACATAACATACGAAATTGTATTAATTTGATAGTACAGCAACATCTCAGCTTTATTTTTTTTAATATCTTTTCTTTCTCTTTTTCACAGCAAGTGTGTGCTCCTCTAGGCAATCAATAAAAGGATGAGAAAAGATAAATCAATATCAGCTTAAGGCATTTGGTTACATGAGATGTCTCTGTGAAGGAAGGAGAGCTAAGATTTCCCCCCAGAGAATGAGATCTGCATGTACTGAGCTTGTGACTCAGACAAAGATCTCCTGATTATCTCTCCAGCTCTAAGGGGAGACCTGAGTTTTATAGCTGACCCTGGCTGGTAGGGATAGAGTCTGCACATACCTCTGCCATCCCTGCTGTGATAACAGCGACTTTGTACTTTGGTGATAAAAGGAACTTCTGCCTATTCCCATGTGGCAATGGGGTGACCCTCTCACCCAGTTTGTGATGCCTCTGAGGCTTACAATACAAAGGCTAAGAAGACATATATGGATTTGGTGTGTTTTCATGTTTTTAAAGAGTCAGCAATGCCTGTCTGGAGATGTAGCTGTGACCTTATTAACAGCACATCATTTCTCCTTGGCAGCTCTCTGTGCTCATGTACATAGTTCTGTTGTCTCAGTAATGAAATGCATATCACATTCTAAACCATCAGAGAAGGATGTAGTTTTCTGAAATGCAGGTCTGCTCGCTGAGGCTGTCTAAGGAATCCATATGAATTTACAAGAAGCAAAGTGTTACACATGGTCAAATAAACAGATTGAGTCAGAAAGCTCTTCCTGAGCTTTCTTTGCACAATACAGGCAAAACTGAAACAGCTGGGATGGTGGGGAAGGTGTGGTGGAGAGGGGCAGGAGGGCTGCCTGCTTTTTCTCTACAGCCCTAAATCCTGCTTGACTTCAAGCTGCAGCCAGCTCTTTCCCCTCCCTTTTTTTATACTATCTCTTGTGAGCATGCAGAAGAACTTACATGCTTTGTGAAAGAGCAGTGTGGTGTACTGAATTAATATCATTCCTTGTTTGCCTTACCTTGCAGCTTACGAGTTCATGGACTGTGATTCCACTGGGCACTGCACAGGCAGAATAAAACAATCTGCTGTCACAAAGAGATTATGATTTAAACACAAGATGAGGAAAACCAGATGGGTATAGACAGGCAAGAAGAATAGGGTGGCAACAATGAGAAAACTAGTATTCTAGGCAGAAGAAATGCCTCCAAAACCTTTGGCAACCATTAGGCTGTTGGAATGTGAAGTCATTAAAACACCCTGTCCTCTGCATTGTTCTCAGTTTTCCCAGTTTTGTCCTCAAGGATCCCTCTCTCCTTTTTATTCAAATAAGCATTTCTATTGAATGAATTGTAATCATTTTACATAGGGAAAACACCATAAGTAAGTATAGTTTACAAGAAAAACAGTTGGAAAAAAGAATCTTCTCTGATATACTAGAAAAATGCAATAGGTAATTCATATAAATAATCTAGTAGGCCTATCATAGCAATAGATGATAATTTATATGCTTTTCTTCCTGAAAAAGTGATCTGTAACTTACCTGATAAATTATCTGGAGATATCTGCCTGCCCTTATTCTATTAGCTGTGTATTGAATTACTTATTTCCTGTTTGGAATACAATACAGCAAGTGCCTATCACTAATGGGTTTAGTGTTATGCTCTCCCCTAATGAAATTAAGTGTACTTTTAAAAAATGGATCCAGAAGAATTTTCGTGGTATTTTTATGCTATTTTATTTTATCAACAACAACAAAAAAATGCTTAATATAGTTCTAAGTCCAGTTCTTCCCTGCAAACTGAAAGCTTGGCTCACTCTGTCCTCAGCTTCTAGCTGCAGATTTTCAGCTGTGCTCAGCAAGCACAGTTGCTGTGGAGGTCTTTTGGATTGTTAAGAATTGCGGAAAAGAAAACCCAGTTCTGAATGGGCAATATAAGGTAAAAACTGGTTTGGTTATTCTGTTGCATAGGCCATGTTTAGGTGTTCTACTGAGTCATTTCTAGATTCTTACACCACCAGGAATAATTCATTGCACTGATTTATGTAAATGATGTGAGCACCTGCTGTAGGTGGCACCAGGCACCTGCAATGACAACAGCAGTTATGGCCCATTAGGTGGAAAAGGATTCAGCACAGCTGAATCTCAGGTTTCCTGCAATCTTTTCTCCTTCCAACAAAATAAGTGTTTGAAGAATGTGTCCTCAGCTGTGGCATGTGAGTATTGTTGCATCTTCTTGTGCCTTTGGAAAAGCAGCAGTGCCTGGCAGAGATTTCACAGCCCATTACGACCAGCTTCCAGGGGCATTATCTCAAGATAATCAAGACTTAGAACCTGGTGCTGTAGAGGCAAATCTGAGAAGCAAATTGCCTCAAAGTCATAAGTCTTCTTGCAAAACTTTCTTTGGGCTTTTGGTTCACACAGCTTTTTACAAAATGCATTACACATTAATATTACACATTTCAAGATTCATTACATTGTCATGGCTTAACTATGTATAGCTTAATCTATTAAAATAATGAATGAATTTTGGCTAATAATATCTTTTCTTAATCTTATTATAGTCTACGAAAATAAGAACATCCATAAGAAGCTCAAAATATATACTAATAAGTTGCAAATCCTGGAATGTTTCCAATGTATTTTGGGGTTCAAATGTAAAAATATGCATCAGCTTGAAATCTGACTAAATTTAGAAAGCACTTGTAGTGTCAAAATACATCTCTTCAATATGTCTGAAAAGAATACAACTGTTGAGCTAAGGGATAGTCTACAAATGCCTCTCAGAAATGTCAGTTATTTAATGTCTGTGACATTTCTTCTCCCACAGCAGAATAAATAGAAGTGAGTTTCATACTCAGACTAGACAGACAAGAAGAGAGGTACACATTTAAGTAAGACATTTCTGACAGGTCTGATAAAATGAGGTGAAAAGTTATTTTTAGACACTGATTAAATATAACTGTAGTGACTAAATGGTTAAAAGCTGATGGGATATTCAGATTAAAGGCACTTTACACAGGTGTGGGTGAACTCTGCTGGTATGATTTATCTTAGCTTGACTGAAGTCAATGACTTCTTTAGCTGAATATCTGTATTCTGGCGTGTACAAAGGGTGAGGAGAAGTTTCTGTTTCATATCACAGAGAGATCTGCAAAGGCCTGGGTGGCTGCGATGCCAACAAGTACATTAATGCACTGTTTGAATGAGGCCAGACTGCATGCCTGCCAGTGGTCACCCAGACAAGCATCGAGGAGATAGATAGGAAGGTACATACATTGGGGTTTTGCAGAAGTAGGGCAGGCTTTGCACAGAGTAGGTCTCAACAGTTATATTTGGGATCAGCTAATGGTCTAAAAACTTAAGAATATGAACTTTGTCCTATTGCATTTGTGAAATCCTGCTAAAGCAGGGCACTGGGGCTTCGTAATTCTAAACGTCACTGCTGGTACCATTGCCAGGCCACCAATCCAGTCAAAAAAACCTTTCTGTGTAGAGGTGAGGCTAAGGACTAAAAAGAGTCCCATGCTTTCCGAAGGCTGCTCCTGAAGTGTTGCAGGCACTGCCATCAGGCTGGCACTGCTGTCAGCATCCTGCCACCCGAAGTCACAATGTCTGTACAATGATTGCCAAACACGGGAACAGTTCAGCTCAGCTCGCAAAGGTTTACCAACCTTCAGTACCAGCCATGAGACAAAAGTATAACAGTACAATTTTTCCCTCCAGCCCCTTGTCCTTCTCAGCCTTACTGTTTGAAACCATGAACCAAAGAAACTATGAGCTAATTATTGCAGCCACTCCTCTGCACTGGAAATAAGGCCCATCAGGAAAGAAGAATTAGTCTTGGCAGAGTTAATCTTTGCTTATTCTGATTTTCAGTTCAGACCATGGAGAAGCCTGGAATTCCCAGGGATTGGTATAGGTGACTGAGAAATCTAGGAGAGGATTTTTATTACTCTTCTAACAGAATTAGAACTTTGCTGCCTTCTAGTAGTTGCTCATTTAGTAAGAAGGGAAGGGCAGCAAAATGAGTTTGTTGTGTTTTGAAATGTCGTTGGTTTAGTTGTTTCTGCTAGATTTAAAACTACTCAGTAGGCTCCCTTTCATTGCATCCATACAGGTGTAAATGAACCTTACCGTTGCCTGTGTTTCAAAAGCAGGCAGCTTCGCAGATTCAGCTTCATTCCCTATCTAGAGAATGAAACTTAACAGAGAAACATGTGCTTGGTCTCTGCTGTAATTAATTTTATTTGTCATAGGGAACCTTCAAGTCCTTCTTTTCTGAATGGTCCTTCAGCCTTTTAGTTTTGTTAATGCTTCCCACCAAAAGCAATTAGTGATGACAGTGTGTGCCCTAGTTCTCCTGATAATTTGTGTTCTCTGGCAAGCTGTTTATGGGGAGGACAAGATTGCAATCTGATTTACGATGACCTTATGATTTTCATTTTAAATAAGAAACCAGAGACTGAAACAACACAGTCAGCCATGTAGTCAGTCCGTCTGCCCCCACACAAACTGTTCTATAAGGTACATTTCTCATTATTTTTACAAAGTTTAGCCTTTAATATCTAAAAGCCTGTTCTACAGATTAATAGACTTTTCATTCCCAGATCTGGCTTAAATTTTAGCTACAATTTCTTTGGCTGTGTTAGCCAGCAATGAGTATCAGTCTACTAATGATCACCAGCAGGCTGGATGCCTACTCTTTGGCCTTCTATTCAGAAGTGGTGCTGATTTTTCAAACAATGAGTTTTGTCCTGGCTACAATGCAATGCAGTAGTGTTTCTCTTAGCGTGAGTGCCCTCCTATTAAGCAGCTGATCCTTCATTTACTTCTGGGTGTTCCCTCGACCTACGCAGCTTCATTATTCTGTAACTTCTAGTGGCTGCAATCAGATGGAGCATTGATCAGTACTAAAAAGCACCATGATGGATAGATTTTTCAACAAGGGCTGCCCTTTATTTGACTTGATGCAGGCCTACTTTATATCTGGTTGGCTTCCAGTCTAGCCGATATTGATAATGTACTGTCCTGCAAGCATTTGACTCAACCCTGTCTGAGCAGGCTAGGCTAGGCATTGTGAAAGCTAATGATAAAACTTCATTTTTATTAACTGTAAATCATACTTTTAGCTATTTATCTCCATTTAGATGTGATTAATGGCTCTATTAGCTAGAATTAATTTTCTGATGATGAGGATTTGGCCTGTTTCTCTCTCTGTCAGGTCCATTTTATGTGCTGTACAAACATACCTTACCCACAAATGTATTTTTTGTCATCTGGGCTGTATTTACAGCTGCACAGCTGGCACTGAAGTGCACCATTGCAAAGGTCCAGACATTTGATATCCAAAAGAGCACTGACAGCCTTGCTGTTGCATGGTTGTGTGGCAATTCCCTACCTCCTGTTGCAGTGGTCTGACTGGCATCTCTGCAGCTCTAACCCAGAAAAGGATGAAGGGAACCTTTGTAAGTTGTCTGATCCATGTACCACTCTGGGCTCAGTATTGCAGAGCTGTAAGGTTTGACTATGATCTATGCCTCATGATTATATGCTTAATGCTATGTTTAGTAGACAGTGTCCAGAATGCTGAGCAGGAAACGGCTCCAGCAAGACTGTTCCAGGAGGACTGAATAAATTGTGCAGAAGGGTGAAAAATAAGGCCTAGGCACCCTCCTGTCTGACATTTTTCTCCTTCCTAGACTATTTGTAAGAACGTTATTTATTGCTTGCATTTCCCCCACTTGCTCTCAGCTTCTGCGGTGGCACTGGAATGAACAGTAACTTCATTAACAGCCCACAAAACTGGACTTGAATCTATTAATTCCTGACTTTTTCACTTTGTAATAAGTTTCTTCTGTTCATTTTTGGCTATAGCAAAAGCTTAAATCTCATGTTATTACGGTTCTGGTGTTAAGCAAACTTCTTTGCGGGGTGGGGCTTTTCCGGCTTTGGTTAGTAGAGCAGGACAGCATTCAGCCTTAGTCACTCTGGTTTAACCATTACAGTCTTGCAAGACAGGGCTCTTTCTGCTGCAATCCTGACACTTGTATGCTGATTTTTCACCAAAGCGATCTTTTGTAAAACTGCAGCTCAAGTAGGGCACAGTTTTATATGACTGGACATGTGTCAGTGTGTCATGGTTAAGTCACTGTATGTCCACCAGGCAAGCATATTTCACACTCACAGATGAAACTCTGAAACTCCACTCATGTTGCTGTAGCTTTGTTTCTTATTGAATTCTCTTAAAAGGATTTGCTGTAGGAGACAACAGGCTGGTTGCAGTTATTGCTTTGCTCTGTGCAGTTTACAAAAGCTCCTTCTCAGACTCAAAAACAAGAAGATGAACTATATTTGAATTCCTGAGTTAAATAACTGGGATAGGAGACCCCACAGAGACTGGAAGGAAGTAAATAAATTGAGCAGATTTATTAGCTGAGTGCAACCTCTGGAAATCAAACTGCGGATAAAAAAGTAAAAAAAAAAAAAAAAAAGAAAAGAAAAATCCCTTCAGATAGTCTGTGTTTTTTGCTTGTTTGTGATTAGCTGCAATAAAAGGGTTCTGATCTTCTAATAACTGCTTTTCTTTCAATGTGACTGAAAACATTATAGGGTTCAGATTTTCATGGCGACCAAGTCCAGGACTTGCCTCTTCCTGCGGGATCCAAATGAAAAGCACACTGCTTTTCAGAGGAGTTTTAAGTTCTCACTAAGCAAAACGCTTCCAGAAGTAGGTCACTTTTAGCTAGGTTCATGAATATGAGTCTTGGTCCCAGCGTGGGGCTGCCAAATTTAATCCTCCCCAAATGAAGTTGTATTGCCAAAACAAGCAGCTTCGGTTTTAACCGCGTTTTCAAAGTCAACATCCCAGTGCCCCCTACTGTCCAAATATTTGTACTAGCAGGTAAGAACTGCATTAAAAGGCCTTTCAACCACTGTTCTTCAATTTCTGCCCTCTGTCTTCAGACAATCCCTTTTAAGATTCATATTCGACAGAAAACATGAGCCTTTTTTAATTCACTCTACCAAATCTAATTGTGATTTGTATCAATCTAACACATTGCATTGAAAGCCTTTTAATCCTTCAGATAGTCCTTTGTGAGACAGGACAGTAAAATTCTGTACCACCAAAAAAAGCTGCTGGCTTGACATTAAAGAGTTGAAGATTAAATAAATGCCAGGAATTGCTTTTAAAAAGCTTCTGCTTCTTCAACAGGACCTCAGAATGGCTGTGGTGGTTACTTGACGAAATCACCTTATAGCTTTGGCTCTCCAGTCTCCAATGTGACCAGAAGATACGAGAAAAATCTGGCCTGTGTCTGGATCATAACTGCACCTGCAAACAAACTGATCAACCTCACCTTCACTTCATTCACGCTCGAAGCACGATCTGCTCAGACTTGCCGATATGATTATGTCCAAGTAAGATAGCTGTATACTTTAACAACAAAATATGAGTGAGATACAGTCCACTGTCCTCTCAGTGGGGCTAAAACTTAAGTAATAGAAAATGGTCTTATGAAGAAATTAAATTGCTTAATATAATCAATTTTTTTCTATGGGGCTATATTACTATTCCAGATGACATCCTATCTTTTTGGAAACCAGTAAGAGTGTTAACACTGTTTATGGGGACACACTTCTGGTCTTACATTGTCTACATAAATGAGCATTTATTTTACACAATAGAAACAAAACTCAAGCACTTTGAAATTAAACTTGCAGATTTATTAACATATGTAACTGCTTGAAAGGATTTTAATTTATAAAATGTATTAAATTTTGAATAAATATGTCTTGATGCTCACTGCTCACCTGCAAAAGCTATTTTGTTGGAGCAAAATGCAAATTGCAAAATGTAGGATAGCAGAATGCTGCTAAAAAAGATTTACCAAGGAGTATTCTAAGATCCTGCTGAGCTCAGTGAAATTAGAAAGTAGTTCTACAGTTTGGTGAATAAAATCCACTTTTCTACTTGAAAAGTGCTTTGAGATTACATATAAAAAATAGATCGGAATGCCAAATTAAAATAGAATAATTTTTGATAGATTTGCTGAGACAGGATCAGAATACTCCATAATGAGATTTACACTGTCCAACAGGATTAGTTAATATAGCAATGAATAATTATAGACATCAAGAACATCCTGTTAAAGCACAAGAGCATCTCCTGTGCTTTTAAGTAAAAGAAATTGTAATGTCTGGAGGGGTCAGAGAATTTCATTTCTATTTATTTGTTTGTTGCGCCTAAACTATTAGTGGTTTATATACTTTTCTTCTTTCAGCTTTATGATGGAGATAATGAAAATGCCAATTTAGTTGGCACATTCTGTGGATCTACGGTGCCAGCTCCTTTTCTTTCTACCCGTAATTCCTTGACTGTGAAGTTTTTCACAGACAGTTCTGTGGAAAGGGAGGGTTTCAATGCTACCTACACCACAGTGGATCGTAAGTACACAGATATGTATATATATATATGCATGCATATATATTGTTGACTCTTTTATGGAAATAGGTATTTAAATAATAAATAATGAATATTTATTCTAGATACAGGGCTCAGGAAGGAGCAAAGACAGTCTTTATCACAGCATTTATAAGCACTGGTAGACTCTGGTGCAATTCTCTTTGGTCTTCGCTGGTTGCAGGGCAGCTGTCAGTCTGGAGTGCAAACCAGGAACAGTCACAGATTGTTAAGACATCGATACGATAGGGAACAAACATTTATTTTATTTTTATGACATACATTGACACAGCATTATCATGTGTTTTATTTTTTTTCTTCCAGAGACTCACAGGTAAATACGAAAATGTATTGTCCAGTGTGGTTTTACTCAATAAATATTCTTTCCCAGTGGGACAGGTTTTCACTTTATGATGCATTTTTCACTGTTTTACACAGGACTGTGTGGAGGAATATATAATGCAACTTCTACATCCCTGACTGCAACATCTCCTAACTTCCCAAATGAATATCCACCATTTACTCTCTGTACCTGGGTCATTGATGCGCCTCCACAACAGCAAGTCAGGGTGGTGGTAGAGGCCTTCAACCTCCATTCCAGCCAGGACTGCTCTCACAACTACCTAGAGCTCCAGGATTCCCCAACAGTAAGAAATTTACAGGAAATACCATTTCCCATTCATATTCAGCTCCCTTCACTCTTTGCAAAGAGAGGAGAAACCAACTATCTGGTAACAGACTAACTGATGATTCTCTGTGAGGGCACATCCAAAGTGTTATGCACTCTACCCCACTTAAGGTGTGTTAGCAGACACAGACCTCATGGAAGCACACTATATACATATTCAATTAGACCTGTAAGTGTTAAGCCAATTTTTCACTGTGGTACCAAGTAACAGGGATGCCAGACTTAAGACCCAGAAAATACTGCCCAACAGCAAGTTTTCATAAATTAATTGTGCCTTCTCTCATCCAAGAGCCATAATAAAAATGAATATTAATGCCTAGAAGAGTGCTTGTTAAAAGCACCAGAAAACCCCCCACCTGTTTATGTCCCTTGCATTATATTATTCTAAACCTTCTTTCATTGTTTCATATTTTGGTATGAAAATACCTGTTACATTTGATCTGTTTCTCATCATAATTGGACACAAAATGTTGAGACATTATTAAGTGATTTCCATGAGAACTTTAAAATGTGATTCCATAACTGGTATAGAAAGTATTAAGAGATTTTTTTTACCTCAAGATCAGGAAATAGAAAACCGAATTCTATCATTAAGTAACTTGTGACATGTATTGAATTCCAGCACAGCCAAGGATCAGTCCATAGATTTTGTGGCACTGAAACTTTTCCAGTCCCTGAATTTTATTCTTATGATCGCACTGCCATTGTGACTTTCAAATCAGATGAATATATGACTAATAATGGAGTCAGATTTACCTATCAAGCTACAGGTAAGCTTGAAGAAACATCTAAAAAAATCTACCTACCATTCTTTTTGCTTATTTCCTACAGTGAAAAGCAATAAAGAGATCTGAAATGCTTACATGTTTCTGGTTTTCTGCCTCAAGGTTGCAGCAGAGAATATAACCAACCATTTGGTTACCTGAAGAGCCCTGGCTGGCCTGGTCACCACCCCAATAATATGGACTGTTCCATCATTCTACGAGCTCCCCTGAATCACACAATTTCTCTCTTTTTCCATGCTTTCAGTTTGGAAGACAGCACCCAGTGTTCACATGATTTCCTAGAGGTATCAAGCAAGTATACGTATTTTGTGGGCCTGGGTCAAAATCTGCTGACTTCAAAGTATATTAATAAACTTGGATCAAGCTTGAGATGAACTGACATTAGGGACTAATTTATTGCTACTGTTTTATGGGTAACGGACTAACTGATCAGATTACTCAGATGTTACATTAAAAGGCTGAACTAAGTCCAAAACCAGTAAGTAAATAATTTCATTATCAGCTAACTCATCTTTACCTAGCTCTTGTTGATGTTACACAGTTAACAGAGCAAGCCAGGATAGTTTTCATCTGATTTTAACATCTGTGTATGAACAGAATGCCATAAATCTGAGTGTCTTCATTCCAGCAGTAGATACCATCTGCTTGATATTTTTCTTTTTTTTCAAAAAAAAAAAGCATTTTTTTCTTAAAAAAAAAAAAAGGGGGGGCTCTAATAAGAAGTGACTGTCCTTTCATGCTTGTTGAAGGTTGTTGTTGAAGGTTTCCCTATTCACTGGTCAGATGACAAAAATCAGATGTCTGTGGCAGAATCTTATTTAGTTCTCCTTTCATATCCTCTTTACTGTCTCAAGAAATAGATCTGAGCACCAGCAGTATTGGAGCTCAGGAAAAAATCAGATTAAATCTGAGCTATGTAATATGATCTGTGTCTTAATGTGAGTGGGCTGCACATCTTTTCATCCAGAATATTAACATTTCTTATGAAAAAATAAAACATGAGCTTGAATTGCAAAATCACATCTTAGCTACTAGTCAAGTAATTTTTTTCAGTCAGGACGTACCACACCATAAAATTTAGCTGCCTGTTTCTGATGATACTTTTCTATGCAATTACATACTAAAAGGCTGGTTAATGGTCTCTTTTTCCTTCTCTTCAAGAATATATAGTTGGAAAAATAACAGTATTAAAACGCTAATTATAGTATGCATGCAAGTCACTACATAGTTTGTGCTATGCCTGTGTCACTGCATAATTATACTCGTGTATGACTGGCACAGGGATTTAATGTTGACAATGTCTTTTGTGTCCATTGAAGGTCAGAAATGGGAGTGATGTGCAATCACCACTACTTGGCAGGTTCTGTGGAAACACTGTGCCTAGTCCCATCTTCCCCCAAAATCATGTTGTCTACCTTCGTTTCAAGAGTGATTTTTCAGGGGCTCGTGATGGGTATGAAATTACTTGGACTTCATCATCAAGTGGTAAGACTGTAATTACAAAGTAATTCCACATAGAGGGAAAATATATGAATGTATAATTGGACCCTTCCTTGTCAATACTTAAGGCCTTCCCAAGCACCTATAGCCCAACCTATTCAGTCACTGGAGAAAGGCAGATATTCCCCAGGACCAGTAGGGTGAGATCCATTTTATGTGATGGAAGCAATTCCCTCTATATAATGTTGACTATAGCAACCCCAGAGGAGGTTGTCCACTTAAGATGAAGACCTACTTCTTTCACTGAGAGCTCAGCTAATACCAGAAACATCTGTCTTGGGATCCACAGAGCAATGGTGGTGGTGACTCAGCCTACTCCATTAATAGTTCCGTAATGTGTCCTAGGATCTAGGCACTACTAAGCCTGAAATATGCCCCAAGAAAACAACCTAACTATAATGCTGTGTAGTGACTATATCATAGACACATTCATAAATGGCTTACAAAATGGCAGTGAATAGTATAGGACTATTATAACTAAGGGCTCAGCATTCAAAATGGCTTCTGCATGAGGTATGCTAAGACTTTAAATCTGGTTAAGAAACTACTGAGATCTATAAAATTGAGTGATACTGGATAATAAATAGTGATCAGCTATTCACTGACATTTCCCACAGAAGAGCCAGAGGCCATCAGATAAAGCCAGGAGGTGGCAGGTTCAAAGCAAACCAAGCAAACCAGATGAGGATTCATTACTTTTTCATTCCGAAGAACAGCCAGACAGTTTGTCTCTAGTGAAGTATCTGGCAAATGAACTGACCAAGGCACAGCCTTTAGACTTCGGTTCCTGTTTCAAACAGTTTTGGGAGTTCTAATTTTTAATATCCAGTGATGGTCTAATGCTCATTGCATATTCTTCTCAGGCTCCTGAAGCCAGAGCCTCAGTTTAGTCTCTTACTGGAATAATGCTGTTATCCACATTGGTTGTTCCAGCTTCCAGGGTCTCTCTTTTTCAGTGCTACTACTAATACTGTGCTAATGTACTACAAGATGTAGTACCTTGTGAAACTAAGCCTTACAGGCTAATTATCAGTGTCTGTTTCCAGGATGTGGAGGAACATTATACGGCAGAACTGGCTCATTTGCTAGTCCCAGCTATCCGGCAACTTACCACAACAACACTGATTGTGAGTGGTCCATTACTGCGCCCAAGGGACGAATTGTCACAGTGAACTTCAATTTCATCAGCATCGATGACCCAGGGGATTGCAGTAGCAACTATCTGATCCTTTACAACGGGCCAGACACCAGCTATCCCTCAGCTGGACCATACTGTGGGATGGTATGTATTGCCTACTGTCTGTGACCCTGTAAGTGGTTAAAATGAATCTTTACTCTTTCAAATTCAAGACTGTTTCACCAATACTGGCATGAATTCCCCATAGACGAATGTAAGTGAAGGCCTAAGGCATGTAGAAGCCATCTATTGCAGCCCTTACAGTGACATCTAGTGGCACGCATCAAGCTATTTTGCTCTGTATTTAGTTGTATTTGTGATTTAAATATTTGTGGTACCCTCAGAGAGAAATGGAACAGCAGTATCTAGCACAGACTTGAGAGACTTGAGGTTACTTCCAAGCTATGATCCAATCTGTGCCTCAGTTTTAACTCTCTGACTAGCTTTTCCAAAGGATCTTGATGTTCAATAAAGCTTTTCATTTTTCTTGTCTTTACTTTTAGGATACAAACATTGCTCCATTTACTGCTACATCTCATCAAGTCAGCGTAAAATTTCATGCTGAATATGTGACTTTACCATCAGGATTCCAGTTAAGCTGGACAAGCTAGAACACTGTTTATGAGAAATGTATTGCCATTCCTTGATATACTGAAGAGACTTTAGATGATAAAGTAAGTTTGAAATCCAGTTATGATAACTGCAACTGAAGTAAGGCCTTTTCAAAATTACTCTTAGTGTAGCTGTTACGAATTTAGAGTTCTGTCAAAAAAAAGTCATCTCCCATTGTACTGAAATTAAACTCTGATCTACCCAACTGGGAAAATGAGGCTTTGCTACTTTTTGAAACACATTTTTCTTTATGTTTTTCCACATAATTTCAAAGTTTTACATTTCATGCTATGAAAAGTGAATTAGCCAGGATAAAATTTAAACACAAAATATTCAACATGAAGTTGGTAAGGACGTAAAATATGAAGTTGTCTTTTGATTAGTTCTACAGAGTTATGTGGCTTTGTCCCAGGTGTCTTATGGAAATGTTAGCAAGAGTTTTATTAAAATTAGAATAGAATTAGAAACTGCTAAAAGATGGCCCCTGTCCTACAAGCACTTACACTCATAACTTTGCTGAAGAACTTCCAGTAGAACATATAGTTAAATTAAACATTTTCAGATTAGTAGCCCAGAAAACTTTTGATGAGAGACCACTCCAAACCGAGTTCACATTTGCAATCAAGGCATAATGCAGTCTTTGTCCATAAAGTTTATTAAAAGCCCCATAAAGAGGACAGCAAGCAGTAATGAAAACAAACATCTGAACTGCCTGGAGATAAAGCTACAAACTAAGCTCTGAAGATAGTAGATGAAGATGTGAGGCACTGCAAGTGCAATCAAGCATGGCTTCAGCTGTTTTCCTGCAGACATCAGTAGGACTTTGTTTCTTCCTTGTGAATGGCTGCATCACAGGGCTTTGTGAATGTCTGTTTTGGTTTTGATTTTCCTCTCAATAACTGCGGATTTGGTGCAGGGCAGAAAATCCTCTCAAGATGTGGCTGCTGTCTTTTCCTGCTAGGTGCTGGTCATGGAAGCACCTGACTTTAGGCCAGAATCACATTGGCAAGAACGCTGTCGTTTTCTGCATTTCACCAGCCTGGAGCATAATTCAGCTGGAAAGCACAGGTGAAAGAGAAGGGCATGTATCCCCAAACAGCTCCCTGCCACTGCAGGTGGTGCTCCGCAGTATGTTCATCTCCCCTGTTAAAAGTGGAGTTTGCCCTGACAGACAACAGGTTCTCAGGTTAAACCTTGGCCTGATCAGGAGTATGACAGAGCATAAACTGACACAAAAAGGAAACCTATAGAGTGTTTTAATGAATGAAGTTCATTAATGGCTTTGTGAGACTGGTATCAGCCACATGGTCACAGCTGATGGACACAAAGGTGAGTCTACCCAGGACAACCCTATGCCCATGCTCCCCACACTGCAGCTGGCCTGCTGTTGACTTAGAGAATAGTGCATAGGGCGATCCGGTGACCCGTGATGTGTGTGAGGCCATCTGGTAACACGACCTTTGGCCTTGATCTCTAGACGGGAGCCACAGTTAACCCAATTCAATTTGTACTTCAGAAAGATTTGTTTCACCAACAGAAAAAGCACGTTTCACTTGAAATGTTTCTGTACGCTTTTTGATATGTTAAATACTTGCTTCTGCAGAAGACAAAAGAACACTATGAATGGAAGAGAAATGTGTAAGATTATTCTTTTTTTTTTTTAAATCTAACAATAACTAATGCTTGGTGCATCTTTAGAT
Organism: Pezoporus occidentalis; assembly: GCF_034315485.1. Lineage (NCBI taxonomy): Eukaryota > Metazoa > Chordata > Aves > Psittaciformes > Psittacidae > Pezoporus > Pezoporus occidentalis. Next base: position 5,085,623 of record NW_026915725.1, read on the forward strand.
GCTACAAATACTCCAAACCTGTGTCAATAACTTTATTTACAAATAGGTAAAATGCATAAAGTTCTTTAGAACAAACAGCAGAGAATTTGTGCACATGCAGACTGTTGAATGAAGCTGCTGGTACAAGGTTCAATTGATCTAGCCCAACCGACTCTTGCCAAAAATAGTCAAAGTCTAAAATTAGAGTAAATTATCAAACCCATTCTTTAAAAAAACAGAAACAAAGTAACCCACTGCAGTCCTCTAACATTTTGTATAAGGAACCACAACAGAAATACCACTGCAGAAGTATTAAAGTGGAGGTCCTCAGAGGACAGAGCTGATGCTAAGCCATGTTTCGGCCTTGGAAGGTAAGAAGTCATTTAAAACACTTGCTTTAAAATGAATGCACAGCAGAAGCAAACAGGAACAACAGATAACTTAAGAATAATTATTCCATGAAACTTCTACATGTTTTTTGCAGTGTACAATTCAAAAGACAAAGCCTGTGTTTAATAATATTTATGGCTTCATCTCACAATATTGCTGTGAATATCTTTGCTTTTATGTCTGTGCACACTGCTATTTTATAAATAATGTCTCAGTAGTTGTGAATACTGCATGTCTGTACTATAATACTGGCATATATACAAAAAACCCTTCCCCTGCCAATGACAAAGCACAGATAACGAATGTGCATGTTTTCACTTCCTAGAGCCTGCATGTTTTTTACTTACATGTAAATAGTCTTCTACATGTTACTATACATATTTATTCTTATAGGGAGGTATATTTTTGAGACAGTTATATATGAGTAATAAGGCTAGGACTGAAGAACAAGCTCTAAAAGGTCTGAAACAGTATTTTTTTCAATTGCCCTTCCCAGGGGCAGGGCTATTCTTTATAAACAATAAATGAGAAGTAATACCACAACAAGACCATTGGGGTTATAGTTACTTGAAGTAAAGGAGAGAGAAGATACACAGCTAAAATACTAGAAATCATAGTGCTGGTCAAATTAAAATGTTAGCTAATTTTAGTTGAATTTACAAAGCAGTTTTGACTGAAAAACAGTTTTCACTCAACTCATAAAGCAAAGAAGGAGCCGTCTTAGTTTCCCACAGTAACTCAAGGTAAGTGTCCTAGGCATCAGAATTAACATATTTAGTGTAACTATTTTTTGTCAGCTACCAAACTAAAACCACAGAATTCTTCTGCAGTCCTGATTAAAATGAAATCTAACAAAAACTCACAGCATTGACTACGGATAATAACAGCAGCAGCAACAGTGCAGGATTACTAACAAATAAATGTTTATTTATTAGCTGATAATAAAAATAAAGGCTAAATTCTCGAAGTTTGCTTTTACAAGGCAAGGTCAGTAAAACAAATACTATGTGACAGTTATCACACATAACAACTGTAATGCTGTACACCACTGGTTCTGCAGATGCACATTGCTGTTGTATTGTTGTGATGGTACGCTAACCCCCCATTAATATTAACTGTTATGACAGCTTTTCTTGGAGAGGAAAAAAGGAGGTATAAATAGAATAATAATGCAAAGCCTCATTTCCTTGGTTAGAAGAGCCACCTAGGACAGCCAGAGCAAGGGCAGCATCAGAGCTGCTCATCCCCTTGCTGTTCCCCAGCACAGTGACAGAAGGCACATCCAGTTCTCGCTGCCTGGGTGGAGCAGGTTGAGGGGAACCCATGCAGAGAGCAACTTCTCTCTCCTCTTACCACCCCAAAGCAGCTACAGCTCTGCCACACCATCCTGGCCACGCATCCACCTCAGAGCCACCCATGTCAGCCTGCTGTCCCAAGGACAGAAGGCACATGCCACCCTCTGGCAAAGAATTCAGGCATTTGCTCTACAGACATTTAAACAAAGTGACAAACTTAAGAACAAATCTGACAGATATCAGAGATGTTTTATAGTTGTTTCATAAGCAAAAAATCAGTAGCTGGAAGTACAGCGAGGTCTAAATTGGAAAAGCCTGTACTATGTATGAGCTGAAACACTGTACATGAGGGGAGAGCTTCACTGGGCAGTCCCCAAGCACAGGCTGACCAGCCTCTAGCTGGAGGTATAGAAGGTGCTAAGGATTATCCAGAGTCAAAGGGGTTGTGAGACAACTGGATGTACTGGGAAGAGCTGGAACACGGTAAGAGAGGGGAGATGGGGCTACTGCCATGGCACAGGCACTCTGCAGGAAATTACTCTTCAAGAGTATGACTGCTGATGGAGCAACCTGAAAGTTAAGCTTTCAAGACAGAGGAATAACGTGAACCTCAGACAGCATGGCATGTGTACTTCTTATCCATCCTCCTTCTCATATAATTGATATTTAGTGCTTCATGAGGAGCTGAGAAGCTTTAACAGGAAGGCTTGATAGCAACTCCTCTTTGCCAAATCCAGTGTGGATCTGACTAAGGTACTGATTAGTGCGTTGACTCAGATGAAGGGTTTGATAAAGCAGGAACCAAATTAGATCACACAGAATGTGCGAGTGATACATGAACTATTTACGTATAATGAAATTAGGTACATGATAACAAACAAACAAAACCAAACAAAAACCCAAACAAACAAATCCTGACTAAAGGCTGTAATGGCAACACGTTTATTAAGTGGGGAGTAGTTAAATACTTCTATGGTAGGGTTAGACTGTGGACACGTACAATGTAATAGGGTATTGTTTTTTATTACTGCATAAATGGGGCAGTCGGAAGCCAGGTGAGCTTCTCATTAGCCAAGAAGACACTGTTTCATGAATATCTTGTCACAGTTACGTGTGCTTTATCTGTTTGTTGGAATAAGCAAGTTAGGATCATATTTTATAGACAATAGATCTATAAAATAGAGCCTAAGCCTTTGCTACTAAATGAAGCCCGCAATCATTCATTCTTTGTGAAACAAGAACAGTACACATGCTAGCGCCTAGGTCTCTAAGACAACTGCCTACTGGCAATTAGGGCATTTTCTTAGACAGGAAAAGGGTTTGAATTAATGTTCCTGCAGACAAAGAGGAACTGTATGTCACTGTCTTGTATATCGGAGTGACCATGTGTTCTGCTGAGCAATCTAGATAAAAGGAAGTTCTTCCAGGTGTGTTCTGGCAGCTTGTAACTTGAGGAAAGGACTCAAGGTAGTAAACACCACTTATCGATAAATGGGCTTCAATTCTGCAACTCAGAATTAAATCCCTACATTCCTTAAAAAGGAAAAGCTAAAGCTGCACCTCCAGCAGTATTTCTCATTTCCTGGTTTAGGTACCTTTACATTCATCATTGTGGTTTCTATGGTTATTATTCTCTTTAAGCTTGTAACACCATGCAATGTTTAGGGAGCGCATATACAAAAGTCAAGACTGAGGTTCTCAATGTGTAGTACGGCATTAGGCAATTTTATAGATTGCAATTAATTTCTCTGAGCTTCCATAGCTGTCAAATGACAGTAAATAGGAATTTCTTAACTTCTGTCAAAGAACTCATATGCCCTAATACATCATGGGCAGTAAGGCTGTAACTCCAGCATCATGGTGACAAGGTCAGTTAAAAGTACTGAACCTGGGCCCAGCCTTGTGAACAGTTTTGCAACTAAGCTGACTAGAAAATCCATACCTGAAGAAATGGAAAACATTGATTTGATGAACTCAGATTTTGGGGGGATAATGTCTTTTGCCTTAGGGCAGCCTTTGCCAAACTTCAGTGCCCTCAAACCTTACTTGGTCATTCTGAGCTTTCCAGCTCTATGGCTTGGCAGCTTCTCCATTCTCCTGTTGCTGACCCGCTGGGGCATGGAGCTGCCCAGCCACCGCACGCACAGACCTGCTGGTTTCCAGACCTTGGCACGGGAGGCCGCTGCTGCTGCAGGTGCTTTGTGGGAGCTCCCCGAATGCGCATTTCTCCTCTGTGCAAAATGGTGCTTTGACCACAACCCACCTTCTTGGGTTAACACTTGCACAGCGCTTTTTACGTGCTATAGAAATGGAATTGGGTGTTAAAGCTGCATTTTGAAAAGCCAGGTGTGTAAGCATTGCAGGCTAGTAACGGGAAAGGACAGATTCCTTCACGCATGGCGCTAACCCGTTACCCAACCCCCAGACGCACACGCGCCCCTAGTGAGCATGGTGCAGAACTGCCGCCACCAGAGCGGCAGCATGAAGAGAGCACAGCTCCCTCTCCTAAGGTGCCGTACACAGCAGCTCCTCACGCAGGCCCGCGCTGCCCTCCTGGGCAAGACTCCCTCAAACCTGGCAATGGCACTGAGTCCGCACAGCAGCAGCGCGGAACTCCCGAACGCGACGAGGACTGCGGCCCCGGAAAGCAGGATCCACACAGCCCAGCCGAGCCGAGCCCAGCCGAGCCGAGCCACCTACGGGGCGTGCTTATTGGCCTGCGAACCTTCCTCCAGCCCCTCCAGCCAATTGTCAGCTGGCCTGCGCCGAGGAAGGCGCCCTGATTGGCCCGACGCCTTCTTAGCCGTGGGTGGAGCCTCTTGGGCGGGCCGCGGCCCTGAGGAGGTGTGGGGAGAGCCTCCGCTTCCCGGGGCAGGGCCAGGCCGGGCCGGGCCGCAGCACGCCTGCGCGGGGCTGGCGGTGGGATGAGGCTTGGTGAGGCGGGGCGGGCGTGTGCAGCTGCCGGGAACCGCCCTCGGGGCCACCGACTGTCGTCCCGCCGCGTCCGGCTGCCAACCGGGGCAGCACCGCGCAGTGAGTTCCCATGGCCGCAGCGGCGGGCCCGTGCCTCCGCCCAGGGCCGGGAGTGTGGCCGGTATCCCGGTCAGGGGTCCGCTGGGCTGGGCTGGGGCGGGCGCGGCGGCACGGCACGGGACGGAACAGGACAGGGCGGGTGGAGTCGGGACGGGACGGGATCCCTGGGGCGGCTCAGAGCGCATGAGCGGGTGGGCTCACTGCTCTGGGCCCCCTCGGGACAGGAGCCGTCCCGCGGTGTCCCGGCGGGCGCCCCGGCCGCCTCTTGCCTCACGGTGTCCGCTTTTGCCCTGCCCAGACCATGTCTAAGTCGCTGAAGAAGATCGTGGAGGAGAGCAGGGAGAAGAACCAGCCCGAGGTGGACATGTGCGACCGCGGCATCTCCAACATGCTGGATGTTCCCGGCCTCTGTAGGTACCGGAGGCGGCGGGCGGGGAGAGCGCGGAAACTTCCTTATTTGTCCCGGGACGATCCGGGGCGCGGGGGGGGTAGGGGGGTGAGGGTGGTGGTAGGACCTCCCCGCTGCCGGCGGCTGCCCTGGCCCCGCGGCGGCGGTGGGGCTGCCCAAGCCTCCTCTGGGTGTTCCGCGGTGTATGGGAGCACTGGGCATCGGGGGCTCAGGGAGGGGTTCGTTCGCAGGGGGAAGCGCCATGCTACCAGCGCCCCACAGCACCGCAACGAGTCGTGAGCGTGGTCACGATCAAACGCTAAGCCGCTGCACCGGAGAGACCGGCGTGGGAAGCTAGGACCCCTACCCGTCTCTCCATCACCTGGAGCCTGCAGAATGCCTCGTTTCTCAGTGCTCTCATTCTGGCACTTGAGTGGTGGGAGACTTTGCTTCCTGCCCGTCCTTGCCCCTCCCTGCTACTGAAGCAAAAACTACCAAGGAGCATCTCCACTTTTTCAAAGGGATAGGTCATACCAGCCTGGAGCTACACGTGGCTGGTCTCTGGGGGAGAATAAGGTAGTACTGTATTACAGATACTGTAGTAGCATCTCTGGGTATTACATGATTGCATGTGCTTCCAGAATTGTGACAGTGTGTTTCATTTACTATAAATCAACTACAGCAGTTACAACATACCAGTAGTTCCGTGCTGTCATGGTTCTGGAGAACACTTACATGAAGTGCAGGGCAGGTAACTTCTTATTTTTGCTTTGGCTAGGAGTGTGTATAATGTTATGGTACAGCTGATACAGAGTGAATTAAAGCTGTGACTGGCTAGTGTGCAACAGGCGGAAATTTTCCTCTGTGATACAATGAGGAGAAAACAGAATCCAAACTAACCAACTTGAAACTGTACCCATATCCTGGTTTAGCTGTTTACTAAGCATCAGTCACATCAGGAAAAGATGAAGACTTAAGTACAGTTGTGCAGAACCTAGGTTCTGTATGCTTCAGAATTGCATGTGGGCTTTCAGAAAGATTACATTGGAAAGCTTGTATATATGTATATAACTCCTGTTAAACAGAAAGCTTCACTCTATTTTGATTGGATAAACAGTTGTTTGAGACAGAGTAGTCTTACAGACCTGCTTTCAGAACTATGCTTACCCCTTTCAGATAAACTAATGCATTCAGAGTATGGTGCAGCACCAGAGCAGTGTTACTTTTAAGTAGACTAAAGCACATAATTAATTACCCAGCTTTAATCTTTCAGGTGGGGGAAGAAAGGTAGCAGTAAAGCACGCTAGTAGCACTGAAGTAAGAAAAGCTGTTCTTGTGCAAAGACTGTTTTGGGTGAGTTGTGCAGACAGGGTCAGGGACCACAGTGTGCAACATTGTGGTCCACGGGCAGTCATAGAATAGTTTGAGTTCGGAAGGACCTTAAGATCACCCAGTTCCAACCCCCTGCTATGGGCAGGGACACCTCCCACTAGATCAGGTTGCTCAAGGCCCTGTCCCTGATGCCAGATGACTAATGGAGCATCTGAAGCTTGTTTTGCAGGGGGCTCCCTGCATGAGGTGTAGACTTGCGATACCCCAGTTAGGCTGCAGCAGAGAAGTCTGTATGCAGATACTCTTGGTGCACATTGTGTGACTTGATATAGCATGGGGATGTGTGGTCTTCTCCAATTTGAGATGGAAATTAGGGGAGGGGGCAGTGATGACTGCTTTTTGTTCAATTGTGATGTTGCTTTTTCAGTTACTATGCGCTCTGGCAGAGAAAGCTTTATAAGTTGGGGTTCTGGTGTTTGGTTTTGGTTATTTTTTTTTGGTTGGTTTTGGTTGGTTGGTTTTGTTTTGTTGTTTTGTATTTTTTTTTAATTGTCAAAGTATTTGCCACTTCCCATCTGGAGAAGGAATTACTTCCTCCAAATGCACATTAAAAAAAGTAATGACTTGATATTACCTGTGAATTTTACGGAATGGTTTGAGAAGATGTTAAACTTGATGGCTTTCTAACCGTGTCATCTGGCTCCTAATGGTTGATCTTTTCTGGTATAGATGGGGTGGTTTGGCTCTCTGGCTCTCAGAACTGGCAGGGAAGCTAAATGAGTGAGCTGGTGTGTTGGGTATCTTTCCAATTCAGTGTGGCGTTAAAGCTTGCTTTTTCAGAAACTTTGTGGTTTTATTCAATGAAATAAAGGTCTTTGTTAAAAACAGCCATCATGATTCATACCCAATGGCTGTTCTTTTACAGCATCTTGTTATTAATGAAGGCCACTAGTAGATGTTTGGAGATAAGGATAACTTTATGACTGGAGGGAACATTTTGGTGGCATTTTCACTGGTTTTGGCCATTTGAGGTTTAAGGACTTAGTAGGTTGGAGGATACTCCTAAATTACTGTGTTCAATAGCCCCTGACAGGGATTTTATCTTATGTAATTATTTAATGGTTGTGAATGTCCCTCCCACAATAGTCAGTAACTCTTTAAAGTAGACTGCTCCCTGTAGTCTTCATTATCCTTCAAGAAAAGGACCAAGCCTTGTCCACTGCATATGTGAGTACTTGCTGCAGAGTGGCTAGTGGACTCCTATGTAAGCTTTATTAATTTAATTTACATGACGCAAGGATTTAGCAGCAGCACAATGTGTAGCATCTTGCTCAGTGTGCCAATCCTCTTCTTTTATGTGCAGACCTGTTCTTGTCATGTGTGCTTAAAAGCAAACAAACTCAGAAAACAACCATAAGTGATCAGAGAAAACTGGTGTTACATGGGGGCAGAGAGGAGAAAAGAGAATGGGGAATATATGCCCTGACTTGGATAGGATTTTTTTCTGGCTTCTTTCCAGTCTAGTGAATGACTTGATACAATGCAGGGCAGCCACTCGTAGTTTCTTTTGTCTTGACTTCTACCTTCTGGAGCAGGTGTGGGAGAGAAAAAAACAGACTAAACTTGCCTCTGTCAAGTACCAACGTCTTTTTCCAAATCAGGGTGGAATGGATGGAGATGAACACTTGGTATCTGAAACCGTCTTAAGTTAACTTAGACTTACAAGCTTTGCAGCCTCTACATCTGTTCCCACTTTTGTGTTTAATAAAGGCAGAGTGGAGTTGTCAGCTTGTTTATAATGTGGTGCTCAGATATACAAAGAAAAGCCCACTAGTCCCTGAAATGCTGCTTGCTCAGGAGTTCATTAATGCCATTAGAAGTTGAGTTCTATTTTTGGAATATTCCTCGAATCCAGGCACTTCCGCATTTTCTCCTAATGTCTTAAAGGACAAACTAAAACTGTGCTACAGGCCTTCAGAGCATCAGAATTTTTGAGGCTTTCATAAATGTAATATGAGAAAGCTCTTCTAAAAGATGTTCTGTAGAGAAAAGATTTGAGACTATGAGTATTCCTTGATCTGGGTGTTCCATGCTTTAGTTTGTCATACTAATGTAAAGACCATGCAAAACAGTTTTAAACTTTAAAGGCTTTTCTCCCTCTTCTGGCATGCAATAAGATGAATGCACCAATTATGAGCACATCTGTACTATAGCTGTCATCCATACATGAAAAGTTTTAAAAATGCCTTGCCCTGTGGAAATGGTCTAATGGTTTGGGTTCTGTTTTTTTTTTTTCTTTAAGTATAATTTCATATTGTGAAATAAATAGATCTGTTTGTTTACAAAGAACCCAACACAGACAGGTAATGTTAGCATTAACAGACGTCCTGTAGGATGAACAATTGGGTTCAGCAACTAGGGCATGATGCATTTTTTCCCTTACCCTGATGGCTAGGGCAATTATGGGTAGGACTTTAAACAGCCATCAACAGTGAGGGAATTGTTTTTGGAGCAGGGACCAGTCTCTGATCTCTCATTTATGTATCTTTAAGTGATCGATATAGGAAAGCTATGAGTTAAGGAATTATTTTGCCCAGATAACTTGAGACATCTGGTCCTCTGTAGTCTTACAGTCAGTAAAGGAATATTGGATGAAATGCTGTTTACTCTCTAAGTGTTAATATGCTCTTGTTACCATTCCATCTGCAAGCTATTCATATTTTACATAAAGTACATGGTGTGTGGTAGAAATTAACATGCCTAGAATTACTTATCAGAAAGTTAGTGTTTATGTAATTGCCTGCTCCTAAAATAACCAAAGCACAGAAGATGGAGGGATACAATACTTGTAAGTCATTTTGTACAATACTGTTAATGCTCATCCTGCATTAACTTCATCCAATGGGAGAGACAATGGCTTATCTTGGTTCAACAAGATCTTCCTGTTTGGGGATTGGTTTGTTTCCCCCTTTTTCTTTTTAAAAAAAGGTAGTTTTGTCGTCTAAGTATTTTATGTAAAGTAAACTTACGTAAGTATATAAAAGGCTTGATACTAAGGCCAAAAGGGAACAGCTTTAATATTCTTCCATTGACCCAGTCTGTTTTGAAGCAATGGTGAGACTGAGACCATAATGAGAACTTCTTATTACTATGCAAATCAATTTCTCTGGTAAATGTTAGTATCCTGACCCTCAAACTTCTGTGTGGGTATCTGGTGCATTCTTGAAATCAAAATAACTTGCTGCCTGTGGACTCATTACTGTAATGTTAACAAGGCATCTGATCTGAGGGCTGCAGTCCTGAAAGAGCTGGTGTTTAACATCTAGGTGCTCCTCCAAGTGTCATCATAGACAGGTTACAGTAATTCCCCCATAGGAACCATGGTGCCCTTTGAATCCTAGGGGACTGGCACTTGGGGTGAATACTGGATTACAGTTCACTCCATCACCTGTGGAGTGATGCTCAGCAAGTCCTGCCAGTTAGGCTTACCTGAGCTGCACGTCTGAAGCAAAATGGCTCCACCAGGACCCCTTCAGCCTTCTAGATGATACTTGGGGATGTTAATTAGTTGCTGAAGACAAATGTCTTTATCAGAAGTACTGATAGTTGAGTTGTCATGAAAAGCTGACTTTGTGTATAGGATAAGGAAAACCACAGCCAGCTGTTCCCGCTGCACAGTACTCCTCACAGGATTAGGTGAGTGCCAGTGTGATGAAAAAAATGGCATTTCCAGACTTGTTTCGCACAAGGCCAGTTTCATGTAAGTGAGCAAATTCCCCTCCTTGTATGAGTGACCAAATGCTGCTTTATAACCAGGCTCCCTTTCTTAAATGCTTGCAAATCTGTCTCCAGACTGGTAGTAGCTTTGCACCTTTCAATATTGAAGATCTTTTTATCTAGATATGACTAAAGTGCTACTGGAAGAGCACAGATGCCTAAACCTTTGCTCTTTTCAAACTAACAGTGGAACGTTGCCTTTTTTATTCCTTTGGGAGATGTCAGCCTGCTTTGCAGACCAAAGATGTAGTGGGGCTCTTTGTCACACATCGAGATTAACTGGGATAGTTTCAGACAAGGTGTCTAAGCTTCAGTCGCATTTGGGTAGTAGAGTCCAGATTGAAATGTCTTTGGTCTAGGAATCTTGGCCTTGAAATTTTTCATGTTGGGACTTTATTCTATTCTGCATAGACATGTGAGACGAAACCGTATTGAGAATAGACTGGTTGAAGAAGACAGTGTGACAAATATGGAGAGGGAGTATTGAGAATAATGCTTGTAAGCTTGTGTTGTTAAAGGCCAGCAGTGCACATGGCTTGATGGTTTAGTCCACAGGCTTACCTTTAAATATGCACAGAACATTTTATGATGTGCAAATTCAGCAGGAGTTTGATGTTCAGAAGACCTGAGTCTGCAGCCCCAAAGCTTAATTGCCCTTGAAAACGCATCCTCGCTTCTTGTGTACAGAAATGATAAAATCATGTCAGGAAAGGTTCATCATTTGTGTACACATGGATTAGAGCAAGGTCTGCCTCAGTTCTCTATTAATAAAACATTTCTTACTCTTTCACTTTTTAGTTCAATTTGTAAGTGATCCAGAGCAAGTACTTGCATGTGTGCTGCTGTCTCACACTTAGTGCATTTCAGAGGCTATACTTCTGTGGTGCAAATATGTTGCATACAAGTGGTGTCTCCTGATAAGCTAGCTTCTTGCAGGAGTTATAAATATGATTTATCATGGTTTTTATTTTAAATACTGGATTACATTCTGAGCACAGAAACAGACTAAAAGCAGCATTTAGTATTTTCTGTGTGAGTTGTCATTCTGATTTGTGTGCTTTAAATGGATGTTTTGCTTTGTGGGGCACAATCAGGATTACCTCTTTACTGCTGTCTTAAAGAGCTTTATTTTGGTAGCCTTGGACATGTCTAGTCTTAGTCTTAACAAGTGATCCTTCATAGAAGTCAGATCCTGATCATAGAACAGGTGGCAGAAAAGAGTTGATAAATGGCCATCGTATTGGTGGATGTATGAGCTGAATTTGAGCCTTTCCTCATATAGTTTCTCAAGTTGGTCTAGCTGATTTATTAAAAGGCATATAATGGGGATTGCTGGCTTTAAAGTAGTAAAGTTCATTATGGACACCAGCAAAGAAAAGATTATCTGAATTTTGGATTCTGTGCTGAAGCTGGCAAAGCTCTGTGCAAAACTGAAAGGCCACAGAAGTGGGGTAGCAGCCTTTGTCTTTGTTCTGCTGTAATAAACCAGGGGAAGCATTGGCTTCAAAGGAAAAAAGAAACAGTGCAAAAGTTGTTAGAACTCGCTCTGTGCCTGACTGCCCAATTTGACATTCCAGTCCCTGCACCTGCAGGGTGGTCGGTGCAGACCTTTGCCAGGAAGCATCTTCTGTAATTTTTTTTTTTTGTAGGAATTGCATTCCTATGTTTAGCTCTATGTATAAGTAATCAATAGCATTAAATGGTTGCTTATGGTTCAGATGCTGATGTGCCTTTTGTGTTTTAGAGAGCTTTATGGTTTTAGAGCTCTTTGGGGAGAATGCTGTTCTTGCCTGCCTTTTAATGCTGATTTTTCCACAGTACTCTTACAGACTTTCTTTGGTCTTCTTTCTCTGTCCTTCTGTTTTGCTTTGAGAGGTGGCAGTGTAGGCAATACTTGCAGTGCTCATATTTTAGGAGAATGTAGGGTGGGTGCACTGTTTCATCCTTCCTCCTTCCGGCCTGTCCTTCCTACTTCCTGCCTGTCCTTCCTCCGCAACCTGTGATTGCACTAGGAACTGCGGTGACTGCTTTCATTCTGCCAACAGGTTATATTTGCCTGTTTTAAGTCCTGAGCTTTCAAAGGTTAGCCGACACATGATGCTGTATCAGTAAGTAAAAGCTTTTTAAGCTTTTTCCTCCAAATCGCAATTTAGTAAGTATTGGCTGGCATGGCCATCTTTCACACATACTCACCAGGATATCTTCATTCCCTAAGGTAGCGAGATGTGCGTGGGCTGTCTCTGGGCTAATATTAGTGATGTCTGTTGCTTGAGGAAAGCTCTGAGGGATGAGAGACATGGCACTACAGCTGTCCTTCAGGCAGGAAATGTTCCCAGCTGCCTACGAGGGGCATAAAGGTATGTTCTAGAGCTGCTTTGGAGAGGCTACAATGGAAGCAAGGAAAAGGCATGGTGGAGGAAAACCTCTACATTTTTTCTAGCTCCAATAAAATACAACAAACTTTTTACAAGTAGGGGGGATATGTTTGAGAATTCCTTCAAGGTGTGAGTTTCTCCTCTTGACTATTTAGCATGTTTTTCTGATCAGATACTGTTCTCAGCTGTGGGCTATGTATCTCCTAGGGAAAACAATGCTGGTGTGAAGGGCAGAAATAGGCAGGAAGAAATGTAAAGGATGAAGAAATGTAGGAGGAGTGCTGGTCTCTAGTTGTCTTGTGCCCCACGCATATTTGTTTAATAAGGTGGAATCTGAGGGGCTTTGATCAATCAGATCATTCAGTTAATTTTGAGTAAATACTGCATGCTGTCGTTTGATCATTCACCACGCAGCAACGCTAGTCTGCTGCCATGCTTCATGGGTGTGAGGTTGTAAATGCAGCTATTGATACTTAGCACTTAAATCTGGCAGTGACTTGATAATGAATTTGGAACGTGTGAAAATGTAATTGCTGGTGTGTCATGTGTTCTGTTGGAATAAATGTTAAGAGTACCTATCAGTTTTAACTTGGGAAGTGTTGAAAGGGTGGGAATGCAAAAGGTGTCTGTGTGCCCAGAATCGGACCTCTCCTGGGAGACACCAGTACTTATTACTCAAGTTGTGCTAGGTCACAGCATCACGGAATGTTTTGGGTTGGAAGGAACCTTGAAGGTCTTAAAGATCACCTAGTTCCAACCCCTCACCATGGGCAGGGATGCCTTCCACTAGACCAGGTTGTTCAAGGCCCTGTCCAGCCTGGCCTAAACATAAAGTAAAGGAGCAGAGGAGTGGCTGGACAAGTCTGTAAGTCTTGAGCTTGTCTTTTTTATTGTGATGGTGCTTGTGAAACTGGAGTTACTGGAGTGGAGATAATAACTTTCCCCCTTTTTTTTCTTTTTTTTTCTTTTTTTCAGCTGAAACAGGTACAAGCTTTCAGTTGCATTGTCCATAAACTAACTTCTTTCTCTCTTCATTTGCAGTTACATTGTCTCACATCACACAGCTGGTTCTGAGTCACAACAAGCTTACAAGTAAGTATACTCCTGGTTTTGGACTTCATTACAGTCAGTTGAGCAACAATGAAAATGGGATATTGCTAGTTTGATTTATTTTAATACATCACAGTGTCACTGTTAAAGTGCTTCTTGATGAAGCACTGTATTAAAATCAAAGAGTTTGAGCTTGTGACTTAGCAGCAATGTTCAGCATGTCTTTCCAACTTCAGTAAAGCTCTGCCACATACTGGAAGATCTGTAATCCTCAGTTTTGTTGCCAGTTCAGCCCAAAATCTTTAACTGTATCAGAAATTATGCAGTTTGCATTTTAGTAGATGTGTGGTTAATTTGACTGAAGCAGGTGAAAATAAACTACAACTCAACTACATTAGATCTACAACCAAGCATGTGAGCAAGACCAACTGAATGCGAGCTTCAGATGTGAAAGTCAGGCAGTCTGCTTCTGTCAGAACAAAATCTTCTGAGTGTAAGTTGTCTTGCTTGTGCTGTGCACACCACCTACAGTTATTACCTTGGATCCTGCTTCTCATAGTAAAGAAGCCCTTAAGTGTGGCGCTGATGAATAACATGTCATGAGAACGCAAATCTTCACAAATCGATATGAGTTTAAAGAACTCAACAAACCCCCAAACAAACCAACCAATAAAACCCAACCTACTGAACTCTACTTGCCACACAAGCAGTAAAGACAGTATGTGTAATTTAAAACATATGTATTAATGTGAAAATCTTGCTTAAGGTTCTGAGCATTTGCATAGGATTAAGCATGAGGGGGGAAAAAAGAATATTTTTAGATTTTAGCACATAAACACTTCTCTGGATGCAGTTTATTGGGTGCTAATGTGTAGCTTAAATGGTTTGTAGTAGCAGTAGTAAGTGAATAAAAATATGGTTATTATGTGAGTGGCTGTGAGAAGTATGAATTAGTTATCCTAGGCCCTGCTTCTGATTATATAGTGTCCTATAGGCTGGCATCTTGCTATTCTGTTTTTATCCCTGTTGAAGTTTTTTCAAATAAATCTCTATCTATTTATAAATTTGACTAGCAATTTCCAGGCATCTAATGTGTACATGATGACTGAGCAAATCCAGGCAGGGAAATCTGTAAACATTGCTATCAAACACACAGCTCTACCCCTGGTTTAGAAGATAGTGAAGTTATAAATAGCTTGAAGCTGAGAGAATGTTTTAGGAGAGCATTATGTTAAACTTGCTTTGGGCATATTGCTGCCTGACATCTGTTATCAGCCCCTGGTGGAGTTAGGCTATGGGGCCACCCAGCTGGTGGCTTTTGTGTTCCCCTAGGTCACTGCAGGGAGGGACCTTTCTCTGAACTTGAGCTGCTTCAGAGCTAGGCAGTTAGTTGTATGCAGCCACTTTAGCTTTCTGTGCAGCTTCTGAAGGGTTGCAGCTTGTTCTGCACACCTCCATCTAATGCTTGTCATCAGACAACTCATCCACAGATGGGTACCTGATGCTGCAAGGCAGAACTTTGGTGCTGATCATTTGCTCTGATATGTTCTGTCTGAATGGCTGCTTAGTTGGCACAAGGATGAAACAAGTTGTAAGCAATACTCTTGGTAAACTTGACTGTTTTTTCTCTTGGATCTGTAAAAATTCTACTACTTTTGAAAACTAACAGACTTACAAGGACTTAATCATCTTTTCTGCATGACACCTTACGAGTCTTATACATAGCTAAGAGTTCAGCTGAACACATGACTGGCTGGGCAAATAGCAGGCATCTACCTTGCTTTGAGGAAGAGAAGAGAGGCTGAAACTCCCTCAAGACTTGAACTGTGGTGAATTTAGCTGTCTGAGAACTGAGCCTGGGGAGCAGGAGCACCAGAATTAAAAGCTAAGTAACTAACCTGTGTCCTAGCTAAATAGCTAGTGTTCTAGCTATGAGTCTTAGCTGTAGACCTGACTGGGGAGGGGTAAAGATATGATCGTAAGAAGTGTCCAGTAAGAATGTGTTCAGGTTGTCTTTATTCAAGAAAAATCTAGAGTACACTCTTTGTTTAAAGCAGTTTCAGTTTTCAGAATACCAGTTTAAGGATTGCCATTACTGTAAGTTGGGTTACATTAAATCTTAACTTTTAATTCCTGCTTTCTTCTAAAGTAGTCCTTAGATCAGCAGGCTGCAAGTGTATCTGTTCTCTTAGCCACAGGATTCTGTCAGCCCTTCTAATTGCTATGTTTGGGTTTCTTTTATGGGAAGGTAAAACCACTGCTTCTCCTGAGAAGTAACTCACCAAGTCTGAATCTTACTATTCTTTCACAAATTGATGTAGACATTTCAATAGACAACACACATTTTTAAAAGGCTAAATTTCAAGTTCATATTCTCGTATTTGACACTGTTGACCTAATCTTTTAAGCTATGTAATTAGTTGTCTTAGCAGATTGTTCTTAAAATGGCTAGGAAGCTGGTGGCAGTGACACTTGACATGCTACACTAAGGTCATATTAGCATCTTCTGCTAGTTTTCTGCCATTTAAATGAGTGTTCTGCTTGCTTTTTCCCCCTTCTGTTTAGAGTAAATATGTCTATCTGGAAGAATAAATACATGTAACACTGGATATGCATATTTTCATGTAACCATAGTTCATTTTTTTGCCAGCAAACTCTAGTAAAAGTAAGTAAAGTTACATGAGTGAGTATAAGGACCACACTATTAACTCCATCATACTTCGAATATTTTTGTGGCACGGCTGTTGTTAACATTTTTAGTATGCTATTCATACTGCTGGTGCTTGTGCATTTACATGTTTAAATCATTCCTTATCAGAAATGCTCAAATCTGCATTGATTTTTCTGGTGAACTGGCTGGATTTTTTTTCAGCTCTCTGGTGCTCTGCTAATGGAGGCATCTTAAACTGGCTGCTTCTGCTCTAAGTAACTTCTGAAACAGCTTGGTTTGTCTTCAGCTGCTCAGTGAGAATTTTTGCTGCAAAATCAGAAGCTAAACTCTAGGTGAAGCTAAATAGCTGTAATATGCAGTTTTCTGAGCCACTTGCTGTGATTCCATGTTGGGGTCTCTTGTGACAATACATTTGAAGTAGAGGGAGGAAGTGTGTATTTGGGTTTTTTCTTAATGTTGATACATGGGCCATTGTCCCCATATGTTGTACTGGGAGCTTTTTGTTCCACCATTTAGTGTCATAAAGTGTTTTATGCAATATACAGGTGAGAAGCAAACTTAAGACAGTCATGCTTATGCTACTGGCCTGCATAGATTGTCTGGTCCTAACCTAGGTGTCTTTTGGACCTGTTGTCGAACATCAAAATAAATGGAAGTCATGACAAATGTTCCTCAAATTTGTGGAAATTTCATGTCCTAGTATAGTCCTTACTAATGTCCTTACTGGGTATGCTGATGATATTTGATAATTAAAATCCATATTTGATAATTAAAATCATGAATAGGAAGTGTGCTTGAAGAGCATTCAGAAACTCAGGTTAGCTGTAATTCAGCCTGGGAGTGCACAGAAGGGAAGGTGTGACTGGAAGGCAGGCTGGGATGTCGAAAGTTACTTCAGCATTGACAGCAGGTACAAGTGCTGGTCATGAGAATGCGGACAACTTGATGTGGTTTATTTTCACTTATTTTGGGGGATAAGCTGTCAGTTTTTGATGACTTGTAACTCCTGTAACAGTTATTTGACTTACTTGCCTGAGATGATTAGTTGGTGTTGTAATGATCTGGGGATCCTATTTGGAGATTCTAGCTTTTGTGTCATTACCTGGTCATACCTGGAGTGTTTCTGTTGCCGGTGGAAATACCGGTATTATGTGCTTTGTCCATTAGAGGTCACTGTTTAAATATCTTTCGCAATTTCTTCCCTGAGAAGATGCCTATGCTCCTGGTAGCGAGCAATTCAGCCTGCCTGGGAGGAGCAGCATTGTTTTTGCGGTTCACCTCCGTCTCCTTAACCTCAGGTGATCCTGTGGTCGCCAGCTTCACAATATTCTTGCCCTGCCTTGAAATGATCTCAAAAGTTGTCTGCTGTTCATAGCTCAGTGCTGATGATTTTTCTGTCATTCTGCTCTCATGCTTGGATTCCTTGCCCAATATTAGCAAATCTCTGAATGATGAGAGATGAGGAACAATTTTATTTTTTTTTCTTAAGCCTCCTCTGTATTACCTGATCTTGTGTTCACTGTCTTCCTCTCCTTTGAGCTTCTGTCCTATACCGTCCTCTGCTCTCTTCATGGCTGCTTCCTTAATTCTCAAGTGTAAGCCTTTACTTCTTTAGTCCTTTCCTTTTTGTGAGATAAACCCTTAGGTTTCTTGCTGCTGCTTCCCATGTCCGTGCCTGATTTAGTTTGAGTTCACTTTCTTATCCTGTCAGAATAACTGTTTCTCATTGATCATGTTCTTTGACAGCCATGTCGTCACCCTTTATTATTCTTGTGCATTTGCCTTTTTCCAGTGGAGCAGTTCAAAAGTTTTCTCCCCTTTTCCTGCTCACACAGCTTACTGCTTCTTTGCTCTACCATTTCCTTCGAAATTGTCTTACTCTCCATGTGACCAACACAGAAGCTTATCCCTTCATTGCTGTTAACCCTCCTGATTGTGTCCTTGATCTTACTTAACAGTAAATGCTGCTAAAATCCCTTGGTGTCATTTTTATATGAGGGCATGTCCCTTTTAAGACGCCTTTCTGTCTGCACAGTGTGTACCTATATGTGTTGGAGGTAGTCCAAAGACAGGTAGCCACACTGCATGTGTCCTGAATTCCTTCCCAGTCTATCTGCTTTGTCTTCTTCAGACTGCTGAAATGTGTTATGGTAGCTCCCACTGGTATTGTCTGACACTTTGCATTTTGCCTGGTTATTTATATAGCAAACTTGCTGACTTCTGGAGGGAACTAGATGTCTGTGTACTTTTTACTCTTTATTGCTTCTTTTAGTCTCCTCTGCTTTGCTTCTGCCTCTGCTTCCTTCTGGTACGTCATTCCATGCTGTTGTACTGACATGACAGACCCCAAAATGGTACAAGTAAACTACCAACGTGGTGAGGCTAGGGTTATGTCGTGCCTGACAGTGGCCTCTCAACTGACCTTGGGAGTGGGGCTTTGAATTAACTGTAAGCCTTTCAATTTTGTTACATGTTCTGATTTGGTTTTAATTCCTATTTCTGCTGCAGGGATCCCTAAAGGGAAATATCTTTATGAATGCAGTGCACAGGGCAGTGTGAGAAGGAGGGGAAGAGATCCTTATACATACACCTTAGTAAATCTGTGACATCCAAGCTCTGCACAGATGTTTAAATACTGTGTTAGCCTTTTTCTTCTCTCCTTAAAAAAAAAAAAAAAACAACACAAAAACCCCACAACAAAAACCCCAGACCTTTGGTTCTTAGAAAATACAGATAATAGAGCATTTTAACATTAAGCAATATGAATTTTGGCTTTAAGAAGCTTTAGGAGAATGAAGCAGAATAATTTATTGAGGTTTGTGCTGTAGTGGTATAAGGAGTGCATGCTGGAACTACCCTAATTTATGCATAAATTAAATTGTCAAAGTTTGCTGTATGGCAGCAAAGTCAGTTTTGTATCATAAGTAAGCATATGTACTAAATGCAGCACTAGGCACAAATCACTTTAATACAGTTCTTCAGAAGCTGTTTTAGAATCATAGGATCATAGAATAGTTGTGGTTGGAAATGACCGTAAGATCTTATTAAACCTTTTTTGTAAGTCTCAATGTTTTCTCACATGTTTTAGTGAAAATTTCTTGTGTCTTCATTTATCTCCCAGTGACTTAAAATAGCTGTAATATTTTTGTGGAAGACTGATACAAATGGTATTTCCCCATCTATATGTATAGGTTATAATGTAAAATTGTTGGAAATCCTCTTTCCAGCTATAGACTATTTTGAAGTGACATTTTCAAAGCTAGTGCATGTTGCACAAGTGAACTTGTGTCATTAAAAAGCTTTAATTTTGTATCATGTTAATGAATTTACTGTCTAACAAGCAGAGTAGATTTGTTTATTTTTTTGTTGCCAGTATTGAAGGATGGAGGTGAGAAGGTAGATTTGGTCTAGATTTATGAGAAAATGGACTTAGTTCTGTATGCTTAATTTTGTACTCTATTTTCTATGCATTCTTTTGTTCTTCTATAATCATCAGGTGTGTTGGTTTGAAGTGGATGAGGACACAGCATTTCCCTTCCAACCACTCACCATCTGGCCACTTAACTCTTTCCATTGGTGCCCCATGTCAAAAACACTGTAGTATGAAATAACTCTTAGGGTGAAAAGTTTCATGATCTTTATCTAAGGATGGGAAACTTGTGGTAACGTGGTTTCTCTTGTCTAGAAGGAATATATTGCTGTAGCTGGAAATGAAATGAATGAAGCCTGGAATCAGCTAATGTAGAAGCACAGGGAGGACTCTGTACTGTGCCATACTTGGTATAGGAAGCCCAAACTAGGAGGGCATTTAATTCATTTGAAGCTTTGAGGGCTGGAACAAGAACCCTGTGGGTGAGAATGCGTGGGTTTTTTTTTTTTTACTGCAGCCTCTTCCTGTGTGTGTGTTTAGAGGACAGGCTGGTGTCTCTGATAAACAGTGTCAGCATGGCAGTCTGTGATGCTGAGTGGGGGGGAGAGTCAGTTGATCCAAGTCACAGTGAAAAACTAGTCCTAAGGGAGTTCCTAAAAACACTTCAGTGGTATAAAAAGTGTAAACTACTAATACTGTTCAAGAAAATGAACTGAAGTTATGGACTATTTGTTAGATACACTGAAAGCAGGATTTTGTAAACAAGCACCGCTAAGCGCATGAGTAGATTGATATTCTTAAGAGTCTGAAGTGACCTTGACTTGTGAGAGGTAACCTGTAGTACCTGTTCAAGACCTGGTGTTTAGGGCTTCTTTGGTAGTTCCTCTTGTAGACTGAAGAAAACATGTTAAATAGGCTGAAGTAAAGAGAATATTGAGGGAGGGGAAGGTGAACGTGCTGAACTTCAGCTGATTTAACTCAGCTGGTTTGATTTAACTAAAACTGGCTATTGTGCAGTAGTGTGAAACTCTGAAAAGATGCTTAAACAACTTAAACACCTGCAGGAGACTCACTGAGATTTAGTGAGTCCATTTGCAATTGCAGTTGGTGGAAGCCCAATATAATGCTATCAGCTGAAGTTTTTCAGTCCTTCAGAAGTTACTTTTCTTAACCATTCCCTGCTGTTGAAAGATCAGCAGATACAGATGATCTGACCTGTAACAAGGGAACATAGTCTGTGTTCTTCAGCCTTTTGCATGGCATACCACATGGGTTTGTTGTTTTTTTTTTTTTTTTTCTTCCTAATGTAAAAGTAAAATAGCAAAACATGTTGGCTGAACTGTGCACTTCTAAAAACAATTATTGAAGCTGCTGTGCTCTGCTAAGGTACTTACATGTCAGACTGATTCCAAAATCTTGTCTAATACACTGTTTTCTTCAAAATTATTTGTAGAAATGAAGAGGCATATTTATAGCCACATTGTTATACCCATCTTCACTTGAACAGCATGGTTCCTTTCTGCTGTAAAAAGGCTAACAAACGTCAGATTTTTGTGAGCTGTTTTGGTGTGGTTTCAGTTCTTCGCTGTTAGGTGATTTATTTTCAATTTAGTAATCCCACCTTAACCTCAGTCCCTGGTTTCTGGTGTTTCTTTCCAAACTCTGAAGTGCATTTTAAGCTTTCTTCTCAGAGAAGAGATTTGTCCTTTGTCTTCACTAGATGTCACTTGATTCCCAGTCTCTTCGTAGCCTTTCTTGTGCTCACTAGCACTTCTTATACTGTGGCTTCTAAATTAAAACTGATGACAAATTGCCTTGTAGCACAGTAGCACATCAGTGAGCTATAATGTAATTTAAACATGTTCATAAGAACATTTTCATAACTGCAGTTCTTCTGTGGATAATTGCAAAAAAAAAAAAAGAACTCTGCTGGTTTCTGGAAAGAGCTGAAGATTAAGGCGCAAGTTTGGTTTTAATGTTTTCAGTATGAGGAGGGTGATGGAAGAAGATGGAGTGTTTTCCATCTTCGGAAGAAGGTGGAGGGAGGGCAAAAGGGTAAACTTGAACTACATAAGGTGCAAATTAAGTACTGTATGCTTCATTTGGGACCAGGATTTTCTCCAGTTCACTGCCAAGTATGATATCAGCATGCCATAAATATTTAAAATGAAAACTGTTGTGTTCTCCCTCTGCTAATTCCTCTTTCATTTTGATGAAGCTGATTGCTTCTCTCTTGGTATAACAGAACCCTTGTCAAATTAATCTACACATTACTCCAGCTCTATAAGTACAGTTATATTGCCTGCTCAGAATGCATTATATATTTAGTATTCTAAATTCTTCCTCCCCCGTGAAATGTGAGTAACATTTCATGTCTTTGTGACCTTTACTCTGAGGGATCCTTACTCATGAAAAGTTCCTGTTGACGCTAACTGGATTAGCAAGTCTGCAAAACTGGGTTTATTATATCATATAGCCCACAAGTTTTACTTTAGGTTTAAGAAGTAGGTTTTTGCTCTTGGCGAGAAAACCTCACCTGGGATCTGCAATGGACTGGTACCGCTCTCGAAAGTCATTATGGAGTCCTTTTTACTCTGTGTGACTCTTGACCAGCTTTTAAGTGGAACAGTTTAATTAAAAACTGCTGTAATCTTACAAATCTGTTCTCTGGCAAGTTGTGCTGTTTTAATAGTTCTTTGGATAAACGATTAGAATCTGTTAGGGTTTGGAGTACTACTGAATATCACATTACTGGTACCGCAAAATAACTTCACTGACTGAAGAAGCATGAAAAAAACAAAGATTCTACAGCTTAAAATTTCTAAAGATGTGAATGCCAAAGAAATGAATCATATTTTAGATACTTAAAATTCTTATTTCACTAGATGTCTTGATTCAAAACCATTGAATTCAATGGAAGGTTTTCTGTAGTCTTTGAATCATACTGAGGAGATGGTAAGCTTACTCATGCACAATTTTATGAACAGGCAGGTATTACAGACAGCATTTTGAAACAGCAGTGAGACAATATTTATTTTTAATGTTCAGCGTTAAGGTATAAATGAACTGAAAAGTTTAACACTGTTTACATAGCAGGTATTCCTCTCATGGAGACATTTTTAGTGGATTATTTCACTTGTCCAAGTTTATTGACTTTTGTCAGATTTTTCATCTGAACTTCCTTGTCTAAAATGTTCTATATATTTTAGTTTTAATTTGCAAAGGAAATTTTGGTATGGGCCTCTTAAGTGTCTTCAGAAATGTTTGATTTAATATTAGTCCCTACTAAATACAAAAACAGACTAGATTTTATCTTTTATCTGAAAAGCAAATGGAGACTTAATCTTGCAAACACCTAAGTGTGTTTACTTTTAAAGTTGTGAGAATTTCTGTTGTTTTTCTAGTGCTTCACAGGAGCTTTAGAAGAAATAATCCTGAAGATCATTTGCAGAAATAGAGACTTTCTGAACCCTGTGCATTTTTAGCTGTATGAAGGGCCCTGCCACGACAAGAGGAATCCTTTTGAAACCTAGGCAAATGACTAAAGAGTGTCAGAGTGGAACCAGAGGGGAAAAACTATGCACCTCTTTTTCTCTTCTGTTTTCTGTGTTCTTCCTCCTTTGTCAGAGGTTGAGTGTACAAAAGAAGCTGGATCTAGATGTCAGTGGAATGAGAACCGTTTGCCTTCCTGCTTTATGAAAAAGGGTTACATCTGGGACACTTAATTCAAAGCTGTTTTAACTGATTTAAACGTTCTTAGCATGTTTTGCATGATGGCTGCCTTGGATAAAAGGTCAATCTAACCCAGTATCTGTTCTCCAACAGAGGGCAACATCAGACCTCTAGTAAAGACCTCTGATCTAGTATTGGCTTCTGGTTCTTGAAGGTCCAGGCTAAGGTTCAGTCCAGGATACTGGTGTTACATAGGCACTTAATAGTAGCATTTAATCCTTCTTCTGTATGTTTTGGAAATCATATCAGAACTTTTGAACAGCTGTTGCTTTTGTAGGAATAAAATGTACCTTAAGTGAAAGGCTACTCTGATGAGAATGTTTTAGTACCTAAAGAGTTGCCACTAACTTCATGGCTTTTTTTTTTTTTTTAATGCTTTGAAGTATAGCAAGTTGCCAATACTTATTTTCAGCAGCATGCACAAAGTCCTTTTATTCCTTGGTGTGCAGCCTGTAGATCCTCTCTTTCCTTCTCAACCAAGCTCTTGACAGCTATAGACTTCACCTCGATTTCATAGTCAATCACTGTATGCAGTTTCCAGTATTGAACAAGGGAAAGGAAGCCTTTCCTGGTCTTGTGAAGTGAGGCTGAACATGAATGGGGCTTCATGATGTGACTGAAGCTTCACAGGAGAATGCAAAGCCATTGGGCTGCCAAATTTTACTAGCATTTGCTGAGGGGGAGTTTCGTTGTTAATGACACTGGGCAGCAGATGGTCTTAGAAGAGTTGTTAAGACACTGTGGATCGTACTGTAAATATGTGGGTGAATAGAACTGGGATGCTGACAGTTCACTCTCTTAGCTCATCATAAGAAGGTGACTCGAGTGGAATTCAGTAGTGCCAGAACTTAGATTTCTTGGTATTTGGCAGTCTGCTGTATAGCTGGAAAGAATTTTGCAACATAACAGTGGAATGGTAGTCAGGATGCACTTAGCTGTGTGAAGTTCAGAACAGAGAATATTATATGCCTGGTTAATCTTGTTTGACCACTACCCATCTTTAGACCTGAAGGTACTGAGCCTGTGCAGCTCAGCTACAAGACCACTACAGAAGTTAATTTCAGTCTTCTGTTTTTCTTTTGAATCCAAGAGAGAATTCTTCGTATTACAGGTGAATCTGAATTGTTGAACCAGAAGATAAGCTGTTACAGGAGAAAGTCCTCACCCTGTCCACACCTTAAAACCTGCTCTTCTGTTTTTCCCTTCTCACAAAGTATCTCCAGCTCTTCCATCCAAACCAAAACCCACAGTTATGGATGGGGGCTTTTTATTTTGATTTAGCAGGGTGAAACACAAAGTATTTCATCCAAATTCCTTGCTAAATCTTTAGCCTTTTTTCTCATTTCATCTAAAACCTATGCAGCTTGTAGTATGGCTTGAAGAACATAATGATAATTGTTATGTATGAATTAAGAATCTTAAGTGTGATTCACATGAAATACCTTTTATGAGAATTATACAGCTATATCAGAAACTTAGTGGACAGTGTTCAAGGACACAGCTCCTGTTGTTCACTGAGGACACTTACAACTGCCCTGACAAAAGAAAACAAAATTAAAAACCTCTGCTGAATTAGCCAGTGGAAGTTTAGTTTTTGCCTGTGTCTGCAAGTGGGATGAACAGATAGAACTTCAGATTTTTCAGCTGCGTGGTAACCCACTGAAACCAGGATTCTCTTTGATGCTGTGATCTTTAGTGCAAATGTAATCTTCTTGAGTGTTCATCTTCTTCCTTGAAATGATTCTTCTCTCCACAGCCTCCTAACTTAAGTCAAAGTGAGATAAAAGGTTAAGAATTCATTTATTCTTAAAGTAGGAAACAAGCTTGTTGGACAGGTATTTGAAAGGGCACATCTGCTAAATCAGTGTCATTAATTCAAGGTAGCTCAGTAACTGGATCCAGCTTTTTGCTTTGATGTCTCTGTCAGGCTGCTTGCAGGGGACTTGTCCCTATCTTGTGGTCTGTTCACAGATGCAGAACAGCTCTGCTGTTACTCTGTGATACAAGAGTTAGTTAGGTAACTAAATCCACTGTGAATAGGACTGAGTAAATTTAAGGTGCCCATTAACTAACGCTGATTCAGCCAAAATACACAGAAGATATTGTTGGCTTTCCTTGCATGAGGGTAGGACTAACAAACTGTCTCTGTGGTCTGACAGTTTCTGTAGTCCAGCCTCACAGCAAGATGAAAAAACTTCAGAGGCTTCTTGTCTTTATAGTGATAGTGTTGTTCTTGCTGTAAGATGTACTTTTTTTTAGTTGGCTTTGAGTAATTTCAACACCTTGGATAACAGCTTCTTAATTTAACAACTTGCAATGGTGCTCAACTGAAAATATGGAATCGACGCACAGACAGCCAAACTGACTGTAGGTTTGGTAAGTCTGGCCTCGTGGATTTCAGGCTCTTGTTCAGAGTTCCCACAACAGAGCTCTACATTACTTTTAGCATAACTTGTGCTGTTAAGTTACACTGTTTGGGGTTTTTTTCTAGGAGTGCTTTATCTTTTACACTGTCAAAAAAGCCAAAGCCTTCATACCAGATTTTTATGAGTTGTATCAACAGTGTAACTTCAGGGGAAATGTATTTGGTGTCCGTCTGTACTGTTTAGGCGTTGACTAAACTAAACCCTCTATTTGTTAGTACTTCTGATTCCCAGTCTTGCATAAACATAGTATCTGACTGAGAACAGAGACATGGTTTGCCAGTCCATTGCATCTCATCAAATTATAAAGTCTGATTTCTGAAAACATTTTAATAAGGGCAGTTACTGTTCTAGTGAAATACTGAAGCTGGAAACAGCTGAATTATGTCAATTAAAATCCTCAGTTAACTTCTGTTAGGGAATAATTTAAAACAACAATACTAGTAGTACATTACCTGTTATTTTCTGAAGGCACATAATTCTTGCTATCATTGAGTGACAGATACACATGGACCAGTTGGAAAATGCCACAAAGGGAGGGCTTTTAAATGTTCAGATTTGCCTTAATGACTTTATAAAAAAAAAGCTGCTAAAAAATCTCCTGCAATGAATATGACCCTTAATAGTAATTGGAGTGTTTGTTAGGGATTCTGTTACTGTGCACAGTGTAATTAGACTTATAATCTAGTAAATGTGACATACTATAATGTTCTGCTTTGTAAACATTGACTCCATTTTAAGACTGAGATTGTCTCATGCCAAGAAATAAAAGAAAATCATGGCCTCATAAAATCTTCTCATTATTTAGATGTGCACTCTATGGGTTCCCAGTGCACTCAAAGTTGAGACTGAGCCAGAGTGAATATTGAACACAGGTGCAAGCTTCAGTGCAAGTGATTTGCCAGCCTCCTTTTATGTAAACCTCATCTGTCTTCTTAAATCTCACGAAGTTTTAAGGGGGAGAAGATGCAGATCTGCATAGTTTTTTAACCTTATTTGCACAGGCATATTCATATTGCCTTCTGCCTTATTTTTCATGTTTCTAAATAATAACCAGATATTGATTTGTTGGAAATCAAAAGTAGCCATGTATGTGCATCGATCAGTTGTTTACTCATGGGCGGTAACTGAAAATGGGCTTGGAAAATAACTCATCTTTTAGTGATGAAATTAATTTTGCTGTATCTTAAATGGACAAGAACTCAGATACTGGATGGTTTAAGCAGTAAGTAGAATGAGGTGTTGCTAAAAACTTTTATTTCACGTTTGCTGTTAAAGCCCTTTAATAAAACTGTTGTCTTGGTGTAATTACATAATTTGTTTTTTTTTCAGCTTAATGAAATGATCCAAAACTCTTAGGCTCTGGTCTTTTGAGACCTGTGTGTACTATATGAACTTGGAGGGTAGCCTGCTTCTCTTTATTAGTCTATGACAGTATTTATGAGTTGTCCTTGCCTCTCACTGAAATGGTCTGTGTTAGTCAAAATATCTTACAGTACTGGCAGTAATTTTCTGAAGAGCACAAAGTGACTGCTCTCAGCAATGAGAATGGATTCCAGATAGGAGGCTTTTTTGATACAAACTTTGCTTTTATTGCAGTAGCTGTTAGATGCTGTTTCTACTGTCAGCCACTGTACATACAGAGAAAAGGATAGGCGCTAGTGGTGTCTAAAGTCTGTTGAGGTAGCTTGTCTCACTGTGAAATCTTTCCCACAGCTGTGCCAGCAAACATTGCAGACCTGAGAAACATAGAAGTGCTCAACTTTTTCAACAACCAGATTGAGGAGCTGCCTACACAGATTAGCAGCCTTCAGAAGCTTAAACACCTTAATCTTGGGTGAGTATCGTAATGCAAAAATTTGCTGCGATAGAGAGGTACTGTTAAATGTTGTCACCACTGAACTTGGAACTTCTTACTTTTTCCTATTGAAAGTTCTTGTTGGAAGTGTTTGTGAGGATAACTTGGCAATTACGGCTTCAGAGTGTTTATCTAGTGTCCTGGATAATTGGATGCTTATGTGATCAAGCACTGAAATGGTTACCAGTGTACCAGAGTTTAGGGCTACAACAGCTCACATTCATCTACTACTGAAGTAAAACTTAACAATTATTGAATTTTACTTCACTAGCAACTCTCTTTTAATTCTGTTGTGGCTGCTTCAGTGGAGCTGGTGATACTTTATAATTGCAGAAGGTTTTCTTGAATTAAGAAAATAAATGTGAAGCACAGAATCTTCTTTATTAACTGGGCATATTATAGTGCAACTACTTGAGAAAGCACTGGTAGGAGTAAGCTCTAGCTGTACAGCCTTATCATAGAAAAAATGTTTGTATTTTATAAATCCAAGCTTCTGAACACCTTAAACTGAGGATTTTTTACTACTTTAAATATCAAAGGATTTTGGCTAAGCTCTCTCTATCCTGCTTTAGATACTTCTGTAAAGTGCTGATAATTGAATTGCATCTTGAACTGTTGAATGCCAATAAATGTTTTCATGATGATCTGTTGTCTTTGGTCTTTATTTGGTTACTTTAGATCTCTAGCATGTCTCAGTATCTGCTTGAACCTGGAATTGCTTTTTGGAGCAAATACTATTTTATGATAAGGATACTATGTATCTTAGGGGTTGAATCCACTTTTTTGGAATTGCATGTAGATATGTTGCAGTATATGGAGGAAAGAAGTTGGGCTCTTTCCCTGGATTAAAGCAGTGACAAGCATTAGTGTAGTTCAAATACTGGTCTTCATTAATGGAAAAAAAGACAACATAAAAGTCCACTTGGTTAAGATCAGCAGACACTTACGTCTGGAACCACAGCTGCTACCTTCATGTAGCCCAGGGTCTTGTAGCGCAAATGCTCTTCTTTTTTAATACTCTCCTTGCCCATAATCTTCAAGGTACAGGATTAACAACCCATCTTTAGCTCTGCAAAATAGGTTCTGCTTCAGAGGTCGATGAAGTCAGTGAAGAAGAAACTGTTTCTGCCCCAGTAGTTTGCCAGGGGCAGCCCAGAAACCCTCTTGTTATCTGCAGTGCGTTGGACACACAGGGCATCAAAACAGCCCTCTGGGGCAGAGGAAAAGCTTGAATAAATGCTTAGATTATTCTGGGGAGGAGTTTGGTGCAGAAAGGTCAAATGGTGGGGTAGAAAGTGGGAAGGTGTACTGCTGCACTGAAAGATTAAAAGAAAAGTTAAAAATTTGGAAGGCAGATGTGGCCTGGTTGCTGTAGTACAAGCTCAGTGTTTGAACTTCTGCAGAGCTACATAGCATTGGGCAAGGCCTTTCAGCTGATTCTTTTTCCATGCCAAAGAATAGATACCATGCCACCTGTTGTCAACAGAGAGAATACTTTCTCTCCCTCTTTCTTGCTTACAGAATGGAAGGCTGTCAGGACCACTTACTCTTCTTGCTAGTGAAAGAGGAGCTGCTTTCTTTAGTCCTGTTTGATATAAAAACAGTTTTATAAACAGTGACAAGTCTGCAGTAGTAGTAATGGAGAATGCCTTTCTGTATTTTAATAGCTACTACTACAGCAGTAATACTAGGTGAATATCCCTGGTGGGACGTCTTATAGAGGATAAGGAGGAAGAAGTTTTCATTTAGAGTTTAGCTACAGAGGGTTGATCTCTACAGGATCTTGTTTTAGTAGGGCTGGCTTATGCAAAAGTGGGAGAGGAAAGGTGAGGTTAGTATGTGAGAGCTGCAGAATTACTGTTATGTGCTACTCTGCTCACATGCAGTTGTCATACTTAGTCTGGAGCTGCAGCTGCTCTTGTGTTCAATTCAGTGTCTGAAGAACTTTTATAAAAGATGGGCTTATTTTTTGTCCTACAGGTGTATTTCATACTATCACATAGTCTAGCAAGTGTTGGCCAGGTCTACTTGGAGGGTGGTGGAGCTGTTGACAAGGGGGGAGCTCCTTTAGTAGAAGCAAACTGATTGCAAATGCTCCATCCCTGGTCGTGTTCAAGGCCAGGTTGGACACAGTCTTGGGTGGTATGGTTTAGTGTGAGGTGTCCCTGTCCATGGCAGGGGTGTTGGAACTGGATGATCTTAAGATCCTTTCCAGCCCTAACTATTCTATGATTCTATTCTATGAAGTGTTTGACAAACATTACATGGAGGGAGGGAAGTCTTTAGAAATCGGAGTTCTTTATTATTTTTGGGTACCTAACTCTGTCAATACTTTGTTTTCAGTGTTTAGTGTTGTATCATGCTCCATACGTTCACATTATATCTTTTCTTGACTCCAGTTTTGGCTATTGCAGTTTATCACTTCTGCATCAGAAGGAGAGTCAAATTCAGAGTATGTTTAGAGATACATGAAAGGCCATGACTGTTTCCAGTCATCACACAAAAATAAAAATCCAGTTCTTCAGAATATCTCCCAGTACATGCTCTTCCTGAAGATGCTAGTCTTCTGTTCCACTTTCAAACCCAGGTGACAACTGAAGCAAGATCCATACAGGAAAGCTATATGTTTGGTGTACATGCAACAGGGATGGTATGAATAATAAGCTGCTAGTTCTTTTCTGTTTGTGTAAGCAGCCAGTGCTCTAGCTCATACACAAACCGTAAAGAGATTATATTCTATGAATATAGTCTCCAGCTCCTTGCCTTTCTTTGTCATGGCAGTAGCTCCAGTGATTATCTGGATCACCTTGTTTGAGTCCTTTGAAATCAGAGGGAAGTTAATGTTTTCTGTAGCTTGTCTGCTTCAGGTTATCAGAGAAACCTTTTCCGTCTGCTAGCTTTCCTTGTGTTCTTCCAGCTGCTGTTGTAAACCCTCTAAGACTGGCTGAAAGAGCTCTATTTAGACTAAGCCTCATCAGTCAGAGGACTGACATTTATTTCATGCTCCATATGCATCAGTAATTATCTAGTGATACAGATTTGCCATTCTTAGGAAGGGGTTTGAGTAGCAATTAGTAGTGAACATGAATACTGTGCGGTTGAGGTATTCCTCTGTATTTGGTACTGTGGTGAAGAACTGTGTGGTAGAATGGCGGATGGTCAAGACTATGTGCAAAAAGGTTATTTGTAGTTCAGCCTGAAGATAAGTCATCTACCAAGGACCAGCTTTCTCTGTGGCAAGCTGTTTAAGCTGATCATAGTGTTGTGACACCTCTCTCCCTTGTGTTTTGTGTTTGAGGTGTGACTGTTGACTGACCTAACAGACAGGATCCCTTGTGAGTGGTTCAGTTTTGGGCATATTTATGGGAAAAGGTGATTAAAAAAATAATCTGCATTGTGAAAGCCTTGCTCAGTGTCCTCTAGCATCAAGACTTTTCAAAATAAAAGTGAAGTTTGGTGTAGGTTATATTTTTTAGAAATTAAGCTCTTGTTGCTTGTATTATTCCTGCTAGGTAAAGTTAATACTGATGTCGTGTTCCGTTTTCTTTTCCCTCTTTACCTACAGCATGAACAGGTTAAACACCTTGCCCAGGGGATTTGGCTCTTTACCAGCTCTGGAGGTTCTTGACTTGACTTACAACAATTTAAATGAAAACTCTCTACCAGGAAACTTCTTCTATCTGAGTGAGAAACTTTTCTAAAAACTCTACAAATCTTCATGATATGATGCTTTGCTTTCTGCAGTTGAAATTTATTTGATGGAGACCAAACTCCAACAGAATTATTGTGATATTTATGGTTTTCTTTGAGTATCTCTTGAATATCTCTATATAGCTCAGCAATACTTATCTCTGATATACAGTTACCTGACACTATTGGACATAAGAAAACTTGGTTAGTAATGGTAAATTAGTTTTCTTCTGAGCAATATTTCCTTGAGTCCAGAACTCGGTTAAAACTTCATGGAAGCTTGCATGCCTCAGGGCAAAGTAAACTGTTTTGCAAGGCAACTGTTATGCGTTGACTCTGGAAACAACAGTGTTCCTGATGGTTCATTACTGAAATAGTTTTAACAGCATGTGGAAGTTGAAGTGTCCAGTATGTTAAAAAATATGCTAAGGTTGCAAAGCTTGTCACAGGAATGGTAGAGCTAAGCCGACCTTTGCACATGTTAAAAATACTCAGAGTTAAAATAAAGGTATTGCAATACATATGTGCGAAAGGGCTGCATTGTGGTTGCCTAAGCAACTTGAATTCTGGCACTTTCTGGGTTTCAGCTATTCTGCTACCTTACTGGTCTTTTCAGTGTGCTCTGCTGAAGTTGCTTCAGCATTTAGCAGCAAAAGTGACGGGCGAGGAGAGAGGAAGGAGTGCCGCTGCCTGAGCGATTTTGTGATTGTAACCTGTCAGACGGAAATTTTTAGTCAGCTTTATTAAAAATGGTCACATTTAACGAAGGGAAAAGAGGAGGAGGAGTAAACTGCGTAAGGCAAGTGGGACCTCCTCTGGTGGGGAGGAGAGGTTTTGCTGACCTGAGCACCTTCCTTCCCGCTGCGCCCAACAGTTCTTTGTGAGTCTCCATTTTAATTTTTGTTTTCCAAACTGTCATGTATGCTCATTCTATAATAGCAAGCTGCAAGGATGTGCTGGGTCATCTCTTTTTCTCTGAATTTCGTAGAGACTAAGCATGGAGGTTACAAATTTTACAGCTTGAATCTTCTGTATTGCTCTCGTTTAAGCTCTTCCTAGCATTAGGCTGTGCTTTTTATAGAGCTTGACATAGTTGTTTGTCAAAAAAACCTCAGGTGACTGTTTTTAAATGTTTGTTTATGATGCCAATTGATTTAATAAATAAGAATCAGAGGCAACAAAAAGTAATGACTGTATTCTGACAGCTAGGCATCAAGACTGTATGCCAGAACCTGCCAGAGTCTACTATTGTAGAAATTGTTAATTGTGCCATTCCTTTCAAATATAGATATTTTCCTGAACTCGCCAACAATACAATAAGCCAGTAAATCTGAGTTTGACCTGGTTGTTATTATTGTGAGCCCTGAGTATGTTAAAGGCTTTTCACCAAGTCAGGGTTATTAATCAAACCTGACTCCTTTTTATTGATTAGACCTCAAATGGTTGGGTTATATGCCACCCTGTTTATATATTGCTATTTAATTTGCAGCCACCCTGCGTGCACTCTATCTAAGTGACAACGATTTTGAAATCCTGCCGCCAGATATTGGGAAGCTCACAAAGTTGCAGATAGTAAGTAATTTATCTAAATTCTTGGAAAATCGATGCACTTTTGCAACACTTACAGGAATAGAATCCAGTCAGTTTAAGAAGTGGTAGGGTATGTTTGCAGGAATAGACCATTACACCTGGAACTATTTCTTGTTTAACAGTAGACGCTTGTAAAAAATTGAAAGAATTGAGTGTCTAGGAGAAAGGGAGAGGCAGAGGGAGTACAGTTCTGGTTTAGACTGCTTTATGGTAACTGATAATTGTTCTGACTGTTTTATATTCACTCTTAGCTGAGTCTTAGAGACAATGACCTGATATCACTGCCCAAAGAAATTGGTGAGCTCACTCAGCTTAAGGAACTTCATATCCAGGGAAATCGCCTTACTGTGCTGCCCCCAGAACTAGGTAAGATTATGGATGATCATTTATTTACTTGAATAATGATAATGATACAGTGTGTTTCCTCTGAAATGAAACCAGTTGTTAAAGTCCAGGAGATGCTTATACTT
This sequence comes from Pezoporus occidentalis, assembly GCF_034315485.1. NCBI lineage: Eukaryota > Metazoa > Chordata > Aves > Psittaciformes > Psittacidae > Pezoporus > Pezoporus occidentalis. Next base: position 5,119,046 of record NW_026915725.1, read on the forward strand.
AAGTTGTCATTGCTGGTAATATGAGGTTTCCCTGAGGAACACTCACTTTTTTGCTGCTACTGGATATACAGAAGGATCCAGATGATGATGTATGCTTGGTTTTACAGTTTTTTGCATGTTACATTTTCCTTGTCTATTAGTACACCTCACTGCCAGTTTGTATATAGCATCTTACTTTATATAATATATAATAAATATTGGGTCTGCAAAGCTATTCTTGTTTCTGGCTGGGTTTTGAGAACACTTTTTGGATTAGTCAAAATTAGATTAAGCAAAAATGACAGCAACATAAGTGGCTTTTTTTTGTGTCTGATCCTGTAAAAATGGAAGTTCGATCAGTAAAATACAGCTAAATGAGAGGAATTTTTAGTTTTTCTGTTTCAGTAGCCTGTCTTTCTTAGTGAGGTGACAGCTCTTTCACTTAAAGCAGTGGAGCTAGTTGATACATTTTGTGACACTGGTCATTTAAATGTGATTACAAATAGCTTCTCTCCAACCTATGGACTTTTTCTTTGAAACGTATCGATATGCTGAATTTACATTGCAGTATTCCATTTTATGTGAGGGGTGTTAACTTCAATAGAGGTTTTCCCTGTTTGTCCCAAGCCAGAATTTGGTCTTAAATCTCTTATGAAAATCTTTAAAAAATATTTTTATTCAGAATACTGTAGTTACATCAGTTACTTGTTGTTGAAACCCCTGTTACACAGGGTTGATTCCTTATTTCATGTTATTGTGGACTGTTACATAGGGAAGCTTCTTTGTTTCTACTGTTACCTTCCAAGTAATAGTTCCCCAAAACTCAGAAAGATAACGACTGAAGTTAGCATCATAAAGCAAAACGATTTATTGTCATAAGAACTTGCTTTGACCCATTAGAGACTGTGTCAGCTGGGTACATAAATGTGAGAGTCTGGAGTATGTGCTGTTTTGTTTGTGTGCGAAGGAAAGTGCTTTTCCTGTGAGGTGGGGGAAGATGTTTGTTTTGATTCTTGTTTGCCCAACATGGGCTTTTTTTTGTCTTTATCAATCTACTGGACTATATGATGCTGAGTATTCTGCCTCACCCCCAGTAGATGATAGTTGCTCTTGTTTTCTTAATTCAGATGTTTATTCCCTGAAACAAGTATACTTTCCTTAGCTTCTTATCAAAGTTGTATTTATTTATAAAGTCTCTTTCAACAGCAGTAATATTCAGAAGCATGTAGTATATGTAAATTTGCTTTTTTGTACTTTCCTAAGTTATGGCTTTGTCTTTTTCTGGATAGTGGAAGTTCAGTGCTGCACTGAGTCGAACCACTCTCTGTGGCTAATTAAATGTGCTAAACATGCTGCTGCCTTAGAAGCATAACAGCAAATTCACTTTAAATGGTTTTACCATCATTGTCCAAAACAAATATAAATGTTTGAAACAAAATTCATGATGTTTATTTTGCACTGACCTTCAAAACTTGGGATGGCCAAGGGAAGCATTTCTTCTTTTAGTTAACATTTGTTTGCCTTATAGAACAATATAAAAATCTTATAGAAAAAGGACTTGTAATTTTTCCTCACCTGATCAGGATGAGCTGTATTGGCACAGCTTAAATACTTGTCAGCTTTGTTCTTTATGACTCAAATGCTATTCTTTAAATGGTACTTTAATGTATTAATTCACTGGTTTTTAATTTTATGGTCTTCCTCTTTCATTCATGATCAGTTGGCGTTATTTCTGTTGCACTCTATGCCATGTGTAGTGCTAGAACTATCTCAGACAGTTAAAAACCTAGATTTGGTGGTGTAGTTCCAGAAAGCATTGCACTGAAGTCTGTAACTTACGCAATTTGCAAGCGTATTTACTGTGCAAAGCAATGCTCTTGCTTGTTTATTAAACATCTAGGCAAACACTTAGGGAATGGATTTTAGTGAACAAAGCACAAGGCTGGGCTTTGGAGGGCTTGTTTGAGATCAGGTAGAAGCAGGCCAAAGGCAAGCATGAAGCTCCTGAATGATTAGAAAAATATACTTGCATCTCTGTAGTCTTGTTTCCCCTTCTGCAAACTAAGGCAATTTAGAGAAGCACGCCTTTGCGCACAGTTTTAAGTCTGCCGGTGTAAAGGCTGTACGTGAATGTTGCACCCTAATACATGGACTGCTAATAGTTGCCATCTGAGGGAAAACCAATTTTATCTGTTGTCTGAGTTCTCCCTCCTAAATTTTTAAAATTGATTTATAATGTAAGAAGAGCTATGCAAATACTTTGTGCTGTGCATGCTGGATAAATAGCTTTTCAATGGGCAGCTCTTATTTGCATTAATTGGAGATACTGCAGTTCCAGTCAAAGTAAACAGTCTTTCCTCTCTCATTATCGCTTTCATAATTAAAGGCAGTGAGGGCTTTTGATTGGCACTGGTGGACAGCAATGAGTCATTAGAAGTTCATTTACCATGGACATGGGCACAATATAAAACACCAGAATAAAACAGTGTATTTGACTGAGGCGAAGGCGGTGGGGGAGAGTACATGAAGCTGGTTTTTAAAGGTAACGGAAATAAGTGCAGAAGAAAATATGGAGAGTCAGGTATGAGAAGAGAACACAGACAGGCTTTGGGATCCTGGTTTTGGAGTGGAGAGAGATGCCAGTAAATGAAACGCTACATCTGCTCTTAATTTCAATCAGTGAGATTTTTTGGGGGCTAATACCAGTAAGAGGGCTGGGGGGAAACCAGTATTCTCCTCCTCTTTGTTTATCAGAGAATACCTGTTGCTAATTTAAGGGAAATATTGCTTAGAAGGAAATGCAGGGACTAGGAGAGTACACTGGTGTTCTGGGTGAGGGTGCTTGTCTGTAAATACAGTACGTGTGAGTGATGAACACAGGAAATGACCAGGAGTAGGTGGGTGGAATTTGCAGCTTGTTTTTATCATTTGTCTCTCAAAGCCCATTCATGAGGAATGGTGGTGGGCAGTCATATATAAACTTTAAAGAGGCGCTGGCATTTTTTTCCTAGCATTTAAAAGGTTATGTGCCGCATTGCGAGACAAATAAATCATGATTCACTGCAACAACAGAGTTGCAGTCAGTTATATAAATTGCCAGGGAAGCACTAAATCTGTCACTTTGTGTATTCTGACCGTTTAACAATTGGAACAGTGCTTGGAAGGAAAGCTGAGTAGAAACATGAACCACATAAAATGGCAGATGCAATTAGTAAGATCAGTTACAGCATTTTAAGTTCATTGTATGGTCATCTGGATGTACCCATATGTGCCATGTAGAAGTTTTTCTTATCATAGTCAGGAATATTCAGAATATTCACAAAGTTGTAGCTAAATGTAAATAGCCACCCAGAAAATATAACTAGCGGGTTTGCTGTGAAAACAAATGGCGTGATTTTAAAAACCCAGATTCTAATGTTGACTGTGTTCTTTATCCTGCTGCCAACACACGTGTGTGCACACATACAGGGAGTTCACTCATATTTATGCTTATGGGAAGAACAGTAATTTCTAAGGATGCATTTTTAATTACCATCCTCTTTTTCCAAAACCAAATGTTGGCAACAGTAGCTTTTAAGCTAACTCTTCAATCCTCTTCTAGTTTATCAAATAATTTTCTCAGGTAAAGGGAAAAACTGTCAAAACTGTGAAGGTAGGTACTTACTTGAAAAGTGGAAAATTCAAGCTTTTTAAAAAAGGGAAAAATACCTTGATGGTGTAATAGTCATGTTCCTCCTCAAGGAGGGTGAAACATTTAATAAATTAAATCTATATGGCAGAATGGCTAAGTAATTCTTTCATCATTTTTTAGTTTTGAACAGCTAAATTATCTTCTGTGGACAAAAGACGGGCTTTAAATGTGAGGTTCAAGAAATCATGCCAAGGTCTCCTTATTTCCTTCACAAGAAGGCCTGTTAAAGTTTAGGCTTTTGAAATTACTCTAGAATTTGTGAATGAATATTATATTACTTAAAGTAGTTGCTGCAGTTGTTTGTTCAAATTAATATTAATCGAAATCGGAGTTTACTTAGGTAATTATAACAGGCATGAGCAAACATCGGAATCACTTATTTCACAAAAGATATTTCTTTTCTAAATATACTTGACGTAAGTGCCAAACTTCTCTTATTTCAGTAAACTGTCACTGCACTCTACCTGTGTCACACCGCCATGCTGCTCACCTAGAAATACAGGTCTGCTGTGCTTGTTGTAAGCCTGAGCATCCTGGGGCTCTTGAGACACCAGCTCTGAGCTGGAACAACTAATTGGTACCTTGCACTTTAAAAGAAAAAAAATGCCTGTTTCTACATTTGGAACTAAGGCAAAGGTGGTGTAAGAAAGAGCTTTGTAAAACTTCGCAGTGGATAAACAAAGTAACTTGTTTTCTAGGACTGCTGATGTAGCAGTTATTACTTAAGGAATAATAGAAAAATCTGTGTAACAAGGTAGGTCACAAGCAGATTATTTATAGAAGAAAAGTGTCTCTGAACATTTGTGAGTATTCTAACTGTGGTTTTCATTTCAGGCTTATTCTAAGTTAAAAAACAAACACAAAAATACCACAACCAAAACCGAACACTTTTTATGTAGTTGGAGACCAGGCTGCTTCCCAAGTACTTGATGGGAGTTCAGGTGGTATGGGAAGAGATGACAACTCTGCAGTTTCATTATACACAGAAAGATGTTTTCTGTAGCCCATCACTTAGATATACACCACAGGAATTCATTTCCTTACACTGCTGCATTTCTTGCCAAAGATTCTTCCCAAGATTCAGATTTGATCTTAACATTAGTTTTTAAAATATGCAAGTCCTACTGTTGCTTCTCAGATGACTACTCTGTGTGTGTAGGCTCTCCTAATGTTGACTGTACTTACCCTGATTATAAGTACCATCAGCATAATAATGATGTCTCTGTCAGCAAATATTTCATGTGTTCTGTTGGAGCTGTGGTAGGTAAGAGAACCGTAATTGGAGCCAATCTGAGCAAATGTTATATTTGTTGTTAAATTTGGTTCATTTTACATGTTTCATAGGACTCAAAAGTGGTTTTGGTTTTCTGAATACTTGGCAGCCTGTGTTTGGATGGAAGCTTCAAAGGTGTGGGGCAAAAGCAGTACAGTGCATCCTTGTTGAACTCTCATTTTTAAATTAACTAGATTTTGGACCCTTCAAAGACATAATGCTCTGTTGAGTTCCCATGTAATTGAGAATCCCAGGGGAGTTTCTGAGGTTGGAAAAAAATGTGCCATATATTTCAAAATAAATTGGGATGCTGATCTTCTAAGCCTGTAATATTTCCTGTGCCATTAAAATGTCTTTAATGTTAAACTATCTTGACATCATGTTAATTCCCTTTGTTCTAAAACCTGTCTGCTGCATGGTGTGTTTCTTTGGTTTCTTCACTGGGTGTACTTAGCAGTGACTGTCAGTTTAGCCGCTCGTGTTCCCCGTCAGCAGCAGACATTTGTTACACAGAGCAGTGAGGGAAATAGTATTTCCAGCGCAACGTGTCACCTTTCAGAGAATGAAATCGGTGAAACTTACCAGTACTTGTAGGTCTTCTAGTAAATGGTCTCGCTCTTACATTAGGAATGTGGAAGAAATTAATTTGAGTTTTAATTTGAAATATTTTTAGAAAAATATAGGAAACATTTTGAAGTAATTTCTTGGATTTTTGTCAAAATGCTGTTTCTTCTGCCATTCCTGTTAGCTGCCCACATGACGGCATCAGCCAGGCTGGTTGCCTTGGTACCTGAAGGCTGTGTGGTGGAATTTGGCTGTTGAAATGGTGCAATTTGTCATGTGGAAGTATGGACCATTCGCAGAATGTTGTTTGCCTTATGTGCTGCACTGAATATAAGTTCCTGTTTTGAGGCTTTCATTTGTGAATGTTAGCATTACTTACTCTTTCTACTAGTTGTCCTGCTAAGATCAGGTTTGTTGAGTGGTTTGACGATAGAAATTGCTGGGGCTCTCCCCTTGTTCCCAGAGAGTCACCTGAATATGGAAATGTGAGCTTGCCCAGCCAGGTTAGGTCTATATTCTGCCTATACTTAAAATCTGAAATGTGGTTTAAGGGAGTTGTTCAGCATTTCATCCATTCAGTTCTCTTTCCCAGGCTTCATCTTTTGTCTTGACACGTTCCTGAGTGGAAGTCTCCTCGTGCCAGACTCTTCCTTGCACTTTGGTATAATGATTCTGGCTGACCTTTGCTATGTTGCTGGAATTCCATATAAATATCCCAGGTCTAAGTTCACTTTGTTTTAAACTCTCTTCTATGAAAGGTTGAGTTGGAGCAGTGCTGGAGAGTAAAATCCTATTCCCATAGAATTGTAGTAGTGGTAGCTGAGATAATACCAGTTCGCTCTGTATCACTTCACCTTTATGTTAAGGGTAAATAATTCAAGATTGAGTTGGTCTGCTTTTACTTTCGTATTTTCAGCAGCTGTGGTCCTTTTGCTAAGAGTTAAAGCAAGTAGAGTAGCTATTCTGGGATTGCACCAGTGCCTTTATTTAACCTGTGGAAGGGAAGTGAGAGGGGACTTAGCTGCTGATCCTCACTAAGTCCATAAGAAGAAAGCACAGGTCACTTTTCTCCCTTATTGATGGGCAGAAGAAGCATCAATGCTTGAGAACTAAGCTCAGTTCAGCATGGAAATAAAAAATTCATTTTAACATTGCTGGACCATTTGAACAAGACACCATTGGCAGCGCCCATATCTCCTGATGTTTTTCAGACTTATTTCACTTGAAATATCTTTGTGAAACTCCTCAGTTACTGAACTGAAAAGAGATTTACTGTTAGATGTATTCAAGTGATCATTCAAGCTGGGGTCTAATCTCTGACTTCATTATTGGAAATTCTCATTTACATCTAAGAAGTTGTTAGAATTATATGTGTTATTACAATATCTGCACTCCTGTCCCGGAAAATAATTGTAAAACTGATAGTGAGCCTAGGTGTCAGTGTTTGGCTTTCAGATTGCTTGTTCAGCCTTCCCCTTACCGTAGGACTTCCTGTCTAACCTTGCAGGTGAGGCTGCAGACGTTCCTGTCTGCATGGTCAGGAAAGCAGTCAGGGGAAGACTTGCAACCTGCTTCTTGTCTGATGGATGCTCTGGAGTATCTGTTTGTTTTATTTGTATGTACTGAAATTGACTTGTTATCTGAGACTTGAACCTTTTCCTGTTTCATAAAACTACCACAAAAGGTCTTTTGTTGTTCTCTGAAGTGCTGATGGCTCCATGTGGTGCTGTTAGAACTCTAGTACAAGAATGTAGAGGTGGGAGAGCAGAAGTGTTGCTGGGATTGATCTTTTGGAGGTGCTTCAGTCTAGGTTTGGATTTACTACTTATTTTCTTTTAGTGCATAGAAACTCATCAATAAGCAAATGTATATTTTTGCCATATGAAATGGAGCAGTAGATTTGTTTATCATACTGAATATTTTTGTGAATATTTCTGCTGGTTCCAAAAAGATTGAGTCACGCTTCATTTATGTACAAGCAGTCTTTGCGCTCTGTTGTCTTACTGCTAATTACTGTTTAGATCTACTCTTCTGTTACTAATACTTCAAAAGTAATAGCGGTCTTCAAAGCAAGATGATCTTGTTTACAGGAGTGATACATGTTACTAATACACACAGCTTACAGGTGCTTAAGATCGTTGTAAAAATGATTTGATTTTGGTAACGCTTTGTGGTATAGTATGTATTTCCATTTTTATCATTGATTTTAAGACATCATTCAAAATTACTTGCTTTGGCATCATTTTTATGACATAATAGTCATGATATTTCTTCTACTCCCATGCTTAAACCAGTCTCTCTATCGAGACAAAGCACATACCACAGAAGTAATAAAAATAATAAGCCCTGTAGTGTAAAACAAATCTAAAACAAGCCAGGACAGACGTAGTTTTACATATAACCTAAGTTTAAATTTAGTGTAGTGGATTGGACCCTTACTTAGCATTTAATAAAACAGGATTCAAAGGTATTTATATCTAAATAAAGAAATAGAACAAATTTCATTCCTCCTGTCCTTATGTATGACAGAGAGTAAGAACTTTGTGTTGTAAAGGCGAAGAACATTTAAATTGCAGTCTTAAGAAGAATTGCTAAAAGGGATGTGTTACAGCTGGAGGACTGTCCTTCAGACAGTGCAGTGGAGTGTAGGCTGGAAGTCAGACTACCAATGAGACCCAGATGTGAAACTCAACCATATACAGGCTAAAAATTATTTCCATTGATTTTAATGAAGCTGCACTAGGGATGAATTTAAACCATTACAAAGAATCGTTGATCTGGCATTTTACCGCTAGGATCATGTTTCTTACGCTGAATGCCAATGTTCAGTTCTCAAATGTCAGAGTTGTTTAATTACTTTATTTCACCTTCTAATTTTTGAAAGTATTTAAAGTGTTGCCAAAGGGCATTCAAGTGGAAAGGGCAAGTCAGGTTTATGTTCATTCTGGTTTCTTTTGTTTGTATTGAAGTAATGCTTATGTACACTATTCATACCTTACTATACCTTAAGTATACATACATTGGGTAAATATTACATGTTCCATATATCATGCATCACAGGAGGATGAAGGGCTTATAGCTAGCTGTAAGAGGTACTTACCTCATGTAAGAGGTGAGTATCAAATGGACAGAAGCCTGGGAAGTCTGGAGAGACACCCATGGTCAAAATGATAGGTAGCATTATCACTGGCTCTGACACTTTATGCAAGCACAACTGCAGGAGGCAGCATTTTATTCACTTTTATGAGCTCTTTTTTGACCTTTACAGGCAGTTGAGCAAAATATGAATGTTCACACAAACCACTTTTTATTTTAACAGCACTGAAAGAAAATAACAAGAAACATAAACTATCATGCTTTAGCTCAAATGCAGGGAAGATTTACTGACAGAGGTGCAGTGAATCTCTAGCTGCCTTTTCCCTTTAACATCACGCAGGATGTGTGCACTGTCACACCAGGTGTCCCTTCTGTCCACCCATGGCTGTTCAAGCTCTGAATTTAAGGAGGAACAATTTGTTTTTAAGATGGGTTAAACACAGAAGGTCAGTCACACTGATCTGTCAGACTTAATGGTACAGGATCACCTTTAGAGACAATGGCTGCTGAGACAGGAACAAAAATGCCAAGACCAGGTATTTCTAGGACCACACAGCTGGCTCCTTTTAGGCTTTTGGTCATTCTATGCAGGCTGTCCACAGCAATCTGCTGTTACACCTTTATCTCTGCTCTTTTCTGGACTCTGTTCTCTTTTATGTGTCTGCTCACTGGTTGCAGCATATGTCCATTTTGCATTCTTCCTCCTTGAAAATCTGTTCAAGATAGAAAGCTTAAAAAAACATACTCTTCAAGCTTAGAAATTAGAAGATTATTTAAGCATGTTAAACCTGGGTTCTGGGCTATGTAGTTCTTATTATTTATTTGTTTATTTATGAGAAGAATTTTAGAAGCACCCAAAAATAATCTGAAAAACATTTCTGTGATCTAGGAAAGGGGCTGTGCTGATTAGTCTTAAATACAGCCTTCTCCTCCCCTCTTACCAGAGGCTTCTGATAGTTAATGCGTAAGAGGTAACCTCTTTCAGTTTGGCAAAATAGCAGGATCCTTAAATCTGTTATGAAGATATACAATTTTAGTCCACTAGTTATGCCAAATTTTAGAGATAATAAATGGTTTTTTAATAGGCTGATGTGTATGGAAAGAATGAATCGGCAATGACCAATGTAATCTCCAACCCTAATATATTTTGTGATTGAATCTTCAGTACTGGATTTTTACTAGAGGCAATTTTATATTTTGCTTACTAAAAATATCCAAGGGATTTGATGTGATCTGTGTAGCAGAACAGTATATAAATTTCCTAAAGCCCTGAGGATAGTGTTCTGCTGATGTTGCTGTTAGACAATATGCATGAAGGCGCATCTGCCATGGCTTTTTCCCTGGCCCGTGGCTCCAGTGCTGCAGGGATGGAATAACAGAATGTCTTAGCGCAGTGCTGCCATAAAAAACATCTTAGGCCAGGAGGCAGTTGGAGGTGGGGAGGGACACATCTGTAAGGTGTCGATATATAGCACTCCTCCGGTGAGCCTAGTACCAGCCATTGCTTCAGGCATGTTTGAGTATCTCTTCCATGCTGCTGGCATTGTCTTGGTGCACTGGGATAGAAATGCTCATGCAGGGATCTCGTGTTTGGTTACCCCAGCACATACTGTTTCTGAGATGTTACCAGGACTTGGTACTTCTGAATGTCCTACAGCCAGCCCCAATTCCCTCTGTAATTAGGTTAATTTTACTCTAAGGGCCTCTGCCTGCCTCTTCTCTCTAAAGGTAAAAAGTAATATCTGTACCTGTCTGCAGTGTGCTTTGGGGAAAACCGGGAAATGAAGTGATTACTTTAGCATAGGCACCTACGGTTCATTTTGCTTGAGAAGTCCTCTTTTTGCTGTAAGATTTCTTTGGCAATAATAGAATAGTATTTATTACAATTAATGATGTTTTAATGGGCCATGTGGTATGTGGAATGGAAGTGGGCTCACCATGCCATGGCAATGGAAACACAGCAGTGTTCCCTGGGTGGTACATTCTGGACACAGCTCAGGATGAGAGGATTCATCTGAGACCCTGACTATTGAGATTTTGGGAATTGTGACTTATTCCTGTAAACAGTATTAAATTTGACCCATGATGCGGCCCTGCTTGCCTCCGCAAATTTAACTGTTGTTGTTAGTTGTACACAGATTGATCAGTTTACCTTGACGCAGTATTTGCAGAGCTGTAATTACAAGCGAGTGCTTACAGCGTCAGTAGTCGTGGAAAGCAATGTATGTGGGGTTTTTGCAGGTAATAAAATGGAAAATCCAATTTGCAATTGCAAAGCAAGCCCCTGAGTGATACATGGTCTTCATAGCAGCACTGGTCAGGGGGTTATGGCTAATCACAGTGCCGGCTTGCTTCCCTGGTGGCCTGTGCCTGAAAACTGAATAGCGAGCAGTGTGAGCCTGCGCCTTGAGCCAGCATAGATTTAGACACACCAGTTTCTAGCTTATTAGGTCCTCTTTGTCATAGTACTTAATCCTCCTTCCTGATCCTTGTTAGAACAGGGCTGCCAAGTCCCTTAATAAAGGAGATGGGTGCAAGGCTCCTAACGAGGCGCACTGAAGCATGAGGCAGCGAGGGCAATTGCTGTCTGACTGACAGAGGGGTGAAGTGCTCCCTGCCTGTTGTTATTTCAAAAGAACAGGCCCCAGACAGCTGACAGACGAGTGTGCTGAGGTAATGGTAACTTGTTGATAGGCCGATATGAGATGCATGACAACTTCTCACGCGGTATAATGGTCTGTCTGTACACTAATTGTGTTAACCCTTTTTATGGAGAGCAGCACGTCAAGAATTAGCTGTAATGTGGAACATGCAACTGAAATGGCCAGCAAGCACACAGCTTGCAGTAGCTCCCATAGCATGCGTGTTCATGCAGCTTACACAAGTGCCTTTAGTTTTTAAAAGCTAGCACAGCAGGTTGATTTCAGATTTCTCTGACAGCTTGACTCAGTCAGTCTTCAAAACCTTGCAATTTTGTCTTTTGTTTCCCATAGCTAAAGATTTATTTTTTGTTTCTTTAGAATGCTGGGGGGGGGGGGGGGGGGGGTAGGCCTCTCTTCGTCATAAAATTCACAAAAATAAATGTAAAATGTAGCACAGATTTCTTATTTTGATTGAAAGAGCTCAAGAAATTATGTCAATGGCTGGATGGTCCTGGAATTCAGCCTGTCGTATCCATAGTCATGAGGAGTTTCAGCAGAGCATGTACAGTATTGTTTATGGGTGGTAAACATTTACAAAACGAACAAAAAAATCCCCAAGAAAACCCCTGATAGGTATCTTACCTATTCAGCTGGCAGGAGGACTTAAAACCGGCATGTTGCAAGAATGACACTTTTTGTTTGTTTTTCACAATATAGAGAACTATAACCACAGATGAGTGATGGGGTCTCAGTGCAAACAACATGCTGGCTACTGGGAAGGCAAAAGGCGTATTGGGCTTTGCTTGTTGACATGGTGCTTGGAACAGTGATCAACAAATGCTTTGAATGCTGAGCTTCGGCAGAGCAAGCTCCTGTCCTATTGTCATTCTCCTTTCACTCTTGCAAGTTGTGGGGAGGGCCCAAAACCTATGCACTGTTAAGCCCTGCTTAAAACTAATTTAATGGATAAATACTCTATGTACTGGGCTGAGTTCAATCCTGTTGAGCAATATGTGGTAGCACTGAAATTAGTAGGCCAGAATTGCATCCGTCATGGTGGGAACTGTTATGTCATCCTCTTCCTCTCCACTAAGACTGAAATATTTGCTTTTATTAAATATTTGCTTTTATTATGGTTGTACTCTGAAGCAAATGAAAAGTTTTCTATTCACAGTAGGATATTTCTTTTAAATATTCCATATTTCACACTTTCTTCCATATGCTGTTTTGTTTAATCCCTTCCAGGTAATTTGGATTTGACTGGTCAAAAGCAAGTCTTCAAAGCAGAGAACAATCCTTGGGTTACCCCTATTGCTGACCAGTTCCAGCTGGGCGTATCTCATGTTTTTGAATACATACGTTCAGAAACATATAAATAGTAAGTATTCACTTATATGCTGTGTCCGTGTTGTTGGTTTTTTTCCTGTAGTGTGTTTGACAGAGTGTTACCAGCTGTACCCTTCTTTCATAATTTGTGCAGTAGCTTGGTGTTCAGGGTAAATATGCAAACCTGTCCATTTATATTAGGGAATTTTGCTGACAAGAAGGTAAATAAAGATATAGACATGTTTGGAAAGCACAGAGACTATTTGATGTTGTCCTGCATTTGTTGTTCGTTTCCAAGAGCTGTTAAGCAACATAAGAGATGTAAAAGAGCAATCATGATAAGCCTTTGACAAGTACTAATTTTAAGTTGAAATAGATATTTGTAAATGTTTCTGGATGCAGGTTGTTATGGATGTGTCCAGAATTCAAACCTTGTTCAGTCTGGGTGGGTTTACAGAAGTCTACAACCCCAGTAATTCGAAATAGGTACTAGTGTTTTCTTCAGCAATGTAACTGGAAAAAAATACCTCTCACAGTTGGACTTCTTTATTTTAATTCAAAATTCTATGTACAAGTGCTAAGCATTTATTTAGGAAATTATGTCTTTAATCATTGACTGACTGAACTGAAATATTTCTTTTTAGTAAAAATTTCCATGTTACCAGTCGACAGTAAAACTTCAGATAGGAAGTTGCTTTTATGTATCTGGCAATAACCTTGATGCTGTCTTCCTAGAAGCAGTGCATGAAATTAAATGATCCAGCAATGGCTTTTGTAGACTGTTCTTCATTTACAGAATTTGAGTGAAAAGGATCACAGATGGGAGGGTGGTTACAAGAATTGTGTGTCTCAGAAGTGTCCTGATATTTATGCTGTAATATGTGTTCTCAAGATAGATTTATTCATAGATTTAAGTAGGTTGCAACACCCTTCTTCCAGTAGTACTAAGTACTACAGACATGGCGTAGGAAACCAGCTATCTCCTTAGACCATCCCTTCTCCACAGTTCATTCTGTAGCTGTGTCCAGGTCTCTTGATGGTTTGTAATATTTTTTTTGTCATCAGTTTTGTTTGTTTGCTGAGCAGTGTAGTTTAGGAACCTTCATGCACTTCTCACCACTCTGGGCAGCCACCATGAGGACAGCCAAGTTTCAAGGATTGAAGTGCAGTTTTGTGAATTTGGCTCACGCTCAGTTTGGTTGAGTAGGGGCTGTTGTTATGTATCTGTAATGGGGGGGGGGGATTATAACTATGAATATATTAAACTCCTCTGGCAACTTTCCTTGTGCAATCAAAATTGACATTAAAGATTCTGTAATTCATCACTTGCTCCACTATTGTTCTTTGGTTTAAATTAGCCATATTATGTTTGCTGTCTTGTTCTTTGCTGAGGTGTAACAGTGTTTTGTTGGCTAATGGGCTGATTTTCATTTTGTCCACAGTAAATATTTGAAGCCTTTGTAGTTAACAGTGTAAGCAAAATCCGACTGTAGACATTAATGGGGAAAAAAACAAAATTGAAGAATCTTTTCATAGCTCATTCATGGCCTCTACTTCAATCTTACAAGCTCATTCAGTTAAAATGACATTATTTTCAAAGATCAGTGATGAAAACCAAATGCATGCAGATGTTAATAATTAGATGATAGGGTTTTTTGTTTTGAGGTTTTGTTTGGTTTTTTTCCTGACTTTCAGGATATAAATATTTTATATTTAAACAATAAATTTAAAATATTTGTATAATTTTGTTAGGATCCCAGTAGCAACTTCTTTTTGATTCTTGACTGTACTTGTTTCACATGCTATAAATAGAGTGTGGATTTCATGCTGAAAAAAGATTGTCCTTTTTATTTCCAGTTTTCTTTAAATATGTGATCTGAGAATTACTTGGATGCCACCTGCTATATGCATTTTCCTGTTTGCATTTGATTTTAGGTGTTAAAACTCATAAGCAATGGCATAATCTAAGTAACAGGTCTAGTGGCATTATTGTGCACAAAAGCTGTGAATACAGAAGAAATGAAAATTCCTTTTTGTGATGAAATCTTGATTTTTTTTTTTTTTTTTTTTATTTTATTTCCCTGCTAACAGCTATAGACCTGCAACTTTCTTTTGCTTTCAGAGCCTACATCCAGGTAGTGTGTCTTTTTTCTCATTGGGCAAGTGGCAAGGTTGAGATGTGAATGTAGTAATTTCATCTCTAGATATCTAAGTAAAATTGATCTCTTGAGAGTTTTTTTGATCCATTCACACAAAAGAAAAATTTAAAAATTAATTTTCAACATTTGGTAGACCCACAGAGCTTAACTTTTACTCTGAGACAAAGCACTACAGTTAAATAGATGATTGGATAAATTGCTGATTAGATGACTTCACTTGCAACACTGAGAAGAGAGAACAGCTTGCATACGGTAGCAGCTGACAATCAGATCAGTAAGTTTACTTTCAGGTACTGGAAGATATGGACTTTCATAAACCAGGAGCTGTGCATCTATATAGTAGATGGATTTTGAGCTCCAAAGATAGTAATTGTTTCCTTGTGCCCATTGCATTTGCTGGAATTACTGATTTTACTTTGTTTACGTGTCTAGTGTAGTCTGTACTAGCTAAGAGAGAGGGTATACTCATACAATCACACATGCCAAGTTTCAGGGGCTTAGCAAGTTACATTTCACAAAATGGTTTATGCTAATACATTTTAATTTGTGTTTGCAATGACTAGAACATCATATTTACTCAGTTGCTGTTATCTTAGCCAGAAAGTGGTAACTCAGTAAGTCTTGGCAGTGTGCTCACTTGCAGTCATGTTACTAAACCTTCATAGTTCTACTGATGGCTGGCACAAGCTGTAACTATATGCAGCAGTCAATGTCAGAGATTTCCATTTGGATTCTGTGAGGTTGCCCTTGTGAAGCAACTACCAAACAGATCACAAACCTCTTCTTTCCTCTGTGAAATGTACTGGCTGTTTCAGTCATATATAGTGAAAAATTAGACTCCATTTTTAGCTTTGTCTTGGGATATTCATGCTCTAGTGATTAATTGACAAGTAGGGATGACACCTATAAGGGATGATTATATCTAAAGATAAAATGTCATTTGTCTCACATACTTCTACATTTTTACACTCCTCTTTTACTCATGCACCAAGAATATAACTGGAATTGCACTTTACTTAGAAGCGTGTTAGCCAACAGGAGCCTCAGATCAGCTCTTCTTACTTTGTAGTTTCTTTCATTTCCTTTAATTTCCTTACCTTTCATGAGAAATGATGCCAGGTGATTTTTTTTCAACCCTCATTTTTCAAGGAAGACATGTGCTGACAAAAAGATGGGCCATATATTGTGGCATAAAATGTGTGTGGAGGGGCTCTTAATTCTTAACAGGAAATTCAGCAGCTCTTGGCACTTTGCTGCTTTTGTTGGCTAAAATACGCCCACTGTACATGTCATCCTGTGACTGCATCATTTGGAAATAGGTCAGTTTGCCAAGTATATAATGATTCTTAATCTCTGACTGCTGTGCTAACTTTCTGAAAGTTAAGTTAGTAAGCTGAGTATTGGCTTTGATTCTATATATACTCAGGAGCTGCCATTAAACTCCCCATGTGGTGTCACGATGGTGTTGAAAAGCAGTTGAAGAACTTACTCAAACAGTAAAGGGTAATGACAACATCATCTTCTCAAAGGGCTTGACTAAATGTTTTATTTTTTATTCATGCCTTTAGTTAACTTTCAAGTGACCTTTATGTTGTAAACATATTCTCAAAAGATCTCTTCTAAGGTACTGATGAAGAGATGAGGTATTGTACGTTTTAGTGTTTACAGTGTACTTAGACAAGTGCAAACAGACATGTATGTTTGAAAGAAAATAGTGAATAAGCTCCTATGAAGAAAGGAAATACTGTGATGCTCCTCAGGATCAGTGTAAGGTAATTAGGGATTTATTAAGATGAGATAAAGCTGAGAGGTGCAGTTGGTACCACCGAGTGGGTTTGGTTACTGGCATTTACAGTACAGTTAATCCAGAAAGCCTCTCTTTGGGTACATTTCTGGCATCAGTCGCATGTTCCTGATCAATCTGCATGTAAAACTTGCCCTTTGCCTGGTGGTTCTTGTAACAAAAAAGTGTAGTGATTTTGCTTTTATCACAGCAAAGTCTTGCAGTCATCATCAACTGATAGTGTAATCTCAAATAAAACAAAATAATTTGCTGGGTCCTGAGTCCTTAAAATAGCATCTGGATTTCTAGCCTGTTTAAGCTGCTGTTAACGCTGCAATCACCTTTTAACACTTTATTTAATGATTGTTGTCTCCCTGCTTGACCTCCTTATTCCAGTGAGGCAGAATTATGATAGAACAGTCACTGTTTTTTAGGTTTCTAGAAAGCAGTTTTTCCCCATGAGGCAGTCAGTTTGGAGTCAAGAGTCTCAACAAGGTATTTTGTGAAAGGTAGTAAGTTGCACTTTTCACCTTTCCATCAGGAAAGGTGGTAGAAGAGCAAGCCATTTTAAAGACTGACACATTAACTCTTAGCAGAGGAAATGGTTTGACAAATGCTGTGCTGAGCATATATCGCTTGGCAGCATTGGAACATAGGTTTGCCTGGGCAGACTATTCTGTGCTAAGCATTGTAATTGAAAACCTGATTTTATCAGCAGTGACAGTCTGGAAAAATTAACTCTTGATTCAGTCCTCCATTTGAAGACAATCTTCCTGCCTTTCTTCTTGAAAATGAATTGTTGTACTGGACCCCCAAGATTACGTAGCAGCTATTTCCAGGGCAGCAGATGCAGGTCATGAAGTAAGAGATTCTTCTTCTGGGTTGTATTAAGAAAGTGTATTTCAGCATTTATTTTTAACAGCTAGAGGAGACTGGCAAGATACGTGGTCTAATGCACTAAAGTACAAACAGTATCCTTAAATAACTCCTGTTCTTATTCTACAGTTGTTAAACCTGTTTAATTTCAGCTGCATGAGTGGTGCTGTCCAGGTTGTGAAGATGATGATCAGTAAAACCACCTATCCCAGAGTGGAAAAAGAGGTCAAAGAGGGGGGAAAAAAATAAAAATCCATGTGCTGGTGGTTGGGAAGCATGCTGGGGAAGTGGGAATTACCAGCAGCTGAGATGGAGGCATCAGCAGATTGAACCAATAGGAGAAAAGATTGTCCTGGAATGGTGTTACTTGTGCAGCACTGTCTTGGACCTGCAAGAACTTATTTATGTTAGCACAAAGAGCAGGAATACTTAGGTGACATTTGGTGTGATGACACAAACCTAGCAGCACAGAGGAGAATTAGCATGCCCCACAGGAAGAATTAACAGGTGAAAAGGAAGCCTTGAGTGTATTAGTTAGAGGTATTCTGTGAGCCACCAGTGGGATATGCTGGAGTGAGGGGAAGAGAAAGAGAAGCACAGTCTCCAGAGCTGGGTTAAGAGAGTGGAAATTTTCCAGTCCAGAAAAGAAAATATTACACAGTTCTGGTTGTGATGTTCACGAAAGATGAATTCAGGCAGGAACAGGCAAAGTGAGATAGGATAATAGGGTGATAAAAGGAATGAAGAGCAAAGAGGAAATTTAAAAGGTATTTGGTTTGTTCAAAGCAAAGGCTGACAACCGAGATCACTGGTCATTGCAAGGGAAATAGGGAGATTCCATTTAAGGCATTAAAAACAGGAGGACATAAGAACAAATATAAGCAAGTTGGTCAGGTATATATTTGAAGGAAGTTCTCTAATTATTAAGGGAGCAAAGTTATAGCCTTCTGATAGAAATAGCCTTCTGACAGAAGAAACGAAGGCCAAGAACTTGTTTGTTTCAAAGTGAGTGCTGATCAGTTTGAGCAGGAGGATATGACGTGACTGCTTGTGGCAGAGGACGGCATGTCTGTGATGCAGGCAGACCTTTGTACTCATCTTTGTATTCATCTTTGTATTTGTCTCTCATGATTTTTGAATGCAAAATTCAGATGACACTGCCCATATATATTAAGGTAACTGCACAGTACAACTGACATTAAGCTAAGAGAGGCAAAGCTCTGTTGTTGGTTAATATAAATACAGGAACAGTCAAAATGATATTTTGCCGTATTTGATAACTTGTTCAAATAAATATGTAAGGCAGTTCTGTGCAGTAGCTGAAAATGACTATTTTTTAATAACCCAGTAGTTACTTGTTATTATATATTCATTAGGAAAAAATCATTCAGGGTTATAAAAATCTTCCTTTCTCTGCTTAGATGCATAGAGAAAATGCTTCTTTTTGACTGTCTCCAAGTAAAATTAAGTAACTCCTTGTATTATCCAGTAATTATCTCATCTTGTAACAATACCGAAAAGAACAGAATTGAGTATGGTATGATCTCAGAAGTAATTTCTAATGGTGAGTAATTTCTGGATCCAGGAGGGAAATAAAGACCATAGAGAGGAGCACATGCAAATTGCTTTCAACATCTAATGTAGATCTGATTCAGAAGTGTGCGGTTGGATGCCTCAGCTGTTTGTATGATGCACAGAGGTCGGTGAAGGTTTAAAAGACTTGGATAGTGTGAGTCTGCCCTGCCTCTCTAGAAAAATAGGCCATAATAAATGCTATTTTCCTTTTTTCATTTTTCTTTTGTCACTAGTCTTATTTGGTAGTTCATGGAATAGAAGGCTTCATGCATTAATTTTCTGTTAGGCTTAGCTCTACAAATACTTACACTTCTAGAACAGGTTATTATCATTGTTCCTAGAGAGATTGCTCTTGTGCATGTGCGCATAGGATGAACCTGTAGTAGATGTTACTTTTACCTTCTCATTTTCACAGTGTGGTTGTCCTGGGCCCTCTACAAGACATAAGGCTTTGTGTCCAACAGCCCATTGCTGGTGCTCACTTCTATATTTCAGTGACATTTTAGCCATTTTATGGCTAACTTTACCATTTGGCCCCTGATGCAGAGGCACTGTCTGTGCCAGCTGTGACCTCATGTACTTCAGCTTGCTTTCAAAGACTGGGTAAAGAGAGTGAAAAAGAGATGACCTCAGTGATCTACCTTAGGTGAGAGTCTTTGAGATGTTGCATCTCCTGTGAAAATGAACTCACAGCAAATTAACCTTTGCTCAAAGGATGGCAGGAAGCAAGATCCATCATAGCTAAGAAATAAATAAGTCTTAACAATCCTGGTTCACGCATTTTGGTCACGTACCAGTAAAAAGTTTTAATTAACCAATAAAAATCTTTTGCCAGCCTGATGTGGGGAAATATAAAAATGTCATTTACATTTTTTTTTCTGTTTTATCAAAGGCATAGTACTGTGTATTTTATATGAAAATACTGATTTGTATTCCAACCAAATGTTGTATTTATTGGCTGTATTTTAAAAATTGATAAATATATTAGTGCATTATTTCCAACAGAGAAAATAGATGACTCAGAGTCCTGACATCTTTAGACAACATTTACATGCAAATCTGTAACTCTTCCTTAAAAAAGAGCAAACTGGAACCCATGTTGAAAAATAAACAGGAAAAACAGTATCTCTGTATATTTGTGTTCATATATTACTAAGATGGATATGTAATAAAAACAAAGCTATCGCTGATGTATCTGACAGATATAGATACTGCACATATAAATATTGGTCCAACTTACTGATATTACTGTTCCCTCTGATGTGAACTTTCATATAAAGTTTAGAATGTTATGCAGTAATCCATTTACCATATCAAGGATGATAACCCAGGGCTTAAGTCACTGGGGCAGATGTCTAGGGCGGTGTTAGAAGTGAATTGGAATGAAGTGAACAAAGTGCAGAAGCTGAGGATTTGATGAAACCAAGGCAGGAAAGCAGTAACAGTAGGATACAGGATTTGAGTAGGGAAGCAAGCAAAGTTGCATCTAACTATAGGGCAAGGCAAGACCAGTAGTTGAGTTAAAAATCTGTGGTAATTATGGTAAAAATCCCAAATGAGAAACAGATAGGGATGTGTCAAAGAAAACAATAAGAAAGGGAATCAGGGACGGGTTAGGGTTCAGGCAAGCAAATTGTGAGATTTACAGCTGTGAGCAAGCATCACCCTCAGCAGGAAAATGGTAGGTGAGATTGAATAAAGTATATGTAGTAGCAAAGAGGGCTGATCCAATGTGGGGTCTGTCTTTTTAGGCTATCTTTGAGCCCTTTTCTGAACTATGATGGTCAGATTATTACTAATGATGAAGGGAGGGAAGTCAAGTTCTGTGTTTGGCACAGGCGGGATGATCTTTTAGGGAAGATAAGTTATTTCTCAGTTCATTAAGTAGGAGCCTGACCAACATTTTGTTGTGAGAAATGGTTTTAAACCTCCAGGCCTGTGAATGTGCGCTCAGAAGGTTTAGGAGGCTTGACTTACAGAGTCTGGACTCAGCATAGTTCAGTCTTTCAGTTGTGGCATAGGGAAATGCCAGAAAGGGACAGAAGTGTTAGTATCCTTCTCACATCAAGGAAGGCAAATAGAGCAAACTGGGTGATTATGACCTAATTTACTCTGACATCAGTTTTGGGTTAAATAGTGAAAAGAAGACATGGGATTCTACTAATGAAGATCTACAGAATGTGACTGTAGTATGGATATAATTCATACAATTAAGACATGGGTATGATTTTGGGAACTGTTTCCTGAAGAAACATTATAAATTTGGTTGGTCAAAGCAGTTTTTTAATTACGTAGAATTTTGTGAACCATTCAGCTTGTAGAGCTGTACAATGTTCTCATTGGAAAATTAGCACTGTATAATTGCCATAAAACACTCAAGAATTAACAACCGTCTCATAGGTCTTGGGAGGTAGTTGCTAACAAGGACATTTCTGGTGAGGCCCACAGAGGTCTGACCTGGCACTGTTCAACGTTCTCCTCAAGTATTTGGAAACAAATATGCAGTTATTTCTGATTAAAAATTATATTGGAGCTGGAAGTTGGTGAAAGACCACAGTGAAAATAGGGGCTGTCCTGGATCACTTAATGAACTGAGCCTGTGCTTGTTGTATTTTAGAACAGCTCAAAGAAGAGTTATATATCTGTGAGTAAGGTGTTCAGGTTATACCACACATTGTGGTTATGACTACAGGAGGAAATAAAAAGGAGCGAATACTGCTTTCCAGAAAACAATTGGCTCTGAAAAATGTTTTAAGAGATGTAATATAACTGAAGTGCGCTGTCAGTTCACAGTTCAATGCTATATCTGAAAGGCCTAAAAGAAGCCTTGGGTTGATGAGTACAGAAATAGTATCTTACTACTTTCAGCATCAGCTGATGCTGATACTGAATTCAGTTCTGGTATTAGTAGTCTTAAAGGGGTGTTAAAAATGTGTTTAGCTACAGACACTTCAAAATTATTTAAGAGTGTACGTCAAGCAGATTAAGAAAAAGAAAGCAAGGTACAGCCTTGTAAAAGGATGCTTATTAGGGTGAGCTGCCAGGGAAAGCAGCAGATTCGTTTTTCTGTCATTGCCCTCTGATTGCTTCAAGATGCTTCCTGGGAAAATTTGTTTTAGAGCAATATCTTGGTATGAAAGCTATTGTATGAACCGTGATGCCTTTTAATATGTTATGCATAGTGTGCAAAGATGATGAACTGTTGCCTGATTTTTAGACTCTACCAGAACTGCCACTGTTTTAAGGCTTCGTATCCAATAGTGTGCTTTTCTGCTGTAGCTCCTGTGAGCAGGTTGCGTCCAGCTCCTCATCTCCAATGGATTCAAGGGGTTTACTCAACATTTCTGAGTAGTGCTGCTAACGAAAGGCAGTATGTCCAATAAGAAACTTGACTGATATTCTCTGAGGGTGCTTCACCTAATTTTCTTTTTTCTGTTGTTTTTTGGCAAGGATATTGCAGGGAACAAAATTTGGACTTTACAGTAGGTAACAAAAAGGATAGAACATTTTAAAGAAAATCCTTGAGACTGCAACAGGGAGAAGAATAGATAGAGCAGGAAACACTACTAGTTGAGAGCTAATGTGGAAAACATGTAGCAACATGGGTTTTCTGGTAAACTTGTGTAGCTAACAGTAAGTAGCAGTAAGCCTGTTAACCCTTTGTATTCATCAAAATCCAGTTGATTTGCTTTCTTGTTTTCTTCAGTTTGATTCTTTACAACAAAACAAGAGTTACTGCACACGTTTGCTGGGTTTATTTTGGGGATAAATTAAAAAGTGGGACTTTTATAATCAAGCAGAGCTGTCTGCAATTTCTAACTCTATGCAGTCATATCTGTTTTATTACACACTGGCTTTTATTGAACTCCAGTTTCTTATTTCAGTCCTGCATTATTTGAGGTTTTTTTTGTGAGTGCTAGCAATTTCTTTACTCTCCTTGTGAAGGCTATCAGTTAGAGAAGTGTCCCTAATTTTATGATTGTCTTTATCAACTGTTCATCCAGTGGAAGGCTGAGGTAGGACTGATTCTGGTATAATTTGCTGGAGCCATTTGTATTGCAAGCTCTGATAAACTTTTTAACAGTCATGATTTTGATTCAGGAGGCATTATTGCCATCTGGTTTATATGTGTTTTTTTACAGCCCCTTATACCTAAAGTAGACTTGAAAAGTTATGATCAGATTTTGTTTTAAGTTCTTGCTATTAAAATTAACTTTTTCTTGAAAAGTATAACCTGAAAATCAGAAGCATCTACTGTATGTGACACAGGATTTCTCAGTTGTGCATTTCAGTGCTTACTTCCATCCAGACTCTCAGTCTTGCATTTCAACATTTTATCCAAACAATAATTGTCTTTCTGTTAAAGCTGGGGATAGTCAGATTTAGGTCCTGTTTAGGCAAGTCCTTTTGACTGCAGCTTTGCAGTGGCTTTTTTCTATTCTGTGCCCAACTACATTAATAATTTGAAAATCTGGTGTACTGAAAATTAGTATCATATAACCCAGGAAAAGAATATCCTGTAGTGTTTCTCCTTTATTACACTTAGTTGGGAAACCGGGGAGAGAAATTACAGTCTAAAGTGAAGTATTCAGTAAGCAAAATGACTTGGGATACTGGTCATTCCAATTGTTCCAGCTTCAGCAAATCAGTAATAATAAATGCAAGAATATTAGGCTTTTTCATAATTTTGCCAGATGTTTTAAGAAGCTGGCTCCAGTGCTAGATGCAAACAGCAGCATTTATTTCACTGAATGGGGAACGGTGATTCCCTGAATCCTTTCTGTTGTCTGTAAAGCCCACTTATAAATTTATAATCAGATAGGTTTTCAATCCTACAATCGTATATCTTGCAACAAACTGTTGTCACATTATGGTAAATATATGCAGAAGTAAATGGAGCAAATCCTAAGTGCAGTGCTGTAAGTATTGTTCCTCTTGACAGGAAAAGGATAAATTTGATCACTGTTCATATATACCCAGATCCCTACCGCTCTCTACTCTCCTGCTCCAGTGTCTAGTTTTGTGGGACTTTCTGCATGTTAAATGTTTTGGGGAGTTATCCAAGGGATGAAAGTTGGGACCACAGATTCTAGGACTCTTTAAAGATGCATTGCAAGAACCTGATACATGCAAAAGCCCCAGAAAAAAATGGGATTTAGGGACCTTTTTAAAAGAATGGGATTTAGGCACAGATATATATTTGGTGGTTTTGACTCCTAAAATACAAGTGAGTTTTAGTTACAAAAGCTGCAACTCTGAGAAGATGGGGTTTAGACACCTTTCAACTGGATGTAATTTCCAAGCTAAACTTTGAATGTTTTGATTATTGTTTGATATTCTGCCTCCCTTTCATTTCTTGGCTGTCCCAAATTTAGATTTACTCTTAATGTTGACTTTTAAAAAAGGAAAGGTATGCAAGGACTGACAGTGATGATCCTGAATATAAATTATATCAAGCAAATTGATGCAAGATAAAATTACCAAATCAACCTTTTTTATTTTATATTTTATGGAATATCTAATGTATGTTTGGCAGTAATTTACTCTTGCACATGAATTTCTGACAGTTTCGATTCTTTGGGCTTATTAATCAATGTAGTCAGCACCAGAGCAATTTTTATGAGACTCCCTAGTCATCAAAAATTTATTATCAAATAAATCAAAGAAACAACTAGCATCTTAATAGGGTGAACAAAGTGACATGTAAGAGATCATTCAAGACTACATATTTTTGACACTTGTGTATTGCATTTACTGCTAGGGTCAGAGGTTTTGTTTGCACTTTCATTAACATACTCATCACTGTGACGCTATTGCTTCCTTTTGTGCTAGACTTTTCTTCCTTCGTTTTTTTATGTGTATGTATATTTCATGTTAGAACTATTCTGGTAAAGCATGAAACTTCTATGTAAAATATGGTATAGAGCTTTAATTAAAATCTGAAACTTTTATAGTGAGAGGCAGTAGATCATGGGCACTTCAGGAGCAGGGTGGGATGGAAGCAGCACTGGCATGCCCCAGATACGCTTCAGTCTCTGATCCCATTGCATAAGGAGCTCTGATACTCCTAGTTAAACCTCTAGTGTCTTATTTGATAGTCTTTCTCCTTTCTGAAAAGATACATGCTTCTAGTTTGGTATTTTAAGAAAAAATATCTGGTCACACTTCTTGGGGCTGTTATAAGAAGTAAAAGGAAGCTGAATACTTCCCAATCTAGCTATTTGCAGGTACATATGCCACGTAGCAACAGAGGTTGGGGAGCTGATACAGCTGGAATCTAATTGTTTGGTTTGGCTTTTTTAGTCTGAATTACCTTCTTGAAGTCAATGCCTGGCAGCTAGCACTAGTCCAGAAGGCAGCAGTGCGCAGCCGTAGAAGAGGTAGCCCACTGGGGTAAGCTTAAGTTGGAAGGGATGGTTGCATGAGCCCCTCAGCTGTGCACCTAGAGGCATGACAGGGAGACCCTGAGTCCTTACATGCATTTTTTTCACTTCATGCACCAAATTAAGCAAACCTCCTGTGCAGAGAACATAAGTGCTTTAAGAACTTGAAAATAAAACCTCCCCAACGTCAGTGAACGAATGGGAAACCTGGATTTGTCTATGTGCAGAAAATAGGGGGAGGGAGAAACTCCTGAGAGACTGTATTTCACATGAACCTGGTGATGCTAAAAATCTGCAAGTCTCATTAGTGGAGTTCTTGTAGCTAGGTTTCTTATGTTTTGCCTAATAAAAAAAAAAAATTACTGAAGGGGAGATTGGATTTATTCTATGTTAATCACCAGAAAGGATGTTTCTGGATGGCTACCAAGCAATGCCAAACTGTGAAGAAAAGAAACTGTACCCTCTTCTACCCAATGCATGCTTTTACAGAAGAAACTTATTTAACTTAACCATGGGTTGTTTTTTTTTTCTGTGTTTGTAGACCTAAGTATGACTGAAAATACAGCTGTCTGTGGGATGAGCGGCTTACAGAAACACTGTTGTCTTGTAGCTCTTAAAGTTTATCTCCCTGGTCTGATTCCAGTTCAAGTGAGTTATGGCTGAATGTGGTTGCTGTGGGTTGCTCACTTAGCAGTGTATGTAAGGTATAAGGGAATGAGATATAGATCTCATAGGTACATAGATATAGCTCTTACAGATCATATTTTAAAGTTGTGGTTTCAAAACTAATTATAACATCCAGTTATCTGGATGTTGTTATAAGTTATTAGGTTAACATCTGTCTGCAGCTGTGCATTTCCTCTAACTCTCTTTAGCAGCCTATTTGCAGTTTCATCTGTGTGACTCTTACTTCAGGAGTAGATTTTAATCTTTTTAATTTTGAGACAAATCTATGATGAGACAAAGCTGGTGTGTTTCTCATTAACCTATCAAAATAACCGTCTCTACCTTTTGTATGGCTGTTGCTCAGCAGCATTTGCATTCAGAACAGATTTAGACAATGGCTCAGGAGGCTTGCTTGAAATATGTGTGTATTTCAGAGTACTCCCAGAGCAAGCTTGGAAGCATCCACTGGATGATAACAAAGTGGGAATTTGAGATCCAAGTCTTTCTATAAATTGGAGAGGTATCAGGAAACTGACAAGGCATAAATTAGAATCCTAGTCGCAGATTCCATGTATACTTTAGTGACTTCTTCTCACGGATCTCAAAGCAACCTAACTTTGGTTTAAGGCCATAGGTTTTTAAAGGTCATACCAGGCTACTGAATTCATATACAGTAAAGAAGAATGTATATCCATTTTACCATGGAGAATCTGCAGTTTAGGTGGCTGGTAGGAAATCAACCAGTCAACAGCAAGCTGGCATTAGAGCGCACTGTTTGCTCCATTCATTGGGAACTCTGTTCACTTCATTCCTATTGTAAAACCTGCATGGACAGACCTTCATTTTCCATAACTTGATGAAGGTTCTCAAGTGCCATAGATAGGAGAAACGCATAACGATTACCCTTTCATCAATACACAGAGTTCAAGTGGGGTTGGTTGCTGCTCTTGAGGTCCGAGATCCCACAGCTCCTTCTATAGCACCTACCACTGATGAAAAGGGTCGAGATCTGCTCTAATCAGTAGTACGGAGAACGTGAGGGACAGATGACTCTTTTTTATGAGGTGCCCTGCATTTCTGTTAGAAGATGGAAAGGATGAATTCTGTTCAGTGTATTTGGGTACTTACTGTACCTGGCCTCATGCATCTGAAGTGGTCTCTGGTGTGACACGATATAACTGAAAGAGATGATTCAAAAAACAGTTTTACATGGGTACATCAGATCATGCTATATTGTTCACAGATTTCTCCACCATCAAGCCATTTTTATTTTTCTTTATCCTTTTTTTTCTTTAATTAGTAATATTGACTCCTTTTTCTTTGTTTGTTGATTGACTTCAATTTGCAGTTTTACTCTGGGAATTGAAACAAGATCGTTTCTTTCTGAAGCTGGGTGAAATTTTGGGAAATTCAGTCGGGCATTTCACAATTTAGATTTTGATTAATTTGTTTACTCTTTGCTTCAGTTTTGAGAGTATTCTGTAGACACATGCCGAAAAAAAAGATTTTAATCTATTCTGGAAAAGTTGGTTTGTCCTGCTTTCCTCTTAAGTACGGTCCTATTTATATGATGAAATGCTACCAACTAGATAGCCCTAGAGATTCAGCAGTGCTTATGATGAAAAGCTGGCTGATAGCTGTTTATCAGTTCCAAGTGATTCACTGCATAGATTCGTAGCTTTGGAGATGGCAAGTACATGTCTGAGTGTTGCAATAATCTGCACATCCCATGTTGTTTTATGGAGGAGACTGCAGGTAAAGGTTCTTATGGACCAACTTGAAATCAACAGATGCATCGTATTAGACTAGTGAGAGTAACCTGAACACTCACAAATATTTGACAGTTCAGTTTGCAAAGGTAAACACCTTCCTTTCTTATACTGGTGTTTTTTGTTTGCATTCCCACTGGATTATGGCAGCAGTGATGCTTGCTCCTTTTTCTGAAGATTTACTTTTATAAGTATCGAATTGCTTGATTATTATTGTTTTCACTAGTATTTGCCTATGGGCATACAAATGCCTGGTATTCTGTGGTGTTACGAATGGTAGTTAAAACTTAATATTCCATCTGCTTGGCAACTTGTGTGTCCACTAATCTAGATTATTATTCATAAACTTAGTTTCGTGCTTTATTATGCTTAATGTTTAGTTTTAATCATCTGATACTTGGTTTACTAGAGCCATATTTGCCTACATTTACAAAGTAAGTACTGTGAGTTGCTTTCATTACTTCCTCACTGAAAAAAGTATTAACATTTATGTATAAGAAAATGAGACCCTCGTAAGAAGGGTGAAGGTTAGTCATTCTCTTCCCCTGTAAGGGATTGATTTGTGATATTAGATAATACTAGGACATACTTCACACAAGATCTTCCTTTCCACAGAAAAATTTCACAGGCAGTGAAGTTGGGAATCGGAAAGGCCACTTTCACTACAGTATTCTTACTTTGGCAGGGGAATATATGCGTGAGCACTAACGAGTATACTGGAGAGGTGAGGAGCCTGGATTAAGATAAGCTAAAACACCTCCTGTGTTCCTGATGGGAGAGAGGTGAATTTCTAACGAGGTGTGAGTTTATATGTTTGTGGTGTATGTGTCTGTGCACACACATCTATCCATAAATATTCTCTCACGTTCCTGTATATATTTAGTTTACTGCTGAAATCATGTATTGTTCAGTAGATGCAGCCATTAACTCAGTTCCATTTTATTCTTTTCTGGGAAGAAGGATGGATTTGGAAAACAATGGACATTGCAGTGTAGAAGTCTGTTAGCACGAAATAAAAATACAAATGGTGTTAAAAATAAATGTGTAAAAATAATATTCAGAATACTGAAATGATCAAAATGAATCATGGGAGGAACTGATGCAAAATGCAGGTGTTGCAGAATCCAAATTATTATATTCATGGGGATCATAATTATTTAATTCTAGATATATAGGCACTGTGGTGTATATAGCCTAAAATGTATTGCAGGTTTACAACTCACTAGCCGTTTTATGTGGCAGAATGTAGTCTTTGCATATTTATTAAAATTATTCGTAACTCGTGCTGCCTACATGAACTGCTCTATTCTTCTGTCTTGCTTCAGTATGTTATGTGAACCATTTTCTCATGACACAGTAATGGAAATTTGTCTAAATTCTAGAGTGATCTATGGGGCATTTTCCGAAACTCCCATCAGCGTCTCTTAAAAACATGTATTTGCAGTTTACATTTAACAATGTTTTCAAAGGGTTTAGTAGCAATAAATATTTTCTATATATAATTGTGTGCTGCTTTTGTTAAAAAAAAAAAAAGGTTATGTTTAGGTGAAAAAGGGATATACATTGAAAAAAAGTTAGAATAGGCATTTAATTACATTTTCTGTGCTTATCCATTCTCCAGCTTCTTTTACAGATATCATAGAATGGCGAAACATGTTCACAATGTGGTTTTATCACCTTCCCCACAGATATCCCAGCAAAGTTCTAAAAATCAATTATATACCTACTGAGTATGTGGTGTCTCACCTTTGTTCCCCTGTATTGGTCATGGAAACAAGACTTTTTCCAAGGGTGGCTGTGTGACAGCGGAAAGCAGGATGGGAAGGTTTTCAGGCTTTGTGCCACTCTGATATGCAGTTAGGGTGACTATAAAATAGTCACAGTTGCCTTATCTGGTGGCAGTTGTACACACAATTGGCTAATTTGTGTATACAGGTACGGCATCATTATTTCCAATAGAATTCAAACAGAAGTCTGCCTGTACCAATATCCAGAAATAAGCTGAGATTGTACATCTTGTGTATCTTATTTTGTCAACCATATTTGGGTTTTTTTTAGGTAATTTGGAAGAGCACAAGAAGAAAAAGTTTAGTTTTCAGAAAGAAAAATTTAACTTAAAATATTTCCACATTAGGAGTGTAGAACAGTTATAAGTTGTTTGGAGCTTGTTGTGTAGAGTCATAGAATGATTTGTGTTGGAAGGGACCTTAAAGATCACCCAGTTCCAACCCCCCTGCCATAGGCAGGGGCCCTTCCTACTAGACCAGCTTGCTCAAAGCTCTGTCCAACCTGGCCTTGAACACTGCCAGGATGGGACATAAAAAGAAAATGTAAAAAAAAGTGTAAAGCTGAAGGAGCGTGATACTGTAGCTGGAATGTTTTGCTGTATGATGGATGCCCTGGAAAGGGACTGCCATTTGCATGGTGGTGCAGCATCTGTAGTGAAATTCTGCACAAACTGTCAGATGGACACTTTCCATTTGATTAAATATGTCTTGGTGGAGAATAAAGGAAGAGTCCTTTTTTATGTATTATTATTTCATGTCTTGCTGGAATATACCCAGATTCCCATTTATAATTAAACGGAAAACAGTTAAAGAAAAACGTGTTAGCTCAAAAACTAACCATGACAAATTGCTTTGTGAGCACCACTGCCATGACCATGCTTTGTCCACAGAATGCCTGAGGTACAGCAGTTGCTTTACATTCAGACAGAAGACACAGTCTCAGCTGTGTGCTCCGGGCTCCCAGAGAAGGGCAGCATGAATCTGTTTATCAGAGGATTTTGCAAAGCATCAAAATTGTTTGTACTCCAAGGGGTGCAGGATATCCTCTTGCAAGATGAAGGTCTTCCACATAGGCATAGTGCTGCAAATAAAATGGGAAAAAATGAGAAATAAGGAAAGCTAGAAGAAAAAAAAAATGCAACTACGTATGTTTACCATATTTCTCTGGGGAGGTTTCTGGCTGGATTTGCTGGCCAAGTGGAAGTATCCATAAGGAGAAATCTGGGGTGGTTGTTTTTTTGGTTGTTTTTTTTTTTTAACCAGCCTATTTATCTACTTTCTGTCTGAGCTCACCCTTACAGAAACTAAATACAATACCTTTCTGTTGTGATATTTGTTGACTTAATTCCTGTGCTCAAATGTTTGGGACTGTTATACTGAGGTTTTGGGGGCTGCCTTCTGTTTTAACTTTTCAGCAGAATAACATGTGAGAAGTCTTCTTTCTCTGCAGAAAGTGAGACACTGTGGTTCAAGCCAGTAGGCTTACAGTGGAAGCGTGTTACTCAAGTTCATTATGTCTTGGGCAGAACAAAAACTCTCACAAATGACTCCTGTGCCTCTTCCCAACCTAAGGGTGTTGTGTTGTAATGGTCTGTACATGTGGGTGTGCTTCTCTGAAGCAATGGGATAAGAGAAATCAATTCCCAGGTGGTGGTTGCTAGTAATTTTTGCTATAGCAGGTGAACAAGATAAATACCTGAAGTGACTGGATTCCAAAACCTTATACAGCCAGATAGCTGCCAGTGTCAAACTATGTACTGGTTTGAGGGGTGACCCAGACAGGCAACAGAGCAGTGCATGACAAAGTACCTCAAACCCTCTGTGACATTGTATTTTGCACTACAGTTAGCAAAATGGTTTTCCCTGTACGCAAGTGTAGGTTTTACACCTCTAGTTGGGCAGCAGCTTAAGTGAAACACACGGTTGTCTGAACAGCCTCACCTTTGTGTTCTGCCAGCACACGCCATGTAGATAAAAGATGCTTGATGGGCTTTTGGGGAGTTTTGTTATTGGAAGTAGTTTCTCTCTGGATATCCAGCACAAAAAAAGAGGCAGACTGTCTGGAAGCTACTGAGAGACCAGGACAGGCTTGTACTTACAGGCTAAAAGTGAGCCAGTGGCATTAATTTCCTTGCTAAGTCTTGGCAAGCAGTGACACTTCCTACTACCTGTGGGTTTCAGACTCAAGGTTTACTGTCAGCACAATTGTTTTGGGGGTGAAAGATGGGCCACTTGGAAAGCTTAACCTTTCTTTTCTCCTTCAGATAGGAGATAACCCTTTTTCCTCTCAGACCAACACATCAGCTCTACCAGGGGAGGCTGAAAGTTTTTCAGACTTTTTCCAACCAACATAATAGACAATTTGAGCCAAAAACTACCCTTGGTCAGCCCTTTTTTAACAGCAGCCAATGAGATACTGTCATCAGTTTTATTCTACCCTTTGCTTTCCTGTGAACCTGCTCCATTGAAGGAAAATGCTTAATGCTGTTGCTGTTAGAATTTCAGAAAGTTTTCAAGTCGGTAAAAAAATGCTAGCTCAAACTTTGGACCTTGGTCCTGAAGTCTGCTTTAGTGTAATTGTTAATTATGGCATTACAGAGCAGTAAACAGCTGCTTGTGCCTGCTGGGGTTTTTTTTGCTTTTGGTTTGTTGGGTGTTGTGGATTTTTTTCCACCTAATGATGCCAACAAAGGTGACCTGGTGTTTTTCCCTTAATTAAAATGGGCCTTTGTGAATTAGTGTGTGAAAATCACGGGATACAGCACTAATTGGAGTTCAGGCAACTGCTTCCCTAACCTTTCACAGTGAAACTTCTAAATGAAATGTTTCAGTTTTCATTTAGTAGCTTGAGAGTTTTTCATAGCTAGATACAGAATGACGTTTCTTGACCTTTTCGGACAAATACATTGGCTTTTTTTTCTGAATAAAACCTTTTTACTGCATCATTCGTGGCTAGTCTTACCTGTGGTTTGACTGCTTGAGCTCCCAGTTCTACAATGTTCTACAGTGGATGTCTTAAGGATATAAGGAAAGATTTTCTGTGTCAGACCCAGTGAGTGCAGCAGCCTTACCCCAAGAGGCTGCAGGAGATACTGTTCAGGGAGAAGACACAGGACTGGCTGCTATCTGCAGTCCCTTCCCTTTGTTCTCTCCCAGCATCCAGTGCTGTGGCATTGGGGGCGATGGAGAGTACACCCCTGACTCTTCCTTTTATCACCTAGTTTTGGGCCTGTTGTCAGCAGATTTATCTCAATTTTTTTGAAGCTCCTGAGACTGTATGCCAGCACCTGCTGTGCCAACAAGTTCTGGAAGTTCACTAACTGCTAGGTCTTCTTTTCTGTTTGAACTGATCTTGCTTGATCGAGGGCCGAATGTGGAAATGGGACTTATTTTACTTAGAATCAAATTTTTCTGCTAAGACATAGATGGGGATAGTGCCGAAGAACCACCACTGTGGCTGGACCAACCATACCCTTTCAGATGAGATATTGTCATGCAGAAACGAACTGAGCACCACTGATACAAGCCGCTGTGTACCAAGTAATACACTGCACCTTATTCCTACAGGTGCTATACAGCAGTTTCAGGAGCATTGGTCTGGTGAGGTGGTTTGTGAGTTGGCAGGAGAGTCTTCAGGGAAAGGAATGATGAAATACTGGGAATGAGTTTAGGATCTTGTAGCATGAAGGCAGGTGCACAGTATACGGGACTGCAAGGGTGGTGCAGCACTAGGGAGCTGTATTGGGACCATA
This sequence comes from Pezoporus occidentalis, assembly GCF_034315485.1. NCBI lineage: Eukaryota > Metazoa > Chordata > Aves > Psittaciformes > Psittacidae > Pezoporus > Pezoporus occidentalis. The sequence continues at coordinate 5,152,367 of NW_026915725.1, forward strand.
AGAAGGGTAATAATGCCACTTCAGTACTACAGTCAGGCAAGTCGGGATAACGCTAGTGCACTAAAGAAAGAATTTACTTCAAGAAGATGAATACTTACTTCACTGAAAAAATCCAGAGTAAGGTCACTGATAATGTTTACAGTTTCTTATGCCTTTAGGTTATGATTATATTCTGGAATTTCACAAGCCAGATGTTTGTCAAGGGTATATAGAAATAGCAGAGGATTTTGACAGTGTTAGTGGGGTTTAAGTATAAAATTCTAGGTGTTCTAATTGCACTAAATGCTGAAGGTTGCCATTTTGGAGGAAAGCACTCCTGCATAGATTTTGGACACCAATTATCAATCTGTGCTGCAGTGGACTAGATCAAAATCGATATTTCTGCCTGGAATTCACACAGCCTCTTTGAGAGACGAGATTAATATGGTTACTGTTCGACTCTATGTTCTCAAATCAGTTAAGTATGTGCACTTGTCATTCATATTTTGTTTTTAGCTTGTTATTCTGACAGAAGAGTCTCTGAGGAATGAAGGGAGAGCCAGTTTGAAGACTAAAGTGATGTAACATTTACATATTTTCTCACTGTTGTGGAAGCTGGCTGTTAGACTTTGAACATTATTTATTCATTTGAGGCTGCTATTTGTTACAGACCTCTGCAATATGTTACTGACAGTAACTAAACCATCCGTCTTGGTTTAGGATTTCTACTGATTGCTAATTTTGTTGACTAAGCGGTGGAAGAAGTTCAAAATCTGTTATATGTAATAGGACAAGGTTCTATTAGGGGTTTTTCCCTAATACCATGCTCCCATACTGAGTTTCACAAGAGGGTTTTCTGATGCTGGCACATGCGCTGAATAAAACCATCATGTTGTAGGCCTTGCAAATCATGCAGATCATTTCAGTTGGTGCTGGTGTATTCTAAAAATCGTGCAAATGAGCTTTCCAATGTAGCTGTTTTCCAGTGATTGGAAATATAACTGTTGTATTCAGAGGGGATGAACCAACTAACTCTGAACACAATTACTGGCAACATTTTCCATTAGTTGGCTAAACCCTTTGGAACTTGAAATCTCTAAGGACAGCATCTGAAATGTGTTACTGCTTTTGTTGCTGTTATGATTGTTAAATTTTGGATGCTACCAAAATGTCCTGGGTGATACTCAAATGCAACACATGATCTCTTGATCTTGAGAACTAAGGAGTCAGAAAGACGGAACAATGTCAAAGGGAATAAACATTTCCCAAGTGCCTTATAATTTCATGGTATTTTTGATAACTGTTTAGATGATGTGCAATATAAATTAGACCTCACTGAAAATATTGAGTTATGAGGGGTAATTCCTTGCCATGTGTCATGGTTTAAAACCCAGTCAGCCACGCAGTCTCACTCACTCACTCCCCCTCCCCCCCTTCTTCCCTCTCCCCTCACTCCCGGAGGGATGGGGAGGAGAATCGAAAGAATGCAGCTCCCACAGGTTGAGATAAGAACAGTCCAGTAACTAAGGTATAACACAAATCACTACTGCTACCACCAATAATAATAATGATAAAGGAAATAACAGTGGGAGAGAATACAATACCTACCAACCGAGCCTGACCGAGCAGTGAGTGCCCTTCTGGGTAACTCCTAGTTACATCCCGGGCATGACGTGCTGTGGTATGGAATACCTCCCCAGCCAGCCTGGGTCAGGTGTCCTGCCCCTGCTTCCTCCTGGCTTCCCCTCCTCCCTGGCAGAGCATGAGACTCACAAAGTCCTTGGTCAGACTAAACATTTGAGCAGTAACTAAAAACATCAGCGTTATCAGCACTGTTCCCAGGCTGAAAGTCAAAACCACGGTGCCACACCAGCTACTAAGAAGGAGAAAAAAATGACTGCTATTGCTGAACCCAGGACACCATGGCATAGCAGGAGAGATTTGTCCATACATGGGCTGGCAGCAGAACATTGGGATTTTACTATGTGGGAAATGGGTAAATGGGCAATAAAGCTAGTATCATTGATAGGGCAGAGGAAATGTGATTGATAGGGGAAAAAATATGGTCCTTTTGTGTCAGTTGAAACAACTAAACCAGAACCAAGTAATGAGAAACAGAAAATTGAACACAATGCACTGAAGAAGGATAAATTTTTTGGTAACTTCTGCTATGGACTGGAAAGGAGTGATATATGCACAGGGAAATTATGTCCTTTACTGTTCAGGCAGTGGGGAATAGCCACATTTTGAGTGTTGTGAAGGAAACTACATCAGGATTCACATCTCAGTTGCTCCAAAATTTGTTTGATTTCTAATGGAACAATTTTCAAGGCTTTGCAACAGAACAGAATGACCATGAATGCTTGAAAAGATTTTTTTGAGTATTCATCCTTTGTGAACAGAAAACTGTCAAGCTTATTAATAAACAAAAATAAGTATTTAAAATAAGAAAGTGTGCCACAACATGCTTGCCATCTTAGGAGGTTGTTTTCTGCTCAAGTGTGGCTTTCAAAAGATTTTTCCTTTGGGGAATTTTGGAAACAGCAACAAAGCCTGAAAAATTGTCCTCTGTAGGTCAGATTTAAAAATTTCAGTGTAAAAAGATGAAATAAATAGAATTTAACTGTTTCATCAGGCTTTTTTTTTTTTTTTGAGCTGAGAAGATGTTTAAGAGAAAGTAAAAAATAAAATTGATGCATCAAAGATACAAGTCTAAATTTGCTGTTCTTCATTAAGTATTCCCTTTTATTCATCCTGTGGTATACAGGTGGTGTACAGCCAATTATTGAAACATGTTACAACTCACCTTGGTCAGAACTCACACCTTGTGTGTCTGAATTGGTTTCCCCATTGAAATCAACAAGTGATTTGGAATTTTGTTTGAAATACCTATTGTTTCAGTCTTCAGAGCAATTACTGTGCATATTATAACTAACGTAAAAATATATTCCTGCAAGCTTGATGTACTTGAGTTTTCACATTGCAGTGAAAGAAGAAATTATGCAAAACAGAGGTTTTCAAGCACAGGGAGGGCTTTTTTTAGTTAGAATTGAATATGTGAGGAAAAAAATTGCTTGATGAAGAAGGTTTTAGGGAGAGAAAAAAAAAGGAAACGTCTTAAAAAGTTAAGCGTACCATCAGACTTGTTGGACTGTGCACAGTAGCCAGGTTAGGGTCATAGAACACTGCAATCATAGAATAGTTACTCAACATGTTCATTTATGATCTCAACTTGGGTAAGATGATTTAGTCTTCCATAGTTCACTTCTGACACTCAGTAAATCACCCTTTCTTGTGCCAGTGCTCTTTGCTAGGGGAGGGCAAACCCCCTCAGCTCCATCACACAGGGGATGCAGCCTATCCACAAACCTGCTGTAGGTCTTTTGTGAGATGAGGTCCAACACGTTCTGGCTGCTTCAGCCTTTGTGCAAGTGTGGAGGTCAGGCAGATCATGTGCACTGGGAAGTACAGTAATGCCAGAACATCCCAAATACAAAGTGTTACAGGTCTTCTCAACATAGTTGAGTTCTGCCAGTCTCTGCCATGAAGTAGCATGTAAGCTTTGTTTCCTTATCCTTCATGCTCTGCCTTATAATATTATTAATTTACAAAATATACAACCAGCAATTCAGTATTTAATACCGGGAATGTTTTATGTATCTGCCTGTCTGTCTCTAAGCAGAAAAAGTGCCATGGTCCCAGGGATCCTTATCATCTCAGATAACTGTCGCTGTTGCACTAAAGGGCTTAATCTGATTCAGAGACCTGTGTGCTGAAATAGTATTTGATATGGTTATTGAGAGATAAATATAAACTTTTTGAATGTTGAAAAACATTAGTAGAAATTGCTACCCAACATTTTTGGTGGGGGAAGAGAGGGGAGTAAGGAAGGAGAAATAACTGATTTAGGGACCGAAGTTAAGTGAAAGACACCATGTCCTCAGGCCTAAGCACCACCTCAGTAAAGATGAGCAGTGGTATTTCACAGCAAAGCCCAGCAGTTCAAAGAGGTGTGTTTAAATATGCCATTTACTTTATTCTTTTTTTTTTTTTTTGGTCTTTTTGCTTACTTAGACGTATGTTACCTGGATGTTCATTACCTGGGTGTTTGTGCATAAGCCAAATTTAAAATGGCTGTTTCAAGATCCATGAACTTGATGATGTTGGATGCACACAATGAAAGCAAGTGTTTACATCACTGTTACTTGTAGAATTATTTAAAGAACTAAGTGTTTTGTTGCCACTTTTCCTCTGTTTACACCTCTTAGTTTTTTTGGTCTATGAGCAGAAAAAGCAAACTGTCACTATTTTGCTGTAAATTGAAGCTTTTAATAACTATGTCTGTTCTACAGCATTTGTCAGCTTTGAATATTCTGTCAGTAAAAAATAAAAATAGCAGGAAATCTCAGCAACAGTGACACTGAGAATTTATCTGCTTATGCTCAAAAAGGTGTAAAATACAGGCTTCAAGAATAAGCAATTGTAGTTTTTCTTTCAGAAAAAAATAATCTGCATTTGCTGTGGCTAACAGTAAACTCTATAGATCACTGCCAAAAGAAATGACATGTAATGTAGTAATCTGCACAAAATACTCTTAAACCCATTAAGCAGTAAGAGAAGGCCAAATATGTATTATTTGTCAGACTTCAGCATTAGGTGCATTATTGGACACATAGATGAAGTTGTAGAAATGCTCTGAAGAGTGCTGCTCAGTAACAGGCATGTTTTACCATCTTGTAAAACTCAACTGTCATGTCAGGGTGTTTACAAGTAAAAAATAAAAAGACATTTCAGATGTAAATCATTCAAATAGCATTATTTTATTTAACCTGGAAAAATGCTTGGTAAAATGACGATATATAAAAAAAATGAAATTTAAAGTTTATGTCTGTAGGCAAACTGGAATTTTGTTACTCTTATTTTTCAGTATCACTGAGGGTGGTACACTTTTGGTAATTATCTTGTCACTGGGTTTTAATTTCAGGTTTTCTTTATTGCTCTGTATTATTTCTCCTTAAGTAAAAAAAAAGAGGGGGGCTTTATGAACTTTTCTTTAATGTTTTTATTTGTTAGTGAAGCATGACCAGAGTAACGGTACAAACTCTGAAGTACAACTGGTTTAAATTGTGGTAGATCTTTTGTTAAAGAACACAAATATTTTGGGACAACCTTGGCAGGATTTCTCGTTGTTCGTAGCTGAAGTGTTTCACTTGCAATGGGACTAGTTCAGTTCTACAATCAGAAGTGTGTTATATGCAGCCTAAAACACGGTTTCCCACCTAATGCCATTTCTCTTTCAAATTCACTTTTCTCTCATTTCATTTGTACAACTTCTAACAAGGTAGTGTTATGGTTTTAGTCTTAGCAAATATCTTGGCAATTACCCATGTCTCCTTCTGTTCAGTAGGGGATGGCTAATTTTTAATTGCGTTCCTTTTTCCTGACAGCCAGAAAGCTAGTAGATATCATTTTCCTTTCCAATAAACCATCTCATTCACAATCCTCCTTCGGAATTGTGAGGCTCATTTTGCCAAAAGATGAAACTGATTAGAAAGAGAAAAGCACTTTCTATTTTAGGAGAAGGTCTACAAAAATTTTATCTGGTCAGAAAGAAGTGTTACAAGATTGAATTCCTGTCCTCTGTAGATGTAATTTTTGTGTGACAGAGCCTTCAGTCTGCTGTCAGTGTCTTTCAAGAATAATATGGGAATGTAAAGAAGGGGGGGAAACTTACCTAGAGAAGGGTAAAATTACTCTTAGGATAAATACTTTTTGTGTGCTTATTTCACAGCAAAGGCTTGAGTCTGTTCCTGAAGTAAAGGTCAGCACAACCTAGAAGGGCCTAGCAGGGAAATTGTGACACAAAAGGATTTGTTTAATTTAGGAAAAAAGAAAAAAAAAAACGTAATTCTCTCTCATTTTTCTGTTGGATTTTGTTGGGCAGAAATTGTATTCTAGCTAGGGATCATGATAAAAATGGTTTTGTCTTGGAAGTCATTGGGCTAACTGAAGCCTGTAAACCAAATTCTCTAATTCAAAACTTTCAAAATACTTATTAAGATTATGCATACCTGTATCTAAAAGTGATTCATGTAGTATGCATCTCTAAAACTAGAACAAAATCTCTTCAGCCTGGAGTAACATAGAAAAGAATAGTGGAAAAATTAGTCCATTGTGTAACAAAACAAAATTTAGCATATCTGTAGATTTATAGCAGAAATAGTTGGAGGGTTGCAGATTCAGAGCTTGTAGGCTTTCAGTGTCTTTACCTAGTTAGGAAGGCAGCGCATTTAAATTAATTAAATTAATAGATAATTAATATTGGAAAACTGTATATTCAGTGGAGAAATATAAGATAAGAAATACAAATGTGCAGAAATAGATTTGAACTCTCCACCTTGGAAAGGAAATGATCAACCAGGATGTATTACAGAGCTGCAAAATAGTAACTGGCATGATCCAGATGAATAAGGAACTTTACTCAGTATTTCTCATAATTTAGGAATTATGAGAAATAATCTGGGACATATGTAGAACAAACAGAGGGAAGGAGTGAGGTGGTTTGGTTTTTGTGACGCCATTCGGTAGCAGGGACAGATAGTATAAACTTGTTCCAGAAGCAGTTAGACAGACTCATGAAAGAAAGTCCTGACAAATAAGACACATGAGGTGTGACCCCAGTTCAGGAATTTTCTAGAACTGCTGGAAGAGGATCTACCACTGGAATAAATGGTTATGCTGGGTCGAAAAAGGCTCATCCAGTCCTGTAGTTGGTAACACGCAATGCAGGTACAAAGGTACATGTATGAAGAAATTTTGTATGTGACATCGTGTTCTCTTGCTTCTAGGGTCATTAAAAAATACATATATTAAGGGTGAACTCTTAGTGTGCAGCTAGTCAAACACTTGGCTCGTGAAGAATCTCCTTTGCTGCTTAAATTAAGGCAAGAGCACTCCCCTGCCTATCCCCTTCACTGTTATCCCCACAGAAAAGAAATTGTGGTGCAAAGACCAGGCGGGAACAGGCACATTGATTTGAATAATGCTGGGATGTCACATGTGTCTGCAGAGCAATTAATAGACAGCCTCTGTACTGACACAGAAATTTGCTGCATATGTAGGAACATTTGTCTGTAACACCCCCTGATCCAGATACTGCATCTGCCTATGCTATTACCCCTCAGGTACAATATTTGCCTTTGGGAAGGAGCTGCATTTAAGTCTCTTGGTCATTCCTTGCATGTAGTCAGAGGACCCGTGTTCTGGGTAAATGCATAATAATCGCATTATTGGAGATGGATCCACCTAAAGCTATGTGGGCAGAAAACCTTTTATTTGGTGGTATAGAGATGATGTGAGTTAGAAGGAGGTTGTGTAGAAGTCATTTGTGGGTGACAGGAGGGTGACACATCGAAGAGTAGATGCACTGAGACTTGGGATTGAGAATACCCCTTTGTATGGATTTTTTTTTTCCCTCTCACCCATGCACCTACATGTTATGTCAGCCATCTGTTTGACATACTCTGCTGAAGAATATGTTGCAGAGGGCCACATATTTCAAGTGGCATTTAGCTGACGAGGAGCTAGCAGTTGTGCTGAGAGGTCCCAGAGAAGGAGCTTCTCCAGCACTAGCTGTTCCCTCTGCAGAGCATACTGCTGGTAAAAGGAGGTGCAGTGTTTTCTGTTACCTATTGGGTTCTACTGGTTTGGAATGGGTACATGCAGTCTGACTTGCCACTTGTGCAAGGTTGCTGACCCATGATCTGCAGAGAGAGTCTCTCTAACCGCTGCATTGCCTGCGAGGCTAAGATTAATTCAGGGCCAGTTCAGCTTTCGAGGCTGGAAGCTATTTTTAAGATCTCAGCTGCTACAAGTGTTCTACCCTGCCCTTTCTTCAATGCTGAGGCTTCAGATCAAGGGTCACACCACCTTCCAGCGTACCATCTGCTCCCTGGGACCTGCCAAAATGCACCCTTGTGTCCTGATACAAAGGTGCTTTATCCCTACAGTAAAAGTCACCTGCCAGTTACTTCATGGCTGGAGGATGATGCGGGCAGCTCCTGCAGGAGCAGCTCATGACCTGGAAATTCATGGCCTGGCATACTGGTGGTGACTTGTCCATCAAATCGTGCAGTTGCTGGAACTGCACCTTAAGGGGTCTTTGTCCATCTTGCTTTTACATATGTTCAGCATGCATATGTTTTTAGGCAAGTTTTGAAACACCTAGAACTTAAATGTTTTTCTTGTACCCATAAAATCTCTCATCTCCATTTTGACAGAGTTATAGAAGCTTCAAAGCAACCATATAACGGTTTGAAATAGTTTTAACAACACCTAGCGGCCCCAGTTCTCATTTATGTTTCTTGGATTTGTAACTCCAACAGCAGTATTTTTAAAAGTCAGATAAAGTGTTTTTATCTATCGGTTATATTTTTTGATGCTTTGGGAGACATGTTTAGTTTTTATGTTGGAAGCTGCCAGGCTATTTTAGAACCCGCTGAAAAACGTTGTCTGAGAAGGGGAGTAATCATATAGCAAGGCTTTGGGAAATCACAGGTATTCAAGCAGAGTTTCTAGTAAATATATTAGATCTGTAGAAAGCTTTAAAGACAGCACTTTTAAGGAGGGTGTGTTCTTGCAAAAATAACATTTGTCATTATGTCTTTCCTCCCAGGTAAGCACTCTTAATTCAGCATGCTGCAAGCAGGGCTTGATGTGAGACAAACGCCTCACTGGTGCTTCTCCTCTCAGAGAGCTCTCCCCTGTGCTTGGAATTAATAGTCTAGCTGATTGCTCTGATGTTCTTAAGAAAGCTTTTTTGCCATTTTCTGTCCCCATGCCTTGCACACTTCAAACTTTGAGTGCATATTTCTTCCTTTCAGTCCAGTTGTACTGTGAGGGTGATGCTGGTTTAAATGGCTTTCCTGTGTGAATTGGTTCAGTAGTTCTGGTGGATCGGTTCAGTGACAAATGCCTTTCAAAGTTGTCCCTCAGACCGTCAGAATAGTCCTCTGGTGTGACAGGTAATTCTGGTGCCTTTAAAACAGGAACTCTCAATAAAATGAGTTATATCCTTTTACTCACACGTGAGTGATGGTTATCATTTTTAACTTTCTTGACAGCCTGCATGTAAAAGAATGTGAGTGTGTGTGTGTGTGTGTGTGTGTGTGTGTGTGTGTGTGTGTGTGTGTAAAAGAATGTGTATATGTGTGTAATTTAATGAATGGGTCTTTTGTCCTTTTCACCTCACTACTGTCACAATCCTAAAAGCAAAAAGGAAAAAGAAAAAACCCACTTCTTAGAAAAATTTTGATTAATGCATTGCTTCAGAATTCTAGCACCAAGAAATGGAAGAAATGTATTTTGGGTAACTGGATTTTTCTGGAAGACCTGCTTTTAAAAGATGACACGTTAAAAGTGGCTTTATATCTTTGCCTGGGTTAAGTGATATAGCAAATGCTTTTGATATAATATTTGTGTTTCATCTGAAGGCTGTAAATATTTTTTCAGATCTGCCTCTGATATCCCTGTGTCTAGCAGAAATTCTCCCTCTAACTGAAGCATATCCATCATTCTTTAGGGAATCCATCATTGCACATCCAAATTCAATAAGAGATGATATCTCATTATCCTTCCAGTGAGTCACTGTGTTTATGGATTTAACTGTTATTGTCCATATGTATCATCTTCAATTCAGCGTGTTCGGTACTGTGGGACTTACTCCCTGTACTCTGCAGACCATAGGTTGCTGTTGTGTGGTGCTGGGCCTTCCCAAGGCCTAGTTTCATCTGAGAGTGGTATCAACAGATAGCAGTTGAGTTCTGTCAGTGCAGAGTTTATATACTCAGTTTTGTTGAAATGGGAGGCTTTGATTTAGCTTATAATATCTAAGGAGTCTAATCTGATTTGATAGTTGGGTTTTCACATAGTGTCTTTTTCACAGCCATCACAGAGGATTGCATGTATATATTTACCCTTGTTTGGTTATTGAGTGTTATGTGAACTCTCAATAAGTATTTACCAATTCTACATAGATATTTCAGTTCTTTTAAGAATTAAAAAGCATAAGGTATGTTCAAATTGAAACTTCAAGGAATCTTAATTGTGATGGAGTATGTGACACTCGATGAAGATTTCACTTACAGAAATACACTTTTTAAAAGATGATGCTTCACGTAGCTTGGCATGTCCTTCAGGCATGCCCGTTTTAACTGACTATGAATGGTTTGTTGAAAGTTGTTTTCTTTTCTGCTTGTAATTACACTGAGATACCCTGTGACCTTGTTACAATCTTCCTAAAAAAAGAAATCAAAACACAAAGAACCAGGTGTACTTTTTTAATGATGAGAAATACAGTAAAGCTTTCACAGGGTTAGAGGTTAGTAACAGCATCTTTTCTTATTCATGCATTTTCATAAACAATTATAGAAAAGAACTGAGGAGATAGGCTTGCAAATAAAGCAGGAGACTCACGAGGATCTGTGCTTCTGTGGCAGTAGTAGTTGCTGGTAATGCAGGAAGGGGAAGAAGTTAATTACAGGATCATAACAGTCTACAGATGTTTAAAAGATGAATACACTAGGCAGAGTATTTGTCATTATTTTTATTTTTTTTTAGCTTGTATTATAGGTGGGATATGGAGAGAGTTTGAGCTTGAATGCTACAGAAGACTTCCTTGTAGCAAGATACAAGTGAATTAACTCTTTAGATCATACTTTCCCCTGAAGTACTTTAAAGACATTGTAGCAGTATTTAATAAGGGGGAAATCTCATTGCTCAGAGCATGGGCTGGGTTCTGTTTCTAGCTGCTCTGGTGCTTGAAGCACTTTTCTTGGGGCCATCCAATTACAGCAGTCTATTAACCTCTTTGGAGGAGAAAACTGAAACCCATGTCCAAGGAGATGAATGAGATGGACCTGAGGGCAGACAGCTCACAGAATAGGCTTTTGATTAAAATATTACCTCATTCTTAAGTACTGATTGGGGAATTTCAGGGAAACAGATGAGAGAGATCCTGATATATAAAAATTCTTGCATTTCCTGCTGGAGAAGTGATTGTGCAAGCTGGAAGTGGCCTAAATAACCATTTTTAGAAAATCGCCTTTGCAGAAGAACGTTAATTTCACTATAGTTTTGAGGGGTAGTTGTTTGTTTCTTGAACAGGTGTTCCAGTTGTTCATTACATGCTGATAGCAGCCAAGCAAAGGAGAAAAGTAATTCGCAAGGAAGATCCTTATTTTCAAGCAGCAAAGTCGTGATCCAGATAATTTAGAAGCCATGTTTTAGCCTCTAGAGTTCCTTCCCATAATGTTATAGACTTGCCAAATTAGAGGAGGTGAGAACTTAAGAAGTTATGAAAAGCATCAGACAAATGTCCCAAGTCAATTCTAGGAGAACACACTGGCAGACAGAGGAGGGGAAACATACTTCTTTGGAGTTCCTAGGGTGTTCTCAGGAGTGGGCTGGCCGAGCAGTGGAGATGTGGTTTTTTAAAGCCCCCACAATTCAGTAAGCAGATGCAATGCAGAGAACGTCTCTTCACATTCTCCAGCACTCACAGGCCACTTTAATAGATGTTTTGGCACTCCAGCATACTATTTCATACTAGATAAGGTCTCAAAGGGACCCTTCCAGTGGCAAATCCTTTGACCCAGTGTGGCTTTCTGTATCCCACTTTTTTCCAGCTTACTGTTGGTGTATTCTTGTATTCTGGGAATGCATGGCTAATTAAAAAGCTGCCTAGCTGCATCACTGTGTGTTAGTGAGAGATTTAATAATCAGGGTCACGTGTGTCCTCTGAAGTCAGAGCTCGTTTGATCACAGTGTCTTACAAGACAAAGTTGCTAATTCTTTTTGAATAGAGACTTGGTAAAACTGAGTTCTCTGTTCATTTTATTTTATTATCCAAGCCTCCTCATGCTTTCCTTTCCTTAAAGCTGGAATGTCTTTTAAACTTTGCAAAACAGGCTTATTCTGTTCTGGTGGGATTTCTTCAGCTTCCATCAAGTTAAAAATTAGTAGTTCCCAGAGAAGAGTGAGAGCAATGGTGAAGAGTTGTTACCTACGTGTTATTTCCCTTGCAGATCCCCAGTGGTGGTCCTGGCCATTCAGCAGGTGCTCTTTGCTGGGCTGCTTGGCGTGACTTGGCTGCTGTGTCACTCTTCTGATTCTGGCGTGTATTATCTGTCTGGCTTGACAGGTTTCGTTCTATCACCATCCTGGCTTCATGCTTCTGGATAAAATTTCTTGCAGACGTAGTGGTTCCTTCATCTGTCTGGCTGTTTTCCAATAGGCGTGAGGCTGCAGTGTTCGTTGTCAAGATTTTGATAGGGTTTCTCAGGTTTGGCACTCCCCAAACTATGCAGTACTCATCAGTGTTTCAGCCTTCCTAAGAGGCAGTGTATGTTGCTACCTGATTGAGTTTAAGAGTATTCTTGTCTGTCAAAGAAGTTGTCACTGTCAGAACAGAAAGTGTTCCCTCACAAGGAAGTAAAGGAATATAGAAATCATTATTAATACTTACACCTGTAAAGTATCCATGGCTTTTTTTTTTTCTTCTTTCCTCAGCACTTTTCCACAGTGGAAAGGAGGGACCTTGAGGGTTTCTTCTAATTTTGTCAATTTTTGTTCTTGTCTGTCCATCTGAGTCTTGTATCCCGTTAAATTTAAACCTCCTTGCAGTTGGTTTTAATTGAATCTGCTGGTGTCTTTGTATACTATGCGTGTTTCCAATGTGTTTCAGTGATTCTGTGTGTAACATTTCTGAATCATCTGTGGACTCGTTTGTTCATAACTGTTTATTTATTTATTTGGCCAGTCCACCCATCAAATTCTTGAGTATTGTCTTGACAGTTGATGTCAAAGGCTAGATCTTTTGTCTTGGAATGTAAGAAAAGGGTATAATGTAAAAAGTAAATTCATTGTGTCTTCTTAATATATAAATGTTGCATATAATTTTTTTATATATATACGTTAATATATGTTATGTTATGTTATATAGAGATATTGTCCACTGATGTAAAATGTCAAAGCTCCATCATGCTGTTCCAGCTTACACCCAGCCACAATGAGCCCCATGGCATGTAAACAGAGCACACTTCAAACATTGTTTTTGTCTGTTTTTCAGAGGAAAGTCTGATCCTCAGTGTGCCAGAACGTGTTCGAGATGGCTTTAACAAGTATGAAAAACAGTAGAGATACAACAACATAAGGTTCAGCAATCTTGTGCAGCTGAAACATGTAGCTTTGCTTCTTCAGTGCTTGCTGTTGTCTGTGGTATCTTGGCTGGGAATTGCTTATTCCCTTTCAGTACAAACTTGCGACTAAGGAAGGACTCATCCCTTTCTTGCTCTGACATTGACCTCAGCAGAATTACTCCTTTTCTGTGTGTGAGCAAATGAGAGCAGAATTGAGCCTGTAATCCTGAGAAGAAGAATTGCTTAAATTTGATCTCATGAATAAGTACTGAGTCCTAATTTCATGCTATTTCTGGTGTTCAAATGGAGACAGAAATGTATTAGGGATTAAATAACAGTTTTGAAGCAGGATTGAAAATGCAGCATTTGCAGTTGCTTTGTTATGACCTAAACTGTGTAAGTGACCCTGGTGAGGAGACCAAACTGACTTTGTTCATTTCCTCCTGATGTTGACTGCTCTTGCCATCCAGCACTCTGGTTTTTTGCTTTCTTTTAAAACAGATCAGTAAGGTAAATTATTATGAGGGGATTAGGTGCACTGAATGGCAACGTATATTCCTGTTCAGTTACTGTAAAGCTGCCTTGTTTTACAACTAAACTGATGCATTTTAGGTGAAACTAGCATTTGTGCCCTAAAGCTTGTTTAGGCAGTAAATCTATATTAAGCAGCCATCTCTTCAAGATTCTGGGGTTCAGCTCCCAGAGCTGGAACAATGTTAGCATGGATTGATCAGGTTTTAATGTCTTTCCTTTTAGAGAAAACAGGTTTGAAAGAGGCCCTGTCATTTTGGTGAAGCTGCGTTTGGGACTCAGGTGCATGCAGTGTTGTGGTTGGCATTTAAAGATGTTTTCACCTTCGTAATTCTGAGCTGCTAAAATGAAGATTGTAGAGAAACAGTTTCCAAAGTAGTATAGACTTTCCACTGTCCAAAATATAATACTTTCAAAATAAGAAATAATACCTTATTTCTATGGCCTGCATCTGTGTTTAAGGTAACTATGAATAATTACCTCCTGAACTCCCTTTGGACTAATAGCAGTTACTCTTGAGTATAGCAGGAGGATTAAACTTAATGGCTTAAAATAGAAGAGAAAAAGACCATATATATTGTTATTGGAATTTAGTGTCACAAGGTTAGATTGTAATAGTGAAGTGTTGAAAAACAAGAAAAAGAAAGATCAAAACCCTTCTCTTCTGGCCCCTACACTCGAACACCTTCTTGTCTCAAATGAGGCAGTTGCTGTATGGGCTCTGTAAGAAATGGCTGAGTAACCAACAGTAATAGCTGAGCTGTCATTTCTTAGGTGTTTTCTTAGTTTCTGTTTGTTAACAGGTCTTCATCATCAAGCTTCATGTAGCTGCAGTTATGTTTAGGAGAGAGTAAAAAACAGCATGTTTTTATGGTAATGAGATGTCATGTGATTCCTTTACATTTGCAGTTTGTCAAAGGATGTTCAGGATGATACCTTAACTGCCTCCCACTGTCTCCTGTTTGCTAGGGGCAAAGACCAGATGGGATGAGACTCTTGCCAACAATTGCAGCCCAGTTGCAGCAAAGGACTTGCAACAAAACTAGATCATTCAGTCAGAATCCTCAACAACTGTGGGCAACACAAGGAAAAGCTGTGCTGCAGTGTGGTCTGTGAAGGGTCAGGGATGCATCCTTCCACGTCACTGAATCAAGGAACTTTGCAAACAGCTCCATGTCTCTCATTCCAGTAGTTCCTGGTAAAGCTGGCTGGTTTGGATGCCATTTTGCAAAGTTACATTCCTTCCTGACCAGTGCTCTAGTAAGCGGGCCCTGAGGAAAGTTGTGCATTGATCTGACAGGGACGTTGAAAGATCATTACTGCTGAGCAAGCCAAGGTATTGTAAACCTGTCACGTTAATGCAGCAGTGTCTGGAACAAGCTGTATTCATACACTCTGGTAGAAAGGGAAAAGGCTTCCTCTTTCAGCTGTGAGGCAAGGGGTCCAGTCAACCTGTCCTCATGTTCTTCTTTTTCTGCAGTGTAAGAACTGCTATACTGCTGTCTGGATGATATTTATTTGAGTGCCATTTTAACTTTCAAGCTGCAGTAACCAGGAAGAGATCAACAAGCCATAGACTATAAAGCAGAGACCAGGGGGGAGATGTGAAGGTTTAAAAGTGATCTGCTTGGAAAAGGTCAGCAGTGTCAGGCTGAGGATGCCTGGCCCACAGGAGCCATTTCTGCCTTTCATAATGAGGACAAGTGAACAGGGCTCTGGCTGCTCCCCTCGCCAGTCACTGCAAAAGCAGCTTAATGCTGGGGACTTGTCCCTTGTAATAGGAGCACAGCTGTCATTTAGAAAGATGTGTAGATGGTCTCAGATGAGAGTGTTAGGCACATGGCTCTACTCACAGAGTAATTTAGCCAGTAAAAGACCCACCCACTTGTTTACTAACCTGTTCTCAGCGTAGGGAAGAGCGTGATAGTTTTTTTTAGTTCAGTTTTTATGAAAAACAGAACAAATGAAACAGCAGGTGTGAAGAACTGCAATTTTAAAGTCTCACGCCAAGTCATTCAGCCTTCATTCCTGCCAGAATTTCTCTAAAAACAAAGGGGGTGATTTGTCTGAGGTGGGACTTGATCAGTTTCAGGTAAGAGTAGGTGATAAACAGAAATATGTTTCATAAGAGTTAACTATTAAAATGTGTTTGTAGCTTAAAAAAAGGTAAAGAAGTTAGTGGTAACCCCCTCAGAGCATATTTTGACATGTTATTTTTGCTAATATACATGTGGCATGATGTGGATTTTTTTAAAACCATAAATCTGTGTGTGTTTCTGAAAACCCATATCAGGAAGATGGGAAGCAGTGGGAGGGTGAGTGGATCCTGTGGCAATAGGAATGGTGGAAATGGATGCACAGTGATGGATGAAAGCCTTTTTATTTGCTAGTTGACTGCAGCTAGTATTAAACGCTTGATCCCTTGTCCTTTATACTAGTTAGTGGAACAATGCCGTTGGCAGATTGCTTAGGAAAAATGGCATCTCAATACCTGGGGACACTTCTCTGGGAAAAGTATTATTCAGCTTAACACCCCCTTCACCCCCCACCCCCCGTTTTCAGGTGCAGAATTATCAATTAGGCTTAGAGGATTTAACCCTAAAATCCCAAGAACAAACTCTAACCCTCTTCAATGCAAGGGACTGGAGTTTTACCGTTAGCTTCAATTGAGTTGAAATGGCAACACTCTTTGCTTCCCCCACTCCATCGCATACCAGGTAGTCTTGACCATGTTGTTTGGCCATTCATCTGTTTTCCCATGCTCATCTATGGACAAAAGAATTGTATGTACAATGTTATACATAAATCCTGATTGGGGCTACCTGTTTCTGGATTTATTAAGTTTAGCCCATCATGGATAGCACAGCTGAGCCATTGATAACACCAAATGACTATTACTCAGCTGAGAAAATTTTGTAGTAGGTCACTTTTGCTGCCATCACAGTAAAAACCTGTGAAACCTGGGAATTTCGTTCAACACGGGAAATAATTAGAAGCTTCAAGACAGTCAGCAGGTCTCAGATTCCGTAGCGATTTTGGGACCAGCAAGAGGATAAGAGTGTGGATGTATTAACTGATGGTGTCCTACTGGAGCCTTTCTTGCCTAACCTGGTGGTATAAAAGTTAGCAGCATTTTGTTAAATCTAGTCCCCTCAGCTGAAAAAAAAAAGAACAGTTTGTAGCCCTGGTCGATGTAAGATCAGCTGTTTATGTGAAAGTACAGGGGGTTGGTGTTAAACTCTGCCAAAAATATATTGGATTGTTTATATACAGGTAAATATTAAAAAAATAGAACTTGTGAGAATCTACTTTTTACATATTGTTGCAATGAAATGTGAACCACTTGCTCCCAGATCATAAACTGGACATCTGCATGAATTGCAGGGCTCCTCTAAATATTTCTCAACGTGGACAGGTAGATGCTATTGGAAAAAACAGAACAAATTCTTAAGTTGCCAATATTGTCACGAAGTCTCCCTGCAGAATGAAGTTGTTTGACAAAGTGTTTCCCTGGTGATTTGGCTGCAGATGAAAATGTCTTCAGCAATAAAATTCCGTGCTCGGGTCCCAGCTCTCTGTGCTCATCAATCAGCAAATGACATATCAAGGATCTTTTTTGCTGGATTAGTTAATATGGTGGGGAAAATATGCAAGACATTTGATACTCCTTTGAGTTTCTATACATAGCAGGTATTTTCCACTCTTAAATACACATTATTTTTTAAAATATATATATATTGTTCCCTACAGCTTCTGTCAGTAATCAATAGAGCTGCAGTAGAGCTAATGTAAAACTGGTTTTTATGTACACAGATTTTCTCGCCTGGAGATAATGTCTCCTCAGAAAATCACTGTCAATCATATGAAAGGGAGAGCTGGGCAAAGGAGAGATGTACTTTTGGTGACAGCATTTCTACCCTCAGTGTGCTGGCCTTTGTGGCTTAATATATTAATGTTTTGCCAACAAATGTCATTTTGTGGATTTTTGTGGATTTTTGTATCGTAAATGCAGTTTTGCTGGGGATAATCATGTTCCATATCTTCTGATCCTTTCATAAGCTATCGTTAATGGCTTTAGAAAGTTCAATTACATGGCTGCAAAGGAATAAATCACCTTATGGTTTAATTACCTCTAATATAACAGCAGCAAATATCTTCTGGGACGCTGCCTTCTGTGTTACTAAATGACTGTCAATGATGAAGCTTCTTTCTTTAAAGGATGCTCTATTAAGAAGATCATTTCACAGTGGTTTATGCTGCATCTGTTGTTGCCACTACTAAATTTTATAAACGAATTTAAAATATGACAGATGTCAGTAATAATTTTTATTTCATGCCTACTGTTTAAGGGGAAAATTGAACTTACTGCAATTCCTGTGAAGATTTATATGAAAAGTTTCATTAAATTCTTTCTAAATACTTTTAAAATATTTTTTGAATGATGATATGGGATCCAGTGAAATACCTTAAAACACACCGTAGCAGATCCCCTCTTTGTAGTGCGTGTCCATCAGCTAAGGAGAATCCTAAGAAGAGCCATTCGTTTTCCTACTTAAGTGTCTCAAAACAGCCACTCCTGTTCAGATCCAACCACCTGAGAAGCAAGAAGGGAATACATATGGAAAGATAAGTATCCTATATAATAAAAAAAAAAAAGTGATAAAATGATGAGAAATAAGGAAAGGAAGGAAGAAAGCATAAAAGTGGTACAGGAGGAAAACCAGGAAGAAGGCAAAAGCTGATGAGCTGGGAAGGTAAGAGAAATGGGAAAAGCTGAGTTTCTCAACCAGGAAAATAAATGAGGAGATCTGGCTGATTAGGCAAAGAGAAGAGATAGGAGGAAGTGGAGCAATAGCAAAATAATGGAGAATTTAGTAAAAGCAGAAATCAAGGACACCAAATAAAGGATAGGATGAAAAAGGATATTTGCTGTCTTTTCCTCCCAGTACCAGTCAGTAGATGAAAGAGAGAAATGATGAAAAAATGTCAAAGGCACAGCCAGCTTGTATTTTCTTGCTTGTCCTCTTCTGAGGACTTGGATTTCCTTTGTGTGATTTGGTCCACCATGTTTGCTTTGGGTAGACCATACTTCCTGTGATACCACTGTATTGCTAAACTCTGTGACTACTTTGAATTATTTGAATGGTACTATTTGGGGATCATAGCTGAAACTAACAAGCTTTAAAATTACTCTGAGCAGTTTTGGATCATCTCTTGTCCTTGTGCTTCAAGAAGAGTGCAAGTCTCAGTATATCACCTCCCCTCTTTTAATCCAGTAACTAGCAAACACTTTGACTTGATAGCTCAAACATATAAGGGATGTGCAGCCTTCAGTGTGTTAAGTATGGCAGTGTGTAATCTCAAGCATATCCCTGTCCATAGGGTGGTGGGGTGCCTCCAGAAGAGGTAGAGGATGTAGGCACTGACCTAGATGCATGAGTGTGTGCAAGGATGCTGCACCCTTGGCCGCGCTGTGGCCCACCCTTTCATTTGACGGCTAGCAAAGGTTAGCCAGCATGGGAGGAGAAAAGGGCAAGGCTTTTTGAGTGGTAAAGCCCCTGGTATATTTTTGTTTTCCAGAAGAGAGTAACTCAAGGAGCATGCCCTGCACTTTTTTTTTGGCAATTTCCTTACAGCTTGGTTCATGCATTGTTAACACTTTACCGGCTAATGGGTAGGTCATTAACTAATGGCTGTTTTCAGCCTCTAACTTGCAGGGTATAACAATAAGGATACATTCTATTTCAAAGGGTGATTTTTTTTTAAAGGTAAAAAGTATTTTTTCTGAATTCAGGAGGTGGGAGTTAGGCAGTACTTAATGTATTGAATGCAGTGAGAGAAAATTTGAGCATAAGGTACAGAGACATGTAGGTTGGGTTTGGATGAACACATTTGTGTGTGGAAAATTATATACTGCCTCAACAAAAATGACTTTTTCTTTCTGAAAGAAAATGCTGTTTTCTCCCATGTATTGAGCAGAGGTACAGATCTCCCATTGTAGCATGTGTAGTCTTTATCCCCATGCACGTAAACAGCAGTAGTATTAAACTAATTTTTGCAAAAATGATAGAAGGCTCCTCCAAAATTGTGTCTTTCTTCCTTCAAACTGTTTTTATTCTATGTGCTGATTATTTATCCTGAAGCTGTGAACCCCTGGCCTGTTCTTCATTGTTCTGGCAGAATTAAAAAGCACACCACAAGTGTATTCCCTTCCGATAATTTCCAAATAAACTAACAAATCTTCAGGGAGGCTGTGAGAGTATCGGGTCTAAAGTTGCCAGTACTGAAATAGTATTTCCAAAATATAGGAAAAAATCAGTAAGAACAGAATCAACTTGAATTAAATCTTCTTGTTTCTCCCAGGCCAGGATTAAATTCAATACAGAATGGGTGTAATAACATACGGTCACAGCCCAATTAAAAAAAAACAACAAACAGCAAGTAAGGAAGATGCGTCCTGGAAAAACCTGGATCAAAGTAGAGCCTTGCTAATTTGTCTTAGCCTCACTGTTTCTATTTTGGCTATCTGCAGCTGATCTTCAGTGCCTCTGCTTAGCAGGGAAAAGTTGCTCACAAGAACCAGAATTTTCAAGAGAAGGTCCCCAGTCTGCCTCCAGTCCACTTAAAGATACCCACACAGTGTGCTCCTGTTTTGACTTTGATTTTGGCTTTTACCTAATCCTGAGCGGGACCATGTTTGGGGCAGCCATGGGTTCATGCCATGGGGCGGTGGAACTGTGCCAGAGATGGGGGGACATTGGCAAGGAGTAAAACCTGGGGTTTAGAAACATTGCACAGGCAGAAGAGGCGATTCTTAAAACAGCTCAGATGAATGAGCGCAGAGCAAGCCCCAAGTCAGCTGGTGCTGTTTGCTGGATGATGGGCGTTGCCATAGTGACTGAGAAAGGGGGAACAGAGGAGTTTGAAGAGAATATGAGCTGGGGCTTCGGTAATGCTAGCTTAGCGTGTGACGTCTGCCAAAGACCCACCAGGGAGATGGGCAGTTATGTAGTATGACTGCATGAGAGCACCCAGGTCACCTGGCATCAAGTCATGGCTCAGATGTATAGGGAGGTGTGGTGGAAATACTCATTGTGCGTTCACATATGCAGGTTATCTGTTGACACACTTCCTAACAGGGTAATTGCTTCTTCATCTTCTGTTTCTGCAAATAGTGGGTTTAATTCTAACAGTGGCTGCTATGGGAATGATTGCCAGGTCCCAGGTGTCTTGAGAGCATCACCCTTTCCTCCCAGATGCTACGTGGGCTCTTCCACCCAGGATGCATATTTCTCTTGCAAATCAAAAAGCTATGAAGAGTAGCCATGGGCTGACCTTTTCCTTGTGCTTCAGCAGTAGTTTTGTGCTCTCTGTGGGTTTCTTTCTTGATTTGTGGAGACACCTGTGGTTGGTGCATGTTAGGGGAATAGACTCGGAAGGTGGGTTACCTGCATGAGTCTCTTCACTAGGGTACTGCATCTGCGCTGTTAGGACATAACATGTATCTTCCAAGCCAGATGCTGAGCAATACTTGCAGGCAGCTCACTGGACCTAGTGCTTGTCCCTTGAGACTGGGGATCGACCTGCTCTTTTCATGGAGCTGCAGATTTTCTCACAAAAGCATGAGACCAGCTTTTGAAGCCAGGTGACTTCTCTCTTAAAGCAGATAGCTTGAGCTGTGTTGTGCCTATACTTGACAGTAATTTGCTGTCCAGGATTTGCACTAAAAAACTCGTTTTTGCTTAAGAAATACTGTCTTCTTCTAAATACATCAAGCCTATCAAGTGGGTACAGTACTAAAGATGTCAAATGAATGAATCATGTGCAGGAAGGAGAGTCAGGACAGAGTATGTCTACAGTGTGGAATCAGGATCTAGACTAGGCTAAGAACTGCTCAAGGTCAAGATATATGACTGCTCTGATACAAAGTAAATAGCATTTTTAAAATTAATATCCTTGACATTGGCTATGTTAATACTTCCTTTTTTTAACATTTTTTTTTTTCATTAACAGAGGTAATGTGACTGAAAGATGGATGTGAAGTGACAAGCACCATATATGTTTAAACAGGGCAGGTCTGCTGCAGTCTCTGCTCATGGTGAATGTGCTTGGTCTTGGATTAATGGTACTGAAAAACATAGACTAAGAAGTTCTTACACATTGTTTGGGGGTTAGGCTTTTGCTTCATTCAAGAGTCCCCCATGTTCTTCTGTTCTGTACCGTAAGGGCTTCCTGATTTCACATGGTCTGCATGCTCATTCCTTCATTCCCTCTATGTTCCTTTTCTTTACTAAAGTGAGAGTTGCCTGTGCGTTTCTTACAATATACAAGTGTTGTACTCTTTTTCCCATGCCATGGCCAGTGATTTTTCCATACCTGAAGCTTTGTGTGTGTCTTCATCTCTCTTTGGTCCTCATAGCTCTTCCTTCCTCTCTTCTATCCTTTCCCTAGCTTGGTCTTCCTTCCTCTCCCTGGGACAATTTGTTCTGGATGTCAGCATTTCTAAACTGTACTGGGATCAAGTTCTGCAAGGATATGGAGGAAGGGGGTGATCATTAACACTGGCTCTTTTGTCACCAGGTCACAGATCTAGATGGGTAAAACAGCTGCATCTGCTAACTAACTGCAAGATGTCACAAGCCCTGTGCATATGAGTACCTTTTCCGTTGCATTTTCTTGTTCCCATAAAAATCTAATGCATCTTTGGCAAGAAACTGGGGATGACCATTATTCTCCCATTGTGCTTGTTCCTCACAGCTCTTTACATCAACTTTTCATGGGGCTGGGGAATTTGGGTGACAGTGGAGTTTCCTTCACAGCACGTATGCATGTACCTCTGTGTAGTTACACCTTTTGATTCATACAGTCTGATTTGTGTGGAGTTTTTAGTTACAAAAATGGATTGATCTAGTTTCTTTTCTTTACCTATTTCCTCTGGCTAGGGTTTATCATGCCTTCATCACATGAAATCTGGTAACCAGAAAGCTGTTTAGCCATGTTAACTTGCTGACATGAGGGAAAGCGTGCACCCCGAAAATAACCATTTTCTAACTACAGTGCTAGAAAGTGGTCTGAGCAAACCATACCATGAGCACTAGAAGAAGTGAAGTTAATGTACTTTTGGCTTTGGTTGTTGGTGCTTAGTTATGTTTATTTTGAATTGGCAGTGTTTTGGATTTGTGGGATTTGGTTTTCAGTTGTTTGGTTGGTTTTTTTTTATGAAGGGGCATATTTGTTTTTTCTTAGACAGGAAACTAATAAAATAGAAAAGGAGGAGTTTTAGAAATAGAAATAATAGACTGAACAGAAATATGAGTGGTTCTGGAATTTGTTTCTTTTAATTTTCAGTGTGAAGTATATCACAAAGACTTAGTTGGGAAATAGATGTAAAGCATTAGAAAAACAGTTAATTGAATGTAGTAGTATTCAACTTTTGAACTGGACATTTTTCATTAATGCGAAAATGTGTTATATATAGTTTGGTTTGAAGTTCAATCTTGATCCAGTTTACTTGGCTGTGATAAAAACTGCAGTCTGCTGAAGCCCCAGAGAAATTCATAGAGAGCAGTTGTTCACCATAGTATCATTTCTCAAAGATAAATTATGCAGCAGTAAAGACAAGTTCATAAACTTTATTGTATTGCTTTAGTAGCAGTGCTTTAGGTACTACCGGGAAGGCAAATTTAACACTTAAGGCCTTCCCCAAGGTTTATTAAACTTAGAAGTTGCCAGTGTAATTTGTTTTTTTCTCTTTCTAGGATATTTTTCTAAGCCCAGTAGTGGGAGGGGGGAGGAAAAGGATGGCCTTTTTTTCTTGATCTTTGGTTAATCTTTCGAGCTTCCTACTTACACTAACATGTAAAAGAATCATACTATAAGAAAAAAATTATACTCTTTTTATACTTGATTGACTCAAACACATGTAGCTTTTTATAGGCTGCCATTTTTCTTCAATAGCATGCATCTTTGTCATAGTTTAAAAACTATCTAGAAATAGTACAGTTACAGTTCTTAAAATTATGTGCAGCTATGAGCAATATGTACTATCCACATTTTCCATATGTTGAGACAATGTTCTAGTTTCATGTGTATAGTAAAAAATGATATCAGTGATAAGTAGTCAGTCGGGTGGAACTGTATTTTAATTGAATACTTAAAAAATCAGAATCAAAGTATTTACATTTGCTTTCAACAGAATTTTAGTACAAAATGTTCTTCTTACGTTACGTGGTAGCCCTGAAATATTAGATCTTTGTGGTTTTTGCAAACGGCTGTGATGCAGTATTGGCATCAGAGGATTTATGGCTGTTTGCCTTTAATTGATTCATTTGTTCTTACGAATTTCAGATCTTTAAGCAGCTATCACTTTCATTATTTATCTCTGGGTTTTATTTTAGGAAGAATGTAGGAATGTTGAGCTGTTGCTATTCTAGCCAATGTTTCAGTCTCTTCAGAGATTTGGTTCAAACTGCAACTTACAAGACTGAAAGACTTAAAGAAAGATAAGAGGCAGAGTTTATGTCTTCACTACCCATGAAGGTCTATTTTTTACCGCATAATAGATGTTCTCTTGTAAAATCCAATGCACTGATTTATTTATTTTTTTCCATAATATCTCTGGGTGAGTTGAGTCCTAGGAAACTGCATAGCTACATCATGGTAAATACAGCTTTGTCACTGTGAAGGTGTTAAAGAGAGGGAGCAAACAAAAGCTACTTCTCTTGCAGTAAAATTCTCATCTTGACAGTAAAGCATAGTCAGGCAGAGAGCTGATACCTAGCCTTTGAGCCATATTTTAGCTCCCACTGCCTTTAGCTAGGACCCAACAGGTGAGTATCAAGAATTCAAGCATGATCTCAAGAATGCAAGCACAGTTGTTCCCAGTGGGACCAGATGTTTCCCCTGTACTGAAGCAGCCATGTGGATCGCAAACCTCTTGAATCCCCATTCTCAGCCCTGTTTTCTAGAGCATGTGCTAATCAAATGGGTAAGCTGTCTGGAAACACCGATAGAAAGCAACTTGTCCACAGTGCAGTTGTTCACCTGGGGATGCATCTATTCTGTATCTGAACACATGCTCTGAAAATATCTGTTGGCCAGCTTAGAGCACTGAGCAGTGAGCTGATGGTACCTGAGTGCTTCAGTGAAAATACAGCACCA
Organism: Pezoporus occidentalis; assembly: GCF_034315485.1. Classification (NCBI taxonomy): domain Eukaryota; kingdom Metazoa; phylum Chordata; class Aves; order Psittaciformes; family Psittacidae; genus Pezoporus; species Pezoporus occidentalis. The sequence continues at coordinate 5,177,233 of NW_026915725.1, forward strand.
TCTCACCAGTGGGTGCCAGAAAATATGTTACCTGAGACTGAAGGAAGCAAGCCATCTTCCCTGAAGGCCCTCACTTGGGCATCAAGCAGCCTTCTGACTTTGAGGACTCAAGTGTTTAATCTGTGTGAGCCCCTCTCTACTGATTCTGCTTATTTTGTTTGTCGGTAAACAGGAGAAAACAGCCAAAACCACAATATCACATTCTCCAGGGCCTGAGTATCTGCATACAACTGTTGTGTCTAGGCAAAGTTGGTATTTATAAGGGCTCTGGGGTGGTGAAGAAATGAGGCATCCCATGTGAGAGAGGAGATAGTTTAGACCTTGAAGAGGGATTGATTTGTGGTTATTATTGCTGCCTTTGATCTGCCAACAGGGATCTGAAACTAATCCACCAGAGCAGCACAAGTCTGATATATAGTGCCAGATGGAGATGCCAGAATAGGTTACTCCTGCTGTCTTTGATGCTCCCTTATCATGAAGTGATAAAATAGGTAGTACAAAGCAAAGCAAGCAAGGGTTAGGAGCCTGTGCACCTCAGGAATGCTGCTGGCTGTGCAAAGTGACTGCCAGTTGTTACAGCCACTGCAGGATCAATTTGCCACTCACAGCATCATCCTAACCCAATAAGAAGCTGAGGGACGCAGCCACACAGAGCAGTTTGTTGGTGTACAGAATTGAACATTGCTGGGTACTTCCATGCTAAATTGAGGGAGTAGAAAATGCAGACTCCCTGGATTTCAGAAGTAATCCTGTAAGCACAAATGGCCATAGAAGTGAAAAACAATGCTTTGTATAAGGACTTTTATTCACTGTGAGTGCATACCCCATCTATAAAGTGTATAAAAAATGGGTCTCATTTTAAAAGTTTGTGCTGTAAGCAGTGAATATGGTCCAGCTGCTGGTGGGATTTTTCCATTTCTGGTTTCATTTTGCTCTAGAAATTAGAGCAATTTGAGCTTAGTACAGCTATTAGTGCTCTATAGATCTCATGATTGTTTGAGTCAGCAAGTTCATTGCACAAGAAAAGCTTTATTTAGATGTTGGATCAATTGACAGTGAGTTGTCAATAAATGTAACTCCTAGACACTGTGCAATTGACAGGCTAATGAAGTGCTTTCTGAGTGACAGAGAGCTGTTGACATCTTTTGCCACTTTGCTTTTCCCACTACTGCATTTCTGATAGATGTGCTTCATGCCACAAGCCTGGGGAATACTAGGGCAGTTTTATAAGGAGAGGGCTGCCTGTTTGCTACCTTGTGTGCATAGCCTAGGATTTGGCAAAAACGTTAGTAGCCTGTGTGTTGAGGAACCACAAAGTAAGGAGGGTAGTCCAAGGACCATGTTTTCCCTCCCTGCCGTGTTTTCCAGCATATTTCTAGGAAGATGCAAAGCAGACTTCCTGCAGTTTTTTGTCCAACACTGCAACTTAGGGTTTGGCTCCTTGTTGCACTGTTTCTGCCTTCATTGCACGTAGACTGATTCAGTGCATGTGGTTTCAACTCCATTTTCCTTTTCCTCTTGCGAAGAAGCAGGTGGAACCACTGGTTTATTTTGCATCAGTCTTTTGCAAATGTTTAATGATGGGGTAAACTAGTTCTTGTCCTTTTATGAATAAGTTTGGTACTCGTTCCTCTAACTCATGAGCATACGTAAGCACCAGTGATTTAGAATTATTTAGGATGAGTGCTGCCTACCTACGGCAAAAAGATGTTCAGCAAAACCAGATCATATCAGTATGCATAATCCCACCTTCCTTGTAAGAGAAACTATTTTGGTTAATGCGTGCATTAAGAAGTTTACAGAGTGACTCATTGGCCCTAGCTATTACTAGCACTTGATTAGAAGGCATAATTTTCACTCCAGTGTTCATAGCCAGCCTAGATGTTCTTCATATATTGTTGCATAGTTTGGGGCTTGTGAGCTATACTGCAAGTGCAGTTTGCATGTTTGCTTGCATAGATAACAAGGGCCATGTGTAGATGATTTAAATAACAAAGAACATGCTGTTTGATTGACATCATAAAGCCATGTTTATTTTGGCAGTTTCCAAGATATGCCTCAGTTGTTAACACTAACTACAACACAGATTTCTATGGAACTTCTGTTGTCTGAAGTAGCAATCTTTGCACTTCTCAGGTCACTCTGTTCAGGAGAGAGCTAAAGAATTACAGGTGATTTCTAAGAAGACCATGATGAGAACTATCTCACAGGGTAGCCCATGCTGCATGGTGTGCACTACTGGATTTTCAGTTGTCAGGAACAGATTGTATGGCATTAAAGGCCAAACCTTGCACCCACTGAAATCAGAAGAAAAACTTGTACTGATTTTGTTGAAATCAAAATCAGGCTGTGACCCTATGTTTTCATTTCATCTTGATGGGCATCAGGGGAGAAGAAAGCCTTTCAAAAGGCTTTATGTTCTTCACACTGTGGGCCTTGAAAGACACGAAAAGCAGCTTGGGAGAAATCATGTGGATTGGATGACACCAAAACTTACTGATGTCAGCGTAACTGCTGTTTTCCACAGGGTGGTCAACTTCTTGCTTTGCAAGAGGGAAGGAAGCTAGTGTAAAACTCTGCAATGGAGCAGGGACAAGGATTCACATAGCAAGTGAGGCTTCTTGTCTCACCCAGCTCATCCAGCACTGGAATACAAATCTATGAAAAACACTGCTGTCAGGAAAGCATGAATGTATGTATATATATCAGTTTGTTTCTAGTAGACAAAAGGAAGTCCAACCATTCTCTCAAGAATGGAAAAATATTACGTGATTTTCCTGTTGTCTCAGAACCGCCTCCAACTTGAGGCAAGTTTGTTTTTCAGAACAAAGAAGAGGACAAGCTTGAAGAGAAATGGTAAATATTCAGAAATGTTAGTGTCTTGTGTTAACTTAGGAGCTGGTTCAGTTCGCTGATGGCTCAGTTTCAGCGTGGTGTGAGTAATGAAGAGCTGACTAGTGAGCCTAATTTGGTGTAATTCCCTCAGTACTCTTGAAGCATAACAAACCCAGAAAGACTGTAATGAAAAATAATAGAAAGGTAGCTAGGGGTTTAACTTATGATCTCTGCTCATTACAGTAAGCGATATTTTCATTGCAGTGTTACCATAAAGATTATTGGCTGCCATACAACATGGGTCCCTCCTGAAAAGAGTCTGGAACAGCTTTGCTGGCACTGTAAAAGCCATGGAAAACCACAACAGATTTGCTTAAAACCCAGTAATTGTTTGCCAAATATTAATAGTGCAATGCTTTGTTCAAAACTGGCTGGAAAATGGGGTGAAAGTCTGTATCATTTTATTACATGGTATCTGTGTGACCATCTTTGGTCTTCCACAGTAGATGTCATCCAGAGAGACCTCGACAGGCTCAAGAGGTGTGTCTGTGCAAACCTCATGAAGTTTATTCAGTAAGACCGCGTGCCAGGTCCTTCACCCAGTCAGGGCAGTCCCAGGCACAAACACAGGCTGCACAGAGAATGGATTAACAGCAGAGAAGAAGCAGGAGAAGAACTTGGGAGTGTTGTTTGATGAGAAGCTTGACATGGCCAGACAATGTGAGTTTACAGCCCAGAAAGCCAACCGTGTTCTGGGCTGCATCAGAAGGAGTGTGTCCAGCAGGTTGAGGGAGGTGATTTTTCACCTCTACTCTGCTCTCATGAGACCCCACCTGCAGTACTGCGTTCAGCTCTGGCACCCCCAACACAAGAAGGATGTGGATTTCTTGGAGTGAGGCCATAGAAAGGCCACAATGATCTGAGAGCTGAATTGGGCTTGTTCAGTCTGGAGAAGAGAAGGCTCCAGGGAGACCTTAGAGCAGCTCCCAGTGCCTAAAGGGGCTACAAAAAAATCCGGAGAGAGACTTTTTACAAGGGCTTTTTACAGGGATGAGGCAGACACAACTTCTCGGGGCAATCTGTGCCAGTGTCTCACCACCTTCACACTAAAGAACTTTTTTTCTAATATCTAATCTAAATCTCCCCTCTTTCAGTAAGTCCTGTGCCTCCTTTACACAGTGGTTCCCAGGTCTTCCACTGCCTTTCTTGCATTGATTCATGCAGGTGGGTTGTGCAGTGGGACCAGGGATTTAGTCCTTTGCCTTTGAGGGTCTCAGGAGTGAGGATTTAGGAGGACTAGGTTGAGTGCCTCACTGTGTCACTGTATCCCCTGTCACTGTTGGGTCTTTTTGTCTATTTAGAGGAGCTGTTAGGCAGCTGGCCCTGCAGCCAGTAGGGATGACAGAGGCAGACACCCTAGGAGAGGCATGTGAGCCAGCCCAGCAGAGCAGGGCAGCTATATAAACCCTGTGCCTGGAGAGCTGTGGTCCCCTGAATGTTCTTCCTCCTACTGCCAGTGAAATCGATCACCTCAGTGTGCAGCACAGCAGCCTCGGATTAACTCAGAGATTTCAGTTTTGCTTAAACAGAAAGAGAGAAAAAAAGAAGAAAAAAAAAGAAAAGATGCTCTGTGTATCAGTATTTCCCCAGAGCCCCTTCTATACATTTTACTGGTACACTTTGTCTAGTTACTGGAAAAGAAATACGTACCTGCCAGACGCAGAATAACTTAAAAGTTCCTTGGCTTGCACTTTGCTATTTTTACCCTGTGTTTTCAGTTTTTTAGTGATAATTAGGTGCACAGCAAAATGCATGTAGTAAATCAGTAACAAAGATTATGTAAGGGGATTTATCTGAGCAGCAAGCCCCTTAGTATAGTATTCAAAAAGGAAAATGAGCACTGTTTTACTTAATCCCAAAGGACTCCATGTAGACAACAACATTAAAGTAATATAGGAATGAAGAGGACTGTGTTTGGCTGGTGCCAGGAAGGTGTGTGTGCTGCATTGCCAATTATGTTTTCTGCACCATGTTCCCTGACTGTCCAGGGTTAGTTTGAGAGCTAGCAAGTGGCCCTGAATATGGTCCCAGCAACATGGCTTGGTGAAATGGAGCAAACTGTTGATTTACCTACTGCATGCTCACAGAATTACGAATACGTAAAGATGAAGTTTGTGGTGATACAGATGACTTCAGTAAACAGAATATGCTTCTTTCTCACTTAAATATTCCTTCTCCTTCTTGCTGGTACATTTTTCTTTGAAGCCACCTGTGCTGGCTTCTGCCAAAGAAGCTGAGTCTGCTCATACAGATTTTGTGGCTCTTTATTACTTCTGATTCATTAGGTGGAGGATGTCATGTCTTCTGGTGAATACCTCAGCCCTCGGGGTTACAGCTGGTGCCTGTATCTGGACTAAAATGTTTTTTTTCTGCTCATATGTAAGTGGGAAAGCACTATTCTGTCTGTGAAAAGAAAGCGAGGGGAAAAATATCCCACTTCAGTCTGTGGGAATTGTTAGTTGTGAGGACTTCAGCTTCTGGCCTGTGGAGTTTCTCCATGCCTGGGGTGGGTGCACAGACTGGTCTGCACGTGTAGGCTGAACCACTCACCAGTCCATTTTAAATGGAACATGAGAAGGCAGATCAGCCCTCCTGGATGTGCTTGAAGATGCAAATCCCATGTGAGAAATTCTTCATAACTGAGATAGTCTGATAGGACTATCCAGGTGCAGGAACAATTCATTCCCTCCCTGGTCCTCTCAGGCTGCAGTCTCGTTATACTGGGCTAGGTGGGAGTTCTTGTCAGTGTAATAGATTCTGTAGATGAAATCTTGATTTGTGTTTGTTTTTAAAGAAGCCCTTATGACAGTCCCATGGGGGTCCCCCTTGTGTGTTTCTCTGGCTTTGTAGCGCAGCTGAGATTTTCAGTGCTGGGCTCCCTGGGTATTGGGTAGGTCTGACTTTCAGAAAGCAGATGTTGGTATTCCATGCACTTTCAAAATCCTCTCTGTCAAAAGCCACATTTCTTGTAAGGTCTTTCAAGTGGGGTGTGTGAAGTCATTAGCCAGTTTTGCAGACCTTGGCCTATACATTTTCCTCTAAAGAAGACTTTGTTTTTTGCTAGGTTTCTATGAGCTTCCAGCTGTGCTGCCCTAACAAGCTTCACATTTAAAGTACTTGCTTCAAAAGGTTGCTAGCCTCAGAGAATATGAGGAGAAGGCTTTTTTTTATTACTGTATATTAATTAAAGGAATGCCTAACACCTACTTGAATTCCTGTCTGGAAAAAAAAAAAAAAAAAAAGAAAGAAATGAGTTCTCCTTAACTTGTAAGATGGTGAGTTCCAAGAAGCAGGGATTAAATTAACCACTTTTAAGAGTGGATGTGTCTGGCAGGATTAAAATTATCCAGCAATTGTTGTAAATCAGTTACCTCAACTCAGATCTTCCCACACAGACATGTCTCCCCCAGGGTGTCTCCTTGTACATCCTATTGGATGGTATTTCTTTTTTACAACTGCTGTGTTTGGGCGGTTGAGTCGTGATGGCAGGACTGATGATGCTATTGTGAGGAGCATCACAAGGAGCTCCTGAGCTTAGGCCAGAGGTCCATCTGGTCAGGGTCCATCTCTGACAGTTACCTGTAGGGAAAGAGGGTAGGAAGAATGGCCCATAGAGGTTGAGTCTTTCTCTTCTTCCGGTGGCACAGCAGATGTAAAGGGAGGGATCTGGTGGAAGGGAACCCCGTGGCGAATTGAATGGTGAAGTGGCCATTGGGAAGCATACGGGCTGGGTGGGCTATTTTGGAGGATGCATGTTCTACAGAGTCGCTGAGACAGTGAGCTCCAGGACAGTTTTGGCAGAAAACTTTCTTTTGCTTACTGGCATTTGAAGTGTTTTTAGGCAGGAATTTGCAGTATGTCAGCATTGGACTGTATGACTCAGCAGTCTGTAATGTAAGGTAGCTAACAGCTTGTGCAAAGTGGGAACAGAAAGGGAGTGGTTGCTTTGGGTGGACTTCATCTAGCATTTTAAAACATCTAAACATGAGTGTCTGCATGTCAGCCATCTGCCCACTGTCTACTGTAGTTGGTGAAAATCTGTAAGAGAGTATAGCCATTAACCATCTCACAGCAGATTGTATTGCTTGTACTGGGTCACTCAAAAAGCTGTCTACACTGCTATCTTCTTTGCTATCTCTTTGCCTCTCGACACTGGCAATAGTAGTACAGAAAGGTGGCTTCTTTACAAGGATGATTGTGTCTAACTCAGATCCTGTTCTCCCAACAGAAAAATGTTGTGCGAAGCTACCTACTTAGGAAATCTCTGTGAACTGATGAAGTATTTTGAAGCAGCCCTTGGTGGTTTGGGTACAGTAAATCAGTGAGCATTCTGAATTTTAACTGAATGTCTTCTGGTGGACTTGTCTCTCCTACGAAATCCTGTTGAACACTTCATTATCAGGAAGGATTTCCTCAGTTTTAATATCTGCTGACAAAGGGAGGCAACGGTTTCTGTGCCGGTTTTAGGGAATGATCTCTTTAAAGATTAGTTTTGCTTTATTCTGTGTAATCCTTTAGAGTCTGGGAAACCTGTTAGCTCATTATCTGGTCACTGTTTACCACTACAGTATATTCTATAACACCATAGTATTTGACTTTTAAGAAACTTTTAAGCCAATCTCCACTGACTGCAACATGGGCTTGGATACCTAGCTCTCCACCTGTAGCGAATCCTCTCCGTCTCATCTAATTCGGGCTCCAAAAAATGAAATTACCTACAAAAAAAGAGTTAAGCCAAGATGGGAAGAGGTGATCAGTTCCCCTGTGGTGTGCCTCTGGAGGTGAAAGCACTTGAGGCGGATTAGGGATTTCTGGTAATGCAGAAACTCTCTTTGAAAGGTGAAGTGCAGGACTTAGTGGTTTAGGGAGGGTGATGGCAGGACAAACGCTTCAGGAACTTTGGGTTATGAACGTTATCGGGGCAGGTGGAGGAAACAGAAAAACATGGTTTGTTATGCTTCGAATTGTCTTGGGGGTGGGCTCTGGGATGTGGAGATCTGGGGCAGTCTGAAGTATTAGGCATACCAGAGTGTGGGTGGGCAATAGAGGAAGACAAACTGTTGCAGACCTAAAAATACTGGAGCCGTTTCACAACGCATGAAGAGCTGCAGGTTTAGTAGCCCAGAAGCTCTTGCAGCGAGGCAGGCACGCAGCACCACCAGCGCCTGGCCCCTTCAACCAGCCAGCATTGCCTCCAGTTCAGAGCATGAGGGGTGAGCTGCTGCATGAACAGGTGACAGGTCAAAGCTGAGTTTCCTGAAGAAACTTGCAGAGAGCTTCAGATGATAAACGTCTCTGACACTGCTGCCATCTGCTCTCAGCGCACTTGCAAACAAGGGGCAAAAAATTAGCTGAATAGAATGAGTCACTCGTGTCTGTTCTTCTTTATTAAGATCCTAAAACTGCAGCTTGCCATCCGAGTGTGCAAAGAAATCACATACTCATCTCACTTAATCTAAATCATCTTACTTATGCCACAGAGATTTAAAAAAAAAAAGTTATTGGTAAATACCAAGATGATATGATACTTGCAAAATAATTTGAACCACCACTATTTTCTTTCACTGGTATATTACTGATAAATTCAGTCCTACTCTCTGTCCCCTTCCTGGGACATGATGTGGTTTGAAGAGGTGACATGTTAGAGCTCCCTCAGGAAGAAAGGCCAGTCTCAGTCACTCAGAGGGGATACCAGAGCTGCAATAATCTATGCAAAAACTACCAGGGCAAAAGTATCTTGCAGTAAGTGCTTGAGAATTGTGACTGATCCAGGCTAGCCAGCGCATGTCAGTCTTGCAGGCACTTCTTTCAGTTTTGCCTCTGTAGTGGTACCTCCACAGATTCAGCCTTTCCCCTCTCCTGCTTCAGCAGCTGGTACTGGGAGACAGTCCTGTTGAGATCAGTGTAAATGCCCACATCTGAAACCTGTGTCTGAGCATTAAATACACACCTGAACCTGAGCTCAAGCTTTTGGAAGAGCAGCAGCACTGGAATGCTTCACCTTTGTTTCTTGGATTACAGTACATACTTGGAGGTAGCATCTCTCCAGGATCATATTTAACTGTGTGTCCTTTTCATGCTGCATATGCACCCTGTAGGGCTATTACAGATGTAAAGTGAGAGCAGTGTCTTTTTTGTGGTTCATTCTTGAAATCCTCTTTCAAAATGCTTAATCTCAAGAAAATCAATGTGTTCATCAAATGCTTCAGTTCACTAGCTTACACAAGCTCACTCTTTTCATCTCTGGGACATGTAGCCTTCAGCTAGCAAGTGTTTTGTTGTACAAGAGAAAGATTGTAAGAGAGAAAAATTGGAGGCAATTGTGCTGAGGGTGGTTTTTGAAAGTGGCGCTTTTGAACTTTATTAATTCTAACTACAGCTCTCTTTTTGAATTCAAGATTCTGGTAGGAAGACTGTATGCTTTCAAGTTACAAGGTTCCATGCCTGATCTTATGCTGTAAATTGCAACATTTAGCAATTTGTAGTTTAATTTAGAAGGATCACCTACTTTCCTAAATGCTTAAGTAATGTGGCAGGCTGTGGTTATTGATTCTCTCTGAATTTATTACAAGAAAGCTGTATTCACTCTTTCCTCTTGGGAATGCCCCTTCTGAACTGCATGCTTGCAAGTGACAGCTTAGACCCCTGATACATAACCAAAGACCTTGCCTAATATCCTTGCAACTGCTTGGGGAATTTTTATTAAGTAAAAGCATCATTAAAGTAGACAGAATGATGAAGTTTAATGAGCATCTTTCTCACTTGATGTTGTTAGTTTTGCTGCAGCAGCCATAGTGCTCTCATTTGTTACTTCCAGTGGGGCAAATAGCGAATACAGGGAGATTTTGTCTGCATTTATATTTGCATACAAAGAAACATTTATGTTCATGAGAGATACTTGCTTTGAAAAATACATACAAGGAAAGAAGGCAGCTGGTAATCTCTATGAGAGGGCTTTCTGCATTTTCAGTCTTGCATTTAATCTCCCCTTTCATTTTAACATGATGAGAAGGCTGCATGCAATACTGTAGCTGTTAAGCCTACAGAGGTTCAGCAGTTTGTGAGCTGTGGCTATAATAACTAGCTTCTGACTGTTGCTGCAAAATGCAAATGTCTCAAGTATTTATTTGCACTGCAGATTTTTATTCTTCAGCTGAGGTTTTGGTCCACAAGCTATTTGTGGTGACCAGCCCCATGAACAGGTGATGTTCCAAAATATCAAATGTGAAGGTGTTCCCATTAATGTATTATCAGCACTTTTATCTCACAAATCTGCCTTGAAACAGAAGCCACAATCTACCTCAATATTCCTTTGTCTGTTTATGGAGACCATCTGCCTTCACTAAGGGTCTACTCATACAAACAGGTACGTCAAAGTGCCATCTCCTCGTACATTGCCATCCATCAGCTGAGCTGTGTATCTTCTGCATGCAGGTCTTAACCTGACCTCCGCTGCTGAAGCCAGCGTGCAAGTGTCTCTGCCTTACATGTTTGACTCGCAGTGATGCAGAGCAAGAACGTGTACACAGTTAGTACAGCTTGGCTGACAGACGGTGACATGCAAGTTATGGTGTCTGTGTCCTTCCAGTAGGTATCAAAATCATTAAGGACTGTATATGTAAATTCCACATCTATTACAGCCAAAGGGTTGTAGATTCTCATGTAATTCAGGTAGTTGCTTCTCCATGTGGACCAGCTCCATTAGTTTTTTTTCTTTACGCTTTTTTTCCCAGGTTTTTTTTTACCCTTGGGAGCTATAAAAGTGGTGCCTGTTGTTGTACCAGAAGTTCATTGAAAATTGTGAATTCAATTTTCCCTAAAGTAACAGAAGGCAAATTCTGTCCCAGTGGCATTATCACAGTCATTATTGTATTTAAATGTTGTTGTGACACCATATGTCTCCTCGTATTTGATGTGTGCAAACACAAGAGAGAGTTCCTGTCTGTGAAGGCTTGTATAGTCTAAATACGTCTGATCCTTGCTCTTTGTGTAGCAGACTACTGTGATAGACTATAAAGCACTTATCTTCAGTTGAGATGGCAATGTGCAGCTGAAACTTCCTTGAAATTTTGCCAGAGAAACCTAAGTAGGGATATTTGATTTGCTTGTTTCAAACCAAATAATTATTTTTCTGGAGGAAATTTAAGCGCACATTCCGATAGAAGTGGTTGGACACAAGAATAACTAAAAACAATGTAAAAGTGCTGCAGATGTCTGCAACTCATGCACATCTACTGCTACTAACATAGTATTTTCATGGGGTGGAGGTAGTTCCTGGAGTACCAATAGCACTAAGTACCATAAGGAGCAAGTATCAAGGGAAAACTGCTACCAAAAACACGTACAGGTCAGTTGGGATTTTTACTGCTTAATGCATGCAGTGGCCACTGGACCTCATTTCGCAGTCAAAAGGTGTTGCCCAAGGAGACTTCCTCAGAACTCACTGAAGTTCATTGAAAATGTCAATATTCAGTTTCTGCACTTCAAACGCACCCGTGTAGTCAGACTTCTCACCACACCCTTTTACTTCAGGAGATGTTCACTAATCTGAGCGCAGAATGAATGCCAGAAGTGCCATCTGAGAGGGAAAGTCAGATTAAGTTTCCAAAGCAAAAAAGTGGAGCCTAAGCCAACATGAGCAAAAAAACGTATGTAACACCTAAAAGCCACTAAAGCTCTTACAGTCCTCTGGGTTGGCACTAACAGGGCAAAGGAGCTGTGGGGCAGCAGGAGGTGGGAGACAGGACAGTGACAGGGGCCTTCCTTTCCCATCTGCGAAGACTTCTTGTGCTCAGATACAGTGGATCAGTAGATTCTCTGTTAATTCAGTGCTTAAAGTCCCAAATGGGATCTTTCTTATTGCATGAAAAAAAAACCCTCATGTTCTATTCCAACATAGCATTATTTCTCTAGAGCCAAAAAACAACTTGAATGTTAATTTAGTATTTAACTGTTGGTGCTCACAGATTTGAGCATGCATTTCCACTTCTCTGTTGCTGACTTCTCAGAGTTAGAAAATTATTGCCGACAGTGGTTGAAATGCTGTACTGCATATCAGTGAGAACAAGGCTGACTTTTTCTACCTTGGATCAGTTTCTGATGGGACAGCCATCTTGAATGACACTTCTGTGCTCTTCCACAGTGTCCTGGGTTCAGCTGTAACAGTTATTTTTCTCCTCCCGAGTACCTGGTGCAGTGCTGTGTTTTGGCTTTACTCTGCAAACAATGCTGAAAACACCAGTGTTTTAGTTGTTGCTAAGTAATGTTTGCCCTGATCAAGGACTTTTCAGTCTCGTGCTCTGCCAGTGAGGAGACGCACAAGAAACCAAGAGGAAGCAGAGACAGGACACCTTACCCAAACTAGCCAAAGGGGAATTCCATACCACAGTACGTCATGCCCAGTATATAAATGGGGGGGAGTTACCTGGAAGGCCCAGATCACTGCTCGGGTCAGGCTGGGTATCAGTCGTGGGTGGTTAGCGATTGTATTGTGCATCACTGCTGTTTATTGTTTCTTTTTTCGTTTCCCTTTTTAGTGTTGTATTCTCTCCCCTTGTTATTTCCCTTGTCATTATTAGTAGTAGCAGGAATAGTAGTTTTATATTATACTTCAGTTATTGGACTGTGCTTATCTCAACCTGGGAGATTTACATTCTTTCGATTCTCCTCCCCATCCAGCCTAAAGCGAGGAAAATGGCAAGGGGCTGAGCAAATGGCTGCATGGTCCTGAGTTACTTACTGGCTGAACTTGAGCCACAACACACAGTGATAGTATTTCCTGATATTAAAACATCTCCTTCCATATCTTCCCTCCTTCAACTTGCTTAATGCCATCCAAAGCAGGACAGTTATTTAGGGTGGATATTTGATTACTATGCATACTGTGTACTTGGATAATATATAGCCTTGTGCTGTTGGGGCTGTATCTCTTATGGATAGAAAAATATGCATACTGTAGCTAACACTAAGCATGCAGTTATTGCGGAGAGTCAGGGATATCTGTATTCATCAGAAAATGGTATCTGATCCCTTGCTGACAGTAGGTGATGGCACACATAAATTTATAGTAAGGTGAAGTAATGTCGCAGTTTACAGTTTTTCCTTGAGGAAGTCTGTTCTGGATACAGTGTACCTTGACAGGAGCCTGCTTAGCAGCATGATGTAAAACTGCAGCTGCTTGAGGAGGTGAAAGCGTGGGATGCCTCTTCAACCATCCTACAAGAAGCTCTAATCCCATTCTGCAGTCCAGTAGCTCCAGGGTTGAGGTATCTTCCAGATACAGCAAAATAAATCTCAGAGCCATTGGTAGCTTTTTAACCTCCTCACACAGAATAAAATAGAATAAAATGAGAATAAGAATAAAATAGGATTATAATAACATGAGACTATAATATAATAGATATAATACAAATATGAATTGAATGTTTCAGGAAGGGATCTACAGTGATCATCTTGTCCAACCACTTGACCAATTCAGGGCTGACCAAGTTAAAGCATGTTGTTAAGGGATTGTACAAATGGCTCTCAAACACTGACAGGCCTGGGGCATTGACCACCTCTGTAGGGAGCCTGTTCCAGTGTTTGACCACCTTCTCAGTAAAGAAATGCTTCCTAGTGCTCAGTGTAAACCTCCCTGGTGTAGCTTCGAACCATTCCCACGTGTCCTATCACTGGATGTCACCGAGAAGAGCTCAGCACCTCCCTCTCCTCATCCCCTCCTCAGGAAGCTGTAGAAAGCAATGTATGTCTTAACTAAAATCTCTCTGTATCTGACATAAAGAGCCCCTGTATGGCCATGCCTTATAGCACAGTAATTCAAGAGTATTTCTATCTGTTTGGAACCTTGTTCAGTGTCTCTTACATACAGTTGACTGCATAGTCCTCCAGGCCTTGTAGAAGAGGGAGGGCACATCCCCTCCTGAAATTAGTTTCAGCCTGCAAAGCACAAGAAGTCATTGTAAAAAGAGTCGCTTTATCTCCAAGATACCTGCTGAGGGTGATACCCACTATAGAAATGTATGTCAGGTCATGCTTTCTGGCTAAGCAACAGCATATCATGAATAACTACGTCTGTCCCAGCGTGACTGAGGAAAAGTAGCAGAAGAATCTGTACATGGTCCTAGTTTGCAGCAAGGGGCTGGACAAACATGCAAGCTACGTACACGGACTCTGGTGGGAGACAGTGCATGTGAAGGTGTGTGATGGACCAGTGCAGCTTGCCTATAACAGCTGGGACCTTCTACATGCCCCAGACACATGAAAATGTGGGTCCCAGCTTCTGTGGCAAGAGTGCTGACAGTTGCCCATCCAGATTTTGGCACATCAAAAGGCAGTTCTAGGAAGAGTCTGAGTTTCTCAACCCCAAGCCCCTGATCTGTCCTGATCCTTGACAAAGTCCCCCAAAAGGTAGAGGTGCAGCGACACAAGGAAGCCTGTTGTGGGAACTGGTGCCATTATCATCTTCGGCAGCAGAATTCCAATCAAATGTTTAAAGTTGTGTCCAACTCTGCTGGCAACAGCCTAGTACACTTCTGGTCAATATCCACCCTAGATAGGGGTAGACATTCACCAGCATCAGGCTGAAGCATTAGCAGGGGGACACCTTTCAGAGGAGTTTGAGTATCGGTGTCAACATTGACAGTGTTTATACAGCTGAATGAGTAGAAGCAAAGCTTGTCTCTGTTCCCTTTTAGATACAGTGACACCCCCACGAAGTATGTCTTCAAAAAGCACTTTATGTCAATAAGGGAAGTTAAGTTTGAGCTGTGTTTATTTTGGGTAGGTTTTTAATTTAGTTTAATCAGGATTACTCATAAATTGTCTATTAATTACTATGTGATATTTAGCAAGATCCTTTCAGCCATGTAGTCTACTTAGCTTCTCTGTGAATGCTAGCCATCTTAATTGTAGGATACTTTGTCAACATTTAATCAGTGGTACTTACTAATGTGGCATTGATGTGTTGGTAGCTGTCCCAGTACTATCAATCATGTGAGAGCAGCAAAGGCAGCTGTGACACCATTGCTCTCTGTCACATTATCAAGCCCTTGGGTTTTCTGGTTAGGGATGATGCTCACTTTGCTCTAAGCAGGCACTCTATCTCTCCAGTTCAACCCAATTTTTGTCATTGTCGGCTTGAATACACATCCTTGCAGCCTTCTGAGCCTTAATCCCATAACTGCAGAATAAAGGTTGCTAGTTTCTGAAGGCAAAACTGATTGCTCCTTCACTGCTCCAAAGGCCTGCTCTTCCCAAAGTTGCCCTCCTGATAAGTCACAAAAGCCCTAACATTATTGGTTGCGTCATCAGATCTAATAGAAAATTCAGTGTTGAGACAAAATAAGTATACTTACTTTCCTTTTTTTTTTTTAATTTCTAGTTACTAGATGCATTGTTTAACATGCTGCAGAGCAAAAACTAGTGTTTAATGGTTGTATCACAAATATTCTTTGTCTCATTTCCTTACAGTCTTTATGGTAGACACATGCAGGCGAATCCTGAACCTCCAAAGAAGAACAATGACAAGTCAAAGAAGATCAGCCGTAAGCCTCTGGCAGCCAAGAACAAATAAGTCTCTGGCTTCTGCCTCTGTTTTTATGTCTTTTACATTGCTTTTGCATGTGCCTGTAATATGTTCCTATGCATCTCCCGTTACTCATAAGAAAGCAGACAGTAGCAGTAAAAGCAATTTACTATGTATACTTCTTTAGAAGATACTGCTGAACACAAAATTAAATATTCCTCTAATTATGGTCACATTTATGTAGCCATTTAATATATCACTGTCAAACGCATTTTAGCTTTTCTATTTATATGTATATTAATGTCCTCTCTTCACATGTATCACGTCCTGTTAATATCAGGGGGTTTGCACCTATATTATACAATATTGAATTTCATATAATATTCCAAGTGATTTTAATAAAGGTCTTTCTTTGTATTGTGTTTCAATTTCTTTGGTCGGACTTATGAATAGTGAATTTCTTGAGGAACGGGTATGTCCAGTTTCCTGCAGTGTGTTAATTTCTTGTGTAGGAATATGTTAGCATTTTATCAGATACAAATTAGTCAAAATGTAAAGCATTCTGTTCCAGGAGTAAAAAAATTTAAGAGGTTTGTATTTCTTTTTTGCATTGCTATGTTCTGCTTTTTTGTCTTGAAGGTTATTTTGAAATCAAGGAGTAGGGGAAGGTAGAGAGGAAAGGAAAAAAAATGTCTTTGTAAAGAGCTGTCAATTGCCAGCCCCAATTTGAGTAAAGAGAACTTTGTCATTTGACAAAAATGGTATTTCTGCCAGTTTTTTTAAGGGTTGGGGGTTTTTTTGTTAGACAGAAAACCCAAATAATGTATTTAATCTGTGCTGAAAGTGCCTGTATTGAAGAGCTGTTCCAAATGGCTTTTGAAAATGCCACAGGTTCTATATTTATCTGTACAAAGCCAGCACCATAACTAAGCTCAGAAGCCACAAATTGTTTAACATCTCAAATAGCTTCAGGTCTTAACTGACGGGGAAGAAAACCCTAAAATCTACAGACAGTGATTTCCAAACAGTTTTAGTCGTAGCAGAGGAGAAGCTAACCAGGAAACTCAAGGAACAAGAACAGTTATTCATACCTAGATTGCTCGTGCCAGGACCTTCCTGCCCTTGATTTCCAATTTTATGAATTTCATGCCTGAGCAACCCATCACCGAGTTTCGGCTGCCATCCGGACAGCAAGCCAGGAAATACACCCAGACTGCCAAAACAGGCCCGTGGTGTTCAGTGAGAGAAGAAAAGGTTTAAAATATCTCATGCTAGAAATTATATTTTCTAAAAAAGCCATTTTGTGTCTCAAGTCTCTGTTATCAGCTCCAGCCTCTTGATCGCATTTAAGATTACCCCAGCATTTAAGTAATACATGACTGCCTTAGTCTGGGAATAAATGTATTGACATATATTTTGCAACAGATTTTTTAAATTGGCAAGCAGGAAGTTGGCATCAAGCTTTAGACACATTTTAAGTGGTCTTTGGTACTTGAGAAGAATGAGGCAGTCTTGATAGGCAGATGGAAATAAGTAAAAATGGTAGACTTGTCAGAAACAGTCAGTTCTATCTGTCACAAGCTCTGCAGAGGATTTTCCAGACCTCCTAAATTATCTGTCTAGGGGAACAGGTCCAACTGAAACAGGCCCTTGAAGGCACTAGGTTGGGTACATGTTAAGAATTCGCAACAAAAACTGGCCCCTGGCTGGAATGCACACAATTAAATCTAGTGCTGGCATTAACACGTGAGGGTACCTAATGACAGTAATAATCGTGCTTCAAAAAGCCCTGAAGAAATGCCAGTGAAATGTCAGAGGATCCCCAGACTACCATTGCAGATTCCTTTTTGGAACAAAATAAATAGCAAGGGCACATCTATTGGGAAGAGGCTCTAGATCCTTCCCCCAGTATCCTCTGCTGGCACTGAATGCTATGGGGTGGCAGTGCCCACAGGGCTGACCTGCTGCTCTTCTGACAGATTCTGGCAGCTGTGGATAGACCCCTAATTTCAGGCTTGAAGATGTTTTACATATGCTGGCTTCCAGCTAAACTGGATTCACCGCTCCTCTGAAATCTCCCTGGGTACCCTTGGACATGTTTTTCTGTGAGCAGTATGGCTCTCCTTTGATATAAACACAAATCCAGCCAGAGATAAAAGCATCTGGTGGTGTCCAAGACTGTGTCTGTCACCTGCTCTGTGTCTTGGTGTTTATAAAGAGAGGAGTCGCTGTGGGGCTACAGGGATTTCAAAGCATGGAGTAGAGTCTCTAATATAAAAATAAAAGCTTGTTGGGCAAGGCTTGTGGTGGTGGTGGGAAGCTACAGCACCACGTTAAAATAAGCTGCTGATTTTCAGGCATTAGTCAGACTGCCATTAACTGAAAGTGTTGAAGGACTCATGCAAGCTCTCCTCTGCAGGGTTTCCAAGTATTGAGAGGAGCATTCCTGGGTGTTCGTTCATAGCAAAAAAATCCACCCAACCTTCCCACTTCTTCCCCCCTGAAGGAGGAAGAAACACAGTTTTGACAAGCAAAAGCAGGATGAAGGGTCTGGGGAAGAACAAGTGAAAGGCATAAGATAATAAGGATAAAAGAAATCCTAATGGGAGAAGTATTGTACTGGAGATAGTGGCAGATGGGGAGAAAAGAAGTGTCTTGAAAAAAAAAGGTGAAAGATAAAAAGATAATGATCTGAGAAGATGATGGGAAAAAATGAAACGTATAAAGCTTTACAAACAGAAACAAAACGGGGGAAAGGGGTGCTCTTCAGAGGCTCAGGGCAGGGTAAAAGACATGGGGAAGAAAAGCAAACCAGCTGGGATGTAATATGCTAATGTTTTAGTGTTTTTAAAAAGGTACCAGCTTCCTAGAGCAAGCTACCCAACAGTTTGAACATGAGTTTGATGATTTTTAGGTATCTGTTCTCTAGAGCTGGTGCTTTTTTAGTATTTAAAAATGACTCGTTTCGTGTTACTGGGACACACTGATTTCCCCACTGTATTTGAAGGAAAGGGGCTGCTGTGTCCTACTGCAGTGAACCAGTTAATGAGCATCGCAGCTCGTGATGGTCCCTCTCATAGTCCCAATGGTCATTTCTCCAGTGGATCCATCAAACTGAGGCTCCTTCCAGTGATCCCTTGGGTGCTGCCCCAAGGCAAGCAATTGTGTTGTGCACTGGAGCACAGAGCTCTGTAAAGGCAGCTCTTTGCTCCTCTGGTCAGTGCCATGTCACTGGCCTGGCTGACACTGAGATTTCCTGATCGCAGGATGCCTTGAGAGGACTATTTTGCCATCCCTTCATTCCCTGTCACTGTTCCAGGTTGCCTCTTTGGGCCAACCTCTCGCACAGCCAACACTGTGCCACTATCAAGGGGAGGAAATGATTCCTGTGAGAAGGAAAGTTGCTTTTTACAGCTTTCCAGCACCTGGGAGCTTGTTGAAAACAACAATGCAAGTAATTCTCTAGTTTAATTTTGCATACAGTGAGCTGGAAAGAGTTTGGTAATGTTTTTGCATACAGTGCACCATGACAAAGAAAACTTTTTGAAATTACGAATATGCTGTGCCATTGCAGAGAGTGGCCTGGGGAATTAATGCGCCTTGCTAAGGATAGGGCAAAATGAAGGCAGAAATCCCGCATGTGCAGGCACTATCCACGGTTTACTTGTACTTACAGTGCCTGTTAACCCTGTATTGCCTCCTGCACTCCTCCTAGTAGACAGGTAACAGTTTAAAAAACCAAACACTCCACAACCAAAACCAATCTCAGCTCTGGGAACTTGGGCACTGCTGTTGTTTTTCTTCTTATCTGAAAAAAAATTGTGGGCAACAATGCAGATTCCAAAGTTTTACCTTTTTATGATTGTTAGTCTGGAAATACGTTTCCCATTGAGTCACTGGTATTCAAGCATCTTTAGTTTGGATTTAAACAGGTCTTTCCTATTAAGGAAATGACACTGTAGCATCTGTTCATCAATTAGCTGCCAGCCTTAGAGCTGCAAATCACACCAGCAGCATGGGCACTTCTCCTGAGATGGCAGCTTGTTTGGAGGTGTGATCAGAGCCAGTGTGGCCCTCGCCTCTCCTTCCTCCAGCACCTTGTATCCATCCCCTCCATCCTCCTCCTCCAGGCTCTCCCCAGCACACACAGGGCTGGGTGCTGGGCTCTGCCTCTGGGAAGAGGTAGAAACCTTTCTCCTGCTCTGCCAGAGGAGCAAAGTGAGGTCAGGAGGCATTTCCAGCCCCGGCAATGCTGGCGCATGGCTCAGTGCTGGTACGAAAGCCGAGAGGGTGAGTCTGTGCCGTCCCCACGTGTGCTGAGCAGCAGGAGCTCCGGAGATGGGTATAATATTTCCAGTTTGGAGCGGGTGGGAACTGTTAATATCCTCATGACAACCAGGAGGAGTGAGATTGTCATCGGTTATATTAGTTGTTAATTTAGTAAATATTAACAGTTTCTGGGGTTATGGCACAGGATGTCAGCTGTCAGTTTGCTTTGTTTTTCTCCTACCTCTTCTTGCAGTGACACATCTTTCATACTCCCGGATTCATGCCATGTGTTCGTTGCCTCGTGCTGACACCGGCGTTGGCAGATGTTCTGGGATAAAGCCATGATAACCTCCCAAAAGCTAGATTTTCATCCCCTCCTGGGTACTTTGTTTCCTCTGATCTAAGGAGAAGTAATCTGCCTGTAAAGCACAGTGATTTATAATGCCTGTGGTTGGTTTCCATCCCGCCTCCCCTTCCAGCTCACCTGTGAGTGCTGCACGCAGGCACTCCTCAGAGCAGGGACTGAGTTACAGCCCGGCAGGAGCTGCTTCCCTATTGTGCAAAAGCCCTTATAATTGACATTTTTACAATACGCCTCAAGAGCAAAATTTTAACTGTATTTTTAGACCCAGGCACACGGTAACGTGTGAGTGCCAGCCGCGGTAGTCACCCCTGCAGCTTGACAGACATGTTTGAAAGCAGCTTTAGCAACGAGTTGTGACTAGGGACAAAGCACCGAGGAAGGCAGCTTTGCCAGGGCACCTTAGCTCCCTTGCTGCGGGTGAGAGCCCCTCTGCCTGCTCTGCTCCACTCCTGTGCTGCCAGCATCCTTGAGTGCACAGCTGGCGTGCAGCCGAGCAGTGGTGAGCCCCAGCAGTGGTGAGCCCCAGGGCAAGTGTAGCTTTTCCTGACATCCCAGTTACTCAGGATAATGTTTCAGATGGCCTGGTGCTGGAGCAGCTGAGAGCACAAGTTGCTGGAAGCATAGCCCTGGCTGGATGGCTGCTCACAGCGGTATGAATCTGGCATTGAGCTGCACCCTCCAGCCTGGAGTGATTCTCTCCTCTGGATGGCAATATGCAAGCACCGGACAAAAATACCCCTGTGGTTTCAACACTCATTTAAATGGGGTGCCCTCTGCAAGGGCTGGCATCTCACAGGCCTTCGGGGAAATGTACAAAGGCTGTGATGTGTGCAGGAGCATAGGTGGCCGAGGCTGTCAGTGGGAGAATGGATTTTAGCTTAATACTGGGTGGCGGTTTCCTTCCAGCTGTGTGGTTTAGGTTGTACATCACAGCACTGACATGCAGAACTGGTGGTCTTGTCAAGTGCCCCCTCAGAGGGGTTAGTTTTAGAAACCCCTGTGTATTTTCATATTGTTGGTGGTTTGAGCACCCTTTAAACCACCTCTTCTTTGTTCTGATACCAATCCAGCTATACTTTATTTTAGGTAGCTACTCAACCATGCCTGGCATATGTGGTTTCCCAAGATCACACAGAAATGAGCATCTGTGTTTGGAGCAGCAGAGAGCGCTGATTCAGAGGAATGAGGTGCACAGGCACTTACTGTGATGTGATTCTAGCAGTTACCATCCAGACCGTACAAAGCAACTTCCCTGTTTTAATTTCTGGTCAATTTAAGCTACTCAAAGATTTCTGCTCCACCAGTGATATCCAGAGACACATCAAACACCCTGTAGATCAGGAATTCAATACTAATCCATTCTGTGGGCAAACATAAAAATCAGAGCTTTGATTTAAATTCAGGTACCTTGCAGATAGCGTGTGGGCTTGGGGGTTAATTGTCAGAAGCTCTCAGCTGCTTGTGCCAACGGGGATGACCAGCGGCATCCAGAAATGCAGTTTTCCGCCTTTGCCAGCAGTGGGTGCAAGAATGCAGTTAGAACGGCGAGGAAGGAAAACACCGGACCCGAGCAAAAAGTAAGGCTTGAGATCCTTCTAATTCCTCGTGTTGCTGAGACAGTCCACAGCCACTGTCACCCCCGGGCTTGGCAGAGTGTCCCCTGGAAGGCTGCTGGTGTTTCCTTTCCCCTCACTTTGCTTTACATCAACTCCTCCAATTAAGGAACCAGATAATTCAGAGGCAGCCAGGCGGCACTGAGTGTGCCCTCGCAAGGGCTAAACGTAGCCCCAGAACCTGGGGAGCCAGGTCTGCACCGAGCAGAGCCTGATGTGGTGTGTGGGAGAGGATCACACCCACGGCTTGGCCTCATCTGGGGGCAGCCAGCCCCATGGCAGACCTGTGTCTGGCAGCTTCACAGTCACAGAAACATGGAATAAAACTGAACAGCCTTTCCTTTTCTCCAGCAAGAAAACAGAAACGGACACTCCTCCCTTCCCAAGAAATAAAAATTGAAAAATAATCTCTCCAAAGCCCTTGAAATGAAAGAGGGGAGAAAAAAACCCTACAGGTTTGGGAGAAAAATGGAATTTCTTTTGAGTAAATAAGAAAGCAGGGAAGGCCAGGCCACTGGCAGAGCTTCACAGCAAGACTCACACTCCTGAGAGGTACGGGCAGTTATGAGAACTGAAATAGTGCATCCCATTCTGCACAGAAGCTTTCTGTTCTTGTAAACCAAATGAAATTAATCATTACATTTATCTACAGGCTGTTCTATAAAATCAATCAGCTCTAGCACTGCCTAGCAATCAAAATACGACAAGGCACTTAAACTTTGCCAACTCAATCCCATTAATGATATCTTTGTTAGAAAACAGTCATTTTTATAGAGTCAGTTGACTCTTCAAGGACTATAATAAAGCTTGATACAAGCTCATTGATTTTTTACTTTATGATTTCCAGCTGAAAGCAAACAGAGATCACTCGCTTTATAAACTGGTGAAAATATGTGTATTTAGCATAACCAATGTTATTTATAAGCAGCAGCTAATATTTAAGTGCCTCTTGTACGCCTTGATAGAAGTGGTTCATGAATTCAGATGTTCAGAGGGTGTTCTTCCACATTATTGCTGTCGTCATTTGTCTTTCCTCTCTGACATGTGCAGTTTTTTATGCAGGAAAACTGTAGACAAGGCCCGTCAGCAAGGCGGAGGGCAGCCTGAATACCTATGAGGTGTCGCTGGAAACCAAGCACTTCCCAAAACCTGGCTGTCACAGCTTTTCATGCAGCGGCCTGGGATCTGGCAATGCAAAAGGGTGACCAAAGAACCCTGAGGAAAGCGAGAGTGGGATAGCACTGCAGGTGTGGGGGGTTAGAGGTAGGGAAAAGCTTATTGGGTGGTAAGGACTTTTGGGGGTGAGAGGTAGAGAGAGAAAGGTTTGGTTTGGGATAGGTATTGGAGGCAGGAGACTCACCAGGTGCTCAGGAAGCTCACAAACCCCCTTGGGAAATGAAGCTAAAAGAAAAATCCTGCAAAAAAACATCCATCAGGAGTTGAGCATCACTGAACCCAGCCCCTCTCCAAACAGCACAGGTGGAGCAAGAGCATTTCTGTGCGGTGTGATGATGGCCAGTGCTGGATACACATTGGGTCTGGGGGGGGTGTCCCTGTGCCGTGTTGACCCTCAGCCACCCCCTGCATTGAGCCAAAGCCGGAGCCGAGCCTTAGTGCTCCCTGCAGGACTTCAACAGTGCAGATCAGAGCTGAAAACTACAAGCCATGGGTAAAGTGCCCCAATAAATGGCACTGGTGAGAGCTGGTGCTCAGTCCTGAGGCAGGATGATTGCCCCCCATGCATACAGGCCTGGGGGCTGGTTGGGCTCAGCTCCCTGCCTGGGTTTGATTTCAATCCCCAGGAGCAGCCAGGCACTGAGAGGCCTGGATCCAATGGGATTTTAACCTTTTTGAGCTGATGGTCATGAGATTAACAAAAGACCACCCAGTTTATGCCATGGTTTCACTGGCAGGGGACACTATGTCCTGCCTTCAATAAATGCATAGGAGAAACCAATTTAACCAGCAGGAAGGTGCCACTGACTGGCCCATCCCTGGCAGTGTTCAAGGCTGGGTTGGACAGAGCCTTGTGTGACATGGTTTAGTGTGAGGTGTCCTTGACCAAGGCACAGGGGTTGGAACTTGATGATCTTAGGTCTTTTCCAACCCAAACCACTCTATGATTCTATGATTTCCACAGCAGTTAGTTGCAGTTACATGGTGCATTACTCCAGACTCAGAAACACCTTGTGTAGCCAAGCACCAGGGTGTCGCTGGCCCTGCTGGAGATTATCACTTGTCCACATACTGATGGGGAGGGGATACAGGCACCCAGGACAGGGCCTGAGGCCACATCTACAAGCAGGCGAGCCTTTTGCCACAGCAGGAGGGCTGCAAAGACCAGTGAGCAGCCAGAGGCAGCACCATCATGGGCACAGGTACGCAGGCTTGGCTCAGCAGACCAGAGCACTTGGTGGCAGGAGCCATTTGTGGCTCAGTCCTGTGAGCTCCAGTGTTTGGGGAGGCAAGTTGTAACAATCACTGAGGAAAGCTGGGCCCAGTCCTCCAACTGCTTGCTCCCCCTTTGCCACGGCTTTTGGACTCTGGAAGCAGTATAATAGAGTGAATAATTGGGTGAGTCTCAAGGCAATTTTTTGATGGTCTTGAAATCAGCCGGGTTAATAGGAGTTCCTCAAACCAGCAACAGGGGAAGGGGAGGAAAAAGCTGTGACAAGAGGAGACAATTACCCGTCTGCACTGGGGGAGCCCAGCCTGAGACAAGGGAGCTGCTGCAGAGCAGGCACCTTCTCACAAACACGGAAGCCTGCCTGGGGCAGTCAGTTCATTTCTGGCCAGGATTAAGTGCAAGCACGCATAAAAGAGGCTTCGGTGTCCCTACACTTGACTGGTTGACCGGCACTGGTCAACCCTGCAGAAGGACACAGCTGTAATTAGTTCGACGGTGAAGGAAGGAGAGGCTGGATGCAGTGGGTGGTGGTGGTGAGAGGAGATGGGAGCAACTCCTCTTTGTGCATCCCACCTATACAAAGCTTGTCCTGGGGCTCAGATAAGCCCTGCTCCAAAATGTAGGAAGCCCAGGGCAGCAGGAGTGAGCTGTGGAGCTGGTGGCACATAAGAAGCACTGCCCAGGGCTGTGGTGCTGTCCCTGCAGAGGGAGGCTGCCTGTGCAAACACAGCAGCAAGAAATCCCTTACAGAAGTGAGTGACAGTAATTGGGAGTAATTGAAGCAATGCAGACATGAAGAAGGCTTTTTAGTAATTCACTGCTCCCTATAATATGAATAATCCCCCTCTAAAGTGATGGTTATGGCCACTCAGCCTTGTCATCTTTCCGAGTTTCACCTTAAACTGGTTGTAAACTGAGATGATCAGTTTCCATGGGATTATTAAGAAGATGGTACATCTATTATGCTTCTCAAATCAGCCACTTTTCCACATTGTCTTTATTTAATGTCTTTTTCCTTTTATTCACCCTTTAAAGGGAGATGGATGTCCTTTGTCACTTGGGCCTGCTCTCCTGCTTATGAGTGCCATGGCAGGCATTTCCTACCAGGAAGGCAGATAAAACTTGTGTTTGGAATCGTTCAACGTTCTCTGTTTCAGCAGAGGAGGCTCAGCTGCCTTTCAGGCTGTACTCACCACACTGCTTGGAGCCCTGGAGCAATGGCTGGTTTTAGCTTGGCTTCTGGGAGTCAAGTGGTAGCACTCTTAAAGGAAAAGGTGTAGGAAATGGAGGGCAAAAGGTCAGACTTCCCAAGGGGGTGGATGAAGGCAAATACCCCAGCTGGGACTTACAAGACGTTCTGAAGAGGATGAACCTTCAGGCCAGGACAGGGAGCCTGGTGCCCGGTGCAGGGACAGCCATGCCCTGCCTGCTCTCATCATTCACCCTGCTGCAGTGCCTGGGGGCTGAGGGCTTCTTGAGATAAATCTCCTCAGTACCCAGGGTCTGTAGCAAAAGGGAGCATTTCCACATTACTGAAAGCCAGGCCTCTTGCGTGGCTGTCTGAACAGGGCTAACGGCACCACAGTGGGAATCCTCTGCTGCTATTTCACAGAGCATGTCCCTCGCCATTTCAAATAAGGCTGGTTTGCCGGAAAGCTGGTGGGGTTCTTGTGAACTTTCCTTCTGAACAAAGTGTGCTAAACTGCTTCTGAGTGGCGTGAAATGCTTTAATCTGACATTTGGTATGCTGGTACGCGTCTTGTATGCTTGTTTCCATCGATCGCAATTCCCCTTTCAGGCAGGCTGTGAAGTGACTTCCCTTTCTGCATGTGCAGTGGGCTATAGAAAATGCAAGCATGTTGTAAGCAAACTCGGATGTGACCCACCGTTACCTTTTAGGGTTACCATTCAGGTGCACGCAGTGAATGAGGTGGGCTGCGGTGGCCAGGTGCAGTTCAGAAAGAATATGAGTAGTTCTTCAGAGCAGATCTGGCACAGAGATTAGCATACAGACAAAGGGACAGAGGTCAGAGCAGCACAATTAGAGCATTTGAGCAAGGAAGGTTTGGATCTGGATTTGTTTAATTCTCTTCAGCTTGATCATTCTGTAGAAGTTTGGAAAAATATGGGCAAATATGTTATAGGATCACAGAATGTTGGAAAGGACCTGAAGATCACCTAGTTCCAACCTCCCTTGCCATGGGCAGGGGTGCCTCACACTAGACCAAGTTGCTCAAAGTCCCATCCAGCCTGTCCTTGAACACTGCCAGGGATGGAGCATTTACCACTTCTTGGACAACCCATTCCAGTGCCTCACCACCCTCACAGTAAAGAACTTCCTTATATCTAACCTGAACTTCCCTGTTTAAGTTTGAACCCATTACCCCTTGTCTATCACTACAGTCCCTAATGAAGAGACTCTCCCCAACATCCCTATAGGCCCCCTTCTGATACTGAAAGGCTGCTATGAGGTCTCCACGCAACTTCTGTTCTACAGGTTGAACAGCCCCAACTTTCTCAGCCTGCAGCCCCAATTTTCTTAGCCTGTGAATGCATTACGAAGTATCACATATGGAGAATCTTTGTGCTCTCATGGCTGTTGAGCAGTGAAGTGTCAGCATTCAGGTCCAGAAGAAATTCCTACTTTTTAATACCTTTCCTTCCTTCTGTAGCCATTCCCTAGCAGTGAGCAGAGAACCTTCTGCATGGTGGGTTGTGGTGTCTCTTTATCTCCCTCCTCCCCTTTAGAGCCAACCACAAGACTTGGGTGACTGTAAATGTTTGAAGTGCTCTGTTTCAGCATCTCCCCTCCAAAACATCCACCCTGAGCTTGCAGGGCAAATTTGACCCTCTGTAGAGTCCAGAAACTTGGCTCTAAAGAGAAATTCAGGCACTATCTCTAGAAATAATCTAGTCTGCTCCTAGTATCAGGACAAAGAACTTCTCAATGATGGATTAAAGAAAGGCAATTTCTGCCTAGCATGCTCAGATAACTTTGTATCTGTCATGCTGGAAATAGCTCCCAGATAGCAAAACTCACTCATTGTACAGACTCTTCTATATCAGTATCTATTCCTTTTAATTACCCACTACAGAATGGCTTGTCTGCCATCACACAAACCTCCTCAACTCCACCAGTATAGATAGAATAGCATCCTCACGGGCACTTCTCAGAAATCCCACCAGTGCCAAGCTGGGTTTCAACATGTATGGGGCCTATCAGCACAAACTTGTGGCTCTGTTCAATAGGTGCCAAAGCTGGGGGTTTGGGCACCCCCATCAGTCCTAAGATGCAGCTTCTGTAGTCATACCACTGCCTGCATGGTTTTGGCATCTTCACAGTGATGCAAATAAAGCTGCTAATTTCTGGGAGGAAAATGACAAAGCCTGTTTCACTACCAAGCTATCAAAAACAACTTCTTTGATTACTGAGTAAAGCAAGAAACTGAATCAGCTCCATTTCCTCGCAGCGTTTTTGGTATTCTGTTGGTGTTTCTAAGATTTCTCATCTCCTAACACACTGAAACATTCATCTTCAGCTACAGTGAAAACCCACAGGTTTGCAGAAAAGTCAGAAATTTGTCCTCATCTGCTGCCTGTGATGCAGTCAAATGTTTCAAGCTGGCAGCTCCAGAATATCTCATCCCTTTGGCAGTGCTTGTTCAAGTATGTCCACTTCTCCCTAGTTCTTTGCTCCTCTTGTGGTGTTTCTCAGCTAATGGCTGTGTTTGAAGAGGGCTTCACTATGCACTTGCAGCAATACAAACATAAAGAGAATTTGAGGTGCTCTGTCAAGAGGCTGTTAAGCCACAGTGCAGCTGTAGGAAAGAAAGTGGGAGCAGAAGCAATACCAGTAGGGTAGATGGAACGGGTACACCTCACAGACACACATCAACAAAAACACGAGGGGTAGGGGAGTATCAAGTTAAGCACAGAGACACAGGATAATGTCAGTGGGGAAAACAGAGACAAATACATTCTACAGAGGGGGAAAAAAATAAGACAAGAAAAAAGGCATTGTAATTCTGTGTGAAAATGTGAAGCAGACTGTACCTTCTAGCTGTTGATGGGTTTTTCCTGAGCTGCTGAACAGAATAATTCTTACAGAAAAACACAGCAAAGATGTGAAGAAAACATATTAGGAAACCAGAATACATTTGTCAATCTAAATCACTGAGCTTTAAAAAATTACCCAATACAAATGGCACCAGGAGCATAACCCACACCCGCAGAGGCATGCTGGATGACCAGCACCTTGGGGTGCCGCATGGACCTGCAGCTGGAAGCTGCCTCCTCCCTGGGTGAGAGCATCCCCCCAGCCCTGCTGAGCTCCTGCCTGGGTGCTTCAGTCCTGGCTTGGGAAGGAAAAAAACAAACCATGGCACGCTTGAGGGAGCAGGCCCCTCGTTCGGGGAAGGGTTTGCTCACTTCTGTGATCCCTGTGGCTGGAGAAGACCTCAATTAGCAGGATTTTTTCAGTCTGTCTGCGCAGGCACTTTGAACAATCAGTATCGAGCGCTCACAAATCAACAGTGTTTAGCTCAGGTGTCCTTTAGAGGCATTAGTTGTGTGCAGACACATTTATATTTCTATATTTAAAAGTTTCTATCACACACTGAGATTCCCAGGCTGCTCCTATGTGGCACAAACCCTATTTACACAAGGTTGGCCCTGGCAGGAAGAAGAAAATCAACCCCATTCAGCTGCAGTCACACAGTGCTCTTCCAAGACTGCAGTTCCAGTGAGTTTCCTTAATCTAAGAGGGACAAATACCACTCCTAATCAATGGCCTCTTGCCTACCTGAGTCTGACAGGTTTGTGACTGTATCGCAGACTGGCTCTGATGTGGACTGACAGGCACACTTTTTAGCTGTAAAAGAGAATACGTTTCATTCACGTAAGAAATGTGTAGCACCGTGAGTAGGAAGCACATTGTGTATTCCTGAGAACAGGAAAGAAATGCAGGCGTTGCTGGCTCCCCCACGTCCTCCAGGTAATTAAAGATCTTTATAGACCCTATTGAGCAACAGATGTTCTGAATTAACTACATCAATTAGAACCAATTTCATGTCACTGGCACAGCCCCCTTGCCTGGACACTGCCAGCAGCCACAGTGCTGTTCTGGTTTAGCTGTAGTTGGGCACAAGACTGAACCAATTTAGTTCTGCAGTGAGGTGGCTGGAATAAACAAAGTGCTGGTGCTGTCTGCAACTGCACCCAGCACCATTGCTGGGAGAGTTTGCTTTGATACAAGGATTCCTTTCCAAGTCAAGAATCCCTAATTCCTAATCAGAGGGTGTTGGAAGAAGCGGTAGTGAACACGCAGTGTGTTTTAGCAGCTACAGTGCCCTTTAGCCCAGCTCAGACATGCACTTCCCGTTACCCCTTTACACATGGCAAAGTAGCAGCGATACTTGGCACCATGGTAGGCAGAAACCCCCTTCGCAGTGGGCCAAGGAGCTGCCTGTTCCCTTCTCCTACAGCAGCCAGGAAAGTGTGTATCCGCTGCTGGGGGAAAAAAAAAAAAAGGAACACCACCAAAAAAATTTAAAATATGCCTTTCCTTTTGGAGAAAGGACTTTTCTTTTTTTCCAAGGACTTGGGATTTGCTCCCCTTCACAGTGTGCCTGTGCGAGATCCTTTGGCCAGACAGACACTGGATGTTGCCTGGCTGCAGACAAGCATGCCCCTTGCAAACGACCGCCAGCGCTGCTTTACTGGCCTCAAGCTGCTTGATGTTACCAGCAGCAAAGGTGTTTTCTCTGTGGGTACTGCACACAAGCAAGCACTCTGCTTTCCCGGCACAAGTGGGCAGCCTCATCCTTCTCAATTTTGTGAGCTGTAAAAGCCTCAAAGCAGCATTCTCTGTACAGGGGAGCAGTCAAGGAGAGCTATGCTAATTATCTTGGGTAGAGGATCCTTAGGTCTTTGCCAGTTTTTATCAAAGCATAAAAAGCAATTATTAAAATTAATGCAATTTACCATGTGTTCTACTTCTAGCAAAGCTATTTTTGGCAAGGGTTTCCATCTGTCCCATTCAGCAAGATCAGCCACAGACTTTTGCTATTCCACTTCCCACAGTTCTCATGTGGAGCTAGGCAAACACATGCCTTTTTGCAGAATCAAGAACCTCAACTGCAGCATGTAGCTTACCTGAAAATGGCCATCACCTACCTTGTGGTGAGTGGCCTCTGCATGATGAATGCTTTTTCTTCTCTCCCTATTGCTCTGTCTGCAGGGTGACAAAAATCAGCTTCTGTCTGTATTTTCACTCTACCTGAAGCAAGTGGAGATTGGTTCGTTTATGGTTTTATACGGCTGAAGATAAACCAGTGCAAGGGGAATAAATGTGTAAAGAATAAAGACCCGACTCCAGGATGGCGTCTGTGGGCCCAGAGCATTCAAAGTGTTCCCACTAAGAGACTCTGGGAAACTGGCAGTAACACCTGTATAAACAGGAACCCAGCAGGACTGATTGTCCAGAGTGGAAGCAAGTGAATTCTCTGAATGACTGGAGTTCTGGGGTTGGTTTTGCATTTGCCATCCCCTCACAGTCCTCTGGCAGCAACATCCTCTGCACTGAGACCTCTTCTCTGTCCAAATGAAAGAGAGCCCTGCAAAGGAAATAGCACAGGCAGCTCAGTCTATCCTTTGTGCCACTCGTCTGAAGTTGCGCAGATGGAGGAAGCTGGGCAGATGAAGAAGGCTGTTCTAACGTGACACACTGAATCACAGCGGTGAGCCGGCTTATTTTCATTGGAAAATACAATAAAACAACTGTATTTTTACCTGTCCACTGAGCATAGTAAGAGGGAGGGAAGCCCAGATGTGATGCTATCACTGAGATAGACCCCTCACCCTGCTCCTCTTTACCTGGGGAGAATACGTTAAGCTGTAGCCCTATATGTAGTATATATACTAGAGTAGCTGCTTATTAACATTTTAAAATAAAGAAAGGTGTAATAGATTGAGTGAGGAGATGTGATAATGACACAATTAAGAATGGAAACCTGTTAAAATATATGTTAATTGCCAAATTGATGTCTGTCCGTGTGAATAAATAAATAAATAAATCCGGGATATAATCCCTAAGGAGATTATTAATACATAAAGAGGGAACTCTGACTCTTGAGTCTTTAGACTCAGCCTGTCTGATGGCTGTATCCCATGACATCCATGCTTGGCAGCACAACAGCATACTGCTTTCCACTTGCCATACTTCCTGAATAAAGGAACCTGAGTGACAAATCTGGCAGCAAATTAGTTTGTGCTTAAAGTCACTAATATCGCTACCTGGTGGGAGACAAATGTTGGAGGCACAGTTGCCAGACAAGTTGTCTGGAGGAAGAATTTGGTCAAAGCTGCCTTGAAGTTTCCACTGTTCACCTTCACTGCAGCACTGCCCTGTGCATCCAAGTACAAAGATTCCTCCTGCAGACACACTCTCTCTGCTGTGTTGTGCCAGACTTAAAATGAAACTCCTGAGTATGTTTATTTCAACACCGTGTCACTACAACATTATGGCTAGAAATGCTGCTTTCCAGAAATAATGTTCCCTCTGTAACCTAGGTCCACAGCAGTCTCCCAGTCACATTGTCTTAATCTGCTCAGAGGCACTGCCCTCTCCTCGGGTATTTTCTTCTTATTCCTCCAAGCTCTGCAGGGAGAAGTGGCATTTATTAGGATACTCAATGCAAATTCTTCCCATTTCATTCTCTCTCACAGGCATTCAATTCAATAAAAGATTCTTGCCTCTTTTAGATATTTAAAGACTGACATTAGTGATTTAAAGTTAATTAAACAGAAGATTCGAGGCTAAAATCCATTCTCACAAATAGCAGTGAAACTCTAGTATAAGTATAGTGTGCTTCACTGCATAGTAACACAAGAGTGAGGGCTCCTTCCAGGCCAATGGAGTCACTGATGTGTAAAGTGCAAACAGCATTTGGCACTCTATCAATTAACTCAGTAGAGTAACTCCACGTGTGAGCCAGTGATTGAGAATATTTTCATGGAATATTGTGTATATTATCCTGCTCTTCTGGATTGCATTTAAATAATAAAATACTAAATGTGTGCTTATATATATATATTCATGTATGTATAGGTATTATGCACCAAATTAGCTCTAGGTAGTCCTGTGAGGAGCAGGGAGCTGGACTCGATGATCGTTATGGGTCCCTTCCAACTCAAGATATTCTACGATTCTGTGATAAAATAGCAGGTTGCTGAATTGCAATAAACACAGATTTTAGTGTTTTGTTCTGCTTCCACAAAACCATACACATTTCTGTTTTACATTTGTGTGCATATACGTGCATGTGTGTGCCTCTGCATATTATAAACATATGTATAATGTCTCACTACATGACAAGAAAATTACAGTTGAGATTTTTTCTTCCTGGAGAGTAGAAAATCTCAGTCCCCAGATGGTAGACATGCTCCCCAGCCAGTCGCATTCCTCTTCTCCTCCAATGCTTTTTGGATTTGTGCAGCAATTTTGCATAGTAGAGTTTTATTGCTGTATGGAAAGAATACCAACTGTCTAGCTGAAAATGTATATATTGCTTAGGAACACATGCATATCTCAAAAGATGGTAAATACTTTGATTTTTCTCTCCAACCTACATCCTTTTTTTGTTGTTGTTGTTATTGCTAAATGCATAAGTGCAAGTTAAATTCACAAATACCAAACCCAAAGTTACATCCAGTGCAGGGTAGCCTATTAGTAATGGCATTGGCAATGCATTATGCTGGGAAACATACACAGTGGTTCTTCTGCATGGCTCGTATCTCTACAATGCATCAAGGAAATGTCTCAGTCCCTTTCTCATGGTGCAATACAATCAGTCCCCTCTGGGGATGAGAGCACTCCCTGTATCTCCCTGTGCTCTGCAATGCTCCGAATGTGACGCAAAAAAGTAGATCTCACTTGCATTAGTTAACTACTCAACCTCAGTAGCGCAATTCAGAGTTTGTGATGGATCAGGCCTAGAGATCAATATTGCAGCATGGGTTTTTTTAAAGATGCACAGACAAATTTCACAAATTCTGATCACAGGTGCCTTCCATAATAATCAAAGGCTCAGTCTTTGATCTTGCAGGATCACCCCGAAGTCCACTGTATGCCATTTTGTTGTAAAGAAAATTATTTGGGATCAAAGTGTCTCCCACTTTAACTAATGAAACAGATAGGAAGAAAAATGAATGATCAGAAATAACTGCAATTTGAACAGTAATTTACACCATTAACTACTCCAGAAATCAATAATCAGGCACAAAAAGAAAATCAGTTGAGGGGATGACTGAAGAAAAAATAAATCTCTTGGGCATCTTGCCACTCCGGGGATTTTAATTTTGAGTTTTCCACTCCCAGCCATCCATTCTTATTGCTCACCCATCAACCTCCTGATGAATATAAAGGACTCCAGTATGAAGCGCCAGAAGATTGCTGGGTTGGTAGAACAATGGAAAGGGAGTCCTTTGGGTTTGGAGGAGGAAGGGTAAATTGCAGATGACAGTTTAGAAAAGCTTGTCTCTGCTCTTGCCTTTTCCCCCCTAACATCTCTTTTTAATATCATTGGCAGTCTAATAACCATTTCAAAGGTAACCAAAATCATACTCACAGGCAAATCACCTGGAAATCTCCTCCTGATTGACTCTAACAACTGACATAATTTTTAATAGAAGTGCAACATGATTTATGCCTTTGCTTAGTGGTATAGTTTTAAGCAGGGACAAAGTGGCTGTTTAATCTTACTCCCATGTTAGAGGCATTTATCTTCCACCCCTTTGTATTTACTATTTACATCTTCATAAGCATGCAGACACTGTAGCCTTCACTATTAGCAATACTCCTTGATTTAATAGCACTTATGAGAATATCTCTGTATTTTGAGGGTTATTAATGAACATTGTGAGTTCATCTGTGTGCCTGTTTATGACAGGTTATCTGCTATGGATTTTGATCAGGAGGGAGTTGAGGGGGCTCAAACAAAAAGCCTACATGAAAAATATCACAACCACTGATGTGGTTACATAGGCAGATGCAAAAGCCGACTTCTACACCAAAAGAGAGTGACAAGTTAAAGTACCCATCCTACAGAAAGGGAGAGGTGTGGTGTGTAGGGGAAAAGGGTGTTTTCAGCAAGTATGGCTGACCTAGACTGTGAAATGGACCCTGCTTCAAGCAGATACTATCCTGGTGCCTGGGGGCACAGGGTGTCCAGGCTCCTGTGATGAAAGCTGGCAGAAGTGCTGTGTAAAAAAACCTCACTGTTTGAAACCCAGATCCTGAAATGCAGCACATTTATTGGCAGATAGAGGCTGCTTGTGGAGGAGTTGTTTACTGGTTGGTGCAAGCGTTGCTCAATTGCACCTCCATAGCACCATGGCTCTTGGCAACCCCACTAGAAACTGTCCAACTCACAGCTCCTCCTGCAAAGGAAAGCATGGGCCTGCCACTTGGAAGGCGTGACAGATATAAAAAGGATCTCAGTGGGTGCATCTTTACCCAGAGACTGTGAAGCTGATGCTAGGTACAGATCTTTGCAGTTCTATACCATCACCAGTGCAAGAGCAATCAGGTGGCCAGGCACCACTGGGGTTGAAGTACGAGCATCACTGTGAAAAAAACACAAAGAGAGAAGGAGGTTTGCAGGCACGTGAGAAAGGAGAGGAGAAACCTGCAAGAACAATCTTTTACGCTTGCAACTAGTGGTTTAAACTTTGGAATAAACAAGGTCACTTGCAATTATGGGTATCTTTTATTGCTAATTACTGCTATTTATGTTGGCATTTATAAAGTGGCATGCATGATTATTTCATATACTTAAACTTGCTCAGTTGAATGTGTAATCTTTAGCTCCCTATGTGTTTAAGACTTATTTTTACACACTCAGATATGTTTCTGTATCTGCTTTAATTCACCAGTCAAAACATGATCGGGTACCGATCTTTCCATTTTAATTGACACCCCACCCAGTAACTAGCCATGTTTGACTGCTTTTTCAGATTAAAAACTAAAAAGGAAGAGTTATGTGGAATTTATTTGCAAATTCTCTTTGTTGAGCCCTGTCACTTTAGTGACAGCCCTCCCTGAATTCTCCCTCTTTCGGGTTTGAAAAGTGGTTGTAACCCTTTCAAGCCTGGACACATTTTCTTTAGTTCATTTTCATGTTTGCCTTTGCATTCAGAGGCAGATCTTCAAAGGGCATTATTAACAAAACTAAATCCAGACTATTTCCAATTGCACGCAAACACAAAGATGGCTCAAATCCCTGAATAGCAGAGAATACCCTGCAGAAGAGCTTCCAACATTCCAGAGGGCAGGTTAAACCTTCAAAAAAACAGCACAGCAATTTTTTTCTCTCATATGTTGAAGGTGATTTTCCTTCCATGAGCATAAAAGTCTAATTTTATTAAATAATCCAGTGGGCAACTTGCACCACTATAAACACAGATGGTCTTCAGTCATGCTGACCAAAGCAAGTTTCTGGGAGAGCTTAGTTAACACTGCCTATACCAGCTTCTACCCAAACTGGTACAGGATGTGTCCCTGTCCAGAGCCTACTACATGACACATGCCCTGAGACTTTAGCAAACTGAGTGAGCAGAAGTGAAATAGGACACCAGGAATGGTTGAGGCAGCAAAGGTGTCACCACCACGGTAACTTTGAGCCATCTGATATGAATATTTGTCCTCCTTTTATGATATATTTTATTTTGTAGCATTGAACTCACATATTGGAGTGAGTGCCAGTTTTTCCTTGATCCGATCACTTGTATTCAGGTTGGACACATAACCTTGGCACACATAGTTAAACCAATGCATATAAAGGTACAGTGCAGCAAAGCCTTAATTTTTAAGTTGACTGAAATTCAAAATGCTTCAGTAAAGTAATAATAAAAAAGAGTTAAAATATAAGGAAGAGCAAAACAGATGCAGATAGGAGAGAGCAGAAGCAGTATGGAACTTGGCTCAGCGTTCGAACACTCCTTTGTTCAGCATATGCCTTTTTCCACGTTACTCCTGCTCACCGTAGCTGGTAAAGGGCTGCCCTTTCTTACATGGTATTTTTGCTGGGTTAACCCTTTGAATTTAGCACATCAGGCATAAGAAGCCATTTTGTGCCTGGCAATTGCAGAATGTGTTCCCCTGTGTGCCAGTGGATGCGTTCTTACACCATTTTCTCCATGTTTACCCTATATTAGCGCTGAGGCAATGTCACACGTGTAAAAGGGACATGCATGTTATGCTGTACATCTTTAAGGCTCTGTATGAACATTAACTAATTAGTCAGTAAGGAAAAGAGCTGTGAGAAGGCTCTTTCAAAGAACAGAAGCTTCAGGGGATACAGCTTGAACACCAGCTGCGGTCTGAATGTGTAAAGGCCCAGAGGACGGGAAGGGAAACAAACAGGCTGAAAGGCTGGAACAAGCCTGCAAGAGGGCTCCAAAAATACAAAGAAATTTAACGTTAAGACCGGTTGCAGCTCACATAGGTACAACTAAGATATTAAGAATGGACTGTCAAGCTCGACTGTTAGACTTTAGCATGAAAGGAGATTATATTATAGCATAAATGCTACCCAAGCCTTAATTACAGTGAATCAATGCTCTGACATACCACTTTAGGAAAACAAAGGTCCCATGGTAAAAAGAGGTTTCTACATTTCCTTTAACTTTGCTCCAGAATACTGAGAGCTCCAGTGAAAAACTGAGCCCTTTGGTTTCCCATTCTTAGTTTTCTTGGACAATGAATATTTTTTTCCTTAGAAACTAAGGATAATCTGGTAACTAAAACACGGGTCTGGCATTCAAGGTCTCAGGCTGTATTCCCAGCTAACTCACAAGGTCCACTGACAACCCACCACCAGTACTTTCCCTGTTCTCTCAATTCTGCTTACTCAAGGTGTGATTTTTGTGGCTGTCTTCTTTGGGAGAAAGTCTGCAAGAGTTTAGAGTGAATGAGCACTCTTGGCAATATGCATGCGAATAAAATTATCTGTCTATTGAGAAGGTGAATGTGGTTGGCATGGTAGGACTTCACTTCGAAAATCAGGCTTATCAATAGCTGGAGTAAGAAACTGAGAGCGTGCTTGATGCCAGTAAGTCACCCAGCATCACTATGGTTTGACAGGGCATGAGAAGTTGGTGCCTATTTGAGAGCAAAGTGTTTTTCCCAGCGTCTAACATGGCTGTTGCAACGGAGGTTTATGGGCATCTCTGTCATGAAAACCACTTGGGTTAGGGATAACTAAATACAACGTCTCAAGGGCCCAGCTACAGGCTGAGACGGACCCGTCACTCTTGCCATAACTTTTCCACCTGCCCAGATGAAAGAGCACCGCTGAAAGCCCTTTCCTATGGGGTGAGGAGAGCAGTGAGATATGAGCATAATCCTCCAAGTGTGTTCAACTGCCTTCCTGGGTCTTTAGGGGAAGCCCCTAGCTGAGGGAACTGGCTAGCTTGTGTCAGTGCCAGATAAAGCATTTTTTAAAGACAGAGCATTGGAGGAGAGAAAGAAGGAAGAAGAAAAAAATAAGGGGCGGGGGGGGGGGGGGGGGGGGGGAGCAAGGGATATTTACAAGTGTGGGAAATGGAAGCTTTATCGGAAGATAAGCATCTGGACTGGCCCGTCTCTACGAAGCGTGGACACACTCGCTGCCTCTGAGTCTCTCAGGAAAGAGCAAAAGGAGCTGCTGACATTTCTGCTGAAAGGGAAGAATCAATGAATCTTTGTTTCCCAACGCCTGCTTGTTTGACCTTATTGTGTTGCGGAGTCGAAAAGGAAGAAAAGAGAACGGGTGAGGGGAGAGGGGATAATAAAATCCAAGACAAGATCACAAGATCGCTGGAGATGCCATTATTTGGTTGTTGTCCTATTTACCGCTGTTGCTCATTTCTGATTCTTGCCTCGCTGTAATAAGTCACACTCGTTCCAGCCATCATCCCTGTATTGATAGGCAAATGTCACCCGCGTTTGATTGACGTCCATTGCTCCTGAATACAGAAGTATGATTTAGGAATCAATTCTGTTTGTTTATTTAAACAGCTCTTTGTGTACCTTGTATATCTGCAGCAGGACAAGTTCCTTAGTATTTTCTCAGGAGAAATGCCACTAATACTGCCCATTCACCTTCCCACTCAGTCACGGAGGTGCTCATCACCCCTTGGGGGAGGAGAAACCTTTCACACACAAATAGGAAAATTAAAAAGATCGAG
The DNA here is from genome assembly GCF_034315485.1 of Pezoporus occidentalis. Classification (NCBI taxonomy): domain Eukaryota; kingdom Metazoa; phylum Chordata; class Aves; order Psittaciformes; family Psittacidae; genus Pezoporus; species Pezoporus occidentalis. Next base: position 5,215,530 of record NW_026915725.1, read on the forward strand.
AATTTTTTTTTTTTTTTAAGGAAGAAAAATCAGGACTTAACAAAACGCTTTGCTGGCCCCGGGTTAAGCCAGGGAGATGTTTTTCTTAGGTCCAGGCATCTGTTGATCTGCATATGCCCGGCACTTGCCTTTGGCTTCTACAGAAAAGGCAACTCTTTCCCCCGATGTCAGTTTGCTAGCGAAGCGGTGGCTGACTTTAACACCGGGAAAGCACGACAGTCGGTGATGAGTGCCGTCAATTCCAATTCACAGAACGCACCGCTTCCTTCTCTGCCTTCATGGTTGCAATCGGGGAAGGGGGAGAAGAGGGAGATCCGAAGTTGTGAGAGATGCTATTCTGTTACTGTGCGAGGTGGGAGGTTTATGTCAATAGGCAATGGGCAACTGTAAAGCTTCCCTACATTTAAAGCAGTATTTCCCAGAAAACACTAATATGTCAGGTCAGCCTCAGCGAAGCCTTAAGCAGGTGGATTGACCTTTTAATTCTCGATCGGTGACCTGAAGGGTACCCAGAGGCTGCTAAACACATCTCTTCCTTTCGGTCTGCTCCAGAAAGAGCTGTCATTGCAAGATGCAGCTAGTGAGTGAGGCTCACGATTTCACTGTTCATCCGTTTGCGGGAGGGGAGGGGGAGGGAGAGAGGTGTGGGGGGGGAAATACATATTTCCCACACTGCCAGAGTAATGCCAAACTCTCTGTGAGTGGGAAGAGCAGAGCAGATGCTGGAATGAGATGCCAAAGCAGCTCCCCTTTCCCCTGCGCTTTTGGGTGCCTATAAATTGCTCCAGCGCGCTCGTCAGCCTCCTCGTCTCCTGGCAGGTGGCACCCGGGCAGGATCCCGCTCTCTCTCCGGCTCCAGCTCGGGCTCGGGCTCCGGCGCGGCGGTGCGGTTCGGGCTCTCGGCGGCGGGCAGCGGGGCGGCGGGGCGGCCGGGAGGCGCGTCCCCGCTGAGGACTGTCGTCTGTGCGAGGGGAGGAAAAAGAGGAGAGAGCGAGCAAGCGAGGAGGCGAGCGGGGCGATCGCGAGAGGGAAGGCAAGTTCCAGGGAAAGTTGACTCAGACTGGCACAGCCTGCAAAAAAAAAAGTCGATCGCCAGCAGGAGCATAAAAGTGCGGGCGGCCGGGGCGCGGCGGCAGCGCTCCCTCCCCTCCGCTGCTCTCATCTGCTCTCCCTCCCGCCCCGCGGCCGCAGCGGAGCCGCGACCCGCTGAAGCCCCCGCCGCCACCGGCAGCGGGAGGGCGACGAAGCCCCAGGGGAGCCGAGCTCGGGCGGGCTCGGCGGTTTTTCGGCTCTGAGGAGGTCCCCCGCCAACCATCAAGATTTTGTCCAAAAGCAGGCAAGAGGATCGCCCTGCGCTGAGCCGGCTGGTGGGCAGCAGGCGGCGGCTGATCGCTGCCGGCGCGCTGGGGGTGGTGATGGTGCTGCTGCTGGTCATCCTCATCCCGGTGCTGGTCAGCTCGGCCGGCACCTCGGCGCACTACGAGATGCTGGGCACCTGCCGCATGGTCTGCGACCCCTACGGCGGCACCAAGGCGCCCAGCACGGCGGCCACGCCCGACCGCGGCCTCATGCAGTCCCTGCCCACCTTCATCCAGGGGCCCAAGGGGGAAGCCGGACGGCCGGGCAAAGCGGGGCCCCGTGGCCCCCCGGGGGAGCCGGGGCCGCCGGGCCCGGTGGGGCCGCCGGGTGAGAAGGGCGAGCCGGGGCGGCAGGGTCTGCCTGGTCCGCCGGGCGCGCCGGGGCTGAACGCGGCTGGGGCCATCAGCGCCGCCACCTATAGCACCGTGCCCAAGATCGCCTTCTACGCCGGCCTCAAGCGGCAGCACGAGGGCTACGAGGTGCTCAAGTTCGACGACGTCGTCACCAACCTGGGCAACCACTACGATCCCACCACCGGCAAGTTCACCTGCTCCATTCCCGGCATCTACTTCTTCACCTACCATGTGCTCATGCGGGGCGGCGACGGCACCAGCATGTGGGCCGACCTCTGCAAGAACAACCAGGTGGGCACCGCGACGGGGGACGTCGCGGGGAGCAGGGGACTTGAGGGCAGCGGAGACCGGAAGGGAGTCGGGTTTGTTGAGGGCAGCCGGGTACCGTGAGGGGAGCAGACACCCGTGGGGAGACGGGGTCTCTGAGGAAGCGGGCGCAAGGAAGTGCATTGGGATAGCTCGGGGGTTGGAACTAAGCGATCTTCAGGTCCCGTCTAACCCTGATCGTTCTGTGAGTCGGCACCAGAGAGGGAAAGCCGGGCTCCCTGAGGGAGTGGGCGCCGTGAAGACAACTGGCGGGGAGGGCCGAAAACCCTTGGGGGAGTTGAGGGGAGCGGGCGCTCGCTGCTCCGGAGCCGACGGGGGCCCTGCCGGCTCCGCCTCGGTTGCCCCGCCGGCCCGCGGGGTGAATGCGGACTCAGAGCACTCTTTCCCCCGAGAGTCCCGCCGCTGGCTCCCGCTCCCAGCCTTCTGTCCGAGCCCGCTCTCGGGCAGAGCAGCACCTGGAAGCCGGCCGCTTCCCTCGTCCGGTTCTCAGTGTCGGCCGCAGGCCGCGGAGTGCTAGCCGCAGCATGCCGCTCCGGGAGCAGAGGGCGTCGGGGGCGGCTGCTCCCGCGGGTGCGAGCGGGACAGGAGATCCCCCACGGAGCGGAATCTCGCTGAGAAGGAACAAGAGTCGCGGGAGGCGGTGAGCTCAGAGGGGTGATCCTGCGTGGGGAAGGGTGAGATGTGAGCGAGGAAGACACCCACGGGACGGGGCTCCCACGCCCGATTTGGGCACGCACAGAGCGCAGTCTCCCTCTGCCAGGGAAAGCCGGTAGCAGTGAGAGCACGGTGTCCGCAGACCATTCCCAGCGGCGGGCCGACACACAGCCACTGCCCGAGGTCTGCCGGCATCCCCGACAGGAGGGAAACGTTCGGAATAATTAAAGACCCAGCCGTGCTAGCGTCTGAGAGACAGAGGAATCATCCATTTTAATTAGGGTGAAGGTTGGCACCGCGCTCGCAGGGGCCGTGCCTATCACATAGCCCCCGAGGAGCGTACTTCGCAATTTTTCCTTTCTTCCGTACGCTGCTCGCAGACAGAGAGCTTGGCTCTAATTATGAGAGCGCTTCGCGATACCGCCAAGCCTCCTGCCCTGGGTGCCGAGGGCAACACGGGGTTCCCCGCGTCTCTGGGAGCCCCGTGGTGCTTCCCCGGCCTCCACTGCGGAAGGAGGGCGAAGGACCCTCCGCTCAACAGGTCCTTCCCCGGTCGGGTTGTACCGGCCCGCAGCGGGTTGCTGGCTGCCGGCTCTCCCAGTTTGGGGTACCCGGCCCTCTGCCCGGGCTGTTCACCCGCCGGCGGGCTGGGCTGGGGGTTGATCCGGTGTCCCCGCCGTGTCCGTTCGCTAGTCGGTGCGCCCCGTCCCCGCAGAGCATCGCAGATCAGCGGAGCCCTCAGCCCCCCGGCCCTTGGCGCTCGGCGCAGGCGGGAGCGACGGCGGCCGGTTAATTCATTTAATAGAGCACTTAACCTTCTGTTTATGGCCCCTCAGAAGTACCAGGGAACCAGAATAATGAGGCCATCAGCAGCAATTAATTAAATTAGAAAATGTCCACCATAAATACTACCACAGCAGATAAAGCAGGACTAGTAAAGAGAAGTACATCGCTACCTACTCACTTCGATTTCTTCAGAAAAAGGCAGTATTTTCCACCGCGAGGATACCATTTTATTGGCATTAAAACATTCTTCTGCTTTTGACCCCCATTTATAATGCTTTAAAGTGTTTATTTACCCAAACCCTGAACAAAATACACACCAGCACATTTTAAAAAGTACTCAATTATTGCATTGAACTTGAAGTCTAATCGTTCCCAAATGTAACTGCTTCCAGTACCAGCCATGAGACAAATTAATCTCGCAGCAGTTCAAAGGGGGGGGGGGGGAATACAAGAAAGGGCAGAGGCTTTATGTATATAGTTGTATCTCTCCATGCAAAGATAAGTGTTTAGGTAAATACAAACTATTTAAAATTGATACACAGTTTTAATGCAGCAGTGCCTCCTTTTGATGATGATTTATGCTTGAAACACTAAACGCTGATCTGACAGCGGTTAATTTTGCGTATTATTTGTAAGAAAGCTCAGACATTTTGGAAGGAAGTCGTTAAATGGGAGTCTGACAAAGGTCACATTATAAATCCGGTGTTTTCTAACAATGAAAAGACCAAACCCCTGAAAAGTGCATGACTTACAGGGGGAACAAATCATCCCTAAGCAGTGCGCAGGTGGAACCTCAAGGTCTCTGCTGTTAACACATTGCTTTCTTTAATGGTTATGAAGCTTGATCTCACCTTTAAGGTAAACTGAGATCACACAGCTTACCTTAGATCACACTATTTAGTATGTGTGTGCAACCTGAGAGCATAGCTTCATGAGAGAACTTGCACATAACTTCTGAAATGTATAGCCCCTTAGCCGTTTCATTTTGAGATACATTTACCGTTTTGCAGCAGTCAGTACACTGAGAATTCATTTGAGACTGTTCTCCTAACCTTTGCTCTGGCTAACCAAACAAGCAGGTAAAACCTCCAAGAATAGCACTGTAGAGTATAGAGGGCATTTATTGCTATGCAGAGGGCAGGAAGATCGGCACTTTGGTTTCTAGACTTTCAATATTGTCTTTTTTCCTTTTTTTCTCTTCAGCCAGTACGTACTGTATGTAGAATCTTAACAATTAAAAATTCATTGCTGTTGTAGTCAGTGACCATATGTTGACTCCCTTAAGATAGTCACTAATGCAATTTGAAATCTCCTTTACCATCCACAGAAGCACAACATTTTAGACAGATCCACAGAAGTAGCACTTCATTACCATGTAAATGGGAATCTGGAATGTACTTTTAACCATTTTGTTTGCCACTATGCAAGACACTAGCTCTCTATGAAAGTTTTCCTACCTCACCTGTAGCCTTTTCTCTCCTTCCCATTACCCCTTGTTTACACTCTCACCTTCCCAGCGAGTGTCTCAGCCCATTATTTCCTTTGCAGGGTATTTCCAGGGTTAATGGCCCAGACTTCCAACTCCACCCTGCCTGTCATTAATCCAGAGGAAATACCCAGTGCTTAGAATAATTATTGCTTAAACACCAGCAAAATAGCTCGTCTATTTTGTAACAATCCCAGGCAGTTCAGGACCAAGAAATCCTGAAATAGTTGGGGTTTATCATCCTGCCGTGTATCAGTTTAAATTTGCAGCCTGTCACACCCCTGCAAGCCTTGTAAGTCTTTCTCCCTCTCTTTACAGGATGTATAAAGAATTTCCACCTACTGTGATTTTTTTCAGCTCCATAATGCCATAAGAACCCGTGTGGTAAAAGAACGTTTCAGTATTAATGTGAAATCCTATCACATGAAAATTTAATTTGGAAATTTATCATTTAAACTTTGAAAGGAATCCATTGAAAATTGTGAGTTATAGCCTATTTTTTCAACTCAGAACAGATAAAATCCCACATATAGTACACCAAGTCATGCATTATTACTTAGTTCAGGTTTGCAGGACCACTAAATCACTTACTGCTCTGTAACTATGCTAGAACAAAGCCAAGCAGATGATGTGTTACACTGAAATAAATCACATACAACTAAGTTTAAATATTTTACTGAACAGGGTCAAATTATATATAAATGATTTGGAGATTTGCAATGGCACGGGCTATTCAGTGCTGGAAACCAACACGCATCTTGAAATCACAGATTACTTCCCGTTTGCTAGTAATGTCAAACATAGTCAGCAGCCGAGTAGCAAGGGAGGAATGCAGAAAAAAAAAAATAGGTTTAAGTGAAAGGTGCAAACAAAAAGCCCTCGGTGACTTGTATATCCCAAAACCTCCTAGTGTGAAGAGCCACTTGCGTGTGATTTTGCACATTTGCATCTCTTAAACCACACCAAAATTAAACGTTTGCTCGCTGAAATGTGGTAATAGCAGTTTCCCCAAACCCTGACCAGGCTCTTTACCTGCTTTGTGTGCACTGGAGTGTGTGTGTGGTTGGGTGCGGATGTTTTGTATTCTTTTTGCAGCATAATGCCATTAGTAGTACAACAATAAATCACCCCTGGGAAAAGTCCAGCCAGGTATTATCAACAGGGCCTCACTGCGGATCCTCACCAGTGTCAATCACTTGTCCCACTCAAAGAAAAGCAATGCCAATGTAAAACTGGCACATGACCAGATTCAGTTGTCCCAACTCCAGCTGTTATTCCGCGTGTATTTAAAAAGTCTCCAAACATCTACAGGAGTGCAGGTGGTGGTTGTGTATTAATAAGATGACTGAGAAAGGATAGTTCTTAGTTACTGCTTTCATTTCAGAGGTTGTATTATAGGAGAAAATAAGCAATAACCGCAGGAAAGAACTACAGTATATGTTGCCAGGCATTTAATGTGGCAACTTGTGCATGCGGAATAAAACATTTGAAGATATGCTTTAATTTCACCATGCAGGAAGAATTATCCGAGTTTTCTTAACCACTCATTATGTATTTTATGTAGGTTCGAGCTAGTGCGATTGCTCAGGATGCTGATCAGAACTACGACTATGCCAGTAACAGCGTGGTTCTTCATTTGGAGCCAGGAGATGAAGTTTACATTAAATTAGATGGAGGAAAAGCACATGGAGGAAACAACAACAAATACAGCACATTTTCTGGATTTATTATTTATGCTGACTGATAATGAGTAAAACAGACCCACCAAACCAGTCCAAAAATGAAGCTTGCTCTTCTAAGCAATGGATTTGCGTGGCAAAAGTCAATGAAACAAGCACCCCAGCAGAGAGAGACCATCGAGCACCTCACTAGTGGGGGGGAAAAGTCGAATGCTACCTGATTCACATCTGTACAACACAGAGAAACCTTATGTTAAAAAATTGCAAAACAAGTTAAACAGATGTGCGATCCAGTACCGCCAAAGCAAATACTTCCTCATTGTCAGTGTCCATGTGAATGAAGTCCTACATAGAGCAAATTTTTATAGAAAAATAAAACACCACCTAAGGACGCTGAGGTATTTTTTCAATGTATATGATACTTTGATGTGTTATGATCTTGCTGCTTTATCCATACTTCAGCTTTGGTTCTTGTGACTTACTTGCTAACAATGATGCTTGGAGTCCACTCGTAGTGTGATGAGGAATGATTTTCCAATAAAAGGAAGGGGTAATCAAAATATACTTTCTCTCTCCAAAGGAATTGTTTGATTTGTACTTCTCTTATCCTTCTACATAAAACTAGAAATTAATCAGCTTCAAGCCTTAACTCAATGTTCCTGCTTTGTAGGTTTGCATTAGACTTTTGACATCAAATCAACCCAGTGGAGTTGTTTAAATTTTGTTTTCCCCTTAACTGTGTTCTAAAAGAAAAGGGATAGAAGAAACACTTTCCTTTTTCTTACTTCTTGGAAAATACAGCTATATAAAATAGAATATGAACTATTCTATTGGACCAAATCCCTGATTCCACCAAAGCCAATGGCAAAACTCCCATTGATATTAGTGGAAAAAAAAGATGATTTGGCCTTTAAATTGTAAACATGTAAATATATATATTTAGACAATTCTTACAGGCCCATTCCTGATGGTTAGTAGTGTAAATATTTAGCAAGGCTGGCATCCACATCCTCAGACTAAGGTAGAGTGTTTTCTTTGCAGCAATTAGTTGTCATTAGTCTTTTAGCGCTTAGTCTGTACTTGGGTACAATTTCTAATAAAATATTTATGACTTAACATACTGCAGATGTTCAACTAGAATTTTGCAGGAGTATAATGGGTCAAAACATTACTTGTCTTAGGTGTCTTGTCTCACTGATGTTAGTGGGCTTATTCCTACAAAGGAAGAATGGGAGATCTGACGTGTGAGAAAATGCTGTCACACAGACCTTTTCCATGGTAGCTAGTTACCGGTTTGTAGTAAGGTGTGCCTATGAAATGGACACAAATAAGCATATTACCAAAAATGATAACACATATGCAAAGAAAGAAGCAGATATTTACATGCAAAAAAAAAAAAAGTGTGTATTAAAACCTATTTTTCTCATTCATATAAATATATATATAGATATATATAAAGTCTCAAAGTTTAATCCATAGAAAGGATTAATGGCTTGGAGAATTAAACTAAACACAGGCATTATGAGTTGCATAGTTATAAAAATGCTTTAAAATCAGTTAATACCAGTAATGTCCATAGAGTATTTTTATTCAGAAAATGGATTTATTATTTGGTTTGGTTTGGGGAGGGGAGGCAGTCTATTTCTCTCAGGTTAAAACTTGCAGATCTCATTCTAAACCGAAATTACTATAGCAGGATAATTAATTAGCTCCTTAGCACAGTTGGTTATGTTGCTTAACATTTTGGCAAAATGAAGGTAACATTTTCATAACTTCTTAAAGAGTAATAGAAGCTACCCCTAGCATTTCTGTTTCATGTACTTTGCCAAAAGCAACCCTGTCTAATATACTAAGGTTACAGACTCAGATTTATCTGTACTAAGATGCTGAATGTGTCTGCCACTGTGACAAAAAAGCTCTCTGATGCTGGCTGCTCAGTAAAAGGTTTTACGAATCTCTCAGAAAATCTCTTGTTTGAACGAGTTAAGCTTATTTTAAACAGAAAGTGTTACTCTTCCTGTTTTGACTTGTCCAATTCAAAACAAGTATTGAGTTAGTCTAGGCTGACAGATCCAGTCTAACTCAGCTAGGATTTATAGAGGGACATTGTGCTGCCAATTCCTTGTGTATTATCTCACCAGGCTGGTAACACTTTTACTTTATGACAAAGTGCCAACCTATACCCGTACATTGCAGTGGTTATTCCTGGGTTGGTTTTTTTCCCACAAGGTAATGTATTTTATTAACAGATGTGTAACAGACTTCAGGTCTGTTCGCTCCATGGCTGCTTTCACTGGTTAGCACACTCACAACAGCAGTGTAGCTACAGATTCTCTACATAGTATTCAACAGTAGCGTAGCAGGCTAGAGATCATTTACAACTTGCAATGTGCATTTACTAAGGTATCTATTGGAAAAGTGTAATACTACCAGATGATATGGTCCAAGTTGAAGAAGTTTTTGAAATGAGGCTACCACTGCTACTGCATAAGACCATTTTTTGGCTAAATCACCTGCCCTGGTTAAAGTTAGACAAGAGCAAAGAACACACTTTATGTGAAAAACACATAGAAGGCAAACATTTCTTCCTTTTTCATCATATCTTGATATACTGATTTGTAAAGACTTATATCACAACCTTTGTTATAACTATTACAACTCATTAAAACTGTATTATGTAATACATTTTGACTTTTGGTGTGGCCTCCTTACAAAAGAGAAGCTGGTCTGCGAGACGTTTCACATGATCGCTGTGAGATCCCAAAAGTTCAGGATAAAAAATTGATTCAATTAAAAGAAGACATCCACAATAACACACATAGCTTAAGAAGTCATCAAATTGCTTTATTCAAAAATATATTTTCCACGTGATTTTTGCACTCTCAGTTAAAAATAAGTTGATAAACTAGAAAGAAACAATATCATTTTAGAATTACTTGAGATTCTTTTTGCCTTCTGTTGTCTGTGGAAGCTACACAGAAGTCACAAATCTTTTAGCAAGCATTATTTAAAGAATGTAAGGATAATTAGAACATTGTCAATATTACAAGGATTAAAATCGCCCCCCTGGAGAAGGAGAATTTAATTGAAAACTCTAATTTCCTTTGAAGTCCAGATGATGCATCTTCAATAATACTCTGGGTAACATTTAATAGTAGTATTAGATTACCCTGTAGAAACAATCATTTTAAAATTTCAGTAGAAAAGATTTTGCAGGTAGGCTCATATCCAGTAAATTATTCATGGACAGACTTCTAAGAAGGAGAAAATGCAGAGAGGATATATATTAGTTTTTCTCATTAAAGAGAAAAATCATAATCAGTTTGTTCACATCTAACTAGTAACTTCCAGCTTCTCTGAAAAGAACCATGTTTTAAAATGACTGCTCTCCTGAAACAAACGTGAATTTTATCAAGGTTCCTTATAAAATAGGAATGTTTATTCATTATTCTTACTTAAAAGTCAGCCACCGCTTTGGATTTGCTAGGAGTATTTTATCAATTTTGTCTTGGGATATGCCTCTAATTAGCATTTTAGGAATTATATTTTTGAGGATATGTGAATATCCATGGCCTCCATATTTCATCAACCTATTCTTAGTATGCACATCATGAGCAATCAGAATTCTGTCTTCATAGCCTTCATCGACCAGCATACGAATCCTGCAAAAGTAAAAAGCATACCTGTCAGTGAAAGGCTCCCACTGCAACAGCATAGAACTGAGCAGGATTTACTCTTTTTCCTCATTGCTGGACTGTATAATAATGGAAATACTTACTTTCAGCTACTCAGAAGACATATTCCTTATATGCAATTGAAAATAAAACACGTAACTTATTGACTGAAAAACCCCCAAACACCTCTGGAAACATACCACCACATCTCAAAATGGAGAAAGGAAACACTTTGCAGTTGGTACATGACTTTGCATTCCCAGCCCCATTAAGTCCGTGGAGGAATTCAAGAGCTTCAGCATAACGAAGCACGAGACATGGGTTTTACATACACAAGTAAGTAATAATTTGCTACATAAACTCCTTCTCAGCAGGTTAGTTCTTGCTGCTCTTGCAGCGCTAGTCCCATTACATTTGTTAATGACCAGACTCTGTGTGTGACAGGTCCTTTGAGAAGCCCAGCTCAATCACACAAATACTTCCATATCTTTAGTTAATTCCCATTTAGCAAACATTCCATATAGACAGTTATCATACAAACACGTTTCAAAGATGTTTGTTAAAGAAGATAAGACAGGTGTTGCACAGTGCATCTGCCAGGAAATGAGAGGAGTTAGTACAACAGCCCAGCTAAAAAGACTTGGCAAAATGACAAGTCAGCTTGGAAAAAGAAGTAATCCGTCTGGTCACTGCCTTGTAGCAAGCCCTCCACAAGCCCTTCTGTTCCACTTTTCACCCTGGTAAACTTAATCCTTTGCTCTGCTCATTCTTTAAAATTTATTCAGTGGGTGTCTAAACTCCTGTTCTGCATAACTGTTGTGTTTCCCACTAGGCTTCAGTTTAGTTCGGCAGTAGGTTGCAGCATTTAATGCAGAGATGGACAGACCGGACCTAGGAAGTGCTTGCTCCTCATGAAGGCACCCAACTCTATCATTTGCCAGCACTGTGAAATTCTAATTCTTAACTTCCTGACCGTGCTTTGAACAGCAAGAAAGCAAATACCAGTTTTATAAGGAACTACACCATATCTGAAAGCCCTTACTGTCAGGTTTTATTACAATTAGTTATGAGGAGATACATGCAGCAGGATCAAATCAATATGGGCAGCAGGAAAAAGGCAAGTAAGATAGAACTTGGTAAAATATGAGCATCTTTCAAAAACCTACCATAAGCTGTGCTATTTAGTGCACAGCACTATGTATACTGTTGTATTACAACATCACAAGTATCTTTTCCAGCCTAAAATGACAGACCACAAGCCAACCAGAGAGTAATAACAATGACACTGGAGTGACTAAGTTTTTTGCAGACCAAACATCTTAGAATCATCTCCCTTCATGTCTGGATGAATTTCAGGGGCTGGGAAGCATATGGTCCTTTATATCCCGTACTCATTCTTGTTTTTTGCTCATTATTGTAAGTTTTGTTAGTACTTGCTTCTGACTCAAGGAAAAACTGCCCCTGAAAGAAATCAGTTCTTTTACTTGCATTGACAGTAGGCTGCAGCAAAAATATGGAAGTACACACATGGCTAAACTGCGTTTGAGTACGTATGGCATGACTGCAGGAGTTTACATTTTGAATAGACAAGACCCAAATATATATTTTCTCTTCAGTATTTTCATCAACATATTTAATGTCTATTTGACTTCCACTTCTCTGGTGCAGTTTTGACAAAAACCAAACCCTAAGGAGATGATTGCCACTGTCATCCTATATCCAGTGTGGATACATCAAAAGCCCAACAAAACCCATTTAATGGCACACTAACTCAAATGTGCATACTCACACCATACAATCAGAACACTTTTTCTGTTTTCTTCCTATCAACAGCCTGCTGCAACAGATACTCAAATGCCAGAGAGCTGAAGGAGAGACATCAATGGCTGAGCAAGTATCATGGATGGAATGAAAACTTTGCCATGGTTGAACAAACACTTGCTAACCACGGCATACCCCATTCTTCTACACACACTCCTCACAGCCCTGTGCACACGCTGACCTCCCATGGCACAGGAAAGGGGGGGAGGCACAGGGGAGAGGAGCAGCTTTACCCATTCTAAATGTGAAAATGGTGTATTTGGTGCAACAATTTAAAATACCAAGTGCAAGACTCAGAGCCCTGTTAAGACAGAGATAGGATTTCTCCTGTGAAAAGCAGCAGCAAACACTTGGCAGTAAGTGGAATAGTAACCATGACACCTTCTTAAGAAGAGAACAGTCTGAAAACAGAGAAGATTAGTTTTGAGGTTAATATGACAATGAGGGGGAGGGAAGCTGTGTCTGAAATGTAAGTGAAAGCTGAAAAGTTACTTAATTAGTGATCAAGGATCACCAAATGTTTCTAATCAAGGAATTCTGAAAGGAAAAAAAAGACACAGGCAGGATGGCAGCCCACCCTCAGAAACCTGCCACTTAACTGCACACGAACATTGTGGACAAACAGCAGAGGAGGCTCCCACCTCCAGCGTGGAAGGAGTGAGATGCCCATTCCCAGCTGATCCTACCTTCTCTCTTACAGTTTCTGCAAGGAGTGCATCTCCTTGGCAATACCTTGTGTTAGCACAGCACAACAGATTTGCTGTGCAGCTGAGCTGAGACTGCATGGGCTGACAAGCAGCAGGGAAGAGGTATCCTGCCAGTGGGGCCAATATTTTCACACTGTGAGTGTGAGGAGCATAGGACTGCTGAGGAGATGGGAATTACACCTTTTGAAAGAGAGAAAGGGCAAAAGGAGAGGGGAAGGAGAGATGGTAAAGTGCCTGGAAGAAAAACAGTGTGGTTTTCAGGATGGAAGCACAAATCTACCTAGGACAACCAATGTGCTCTGCTGGTTTACTGCATTTGTGAGGAGATGTAACAGGCTCAGATGATGCTTGGCAGCAGGACTAGCTTTCCAATACTGTGTTTCAAATCAAAGCCAAACCTTAACACGAATCCAGTATCTCCAACCTTTTTTACCGACTATATAAATGCAGTAAATGATAAAATTCAACCAGATCAGCACAGAATTAGGACAGAGAATGAAGTGAAAAAAGCTCTTGATCTTCTCAAGTAACTTTCCACAACACTATGATTCTACATCTTCCTTTGCAGACAGAAGAAATTATACATGCTGCTCTAATGATGTGCCAGCAGCAGGGGAAAACTGTCATTATTTTAATATGAAGAAAGGTAATTTTGAACAGCAAGCAGAATCACTGTGACAGCCTTAAAACAAGTGCCAATAATATTCATTTGTCAATGGCAATGCTATAGCTTAAACTGCATGGAAGCAGATACCTTGTAATTCTGTCATTGTCACTCGGCATGTCAATCTCAGGGTGGAAGTGGTAATGAAGAAATTCTGTACCAAATAGGTCATACTCTAAATAGCACCCAAGGTCAGCAAATTCCAGAAGTTTCTTTTTATCAAATATGGTCCTGAGGAACATATAAAACAAAGTCAGCATTGTAAAGGGAAGAAAAAATCATTATAACAGGAAGAAAAAAGAGGATAGGTATTTTGTGGCTTCCTACTTCAAGAAACAAAACCAATAATCTAAGATGTAGTTCACCTTTTTGGAAAACAGGACTCCTGTCTGACACATGCAACTTAAGCTCATACACCTTTCACCTCCATCTGGGACTTCATGTATTAAAACAAAATAAACCAAAACAAACCCAATTCTTCCCCCATGAAATAATGAAAACGTTTATGATAATCTTTAAATGGAAACAGGAAAGTTACTTACTTTTGATATCACTAACCCTCTCAATAGACAACCTAGCAAGGAAGGACATTTAAGGAGGAGGTTAATTCATAGAGACATTTAAGAAAGACAATGGATTAGTTACAGAAGACAGATTTACTTTCTCAAAAAAGTTACAGGAGACAGCTATATCCAGGGCTCATTTCATCTATCACACACCAGTAATACACAACTTTGTCTTTAGTTTCTATTCTGTACACTGACGTTTCTAGATTGTCATTAAAACAGCAATATATCATTGTCTGCAATGGGGTCTGGCCAGAATGCCTTAAGGAAATGTTCTCACCAAAATACATAATGGCACTGTGAGTACCTGGAACTTGGGCTTTGCAGCAGATCTGAAAAGTGAAGGAATAAAGAGAAACAAAAACAAAGCTACTAAAACCTGCCACTCACATGGAAAAGAATGGCAACTGAAGTAAGAGCTCTCTGGAACATATCTTTTTTCCTTGGAAACATTTTTGCCAAGAATATAAGCCATCCAAAAAAAAAAAAAAAAAAAAAAAAAACCCCAAAAGGCCCAGAACAAAACCCCTCAAATGATACATTATAATTTTATCTTTATAACCAAAGTACAATTTTTTTCATCTACGGAATAAACACATGTCCACAAGAATAGCACAGTTAACCAAAAGGGCAGTTGTTAGGTTTATTACTGCAGATATTGATGACACAAAGTAATTCTACCCTCTACAATGACATCACAGTCTGTTGCCATGGAAATGGCTGATGTCACAATCTCAATATTATGACTTTACAACAGGGCCAAGTAGGAGGAACAGATGGGCTGAGAGAGAAACTCTTGTTGAAACAAACCTGCCATCAGCGGGAGTCTAAAATTTGCCAACTGTAATTAATAAAAAAGCATTATTTTAAAATAAATGTCACAGTTTACAGAGATTGAACATTTATCACCAAATGAGTTCTCAAAGTGCAGAGCAAAAGAATGAGTTATTTTAGATCCAGCCCTGATCAGTTCACATGAATATGGTAGCCAAGAGTATTCAATCCTGTGCAGGTGTCAAAACCCTCACAATGATGAATTTCAGAATCAGAGCCAGAAAAGCGTCTTTTTAAAACTATTGCTGGTGTTGTGCTTTTGGGTGCTCTGACCCAACAAAGAGCAGGAGAGAGTAATTTCATCATCCATTGGATCCCCTTGTAAACCACATGGATGTAGCAGCAGCAACAGTTACCAGCTGGAACTCCTAAATATCTGTGCTAGAATTAGGTGTTTGGGCAGCAACATTCCTGAGCAGCCCTGAATGCATGGGAAAGGAGATGACACACAGGGAAACATCCTGTACTTTGGACCTCATCCACACAACACCAGAGGGACACCCATCAAACCATTACTAAGCATTCGTAACAGTTGCTGTGAGTCTTCTAACAAAAGTTGCTCAAGTGAATGTATGTTGATATCTGCCAAGATACCTTTATAACCTTGGCCCCTAAGAAATGGGCAAAGCCAAGACCAAGTAGCTTCTGCTTCCCAGCCTTTATCTACACTACAGTTTCACTAAGGATGCTTGCTACTTTTTGTTCTAAGATGCTAAACTGAAAAACAGTCTTATCATTTGATTGTAAATCCACCTGAAAACTACCATTTTGTCTGTGTCAAAGCAGACATGAAATATGGAGCTATGTACAAATTTATCTCACATTTAAGGGACTGGGATGCTCCCATGTGGATTCTTCTCACTGGAGGAGACTTAAAATGTTTAGTGCACATTGCACAGCCAAACTTCACAGTAGTTTAGAGACTATGCTACAGCAAATGCCAACCCAAATGTGTGAAAGTAATGATAGAAGGAGTGTAAGAAAATGTCATATTGTGTACCAATGGCTGTTAGTGAAATTGCACCTCTGTTTTGCCTGTTTCCCTACTTACATTGCCTATTTTCCACCAATAAATCACTGAATTCAATGATTTACAACAGCATACAAAGGCAGAAAACCATACCTGTGTGTTTATGTTGTATCAAAATGCCTGCACAAGTACTGACACAGGCAGCTTGCTCAGTCCTCTATTGTAAAAAGATTTACGTAATCATTTTTTCTTTAAAAAGGAGAGAAAAATATAGCTGCAGATACAATGAAATGCAGGTAAATATATAAAGTAAGCTCATATATGATCAAATAAAAATAAAATTTCATCATACTGAATTTTATGCTCCAAAAATTCCCATGTAAAACATTGATCTCTGTGTGAATACAAAACACCTGTAGCTTTATTTGCAAGCTGTTAGAGCCTGTATCTGTTAGGAATTTGGTGCACAGTTCTCTTGCCTGTATTACACTCACACAGAGGGCAAACAATCCAATTGCTGAGAGTCATATGACCACAAACAGTCTCCATTATTCAGCAACTGTCCAAACTGATCAATGCTTGGATATTTTCCAGCTCACCATGAGCAACACAAGGTCACACAAAACAGATTTGGTAATAGAGGCTGTGTTTCTAAACTGAAGAGAGAAAAGCACCCTAATTCTTCTCCATGTCTAATGCGAGGCTCCTGGTTTTTGTTCTCAATGAAACTAAAAGTTAGCTCTCTGGGCAATGCTAAGAACTATCTAAACCCCAACTATTTTCTTTTTAAGCAATATTTCTTCTGGCTGGTAGAAGAACGTTAAAGATCTGCCTTCTGCTTTGATACAGAATCCAGCCAAATCAGGGAGTTCTCCATTAGCTTTTGTGAGATTTCGGTAGGCCCTTAAGAGTGCTCCAGTTTTAAAAAAATGCCAGAAGCCCAGAGCTTCCCACCCAATTTGGTGAAAGGGGATCAATTTCTAATGCTTTTGTGCACGGACATGAAATAATGGAATTCCATTTTTTTTTTTAATGCGGCTACAGTTAGTCCTAATCTTGCTCCAGGCCTTCAAAGAGAGCATTAAAACCACCAAAATCTCTGTATCAATGTGAATCTCACAGATGATCCTGACTGAAGAGCTGGAAGCTGATGAAGCTCTATATAAGCAGTTATTTTTAAGTCAGTAAACTTGAAGATAATTCTTCATGCCATGATCCCAGTGCACAACAGAAACCTAGCTATTTGCAGCTGCTATGGGTTGCAGCAACACTGCCAGGACAGTAGAACAGTCTGCTTACCTGTCGAGGTGAGACATGACTGTCTTTGAAGCATCAGCCCCAGCTTCCTGCAGAATGCGGATAAGCTGGAAAGGTGAATCGCTGTGCCTGCCAGGATGGATGATAATGGGGCACCCGAGCTGTGACTGAGCCTGCGCTGTTGCCTGAAGCACTCTGTGTTCACTCTGAGTCAAAGGCCAGGAGCAACCTATTTCTCCCACTACACCACACTTGATGTCAGTCCCATCCGCTCCATTGAGTATCTCATCAACAATAATGCCTGTAAGCTAGAGAAAAGGAAAATGACATTTTTTGTTATTAATACTATTTGTGTTAAATAGCATCAAGTTTGGGCTATGAACACTCTGCTAGTTATACTCCCAAGGTCTTTCTGAACTTACTTAACAGTTGGGTGTGTGAAAACACGGTGGTTAAAATCTGATTTCTGTCAATTAATGTTATGCTAGCCATTCACTAAGACCAAAATAAACACAGAAGCATATCGATTTAACATTATCCACTCACACAGTTGTCCAGGTTTGAAAAGAAAAGAAAGCTGGTCTACATGTAATTTGAATACTGATTTAGGCTGAGACTAATTTTTCTTAAATCTGTGCCTCACAGTCCTGAAGCAGATTCAGAAACAATTCAATGCAACTTTTTGTGAATAAGGCAACCTTGTCATTCAGATGGAGAAGGGAAATCTCTGCCAGATGCTGAAGAGACAAGTTTCAGGCAAATCTTGTCTGTGTGAATGCCAATGTAAACCAGCAAGAGCTCCCCTGACTTACCAGAACTACAAGAACAAAACTCAGCTGACAAATTTACAGGGTCAAAATCAGCCTGTTTTTAAATATCAACAGGCAAACAGGACATCAGAATCTCCTAATAAAAGCAATTTGCTATAAAAACTATAGCTTTTCTTTTCCGGAATAGGCCATGTATCTTAAATCATACATTCAGAACCAAGAGCACAAAATGGCACTAATGATCACCTAACTCTTTGGCCTTGAATCTTAAAGAAATCATGATTTCAAGGAAGAATAAAGTGAGCAAAGGAAGAAGGAAGGTTTGCAAGCAAATCCAGAAAACTAAATTAATCTGTAACTTATCTCTACTCCACACCTTATCTCCTCAACAGCCTCATACGACGTACTAGTAAATACTTAATCTATATAAAAAAGTCAGCCCAAGGTATTACAGTTTACAGCAGGCTTCTGCCCAATAATTTATCCTATAATTACACATCTTCTGCTTCACATCTAACCAGTCTGCCAACCATTTCTGTAGACAAACAGATACAGAATTCACTTCTCTCCTGAAGAGCATCTCTCAAAATACTCAAATTGTCTTTGTCTAATCATAAAACATATCATCATGTCAAATTCACTGGCAAATAAGGAACCACCAGTTATCGAGGATCAGTCATTGCACAACCCTTTCTAACTAACTGTCTTCTGGACTAGATTAAATATTGATGACCTGCTGCATACAGGACATCTCTGGGTCTCCAGCAGTCCATATACAAAAGGGAAACCTTTGCCCCAAGAAATCTATTTGTTATCAAATTTCAAACAATGGAAGAATATTAAGGAAAAGTAGTTCTGTTCCACACAGCTTGGGCCACTGTGGCTGGCAGAGCTGCTCAAGTTACGCCCATTGATTTCTAAAATTAATTTGGCTCATTTGTAAACTGTGACAGATTTTAAAAACCTTTTCCCAGCTCTGTTCATCTCATTCACAGCCTCCTGCCCTGGAGAGTTCCCTTCCCTCTTCTCCCTATCATCACATTTTCTTAATAAAAGCTGAATGAATATTTATAATTATAGGAATATCTGGGGACCTCAGTCATTATTAACACATTGTCTTAGGCACCACACAAACAATCTGATGTAGACTTTGCCCTGAAAAGTCTGGACAAATGGTAAAGAACAGAGATGTAACACACAGCCTGAGCAGAACAATGATTTGCAACTGTCCTGTAAATACTACAATTATTTACGCTTTTTATAAAAATCCTGGGTGGTCTCATTGGGAAGCAAAGAGACAGAAAAAGACAGAAGCAGCAGAAAGGATATACTCCTTCCTTAAAAAATGTAAAAATAATAGGATAATTGGTGCTGTATCAGATACCCACAGACGAAGTACTTTATTTACGCTTTACTGTTGCATTATAACAAATTTCATCAAACAGAGCTTAAGAATTGGAAATGCTGACAAATGATCCCAGCACACACAAATAGTGCTGTTCCAGGTATAACACACAAGCAGTAATGCTGCTCCCAAGGTTTTCATGTTGAGAACTTCTAGATTTCATCCATTTTGCTGGAATTCCTCTCCAACTTTGACTTACCCAGGGATAATTCATAGGAGAGAGACTCTGAAGCAATGGTTAAGACTTACCTGCTCCACTGTCATGGACTGTGTTTGAGAAGAATGAGTAAAACCCACATAAAACCCAGCACCAGCAATAATATGGACTCCAGTTTCTTCAGCAAGTTTCTTCAAAGTACTCATATCTCGACCAATTCCTGTAGTCGTGTTTTCCACAATCGTCCCACCACCTGCTGCTTTAAAATGCAACAGCTCCTCCTTCACAGCATCTGTTTCCTGATACAGAAGAAGGTTTTCCTTATGGCTGTAGGGATTTTGCTTAATCCAGAACAAGTTCTTCATCTCAATGGGCCCATCAGACAGAGGCTCTTGGCCTGGAGAAGGTGGCAAAAAACTGCTGCTGTAGTTCATGGCCAAGTGTTCATGAGTCAATGTATAGCCAAGGTGGTCTGGCTCCACAGGGCCCAAGACAGTCTGTACTTTCCCGCTCAAGGAAGGCATTTTTCTTCAACAAAAAGGGAAAAAAAAAATCAGCTTTTAAAAGAGTCTGGGAAAGAAGAAGAAAGGAAAGAACATTTCAGAAAGAGCAAACCTTTCTTACACAATTTCTGAATTCCCTCCTCTCTCACACACATGTATCTACAAGCTCTGTGTGTTTGCTGAATGAAATGTTTTGAAACGTTTTCAAATGCTACTTCCAGTAGAGTGCTCAACGTGAAAAACATTTATTTTACCTAACTATGCTTGTATCAGTACTCTAGCAATGTAAACATATCACACTCATCATCAAAGGAAATCGTCATCACTTATTGCGCTATAGCCAGTATCACGATTAGAGAAATGTTTCCTATTTAATTAACAACCACTGTATGCTCATTTAGGATTCTCTGCTTGACATCAGCTGTCAGATTTTGCCAGCTTGAGCCACCATGAACATACTCAGCACCAAGGCTGAGTATTCCTGGTACATTCAGTTTATCCATCTGTGTCGTCCAAGACACACTGTAGCCTGCGCATGCCGAGGAAGCTGTCTGTCTTTGGACACCTCATCTGTCTGTCTGTATGAGGAATGCAGTGATGGGGACAATCTTCTGTTCCTTCAGCTTCAATGGATCTCAGGTTGTTTTGCCAGCTGTACTGTAGAGGTCTGGAACAGCCCAGGACAACTCGCCCAAGGCTAACAACAGCTGCTGAAGATACAGGGTGGCCCTCAACCAGCAGCGAGAAGCCAAAGAGATTTTCCCATCAGCTTCATTGGCCAAATATTCCATCAGTTAAGAACAGACCTTAATCTAACAATTTACATGGCTCAGCCTTTAAGATACATTCATCTTTAACATGAACAGAACAATGCTCTTCCTCAGAATCTGAAATGAGTTATGACAGACACACATTGACTCTGCTGTCTGCAGTTGCTTCATGTCAAACGCATCTGCCCTGTGCCAGCTTGGCCTGACTCACTGAAGGTTAGAATTAGCTGCAGCTCTCACCATTGGGATTTGGGGGGAGTTTTCTCACTGGGGAGTGGGGGCACTCCTGACTACCCAGTTCTTGTTAGATCTTCATGATGCTAGTTGCAAAGGCTTGAGGATATATAGTTATAATCCCTAGTCAACCAAAATCATCAGTTATGAAACAAAATACATGTTTAATCATGTCTAGAGGACAGGACTAACTAGAGCATGCATTATTGATTAAAGAGAGAGGTCTTTCCCATTTCTGTCTCCCTTTTAGTGAATAATGTCATAAATATGGTTTTGTTACTGGTGATGCCCTCAGAGGACATTTTCCTTTTAACTGCTAAAGTTAATCTACCAGGATGCCAGAAAAACTGAAATCTGAAGGGCACTGAACTCTACATATCAAAGGGCACAAGAACATCGAGGTCTCTCTGGGGATACTTTGATCTCACAAGCAGCAGTCATTCTCAAGAGTACCAATGTACAAAAGTGACTCAGCCCCTGGAAAAGGCAGTTATCACCTGCCTAGTGATGTCTGGAGTGCTGGCAGTTATTTTAATATGGAAACTTGGCCATCCATAAGAAAGAGAAAGGACTGACTGTCTTGTGTAAAAGCACATTTAGGAAGAACTGTTCTTTTATGAATTTCCTATCTAGACTAGTGTGTTGACTTGTTTGAGAAGGCAGAAGAATAATTAATCTCAGAACAGACTGCTGGCTGATTAATATAATGATTTATTTTTTGCCAAATAAATTAAGAAGTGCATGATTTCAGAAAATATTATTCTTGAGCAAATAATCAAAAGCAAAATACCTGTCTTAGTCAAAATCTGCTGCTAGCTGCAATTCAATTAAGTTGTCCAACCCAGTCATTAATTCCATCCTTGAACAAAGCTGGTGCTCTATAGAGCAACCCACTATTTTGGAGAAAGTTCAATGATCTGAGTCATTCCTAGATGCACAGCAAGGAGACTAACATAAGTCTATGATAACTGCATTACATTTGCTTCACCCCATCCCTTTTTTCTTAAAACGTTAAATATCTACATGCTGGTATTCAGTAAAACCCTGACAGCATAAAGAGTGATAACTACTCTCTGCATTGCAGACATGCTTTTCTTTCCCCATGTTCATTGGTAATTTTCAAATCCATTCAGGAATTTCAAACACATTTCAAATTCAAGTTAGGAAAACAAACCTATATAAATATTTTGTTATATAATCAAATACGTAAGTACTGAAGTTCTGTTACTAAAACTTCACACAAATTTTTGCAATTTGTTTCCTTAAAAAATTTCCACTTCAGTTTTTTAGTTATTTAATAGTGCAGTTACTAAAAAAATAGAATGTGAATTTTTGCCCACTTTTAGATTACTACTTTAATGAAAAGTTGACTTTCAACGTTTGCTCCCACTCATTCCTTTCCAACACAGTTAATTTAGATTACCCTCAATTAGTCTGGCCTGCCCACTCGAAAGACCTATGGTTGCAGGGGTGAGATCATCTTGCAGCCTGAGGTGCTATAGATCTCCTGACTTATAGCAGTAAAAGAAGATCTGAAATTACCAGTTCCAGTGAAAGGTTTCTCTTATAGCAGATACCAACCCATTCATTTTTAGACTCTAGAGTTCAGATTATAGCATACACACAGAGTTTACACAATCAATGTCTACTACTGAACCTTTTGATTGAGGCCAAGGATTTTTATAAATACAAGCAGCATCACAAAAACAGAAACTGACGCTAACAGCATTTAAAGTAAGCCTAATTTTATCTGCATGAAAAATATGATTAATATTAATGTTTGCACTTGCTTACTAACACAGTTTTAGAAACCCACAGCTTTTAATAAAAATATGAAAAATAAAGACAGCCAACAACCTGTGACTGGAATAATTTTTAAAACCACCATCTTGATATCGTTCCTACTGTCATTTACATAGACAGTGTGCCCTGATGAAATGCTCTAATGATATATTATTCCTAATAATATTCACCTGATGGAAACAGAATTTAATTAGTGTCTTTAAAACAAATTCTAGGTGCAAGCAACTTTTAAATGGAGCAAGGACTGCTTAATTTAAGCATGTATATGTTAGTACAGGATTCAGTGTTTGTGTGCTTTACTAGTGACTGGCATGCCATGTTTTACTTTCTTCTGAGGAAGTTCCTTCTTTCATACATCATGGACTGAATTCATATCACCTCCTTTAGCCATCTAAAATGAGGTTTGCCTTCTACAGAAGAGCATTTTCACAGCCAAGATGGAAAGATATATCCATAGGTAACTCATCCAGCCTATTTTGCATGTTTGTAATAGGACACGAAAAGTCACTTTCTGTAGTATCAGCCTCCTTCCAAGGACTATGGAGGGAGCCAAGAAACCATCCTGGACAAGAAAAGCATATTTTAGATGGTTCTATATAAGATGTGTGAATTATATTTCATGAATCCTAGCCCGGACTGAGGGAAGGGGAAAGGTGCTGATTCCTATGACAGAAGATAAATAGGTAGCTCTTACCTGGCAATAACAGGTATTTTGGTTTAGGAAATCACTAATTTATGCTGTGGTGTTGCCATGGTATTCCTGCACAGATCAAGGCTTCCGTGCTCCAGGTACCATATAAACAGAGAAATAAATGGTATTTCCTGAAAATTACATATTTTGATAAAAATTAAATTATAATTGCTTTAAGATATAACCAAAACTTGTATTATTTCATAACAGCCTTGAAAATATACCTCAACATTTCTGTAATAAACTGTGGACAAATCTTTACAACCAATCAAATGGTGCATAAAATACAACTCTCGCCATTAGCCAACCATTAAATACTGGTGAAGTAAATGTTTTTCCTAGGGGTACTGTTAAGAGAAAAGAGACTTGCTGCTAAAAAGGTCCTGGTACTGCATTCCTGACTCTGGTAAAAACTCCACTGAGTTCAATAGATGTTTTGCCTGAATACTGATGACAAGATTTGTGTTCCTGCTTTTCCCATCTGAAACCTGCGCTTCAGTCATTGTGTCATTTTAATGGTATCGTAATGGGAAGTCTCTTTAGGTTTGGATTAGCTGCTTCCCACAGTAATCTCATATTGCAGAAACATTATAATTGCATAAACACAGTTTCCACATGCTAACGCTGCATTTGTTTTGATTCAGTAAGCACATTTTAATGGTATTAGCATAGATTCTCCCTAGGCTTACATGGGAATCATTTGATTGCCATTACATTACAAAGTGAGATTACAGTGACACTAAATCCAGATTGCTGTGGGAAAAATTTACCAAAAAAAAAAAAAAAAGCAAAAAGAATAGCTCAATAGGTATTTATTATAGTCAGAAAAAGTTAAACACAGCTGCCATTTAGGAACAATTTAGCCTTGGCTGCATGAAGAGCACTGTAAGCGGGTCTTTCCTTTATAACCATGCAGTCCCAGAATATGTGACATAGCACACATTTGCTATATACTTACAGATGGAGGAAATGCTCAAAGAGCATTCAGTTCTATTCTGAGCTACCTCTACAGAGCATGGGAAGCCCCAAATTAGAAACACATGACACATCTGTAGTAAATTACCATTAGTTAGTCAATGCCGTGTTATCCACCATTCCCCACATGCAAACATTGTGCGATGAGGAAAGAGTTAGCAAGACAAAGGAAGAGGAGAGGCAGAAAGTGTGTTAGGAAGAATTTAAAAAAAGAACTTCCTTCTCTCTTCTTCCATGCTTCTGCCAACCCTGAGGAGGTTTACAGGGTGAAAGGAACTCTGCTGCCAGCACGGTTCTTCCTCTATCCCACCAGACAAGCAAGCTGTCTAACTTCTCTGACAGATGTGTGCCAGATCTACCTTACTTTCTAAAAAATGTATTCATAAGTGCCAATTACAGGACAAACATGCCTGAAAACCAGCTTTCTCATACGTTGGCTTTTTTGCTCAGGCGTAGTGTCAGGAAAGTGCAGCTACAAGGGCTGTGGAGCAGAGCTCACCACAGCTGTCAGAGTGAGAGCAGCAGTAGGACTGAACTTGCATCTGCTCCAGGACAGGTACAGGCTTACCTGTCATTTAGCCCAGCAACATCCTGTGTGTCAATGTCCAACACTGGTGTCCACCAGCCTACAACACTATTCACAGGCACTCTCACAGCACCACTGGTTGTCTGTGTTACATGAGATAACAGCACATCTCCTACTGCTTCTGGATTACTCTGCCCATGAAAACAGAATTTGGAAATGGTGTATAAGTACTATGAAAAAAATGCAGGTTTCTGAGCAAAATACTGTCTCTTCTGCAGAAAGGGAAGATATGCTTCTCTGAAGGTGATGCAGATTATTCTCATTACAGTCATCACTGTTCTTCCCTGTCTTCAGAATTAACAGTGGCTGGAAGTGACGCTGCTCTTTTTGTTCTCCCATACTGGAGCTATGAGATTATCATGATTTGCTGAACTTCAAGCTAACTCACAAAAGTACGGCAAGAAAAATAATCTAATCTATTCAGAAGCAGTGTATCGTTTTCCATTTTTCACTTCCTTCATACTCTGTTAATTACAAAACCCAAAGCAAAATGAGTAACATGACAGCTTTTCACAGCATGAGCCCTTGCCTAGTGCTGAAGCGTACTAAGGGGAGAAAGGCATGCTAGTACTTCCATGAGCATCAACATGGAGGCAATGCTTTGTGCCCTAAGGATCTATGTCACACGATAGATCTTTCATGTTTTGACTAAAGCTCTTCTCAGAGAGGAGGGTAACACTTACAGTGCTTCTCTCCTTCTAAATCTCCTAACACCATACAACCATCTGCTGCATATGCTGCAGCTCTTCACTTAATGGGGCACCTGCAGTTTTCCATCTTTGGGTGGCTGCATTTTCATGCAGCAAGTAAGAACCTTACCATTTCAGATATGTGTAATCTCTCATCTACCAACATAATCTGGCCAACAGATTAAAAACCAAGAGAACTCTTGGGGAAAATATTTTAAAAGTATCATCTCTCCGTACTATACCACATTTTTTCCTGAAACACACTGTTCTAGAGATAGGGTAGTGGGTTAATGCTGTGGCCTTCAACAACCTTCCTCTGATCCCCAAATCATTCAGAAACATGCATTTCCTCCAGAAACCAAGCTAAAAGAAATGCTAAATATTGGTTTTCACCACATTTCCAGCAAACAAAATACCCTGACACTACAGAAGTGAAAAGGGATACCCAAAGCAAAACTTTATATAAAGTCACAATACATGCTATGAAAAAAAACTGGGAGAGCTTTAGCTGAGCCTTATACAATCCTACAATGATAAAGGGAAGTCCCAGCAAAATATGCACGCATACATACCACAGCAACTACGCTGCTTGAGTGACACTGGTAATGGTCTACAACCTAAAAGCAAAGTCACTTAAATTTTAAGAGAAATTTAAGGACTTCCACACATACGTCAATGGCCAGTATATTGATTCCCTGCCTTCAGAACCTCTGAAAAGCACACTCGGGGGTGAGGATCTTGGCAAGCAAGAAGCAAAGCTTTTAAATGTTCACCTGAAAGGGTAAGTGAAAATGCTCACTGTGTATTCCCTCTGTCACTCAGCTAGTGGCAGACAGATAGACCTTCCAGCTTTGCGAGGTTTGGGGGTCACATTCTTACTCTAGCTAGGCTTTGAGCCAGACATACATAAAACAGATTTCTTCCTTACAGCGACACCAGAACAAAGTGCAGCCTCTCAAATCAATTTCACAGAATGGCTATACCTCTGGGACCAAAGCAAGTACATACAATCTGCACATGAGCATGTACGCACACGTACATTTGCCCAAAAGCAGAGGTTAAAGCACTTAGCATGTAATACGGTGCATAGGTTTGGGTTTGTTTTTTTTTTTCAATTTGGTTAAAGATCAGCTGTTGTGAACAGAATAGTCAGACTTTTATTTTACCTTATTTCTGTGTAAATAACAGTTTCAAAATCTAGCCTTTTCCCAGCAAAGTCACATTGAAGTTCTCTTCCTCAGAAAGATCTGAGACCAACATCCCCACAGGTGTTTTTTCATTAACATCTCCTTTACAAGAACTTCAGGGGATTTTACATTTTGGGCGGCTTCCAAAATTACTCCAGATAAAAGGTCAGATAAAAATTCTCCCCTAGGTCCAACATTACATTAATCACATTTTACATGCACACATAGTGTTTTTAGGCAAAAAAATCAGAACTGAAGTCATATTATGCTATATGCAAATATGGTCTGGGTCCTGCATGTGGATACATACATTTGTATTCTTAAGCCTAAAGAGAATCGTATTTGCTTCTCACAGGTTCTAGGCTACAAGCCTTGCTAGGACAAGAAGATACAGGAAAAAAGTCTGCACAGTGGAAAACAGCATGGAAATGGGGTCTAGCGCCTCATTCAAGATTGTAGACTGCAGAAACTGGAATATGCAGAGACTTCCAGAAAACCACTCTACTAGTGAGTGATGGGCTTAGATGCACAGAACCAAATTCAGTTTCCCACTGCTGCAAATCGCATCCCAAAAATAGCAACCAATCTGAAGACCCAGCAAAAAAAAAATTATGTTGAGAAAAACCTCCACACTTTCCATTGTGACTGTTCCCTATTGCTGTCTCAGGAAGTGGAAGCCATACGCCCTTCTCAAGGTCAAGACAGGGCAAAGACAACTGTGGGATAAAACAAGTCTTCTTTTGCACTTTGAGGTATGAGGTGAGATCCTGAAAGAGCAGGAAAAGAGAGAGCACCTCAGTAGGTAATATAACACTCTTGCTTGGTCCTCGACAGAAGTCACTTCAGGAAAAAAACACCCTGCGGTTTTAGCTCTATGCAAAACTAAGGTTTCAGAATAACAATCCTACACGCTCCTGAGATCTGACTGAAAAACTGTGATATACTTAAAGATGTCATATAAGAGATGGAGGTGGTGGTCTTCCTACTTCCTTCTTATCAAAGCAGTTAAATACTTTTGAAACGTATCAAAGCCACTGCTAGGATAAGACGACTTTCTTGGATTATTACACATGTATATATTACTACCAGGCTAAAGACATGGCCACTGCTTAGAAAATTCTGAGGAAGCTTTTTAATTCATGTCCAGAAAATGATGTTAAAGCAGGAAACCTACCCTACCAGTTTTGAGAAAAAGATGGAATTTCTTTTTAGAACTAAGGGGACGGGACACTCCCTTCCCTTCCAATTCAGCTGGTAATGCAATGACTTGTACATTCTCCAGAAATACAGAAGACCGAAGTTAAAAACTGCCCTTTAATAAACCAGTGACTTGAACCTTAGGTTTCCACAACCTAGATGGATTTCTAATCCTCCCCTACCAGGCAGGTGGCCAGTCTCGTGCAAATAGAAGTCTCCTTCCTCTGTTTTCATAGAACCTTAAACCTCAGCTTCAGCTTATTAAAAAAAAGAACTGTGTTCAGTATTTCAAGTTTTGAAATATGTAAAAAATATTTTAGATGTTTATCCAGTGAAATAAGAGATAAAATCCACAGAATGTTCAGAGACATCACCCTTTAACAAACACAGAACCCGTTGGTGCCATATGCTTCACTATATACTGATTTTTCTGTGTGATGGCTCCTTAACCACAGAGGGAAGCAGTGACACTTGTTCCTGCTCCACCATGCATTCATTTAATAAGTTAGCACTGGTCACCTATATGAAATGTAATTAAGCATCTGAATGCCATTGTTGCCACCTTTGATTATAACTACAAAAATGAATGTGATGATAGTGACATGATGGCAAATATTATGTCTGTTAAATTCCAAAACGTGAGAGGCATTCATAATAATAAATGACACTTATGTAGTCTTTCATATAACAAACCCAAAGTACCTGACAAAATGATACAAAACTACCTCTTAGAACCATCGTTTCACCCATCACTGAAACATAGCCCCCAGCGGAAAGAAGGCAACAACCTTTAAAGACTACAGAACATATTACAACAGAGGACGATGAATAATGTATCCAGTATAAAGCACAAAGGAATTCCAGACAAGCAAAAACACAATTTTCCAAAAGCAAGTGACCTCCGGCTAAAAATGTGTTTCATTCCAGAGTTATCACAAGAGTCTAGCATAAAGAAGACACCATTCTTAACAAGACACAAAAAAAAAATTATGCCTGCAAATTTCTTAGAGATCATATACAAATTCATGTACTTGCTAGGCCAAAAGATGCTTTTCTAAATTCCTCACCAACAGGACTTGTACCCTTCAACCTGGGACCAAGTTCACTACAGCACAAGACCTGCTGCAGAGGGGTTGCCAAAGCACACCCAGCAGAGGGGACCCGAACCTCCTCCACTCAGAACCAGGACGCCTCTCTGCAGCTCACCAAACCAGGGCAAGGGGAAGAGAAACCAGAGCGTCTGCCGCACTGCATCTTGTAAAGGGCAGCATCCCTCAGACCAGGGAGAAAATGCCTGGTGTATGGATCCCAGTGAGGCTCACAGGCAAGTCTAGAGCTATGCTGTTGGGCCTTGTCAAGCTTCAGCAACTTCGGAAACATCTTGCAGAGGGCTGCGGGTGCTTCCAGATGGAGAGACAGCTGAAGGCAGGCTTTGGTGACGGTCCCAGTTTTGGATTGAGGCATTTGTTCCTTCACGGAGCCACTTTCAGGGAATAACGGGAGAAGACTACCAAGAGGACGTAGTTCCAATATTTAACTTGCTGTAACTCTACAAATATTAAATACCAGCACTAATAATAGCAGCACAGCTGCCCTCGCACAGTGAAGCCCGCCCGAGCCCGCGGCTTGCTTTGCTGGCAATAGCCATCAGACCCTGTGAAACGGATGTCTAGAACGGAAGAGGTGTTCACCACCGCGGGTGGCCCTGCAGAAGCCCTGCCCGACCAAGCGCCGCTCTCTCGGCCGCTGTCTCCTCCCTCGTCCGCTCAGGCCAGGGGGACCCTCCGTCGGGGCTGCACTCGGCAGGGCCGGGCGCCCAACAGCGCCCTTACCCTCCGGAGCGGCGGGACCCGCGCCCCCGGCTCCCAGCCCTGCGCTCCCGGCCCCGCAGCGTCGGCCCGCCCGCCTCAGCCGCAGCGCCCAACGCGGCCCCGGCTCCGCAGGAAGGGGATTCGCGGCCGTCACTGCGGTCGCTGCTCGCTGCCCTGCCCGCCTCAGGCCCCCCTCCTTGGGCCGGCAGCCGAAGGAAGGGGCGGAAGCAGCTCTTGCTCCGCAACTCCAGCGGAGTTGCTAGGCCCGGGCGCTTGTCAGTCCGAGGGCATTAAGGGCAACCTTGGGACGGGGTCTGGGCCTTGGCAGGCTTAGGAGACGCGCCCCGAGGTCCCGCCGCGCCAGTGGCTCACCCCGCGGCAGGACCCTCCGCCGGCAGCACGTCAGCCCCGCGGCAGTGCTCTCCGACTGGCAGCCAGCAGCTCCCAGCGGCTCGGGGCGGGACTCGCCGCCGCGGCCCGGCGCCGGGGATGGGGGAGGGCGGTGGACTGTGGGGAGCGGGCTGGGTGCGAAGGAGGCGGGACCCGGGGCACCGCAGGCCGGGGGAGCGGGAGCAGAGGAGAGAAGTGACCCGCTGGATCCTTGCGGGGACCGGTCCAATTGTGGGCCCTGCGCTGGGCCTCTGCTTCACCCCAGAAGCCCGTTCCGCCTTAGAGTAAGGTCCAGCAATGCTCTGTGCCAGCGCTGGCTCAAAGTACAAACGGGAGCCGGTGGATGCGTGCATCCTGCCTGCCCTTGCTGGTACGTACCCCTGTTTACACAGCAGGGAGGAGGCTTGGATCTACTGAGTCATTTCGGGGGGTTGGGAGATCGTGCTGAATGCTTGCGCTTGCAAGAGGCAGTATTTTCTAGTTTGCCCTTGCAGTGCAAATAGCAGGGAAGGTTGAAGAGGCGGTTCCCAATATCCACAAACAGGATGACATTGACACTGATTCCAGATAAAAACAGGTGCAAAGTATGAAATGAAAACAGCATGCACACCAAGTTTTTACACTTTCTGCCAAGGATCTCGAAAGTGTCTTATTTTCCAAAGGCTCATGGCATCCTGTGTCGTACTCTTCCATTTTATAGAAGGGTAAACAGATGCTGGGAACATGACTAACAAAGACACAAAGGATGGTGAACTCCTCCAGCCTTTGCGCACAGCCAAAGCTGCAGCAAAGCCACCCTCTGCACTGATCCCAGGAAGGGAACCTCAGGCTTTTGTGGGAGAAGTACTTGCTGTTCTCCTTGCTGGCCATTCTGCTCTGACTCCTGCCCCTTTTCCCTTTGTACGATGCTGAGGCCAGCAATGGCCATGCATCCCACTGTACAGAGCCCCAACCTGCACCCAGCAGCATAGTGCCTGCAAATGAATTCTGGTGTGTCAGCCTTTAATACAGCTGTTCATTGCCTAGGGGAGCTGCATCCTAGCTTTTATTCAGATCCTAGGTAATCCAACGATGCAGAATGTGAGTGAGCAAAACGGGGGATGAAAGCCAATGCATGCTGATGCTCAGGCCTTTTACCATCTATCTTACAGTGAAGGAAGAACAAAAGTGGAGGTAGTGGATGAAAAATGAGGAGGGTGCAGTAGTAAACAACTTTACAGAGGTAGGAGGTAAGGGAAAGTTGTGCTTTTATAAAAATGATGAAGTGGAATTCCGCTTAAAAAAAAAAAAAGAAAAAAAAAAGAAGCGGAGCATTGTGAGAATACTAGACCTATAGGGTAGAGTCCAGAGTGACTGGTCGTATTGGTGTGGGGAGGGCTCAGCCTTTAGGATCTCAACCCAAATGGAAACTACTGCTCAGTAAAGGGAAAGTAAAAGGTGAAGCAAGTGAAATGGTTTGGATCTTTTGAATTAGCAGCCAGTCACCAGACATATGCAGCAGTGATTAATACAGATAGATGTCTAGAGCGAAGCTGCTGGGATGGTTCTAGTTGTCAGTGTCACTTGTTTTTATTTGCTTCTCATATGAAGTCAAGTGAGTATGGGTCCTGTAAAGATTAAGTGGAGATATGAAAGACTGTCATTTATAATGCCTTGTATTTCAACATGATCCTATTGCTGGGCAATCAGTGCAAGAGAAATTATGTATGAGAGCTATGTTAAAAATAGTCATGCAACGCTTTATGGAACATCATTTATCACTGGCCATATCAAATCTGTTTTTAAGATTTGCGATGAATTTTACATAAGGCCTGCACTTCTACATCTCTTTTGTGTTTTGAAATAAAAGTAATATTAAAACTTGGGTATGTACAAAGTAAAACCATATTCAATCTGCATTTTTACGCAAGCAAAATGAGCTTCTCTTTAAAGCAATCTTCAGTATGTCCAAATCAAAGTAAGGTGCTATATTTTTATTTTTTATGTCCTTGACTTCAACCTGCTACAAAAC
This sequence comes from Pezoporus occidentalis, assembly GCF_034315485.1. NCBI lineage: Eukaryota > Metazoa > Chordata > Aves > Psittaciformes > Psittacidae > Pezoporus > Pezoporus occidentalis. The sequence goes on from NW_026915725.1 coordinate 5,247,846, forward strand.
TGAGGCTTGTAAACATAAAGTAATGAGGCTGTCTTGTTCAGACCGAATGTGTAGTGAACAGTGAAAACAAGCCAGCAGCTGGCACAGTCTGTACATATCACACTGTATTCACAATTTAGGTGATATACAACCTTTTGTAATCTGTCTGGCATTTGTATCCCCTTTCCCAAGTCTGAAAACCAGGCTGTGGGCTTCCTAGAAATATTGAATTGGTTACCACATTAAATGGCTTATGAAACCGGGGGAGACAAAGGCCGCAAAAAACCTCAGCTATGTTGCCATACAAATGGCGGTGGCAACTATCAGTAATAGCACAAACTAGAACATCCATATTATATGGTTCAGAAACAAGGAAAAGCAGTTTACTGTCCGCACTAAAGAAAAGCTTGGTGTCAGTGGCTTTTGTAAAAGCTACAGTCTGATCAGGGCTAAATAACACCCATACTTTTGTCGGCCACTGTCATGCAGTGAGCAAAAGGGGTTGATTCTTTACCCATTGGAGACATTTTTGTGCACTTTTTCCATTATTTAACAGTAAACACAAAATAACGAACATATCCTTGCAGCTTCGGTAACATCTCTTTCCAAGAGAAAAGAGCAGACCTGTAGGTGCAACACCAGACCTGATGCAAGGGAGTGCTCTTCAGGGTGACCTAGGGGGATGTCCCATAGAGAGGCTGTACCCAGAGGGTGCACAGAGGTCCTAAACCCAGGTGGGATTCCCAGGACAGAGAGGCTATGACAGCCACTGCCACCTGTATGGCTGTGGATGCACCTGGGCCACGGCTCTAGGACCTTGGGAACTTCAGGATCTTCTCCAGCCTGACAGCTACTCAGGGCTCAATTACTCAGGTGCTACAGAAGATATAAAAAACATGCTGTGTTTTGGTTTATTAAGAGAACAATTGATAATGTTTTCACTAGCTTAAATGTAATATTTTTCTTCTTTGAAGCAAGCCCCTTTTGGTGGCTGTGGTAACAGCAAAACATTGCAGCATTGAGTAAGCTGACTAACGGTAAGTGGAAAACAAGGCAAACTTCCAGGCACAAGCAAGTACTTCTTTAATATGAAGCTGTATATGAATTTTTCTTCTGGTATGACATGAAGACAAGAAAATTCCAGTTTGCATTAATAAAAATTAGTGGTTGAAGACTACAGATTACTATTATTCTTTCTTTCTTCAGAAATGTAATAAGCGTGTAAAGGAAAAAGACACAAAATGTAATTTCAAGCTGTATTTGTGCAAGGGCCATTGTAAACATAAGCATTTTCACGTACTGTTGAGAAATGGAAGAGGGAATATCAGTTGTGCACATGTACATATAATCCATAATTTGCAAGTTAGTAGCATGAATAAATAGGAGCCCCAGAACATTAAAAACACCAGAGAAAATTCATGCAGCAAGGGTAAAATATGCAAAATTTAATTCTTCAGGGAAACCCTTTATTGATCATGGTAAAAATCCCCCCTGCCCCCCTTTCCAAGTGCTTCCATAAATTGAGAGGGTTAAAAAGAATAATTTGCTTGTCAGTGTGGCACAGGCCTGTTGCTCTTAAATAACTGAACAGCAGACAGGAGTCCTTCAGTTCATTCAGGAGATGAATTATATGGAAAGTAGGGGTTTAAAATCAACCATGACTGTTTGGAAGGCATTTCACATGTGTCTTTTTTGCTTAGGAAGGGTTGTTTTTTGGTTAGCAGTGTAATTCAAAAGTTAATAATGGATGTTCTTGAAAAATTCTGATGTGCTTCAAATGTAGGTACCTTTTAAGTGAGTGTTAAATTGCAGATGCAAATGAAAATTGGAAGAAGTAGGCAATACATAATACTTAACTGGAAATAACACAAAACTATTCATTAACAGCAAAAGTAAACATGTCTCTGAAGAATATTAAGTTACAGTTTTCTGGAGGCAAAAGGCAGAACGATGTTAACTTTGACTAAAGATTTACTTAATCTTACATTCTTAGTTATTATTTGAGTTAGTGGACGGTATTTTGAAATAGCCAAGGTATGTTGATCATTAAGAAAGTTTGCAGTATTCAGCTCAAATATTATTTCAGGATGCTGTTGAATTCACAGCCATTAAATACAATTCTCTCGGCACCCTCATCTTTGAGTAGGTTAGAAACTCTGAGCAGGTTATATGATGGTGCCTCTCCTGTTATCTTGTTGATTAATATTTTAGGAGGGTAAGTATTTTCAGGCTTTTGTTTGATCTGATTTAGTATTTTTTTCCCAGAGAGGAGGATGCAGACAAATATTCCTGTGAGTCCTCAAGCTTCTGAGATATTTTCAGCAAAAAGCGCATGTTCGCTTTCTGAGTTAAGAGGAATTTTTTCAAAGACATGTACGTAAATCGACTCTATCCAGATGACAAGTGACTACACAGACATTTTTTTTTCCTTAGAAAATGACAGGTTTACCAGTCACATATAATCTGAAACTGCAGGGGTCTTACTGTTGGTGGTAATACAGTAGAGGAACAGAAAAAAGAGAGAAGTAAAATCTCTGGTGGCACTGCTGGAGTGGAAGATGGGATGATGGGCAATTTGCATAATTTATAATGGGCTGCTGGTTGAGAGCAAAAGGTTCCACAAAAAAAAAATTCCATTTATTTTCAAGAAATAAAGATTTTTTTTTACAGAAACAAGAAAAAAATATCTAAAAAATCAGAGTGACTTTTACTGTTTCACTCCCTACTATTGACTTGACTATATATTTGATAGTACTATGTGGAGGAATTTTGGAAAAAAACACTGCTTTGTTTCTAGCTCAGCGCTGGGATGATGTAATTCAGTAGCACAAAATTCAAGCTTATTTCTGCAGGTGATCAGTGATAACACACATGAGTAAACCAAGACTGGTCACTTCAGCCTGCCACTTTTCCTTCGTTCTTCTGATAAATCCCAAGAGCTGCAGATAAATGACTTCTATATCGTCTGTACTAGCAGTACCAAAGTTATGAATATCTTCATGTGGATGTAATTGAGGGCAAAACTTGTGGCTGCTAGGTTTCAATTCACTGTACAAACACAATTTCTTCCAGTTAGTTGCACCTTTTAAATTTTATGTCTTTAATGAGAGAAGCTGAGAATGAGAAAACTCCTTAATGAGAGGAATTGAAATGGAGATGGTTCTACAGCCTCAAACTAAACTGTAAAGGGAAGCTAGACTCTTATTTTCCCACTAACTCGCCGGATCAAATCCTATCTCCTTAAATCAGTTCCCTAACTCCCATTTCTTTGTTGCAAACAAGATCTGTCCTTTATAGCCTCACCTTTCAATTGCTTAGGAAAAGGCCTTTGAAGGTCATGAAGTTGCTTATGTTTAAGAAAAGATAAAATTAAGCCTACAAGCCTTTGGCTTGTTTGCTTAAAGCACATTTCTATTTTGTTTAAATGTGTTTCTCTGCTAATTTGGGAACAGAAAGATGCTGTAAGTAGTGTTCTTTAAACCTAGGAATGAATTTAGAGGGGATCAGGTCTTCTGTGCCCCACCCTCTCTAAGCAGTCTTTTTGAAATCAGTGAGGTGAACATAGCCCTTGTTCTGTCCAGACAGTTGTTGAACATTATTTAATAGAAGATACAATTGATGGCAATTTAGAAGCATATGAAGTTAACATGAAACATCCAGGCGGCTATCCAAAATGGAGCAGATGGAGCTGAAACTGGTTAATGCTAGATCAAGAAAAGCTGGAGTATTTGTACTTATTAATGCTATCTAAGTTACCCCTAGTGATCATGCATGCATTGGCTTGCTCGCACTTTGCACTGGGCTACCCTGATCCAAAGAACTACAGAGACAGCAAAGGAATTATCACATGGTGTCTTTAACCCTTTCCCTGTTGAGTAAAACTTTGATAGTTCTGTCTCCAGCCATTCACATTCTAAAAGTTTTTTTTGTGATGGCTTTTTTTTTTTTTAAACTTATATTATTGGTCTGTATTTTTTCCCAAGTAGAGTTTATTTATTTTCCCTTCTTGCAGAATGGCAATCTGCTACCACATCAGCTTTAGCCCTATCTTCTTGATCTTTTATTCTCACTTGTTCACTTACCCGTTGTTTTCAGCTGTCTCTCTAAATAATACTAAGCATACATCTTCCCATGCTTCAGTGTCCAGCTTCTTGCTCTGCTCTGTCTTCTCAGTTTTTGTTCTCTGTCATGGCTCATGAGACACACGGTTAAAACTTTCTTTTAGAGCAATGAAAGATATTGCTTTTTCTCCAGTCTTCCTCTAACTACTCACTTTAACCTTGATCTTTTCTCTGATTTTTTTTTCATTTTGATATAAACCAATACATAACACTACGCCAAATAGATGCCTCCCAATGCAGTTTAATATATTATTATTTCCTCTTTTATTGAAAAAATAATATTAGTTCATACTCACAGCAAAATCGTAATTCAGCTTTAGGCCTTGCAGAACTGTGTTTGGGAGATTACAGTTGTTCTGATCCATGAAATTAACTACCAAACACCAATCTTCATTAGATTTAGCACACTTAAATGTGTGCTAAATTAATGATTCCATTAAAAATTTAAATGCCTGAGAGTTTTACATCTGATTTGTAAAGCTCAAGCTCACTCTTACCATTCCTAACTATGTTGCTTTTCCCTAATACCTACATTGAGATCAGTAATTTCCATGTGGAATCCTCGCTTTAAAGCCTCTTTCTGGACAGCATCATTATATCTGGAGGGACAATCTCTCTTACTCCTACTCTGTTTTCATACTTTCAGTCAGTAAGGCTGCTGTGATGGTAGTTCTGTGAGTGACCTGGAAGCTCCCCTGGGATCAGATTGCTATTTAAGAATTAAGCCCTGTCAGTTTGCCTGCCCTGCCAGGAACTTGCTTTTATCTATGGTAATTGCTTTTAGAGCTGGATAGCAAAGATGCTCTTCTCTGAGATTCCCATGCTTCATCCTTGCTTGTGGCACACTAGTTTCACAGCTGCTCCAGCCCATTTAGGAGTCATTTTTCTTTCGCCTAGTGGATATAAATCTGCTGCATTCCACCTACAATTGACTGTCCCTCTGCTTCACTTTAGGACTTGTCCATTCAGCACTGCTTAATGATCCTGATCCTGCAGTCCCTTGGTGTCGACTGTAAGCTGGGTGGGAGAAGGGTCAAGTTTGAGACTGATTGATAGAAGCAGAAATGACTGCCCCTTTCAAATCAAACTAGGGTGAGCAATTTCGCTCTGGCTAGGGTGCAGCTGCAGTCCGTGCTATTTAAAAGCAAATGTTTACAGGAGAAAAGCAGTTTCCACAAGGCAAACAATTTTCTGTGGTTCTAACAGATTCTCTAGTTACTGATCAACACAGCTACTTTTCTGAAAGGGAAAGAAAGAGCTACTGGGGTAAGCAGCAAAGTAGCAGCATTTACCCTGTATTAATTTGTATGATACCAGCTGTGTACTACAGGGTATTGCTTCCAGCTATATTACATAGCTGTAGAAATTTCAAGGCTGACTACTGTCACTGCCAGGGGCTATCGCAGCAGCTGGGGATTGCTGGAGTGAGGGTGACCTGGATTTACCTTTTTCCTGAATAATTTCTCAGTCTCAAAATTTCTAACAGGGACAAGAATGCAGCTCTGAAAGTAAAAATACTTCCCCTCTGCCTTGGGCATCCCGTGCAGGAATTGATGTGGCCATGGGGAGAGGGGATAACTGACAGCTTTTCAGGAATAACAAACTGGAGACCAAGTGAATAAATAAAAGGGATTTTCTCATATTGAATGTTTGTGGGAGAAGGACAGGACAAAAAAAAAAAAAAGTTTTCCATTTTGCCCTTACAAGGAGGTGCTTGAGTTTTTAGATCTGTATTTTTTTTCTCTTTAGTCAAGTGCCTGCTTTGGGCAACATTTTGCATCATTAGTTCCCCTGATCCTGCAGGCTGTTGCATGTGGGAAACCCCATGCTCCCATGTAGAGCCTCACTATTTTAAATGGGGTGCTTTGTGGCCAAAGGCATTTCCCCGTGGAGAGAAATTTTCAGTGTGAGGTGCATTAGTCAGTCTTCCCTTGTTTGTGTCGATCTTCCAGGCAATAAATGGAAGATAAAAGGTAGAAAAAACCTGAAAGTCACACATGCATCCTCATATGCATGCACACAGAAGTACACATGCACGAAGATAGGAGCAGATGTCAAAAGAAGCTATTGTGGTTAATTTTTGTGTTGTCTAAATTATGAGCTGACAGTATCTCCTTGTATCCTGGAGCAGCATTCATTAACAGCAAAATCTCACAGGGAGAGATTTCTCATTTTCCCCATGTTTTGATTTCTGAGGCTAGAGCTACAGTTATTTCCTATGTACATTTTTAGTTCTGTTCATATTTGCTGTTGAATCTTAGTTTTACATCCAGATGAAGAAAGTCAAGGACAGTTCTCTTTCAGCTGAAAACATTCTTTCTTTGAAAATTTGGCTGCTATGTTCTTTCATTTATTTCCTTTCTTATGTTCAACAACATACCACGTCTCATGTCACAATATTCCTATTATGAACAAGAGTGGTGTTTTTCTCTTCTGTCAGTGACAGACAAAGCAGAAGAGCTTGCATTTTAGAAGACAAAGCTACAGTTTCTGAGTATTACATTAATTATCTCAGACAATGCACTTGGGACACTGTACCTGCCTATTTAATCACCTTGCAGAAACTGTGAGTCCTTATGTTGCCATGCAGATTTTATAATCCGTGACTCCAGTGCAAAGGGGTATGAAAATTGTATGTACTGAAATTCCTTCTTTTGTTTGTACCGGTGACAACAATCACACATGGAAGCTCATGTTTACTGAGAGATCATTTTGTGAGCAAAACAGATGGGACAAATTAATCAGAGATAATAGGCACATTTTACAAATATGGGGTATATTTTTGTTTCCTGTTTGAAAAACTAACAACTCAGAAATTTTAAATTGGTATGAATATTTAATGTAATTGTCTGCAACATGGGTGACAGTTTGCTAGAAATATGCAGAGGCAAATCCACCTACTTGGGTTCTGTCAAGTTGTGGCTTCCTCTATTAAATTAGGGAGGGTATTTACAACTCAGAAGCAATGTTACATGCTAGAGTTTTGGACTCAGCCCTCAGTGCTTGATCTATATTGATTTTCCAGCCAGTGGCCCTCAAAACACTATCCAGATGATGAGGATCCTGGTCAGAGCTTCTTTTCAGTCATATCACCTATCATCTCAGGGACTGATGTGTAAAGCAGAAGTTGCCTTACATAGCTACTTTATCTACAGAAGAAGGTACTTGGAGACTGGCTGCTGCACAGCCAGTAGGGCTTTATCGCTCCTGCTGGGAGCAGAGAAGTAATACGTAGTAGGTCAGCTCCAAAGTATGTCTACACATAAAATAGAGTGGAGAGCAAACAGCCATGAAAAATCTGGACAAAACTTTGTCATTGTCTGTATCTGAACCTGATATAAATTAAATAAAAATCTACTAATAGTAGAATGAAGACTGGGATATTCAGAAAAGACTAAGCAACTGTTTTAAGCAAGCTAAATATTTCTATGACCAATATCATAAAAGCATCCAATGTTATGAAGTACCAAAGAAAGGTCTGAGCATATCTGTAGGACTGTTTATGCTCCTAGCTATCCTCCCATAGAAAGACCCTATTAAGTCAAGGTAAATTGTACCAACTACCTTAAAGTGGTGCCTGTCTGTTCTAATTCTTTTGATACAGCAAGCTGAAGATTAGTCTGATAGTGATTGTACTGACCTATTAAGGCTGAAACTGATAGGAAAATGCATTTGTCACCTGCAGCTTTGTTATTGTGCTGAAACAGAAATATTCTTTTCTTGCACCATTCTTGCTTGAAAGTGAGACAGCAGTCCGCTCCTTTTGTTGTCCGGTTGGATAACACTGGTACATTTGCTATAAGGATGCATTTCAAATGGGGTTCTTTTTAAAAATGCATTTGGCAGCCTGAAAACACTACCAGAATAAATTAGTTATGCTTAATGCTGCATTCAAACAGCAACTTTTCAACTACTTTGAAAATAAGTCATTCCACTTTCAGTTGTTTATCATAGCTCAGTGCAGCTTGTGTCATTCTGTAAAACTAAGACTTTCCCCTCTTTTTTTTTCCTCTTTTTAGTTTTCTGTGTGTGTGAATTTAGCTCATGAAAGATGCCAAATTAACAGCCTTAAAGACTCTTTTTCCAGAGGACATTCAGAGTATCATTGGTGAGAGTTCAGTGTTTGCTGTGGTACCTCAGCAATCTCACATTGAGTTGACCACCCCAACTGAAGGAAGAGGTAGTTCAAACTCTTGCAGGCTAGGTTTATGCCTATCCTGCTCACACTGCCTTAAAAAGTGGCATTGCAATGCGATGTGGCATCCAGAGCTGAAATGATAGATTTTGTCCTGTTTGATGTGTCCTTCATAACAAGTTCCTCACGCAATCTTGCCAGGTCTGTTTCTCGCTGTAGGAATGTGTTTTGCAAGGTTTGGTTAAAGTGCTGTATGTACATTGATGGCTATGTAGGCATGAGTTAAAAAAAGCAGTTGAACGTGGTCCTGCAGAAGATGATGGGCTCCCTGTCTTAATTTAAGCACTTGCTTAAGTACTCTATTGATCTCGTATTCTCAATGTTCATTATATTTATTTTACTAATGCTCCATGGGAAATAACTTTTGCTTAATATTGGAAGTTGGTGATCAAGTCCTCCTGTAATGCTAATGCTTTATGAAGTAATATAAGTCCAGGTCACAGCTTCTAGTTTATGTATGGAAACCTGAAGACGTTTGAGGGTATAGAATATTTTCCTGTGTGTCTGAGTGACATAGAAGCTAGCATCCTGCCTGAGAAACAGATATTGTTCCTAGTGTGGACAGGACTTCAGGTTCAAAGAGATAGATTTTTAAAGCCATGATATAGCAGGCATCAAGGTTTGCTTGCTCCTTCCACTTAGAATTCAATTGTGTAAACTTTACACCTGAGTACTTGGACCATGAACAATTTATTTGAAGATGCCAGTCAAACAGTCAGCAGTACAAATACTCCCAAATGCACCTGTGTTTGATTTTGCAGATACAGCAGAAAACTAGTTTTCAGTGCCTTTGAAAGCCCCTAAATTTTATTTCTTAATTAAAACTTGGTTTGGTTTGGCTTTTTTTACATATGTACGAGAGGCTGGAAGAGAGGCAGCAGGAAGATCAGCAAAAGCATTTTTAAAACTAGTGTCAGTGAAATACCCAGGAAGGAATTATGACATTAGATCATTATCAGGAGATTCACGATGGATTTTTCTCATGATTTGAGAGTTAGATTCCCAGTCTAGTGAAACAGTTTTCTGCTATACTTGGTTGACCTAATAAGAGCCAGATAAGGCTTACAGAGATCTTTTCTTCTGGTGCAGAAGTGTTAGTGAAGGCGCTGATAACTCCTTTGCCAGCTGACTGGTGAGCCACTGAACACATGGGTCAAGAACAGGCAGGGGGCAAGGCAAAGCAGAGCTCAGAGCTGTGCTGTTTGATCTTTCGGTACGTAAGTGTTGCATCAGTAGAGATATTGAATCATAGAATCATAGAATGGTTTGGGTTGGAAAGGACCTTAAGATCATCTAGTTCCAAACCCTTTGTCATGGGCAGGGACACCTCACACTAGACCATTTCATAGAATCACAGAATCATAAAATAGTTAGGGTTGGAAAGGACCTTAAGGTCATCAAGTTCCAAGCCCTCTGCCATGGGTAGGGACACCTCGCCCTAGCCCATGTCACCCAAACCTCTGTCCAACCTGGCCTTGAACACTGTCAGTGATGGAGCATTTACCACTTCTTTGGACAACCTGTTCCAGTGCCTCACAACCCTCACATCATTTTTCTTAGGACATCGGACTGTTAGCATTGAGTCTTGGTGTATTGAAGCACCAGGGAATATGTCTTCCCTCACCAGGAAACCAGACTGATGCAAACCTACAGAATATATCAGTTCTACATTAAAAAAGCATATGTTCATGAGATCTTGCTTTGGTGTAGTTAACTTAAAGACAAGGTCTTAGGTTGTGTATTCCTATAGTTTTGAGGGTGTAAGCATGTGCTATAAAATATGGTGTATGTTACGCTGTGAAAAAATTCTTGGTAATGGATTTGGATAAAACATTCTCGTCTTCAAGGCTCAGAGTGCGGTTTAGTATCGATGTGCCCTGTTAAATAGTTCTTGGGTTTCACATTAGAGCTGTCTGTATTTTGCCATTAGGCATGTGATTCAAGAGCATGTAAATCAACTTGGCATCTCACTGTAGGAAAGGTGCTTCATTTAGATTAAGCCTATGCCCCTAGTGTCTTTCCATGGCAGACTATTAAAACAGGGATGTTTTCTGTAACTGGGGGAGCAAATACAAGCAAACAGTCTCATTTGTGTTATAAAAACATAGACACAATTGACTAATAGCAACTAAAATATGAAATATCTCAAGAAGCTTCGTCTCCTGAAAAGAAATTGTCATTTTGGGTGTGATCCAGCTCATTCTAATATGTTTTCACTTGACAAGTCTGTTTCCTCATCTCCTCAGAATACTCTCATTTTATATCTCTTTGTATAAAATGTCTGCATTTCAGATGTCTGAGAATCAGTGGAAGCTGACAAAGAGGATTTCTTGAATACCTTAGACCAAAGGTTTGGTTCCTATCCTCGTGAAAGACTGAACACAAACAGTGTTTACCTTTTCTAAATCTCTTGTCCTTGAATATGATTATAAATTTTTTCCTTCATATAATCTCTCCTCTTAAAGGTACTTCAGCAGAAGAAAAAAGCTGAACCTTTTATCACGTAAATTTGTTAAAAGCAAGAAAGCTCCAGAAAACTGACTTATAAGAAATATGCATTGTACAAAATTAGCTTATATTTCTGAAGCCTTAGTCATTATGCTTCCAAGTGCAGCTTGCAATGAGGACATATTAAATAATTAGTGGTAATTACATGCTGAAAAAAATGTTATGTACACATTAACAAGTGTCTTTTAGGCCATAGATACACAGACTTTATAATTGCTGTCTGAAGAAAGCAACAGTCAAATTGCTGGATGATAGTGGTTTGCAGATGTTGAGATACTGTTTGGTAACTGCAGTCCTTGAATAGGCTGAACATTCCCAAAACAAGGTGAGTAGTCTACAGATACATTTTAGAAAAAGGAAGTGTCCTTGAATTTGTTAGAATCATCAAAGAGAATGGCTTTTAGAGATTCCTGAGTTTCTCAGAGTAATGTTTTTTCTTCATTTTTTCTTTTTAAGGAAAACTCTACTTTTCACACAAGACATAAAAATGGCAACATTTACAATTGACCACTTCTCATAACTATGTATAGAAATGCAATTGAAAAATAAACTGCAGAAGGTGAGATTGACATTAACTGTGTTGCCTGGAACATGGCTACTTAGTCAGTCTCACAGAATAATTATAAATGGGAAATAATTATCTCGGCTTGTTGCTGTTCAGTTGTTTTGCTAATTATTTTTGAATCATGATGTTAAAATTTACAGATAGATACAAAAATCACAATGACATGAATTATATATGCTATGCTTAACCTGAAGAACATATTTTTTGAGTTCATCCCCATAGGAAGACTTATATCTTGACTCAGAGAAAGCATTGATAAAGTGAGGGTGTGATTCAGTAATTCTGAAAATGACATAGGAGTCACAGCAGTTAGATAATCAAAAGAAGCTGAGTGCCCAATCTGATGCTGTATGCAAGACAGCAGCAATGTAATTCCTGTAAGCTTACATCTGCCAATATCAAGAAGAGGCAGGAAGATGAAATTACTTCAAATCTATAGTGACAATGACTCAAGACATATTTCAGCATTCCTTCCCATTCCTTCCCATTCAAAGTTACAAGAATGAGTCAAGGAAAACATGAGAAGAGGAAGACCCAAAAGCTCAGTCTACATTAGTTTTCAAATATTGCTTATAAAAGGTAAAGTAAGAAAAGATAATCCTTATGCATTAAGAAGAGGTAGCTGGTTGTATATGGGTCTTAATCTGAAAAGGTAAAAACACTAAATACTGAGTTTCACCATGGCTTTTTTATATATATATATCTATATATCTATACATATCTATACATATATGTACATACAGTCCCCTACTTCTTTTTGTTCTTTTGTCTTAAATATCTCCCCATTTTTTTGCCCTGTTGGTTCTCTTTTAGAACCAAGAGCCTCTGACTGCAGCTTGATGAACAATTACAAATCCACTTAGTATTGCTTTAAAAAATAATTAAAAGGTCTCATTTTAAAATTAGGAAACTGCATATGAATTTGGGGATTTATTTTCTACCTCCTTGGTGTTTAATATGACAGTACACATCATAGCTCATTTTTCTGTGTAACAAACAGTGACTTTCAAACAGAGTCACTATTTAATATCCCTTTGTTTCTATGCCTAAATCATCCAACCTGTTACCACCATCGTTAACACCTAGAAATTTGTTTCTCAGTTTCATGTATAACTACTTTAAAAGGCTTCAGGCATGTTTGTTCATTTACAACTGCATTTTTGGCAGTTCCCTCAGTAATGATTTTTCAAGGTTTTAATGGCTGTGAAGACCATATGAATGCTGATATTACCACTGTGGAAAGTTCCAGTTGTAAAACAAAATTAAATTTCAGTGGTGACTTGAAAAAAAAATCAGGAAACACATTCGAATGCCTTGTTTTCACTATCTGTTTGCATCAGTGTGGCAGAAGGTATGCAGTTAGATAGCAAGCTGTTGGCTATTAAATATGAACTCATATAGTTTGCAGTTTAACATTTGATAGAACTGAATTTGAAGCTCTTTTAGCTAGTTTTGCTAATGTTTTTAATTATGAAGATAGTTGCCTTGCTGTCAAGCCTTTTTTCACTTATCTGTGAAAGGAGGTTGGTTTTTTTTGATGCCTTTTTAAGACTTTGAAAGCACCCTACAGCCACTAGTAATATTAAGTAAGTCTAAATAGGAATTGCTTTTCAGCTTCCTTGGAAACGTTTTCTTGATTGCCTGTTCCACATGGGGATGAAACCAAGTATGCTCACCTGTTTTCAAACTGGAGAAATGGGAAAATCAGGTAGACTGGTTCTCATTCAGGACAGACAAAAATCTTATGTGAATAAAGGCATGAAAGGGAAGATTTATTTCCTATCTCAGGTTTAAAAGCAAAAGTCACACCATACAAAATAATGGGTGCACAGCCTATCCTTCCCTTACAATTTTAGTGTGAGGTTTTTCCCACTTCAAAATGACTGAAAACAGTATTTTGGCCACTCATCTACAGGAAAAAGGCTAAGATGCAAATTTTAGCTCTGAATATCTTGAGTGTTTTTTCCCTCCCCAGCGCAATCATTTTCATTGAAGCACATCTATTTTTTGCACAAACTTTTGGTCTTGAGCTGTTGACATATTTGTGACGGAAAGCTATTTTACCAGAAAAATTCCTACCAACTCCAATACTGATCTTTTGGAAGGTAGTAGCAAGACTCCAATCCTATCAGGAATTCCATCAGCAAATGTAAAAGTAGAGAGTTTAAGGCATATATTTTCAAATGTTTTCTCTAATTTGAGAAAGAGAATTCACATCTCCTGTTGCCTTTTGCCTTGCTTTTACAAATATGCCAGATTTCTTCTTGCTTGAAAATGTCATTATGCTTGTTCCTTCAGCTGCTCTAAGCGGGCAGAGTGAAACATCTCTCTATTTTGAAAAAGAATATGTAAACTTTGCTATTTGAATCTTTCTGGCTGGTTCAAAATAATCTTTATATGTGATAAGCATCATAATTATTTCTTTTTTCTGCATTAAGATAAAAAACCAACTTTTATATGTAAAAGACCAAATGACTGTCCTGGGTTCAGCAGTAGCAGTCATTTTTCCCCTTCTTGGTAGCTGGTGCAGTGCAGTGTTTTGACTTTCAGCTCGGGAACAGAGCTGATAACAAGCGATGTTTTGGTTTGGCCAAGGACTTTGTGAGCCTCATGCTCTGCCAGGGAGGAGGGGGAGCCAGGAGGAAGCAGAGACAGGACACCTGACCCAAGTTAGCCAAAGAGGTATTCCATACCACAGCATGTCATGCCCAGGATGTAACTGGGAGTTAGCCGGAAGGGCTGGGAGACTGCAGGGTTGGAGGAGGTATCGGTCAGAGCTTGGTCGGGCTGGGGGGGCGAGTTATCGGTCGGCTGGTGGTGAGATGATGTATTCTCTTCCCTTGTTATTTCCTGTATCATTATTATCATTGGTGGTAGCAGTAGTGATCTGTGTTATACCTTAGTTACTAAACTGTTCTTATCTCAACCCGTGGGAGTTGCATTCTTTTTGATTTTCCTCTCCGTCCCTCCGAGAGTAGGGGGAGGGCAAGAGAGGGGGGGAAGTGAGCGAACGAGTTACCTGACTGGGTTTAAACCACGACAGTTCTTTTTGGCGCCCAACGTGGGGCACGAAGGGTTGAGATAACGACAGATTTGACTGGATTAATAGTCACTCGTCACAATGCTGATTTATTGGCTCTCAGAGTTGTTTCGCTTGATCTCACAGCTTCAGAATGTTGTAACTTACGTAGAGCCGGTATTTGCTGTGATAGTGTTTATCAAGTATGGGGCCTGGGCTAAGGTTCTTGTCTCACTGTGCTTTATGGCAATGGCTTGTAATACGGGCGGGCTCCAGCAGCAGGGCGGGACGGACGTGGCCGTGGACTTGTACCTGGCCGTCCGGCTGCTCTTCACCGTCCTGGCCCTCACCCTACTCTCCATCTTCGTGAGGCTGCGGGGAGCCGAGGGGGAGCGGCCCCGGGAGCCGGCGGCAGCCGAACCGGCCCGGGAGAGCGGCCCCGGGGACCAAGCGGCGGCGGGAGCGGGGCCGGAGGCCGCGAGGGGACGGCTGCCGGTGGGGGAGGCCGGAGCGGTCGAGGAGCGGAAGGAAGGGGCTGCCGAGCAGCGGGAGAAGGCGGCGGAGAAGCCGAGCCCCGCGGCCGAGCCGAGCCCCGCGGAGGAGCCGAACCCCGCGGCCGAGCCCAGCCCCGCGACGGCCGAGAGCATTCCCCGGAAGCCGCCTGCCGAGCCCCAGGAGGATGCAAGAGACCACGCAGCATTTCCCGGCAAGGCGGAGGAGGAAGAGCTGGACTCAGGAAAAGAGAAGCCGGTGGTGGGAGAGCCGGCAAGCACAGCAGCTACACCAGCCCCAGTGACAAGTACAGCAGCTACACCAGCCCCAGTGACAAGTACAGCAGCTACACCAGCCCCAGTGACAAGTACAGCAGCATCCTCTGAGAGTTCTGAAGGTTTTGAATGGCCTTTGGGTGTCCTTGGGACCTGCCTGCTGATTGTGATGGGGATCAGCATGTTGGCACACACACAGGCTGTGTTCTACCCACCACCATTTTGTCTGATCTCAAAAGTTAAGCAGAGTCAGGTTTGGGTCTTGTCTGGGGTTAGACGAGGATATGGGGGGACCAAGAGGTTTTCCCCAAGGCTGGACAGCCAGGAGTGGCAGGGTGTGTGGGACAGTATGGGCAAGTATCTAGTCCACTGGGCCCCTCCAGTGCTTTGGAAGCATTGGAGATGGAAGGCAGCTGTATGGAGTCCCCAGCAACAAGCTGCAGAAACTGCTGAAGGGGACTGAATTATTTTGAGCCTGGTGGGCCCAATGCACTTCAGGCCATCAGAGCAGAGATGCAACACAGAGATGGACTCATGATCGAGGGGTGGAGTTAGCAATGGACACTATTGCCCAGGTTATTCACGAGTGTGAACACTGCACACAGTCTCTCCTGCTCTGGAAGACTGTTACAAGAGATGGAGCCTGACATCATGGACCAGGTGGACTCAGCAGCTTTATAGGGACTGGTCCATGCACTAAGATAAGAGTGCACTGAGATAAGAGTGATGGTATATTGAAAATGTGGGATCTGAGCATGACGTGAATGGTATGGAATAAGGGGTGGATAATGTCCTGGGTTCAGCAGTAGCAGTCATTT
Organism: Pezoporus occidentalis; assembly: GCF_034315485.1. NCBI lineage: Eukaryota > Metazoa > Chordata > Aves > Psittaciformes > Psittacidae > Pezoporus > Pezoporus occidentalis. The sequence continues at coordinate 5,263,818 of NW_026915725.1, forward strand.
TTCCCCTTCTTGGTAGCTGGTGCAGTGCAGTGTTTTGACTTTCAGCTCGGGAACAGAGCTGATAACAAGCGATGTTTTGGTTTGGCCAAGGACTTTGTGAGCCTCATGCTCTGCCAGGGAGGAGGGGGAGCCAGGAGGAAGCAGAGACAGGACACCTGACCCAAGTTAGCCAAAGAGGTATTCCATACCACAGCACGTCATGCCCAGGATGTGACTGGGAGTTAGCCGGAAGGGCTGGGAGACTGCAGGGTTGGAGGAGGTATCGGTCAGAGCTTGGTCGGGCTGGGGGGGCGAGTTATCGGTCGGCTGGTGGTGAGATGATGTATTCTCTTCCCTTGTTATTTCCTGTATCATTATTATCATTGGTGGTAGCAGTAGTGATCTGTGTTATACCTTAGTTACTAAACTGTTCTTATCTCAACCTGTGGGAGTTGCATTCTTTTTGATTTTCCTCTCCGTCCCTCCGAGAGTAGGGGGAGGGCAAGAAAGGGGGGGAAGTGAGCGAACGAGTTACCTGACTGGGTTTAAACCACGACATAAATCTCTCCATTTAAGCTTACTGTAAATGTAGAGCATGAGAGCTAAGGTGCAATTGTTAATATGACGGGGAAATGGATTACTGTGGTATTGTATTTTGGGTGACAGGATGGGTAACACAGGAAAAACATAGGGACAGATCAAAATGTTCACCAATGCATGTCTTCAGCTGTGTGCTTACCTTCTGAAGTAGGAATTGAAATTTTCATGTAAATAGATTTATTATCTCTCAGAAACATTTGGTTTTAACTCATGGTTTCTTAGTACCCTTTGCTCTAGATTTCTGCAGCTATAGTCATGCAGTTTATAAAACCCTGCTTTGCTCAGAAACATAACAGAAAACTAGCAGCTCTTGCCAGCCGCCAAGTTAGGTTTTTCCAGTAGAATGTCTATTTTCCTACCCTTTGTGCAGGCTCCATTTTTCTTTTCTATTTGGTGGGTGTTACCAGACCGTGTCATTCTCCACAATGAAAATTGGGTAAAAATGAAATGCTGTCGGCTGGCTCAATAGCAAATTTTGGTGTCTAATACTGAAATGTTTGATCCTGTTAAGCTAAGGGATTCATGGCTGAAACATGGAAAATGGTACATGTAATGAGTAGGAAACTGAAAGAAATGGTTAGTTATGAGAGAAGAGGACGAAATGTTAACATTTAGATTTGTTTTCTTCTGAAATTAAATTGTATAGCATCTATGTGCATGTGTTTATAAACAAACAGCTGTCTATTGTTCTACATGGCTATAACTGCTCGATTTGCTAGATCAGCCAGTTCTTGTCACTGTATTTCTGATCTTGTAACAAACTTGAGTCTTAACAGGGATTGTACAGAGAAGAGAAATGGGATAAAGGTAGCACCAGACGTCTGTGTTAAGAGGTTAGAGAGAGTCCTGACTTATTGTAGTGAGATATTTTAATGGAGAAAGGGCCACAACCCAAACCTGTGCTCTTAGGATACTCTGGAGTCTCTGTGTCCCTAAGGTGGCAGGATTGCTAACAGTTTTCCCTGGACTCGTAAGAGAGAGCCCTGTAGCGGCCTTTTTGGCAAAGCTGTAGGAAGCTGTATTCCCTGACAGGTCATGTTAATTTGCCTGATGACTTGGTGCCTGTCTACCTGGGCTAGAGCTGGATGCTTTCTTTTTTTGGCTGACTTTTTAAGCAAAATACAAACACAGCTTTATCACAAAAATTGTTAGGAAAATTTTATTTTAAAAATAAAAATGGATTTTTAAAATTAATTTTATTTAATAAATTTGCTTTGGAAATATTTTAGGCTTCAGATTTTCAATGAAACTTTATAGGGTAAAATAGGTGGGGTTATTTCTTAAAGGTGCTTAATGACAAATAACTGAATTTTTAACCAGCTCCAGCATATATGTCTGCAGATTAAATAACATTCCTGAAAGGCTTCACTATTTTTTTTACTCAGATCTGGTATTTCTTTTCGTTCAGGGTATTCTCAGAAATTATGCTATGCATTCAAATGAACCCATCATGATATCAATGAATACCAAAGCAATTAATAATGATTAAACACTTACATTAAATGTCATTCTGTATATTTTAGTTAGAAAATAATTTCTGGCATCTATTTTTATTTGAAAAGAGTCACATTGCTCACAGGAAATTGTAAATGCATACTCAAAGTTTAGCAATTAGCATAGGTCAGAAGGCCAGGAACAGAACAGACAGTGAGAAGCAGTTTGGAGTTTTGGTTATTTCATGGGAGGCATGTGCTTTATCAAGTTGTTTCTTTCCTGGAATCAAGATAAGAATTAACATGAAAAAAAACAGAATATCCTTTCCAGATTTTTGAAGAAGAGAGGAGACAGAAGTCGATTCTTTGCTGCTGTTGTCACACTTGGTTATGAAAATGCAGAGTGGAAGTTTGAGTACATCCATTTTCTCTAGGTCTTTCAGCAGTCCTGAGGTGTTAGGAGAACTTTTTTTCTGTCTGTTTTGTCACAGTGGACCTTTCAGCTGTCACTGTTGAGCCAGACTGCAGGGCTAATGGAGGCCCCCTTACCCTCCCTTTTCTGGTTTCCTTTGTGACCACACATATTTTTATATACACAGACACTAATAGTGGGGAGGGAACCAGGAGACAATCAGAGCAGTTCCATATATCTCTGATAATATAAAATACAATAAGCCTTGTAGTGGGGTTGAAAAGAAGGTGAGGATATAAACATCCTCCAGGGACAGCTTGTCATTGATTTATGACAAAATCTTCTCCAAAAATCAAATTGAAATGGTTTCCATTTTGCGTTTTGCAGGCCCCACTGTAATAGCAGCCTCATCACCTTTCAAAGGACAAAAGGTAAAGGAGTAGTAGGTTCAATACTCATACAGCACTCCAATATATCTAACCGCAAGACTATTGAAATTATCCTCCTTTTCTGGCATGACTGTGGACTAGAAGGACATGCAATTGCTGAACTTGTAATAAGATTTAGTAGTTCTGATAGAAGTAAATTATTTATTGTTCACTGCCCCGTTTATAGGCTTGATGATGTTTATAACTGTATTACCCAGTGTCTTTCACTATGCAGGGTAGTCTTCCTCTCCAAAGAGGAATTAAATATAGCCAGCACCTGACTGACAGGGCATGGAGCAGATGGACAAATGGATAGTGCACTTCATCTTGGTCACTTCTTGCATGGTGGCCTTTATGAAAGAACCACCCACTCCTTCCCCCCCCCCCCCTCCTTTTTCTCAGGGTATAGCAAAGTGACATTAATCTGGCATGATTGAGATATCAGTTTGGTTAGCAGGCACAAAGCAACCTTAAGCGAAAGGGCAGAGCAGCTTGAGAAATGTTGGTTGTTAGTCTTCAGTAACAACCCGATTGAGAAGCCCTGAAGTGGTTCAAATCACAGACTGCCTGCTAAGTGGTCTTCGGGGAGGCTGTTCTGCATCAAATCCCACCAAAAGAAATATGCACAGAAGAGTGGAGATCAATGTAGGTGCCTTGCTCGGGATGTTAACTGCCCCACCTCCACTTCTGACTCCTGCAGTATGCCAACTCTGTTCCCAGAGGGGCAGAGGATTCTGCTGGGGTCTGTAGCAAAGTCTGTTGAAAGCAGGAGAATTGACATTTTGCTGATTGTCTCAACTGCTTTGACATCTCACAGGCAGTACAAATGATCACTTATGTAAAGGTTATTTGAATAAAGGTAACATCCCTTGGTGTGACTTAGCTGTGAAAGCATTCCAGTTCCCTTTTGGTGTCCCTCTGAGATTTCTAGTCTTCTAAAATGTGCATGTATTTTTAATTTGCCTGTAGGCTAAAAGAAAGCTGGAATCTAACGTCTGCAGAGCTTGTCTGAACAGGCAGAATGCATTGAAACTAGGTTTATTCAAAAAGGCTCTTCCAGGGCTACAAACAAGATATGAAAAAAAACCCCAAAACTGAGACATTCCTGTCTCAGGGAGCTGGCGTGGGAACAGCTGGAGACCTGCTGGGATGGACTCTCCTGCCCACAGAGTTACTGCATAAGCAAAGGATTTGATCTGCAAAGGGAAGCTTTTCTGTGCAGCCCAAGCTCCACTGGGGAGTGGCATAAGGAGGGTTCCTCCAGCAGCCTGAGAAAGGGGTCTTCCCTTCCCAGGAGCATCGGTTTTGAGCTCTCATTTAGCTCCTCAGTCTTTGCAAACGCTTGAATCATGCTCACAGAGTTTTCTCGTAGCTCCCCTTAGGGCTGATGATGTTGAGGAGGGAGAGATGAGCTGGTTTGTTTGGGTTTTTTTAGAGCAACATCAGACATTTTTAGATGGAACCCTCTAACTTGAGGAGATGATAAAGAATCAAACACTGCAAAGGGCTCAGGATATTTCAACAGCAAAGCTGTGTATTACATGTAGCCTGGACACTCATTCTTCACTGCTCTGGTTGTGGGGAGCCTGGAGTGGAGCCTTGTGGAGAATCCCTCTAGAAAGGGGAAAGCCCATGTCCTGATGCCCTAAAGCAAACCTGCCATATGCTGTCAGAGCTCTAATTGCAGGCTTTTGCAATTAGACCCTGTCTTTGCATGCCCGTATAGGCATTTCCTTCATTAACTGTGTAGTTAACTATATCTAATTAGTGTCCACAGACATTGCTGAGATATGTAAAGATCTGTTAAGGAGAACTGCAAGCATCATTTTAGGTACTGTTTTTGTTCATGTCTGAAAAATTCTGATACTTTGCTGCACTGATAGATACTGTTAGATCGTATGTCAAAATGAAGTCACCCTAGGTTAGTGAAAATGCTATGCATCTGTAGGTGAGTAAGAAGTTCAGTTGCTCTGAGTATGTGTCCCAAGCTCTGAATTAACCTGATGCAAAATCATTCTGAAAAGATCACAGCTGGGATTAAACCCAATACTTCTGCTTTGTGCTGGAACTGTGGTCAGAAGCACTTGAAGCTCCTCCATGTCTCAGAAACTCCCTTAGTTGCCCTTCTGTGGTAAACTGGAGCTAAGGGAAGGGGCCTTGGCCACTTTGTTTGCAGAAATGTGCTGACTGCCTTTGTAATTATGCTCTTGCCCTACTTCTAGGCTCAAGAAGGGTCATGAACCTGGTGCAAATGTAGGTTCATGTGTGTATTTCAAACTATCCTATGAAGTGGTATCATCTTAAAATCATATGAGGGTCATATAGTAGCTATGTGAACAGTGTTCGTATTGCTCCTTTCAAAAGAGTGTCTGCTGTGATGTCAAGGTCTCACTAAATGTGCTGGGAAAAAGCCCACATTTGTAAATTCTGTGCAACATAGCTCAAAGGCTTTGTACCTCAGTAGTAATATTCGTTATGAGGCTTTTCTTATTAGGCCATGGACCAGAAATCCTGATTTACCTTAAAGACCATAAAACTTGAGCCTACAAATTTTCATAGCTCTGGACGTGGTAGCAAGGTTTCCATCAGAAAGACACAAAACTAAATCAGCTTTCACAAGAGAAGATCTATACTCTCTAATGGCACAGAAGAGCTTAATACATTTGAGTGTGGGGAAAAGAGCTGGAAATTTTTTCTGTGTATTTTGGTAGTGAAGTTTTTCTGAAGCTCTTTCTTTAAAACGAAAACGCTGTACCATAAGTACATTAAGAACATGAGCTGATGCCAACTATAGCAGACATCTGGAATTGCCTGTTGGATTCATAATTTCAGTAAATTAGTGTATGATGATTTTTATAACAAATTATTAAATGCCAAGTTAATTATTAATTATTGGACACTTATTATACAGTATTGCCTGTCAATGAGTTACTCCATCTGCTCTGAAACTATTGCAGACACTCTAAAGCAAGACTGTTTAAAAGTGTAAGGAAGGACTTTATAACAAGCAAAGTAAAATGATGACAAAATAGAAAAGAACAACTATTTCCAACTTTTAATTTCATTTGGTTGGTGCTTAGGTTCAGTGAAATTGTTGCTAGAATCAGAGTCCTATAAAGTACCATCCCTCCATGCAGAGCTGATTGCATGCAGTTCCCATGTGATGCAGTCTGCCTGCTAACTAACCCATGTAGGTCCGTTGGCTGTACACGAGGAGTGGCCTAGCAATGAGAGAAGAAATTCTTTCTCTCTTGTCATTGTCATTGTCGCTGTCACTGAAGTCTCATTTAATGACTCTGCTTTGGCAAACTGTAGGAGATTGCCATGTCAGCCAGATTTGATTCTAAGTGTCCCCCAGATCAGTGTCCTTGATCAACATTTACCTTGCTTGCTGCAGCTTTCTTGCTTTCTGTCATATTTTGCCATTTGCTCTCCAATGAGAGCAGGAGGTTTCCTTTACTGGATATGTTGGTTGACCTTTCACATCCCATCTTCATTTCCTTCTGACATGGCCTTTCAAATGTGAAGTTGCAGTTTAGTTGCTGAAAGGCATTTGAACCTGCTTAGGGATAATGGTGATACCAGATTCTGATACCAGAAACAAGGGACTTTGCTGATGTGGCTATTGATCACTGTAATCCCACCATTCAAGTGGGATGTGAACAGCTGGCCCAGCTTCATGCAAGTGTTACTCACATCCAAAGCTATGAGGCATCCCAGGTTCTGGTTCTAAATATTTTACCTTCAAATTTGAAAAACAGGACTCCAGGTCCGAGTTGGATCTCTCAAGCATCCCTGAGTCAATGTGGATAATTCCTCTACCTCTTGAGTTCCATTGTGATTTGGTTTTGATGATACACTTGCAGCTTCCCTTTAGAGAGGATTTTACTTCAGTTACACATCTACTATTGACAGCCAGCTAATCACAACCATTTGAAATCTTTGGGCCAGAAACTCCACTGGTGTCATTTCAGTTGACATGTACTGATTTCCCGAAGGCAGCTGAGGATGTGGAAAGATATAGAGACCTGTCTTGCAACCGCTTTTACCTATGGACGGTTTGAGTGATCAGTTTCTACTAAAAGGTTGGTTATTTTTTTCTCATGGGCCACAGTAAATTTTTAGGTCCTTTTCCCCCCTTGTTTGTTTTTCCCCTTTTCCTTCTTAAGTGTCAGCAGCATTTGGTTGGGATTTTTGTTTTTCCTTTTATTTGTGTGTGATCTGTTTTCTGAAGCTTCCTCTGAATTCCCTGTTTGACTCATTTCTCTGTGCTTCCTGCAAAAAGCATTTTGTTTTTAATTCTAGGCAACATCTGACCATCTCTTCTGTCCTTCCTGCTTGTCACCATAGTCCCTGCCAAGGTCCGCACAGTAAGACAGGAGTAAACACATGTTTTGCCACACTTTCTGCTGTCCAGACTGCAAGGGTTAATTTTTACTCAAACTACAGTCACAGGCAACCCTAAAGAGGGATTTTTTTTCACAGTCACCACAGCACCCACCTTTAATTAAAACACTTTTCCAAATAAAATGATGAGCTTTAGGCGTGACCTTGCCCAAGTGAGGTCTCAAAAGAATTTTCTGTATTACACCCCAGAAGCACTTTTATTTTCTGCTGAACAAAACAAATTGCTTTCTTGCCGACCACCAGCTGTCTCAGAACCAAATCACAGCAATTAACAAGCAAGACTGGTAGGCTGCGGCTCTTGTCGCCACTTGACTTCAGGATGTCGTCAGCGCTTAGCTCCTTTTTTCACTTCTTTGTGGTAGTGCTTCTGGTGGTAATCACCTCATCTATCAATTACAGTGGGTGTCTTCTCAACCAGGGTTGATAGTCTGCAGACTGCTGCTACTGTGAATACTCATTCTCACACCAAGGAAAGGTATTTCTGGTGTTTTATGAGAGTAACAGGTGCAGAAATTCAGTATGGAGCATTTCCACCAGCAAAAGAATGACCAACAGAGGAAGAACTGAATGGGAAAACACATGTAGGTTCAGGGAAAGAACAAGTTTCCTCAACGCCTTTTGAGTCCACTTCCAACAACCCTGGCCCTTGCCCAGGACAAACCACCCACTTGCAGTTTTCCATATGTAATTTTTCATGCTGCAAACTGATCAGGAAGCCGAATGTAGCCAAGTGCAGCGCATTTAGATGTGTACGGCAAATTTAAATAAGCCCAGTGAAGCATGTTATTCAAACTCCAGAAGCACAAATGATTCTATTAGTGGCAGTGTTTTGGCAATAGGGCTAATACATTTTCAGTGTTTTAGTTGCACATGGCTGTCTCAGCTTTCCTGAGAACCTGTGGTCACCTTTACCTACCTATTGCACCATCTTAGAGCTCTTGATCCCTAAGAAACCCCTCAGTTCAGCTTGTGGCTTGAAGATAAGATGACAGATTCCAGGGAAAGATCCAGACTTTCAGCAGATGCAGCTACTGAGTAATATCTATTCTAAAGCCTATCATGCACGAATTCTGGCTTTCTGCTAGAAGTAGCTGCCTGTTTTTATGTATATATTTTTTATTTGAATCCTTGGCACCCAGGGACTGACTGGATTCTGTCATATCCCAGAAATCGAGCAGCGAAGGCAGACTTTAGCAGTTTTCTCTCAACTAACAAACGATGCTTTTGTTGACTTATTGTTTATTTTACTTCTGCGTTAAAATGTGGTGCTTAAGAACTGTGTTTTAATTGCAAATGAAAGAAACACAGTCTTCTTGCTTCCGTGGGACGAACGCCTCCCTTCCAAGAATGACTAAGAGAAGAAGGCTCTTTTGCCCTTCTCCTCAGAAACCCTGGGAAGATGGGGAGCACAGAGGAGCTCAGTGGTGCCTGGGAGAAAGAGGCTCCTCCGTTGGGATGCAAAGGTGCTGTCTCAGGTGACACAGGAGGGTGGCTGGCATATTGTCGTGGGTAGGTAGAGAGGACACTGGGCGAGCACCGTGCAGTGTGGGATACTGCAATCCTGCCTACAAGATGGGGGGCGTCTCACGGAGTGATTAAATGCAGTCTCAGGATCACTGTTCTCAGTGTATCATTTCTCCCTAACCTGTTTTCCCTTCCAGGCTCTCCTGTTCTCTATACTCTGTATTTGTTGCCATAGTGAGAGGACCCAGCTCAGACAGCAAATGCTTGCTTTTACTTTGACAGAGGTCCAAATAAAAATAAGGGCAGAACAGTCATGTATAGTCCTACAGAGAATCCTTCTGTGCCTTCAGTGTTTGTCTCTCAACAAGTTAAAATTCACACTCATGGAAAGAAATGTGCTCAGGATAGCACACCACAACCTGCCCTGAGGACCTGCATTCAGGACTGGAGCTACTGGGACATGACAAAGAGGGAATACAAAAAGAAGGTGCAGAAATGCAGAAAGGGTTGTTCCTTTGTTTCCTGGCTGAGAAGGAAAAATGGTATGGAAAGGGAAGAGAAGAGAAACATATCTGTACTGCCTACAATAGCATGTTATGGCCTCTCCAAGCCAGAGGAGAGCAATCCCGTAGCCAGGAAGGAAGAACAGACTTCTCCCAGGACTTAAGCTAGAAGTGCTCTGTATGTGAACCTATGGAGTGCTCTAATATACGGCTCCTCTGTGGCACATGTGTAGCCTAAGGATTTAAGAAAAAGATTTTCTTTGATGCATGTGTCTTGCAAGTCATCAGTTATGTTTTCCTCTCTACCAAGATCTTTCTACATAGTTTTTAATCCAAATACCTCTTGATATGTGCACTATCACCTGTCTAGCTGTCTAGACTTTCCACCTACAAAGACTCAGAGGCCAGGTTTTGCTCACTTCTGTTGAATGACCATTCTCCTTTATGGCAGTGCCATGAAGGGAAGCCCTTCAAGTAGGCAGATCAAGTATGCTAGTAAAAAGAAACTCAGTCAAATATTTCCTAAAAAGACAGACAAACGTCCAGGTATAGGAGACATTGATCATGATGCCTGTGCAATCAATGCGAGTTTTGCCAATGACACCAATGGGAATGAATTGGCAGGAAAGAGAATGGGAAACTTTGTAAAAACTGCATCAGCTTTGCATTTGTAGAAGAAAAAGCAGCTGCATTAGCAACTGTCCCATTAGAAGGTGCTCAGGGAAATCAAGATCCATTGCTTCTATCTTCCAGGCATTAACTGCACATTTTTACTCTTAACTTCTGATTAAAACATTTAATTGGACTAAGCCCCATTTTTTTCCCCTGTGTGCAATGTAATAGGCACAAGTAAGAAGGTAAGTTTAAAAGAAATGAGAGAACTCTCATACAGAAGGGTGCATGAGGATGTTTCTTCAGAGGCTGGCTGAGATGTCAGGAGCCTCTCTCCTGGAAGTGCTGACATGTGCCATGGGTAGACCAAGAAGTGACAGTGTTTTCAGTGTCTCCAGCTCAACATGGAGGAGGCCACATTTAAACATGACCTTCACTACAGCATATAAAGTAGATGAGGGGTATCAGTCCTCAGATATCTCACTCAACCACATCTTTGCCTTTACCCAATTTCGGAAAGGAGAAGACATATAAAACACAATGGGCAGGATGTTAAACTCAGTTTAGAAATTGGGAAGTCCCTTCTGAAAATGTGATCCCTGGTGGTAAAACATGGTGTGGAAAGATGCAGAAGTGTAAGCAAGAGTCATCTATGATTTCTGGGGGTGGCAAAAGAGCACTGAATGCTCTGGACGAATGCTCTGGAGGTTAATCCACAGCATTGATTTTCTGTGTGATCTAAAACTGTTCACTTGAAGGAGTGGCTTGGCAATTGCAGCTGAAAGCAAAAACTTGCCAGAACATCAGATACTGTGTTAGACTTAAACTTTCTGGATCAACGTAACCCCATAACTGATAGACAGTTCTCCTGATGACACAAAAGCATGTTCCATGACTCTACTAATCAGCTGAATTTCCATATGTGATGTGATTCTTTTTATTAACCAGACTTGTTCCTTCATCTTGGATCTCTAAAATACCAGCTTTTAAGGCTTTGCCAAACTACTAATTCTTCCTTTACAACAGTCAGTTATGAAAAACTGTGATTTTGAAAATATGTCCTTTCCTTGAGCAATCTCAGCCTTTTGCAGTAATGATATCCCAAAATATTTGGGGAGACAAATGTTTACCCTTTATTATGGAAGTAAGTGCTTCTTTTAGTAGTAAATGGACAGTTGCATGGCACCCTTCCTTATCAGTGACATGGAAAATTAAGCAATACTGAAATATGGTTGTAGCTAAGATGTCTTCTGGTATGTAATTTTTTCCTCTTTCATGTAAACAACGTATTTGTGTTTTTCATATGAAATACGTTCTGAATATAGAAAAAGGAATCTCTTGGTAGAACTTGCTTTCTCTACTAACAAATGGCTTAATGTTAGTAAGTAGGCAATATTCCTAGCTGGAAGCTGTTCTCAACATCATCCTAAAAAGTGGGACCATTGTTGTATCAGAAAACAGTGTAGAACAACAAATGAGGATACCACGAAGAACTGGGCAACTAGAGGACTAAAATGGATTAGGTAGTAGAAAATGGATAAAATGCAATTGCACTTAAGGGGTAGTAACATGATCTTTTTAGGTAAATGGGGAATTCATTGATTTGAAATGAAAAAGAAGAAAACCAGGTTGTGTTACTCAATGTCAGAGTGGCTGTAAGCAGGAATTACTATTATTACTATTACCATAGTTATGAAAGCCTCAAATTTTGTACTAATGTAGCATATGAAGCATTTTCAGAAAAAAAAAAGGAGGAAAGTATTAAAGTCATTGTGCAATACAGATTATTGGAAAAAGCTCAGACTATCTGTGTGCTAGAAAGATTAATTAAAATTAGAATTGGTGCAGGATGACCAAAGGAATGGAGATTAAAACATTTGGTTGGTACATCTTAGCAGACTGGCTGGGTGGAAACTGTGAGAGCATGTGATTGTGCTCTATAAATGCATAAAGGACATATGTAGTCAGAATATAGAAGAGCTATTTAAGCAAAAGAATCAAATAAACATAGGACAAATAAATACATATTTTAATATAGAAGTTAGCAGGAAAAAAAATCTAATTGTTGGTGAGATTCTGGATCAGCCTGACACAAGAGGTAGATTCAGTAGTCTGAGCGTGATTACTGCATGAGAAGTGTATAGTACAACTGTCTGGAGTTGCAGATTAAAGATCCAAAGACTTCCCTTCCTATTCTAGTTCATACACTGTGTTTCCTCACTTTGCCATACAAGCCAGCAAAAAGGAGACAATAAAGACTTAAAAATGAACAGGAACCCTGAATCAAAATCCAGTTCTACTCAACACCCATACATGTTTTGGCAAGATGAACAGCCACAGCCAAATGACCAAGTTAATGGCCAATGCAATGGCTTTTCTTCAGAAAGCGTATAAACAGCCACTGTCTGACACCAGGGAGTAAACTGTGTGAATCACTGTCTTCCAGTTAAATGTCATCATTGCTGCAGACAGCCTACCATAGTAGGTATCCTTGGTTGGGGCTCAGCAGCAGAAGCCTGTGCAGCAAAAATAGACACAGGGTCCTCCCTCTGCTATACACACCAAACTGCTACAAATACAACATTCAGTTGGTAATGTGACAAATGAGAAATTCAAACTGTGCTTGACTGATTCGAGCCTATTCCAGAAAGTTTCTCACCAAGGCATCAAGTTTCCTCTCTGCAACAATGCCTGTTGCAGAAGCCTCTAAGCAATAAAGGGTCTGAGATGGAAGTGATGGTAATAGAAAATCATCGTTTTCTACTAAAATGCTCAAAATAATTGTGGTGTTGACCTTCCTGTTGGCCCTCTGAATAATCATTCCCTGCCTTAAAACAGGTAGTTGTTTTCTTCCTGTGTCACATGAAAAGCACTTTATCTTGCATCACAGATTTTCAATTCTGATTAAGCTTCAACCACAATCGTGTGACAGGAATTGTACTTTCTCAGAACAAAGCAGTTTTCTACTGTACACTGTAACTGGATTCTCCAAGACTGAGTAGAAAAATGCTGCAATTTTCCCTCAGCATTCAGTTATGCATAATATGTGGGGTAAAACACTTTATTAAAATGACAGAATAGTCCTCAGCCTCTGAATATTATACTAAGCATGCTTTGGCATCTTATATTTTGGGTGAGCTATTTTATGCTCATTTCCTCTTGATGCAATTTAGTTAATAGCCAAATTCAGTCACAAAACCACTTGTAAATAAACACCTTGCTACAGCTTACAGCATTCCCAATCCTCATGGCTCTTTGGCTCTATCAACCAATAAAATCTGCCAATACTGTATATTAAGTTCTGTCATGTTGGAGCGTTTTTATACATTAATGGAACAGCTTGTAATTTCACCATATAGGCTACCCACTCCTGGATATACAGCACATATCAGATAAATAAGCTGTCCAAAGAAGACATTTGTATTGGATGTTCATTGTTGGTTTCTTCCTATACTGCCTTCAGATGCAGAAGCTGCCCTGGGAGATGAATGTGCCAGGATAAGTTATCTGGGGCTCATAAAATCTTTTTTAGAAGATTGAAATAAAGTCAGTGCTTGCAGAAGACAAATCAATTGTGACATTTCTGAATAGAGTGCGATGCATTTAATTAGCACAAGACATACTGGCAAATGCTGAATTACCCAATAAATCACTGAATGCTGGAACCCATACAGAGCCGGGAATCAGCTGTCTTTTGAGATGTACAGCAAGTGATAATAGGAAGATCTGGCCATTTCTGCTCCATTTTCTGCTAAATTTCTTCCATTTTGACATTTGCATGTCAGACCATTTTAATTATTTTAAAGTACCAAGAATTTCTCCAGCCCAGTCTGAGAAATCTTTGTCATTATCTGCATCTGCTGAAGAATGAAACACATATTTTGTGGTATACTACATACAATAGTTTTGCTATTCAGTCCAAGGCAAATGATGGAAGTTTAGCCTCTGGGAATAAAAGTACTTATAAGAAAATTTACAAGGCTGGTCCCAAGGGAAAGTGTTGTAGGACCAGGCCCTGTAGTGACCCTTGGCATTGTCCTTGATGTCTCAGGACCTGCCTGTGTGATGAGCAAGAGGGGTTTTGGGCTTGTGGCACCGGGTGAAGGGGGAACAGACGACAGGTTCAGCTTTGAGGTGTAAGTGCACTCCCTTGCCTGAGGCTCCTGGCCACCACCTCTTGCACTGTGAAGAGGTTGGGGCTGAAAACAGCGTCAGGTTACGGTCACTTCTGGGTGCACATAGGAAGAAGTGCCATCCATAATGTGCAATTCCTGTACACTCACTACGCCCTTTCAGGGCTGTCCGATACTCCTGGTGTGTGACAGGAGTAATTGGGTTCAGCAAAATTTTATTAACATGTAAGAAACCTTTCCAAGATTCACAGTGCTCTCACCTCACTATCCAAACTCCTTCCTTTCATCTCATTTCCTTGTGCTTCACTGCTAAACATCACAAATAAACTCAGTAGCTATGTGTAATTTTCCAGAGACTTGAGCACCTAACGTACTTAGGACACAAACAAAAAACCCCTCCAAAATAAATTCTTAAGATTCCCATGGAATATCCTACACTTAGTATATTTGTATTTACATCAAATTCTTGTTTGCTTTATGCTATACAGCTTAATTACACTTAAAAATACATTTGTTTAATGGGAAGTGATTTTACTGTTTCAAAAAAACAGCCTCAGGCTAGACTGAGCTATCTTTAGGAATAAGATAGAAAAGACGTATACAACTGTACTGCTAATTTTGTGCCTACAGTGACAGAAAACTGCATATGCAACCATGGAATGAAGATTTTGCACCCATTAGGTCTGTGCTTTTTAGAACTTGGCATTTAATGATATTCCCCCATGCAGGAGTGGCCTACAGTTTCTGCCCAGCATCCTCCATTATGCAAAAGACCAGAAGATGGCCTCTTCTCAAGAAGAAATCCAATTGCTTTGGGTGATGCCAGTATTTGATATTTATTTAAATATGTGTTTATCACCACTATAAAAATAAATATAGCTTCAGTGTCTGATTTCTTTATTTCTTCTGGCTGAATATATCCAGTGCAACACTGGTGTAAAATATTTCATAACCCATCCTTCTACTATACAGAGTTTATTCTCTTGCCAGTTTTTCATGGTCCCATGTTTGTTTTCAATCTAATAGTTTTCACTGCCCTGCAAGAGGTGGTCTAAGCCACTCTACCAATCTTGCAAATGAAAGATACAATTCATATGACACTTTCGTCTTCTCTTTGTTACTGACAACTCCTTGTCCTCAAGGAGTCAGCAGGGTGTCCACTGGTGCTGGTTGAGATTGCTCACAAGTAGCATTCGAAAAAAAATAGACTGAGGTGCTTCTAATTTTTGTTTCTGTCTTGTTCAAACGACTTCAGAGCCTCCAGCTTTTGAAACTGAATTTAGTTGTGGATGCATGAGAGTAGTCTTTAAAATTATGGTTGTAGACAATGATAAGTAGCAAATATATACAATCTTTCATATTTGCAGAAAATTAAAGCAGAGGAACCAAGATTAAAGCAGCACTCTGCTAGATGGGTAAAGGATGAGAACAAAATCCTCTTATATCCTTTGTACCCTCTTGTGCCTATTCCTACGGGAGGCTGAGTTTCCTCTACCTCCAGGTGCTGCAAAGCTTCCTCTTGCCCCAAATTTCTCTAGTTTTCTAAGCGTTATAGCCTTTTAAGCAATGAGTCACATTGATTATTACTCAATTATCCGTTAAACAATATACTGCCTTTTCCGTAATGAGTGGGTGACATCTCTGCTTTGCCTGTTTATGAAGTACAGTAGAGCCACATAGCTGGAAACAGGTGTAATTTGCATTTGTGTGGTTCTCTGTGTCTTTCCCTAAGTTCAGAGCAGGAGAACAATGATACAAAGAAATTAGTCCTTTGTATTTTCCATAAGGATGATTCTGTTATCCCTTCTTGAGGTGCTGAACAGAACTGTTTTTATCACAACACAGCCCACAAAAGGCCAAGGACCTGGAAACCCATCACTATACTCTTGCTCTTAGTGTGCTTAAAAGCTTTTTTTTTCTTTTTTTTTTAAAAAAAAAAAAACAACAAACAAACAAATAAATGGTTAGAAATTCTTAAGCTTCTTAATGTGGAAGGACATGTGAATTAAAGTGGGTAAATTAAGTGGATATATATAAAATATTAACAGAGGGATTTTCATCTTGAGGTTTTGCTCAGCTTAGGCCTCTTGAAACAAGGGATGCTACATTTCAAACACATCCTCACCTACCTGTTGTCCAAATAGTGACGTTTATGCTTCCTTCCATGGGCCTTTATGCTGGATTGCAAAATGTAGCCACACAGTCTCTGATTCCTTGGTCATCAGCATGGACAAAATCAGAGCTGCTGTCTCAGCTTCCCATTCTTCTGCTTCCAGTGTACAGCTGCTTGATTTCATTGGTAGTCACTACTGCAATTACTTTTATAACTGTTTGTAAACCAGCACCTGACTAAAATATTTTGTGGTTTTCTGTGTCCAAAACCACCCCTGCAGAATTACACAGAATTCTGTCAAAATGAGTGTGGCCTCCAGTAGTACCATGTCCCTCTTCATCCTCTTCACTCCCCACTGCTGTGCATGTTGGTAAGGCAACCCAGTAAATCCCCTCTGGAACTAGCACTGCAGCTGCTTTGAGAGGGGAGGGGATTTTGATGTTAGCGCTGCCCAAATCCTGCCAGTGCTCCCAGCTCTCAGGCCCCGGGGCTTTCAGATCAAAGCTGTGGCATCACTGCAGAGAGCAGAATGGTTTGCCAAAAAGAAAAAAGAAAAGTCTGCCAAAATGAAAGCTCACTGAACATTTGGGGTGCTTATTAGAAGCAGCACCTTCAGTTTTTGCTTAAAGCAGCTCCATAGCCCACGCAGACCTGCTTGCCCTGGCAGCACCAGTGCCTGCTGCCCTCAGATTTCCCCAGGGCTCCCGCAGCCGGGTGTAGGGATGCTGTCCCTAGCCTAGAAAGAGAGTCGGCTTCTGATCCTGGTGAAACGCAGACATAGAACAACAGAGATCTCTGCTGAACACTTTATCTCACTTTGATTTAAAAATTAATAGTGCTGAGATAAACTGTGGGTGAAGGTTTAAAATAGAATTAAACTGTTAGCTTGGAGTAGCCAAAAAAGAAAATTTTTTTGCCTCTCCCTACAAGTGCCACTCACGTCACTATTCTGTTCCTCTCCTCCAGGTCTTTAAGTCATTTGTTTTCATGTTTGTGCTGTTTTGAATACCCATCACGATGCTGTACTTCCCAGTGGGGTGTCAGAAGCACCCAATTCATTTTGTGCAATCCTTGTGTTTGTGCCATGCCATTAGCAAAACTTTTAAGCATGCTACATCCTAAGACTTGTGCTCTGGGAGTTCCACTTTCCTGTTTCTTTCCCCTTTACTATCCCAGTCAGATTCTGGGTGAATTTCTGATTCTTGCACTAATGCTGATCTCTTCCAGCTTAACAGTTTCTCATATGGCACCATATGCACATTATCTTAAATTTCGGTAAGTGAAACTTAGGACATTTCATCAGCAATTGCCATACAAAACTCCAAAATATCAAGACAGTTTGGCATTATCTATTCTGGCAAAAAGAAAATGTTTTTTTCTATCTTATATCCTGTACGTTTCTTTCACTTTCCTTAAGGATTCTCTCTCAACTCTTGTGTACCATTGATGAGCTTGAGTGATTTTATCACTTCCTCATAATTACAGATATTCAATTAATTGATCCTTGGTGTGTGCCACACTTCTTTTTGGCTGGTCCACTGAAAACTGCTCATGGGGAAATTTCAGTCCCTTCTTTTGCATATATGGAGCTGTAGGGATTTGGGTTCCACTTTGAATGTGCTGATTTCTATCTATCTCCCTTCCTTCTCTGGTGTCAGTGAGACCCGAGTCTGGTCTTTGGTTGGAAGCAGCAAGCGACAGTGTATACACAAAGCTGGGAATGCAGAGAGGGGCAGATGGGATTTCAGAGGCTGTTTTTGATAATTTGTCCTTACACATTTGTCCTAGTACACACAAGGCATAACAGCAAGTGAAAGAAAGGAAGATTAATCATATTGCTAATGGACGATTTGTCTCCTGAACACTCCCAATGATGGGGGTTCCACACAAGCTGTTGTCTTTGTAAAATTCAAGCCCTGATGTAGTGCTGTGCGCATTTTGCTCTGTATTAGTTTACATGCTGCATTTGCTTTTAGCAGTCTAATTGTGAGCATCACTGAGTATTTTCTGGATCACATACATCTGACCCACCTGGGTTGGGGCAGCCCCTGATATTGATACAGCCTGGGGGATGAAGGGATTTTGAGCAGCCCTGCAGAGAAGGGCTTGGGTTTACTGGTGAATGAAAAGCTGAACATGACCTACAGCATGCGCTTGCAGCCCAGAGCATTCCTTGTTAGTTCTCTTTCTGCAATACCTTGCAGTAACAAAGAAAAGTGAAGCTTTAATTGGTTGTATTAAGACCTATGTATTGTATTGTATATCTTATATTTATTGCAACTATCATATCTTCAAATCACCTTTTCCCTTTCCATTCCGAATATGATTTGGCATTTGACAGTACATATATTTTGGCAGAGATGAGAACAAGTTAACAGGCTGATGGCATTTTAATTATTTCATTGAGATGGCATCGGCCCAGAATGCTTGTTGGAATTTACAAATGTGCGTCGATTTATATTTTATTTTGTAAACCAGGCCCAAGAGGCTGACTAATTAGAAACATGACTCAAGCTATAAGGGGTACTTATTGATTCAGATCATGAAAAGACCAGAATGGTCAAAAGCAAACATCTATCTCCCTCTTCTCTGGGGTTCAGGAGGTTAAGTGCTATTTGTCTCAAATCCCAGGCATTAGCTCTGTCTTGGTAATGTAGAAGACAATTAACATCTATATCTATTCATGTTTAGTATATATAGTATTATTTAGAAGAATGTGCTTTTCATAATTAAACCATGCACAATAAACTATTATCAACTTGTTTTATTAGATGGTATTTTGCTTTTTTCTCACCTTAACTTGTATTTTTTGTTCTATGTATTTAAAGTTTGGAATGCATGGCTTCATTTTAGAAAAAAAATATATGACTGGCTAAATATACAGGTTTTGTGCTGCAAATCTAATTTGCATACCATGGCAACATATAATAGCTTCATTAGTTACTTGGGACCAATTTTAAATGGCATCAACACTTCTGTGTTGCCATAATGCAGCAAAAATGCTAAAATGTTAATGCATTCATAGGGTACTCACAAAAATGAAAACAGAAGTGTTTTATACTGTCTGTACTGCTCCAGGACTCCACTGGAGCCTGGCTCAGAACTGGAAAGGAAGGCAATGTGTATGGTGAAAACAGACAGAGAATTCAAATTCCTCCTGAATGTAGCTGAGAGCGATTTTGTTTCCAGGGAAAGAAAGCAGGCAGCATACATACCTGCCTCCTTCTGTCCTGTGTCCTGACAGGGGGAACCAATAATGAGCTGACCTGGGTACATTCTTCTGTGCCACCAAAACACCTCAGAGGGACGTTGTGTTTTCATGGGTGTCTCAGATATTTAGACAGTGCGTTTTTCATACTGAAGTGCCGAATATAAGTACTGTGATTAATTTTTAGGATGTAAAAAAGCACAGAGAGATGTTAGGGTCTTTTGAGTACTCTTCTGTCACTCTGGCTGTGTCGTCTCAGTGTGGCACTCACACAAAGCAAAGCCAATTGCATTAGCACTGGGGTGCACTGAGAAGCATATTGGAGTTGGGCTTGGAAAGCGGTGCTCGCAGTCCTATGCCTGCTGCAACCGCCTGTGCCAAAGCATTCATTACTATGAGCTGGAAATATTCACACCCTCCCACACATGAGGACTGGATTGAGAAAGTTTCATATTGCAGAGTTACTGAAATTATTAAATAGAAAAACAAAGGATGTCTCATATAGGAGACTAACTGATTCAGGTTTAGCAGTGTTAATGGGAGGCAGGACTTTCCATTCCAGATCAATGGGCTCCAGTAACGACTGCCTCCAAATCACGAATAGAATCATAGAATAGTTTGGCTTGGAAGGGACCTTCAAATATCATCTAGTCCAACCCCCCTGCAATGAGCAGGGACATCCTCAGCTAGATCAGGTTACCCAGAACTACATCCAGCATGGCCTTGAATGTCTCCAGGGATGGCGCATTCACCACCTCTCCAGGCAACCTGTGTCAGTGTTTTACCACCCTCATTGTAGAGAATTCTCTCCTTACATCCAGCCTGAATCTCTCCTTTTTTAGTTTAAAACCATCACCCCTGTTCCTATCACAACAGGCCCTGCTAAAAAGCCTCTCCCCATCTTTCTTATAAGCCCTTTTTAAATGCTGAAAGGCCACAATTAAGGTCTCTCCAGAGTCTCCTCCAAGCTGAACAATCTCAACCATCTCAGCCTTTCTTCATAGGAGAGGTTCTTCAAGCTCATCAGTACTCAGTGCCAGAGCAAAAGTGGCTTAATGCTGCCCGTGGAGTACCTGCAGAAGAAAAGGTGTGTTCTCTAGTGACAGCCTCAAGTGCGAGACCAAGTGCTGAGCATCCTCAGCTGTCCTTGCTGGTGCAGGGACCTGGAGGTGCCCTGTATGTGGTGCAGTTGTGCTCTCTGTGCTGCATTTCACTTTCTTCCTGAAAGGTGAGAGTTTCAGGCTGGGGCTGACAGCAGTCACTGGGTGTCAGGAAACACCCTGTTGGGTGTCTGCCTATGTTATTCCTGCCCAGTGGGTGATCATGTTAAACAGGAGCGGGAGAAATGGAGGCTGAGGTGCCATGGAGTGGTACACCGGTTACAGACACAGTGAAAAGGTTTCTTCCTCCCCCCTAGCCACCCCATCCCAGATTGTGATTAGTCATGCTAAATCAGGTCAACTCCAGTTTGCTCTGACTCAGCCTTTTGCATGGCAGGGCTGTAAACCGCATGTACGCAAGAATCAGTTTACAACAACAAAAAACATATCTGGAGACAGATTTTAAAAAACAGGCTCCTGTAACCCAATCTGATTGAGGATGCAGCCTACGAGACAGCTGAGTTAGATGAGCTAATCTAGCAATTATCTCCAGGAAAAAAATGTTTGTGAATAGGAGGTTTAAAAAAAGCTCTCCCCCAGTCAAAAGAAAAGGGGAACCACTGCTGGAAGCTTTGTCAAGCAGAAGTTTCATTTACAAAGGACTTAAAAATGGTATTGTCATGTAGCTAAAATAGTAGGTTGGAATTATCTAACTAAATGTGTATATCCACATCTGAGTTGGTCAGCTTGGCTACATTTACAGTCAATGGAGAGACAGTTGATAAGCAGAGCATAAAGCATGATTCCTCCCTTCCTAAAGCTGTCCAAATTAGATGAATCTCAGCAGTAAAAACCCTTGTTTCTCAACAGAAAGGAACCTCCAGTGACTCAGACGTGGATCCTTGCATTATAGATGTGTAAAGTTAAGTGAACAAACCCTACCCGATGTGACAAATATTTTTCCTTTTCAAACATTCTTACCATTGCTTTTGTTCCATGAAATATTTGAACTACAGTGACCTTGGCTCCTTACTCTTACTGTTTTGTTCAGTACCTTATTAATATCTTTGGGCTGCAAAGGCTGTCAAGAAGACATTGTTCTTTGCCTGACATACCTACTTACTGCAAAGCACTGTGTACACTGCTGTATAAATAACATCTCAAAAAAAAAAATGAATAATTGAAAAGGATGGAAAACTTTGTTCAGTTGACTGAAATAATCTAGTAGAAGCTATATGAGAGCAGAGTCTACAGGGACAAAATTTCCTAAGCATATCTATTAAGAATTAATTTTGGCAGTTTTGACCAGAGTTCTGAAAAGATACAAACAAGACAACACACAACTTTAGAGAAGACAAGTGGTGAACAGCAAACCAGGGAGCCCTCCAGCTGGAGGTAAGCTTGTTGATGTCCGTTCCTAAAAATCTTCCATAGCTGGAATTTCCAGTAAGGGAACTTGTTTCCAGCCTCACAGGAGGAAGAAGCCTCTGTTTCCTAATGGACCAAGGATTTTATTTTCCATATCCAATGGTGAAGTGTTTAGCAAGCATCTTTTTTACACTGCGTTACTGCACTTTTCTTGAGTGGTGCTGCTGAACCTGCAACCATTTCTGTGCGGTAGAACTCAGTGTCCCACTGCCTGCTTTGACATGAAGACTGGGCCACAGATATTTTCCAGAAAGATGTTTTGAGGCCTGGGTGAAGTGCCATAGCCAGGTTCAATTTACTTTGCACTAGATAAGGGATTTCTGGTGAAGCAAATGAACTTAATGAGGAGTGGATGACTTTAATATTACTGTAGATTTCTTCTGTGGTCATGAACAAAATAAAATATTTTTTCTTTTCCTTTGCGTCCTGTGTAACATTTTGGCCATGTAATGAGGCTTCCTTTAGCCTTTTTCATCTACCTTATTTAGGTGAAAAACTTGGTGTGCTTTTTATTGTTATGGTGGGTTGATAGTCCCCTCCCGCCCCCTGCTACCAAAACCTTGCCATGCAATCGCAATACAATTGCATACATTTACATTACTTTATACACTGTGGTTCTCCTGGGGACTCTAAGTCTTGCTATAAACCAGACAAGTAATGTAATAGTAAAAAGTAGTCTACCCCTCACGCATCTCTCATATAGTTGTTTTCCTCTTAACAGCTCTAATGCTTATCAGAGATAGTAACTGTTAGTAATTCCATTAAAAAATATTTCTTCAAGAACTTTAGGAAAAGGAAATTATGATTTTTAAGCAATTTAGTGGGAGTAATTGACGTGGAGAATGCATGTTACAACTATTCTTTAGTGTAAACTGGGGTCACAGATAAATTCTTTGATTTCCGAGGTCTATTTTAGGCACAAAAAGACTTGTGCCTGGTGAGAAAAGGAGAGCTTCCATGTAATAGAAAGACATCTTTAATTACTGTGCAGTGACTGTGCTAAGCTGGGTACAGTCTAACAGAAAATCATGCTTGCTACCAAACCTGCTTTTGTAACACTGACAATACTGATTAGGGCAGAAAGCTGTCACGGGACTGCAGGACCTGTGCAGCCGAGTGGAGCTTTTTCATCAACGGAGACAGAAGATGGGACATAGAAACATAATTCTTAATTAAGCAAACAAGTGCCTGTACTTGGTAGCAACTGTGTATATCATAATCTTTTTCTTTGCCACCTTTGATATAGCAGAAGTGGGAATCGTGCAGCGTGCATGCATTTGCTTGGGAAAAAAAAGCCAACTGCTTGAGACATTTCAAGCTGACTTTAAATAAGCCTTCCAAGTAACCACAGTATTAGAGTCACTGTGGTACAAACTTCACGGTGAGTTGGCCATCTGAAAACCTATAAAGAATCCATAGAGGTTTATACAGCTTGTGCAGAGGTCCAGGCTGTTATGGCCTTTGTGTTACATACATCAAAGCTGACGCAAATAGATCTATACCTGCAGTAATTGTGCCCATGACTCAGAGAACCCCAGGGTATGCACAGAGTCCAGGCTGAATGCTCCCACCTACGCTGGTGGACTGTATTTTAAGGGTTACAGCGTGTCTTAACCCTGGGAGCTAATTAGGAAAGTAATAAGCTTACTGGCTTATTACTTCCCTAATTAAGATTTTGGCCAATGCCTATGAAGCTGGGTGGACATTTAGATGTGCTTTGTTGTCACTTTGGATGTTTTTTGGTCTGAGACTTTTTGTCACTCTTGGGATATAGATGGTGGTTTGTGCTCAGACTGGGAAAACAAATGTCTTTATTTTATTTTATTTTATCTCATGAGACAGACACAGAAAGGGCAAAAGCGTTTCTGGAGGAGATGCTTGAAAACCTAAGTGAGAGCTCATCACCAGAAGGTGCTGGAAGAGTTTGCTATGGAGAAGTAAATTGCATTGGAAGGAAGTACAAGATGTCAGAGTGGGAAGAAGAGGACCTTGTATGTCACAAGCTTCAGTGTACCCCCAAACTGACAAAAGAATATAACACTGAGAAAAGACAAATCTGCTTATGTAGATTCTCTGTTTTCCTTGTCAAGAGGAGTGCATGAAAACATGCTTCATTCAAGATGAGACTTTAATGAAGCAGCAGCTCCAAGAGCTTTGTGAGGAGATGAGTATTAGTTAGCAATTAATGATTACAGAAACCTCAAGAACTGACCTAGGAAGGTGTAATTTCAGTGCACACAGATGGGAACGCTTAGGAACTGGGAGAAATGGTAAGCATCAGGAGACCCCCCAGGCTCAAGACCTGGCTTAAGGCAGAGAAAAAAACAAGTCCTGCATCAACAAGAATGTAAGAAGAGGAGCAAGCCTGACCGTTTAGAGAGACCAAGTAACAGTGTGTTGGGTAACTGGCAAATGCAGATTTCAGCCTCCCCCTCTTGTGAATGTGCTTACCCCTGTGGATAACCCCATTTTATCATCTTCACATGTTTGTGTAATTTTTGTCTCACAGATAGACAGGGTGTTAGCAAGGAAAATGCTTCCCTGAAAAGTAGCATCTTCAGTATGCCCATATGAGTACTGCCTTTTTTTAGGTCTAGAGATGAGCATTTTTTGTTGTTGTTGTTTGAAATAATAACTTCTTGTTTTATTATTTTTTTTAATCTTTTCTAGTTTTAAATTAAATGTGGTGTTTGTGGGGGTGGGACTAACAGAATTTTCTGCCTGTGCCTGTCTTATTACTAACAGTCAGACTCAGCCCTTCAGTATTTGCTATAAACTGGACCGTGCGATCACACTGCTGATAAAGCCCTTTGGCCTACAGACTGTTCTGGCTGATACTCTGTATTAGAGTATTAGAAGTGGTAGCTTCTCATTAATTCTAAACTGTTAAGAAATATACAGATATTTAACTTGCATCTTTTGTATACTTTTGAACCATTCACAAGGAACTAAGCCAGCAGAAACTTGTGGATTATCTGCTACTGTAAGAATTGTACAGGATGCTGTCTGCTCATAACAACACATGAATTCCCTCTCCAATGAAATACCCCATACATTTTACATACAAATGGCAGCCAGCAAGAAAAAATGTTTGGGAAAAAGAGTCTGCCCAGGATCAGACTACCACAGCCCTCTGCCCTTCCTTTCCTCTGCTTCAGGTTCCCCCATGCTCCTGGTTAAAAGTACAGAGCCCAGGATGCTGGCGGGTTACCATAGCTGGATGGCTGTCTTCAGCAGTCTTCTGCAGTGCAGCTCTGAAAGCAATACACTGGGCCCTGGGGGCCCACCGAGGCATCTCTAGGGGAGGACAGGCAGTAACTGGCCTCAGTGGCCATCTGCTCCTCTGCACTTCCATGGGGGAAAGCACCACATGGAGAGTAGGTTCATGTCTCAGTGCAAAACAGCATCTCCTGAGCCCCAGTTACTCCGAAAGGCACATGCCCCACCATCAAACATGTTGTCCTCAACTCCCCCTATATGCTTATAATGCATTTGATGAGGTAAATATCAAAATTAAACATACAATAAAGACAGGCCAGGCATATTTCTGATTTTGTTTAATTTTTTTGTAATAAAGATAAGGGTAAGATATCAGCAAAATAGGAAATCCAGTGCTTTTTAAAAGCTTATGGCTATTAACTAGTGTTAATTTTAATTCTTCATTCTTGGTCTGTAGAGATATGGTCACTCCTGACCTAGAGTTACACTAGAATTCTTATAAGAAAATAATCTCAAAATCTTGCAGCTATGAAAAGCTAGGTGTTTATCAGGAATATTACTACTGCCGCATTTCATACAGCTGCTTCATCATGTTCCTTATATTGGTCAGTGATCCCTGAAGCCATGGCACCTCAAGCGTCTTGGAGGTCAGTCTGACCTTCCTGAACTGCCTGCTAGCAATTTTTCTTGCCAAGATCAAAGTAATCAGCATCTGGAGGTACCTCTGTCATGATAGCAAGAGTATATTATATAGTCTATTTTTAAAGGTGAGAAATAGATAAATCATCCTAATGGATCACCAAAATACCGTATTAGTATTTCAGCTGATTTAGATACCTTTATGTGGCACTGCAGTGTACTGTACAGACGTATGTCCACTAAGCCATGATTACGTACTACACGATGATCACAGTAAAACTATAATCTTATGATCCCTCCTGTGTACACAGGTCTGTGGCTTCAGCAGCACTTTCAATGCATGCAAAGGGAAGTGTTTTTAAATGACATAGAGATCCTAGACTGAACAGAGGTGGCACTACAGTTCATAAGTCAGATTCACAGAGAGAGCTGTCGAGTGAAATTTGGACCTCCATAGGCTGTAAATGCTTCTGGATATTGCCCGCTTCAACACATGGCATTATCCATATATGGAAGAAGTAGTTAAAAATTGTACAAACAGATGAACTTGGAACACTAAATGATGACAATTTGAAAGTTAAGTGCTGTAGGAATATTGGAGGGCGTTACTAACTAGCTTAAATGGCAAAAGTTTTTTATGTATGATATGATGCCAAAGTGAGTGGGTGACAACGGAGGTCCAAATGCCAGCAGGAATTATTGCTGTTAATATTGCCTTGAAAAGTACTTACCAAACATTTAAAATCATGTTTTCACATTACCCATTTAACTGCAGTCCCTCCCAGCTGATTTCCATTCCAGATAAGCTGGCGAATAAAAATGGATGGGTTTCCGCAGTATTGCATGTTAGTATGTGTTATTTATAGATGTTTTCCCTTTCTTGTCTGTTGGCTTCATTAGCTATGGAGCAGGTATCCTTCAAATATACAGTTAATCTGTCTCACTGCATGTATCCCTATTCAGCTTGGAAAGATGAATCTAGGCTAGGCTAAAAGTTTTTCTCTTGGCAGTGGGTAATTACGCAATACAAGTGTTTCCAGGCTCACCAGGAGTCAACGATGCCTGTGCTGCCTCAGAATGGTTGGTCACACATGATGTTGGGGCCAGGTTCAGAAGTAGCATCTAGACCTTATGAGTCCGTTAGCCTCCCAGAGACCTGCACCACCCTACATCCCACCAAAATATCTGTTTCTTCCTCTACAGTGCCATAGAGCATCACAGAATGGTTAAGGCTGGAGGGGACCCTGGAGGTCACATGGTTCAGAGCCTGGCTCAAAACAGGACAAAATTCAAAGCTAGACCAGGTTTCTTGACTGCCCAGTTGCTTTTTGAGTGTTTCCAAGGATGGAAATGCCAGAAATTCTTTGCACAGCTTGTGACAGAATCATTTACTCTCTCTATGAAGGTACTTTTCCTTAATGTCCTGTAAATTTCTCTTGCTGCAAGTTGTGTCCATTTTGTCTTGTCATTTCACAGTTCACATCTGAGAAGAGCCTGGCTCCATTTTCTTTATATTTTCCTATGGGGTAGTTGAAGAAGACATTAGGATTTTCCCTTAGCCTTCTCATCTTCAAATTGTACAAATCCAATTCTTCCAGTCTCTTTACGTACTTACACTGCAATTTGTGCTCCCACCCTGTAATCTTCTTGATGCCCCTCCTGTGGAATCTCCAGTTTGTCAATATCTTAACTGTACTGGGGTACCCAAACCTAAACACAGTACACCAGATGTATACTCGCAAGTGCCAGAAAAAGAACAAGCACATCCCTTGATCTGCTGGCTGTGCTGTTCACACGCAGCTCAACACATGGTTGCCCTTCCCTGCCACAAGAGCTCAGGGCAGACTTGGGTTTAGCTGCCTCTCTACCACCAATCATGGCTGACCCCAGTCTGTGCTGTTGCAAGGGGGTCATTTAATTCCAGATGTATGGCAATATGCTGAGCTAGCTCAGGTACCAGAAACAAGATGGTCTGCCTTTTGAGTGAAATTTGGTGTGGTTAAATTTGTTTGCATAAATGGCATACTAAGGCGGTTGTAGTACCTCTCCTACCAAACTTTGTAAGATGTGCAGTGTAGCTCTCAACTTTTTGTTTAACAATACAGGACGATATAAAACCTTCCATTACTAAAACAGACAAGGACCAACTACAGTATAGAGAGGGTTTAGACTTACCTGTTAAAACAGGTTCATAGTCTTTTGCTGATGAAATGAACACAAGCAGGAAAACAGCAAACACACAGGAGAAATCACATGGACTATAAAGCCCCTTTCCCTTCTGATTTTCATGGGAACATCAAGACAGGAGGTAGCATTACCTCTGGCAAGTCTCCATCATGGATCACAAAGCAGCAGTGAGGCAGCATCACCATCATAGCAGTAGGGCAGCATCTCCATAACATGGCGGGTCCCTGTCCCGCGTTGCCAAGGCTCTGTGCCGGTGGCACTAAGGTCAGTGGGCAGCAGGAGGCAAGTCTGTAGCTAACTCCTCCTCCCAGAGCAGACAGAACAAAGGCAGCAATATGCTGTAAAGCAGGAGACATCTGTTCTTGAGAAATTAAAATAAGAAGTAAGCTTATGCTCTGAAGAGTGACGAGAGCAGCCCTGGTCCAGAACCAAATGGGACAGGGCTTATGTGTTCAGATTGATGTTGCGTGACAAGGATCATGAATTGCCACTTAAGGAGTCATTCAAATCTTGCCAGCTTGGTGGGCAATGTTTCTACAATGAGTTGAAAGCAAATTAAATATTAGAGAAGCCTATAATTTCTCTGCCAGTTGCTGTGTTTTTATGGTCTTTTATTTCTGTGTTGGTTTTTTTTTCAGATTTAGTTTGGGAGCCTGTATATGTGTTTATGTAATTGAAGTGAATGGCAGATGACTGGCTAATTCCTTTAAGAGAGCGCTCCCAGAGACAGTGTCAATAAACTGAAACATGCAGGATTATAATTATCTGCAATCTGTCTAATATAATAATAATTTAATATGGGTAGGCACAGAGGGTCAGCTCTTTGGTTCAAATTAGCAGGTCTCCATTGAATTAAATGGATCTCTGCCAGTCTTCAGCAGCTGAAGAGCTAGCTCAGTATTTTCAAGCAAATTGTGATTTTAAGTAGACAGTTCACCTTAAAAAGTGTGTTTACCAGTGGTACACTCAGACTTCATCACAGAAGAAGAAATGTCACTCTCTGTAGAGTGATTTGCTACTTCTTTCTGTACAGCAGTCTGGAAGTATGCGTGAACTTGCTGTGGTGTTGAAAGAGGTATTCAACAATGCCAGAAAGAAAGCAAATGCTGATCTTTATCATCAGTAAGACACTAAATAAGATACAATTTAGTAGAAAGAATTAGTAAAACAAGACAAAACGTCTTCGCTCCCTTGAGTGCAGAAGTGTTTTCTGATTCCCAGAACACAACCTGTGCTGATTGGATGACATGACATTAAAGCTGCTGACACACTCGGAGATGGGCTGTTTGTTTACACTGAATTGAAATTCAGATCCATATTGTCTGAGCAGGGCTGGCTGCAGGCAATTTCGTATTGTTTTCCTTTCACTGCACCACTTCTCCAACGTTTTCCCCCAAGAAGTCCTGGCTTCTTGGGACAAAATATGTCCGTGTATCAAATTCAGAAGCATGTGCTGGCTCAGAGGCTTCACGGTCTTTATGACCCGTTGAAAACTTCATGGGTTTATATTTTTTTGTTTTCAGAAGATAGATCTCTAATACATTGATCATCTGGAATGACCGGTGGACTGTGATTTAGGCTGGACCATGCTGAAGCCTCACAACTCCACCTCCTGGCTATTGGAAGCTGAACAGAAGATCCATCTCTAATGTTGCTGTGATCAGGAAGGCAGCTAAGATTTGTGGCTATACTGCAGCTAGTTTGGAGAGAAACTCCCTAGCTAAGGCATTCATTGTTTTAATGCTGTTCTCAAGGTATACTTGATTACTGCACATCACAACCCTGTGTTACTCAAAAGAGAGAGGCTTGACAATCAATCAGTTCCAAAATGGGCCCAGGACAACTGAGCATGCTTAGAAACATCATAGTTGTGCATTTCCTTTAAATGATGGAAATGGGAGATAATGCTGAGTCAATATGAATCAAAGATTTGTATGTATTAAGCCTTTCTTTCATATTGCTTGCTGCTGTGTGGAATGTGGTAGTTATTCCACCATCCCAGCAAAGACAACTTATTTATGCAAGCAGAGCCTTAGAAAAACTATTAAAGCACTGTCCGAGTGTAAAAAACTTGCTGTACAAGTCGTTATTATGATAACACACGTGTCACTGAAGACCATTTACACTTTGCAATTTCTGTACAGGACACTGAAGGTGGGAGGAAGTCCTCGGTTGACTAGCCTGTGTGTTTATGGCTGCAGAACACAATCTGGAAAAGCAATGTTGCATCACTCAGGATATGACAGTTTTGGAGAAAAGTTTTGTCTTGAGTGAGACAGAAAAAACTTCTGAACTGTTTTATGGCCAATGCTCATTTTGTTAGGATGCCTGAAAATAGATAGTGATGATTTCTTCCTATCCTGCTAGAAAAGCTAAAGCTCACATGCCTTTCTGCTTGCAATCTAAGTTTATTCCAAAGAAGGTATATATGCCTTAAGAAACAATAGTTTCAGGGCATGACATCTATATAATAAGGAGTAGCTCAGAAAGGGTTAATGGAGAATGAATGAGGGCTCTAACACATCCAGTTACAAGAGCTAAGAGACATGTAATTTCATCAGCAGGCAGAAAGTTCAAAACAAAAGAGATGGGTTTTACCTAATATGCAGATAATCTGTGTAGCCCCTTGAGTCTGGATTCTGTGAATACTAAGAATTTACACGGTGTCAAAACCACAACTAGATAAAATTCATTGAAAAGAACCCATTGACATCCATTAAGTGGAAAGGCAACATCTCGTTCAGGAAGTCTCTCAGCTACAATTTTGGGAGGCAGGGAGAGAACTCAGGGGAAATAAAATTGCCTGCTTCCCTCATTTTAGTATTCATCCCTTGCTGGCCACAATCAAGAATAGGATGCAGTGCTCTTCAAACCTGTGGTCTGCCTCAGTAACACCAGTTATGCTGCATTATGTTCTGCTGCATTATTGGACTGGATCTCAAAATTCCTGCAAAGACCCATTATAACTGAGAATGCACAAAGGGCTGGAGGACCTCTTCTGAGAGCCACCTCTTGATGTTAATTTGTTTGTTCACTGGGGTGGCATTTTATGCCATAAAAAGCTCCAGGACTGGACCAAAATGTATTGACTCAATCTTTGCCAAAATCTGAAGTATTTTCAAAGGCCTGGCAACAGTTGAATGGGAACCCTGCAGTTTCCCCAGCATTCTTCAAAAAAAGACCCATGGCATGTACAGAAGTTTTGAAATAGAGCATCCATTTATGATTCTTCTTCCCTACGCTCGAACCCAATGGGATGGAGTCATGCTACAAACGTCAGCTCGAGATAAAACAATTTGCACTATGTGAAGTTTGCATATATGTAATCTTGTCAAATGAAAGCCACAACAAGTTTGGTGCAGCAAAGGACAGAGTGAGCTCCTTATGCTGCTTGTAATGGGAGCAGCTAAAGCCTCATCCCTCCTATAAAGGCAGTATGTTTTAAGAGACTGGGAAAGATGCCCATGTTCTAGCAATTTTTTACTTGCCTGTGTTAAACAGAAAACAAGCTATTCCCACAGTAAAAAAAAACAACAGGCTTTAAAAATGGTAGAAACTGCATCTTGGACCTGTTATATATACATATATTTATCAGCCGTTACAGGAGAAGAAAACATATAATTATCTGATTACCCACAGTGAGGAGCTGCTGGAGTGCTAATAGCTCTCTGTCCTCTTGAGTTTGCAGAGCTCTCCACTGCAGTCTGGAGACTCTTCTCACTCTAAGTTCAAACCTATCGTCTCAAACAGAAGTTATGTTGCAAAGCACAGAAAGGTATTTTAATAAAATGGTTCAGAATAAAATGCTGACCGCAGGACAATTCTGCAGCTTCACAGTAGGAATTGTTGGGTTCCTGCTGCCTTCTTAACTGCATGATAAATTGCACACCTCTCACTTCTCTGCCACAGGCTCAGAGAGCGTTGTGTGATCACCATTGCTTTTCTGATTTATTTTTCCTGCCTACTGCTGCCCACATAAAACCTCACTTTCACTATGCTCAGGCCTCCTCAATTTTTTTCGCAGGTTATACAGTGCAACAATCAGATTAGTAATTAATATAATCATATATCATGTATGCAATGTTAATTACGTATTAATTCTCAGTGTCCATGGCATCTGTCATCGCAGTTTGTGTACTTGTTGTAGCTATGAGACTATTAACCCCATCAGCAGGGCTCTGGAGTAGTTTGCTCAGGTATGCACAGGGCCTGGGTCTGCACTATTTTATATATCTAACAATGCCCAAATCTTTCGGTTTCACTCAAAGTTTGCAGAGCATTTTGCTGTGCATGGCAAAGCGTATGTACCTGTTCTGCTGTTGTTCTACCTGGAAGCTACCTTCAAGCGCTAATAATACGTGAAGGCTTGTTTTTATCCAGATCTCTGTGCCTAGTGTTTTTCTTTGAAGAGGTCCTCAGACTCACTGGGGAGTCTGGCTTTCACCACTGTTTAGGCACAAAGAATTGGTGGAATTTTTTGTTTTTGAATATCACACTG
Organism: Pezoporus occidentalis; assembly: GCF_034315485.1. Classification (NCBI taxonomy): domain Eukaryota; kingdom Metazoa; phylum Chordata; class Aves; order Psittaciformes; family Psittacidae; genus Pezoporus; species Pezoporus occidentalis. Next base: position 5,296,181 of record NW_026915725.1, read on the forward strand.
GGGACCTCAGCCAGAGCCCACTGAACTTAACAGAAAGCCTGAAGATAAGATTTGGTTCCAACTCAGGAGTGAAGACTGCCCTGAGAGCAGTGAAATCTGAACCAGTTATATTAAAAAAGTGCCAGGGTAAGAAAAACAAGAGAGTAGATACGAGCATGTAGCAGGTACTGCAAATGCAGGGACCTTCATGAGATCCTTTCTGTGCTAGTGAGAAACTGAGCTAGCTAGTCTTCTCCTAAGCCTTGGTCTTGCTGGGCTGTATGAGTAATGGTGGCTTCTACTCCTCAGTAAATAGACCGAACATATTCGAGCCTAGAAAAGATACCCCATCGATGATTTCTTTCTGAGATCCATCTGTTAGCCAATTTTTAATCTTTTCTAGTATGTGCTTCAGTGGTTCAGTTAAATGTTTTTAATCACAATGTCATAGTGGATCAAGTAAAAGAACCTGCGGAAATCTAAGTGTATTATGTCAGCTGTCACTTTTCATTAACTAAGCTTGTCAAAACGCTGGCAATATTTCAGTGTTAAATGTTAACGTTTAAAAATTTACATTTTACAAGGATGCTGTTATTTTCATTAAAGCATGTTGGTGTTCCTTATACTTGCAGCTGACACTACTTATACCTGTCTTTAACGATAACATGTATGTCATAGTCAATCATTCCCATGATTTTGCTTGGGGCCAGTGCTAAGCTAACAAGCTTGCAGTCAGCTAGGTAATACCTTTCAATCTTTGGAGCCTTTGCCCATCATTAACACTTCACCTGTTCATATGTATACATCTGTCATTGTGCAGCATCAAACACAAGGTACTATCATAAAAAAGATATATTTTGGTGAAGGTTATATTTTGCTACATGCAAAAATTTCAGCTCTACCAAAAGCACCTACAAGTGCTTTTACAGATATAGCAAACATAAGCACAGCATAACCTCTAAATTTTGATGCAGCCTCTGGCTTTTAGCTCCCACCGTTAAAACAATCATCTTTCAGCAAAGTGGAGGTATGTATGCATCAGTTAATATTTACATAATGATTTGAAAATACAAGCTATTGAAGTCCTAAATGGGAGTCAAACCAAGTTGCTGGTTTAGTACAAGCACCAGACATATAGGCCACCTGAGGCAATATAAAACCTCAGTGAGCAAGACTGTAACTAGTTCAAAGCTGATATTCTAGTGTGACAAGACAGGGTCCTTGTTTTACTGAAAAACCCATAAATACCTTATAATTAGCTGGCCATTTATAAAACACTGTAATGTCTAAGTTGTGGCATGATTACAAGGAAAGGACATACAATGACACTGAGCAATTGAATCAGATATGCTATAGAATAACAGTCCTAAAATAGTAAACGTTGCAATGAATTATTAAAGTTGCTTATTTTAACATTTTATTTACTGAATTTTGCATTATTAAAATTACAAATCATCAACTCACATTGTGTTGTCATTGAATCTGGCATCCCCAAGATTTGCTTTGCTCTCATTCAGTCTACCCAGTTGGTTAACATGATCTCGGCTCCTGACCTTTTTCTCATTACACCCTTATGATTCATGCCACTGACTCCCTTTTGCCCATTCCTTCTCATTTGAATTTTCTTGGCTGTGACTGCAAAGCTTTGCAAGGCTCCAGCACACCATGAATTTCTCATCATGTGTTTTCCCATATGCAACACCTCTTGTCCTGCACGTCCCAGAGTGCTGAGATACTGCCTTCTTTCATTTAATTTTATCCTAGGCAATGAAAAACAAAATTAAAAAAAAATTGCTTGTTGAAACAAAATCCCCCATGAGATGCTCAGCATATGCCAGCTTTCCTGTGATTGTTTCATGCTCTACACATTTTTGTATGCTTTTGCTAAAATATTGAGCATGGTTTCACATGCAGGTCAATCAATGGATTCTTTAGAGTCGTGGCAAGGAGGGACTGCTCCTGTAACATGCCTCAAATTGACTAAGGCTTTGAGATTAAATTCCTTAGAGTGATCATACCAAAAGAGAAGAATCTGTAATGCTAAAAATGGAACATTTCAAACAGAAAACTTTTTAGACAGAGTGAAGTAGAAAGGTATAGGAACAACTCTACCTATACCTTTCTGAGTTCCTGGGAAAAGCCTGGCTCTTTCTAGTGCCATCCAATGAAATAGTGCTGGCCCAGCTACAGAATGGCATCCCAGTATGTTCCTGTTTGTGTTTTTCTCCCCATCCATGTCTTATCTGATGCCCACCTTTCATGTAAAACATGATGTAATAAACATATAAAAAGAAGAATCATCCATCATGACTTTAAAGAGAACCTGAGAGGGCAGGTCCCATGGACAATCCCTGTATCATTTTCAACATAATTTCTGTTCTTCTTTGATGTTAAAAAACCTTGATCAGGCTTACTCTTTCTGAAGCAAAGCTGCAGTACAGATAATCCAGGCAGCAACAGCCTAACAGTGTCTTCTTTGTGGCTCGAACGCTTTATATTCAAAACTACCTATTTATAACATTTCTCATATGAATTCTAAAATAGTATCTGCCATTTTTAAAACAGCACTTATCAGTTCTGGTGAAATCTTTTTATTTTTGAAACTACCTACCTTGTGAATGTAGTCATACTGCTGGCAATGACAGCTGTAGTTTGACTCAAGTCACACAAGCAACAGTAATTTGCCATTACACCTCACTTGCCTTTTTAATCTCTGAAAAGTCTCCTAATAGATGAACTTTTTGATATTTTCAAAATGTCAGTTCAGTGGCTGGTTGATTTTGAGACTACCAGTGGTACCTGCCTAATGTCTGAATAGGGATGCTAAGTCAATTGTACCTAAGCGCAATGCTCACTGCCGTGACGTGTCCTTAGAGCAGCCTGTGTGAGAGGAGGGGCTGCCCTGCTCATCAGCCAGGGTTAAGTATGTGTTTAACTTTAGCTACAGGTGCACAGTTGACAAGTGACACTGTTAAACCCCCTGCCTGTCAGTAGCTGTGTCTGGGCTTTTCACCTTGCTCCAGGGAGATGCAGGTCGTGCCAGTCAGTGAGTGGATGGGAGCTGCACCGTGTCCTGATACAAGTGTCTAAGAGCTGGGCCTGTTTAGCTGGAGGAGAGACATGAAGTTTGGAAAAGACCTGTAAGATCATTGAGTCAAACCATTAACCTAGTACTGCTAAGCCCATCACTAAACTATGTCCCTATGTGCCACATGTGCACGTCTTTTTAATACCTCCAGATATGGTGATTCAACCACTTCCCTGGGTAGCCTGTTCCGATGCTTGAATTTCTGTGGTCGAATTTTGACTGTAAAAGAGGCTGGGTGACTCATGCCATAAGTGTGCTTTGGAGGTCATGCCTTCCTCTCTACCACTCCTCCAGGGGAGCTAGGGTGAGCAGTTCAGCTGGAGGTGATTGCCCTGCAGGAGCTTCTCAGCTACCCTGCTTGGAATCACCCAGCTGCTTGGCCTTGTGCCTTTAAGGGATTTTAAGAATAAAAATAACTTCCTTAATAGTCACTGAGTTCTTTTTAAGGACAAATAAAGTGGAATCCATACATTGTGGCTTATTGTTATAAGTGGGCATGTGTTTGGTATACAGCAAATGTTACTATATATATATATTTTTCTATTCCTAAAAATGGTATTGCTTTGCTGTTGGGCTTAAGCTCTCTTTGTCATTAAAAGTACATCCGGTGGATTGGGTAATCATTCCCGGGATGTTTCCATTTCAGGCTAATGATCAGGAAGAGCAGCTGCTAAGGTAGAGTGCAATTTAATACTGCTGCTGAATTCTTCAGGTTTCCCCTACAGAATTGTTTATGCTTTCTTGCAAATGATTCCCTGAAAGGTTAATCAAAATAATGTCAGTGTATATTTTCTTTGGTGCAGCTATCTGTGCCAAAGCAGTTTGCTTTACATGGAAAAGCCAAGATACTTTTCCAAATGTAATGCCTAGCACCAAGGTTTTCTGTATCCCACAGTAATAAAAAGAGGTCTTGCAGATGCTGGCCTCTGTGATGTACTCAGTTAACTTGGCACAGTCTTATTCTAGTAGGATTCCACTCTTGGTGGGATGCTTGCAAAATCGGTCAACGTAGATGATAAGTGCTGATAAGCTTTGTTTATTATGCGTGTGTGTGTGTGTGTGTGTATTAGAAATGAGTCAAAAGGCTCTTTGATCACCTTCTGGCCAAAAGGCAGCACTACAGTTTTCCATGTAAAGATCACTGGGAAACTTACTTAATGCTTCCTGAATCATGCAGAAATAAAAATAAATGTTGCAATCCCACAGATATTTTAGAGTGTGTGAAATACAGTTCATATGAGTGTCCCAAAGACTTCAGTCCAAACTGGAACAAAGGGATGTCTTCTGCTCCTTTTGATTGCAAGGCCATTTTTTGCACAGCCTCAACCAGTCCTCTTGGCAGAATGTAAATCCAAGAAAGTTCTCTTCATAGTATTTGGAATTAAGTACTGCACAGATATTTTGTTAACATCTGTCTGTCTCAGTTTAAGGAACAGAAACTGATTCATCTGAGGAAGCTGCTGGCAACTGACACACAGAAAAGCTGAACTACAGCCAGCATCAGAATCATAAAAAATGCACTGCATTGTTCAGAGGGAAGAATTTTGTCATTAGCCATCCCAGAAACTGCCTTCATTGACAGAAATTGATGACAGCACATTATCTTATCTCCGCATCCAGTTTAGCAGGTCACACACTAGCAGACTCCTAATCGCATCCCTGACCCCACAGGGATGACAAAGCCAAACTTTGTTCTTGGCTCAGGAGAAGTTTCTCTATGTGTATGTCTTTGAATACTGAGTGTGTGGCCACCCTCTCCCATGGCAACAGGCAGCCCTTGCAGGGAACCCCGTCTATGATACTGCTTTGTTCTCTTCATCCCACTTTGGAAGGGATCTGGTGTCAAGGAGGTGATATATGGAGACAGCAGCGACCACTACACTGTGGCTGCTCACTAGCCCTACACTGGATCCCTGAGTAAAGTCCTCCATGGATAAAGGGGCTGCCACCCCAAAAAGCCTATCAGGTGAGAGGTGCACCATCAGGAGCAGGAGAGGCCAGACCTGCCCAAACTCTTTGTTGCTGAGGATGGGAATTTTTTAGGGAGATAGATATTTTCATGAACATGGAAAGCATTGTTCTCCTCTCCAATAGAGCAGTCATTAGAGAATTTTCTGGAGATGGCACAGCCTGGGACATTGCAAAAGATTAATTTCTTGTGAATATTTCTGGATTGTTTTAAGGGTTTTGTTTTCTGAATCATTGGTTCTGCGGCCCTACAACTGCAAATGTTGAAATGAGAAAAAGCCGTGCCTCTCCTAACCTTTTGTGCTTTGTCATCTCAGAAGGTGCCTTGAGTAGGGCTTTTTTTTTTCCCTCTCTGCAAGCTGTTTATACCTCCCAAGAGAGACTCTTAACAGAGGAAAAACAATTAGATGGCTCTAGGAATGTCATCAGGAAAATACTGCCTTCTCTTGACTCTCTGAGAGCAAACGTGCAGCTGAGCCTGCTAATGTGGACAGATGCTTGAACAGCATCTTTAGCACACGTGATAGAAAAATGGAAGACTGCAGCACTTCAATAGTTCAAACTTCTATTCAAACAAAGGCATTTGTTAATTAGTATACCACAGTTAAAAGCCATTTGGAAGTGACAGGCAAATAGCTTCAGTTGAGAAATAATAAAGCAATAATAATAATACAAGTCATATCAGACTATGTTGATCTTAGGAGAACTTACTCCTGGTTTCAGCCTTTGTTACTGTGTTACATGACTTGCACATAATTTACTCTTCTGCTCAAAACTTATACAACTATCAAAGATTTTTCCAAGCCTTTTCAGTAAGATTCGAAGGCAAGAAGACAAGAAGGACTTTAGGAAACCCATCAGCCTACGTGGTAACAATGTGTTTGCAATGATTCATTGAGCGTTTACTTTAGCAACAAAGGTTCAGGCAACAGGACTGTGCAGATTTGTGCATACATTTAACAGTTCATTAGATTGTACAACAAAGGGATCTCAAGGTGTTTGCATACTCATTTTCAGATGTTCTCTAAGAAACCATCTGAGGATTTGAGGAAGAAGTGCAGTAATTCATTGAGCTTCCATTATTTGGGGAAAAAAAAAAACAAACCACAGCCAAAATTGACATAATTGTGTGAGGAAGCTGGTTTATATCACCGTTACACAGGTCAGTGAAGTTCGCTGTTGTAATGAATGACCATGTACTTCTGAACACATTTTAGAAGACAGCTTAGATCCCTAGACCTTATGTAGGGCCTCCTTCATCCACTGAATTTCTTAATGTGTGTTATTGCTATTTTTACATGCTGGTTTAAGTTGATACGAGATTTTCTAGAAATGCGATAGCTCAAATCAAACACGCTGTGCACTGATCTCATTGTTAAGTGTCCTGCAGATATTATAGTGCAACAAAATAAACATTCTTTGTTAAATTATACAGCTACTCCTGTACACTCTGTATACGCAGGTGTGAAGAACTCAGAAAATATTTGTAGTAATAATACCCTATTCATCCACATTTTCTTAGAATCTCTCTAAAAAAATCAAAGCAAATCTGTATTCTTCTTTTTATAAACATTTCAGAGAAGTTATAGTAATAGAAATCACATTGGGCTAGCCCATAATGCTAAGACAGCAACATAGCCCAAATATGCTACCAAACGTGCTGGCATATACTAAGAACAGGCTAAATATGCTCTTAAATCATTGCAGCTGAATCAGCCAGAGGCAGAGCTGGGGTAACGCAATGTGGTCTTGCAACGTGCTGAGTGCCTCCTTGAAAGGTGTTGCACAAGGGGAAAGCCATGAGCGCAGCACAAATCATGCTCAGCAACTTGCAGGATGAATCCTCGTTGAAATGAACTCACCATCTCTAGATGGTTTCTTTTATTTTATCAAAAGCCTCCCAGATAAACAGGGTCCCAAAGGCACTTTGTGTTGTTAGAGTTGAGAAATAATAGTAAATTTCTGCTGTAATTGAGAAAATATGAATAAATAGAAAGGAGATGATGTAAAGTGAAGGGTCAAATGCATGCTGTTCAAAAGTCTCTTATCAAAAAGCAGGGTGTCATGGTTTAAGCCCAGCCAGTAACTCAGAATTATGCAGACACTTGCTCATTCCCTCCCTTTTTCCCTGCCCCCTTCCCTGCTACTGGAGGGATGCAGAGGAGACCCAATAGAATGCAACTCCCACGGGTTGAGATAAGAACAGTCCAGTAACTGAGGTATAACACAAACCACAGCTGCTACCACCAATGATAATAATGATAGGGGAAATAACAAGGGAAGAGAATACAACCGCTCACCACCAGCCGACCAACACCCAGCCTGACCTGAGCAGTGATTTCACCCTTCCAGGTAACTGCCCCCAGTTTCTATACTGGGCATGACATGGTGTGGTATGGAATACCTCTTTGGCTACTTTGGGTCAGGTGTCCTGTCTCTGCTTCCTCTTGGTTTCTTGCACCCTTCCTCCCTCGCAGAGCACGAGACTGAAGAGTCCTTGGTCAGAGTAAACATTATTTAGCAACAACTAAAATACTGGTGTTGTTCTGAGACTAAAGTCAAAAACACAGCACTGCACAAGCTACTAAGAAGGGAAAAATAATTGTTACAGCTGAACCCAGGACACAGGGCCAGACTCACAGCTGCTGTAAATCACTAACTTTCCTGTTCCTGATCTGAAACTTGTTTGTTGCTAAGTGCCCTGTGACATCCTTCCAAAGGATGATGTGTGGCAGTATTGTGCAGCAACTAAAGGTTTTTTGCAATAACGAATAAATCCAGAGGGCTATGTTCCTGTAAAAGAGTAGTCTGTGAATGATGTTTCATACAGGAGACATTATGACCGTGGGTGAGAAGATTTGGAAAAACAAGTAGGGAGGAACTGTGATCAGGCAATATATGGAACTGCCTTGAGGACAGCATGGTCACTAGTGACCTTTCAAAAATCAAAGTAAGCACACAATAAGTAGGCAGCTTTAGTTCAAAGCTATGTTTTGACCTCTGCCTTCCATGGTTTTGCATCAGGATCATTTCAGAAAGCAATAACCCATAGGTGGCATTCAAGGACAGCAAATTCCACTGATTTTGCATGCACGTATAGTGCTGCCACACATGGTCACACAGGAGCACTATGAGTGTGCTAATATTTTTGTAAGCTGTGAGAGTTACAGCGTCATTCTCAGTGGGACAGGCTGGCCAGAACGGGAAATGGGCTTGCTCTGATGCGGCTCCTGAGAGCTGTCAGCTGCCTTTCTCCACAGACTTCCGTGCCATACTACAGTCCTTCCTTCTCTAACTTAAGGTGCTGACTTGTCAAAAAGGTTGTGTGCTATGGCATCAGCTGAGCTCCAGCCGCGTCTGTTTCCTGCTGGTCAGGGCGCAGCACGACAAGCATTAGCTGTGCCAATGTACTCTCCGCCTGCAGCCTGCTTCTTGGAAGAGGAGGTCTCTGCAGATTGCAAGCTCCAGCTGCCAAGCCTGGATGTCTCCAGCAGTGCTGTGCTGAGCTGGCACTTGGGAGGACAGCTCATAGGTACCTCCACAAAGTGCCCAAAGCTGACCCTAGCTCTGCTCTTGTAGATCATTCTGGTCTGTAAATAACATCCCAAGCAACTTTATTTCCTGATAGAGACCAAATCCTGACAACCCAGTGCCTGGAGTCTCTATGACTAGCTGTTGGATGTCTCCTCTTTAGATCATATATCGGCCTTTCCCCTGGTAAGGACAACCAGCCTACCAGAAGCAGAGACAAAATAAAGTGCTTGAAGAACATAAATAGAGCAATAGCAGTATCACCACATTCTCTCCTGCAAACATTAGTGCAGCAACTTGAGACTAGAGGTGGGTGAGAGAGAAGCCAAAGCACCTGGGAAGGCCGAGGGGCAGTCTGGGACCTCAAGTGTGTGCTGGGACAGGGTGCTGGTTTGCAGGCGAGAAGGACCATGTATGACTCGTTTTCCCCACCTATCCTAAACACTGTACCTGCATAAGGCCCCCACCACCATGGATTTCCCTCCTGCCTGGTTGTCAGGAGGCATTTGTACAAATCACACTGCAGATGCGTCCTCTTGCCCAGGCCACCTTCAGAAACAAAAGGTTTGCTCTCCTCCATCCTGTACCAGCTTTTTAGATCAGCACGGCAAGCCATCACCTCTGTAGTCAGTGCAGAATACCCAGGAATCAGGACAGATATGATAAAACAGCAGAGCACCATCTCTTTGCTAAGATACAAACTACACAGGAGTGTTGTGACCTGTGCAGGAGCAGTTTGTTCTCCAAAACTGAGCCTGTATTCTACCCATCAGCATGGGCAAATCCTTCAGAGCAGCTTCATGTGTTTGAATCACCCCACACTCCAGGATTTCATCCCCACAGAGTGCTTTGAGTACCCTAGGTACTGTTGATACACCATAACTTATCCCAGCTGGCATGCTGATGTGCACCTATTTCCATTCATCTCATTGCAGCTGGAGATCCCCATTCAGAGTTCAGAGTGAAAATCAGACACAAACTTTTTATCTCCTAAGCATAAACGTTAAACTTCAAAAACGAGGCAGTGTCCCAACACCTTTATCACGTGTGGTCAGTGCATTCACCAGCACAGGGCAGCCAGTTTAGACATTGCTCAGGTATAACACCCAAGGTCAAACCTTGTAGTGACATTCTCCTTTGCATAAGCAACCTGTCCACACAGGACTCTTCCTCTGCAAATTTTGTAAAGCCTTGTACAAGGGGTAATTAAAGCAGTCTGTTTCTACAGCACGTTCTGTCTGTTTCTTCTTTTCATTATTAGATGTGATGACACATTTGCCTGTGTGGCTTCCCACAGATGGCATTGAAATTTCGTGATGAAATGGTAAGAGTAAACCAACTGTCAGTTCCAATCACAGCTTCCCATGTTGCTCTGCTGGTGTAAGAATACAGTTTTAATAAAGGGCTCCTTCATAAAGTGGTACAGTTTGCAGCAAGGATGGAGTTCGAGAGTACTATGTCTGATTCAATATTAACAGATTCAGGGCTCTACTATGAATTTTTATGTTCTAACTACAGATTTTATTTGCCAACACTTTTAAAAAGTCAGTAATATGAAGTGAACATTATTAGAGACTGTGTTTAAATTCACAGGCAATTTTCATGGAAAACGAATAAAATACAAAGTAATGTAGGTGGTGAATAATTGAAATGCTTTGAAAATTCTGACTTCACAATAGCCAAGTGTAATATAATGCATATGTACAAAGAAGAGGGAAAATAAGACGTTGCATGATTTTGTTTGGCTTAAAATAGAAAATTGGTTTGTAAGAAAGACAGATTTAAGTTAGTGTAGTGCTAATTCAAGGCATATACATGCCTGGCACCAACCAGCTCACCTCAGCCTCCTCTGAACAGATCAGACTTGTCCTGGGTGCCAGCAAATTTGGATCCGACACTGGGGAATCTAAGTAAGATTTCTGCTTGATAATCCAGTGCTGACAGAACAGCATAAATGATGCTGATCAAACATTTATTTGTGGTTTCAGCTTTTTCTGCTATTCACAAATTATCTATGAACAGAATTTAATTTTGACAGATTTGTTCAATATTCAAAATAGTCAGAACATATTCCAGGCTATGTTGTGTTTGCAAATTATTTGTTTCCAGTACGGGTGTGTATTCAACTGTTTGCTGAATATCATTCACTGCTGCTGGTTGGAGGAGAGAAAGATTTATGACACAAAAAAGAGAAATCTAACTTCCTCATGATAATAAGTGCCTGCATGAGCAGCCAATAGTCTCCGCCTGCAGGGTTAAGCTGTGGTTTTCTTGCAGACACCTAATGAAGGCAGCCAGTACTAGTGTGTCACTCCCCTGGTTCATCTGGATCTCCGAGCTACCCAGACCTCTCCCTTTCCTCACCTTGGTCCTTTTCCTAAATGTCCCATAGGAAGTTTTGTACTCAATCCCCATAAAATATCCCATGAGTTTTACACAGTTGTCTCCCATATACCAAAAAATACATCCCAAGCCTCTGCAAGCAATCAGCCCTTGGTTTCTCTGGGCTGGCAGGGGATGGGGGGACCCCTTCTTGACCAACCTGAGCTGGCTTCATCCCAGGGACAGCGGTCCGCTTGGCCTCCTTGGATAGCTGATCTGGCAGCTCTGGTTTTGCTTTCTTCACCAGGACTTGGTGTTTCATTTACAGGTCATTAAAGTGTTTCATTTCCTTTGGGCAGGGAACCTAACTGAAAGGTTTGCATATCCTCCAGTCTTTCCAGCCTCTTTCCATCGGCATTACACAGGAGGGGAAACCTGCTTCAGCAGAGCAAGTGGCAAAACCAGCCAGTGGTCCAGGGTTGGGAGCGGAGAGGGGAAATCCCTTGATATGAAACCCTGGTGCCTCAAGCTAATCCCAGGCTGACACTTCCACACTAATCAGATATTTTTCCATCTTCCTGGTGCTCTCGAGAGACTGATTAAACAGAGGAATCAATGGATGCCTTTGCAGCAATTTCACACTCTGAGAGGATTCCTTTCACCTCTTGTTATCATTAAATAACTGACATTTTTCTATGTTAATAAGCTACTTTATTTCATGGTGGGGCTTGTTGAGGCATAACGATCTCCAGCATGGACTGATTTGCTAACGTATATTGTCCTTTTTAATTCTATAGATAGAGATGGTTTCTCAATATCACATGAAAGATCAATTTGACTAAGATATGGTATTTAGTATTAAAATTTCTCATGCACATGTTAAATAGTGTTTTTAAAGGTCATAGCAATTTAAACTGCAATCTGATGAACCTTGCAGTTTAGTGCATTATGCATTAGAGGTAAGTATTTTCAGCTTTTAAAGTCAGAGACATTAAAAAATATTATTTTATAATTTTATTCTGAAATTGTTGTTTTCTGTACTAGGGACCTTTAGTACTTTTAGTAAGTTGGGCAGAAGCCATGTGACTTACTTTTACACAAGTTCCTATAATCCCTCCTATAAATCCCACAGCCCAGCAAAGAAAGAAGTGAGATAACAAAAACTGCCTGTGAAAACCGTGGAGCCAAAAATACAGTGTGGTGGTCTTGTTTCAGCAACACAGAGATAGCATCTGGTTGTTAGAAAATCAGATCAACTTCCTAAGGGTCTTGTTAAATTGCTGAGTGTAAATTGCAATTGGAATTGACTGTTAAGGATCTTGGTTGAGCAGGTTAAACATCTGCTGGATTTATTACGGGTTTTATTTGTACTTCATCTGTAACTGGTACAATTAAGCCAATCAGAGTAAGTGAGTCAAATCTAATTTACTCTCTAATGGACCAAAAAAGAATGAATAAACACAGCACTACTAGATCCAAATGATTAAACATGTCTCTGAGGTAGTTTTTTCTATTTTGGTGTAGAGGAATCATGGTGTTTATGCTATAATTAATCATCAGGATTGATGTAAACTAGTTTGAGCATTCAATCATTTTTCATATGGTTTCATAGAAATGCTAAACATAACGTGGATGCAATGAAATAAATTATATTGGAACAGGGTACATTTGTTTATATAACCATTTACCCTGTTCCTAAGATTATTATAGGGTTGATACAGAGAGACATATTCATGAAATTGGATGAAAATTTGTTGTGCCAATCTTTTTCACATTACCAGGCCTTTTAAAGACAAAATTCAGCACGTGTCAATAACTGTCTAAGATGCACATGTTGCGTTCAGGTTCATTAGGTGACCATGAACGTTAAAGTTATATCACCAGGATTAATTTTATATTTGATATTTTATAGGTATGGAAAAGGGAACTGCTGTGCCCGTCTACTCCGCACTAGATAGAAGCTGCACACTGTAAAGTCTGGAATCCTTCCTTCTTCTCACCATCAGGAAGAAAACCTCAGCTTACGGCTGTTTACTCACGCCGACAGCTGGAAAGAGGATTTAATCTAAAATAAATAAGCTAAATAAGAAAACTATTTAAAGCATTAATAAGCAGAAACACAACATGATTTAACCATATCATACGGAAACAACCCTTTCTTTTGGAATGACCTCTTTTTTTGTGCCAGTGTGATGCCACTAGGCTTTTGGATTCTGGGGACATTTTATCATGGCAGGAGGCAGCTGCCTTCTCTGTGGGGTTGCTTTGCAGCCCCTTGTTTTTCATTGTACCTTTTCTGTCATCCTTAACCTACATGCTCTTACATGAAGCTATGTTTTGGCTCTTCACTGAAGGAAAGAATGCATATTGTCATGTATGAATAGGTTGGAAATAACAAATGCATTGTAAATGTTTATATATTTTACACCATTGTGAGACATCTTTGCAAATATTGATATTCTGCAAGGATTGAGAATTTCAACAACCACCTGAAGCTCTTCTTTGTTAGAACCTTGCTAGGGCACCTTTAGGGCAGAAATATAAGGAAAGTCAGAAATTACTCAAAATCTTCTGTGAGAAAGCACATTGCTCAGGAACTTCTACGTTTACTTGGATATTTAACAAACAACTGAAGATAAAAATAGCAGGACTTACACTTTAAAAGCAGCACTTTTCACAACTGAGGCTATCATCATTCCTCAAATCACTTACTTGAATAACAAATTTGCAGTGACAGTTTTCAGTCTGGGCTTGTACAATATCTAGTGTGAAGGAGTCCTGGCCCACAGCTGAGGCTTCAGAATAACATAGCCATCAGACATACTATGTTGCTATAGCAAATTTACCACTGTCTTGGCATGGATTATAGTGCATATTTTTACCAGTTAGTGCCGTTCCCAAAAAATATTTTTGCAAGTGAGGCCACTAAGATGAGAGAATCTTTCTGCAGCCTGTGTCAATGTGTGATTCCTGATACAACTGGGAGGTGAGCTGCAGCAATGTTGTGGGGAGCTTCTTGCTACCTTGGCGAGTTGTGCAGCCCTGCAGAGGCATTGCACTTGTGGCTGGGCTAGGCAGCCTGCAGCAGAAAGCGCATCAGCACTAAACTTCAACCCTTTCCCTGGCCCTTGGGATGCTAAGAGAGAAGAAAGCCCAGGTGCTGCAGCTGTGAGACAATTTCAGCAGATCCTCTCTGCTACCTCTAAAGAGGTGGACAGGTAACCACATCACACACATGCCTCCCGACCCTCCCAAGCAAAACCCAAACTGGGCTCCACTATCACACAGCCTGTGAGCCCAAATCACCTTGTGGTTGCCCCTAATTGTATGAGTTTTCCTTTCAGAGCAGAATTAGCTTTAAATTATGACTGACCTGTTTGATTTTGCCCTGAAGTGGCATGGGAGAGCCTGTGTAGTTGGTGATAGCTGAGATGACTGGAAATGCAACATTGGTGCAAATATATGGAAAGATTCAGCTTGTGCTAAAAGTCAAATATAGATGAAAATTTTGTTTTTTAGAATGCATAAAGTGAATGAACTCAGTATTAAATCTTAGTTACCTATTCATGCAAACATGCTATTTACATACATCCCTCACTCACTTGGGTTGCTGCTGTGTGTGACACAATCCCGATGACAGAACAAGAGTCCTCAGGCACTTGTACCACGCATATTTTATATCAGGAGTAAGATGCATGCCACAAGCCTGCTGGATAATCTGCAGATCTTTTGTGAGTCTTTTCTTCTTAATGTTTTATTTAAGGAACCTATTCATGTAGTACTGTCCAACCAGCTCTTGCCTTCTGTAGGTGACTTTTGGGATCAATGACCTATGGAGTCAGTACAAAGGACACCCAGAACCTGCATCACTGTCCCAGCATAATTGCTGATGTTGAGTCATTGGTTATGAGTTGAATCATCTCAAAGAAAGTGAATTCTGCACACAAGATTTTCAGGGCTGGGTGTAGGAATAGATGTTGAAATGCAACATCAGCCTACAGATTTCTCTTTCTCCGATTTTTACTCAGGCTTACAGCTAGGTGTTAAGTAATACAGTTCTAAAACATATGTAAAGGACAAAACAAGCTGTTTATTTTCAAAGTGGCAGACTAATTCAAAATGACAATGAATAATTTAACTAGCATGATCAATAATTACTTTCTCTTAAAAATATAATGAGCATGGTTTTGATAGGTGGATTTAATGCACCATACCTAGCAAACATTGCTTTTGAAAGCCACTTAAAAATACCTTAACTAATCACCTGGAAAATAACTGTGTACCAAATGAAAGGCACAGGAGCAGCCTGGGACTGTGGATCAGAGCCTTCTATCCACAGTCCCAGTGAGCTGGCTTTAATTAGCAGCAAGACAGTGAGAAAACATCTTTCCAGCGTCATGACACCAAACCTAAAATTGAAAGCATCTATCACTGGGGAGGCCAGGGTGCAGATATACAAAGGAGTTTAACACTTACAAATGGACGAAGGGTAGGGTTGAAAGACAGAGGAAGCCTAGAGCTGTAGCTGGGGAAGAGGCTGGAAATTGGCTGAAAAAACTGCAAAGATGGCTTTGGTGTGAGACATGGTCAGAGGCTGGAGAAGGAAATAGAATAGGAGAAAATGCTTCAGAAAGGTCTCCTGCTCCAAAAAAGGGCTGTAGAGGGGCTAGATGTTTGTAGCACTTGCTTCTCATGAAGATTCCTGGGGTTTAGTTCTTGACCACTGTATCATTTCTTTTGTTCAGTGTTACTGAATGACAACTGTTTAGTATTGTTTAATGCATGTGGTTTTACTCATGTGTTATGACAAGGCTTGAAGTAAGGCCCTCCAAGCTGAATACTATATTTACGGGCTTACAACATCATGCTTTCTCCTATAGTCTCTCCTTCTGACCCTAAAAACTTTCCCACTGTTTTTGCACAGTAGGGAACGTGTGCCAGGCAGGAGGCTCATCCCTGTATGCTGTACAAGTCAGTATTCAGCCCTGTCTGCTGCGAAATGAGCTTGATCTGCCTTATGCTGGAAAGAATTCAGATATGAACACCAGAGTAGCTGACAAAATGATGTTGCTGTAAGTATTTTAAAGAAACAAAGGGAGCCGGTTGTCTGTACCCACAGGGCTAATTTAAGTGACAGAATGCTGGTCTGTGAATCTCACGTATGTTTTTTAGTTTGGGGCCAGAGAAGGAGCAGATGTCTAAGGCTGGAAGAAACACCCTTCTCTTTTTAGCACTTCCTATTGACTGTTATAAGGTGTCTCCTCATCCAGTAGTGATTTACGTTCCTTCATATCTAGTTCTCCTGTGCATAGGGTGTGGTTGCTGTCAGGTTCAACCTCAGTGTTTTCATCTCTGCTCTTTATGATTGTGCTTAAGGAAGCAAGGTTGGTATGGAAGCTGCCACTCATAAAGAAGTGCTTTGTACCATCAGATCCTGCAGGAAGATGTGTCAGGAGAGTGAAAAAGAGGGAATGCTGTGAATGGCTTTTTGTTTGTTGGTATGACCTCTCCAGAGTTACACACAGTCTCTTGATAAATATTGCAATACAAATTAGACTTTCAATGGAATAAAGGGCTGTTTGAACCTCTCCCTCTTAGCAAAGCTGAGTAGTACTGGACTGCTAACTTGGTATGAGACATATGTTTCACCTTCATTGCAGTTTTGTATTTTTGAATATGTTCTTCACAAGCAGCTGTATGTATTGGTAGCTCCTTTAGCAGAAACAGTGCAATCAGGAGGAGGAGAAGGTGTCAGGCACATGAAAAAGGAGCGAAGATGCCCTAGTCTATAGAAAGATGATAGCTGATAATACCACTCACTCTCTTTGCTCATTAGAGACATTACAGTGTTAGCTATTACTGAAGCAACAAGACTTTCAAAACGGAAAGCAGATATTTTTCTTTAGGTTACATAGGATTTACTGCTATTTTGAAGTTGCCATGACTTCTGTTTTGATTTTATTTTTAAACCAGGAGATATTACTCATCCATTCTCAATCTACAACCTAAAATACGCATCCCAAATCTCCTTCAGGTTTAAGTGCATGGTATCATCTTTGCCATGCAACCTGCTGTCTGGCTTGGCAGCTGCCTGCAGAGCAATGCTTGTGGGTTTTCAATTCCCCTACAAAACCAAAGCATGCGGGTGGGACTGTGCTCTTCATCCCAACTCCACCTTTGCAACCTGCACAAAGAGTTGAGGTCACACACAGCATGAATCCAGACAGTCACCTGAACACAGATGCTGCACGGGAGCCACTTTTCCTCAGGGGTGCCCCTGTTGCCAGCACAGAGCCCTTTGATCTGCAGGCTGTGCCAGCCCCTCCTGCCCTTTTGCTCAGAGCCACTAGCATTCTGATACCAAATTAAACAAGTATGAGCCTCTCATGGTCATAAGTTTCTCACCAATTAACATGTAGTTAACTAGCGACACTAAACACACATTCCAATGTCTTTAACTAACAGACTCCCATAAAAGGGTAAAATGAGTGGGGGTATTTCTCCCCAGATGACCACTATGACCCCCAGAGACCACTCCTCGTGTTCACAACACCTACACTTGTGCCGCAGCCTTATCTTCCTAAATTACCATATGCAATGAGTAACAGGATTTGGGTAGGCACGTCACAGAATTATGATGAATATATATACATAATAAAGGTCTATAAGCTGTAAACTGTCTCTTCTCAGCATACATGATAGGTGGAGCTATCCCCCATGCACCTGGTACCATAAGAACCTGTCATTCTGGTTGGAGAGTTTATTTTCCTGGATTTTTGTGACAACTCCTCAGATATGCCAACTAACCTGAAGCTTATACATGCACCATACCTTACTCAGTACACACAGCCAGCAGTCTGAATGCCTGCCCCTAGAGTGTACCCCATTGTGAGACCCTCTTCTCCCACAACATCCCTGCTGCCAGGCATTGTCCCCCCATACCCTCCTGCAGCTCTTTCTCCTGCTCAAGGATGCTGCAAAGATGGGCATTCATAATTAGTTTTTTGATTTTAATAAAATCCATTCATTTGTCCCATGACACAGTTCATTTGTGACTTTATTATAAAACTACAAAATTGTATTTTAAACAGAAATAATTTTATGAGTGAAGTGCAGACTGCTGCCAGTTTTCTCCCCTGTGGCTCATCTACAAAAGGATTTGGGTGGAGATAAGAGAGAGTAGATCAGAAACTTCTTCCTACTGTGCCAGAGAATATAGAACCAGGAGGCAGCTGACAAAAGGCGGCAACAAGACAGTTAAGAGAACCATGTTTTGCAGAGATATAAAATCCTAATGCCATAAAAATAGCATTACTGAAAAATAAATGTAAGTTATGAGCACATATTCAAGAGAGCTTGAGGAAGGTAGGAAAACGGTATCTATGTGAAAGAAGGAAGTCATGTGATTGTAGAGTTTCAAGAAGCTTCCAGATGACAGGACCATTTATTGGCCTCAGCATGGGATCAGGCTGTCTTAGTATGTTGCTTATCATAGCAATCTCCTGGCTACCCTTCCTCTATCTATCTTTTTCTATGTGTCTAAGACTCAAGATGCCCCTTAATGTAATGTCTGAAAGGACTGATTGTGCATACCTTACTGAGTTATTGCAGTCTGAATATTAATATTATAGATGGTAAGATTTAAAATACCTATTTTTTGATGATACGATGTGGATAAATTTGGATTACATATGTCTCCTTATGTAAAAGAGATCATCTTCTTTTAGTAACACATTGTCTACTGCACTTGCCTAGCACCCCTTACCATATGCTCTTTAAAACAAGCTGTTGCATTTCAAGAACTGTCCCTAGTAATTAACAGGAAAAATATTGTATTTTTTTCTGAATAAACTAGAAGACCTTGCATCAATTAAGACTTATTTTTCTGTTTGGCTAGTTGTTCCTGTAAGCCATAAAATCACTTCCTTCTGTTCAGTCCCTCATCTCCTGCCTGTCAGTTCAGATTTAGCGCCAGTGCTCCCAGTAAATACAAAGCAAGCTTTTCCCAACCATCTTTTCCTCTCCCTTTTCCACTTTGTCTCTAAGCTTTTTGAAATCTTTAAAATTAATTTGTTCTGAGATCTTGTTTTCATCTCTGTTTAGCTCTCTTCATTCTCATATGTGGGTTTTTCCTCTCTTGCTTCCAGAAACCTGTGTCTGAACCAGTGTCAGAGCTTTTGTTTGCATCCTCTTGGACCTCTTCCCTTTTTCTGGATCAAAAATAAGCTTTCTTTTTCATTCCAGAAAAATTGGCCTCTGTAGCTTTCTGCTCTTTCAATTAATCTCCCTAGTACTCAACCAATCAGTACTCTGGGCTGTATGGTCTCCTTGTTACCTCTTTATATTTCAGTCACTGTGAGATTCATAATCTTCAAATCATTTTCCTTTCCCTCCAGCACATCAATTCTGGCCCATGTCATTTCCTTATTGATTACCCTAACTGTTCTATGATTCCATGATTCTATATCTATAGATACATTATATAGATATATAACTCTCTCCATAACTGTGAGTCTCAGAGTCCCTCAACTCTTTCTTTCGTTCTTCCAGTTCCTCTTCTTCATGATCTGCCCAACATCCCCTAGATACTTCAGAGCTTGAGATGAAAGAGTTGTCTCAGTGTCTAGTTTTCTCCTTTTTGTGACAGTTGCAGGTTTGTTTGACATCTATTCATCAAAACCTCAGAAAACCAGGTAACTGTCCTAAGAGAAGACTGTTTTTTAATCCCCTGATGTCTAGATTCCCCTTCTTCAAAATTCCCTACTAACTTTGCATTCTATTGGTTTTAAATGATTTAAAATCACTATCATATAGGAGCACCATTCAAGTAAACCTATAGGAAAGTTCCCAATAAAAGGAGGAACTCTTCAACCACAATTTTGCCTAGGTTTTCTTTAAGTTATGGGTTTTTTTTGGAAAGGTACCTGGAAGTGAAGAGGTTGCTTGAATGGTGAACTTCCTCTTTGGCATGGAAGACTTTTTCAGGAAGATTAGAGTCCACAGATCCAAAACTTGATCCTCTTGCCTAAGCATAAAAAAGAAATCTTGAGTTTATCACTGTCTTAAGAAATAAAGCTGTTGTGATATGTTCTAGGCTGATCTAAGCTTTAGGTATTGCAATTCCATACACAGATGTATCAATCACTTTGGCCTGGTTTTCAATTTGGAAGGAGGACAAAGTTTCCTAGAAAGTGAATTAGAAAAAGGTGTTCTGAAAATACATTTGTTTTTACTTGCTTGTCTGGGTTTCACAGGGTCTGACCAAAGGTGTACGCTTTCCACTGCTGAAGGCTGAAGGCCGTGGAAGACAAGAAATAGTATCTGGAGAACACTTTAAAGACATGACACTTTTCTGGACCAGCACAGGTTTGGTCTTGCATGACTTAAGCAAAACCAAGCCAGATGTAATCTTCTACAAGCGTTTTGCTATTCTACAAATAGTAATGGTTTCCTCAGTTACGAGTTACAGGTTTTGTACACTTATTTCAAGAAATCTTTCTTCCAGCCTTGACAGCTAGTTTGCATGCCCCTCCTACCAGACAGTAGTGGGCTGTCCCTTCTCAAAAGATTTCTTTCACAATGTCTCCTTCAAGAGAGTTGGAAAATCCCTGTTTCCTTTAGGTTGAATCATCATCTAATTTTGGCAGGCAGGGTCTTTGTTCAATTTACAAAGACGTTTCAGGTGCCTGGATCAAATACAGCAGCACTTACACTCTGCCTCACAGGGGAAAGTTAATGCAGCACTTTGACACATCAAGTGATGATTTGACTCCTCTTAGGAGTCCTAAGTGATGGATTTGCTTCTTCTAAAACAGCATCTGTCTCAGATATGTGTTACCAACGTGAGCCTGTAGAACATATGGTATGTTGAGGTCCCCATAATAACATTCATATGCACCCTCACGACTGATTACTCCCTAGGGAGCCTAAAGCTCTGATAAACACAGTGTGTAGTCCTGAAATACAGCTGTACATGGTCCAGTCATCAGTACTACAGGAATAAATCCCCACTGGTACTACCTCCAGCTACCCTTCCAAAATTGCCTTCCTTTTGTGAGATGGCTATAAACATACAAAAGTTTTAAAAAATCAATTGCATTTCGTTTTATCATGAAGATTTATTTCACAGTCTGTTCATGGATTTTTGCTCCCTGTGTTTTCCAATTCCAAAGTCCAAATAAGATTTTCCCTTGAACTTTGTTGTTAGGGAATACCAGTGCTGTATATTACATCCTGCACTAAGGCATTCGATAAAGGAGGTGTCTGCATCTTCAAGCCAGCCCACAGACCTGAAATGGAATGTGTAATGGTTGTCATTTACAAAGTCATCTTGTGCATGGATTGTGTAGCTTAGAGGGCCAGACAAACTGCCAGACAACAGTAACATTACACCAGAACACGGTAAAAGCAGATTAAGGGGAAGATCTTAGCAACATGCTATGGAGAAGTGTGAGAGTCTAGGAAAGACTTGGTCTAAGCCAGAAAGAGAAGAGGTTTTTCCTGTGCTGAGAAGCAGTAGCTGTGCTTTTCCTATTCATTCCTGTGTAAACCTGAAAGCTGCTAGAAGCTGGTTGAAGAGGAGGAGCTGCTCTCCTCCACTGGCTTGGGAGAGCCTCCAGACCAGCTGGTGGGGAATCTGCAACCTGCCACCACCTGAGCAAGGTCTGCCCACAGACTCATCAGAAGTCCGCCTCCTTCACAGATATTTTGCCACCTGACTCAAAACAAATCTCTGCTTGGAGCATGCTTTTTAACAGCCAGCTTTCATTGCTGCTTCCAGATATCATCTTCCTCCTTTGCAGCCTGGAGAAGGCTGGTTGACTGGGTGATTTCCCAAGGAGTAATTGTTAGAAGTGCTGGGAGCAGCTTCTCTGCATTTGAATGTGATGATAATGAAACAAAACTGGTGTTGCCAACTATCACATCTTCTTTATGTATCTTGTGATACACAGTGTTCTCCAAAGCTTCAGTTCAGAATATCATCAAAGAACAATCTACCTTGTCTTTAATTCTATTGCATGTAACTATAGAACTACTGATGAAAAGTTAAGTCTCAAAGAAAATTTAAAAAGTTTTAAAAGTTCAGTGTATTTTGGTGTTCATTTGATTTAGGTACTTTGGTCTAGTAATGAAATTGATGGCATTTAGAGGTAATCGTAACAACCATCGAGGGAGCAAAGGTGATAAGAAAGAGGCAAAGATTAACGACGTTTTTGTGATTTATTTTTTATGTTGCTGGGTATGGCTTCTTATCTGACATTTTAACTCCAGCTAAATCAGTTTTTAAGCTTTTAGGTTAAATAGAGTTATTTAACTTAGTTTTAAATAAATCAAGCTATTCAAGTTCTTTTAAATCATGCTCAAGCTCTGACACTTCTTTAAAAGCATTCATACATGGAGATACACTGTAGAACTTAGTCTTTAAAATAAATTCTATTAGGATGGCAAAGAGGGCTAGTAATGACAACAAGGAATGCCACAGCCTCAGAGGAGAACTGTAACAAAATCCAGGTATCAGCTGCCTCATTTACCATTAGCATGGAAGTGAGAAATTTCTTTTCGCTACCCTCAACTAGTTATGTGGAATTTATCTCTTCCAAACTCAGCTAAGAAAAGCGTAATTCTAAGTTTGCCTGTTTATTATGTGGTTACAAGAAGTGTATACCTGTAGGAGATGCATCAGTCAATCAAATTAGTAAAGACAAGCAGGAAAGGTACATTAAGAACAGCTCCTTACTGTGGAGTTAACATACATGACTTTCACAGAGTCAGTGGTATAATAAATACATACATGAAGCAGGGAGACGCTCCATTTTTTTTCTTTCTTTTTTTTCCTTCCCATCCTCAAAAGGAAACGTTAAAAGTTAAAAATAGTGAAATATTCACCAAAACCAACTATATACACTGCAGTTTGCTGCAGTGGAAACCACTGGGTTCTACAACATTAAAAGGAAACTCCTCTCTGGGTATCTACTGAAAGACAACTTGATGGATTTCTTTTCTGTTCTACATTATCTAAACATTTATAAATCCCTGTTAAACCTGTGCAGTAATACGAACATATGGGAGTTCTTGTCTTTGACAGAAGTATGTTTAAAAGACTACTGGCTACA
Source organism: Pezoporus occidentalis (assembly GCF_034315485.1). Lineage (NCBI taxonomy): Eukaryota > Metazoa > Chordata > Aves > Psittaciformes > Psittacidae > Pezoporus > Pezoporus occidentalis. The sequence goes on from NW_026915725.1 coordinate 5,319,182, forward strand.
TTCTGGTGTATGAAGTCTCACATATACAAACTTGGATGCTGCTTTTCTCACAAATCGTTTATACCTTAGGCATACTGTGTTTTTAAAGATGCAACTGCAAAGATATATTTATGATACCCTGGCTCTGCCTCCCCAGATTCCCCTTCCCCTCACTTTCATTAATCTTAGAATAAAAGCTCCGAAACCTAGCAATATCCTTAGTATATGTATACTTAGTTGGGGCATCTAGTGATTGCTGCATTACAAATTACTATTAATAAATCATTGCAAAAACTCCAAGAGTTTAATTGCATTGGAATAATGGATTTGCTGTAGAGAGAATGCACAAGGGGTAAAATTGCACTGCAAGATTGGCAACTGTTTGCCTTTAATATTAATAGATTAATTAGACAGTGCATTTGAGACACGATTGCCTGGAAAATTTTTCTTCCCAAACTGATGCAGTGAACTCACCAGGATGGAACTTTGGTTGTCAATGGTTACTCTGTAGATCTTTGAAGAAATTTATTTTTATAATAACTTACAAAATGTTGGCATCAACATTACATGTTTGAATGTGATTAAGAGTTCAGTGAATGTGATATTTTAAAACATGTTCAAGATGCATAATGTTAATGCTCTTGAAATAAGTCTTTTAATGGACCTTCTTAAGGTAAAGAGTTCCCTTGGTCTTTCAAGACCCATATTATCCCACTGGAGACATATGAGCCCTGTGGATTTTTTTTAAAGGCTTTTTGTTAGCGTCTGGAATTGCCACAATCTGAGAGAAAGTTTCCACCACAGCAACTGGTCTATGGAGAACTGCCTGGATGAAAAAACCCCACAGCACAAAGGAAACAGCAAACACATGATTCTGAAATGCACAGCAGTACAGTACTGAATCAGTGCAGCTGGGAGTGTGAGCTGCCGTTCAGACAAATTGGTGATGCACTATCAATGTTGGAGTGATGTGTTTGAAAATAACTGCACATGATTGCAAAACACAGCACTGGCAATGTCTACCAAGTACTGATGCTGCTACAAAAGCCATTGCAAACCTAGCAAAAGCAGCATCCACGCCTAGCCTATGGAAGAATATGTAATCACACATTAGAGCTACAGGGAGGGATCCATGCATCTGGAGTGATGAGTTATAAACCCCAAATCTTTGCTTTCAGACAATTTCTTCCTGTGGCAAGTGAAGTATCAGACAGGAGCAGACTATTGTCCAAAGAAGCAAAAACCAATGAGTTTAGCTTGTGGCTAAACTCAAGTGAGACAGTGAGTTAGACTTCACCAGGGCACTGACCATCGAGGCAGAGGAAAGCAGGCCAGGGCACTTCTAGAGCTGGGGAGCTCTGAGCCCAGATGCTGTGAACAGCAAGTCAGAGCTGAGCCTGTCCTGGGGGAGAAGGGAAGAAATGGACCATATCTCAAGGCTTTTCCTAGTCTTATTTTTCCATAACTGTAGGTGATTCTGTATTCTAATCTTTGACTCCATTTTATATGTGCACCTCAACTATCTGCTGCATTTAAACAAACTTAAACAGTGTCCTCTGTCTGTATAGTTACTTGGTCCAGTTAACATGAATTGGGTTATAGAATTGGGATGCAGAGTTTGATATTGCAAAATGAAACAAAAAGCACAAAAGCACAGCACTTCGTGTTGTGAATATTTTTGCAGAATGAAATCCCTAGCCTCTAGCCCTAAGGAACTTACTCTCTTCCATTTCAGAAACTGCCAGAGCTCTCATACCTTATAGTTCATTAATAATACACTGTTACAAATAGTGAGAAAAAAATGGCAAGAGTTGATTTAATCCAATATGAGGCAAGCTTGTCTTAGAAATGTTCCTAAAAGGCATAATATGAAGGCCTGATACTTGTCTATAGCAAAACAGCCAGAGACACTCTGTAGCAATAGGGCAGCTGATGATCTGTGCTCCTCAGTGGTTAAACTGATGTTTTGCTAACAAAGTGTCTGTTAACTTCACTTTCCAGAAAAGATTTTATTAAAATGGAAACCAGTTTAATGAAAGTGGAAATGCCTATGCAGATGTTTCAAACAGCAATGAAAAGATTACTGAAGTTTGTCCCTGATCTTCAAATTGCCAGTTTTAATTAACATAAGGGTATCTAGAAAACATGAGAGAGAATAAAGTAACAAGACAACCAAAGCTGCTGTATTTTCAAAAGGAATGACCATATTGCCTTCATGATTTCAGGAACTACTTGCAGAAGTCTTTGCAAATGGAGATAAAGTGTAGGTCTTGATTTCAAATGTATGCAAGACATTTATGTTCAGCAATGGGTTGTCCAGTTAAGTTCTTGGGCCAGGGCTACTGATGTATTTAGCTCATTTAAAATCAATGGATCTAGTGTTGCTATAGATGTTTATATATCTTTGTGTAAGTTTTATGGGTCACAACAGCATCGATACAAGGGAAACAGGAAATACTACTTTAGTTCCAGACTTCTTCAGTTCCTTAGACAGACATTACTAACTTTCATGTGCCATCTCCACCTCAAAAAAAAACAGTATTTTTTCCTAACTCCTACTGATGTGCTGTGAGGATAAAATCTAATGGTAGTTTTGACAGTCTCAGTAAGTCTCAGCAGCAGATAGATGTTCTGACTGCAAGAAAAAAGGTACCCCTTTGTATCAGGATGAAACCAGAAACACTCCAAATACTGCAGAACTACAAACTGACCCAGCCTGAAATAACCAATTACTAGTATTTAGGGTGCTAAACAAGGCAGTGGGAAATGTAAGCTGAAATCCATTGTGTACTTCAGGTAAAGCAGGGAAGGGAACTACATTTTCTGCACTTTGGATGACCAATTCTGAGGAGAAAAGCTTCCTTTCCAGTTAAAAATTCTATCTAAACCCTGAAAGATGTTCCTTAGTGAAACCACATGCTTTCGCTCTAAGTGCTATTTTTAACAAGTGAGAGTTTTCAGACCAAATTGTGTAGCTGAAACATTCCAGTGAGCTCTAGCACTCAGCTGGTGTGTGATGGAGCCCACCTACACAGACCCTGGAGAGGAGACTAGGTGGGGAGTTCCACCACCAGCAGAGTTCATTCCAGTGTCACTGGAGTTTTGGACCCCTCCACTTTCTCACTTGTGTTATTTCAGTGGAAGTAACACCAAAAACAAAGCACAAAGATCTAATGCAGCAAAAAAGGAGGAAACTCAGGATTACTGTGTCCAATGTGTGCCTTGTCCTGATACAATAAGGAAAATATTCCTATTGTTGAAGACAGCAAATGACTATTTTACATGGTTTACTGGATTTTTACTAGTTAACCAGTAAAAGAGATTTAACTGGTAATCCTCCACCTGTTCCTAAGAGATACTGAGCCATTAGTCTTGTACCCCCTCTAATGTCACACTTGAGTGAGAGTCCATCACCATTCAAGTTATACTAATAGGATGTTGAGAAGGAAATACCTGCTTTTTGATTGTGTAATGCTCCTGCATGTGTATATCCAAAAATTGGTTACTGAGGCTGTGATGAGCTTTCAAGCCTCTTGGGCACCATTATGATGTGTACGTAGCATAGATGTCTGGACTGATAAAATTAAAAGTTAACAAACTGCTAAAGTAAGATAAATCCCGAAATCCCAGAATGGTAACCATGGCAATGGGCAATTCTGCTTCTAATATACACTATAAAGAAAATGGTATTTTTTTTTACCTTGCCACCTATTGACTTTTGTCTTAGACTGAGGTTGTCTTTTTTTTTTTTTTTTTTTTGCCATGGATCTACCTTTTCCTTCTGTTTGTGCAGTGACTAGAATAGGGACATCGAAATTGTGATGGGTGGCACTAGTTATGCAAGATTGCTATGACAAGATTGATAGCAATTATACAGTTGGTCTTTCCAAGAAGGAGGATTGTCCTTATTATCAGGCTGCATGAATAGAATAATGAAATTGTGTTTGCTGTTCTTATATTGTGTAAAATGTCTTTCTTATTTAAGATGCATGTAATGTTATGCATGTAATAGCATTCCAAATCGTTTCAAAAGCAGTGAGACCCTTCATTAAGTTCTCTTATGATTATAACACTAGCAGCAGTGCTTCTTAATCATTTGAATATATGATTAAGAAAATGGTGTGTAACTTCAAGTTGGCAATGCACAGGATAAAACATGTCTTTGCCCTGGTGGGACTGAGTTAAGCTTCCTTAAAGCAACGTCTTTCAAGGCTGACCAAGATTTTCCTTTTTCCAGTTCTCTCATTCTTCGAGCCAATATTACTGCATACCTACCATATGGGTAACATAAACCTTTTGAAATATCTGGTGTGCTCTTCCTGCGCAGCTGAGTTATAGAATTAGGAAAAAGTCAATTTATGGTGCTAGCCCTTTCCTTTCCAGGGAACCAAGCCCAGGCTTTGGCTTTGCAGTTAAGGAAAGGCAGAGGTAGAGCAATGGGTTAGAGTTCATATTTAGATCTCTGTCTCCCTACACTCTCAATTCCACTACTATGCTTTCATAAGCACCAAATTCATTAAAAAAAAAAAAAATCCCCAAGCGTGTGCCAACCAATAATACTGAATGTCAGTATTTTGATACATGAAGCAGCTGCTATCTCCCACTAATATTTCAATTAGCAGTATGAATGCTAGTTATAAATATTTCTGTGCATTTTTGGAATTTACAGTTGGAAGGATTGGCTGGAGAAGAATTGGAAGTGGTAGTGTTTTCTGAATAGCCTGAATACCTCTTGAAGCAGCAGGTGGACAGGATGTCATACAGATACTATTCAGGCATGCGTTCAGATTAGACAAGATCCCAGCACTGGCTGTAGCTAAGATCTGGTATTGATTCCTATTTTAGCTCCTAGTTTTGGTTGCTTATAACTTTGCAAAGCTGTAAGTGCTCATAAGTGCTGTGTCGATAACTTTCTATTTGGAGAATAAATTTGGGTTTGGAAAATTCAGCCATAAACTTTTTGCAGAAAAGCCGTCTCTCACACACAAGCTAATGCATTTCAAAGGATGAAATCTTCTAGTGCTCCAAGCAGGCACATGGGGGAGCCAGAAAGCGCTGTTCATATGTGTCAAACATTTGCCCAAATTGCAATTTGAAAATTCAGCTGGCATAGGATCAGTAGAGGTTTATTAAAATTTAGTTTCTAAATGCCCTGACAATGTAAATCATAACATGCATACTCTGGTATGTGTAAGTAAACTGGGAGCCTGCAGGGAGGTGGAAACTGAGATGAAGAGAGAGAAGAGGTGAAGAAACAAAAATGGGACTGAGTGGGAAAGGGTGCAGTTTACTGATGAGGTGCAAACCAGACCACAAAAAGATCCAGAATCAGCAGACGTGTGGGAGACTGAACTCCAGGGAGGAAACCAGCCTGGAAGTGAGCCTGAAACTGGAGGCTGGGATTGTTCAGGGGAAGAGACCAAAGCGGTCACGCTTCCTGGGGAAGCTTCACCTTTGACTTTGCCATTCCCCACGTCATGAGTTAAATGTACCGCATAGCAATGGCACACAGATCTTTGGCCAACCCAGGAAAGTAATGGCCTTGTAGCACTTACATAATGTCCCTGTTTGGATTTTCTTTTACCAAGACACATGTGTAGCTGTTTCACTTTATGTTAAAAAGAGAACTAGAAGAAGAGCTCACTCCTGCCATTGCCTTGTTCTTCCCAGCAACCCCCATCTCTGAAGGGGTAATGCTGTTCCCTGTTGCCTGTTCCTGTGCTCTCTTCCCCCTCTGCTAGATTTGCAATCTGGCCATGTAAAGGAGCATGTGACTTTTTATATCCTGAAAACTAATGCAGAGGTGTTAGAAATACTGTCATAATTGTTTGAAGAAAATTGCTAGCCTTTCCAGAAGGAGAGGGGAACAGCAGGAGGGTTTTTTAATGTAAGTTTAATTATAACAGCCAAGTAGCTCAGCAATGTCAAAGCATAAGTTGCAGCTCTCTGTTTATGATACACCTGCCAGGAGGAATTTCAGGTTCCTTAAGATATGTGTCTAATAACTCATGCCAGTCCTTAAAGGCACAGGCCTTCTGCTCCATATCCTTTTCCACTTCAACTTGTTCATTTTTTATTGAACTATGAAAACATGTAGCAATAAATCCTTTAAAATTAATAACTTATACAATGAATTAAGATTAATGAAATGCTTTATGAAACAGCTTAATCAGTGACAAGGCTAAATGCTGCAGTTCACAAGTTCTGAACTTGGAAATTCAGAAAATATTTCTGTTTCCTCATACTAGATTCATGCAACTCAGACAGTAAGGGTAACCTTCAATGGATGTGCAAAGATTCCACGGAAGTAGAACAAAAGAGCCAACAGATGGCACTGTATGTAATTTGTTAACAGTGTTCGCTAATTTTATTTATTTCTTGCATTAAATTATCCATTTTTTCAGGGTTATTTGTGAACGCATCACAATACTGTTTAGTATGTGAAACAATGTATTTTCATGCCCATGAGTAGCATGCCTGAAATTTTCAAGGCCAGTTTTAGCACAGCTATAATAGCTTGAATGGAGTCTCAAAATATTTTATATCTGGAAGCTGCTTTTTTTTCTCTCTCTGCTTTTTCACTGACTATCAAGACAGTTGCAGGAACACCTCCCAGGCATGTTATTGTAGAATGTCTGGTGGTGCGCAATAGTCTTCAGCTGTGGCTGTTATTACTGTAGGAGGGCTGGGCAGCAGTTTTGGACTGTTTTATTGACTGTGTGCCAGTCTTCAAATCTGGTGCTATACTTAGATGCCTGCTGTCAGCGGTAATATTCCCTTGAGTATCACTTGCAGGATTAGGTATTACGTGTATGATGTTATGCAAATTGTATGGTTGCTGCAAAGCTGAGAGTAAACGCTCTGGAACTACACTCTGAGATCCTACAGTGGGCTTTGCTGGTTTTAACCCTACTCTAAATCGCAAGCAACATCTTCAACCAAGATCCCAGTGGTGTAAATCACAGCTTAAAAAGCACCCAGAAGCAGGATTTAACAAAACTCTCCAGAACAAATGTCAGTTTCATAGTATTTTAACTATAGCTAGGGGCGGGGTGGGGAAGGAAGGTTGGAAATGGATGATTCCTCCCACAGACCTTTTCTGGCAACACTACGTCTCCTGGAGACCATAGTACACAAAGAAAGCCAGGGTAGAGTTGTAAACTGGTTGCTTTTCCCTGCTCTTCTTTGCATCAGTACTTGCTTGGTTCTCTGATTCCATTTTTTCAGGTTCCCTCCCACTTCTGTTAAAAAATAAAGCGTTCTCTTCAAATATAGAAATGAAATTCCATTTATGGACAAGAAGTGTCCCTCTTCAGGGATTACTGATGGAGCTGTAATGTGTCCTGAACAGTAATAAAATACATTCAGACCTTCAGGTCCTTTGTTTCTTGTTCTGCTGATCAGTTCAACTGTGCAGTTCCATGTATGCTCTCTTGAAATCTACTTTTCTCTTCCAGATAGTGTAACCCTGGTACACCCCTGAATCCCTTCTCCATTTGGAATAAAATATTCTGTGTTTTAATTCTGCTGCTATTCTTTAGATTTTGAAACAGTAGCCTGCCTAATATCTAAATGAGATATTCCTAGGACAACGTACTTAAACACAAATTGTTATTAAATGACTAAAGCTGTTTCTGAGTATCTACATGAGATACCTAATTTCAAGGACTGCAGATGTGAAATTAAGTGGGTTTGAGCCTTCCTGGAAAGCAGGCCAATACTTTTATTTAAGTACCTAAAACTTTCAAAGGAGCCTTACTTCAGATGCATCCATATGGTAGTGCTGGCCCCACATTTTCGCTCTGAAGTTGAAGAGATGTGGTGGATCAAAGGGGGATACTCAGAGGATAGGAAAGAGAAATACATATTTTTCTGTCCTTCTTGTAATACTGCCATTGCCCTCTCCCATCTGTTGATATCACTACTATAGCACAGTGACCCTGTGGAAGGGGAAGAAGAACCCCAAAGAAATTACAGCCATTTTGCAGAAGTCAGCAGCCCTACAGATGCAAACATGAAGAGCTCTTTGTTACCCTCCTAAATTAAATAGTGTCTAGGGATACTAAATCTGAACTTACTGATTCAAATTGCCATTTGGGAAACGAAGCAGATGATTGTGTGGTAAATGTCACAAAAATCCCGAAGTTGTTCTCTGATCTAATTTAGTAATCAAAATCTAAGCTTCTCCTACTTAAATACAAGCCACCAGCTAACAGAGCCAGTGCTAAGCTTTTGCTGAGCAGGAAGACACTATTGCAGTGCACCAGTGCCAGCAGCAGTGCATGGCAGAAAGACAGGGGCCAGCCAGACCCTTCCAGGAGTGATGCAGCCCATGTCGGTACAAGGGTGAAGGGGCCACTGGGAATAAGCAGTTTTCTACAGACCTGAGCCCATGATATCTCTTTGGGATCCACTAGCCCACCTGGCACAGAGCCACCAGAGAAGCTTGAACCCAACCCAAGTGGGTATCAGGGGCTGTGCAGATATATTCCTCTGATTAGTACTGCTGGACCCATAGCGTGCCTGGGACGATGGGCGAGAAACCAGTTGCTGGGGCTCAGCATGGTAACGGTGGATTGGCAGCTGGAGACCCACTGGGAGACAGTGCCTGGGGCCCCACAGGGCTTGGCAGGGGCTGCTACAGCCCCCTAAACTTTCCCTAGCTTTTTTATAAGGTTTGTGGAATGGGGAAAGAAAATCTGAGGAGTGGTTGGAGGGAGAAGAGGAAGAAGTACTAGGTGGAGAAAAAGCAATGATTGCAGGTGGTGTGGGAGCATCAGAAATCAGAGTGAAGCCTGTACAGAGGCAGAGTCAGTCAGAGGGGTTGAAGCATTGCAGTGGAGAGATGGAAGAGAAATAAGGAGTATTCTGAATGCCTGTGCATCCCTCATGGTGAACAACAACAAATCCTAACTAGACGTTTTAGTTACTGCAGGATCATGAACTTAAGGTTCAGGAGCAAAACCCTGACATTTTGCATGGTTAATAAGTTAACCCTGGAAGCTGACACTGCTGTACAGTGTTCAAAGATGAAGCAAGCAGGAAAATGTCAGAGGTGGCAATGCCAGGGGTCTGCAGGAGATGCTGGAACTGTTCTGTTGTGCCTGTACTCGTGGTACCATACTCGTCTGGAAAGTGGTAATGAGAAGACATTTGCTTAAAGGCTGATATTTAAAATAACAACCACCAGTTTTACAAGCATCGACTTGTACCAGTTAATAACTGTGCCAGGAAAATGGAAGGTATTTTTAACAGCCAGCTCCTCAATCTGAAAGCCTTGACATGTGAACAAGCTACTCCTAGAATAACAAGTTACCAGAAGGCGATGGCTAAATTCAAAATTGCACCACTGTGACTTCAGATCAGCTTAAAAGATATTTAATTAAATAAAGCAAAACCTCTATTTCTTCCAATTTATCCAAAGGTCCTATAGACTTAATCTGAACTGATTCAAATCCATATGAACCTGCTTTAATACAATTAAGAAATGCCTGAGGGTCAACTGGGTCTTCCATCTGCCAGCAGCAGAAGCACACAGATTAACATACGAGATGCTCATGACTGGAGTTAAGTCAGGTAAATGGGAATGTTTTTCTTATTAAGTAAAGCAGCTGGCTGTATGCTTACCTGGGCTGGGAAGATCACAGAATCATTAGGGTTGGAAGGGACCTCTGGAGATCATCTAGCCCAACCCCCCTGCCAAGGCACAGCCTCAGGACCCTGAAAATGAGGTGAAGTGGTAGTGGTGCAGAGATCTTCACATGCCTGATGCCTCTTTTCGTATGCTGATGGCTTTTAGCTGGTAGCCATATTCAAAATAGACAGAATTTTTGCATAGTAAAAAAGCAGAAACAGAGAGTTGGAGAAAACTGTCTTTTTTTTCCATTTTGTTGACTTTTTCACACATAGCATTTTCCATGACTGTTTAAGTCTGTGAGAAAAACCAAACTCTCCTTATTAAAAATGTGTGTTTCTGAAGGGATACACATATCCAATATAACCTTCATTGCGATGCTTCTAATTAACCAATCTGCTTCACAATAAAGTATCTAGTTGTCACCAAAATCAACACTTTTCAGTTATTAATAGATTAAGGAAAGAATGTTAATTTCTTCAAGCTCCATTTCAATTGGTCTCATTACTTCGCAAGCCAGATGGTAGCAGGGCCAGACCTGTCAGCAGGCACCGGGAGGAAGAATACGCTCACTGAGTGCCAAGCTGCAACACAGGCAGCATCTAAAAACCTTCACTCTGGGGCAGCTGCTTACAATTCCTGGGAATTATTCTGCAGAGAGAAGAAATCATGAATCGATCTAATTTTGTTTGCTTTTTCTGACCTCTCCCTCTAAGGTACCCGACATCATCTCCAAGATAATGGCAGTGTGTGCCTCCAGCTGTGAAGGAGGTAGTTCTCCATTCCTTTTAGGTGGCCAACTAATTGCCTTTTTCCTTATGCTGATGGATTTTATCGTCTCTTCTGAATTGGCTGAGGTGATGCCAAGTTGGAAGAGATGCTGCAGTCTACATCCAATTTTCTAGAGACTTTCATCCTGCAATCTGAGTCTTAGTACTAGCAGAAAAGCACTTTGTCACACTGATGAAAGTGTGGTGCATTCCCAGGCTCACGCAGGAGTAAAACCAGGAAAGAGAAGTTCACCTCCATTTACAGCCCGGGTAAAATGAGTCCTATCCTGAAAATTTTAAGAGGGTTATTTTTTTTCTCTTCTTGGAAATAAATTAAAGAAACAGAGATTTTGAAAGAGAATCACCATTAACACTTCTGAAAAAAATAAGACCATCTGTTTCTCACAAAAACTCTCCAAGATTTCTACTTTTAATCAAAAAAAAAAAAAAAAAGAAAAAGAAAAAGAAAAAAGAAAGAAAGAATTTAGATTGAATTTAACCTGAAACAAAAATTTGAGAAGTATTTTCTCAGGTTCCCTTTCCTCTCCTTGAAACTATACAGGGGAGGTAGTTCAGAGTAGCACAAAGCCTGGTCAGGTTATCTTTCCGTAAAGAGTCAGAACTAATCATACTGAAGACCTTCTGGAAATATATCTTGAAACTTTCCATTTGGAATTCTGCCATCTCTCTGAGTAGACTGTAACAGTAATTTTCTGTTGTTGTAATTAGCAAGGTTTTCCTAAAGTCAAACCTAAATCTTCTTTGCTGCAAATTAAGACAATGTCATCTTATCCTTCTTCAAGCTGAACAACTGATTACTTATCCCCTTTAGCACCTGCTTTGTGTGTTGTAAGACCATTAATGTTTGCTTACCCTTAATGTGTGTCTTCCATGTATTAAAAGGATGTCTTATTTACAACAAGCTCAGATTTTCTAAGTTTCTTTTCATTCGTGTTCCTCTATCCTGGATTTTCCTTAATGACGTTTTTGGGCTTTTCCCAGCTTACCAGTGCATCTGTAACTGATTTTTTCAACTTGTCACAGTTGAGAAACAAAGTTAATTTAAAGTAAACTAATATGTTTATCTTTTATGGAAAGAATGTAAGAAAAGAAAGAAAATTGTGAACATTTTCTACAAAAAAGTAATTTTCTATTCTGTTATAGAAAATGTCCCTAGATTAAAACATTTTACTATCCCAAAACTGTTAAATCCCTAAGTCATATTAAATCCCTAACCATAAATGTAGACATGGTAATATTTTTGTGAAACATTACAGTGAAAAGGCTCTGAATAGGAGCAGGGCACAAATATATACCACAGGATGGGCAGACCTGTGAAGAAAAAGTATGTGTTCTGGTCCTCCTCTTTTTGACACTTGTTTTGCTGTGGGGAGGCCAAGTTGCAATTTCCTTGTTCATCAGAAGGACAGGATGAGCACAGCTGTGGGAGCAGGGTGATCAGGCAGGACCTCCCTGGCCCCATCCAGCCACAGCCTGCAGCCCAGAGAGGGAGCAGCCTCAGCAACTGCTGCAAGTTGATGAACTGGTAACACTAAAACTAATGGCAGATGGAGATAAAAAATGATCTGCTGGCTCTAATTATAGAGCCGGGTTATAGGGTTTAAATATGAAAAGCTTTCACACAAACTCATGTGTATGATAGCCATATGTAATTAGATACTGTAGAAGACATAGATTAATAGTAATGAAGGCCATTTTAGAAAGGCCAGCTAAAATTACCCAGAAAACAAATTGAGAGAGGAAGAATAAAGGCACCAATGGGGAATTTATCAGAAAAAAAAGCCTGTCTTTCATCTGAATGATACTGAGGGAGGGGAAGCAAGTAGCAGTATCAAAATGGTAATCTTCCAAGATAAAGATAATAAATCCTATAATTTTTAGGAAACAAAATGAGCTCCAGCTAGTACCAGATATAGTAAAAGATAACTATTTATGCCACTATGTACAAAAAGAAGTTGCTCCTGCAACTTTGTTTTGGCCTTCGCAAAACTATTTTCTCACCAAAGCAAGAGGTGCCAAGTTGAAGACCTAGACTGCTACATTTGTTAAATTTATTTCAGTAACTTACATACTTTCTTGATAGGGAGTCTGTAGATAGAGAAAAGATAGATGAACAAGTGCAAGAAAGGTCATAACTTTCCTAGACCTCTCAGTTCTTGCCACAGGGTCATAAGGCTGGAACATTACCCAGGGCTTATATAGTCCGTTCATTATCCCCAAGACAAGATCAGCAATAACTATGCCCTTCATGAGAAAGTCTGGTTTAATCTGTTTAATTTGTTCTTAGAGAAATCTAGTAGTAGAGGTGTTACAGATTTCCTTGTTAATCTATTACCCATTTTTATGTACACATGTATGAGATGTGTGTTATAGCATATGATAAAACATTTTTTGCAGCAATTCAAGTCCATTGTTTCACTTCTGTCATGGTTTAAGTCCAGTCAGTAACTCAGAACCATGTAGTCGCTCGCTCACTCCCCCCTTTCCTCCCTGCCCCGCTCTCGGAGGGATGGGGAGGAGAATTGAGAGAATGTAACTCCCACGGGTTGAGATAAGAACAGTCCAGTAACTAAGGTATAACACAAACCACTGCTGCTACCACCAATAATAATGATAAGGGAAATAACAAGGGAAGAGAATACAACTTCTCACCACCCGCCAACTGATACCCAGCCCGACCTGAGCAGTGACCTAGCCCTTCCGGGTAACTGCCCCCAGTTTATATAGTGGGCATGACTTGCTGTGGTATGGAATACCTCTTTGGCTACTTTGGGTCAGGTGTCCTGTCTCTGCTTCCCGGTGGCTTCCCCTCCTCCCTGGCAGAACATGAGACTCAGAAAGTCCTTGGTCAAACATTACTGAACAGCAACTAAGAACATTGGTGTTATCAGCACTGTTCCCAGGCTGAAAGTTAAAAACACAGCTCTGCACCAGCTACTAAAAAGGAGGAAAATGACTGTTACTGCTGAACCTAGGAGAACTTCCTATTTACTCCTGCATAAATTTCTCCCTTCCTCACTCAGTTGTGTTGAAGACTGTTACCATTTTTTCTTTTGTTGTCTGGGTTAGACAATCCTTGTTCATTTGTTCTTGCCTCATACAACACATTTTCTAGAGCTTGATCATCCTCGACACTCAGCTTGTGATCCATGTCTGACATTAGGTTGAACATGTTTTTCTCAGGGATGCATCTATTTGAAGTGCACGGCATGGTGGTGAGGTTACTTCAGTCAGGGCTTTTGCCTCAGGAGATCTGAGATATGTCTAACATCAGGGTAGATGGACAAGTGTCCTTCCTCGGACACTTGGAGGTTTCAAGAACAAAATGTGAGTATGCTGTTATCAAAGACTCAGAGGTAAACAGATAAGGATTTATCAGGGCAGGAGAGAGAAATTAAGGGGCTCTGTGTCCAGCAGCACTAGCTGGTGTTACACAATTGGTACAGTCACTGGAAGGGTGGTGGGCATTGGCGGAAGGGTTCTCACTTTGCTGTACAAATGCACCATCCAGAGCACTGCTGTTTCCAGTCCTGTAGGAAGAAGGTAGGATAAAATTCAGCCTAAGATTCCTTTCTTTTTTTTTTTTTCCTAATATCCTACAGGCAGATACGGACAGAATAACACCGTATCTTTCCTCAGCATCTTATTTTCCCATGTAAGAGGCGTGCAGGTAATCTATTGTATCTGATCTTCAGTAAAGCACCACAAAAGTAATTCTTTAAAGCAGTGCTGGTTAGAGCAGAACTTTAGGTAACACATGAAATGAACCAAATAGGAGATGGCAAAAGTTAATCTTGAAGGAAGAAGTATGACACGTGAGAGATTTAGGATCATCTTCAGTGCAGCACAGATCTTGTTTAATATTTTCTTTATGACCCTGATATGGAAAACAATCATTGATGATGACAAGAAATCAAATAGAATTGTCAGGGCAGGGAGGGTCATGATGACCTTGAAGACTGTAGTTTAAGAACTGTCATGAAACTAATCACATAAATGGCAAAATCATGCACTTATAAGCTAAAGCAATTTTTTTTTTTGTTAGAAGTTAAGTTTTGAAAAATATGGGAAGAGTAATGGATTTAGAAATCATTGGGGAAAAGAAAAGTGTGGGTACTGCAGATGATCACAGCTTCTGCAGAAGCTTCTACAGCAGGGGATGTGGGGGGAGAAAGGATGAATGGCTTAAAATGTATGCAGGAGAATCAGGGAGTCACCAGTGTCCCTCCAGGCACCGGCAAGGCACCATCTGCACCACTATGGTGGGTGCCAGTGACTTCTGTGCGCGAGCAATGACCAAATATACAACTGAGACATAGAAAGGCTGCTGGGGAGTAAAAGCTTGAAACCTGAAGCATTTGATTTGCAAGGTCTCACAACATGCAGGCTGAGATGGAATGTGATCACTCTCTATGAGTGCAACCTGGGAGGAAGAAATCAGGAAAAAAAGAGCTGTTTAAGTTAACAAACATTATTAGCCCATGAGCAATATTGAGCTGAGGATAAACTAAGGCTGGGCACAAGTGGGGTTTCCAACTACCAGGAAAATCATGCTCCTGAATTGCCTTCCTGTGTATGGGTAGAGGGTGCATTCACATAAAAAATTTAGGGAGCACCTGTGTCTCTCAACTTAGATTTATATGACAATAGAAAGGAAGGACAATCTGGGCAATAACCCAGGTCTGGAGGTATTTTATGCAGTTCCTGCATTGCATACCTTCTCTTTGACCTTCACCAAGTTTCCTCAGATGACTCTCTGTAAAATGACTGTTGAAATTATCCCAGTTTATAGGATAAGGGCTGGAGAATCAGCACATCTATGGTCATTAGAGAGAGGGCTTTTTCTAATACAAGAGGGTAAGTATCACATATAGTTGAGTTTCATGTATCTTCATGTATCTCAGTATTAGGCAGAAAGCTTTGATTTGTCAATAAACTCCCATCATTTTAATTCTCCATTGAAATACAATGAGAATGCAGTGAAGGGCAAAAAGATATCTTAACTCCAGAAAAACCCAGACTGTCATAAAGTCCAGATTACCTGTGTAAAGTGACTGAAGTTTAAATTCCTCTGGCTTTGCCCAGGCTAATCACAACTCTATTAGCCTTCAGTTCTACAAGAAGCCCTGGACCAAAATGTTCTCAGAAAAGGGGTATCCCTCCAACTTTTTGCAGAGAAGCTCAAAGCAGGGTGCAAACCTCTAGAAATTCAGCTTTAAGTCCTTGGAAGTTAGCTGTCCTTTCCTGTTGTTTTCACATGTTTATGAGCAGGTGCTGTAGTCTGAGCCCTGGTGGACTGGGAGTATTGGAAAGCTGCAGAGCATCAAAGAAAACGGTTTAGGCAGCTCTGTAGAGAGCCCTGGAGCTGGAGAGTGAGGGCTGATTGCTTTTTTTCTGGCATGGTCTCCCTAAATAAACAGATTTTTTCTTTCCATCTCTTGGTCCTAAATTTGCTCCTGGAGACTCCCTAAAGGTGCTGACCGGTGACACACAAGCACGTCTGCCTGAGCATGCTGCCCCAGGGCACAGCCACAGCCCAGAGTCCTTTGACAAACTCTGCTCTGCTGTTCACAGCTTTCCTTTCCTGTAAAGACTGACTCTGAATCTTAATAACTTGCCTGAGACGGGAGGATTCTCAGTCTTTCTTCCCTAGGTTAATGCCAGTATGCCTGTTAATATGGGATAAGCTCAACTACAAATCAGCTGTTTTTCCAAGCTAAAACAAACCAAAAGATTTCAAAGGCATTGCATGCAGGTTTGTAGGAGAAAATCCCTTCTGTACTTAAGTCTCAAAATTTAAATCCACCATTCCCTAACCCATCGTCTCATTTTGTGATCTAAGAGAAACAAAAGGCAGTGGAGAAGTTGTTTCCTTATCTCTCATTTCAACTCCCTTTTCTTCAACCCACAGGAAAACAGCAAGAAAGATAGTTCAAGAAGTATTTTTCATTTGTTTTTCAATTTTGCTTCAAACACATGATAAGCTTTCCTGAAAGGACAAGACATCATCTCTGAGATGAATGGGTCAAGATGGGGGAAAGACAGACATAAAATACAACTGAAAGGAACTAGCTGACAAGGGCATGTGACTAACAAGTTTGGTAAGGATTTGTCTTTATGGTAGTTGCAAAAATCAGGTTAAATTCTGTGGTTTTTAATCTGCCTTAGCAATGCAGTCACCACCAGCTCCATATGATACTGGTGGGAATCTTAACAAGCTATACAAACTTATTATGAGATTTCAAGTTTCCTTGTGCTCTTTCAGTAGACAAATATTTCAGATGGGCCCTCGGAGCCAAAAATGCAGAGTGAACCAGAAACGTTCATATGTAAAAGGTTAAAATGTCGTTCTACTACTAGAGCACATATTAAATAGTTTTAAGGATTAATCTCCTAAAATGCTTGCATATGGGTTATTAGCAGTGGTGACTGGGATTATGCTTCTACAGGAACTTCCTCACAGATCATTGCTTACTTACTACTTTATGATTTCATCCATGATTACACACAAAATCATTGCTAAAGCCACTGGTGTTGATACAAATGGCAGTGGAATGGTAAATAGAAATTGAGCAGGACAGCCAGGTATTTTAATTAATGAAAAAATACACAGAGCTCTGTGTGTGTGAAACAGAGGCTGCTGTTGAAGGAGACATGGCAACATAAGACTTCCTGTAAAGCTGTAAGTTGCCATGTTGAGAAAGGCTGTGTAGTCCAACACGAGATGTCTTTTGCATCTTCCAGTCTCTGGTTTTTGCAATGTAGTGGCACTGCTTCAGAGGACCACTGTTTCAAATTAGACTGCAGTCAGTAAAGCAGGTTTTTTTAAAAATGAAAACTTGGATTTGAACCCATCACACTGACTGGAAGTTAATCTTTTGCTTCCAGTGGAAATGTCCGAGCACCAGCGTGCTGTGGAAGATACCCTCTCCTCCAACTTTAGCCTGTGGGCCTATTTTTTGGTTCCAAAGTCAGAAAGATGCTGAGTCAGAAAGGAAAACCACCTCCTTTTAAAAAAGTGTCACTCACTAAGAGGAGAATGTTGATTTTGGTTTTGAACCCAGCATCAGTAAGGATTATTGCAAAAATTGGCATTCAGTTCTAGTATCCACATACTTATAAGCTGCTTTGAAAGCAAACACAGAGAAACAATACAGCAATTTGAAAGCTGGAGAAAACACTTGCAGAATGTCTTTGTGTCCAGCTACCAGCAAGAAAACTAATGTATACTGACTATAATGTATAAATGTATCTTTACAAACAGAGGGTGCTGCATAGTAAAAGATTGCTTAAGAGCTAGTAGCTCCTTTTAGTTATACCCTCTGAGAGTCTGTAAAAGTAGATGTAGTGTTCTAAACTACAAGATACAATATAATTTGTTCAGAACTCCAGCACTGGTATTGCTGCAGAATTGCCATGCCTGTTCTGGTCCTACAGCCCTTTTCTGACCAACGCTGTCCATTTCTTGTGGGCCATTTGTGTGCGTTTGAATTTGGTAGTTCAAGTTTTCCCATTAATACAGTTTTCAGGAAGGACTTTTTGATAGTGCCCCATGACTTACACTCAAGCATTTTTAATGGTAATATGAGCTGATGTATGTATAACACTTTTAGAGGTTTTCTTGATGTGGCCCACAGAAGCACAGAGAACATTTTTTAGATTGCAAAGTGTGGCCACTTGGCCTTAGACCAGCACTCTGCTAGTCCTAAGTAACTCTCATGAAGACTTTTGTCTTCTCCTAACACCAGCATGCTCTTGTTCTTACCCACATTTTCTGCCAAAATGCTTTCCGGAAATATGAGTGTTTGTATCTTGTCACCCCCTCCAGTTTAGCACAAACTGAATCACGCTGTATAGTTCAGCTGAGTAATAAAATATAATCTGATTGGCAGGAGGTATTAGAGGGGGGTGCGTCATTACAGATCCTCTTTTAACCCAGTTTAACAAGTTGCTCTTGAGAAGTTACTTATTCTAGCTGTCAACATCTTGTTGCTGAGATGACAGCGATCAACTCTCTGTTAGATCAGAATTCTTCTTACTCCACCTTCAAGTATCTGAGAGCTTCATATAAGGAATATCACTTTTTGTCAGCAAAATGATTTGTTTGATAGTGATCATTTGCTGAAAGATACAACAATGTATTTTTTTAATATCTGCAACAATTATTAGCATGACATAGAGATGAAATAAATAGCAGGCAATAGTGAATCATGGAGCATTAAAATTCTGAATTGTTGCTATGTTGAGCACGCTAATCCACATACAAAACAAGAATGTATTTCAAAATTATGAAACCTTAGCAATGCATTCCCCGGTGCATAGATGTCACAGCAGCAAATTATTAGTCAGAGACTGATGTTCTCAGAGTGTCCTGGGGACACCTCACTAGCTAGCAGAGTACCAAACCGATCTCTATTATGAAGTTATAAGAGTTCTTT